>NC_133409.1:18290000-19540000 GCF_049350105.2 Macaca mulatta | reverse complement strand
ATCTTTCTGTGTATAACTGTCATGTTAATCTCCTGAAACACAAATATCATCCTGGCTTATCCCTGCTCAGAAAATTTCAACGACTAAATGGAATCAAGTCCAGACCTCTGATTCTGGCATTTCTTTTTAATCTCATCTTCTTAGCCTGGCCTCCAGTACAACCAACCTGTAAATATTTTATGTAGTTCTATCTTCATTTCTTTTTCTTTTCCTTCCTGAAATGTTTACCATCCCTTCCAAAACCTCCCTTCAATATAACTGACCAATCTATGTCTTGCATGGAGCCACAAGGATCTCTCTATTCTCTCAACTCCTGATGTCCCCAGATACTTACTATACTGCTTTATATTCTTAATTTTCATTTTTATGAATTTTTTACCATTAATATGCAAGCTTCTTGAATAAAAATACTATGCATATTTCATTACACATTCTATGCATGTAACAAGATATCACATGTACCCCACAAATACATACAAATATTATCTATCAATAAAAATTTTTTAAAGTGAATCATATAGTTTATAGTATAGCGTTTTACATGTAATAGATGCTTAATATTTACTTGATGTTAACAAAGTCAACAGTGAATATTATACATACCACAATAACAAATACAGAGAACTTTGTGCTATATGTACTTTCTAAGAGCTTTACATATATTAACTCTCAATTTCCTAAGACTTTACAAAAATGTCTAAAATGTGCTTTTCAGAAAAATAACTGTTGAATATGCTAAATGTGCATTTCAAATAACATGTATGACATAGGTCATACATCCCACGCTTATAGCTTAAGCAAAGGATTGACCCTGTGCTTTTGGCTTCTCTATCAGAATAGAGACGGTGCATAATGATGTGAATGTGTCCGGTTATCACTTCATTCTCAGTAACACTTTTTTTGCCTCCAAAGACCATCATCTTTATCCTATTTACCTTAAATAAACATAATCATCAACTTATGTTTCAATACACATTAAGTGCTGTTAAATAGCTCCATTAAAAAGCAATTAATTACATTGTGAATATAGGCCTAGTTTGGCCAAATTGTATCTCCCATAGTGCGTCCTGATGTTAGGTGTCTAAATCACTGTAACAAAAAGGGAAGTACTCTAGGTTGTTGGTTGCAGTATCTGAACTTGGAATGATGCTAGATGTAGACACAGAAATAATTAAATAACATAAAGTAGCTATAGCTACACTATGAAATTTAATCTTATGAGGCCTCTCTTTTTTTTTATGCAGACTTAGAACAGAAAGCTAACATTCATTTTTTATGACAAAAAAAAAGTCAACTTTGATAATGGAGAAAAAAATAAGCTTATTTATTTTTTACAATCAACAAATTGTAATCTATGGTCTTCTTATAGATTACACAAAAATGTTCCTGATTTCTGTGGAACCTAGCAGTTTCAGAAATGGAACATTTTATGAGTGACATCAAAGTAATACAAAAGTTCCAAAGTAAGATACTCGGAATTGGAAATCCTGATAAAGTAGAAACTATTTTGCAATTTCCTAGAGATACTTGTTTAATATTTCTTCCTAAGGCTTGGCAGATTGTCTTTTTCATCTCTGTCTCACAGCGCCTGAACAAAAAGATAAATGTACCCATAACATACCCGTCTCAAAAACTAAAGAAACAAATGGTATTTCTTGGTCCAGCAAAGAATCATGGCAGAAGGATTTGGTGGGCTTCCTAAAACTCAGTCATGATGTTTATTCTGGTTTGGATTCAATCAGAAATTAAATGCTATATAGAGTTTTAACTTTTTTTTTAAAAAAAAAAGAACTGTTTCTTTCTTGAGCTATTACAAAGCAATGATTATCTGGTAGCATATTGTTCTCACCAAACCAGATGAAACTTCAGTACATTCCTCCAAATCCCCCTCGTGACTTAATCTTGAATTGAGCAACGCAGAACAAAAGAATCAATTCTCTTTTTAAGAAACAAATGTTTAATCATCACACTGGATACAAGCCAACCTGCAAAATCCCTAGGTCTGCCAAAAAGCAAAAATAAA
This sequence comes from Macaca mulatta, assembly GCF_049350105.2. Taxonomy (NCBI): domain Eukaryota; kingdom Metazoa; phylum Chordata; class Mammalia; order Primates; family Cercopithecidae; genus Macaca; species Macaca mulatta. Next base: position 19,537,977 of record NC_133409.1, on the reverse strand, counting down.
AACAAAAGACACTTAAATTTTTTTCAAAGACATTACTAGCACTATCCAGAGTTGTTAATTCATTCAAGCTTGTCTTTGGCAAATCCCAGTATCTTATTGCCCTGAGGTTTTGTTGGTGATGGTGATGGTGGTTTTGTTTGTTTCTTTGTTTGTCTGTTGTGTAGAAATAGGGTCTCACTGTATTGTCCAGATTGGTCTTAAACTCCTGGCCTCAAGTGATCCTCCTGTCTCAGCCTCCCAAAGTGTTAGGCTTGAGCCACCATGCCCAGTCTTCATGCTTTTTTTTACAATTATTATTGTTGTTGTTGTTGTTGTTGAGATGGAGTCTCACTCTATCGCCCAGGCTGGAGTGCAGTGGCGCGACCTCTGCTCACTGCAAGCTCCGCCTCCCGGGTTCTTGCCATTCTCCTGCCTCAGCCTCCCGAGTAGCTGAGACTACAGGCGCCCGCCACTACACCCGGCTAATTTTTTTGTATTTTTAGTAGAGACGGGTTTTCATCGTGTTAGCCAGGGTGGTCTCTATCTCCTGACCTCATGATCCACCCGCCTCAGCCTCCCAAAGTGCTCTTCTTCAACATCTAACATTAGGTTCCTAGAGTGGTCAAATGTATCCTCCAACCCCAATTTAAGTCTGTGGATAAGTAAGCTAAAGAACATTTTCTTAAAAAATGTCAATGGCATTATTTTTGCCCAGTGTTTGTACTTTAAAGAAAACATCTTCTGAGCACCCATTTTGTTCCAAATTCTGAGGAGAGAAGTGAAGAAGAAACCCAGACACTGTATCTGAGTTCTCGCAGTACAGCAGAAAAGACAGAATTGTAACAGATACTAACCGACACTGAACTAAGGTTTTGATGTAACAGTGTTAATGATATAGAGGAAAGGAAGATTTTATACTCTATTTTGGGGGTCAGGAATGCCTCGGAATTTTTTTGCCTTGGAAGAAGTTCTGAGTTTGAGATATTTGTGGAACTTCAATCTGGAGATATACAAGAGGAATTAATATTGGGGTCTGGGACTCTGTAGAATATCAGGGCTAAAGATATTAATCTGAAAAGATCAGTATCATCCATCCTTAGATAATAAAGAAATGTATAGATGAATATTTCCCAAAGTCTATACGCTGGACTAATTATCTCACAAGATGTTATGAAGAAAATAGAGCCCCATGATCAAATAAGATTAAGGAACACCACACTTTATCCCCCTCCTCTGGAAATCTGTAAATGACATGAACATTTTAAAGGTACTGGTAAGTCCTACATTAAGACAAGATGTGGAAAAATATCATGAGAATATTAAGAAAAACAAAAGGCAAGAAATTTGAAGAAGATAAATATGAAAATTTATATAAATCCTAGAATAATTTCCAAAGATGAGAATTGGCAAAGAGAAAGTCTTACTCAATTTTGTTGTTCCACGACCCAGGAGAAAACATGGAATATATTATGTGCTCAGTGATTATTTGGCAGATGAAAAAATAAAAAAATACAGCAACAAAAAATACAATTCCTCATATAAGCCTTTTATACATTCTACTAAATGCCTATGAAGATAGAAAAAAAAAAAAAAGACTGGCAGCAGTACAATCAAATTTAGACAAAAGAATAGAATTTGATTTTGGAGAAAGTTTCATGAAATTGAGAAATGTGTTCGTAGCCTCTAGAGCAGTGGTTCTTAACGAGAGAAAGGGATGATAATTTTGCTCCCCAGGGGACATTAGACAACATCTGGACATATTTTTGGTTATCACAACTGGGAATGGGGTGTTGCTACTTATACCTACTGAGCAAAAACCAGAGAGGTTGTGCCCTACTCCAGAAACACAATTCCTACAGCATTCTACAATGCACAAGACAGCCTCCGCAGCAAATAATTATCTGACCCAAAATATCAATAGTGCCTCTGTTGAGAAATACTGCTCCACGACAAACAATACAGCTGCAAATGCAGAACAGAGCAAGAAGGGTGAGTCCAAATCAGTAATAGGAAAGTCTTTGATTTACCCTCCCTTTGCTGCTCTAAACTCTAGCAAATAAATAAATACATACATAAATAAATACATAAGATACATGCACAAACCACAAAAATATGCGATTTTTTTTTCCCTAGATCCTAAGGAATCACTTTTTAAGCCAGTCAGAGCCTGCCCCATACATCCTTTCAGGGTCCCCAAGGCCATCAGAACCATACGTTGGGAAGCGTTGATTGAGATGTCACTCCTCTCAAGCAAAGAAGTCCATAGTCAATCTTTTCTGGACTAACTACTGTTACAAACAGACTTATCTGAGCAAGGTGTGCAGATCTGTGCAAATATATCTGCCTTTGGTTCCAGAGCCAAAGAAGGAAGCTGCCTGAACCTAGGTGAAGAGCAGACCAAGGTAATGAAACTAAGAAACCGCCTTTCGAAAAATGTCAGATCTAGATGGATCTCTATCTGCTAAGGGTGAACAATAATCAGTAAAGAAAAATAATCAGTAGGGAAAGGAAAAGGCAAAAGAAGACTATGCTTGATGTCTTCAAAAACATGACAGATGAAAGTGGCCTCTGGAAAAAGGGGGTGAAGAGCATAGAGTGTGAGATCAACGCAGAGATACAAAGAACTCTGACTAAAGTAGAAAAAGAATGCAATGAAATACCAGAACAAGAGCAGAGCTAAAACTCCCATTAGAGATGGTAAAAATAGATGTGATCAAATCAAATCAGTAATAAGGATGGCAAATTTGAGAAGCCTTGAATCCAAAGGGAAAGAATGGAAGTGAAAGTGACAAGAAAACTTATAGATATGAATAAAAGGAAAAAAATAATCGACTTTAGAAAGCTGATTCTGACATTACTCAAGGAAACCTTGTAATACATATAAATCTGCCTAAGGTGAAGAAAAACAAATTTATAGATTTAGAAACTTCACTAAATATATCAAGCTAAAATACTAAGACTCATTATTGAAAATAATGGAAATTTGGGATTATAAAGCATTAAAGAAGAAGGGAACAGTTTGCCCATAAATGGCTAAAAATCAGGTTGACATTAGACTTCCTGAACCATACCAAATGCTGGAGGAAAACATAACAGCCTCCTGGATGCCTGTATACACGCAGACAAATCTGTGAAGAATAATTAGAGAAAATGACCAAAAGATGATTGTGGTATGAAACGTGCTTACCCTGTAAGTATGTGGTAAATATAAAAGAAAAACAACGTATGTGGTTTTCACATTTTAATGAATAAGATTGAATTAATAGTTATGCATCAGAGAGAATAACCCTTTTCAAATGTCAAAAGTTATTGATATTTTAATATACTGTATTACATTTTAATCATAGTATCTGCCCCCTCTGCTTACAATAAATTTACCCCTCCCCTCCCTCCTTTATCCAGTTCAAATGCAGTGCTACTTTGGCAAATAGGCTCTCTGAACAACAACAAAAAAAGTCCCAATTTGCAGTGTTTGCCAATTTCCATGGTGGAGCTATTCCTACCACAGCTGCCAATGATTTAACAACTCAGCTGTCGATTCCTAAATACTTAACAATGGAGCTGGTAAGCGCCAGCTCTTTTACACCACTGAGAAACGTTACCTTCTCTATGAAGTAATTTCTCACTTACTACATGTCATTATAGTTAGCTCTTTGCATTTATGTTTTTATCATTAGACTAGGAATCACTTGAGGATAGAAACTGTCACAACAACAACAGTTGTTGCCGGTTTAGTGGAGAAAGGGACATTTAGCTGGGAATCTTGAATCCTGGATGAAAAAGCACTGGTACCATAAATTTCCAATGGAAAAGACCAACAAACACACATACTTTGTTACTGCAGGTTGGCCTCAATATGCGGAATGGGATTCTAAACTGCAGTGAGCTAGAATGGACCCCATATGAAGCAAACTCCTGTGTGTCTTGGCTCACATGAAAATGTGTCAGATATTCACTGTTACCCCTTTCCACTAAACATGCACACCTATTTTCCCAGCACTTTGGGAGGCCGAGGAGGGCACATCATGAGGCCAGGAGATCGAGATCATCCTGGTCAACATGGTGAAACCCCGTCTCTACTAAGATACAAAAAAAAAAAATTAGCCGGGTGTGGTGGTGTGCACCTGTAGTCCCAGCTACTCAGGAGGCAGAGGCAGGGGAATCGCTTGAACCTGGGAGGTGGAGGTTGCAGTGAGCCAAGATGGCACCACTGCACTCCAGCCTGGTGACAGAGAGACTCCATCTGAAAAAAAAAAAAAAAAGCAACTTAAGTTTATGATCTTTCCACATTAATGATACAGTGAAAAAAAACAATGAGAGATAGTTTTAGGGCTCAGAGCAACAAACTAGCACATCCACACCCCACCCATACTCTAGGACCCTGGACTCTATCCTGATTACCAATTGGCTTTCAGATTTCAGGTGGATACAGCAATGAACTTGATCGAGTCTTCTATAATGTGTACACAGATCAAAACATCACATTGTACCATATACATATACAAAATTATTATGTGTTAAATGTAATGTTTTAAAAGGTAACATTTTCCCAAGGGAGAGAAGACTTTAGATCCCTGTATGACATTGTCATAAAAGAAAAGCAAAACAAAAACAAAAGCAAACAGCAAGCTCAGAAGTCTGTACTTTGGATTTTAACTCCTTTGTGCATTTCACTCAGAGCTCTAAACCCTAGACCCCTGGCCCAAAGGTGCCTCAGAATTTCTGTTGTCCCTGATCTGAAGCAGAGTGGGACACCTTAGCATCCAGGGATGGAGAGACAACTGGTGTTGAAGTAGAAAAGAACCTTGAACTCTCACTACAGGGCAGTAGTAACCCTAGCAGCAGGTTAGCAAACTTTTCCCAAAGGGCCAGATAGTAAATGAGACTTGCAAGCAATATAGTCGCTGTCAGGAGAGATTAAAACTGCATAATTCCCATTTCATAACAATTAAATTCTCTTTAATTTTCAATAGCACTAATTCAGAAAAGATGAAATATTATTAATGATATAAAATAAAACACAATTTGCTCATTTCACCAAAATCAACAAAGAGCCGAAGATCATAATTGCAAGAGCCAACATCCTCTTCAGCACTGACGGACACCAATATTTGCTAATATGCCTCATTGTTAATCTAGCAGGTGTGTCCATCAGTTTGACACAGAAGAACGTTCAGCAACCATTTCCCTATTATATCAGAACACTTTAAATTACGTTCCCCACTGAATTCTATTTTAATGTGTAGTCTGTGAAAATAAAAATTATTCAAATTAACCTTTATTTTGACTGTAGGTTTAACATTTTTGTGACCATTTGAGAATGTAAGGCACTTTAAACATATTTCAGAATGTCTTTTCTGACACCTTGTCGGTACAACTAAATTAATAACTGTAACACAGTCAATTCAGTATTCACATCTATTCTTAACAACCAAATAAAATTGCTATATGGTCAATCAGTTGATAAATGCATAATCAGTTGTTAAGATAACCAGAAATATCAGCCAATTTGTTAACTGTGTGAACATATAGACAAAGGCAATGAGCAAATTGGAGGACGGAAATAAAAATGTAATCAAAATTACTCTGACGAAAAAAACAATTTATATGAATGAGGCCAAAATTTTTTTCTGTTTTTTTCTCTTGTAAATTCCTGAATGCTTCATGCTTAGGGTTTTTGACATTTAATAACTACCTCCAGTTATATCTTATATGAGACTTACTTGAAATATCCTCTCCCTAACCTTCCATCAATACCACCACATTTACTAAAATAAAAAGAAAAAGTATGGAACTATATGTTTTCTGAAGTAGACACAGATAACAAGTTTATTTAAGCAGTTTTTTTTACATAAACAATATTGATTGTAACAAACTACAAAAGATGATACAATAAAACCAAGGAAGGAAGCAGCTACAGAAGACAGTGAATATTAAAACCAGCTTTTAAGAAAGAACATTAAAAAAGTAGATAAAAGCTTAAGAACACAACCTCAAACATGACTGAACAGTTAAATTTTAGGCTGGGTGAAGTAGCTCCCGTCTGTAAGCTTAGCACTTTGGGAGGCAGGGTGAGTGGATCACCTGAGTTCCGGCGTTTAAGACCACCCTGGGCGACATGGTGAAACCCCATCTCTACCAAAAACAAAAAAAATTAGCTGGGAGTGGTGGCATGCACCTGTGTTCCCAGCTACTCAGGAGGCTGTTGTGGGAGAATTGCTTGAGCCTGGGAGGCGGAGGTTGCAGTGAGCTGAGATAACATCGCCGTACTCCAACATGGGTGACAAAGTGAGACCCCCTCCATCTCAAAAATAAAGTTAAAATTTTAAAAATCAGTTTTGTTTATAATGTATTTCATGTGTATATACAATGTATATACAAAATTAAATAACACTAAAATTATATATTTCATATAAATTTTATATATGTATATATAATTTTAAACAAATAGATTATTACCTCTTGCAAATAGAGCATATACATATCTTGACTGATTTTTTTACACTTCCATCCAAAATATTTTTGGTCATGGGTGTGCAAACAGATACTATAAACGTTTATGGATTTAGTATTAAAGTATTAATGGAAAATGAGCTTTATATGGCACTTTTACAACTTTCCTTACTCATAATTTCACTTGTGTCTAAGAGCTCTGACAGGTGGGTCGATTAAGAATTATCATCAGATATATTTTTTAGATGACGTACCTGTAGGTCAGATAGATGAAGTGACCTTCCTGAGGTCACACTATTAGCTAAAGGATGAAACTGACATATGATCAAGGTGTTCTGACCTTTTCCATTGTACAATTCAGCTTTCCACCATATCAATATCGAGATGTGAAAAATAAGTTTCTTATTTTATAAATAATCCATCTCTTTTCCTAAAACTTGCTTAAAAAAATGTGTAAACATCGAAGATAATGTGCATGTTTATCCAGAAGAGTCAGAATAAGTTAAGCCACCTTAGTGAGTTAAAAGTCTTTGGCTATAGAAGAATATGTAAACACACCCAGTCTCAGCCTCATTTGGGTTCATATTTTAAGAACTTAATTGCCTGTTTGTCCAGACACACTTGCTAACCACAGGGGAAAGAAAACAGACTTGCTTCTGTTTTGGACCAGTTGATGTGGAAGCAATAAATCCTTATTGTTTTGGAACTGTAATGTAAAATTATCAATATTTAATGGGTGAGATGGCTTGATACAAATACTTTTTTCAAACCAGGCTTTCCTCGTCTCTAACTGTGCCCTGTCAAAAGTCAATAAAATAAAAATTTCAAAACACAGACACAGCAGCAAGTCTCGATTTTGACCACCAGTGGAATCCATAGTTAATCAGCACTGAGAAAGAAATAACTGACGGAGACTTTCTAGTGACTTGAGAGAGTATGGAGAGTTCAGTTTATTTCCTAAAACCTAAAATTTTATGTTTGCATATGAATAATGTTGAAAACATGATTACTAGAAAACAAGCTGCCTGATTTTGACTGCACTGAGAAAGAAAGATGCTCTCTAATTATTCACACAGTAGTCTAATCTTTACCAGCAGCCTTAAACTTCAGCTTCTTTTCTATTTACTATCTTCACGATATTCAGGTTCTGCAGCATTTATTGAGTGTCTGTGATGAATGCCTTCAATCTTACTCATAGTTTTATCATTACTCCTTCTTAGTTTTATCATTACTCCTTCCTTCATATTTTTTTCAAGTTTTTGTTTTGTCTTGCTTCGTATCAATATCATGGCTCCTGTTATTTTCTTTTTACAATTTTTATCATTATTTCTTGAGTATTTTTTACGCATCAGACCTAAAACAAGTACTTTTAGATATTATCATATTTCATCTTACTTGACCTTCAAAATCCATGAGGTGGGCATCATTATGCCTATTGTGCAGATGGGAGAAGTGAGGCCTGAAGACTCATTTATCAGCAATCTCATATTCATGCCGTAGCGAGACTGGAGCACAAATACAAATCTATCTGATTGCAGATCTCATGTTCTTAATTTCTAACCAACTTGGCTTCTGCTTTGTTATGTTATATCATATACAATTTCAAATTGTATAACTATGGTGACTACTTCTTTAAAAGTTTACACAGAAGAGGAATAATGTGTCTATCTTTCTTCCACACATTATCATCTCCATCACACCTTCTGCCCAGCCATGGCCCATGAGGACCTCTTAATTTCTTTCTATAGAAAATATAAAAAGGCATCAGGCTGATTAATACATTCAGAGAGTGTTAACACTGCACTCCCCTAAAGAGGCATGAGAAAAATTCTTTCACCCTGTCAATGAATCTGTGTAGTAGCTTACAGATGAATAAAAATTCTTCCCTATTTTTCCCATCCCCTTCCTCTCATTTTACAACCTAGGCTGGACTACTCCTTTGACCAATAGAGTGTGGAGAAAGTGATGCCTATGTCATTTTTGGGGACCAGCCTTTAAGAGGACTGGCTGTTTCTGCCTTGGTCTCGCAAAGCCCTGAATCACAATGAAAGAAGTTTGACTAGTCTGCTGAAAAACCTCATGGAAATATCTTGGGATTACATGAAAAGAAATATGGGCTCATCAGAGCCTAGCCTTCCAGCCAGCCCTACCCAGGTTTTAGGCATGGCGTATGTTAAGTCATGTTCCCGAGAAACAGAATGTGAGACTTGAAATTTGTGTGCAGTATGTTACTGGGAAATTCTTTCCCAAGGACAATACCTATGAGTGAGGGGCAAAGTGCACTGTGCAGAGAGAGAAGTTGAGCTGTGATACCATTTCAACAGGTAAGTTCTGGAGTTATGGTGGCCATCGAGAGTTTTCTGTATTGAAACAAAATGTCAGTTCTTATGCTCTAGCACAGGAGAGTCACTGGATGCAGGCCCATGTCCACCCATGCATTAGGGGGTATGCAACTTTCATTTAAATGGCTCTTATTTAGGAGTCTTTGCAAATAAGTTTCATTGTTTTTTTCTTTTCTACAAAGCCATAGTTCCTTTAAATATGTATTGTTAGCATGTTAAGTTTTTACATGAACATTTTGTAAAATGTTCTAAGTTAAAATTGACAAGATTCTTCTTGCAAAACCTATTCCAATAGTCCTCTCCTGACACCTACCATCTTCAAACTAATTTTAGTAGAGAACCAGGAAAGTCAAATTAATATCAGTCTACTAGGAATATCTTGCCCAAAATCCTTTCCAATCTCAGAGCTCTTTTATTAGATTTTTTTGTTCTAATTAGTTGTATAGAGAATCAGTCAAAGGAGTATATAGATAAAAAGCTTCAAGTCTTACTGTGTTAAACCAATAAGAATCAATAAGAAAATCTTCATTTTTATCTACTTCTGATTTCCTAGACAAACAACTTATAAAGCAGGATCACAAACTAGGCTGCACATAATATTACTACCAAAATTAGAGGGGAAAGAATTGCTTTTTTGACAAATTAATTTTATATTTCCAATGGCCTAAAACTGGTCTGTTCTTTGTTATATTTTAAATTTATATTAAGTTAATAGATGCAGATCTTGATGAAGTGGCATCTTTCCTTCAGCAAGAAGGAAAATGCCACCTTTCTCTGGGTTAGTGTTCCCATTTGCTCTTATGAAATGGCCTTAGAAAGCAACTGAGCCTGTTTTCTCTTGTTGCCATTACCCAATAAACACATAGTTTTACAACAGCTTAAACTAAAATGAAATGACTCTACCTAAGAGCTCTACTCATTCCACTATTTAGAAAACCTTTTGGCCGGGCACAGTGGCTCACGCCTGTAATCCCAGCACTTTGGTAGGCCGAGGCGGGCGGATCACGAGTTCAGGAGATCAAGACCATCCTGGTTGACACAGTGAAACCCCATCTCTACTAAAAATACGAAAAAATTAGCTGGGCGTGGTGGCGGGCGCCTGTAGTCCCAGCTACTTGGGAGACTGAGGCAGGAGAATGGAGTGAACCCAGGAAGCAGAGCTTGCAGTGAGCTGAGATCGCGCCACTGCACTCCAGCCTGGGCAACACAGCCAGACTCCATCTCAAAAGAAAAAAAAAAAACAAAGAAACAAAGAAAAAAAAGAAAACTTTTCAACCTATTTAGTTAAGTGTAAGATTTTACTCTTATTCAAAATCTCACATTTTAATTAAGGGAATTGCATTGATAGAATTGTTTTTAAGACAGAGGTAGATTATCAGGCCAAAATCACCTCTTCTTAATATGTGGTATAGAACCTAAACATTTCAACTGAATATGTGGTCACGTACTTACAAAACAATAACAATTTTTAAAAAGAAATTTATATTCTCAGCATCTCTACAGCTCACCTCCATTTGATTGGAAAATCCTGAAGCTGAGCAGAAACTTAAATCAGGCTCCTACATGTTCACAATGGAATGTCAGATCTGTGGTCTCTGCAGCTATATCTAAAGCATATGGTTTTCCTTGATTCAAGAACACAAAATCCTGGCCCACAGGGCACTCATCAGAGAATTTTCTTCAGAACTGACTGCCTTTCAGAATTTAACAAAGACTCACTTACAACAATGAACATTTGATTCAAATGGGATAAGAGACATTTTAATTATCTATGACCCTGGCTACTGGAAACAGGATACTTCCATCACTAGCTATCCCAAAGCTTATCAAAAGTGTACAGAAATGAACACTTTTATGTTCTCTTGCTGGAAATAAGAACATATTTCCAATTTTCTGTTGGACACCTGACAATAGGAACTAAAATTGAGAATGTACATGTTATATGACCTAGAAACTGCATGGGCAAGTATTTATTCTAATGAAAATTGTTGCATTTTTTACAAAGTTGCATGGATACTGACTGGAACTTTCTTTTCTTAAGGGAGATGGTATCTAGCTCTGTTGCCCATGCTGGAGTGCAGTGACATGATCATGGCTCACTGCTGCCTCAAACTCCTGGACTCAAGCAGTTCTCCTGCCTCAGCCTCCAAAGGAGCTGAGACTATAACAGCACAACCCCACACCTGGCTAATTTTTTTTCTAGAGATGAAGTCTCATTTTGTTGCCCAAGCTGGTCTCAAACTCCTGGGCTCCAGAGAGCCTCCCACCTCCGACTCCCAAAGTGTTGGGATTACAGGCATGAGCCACTATGCAAGGCCTGAAACTTTTTATAGTGCAAATAAATTGAAAATAACCTTAAAACTCATTGAGACAAGACTAAGTCTGACATAGTAATACAAAGGAATACCAGGTAGCCATTAAAAAGACTAAAATAGTTTTTTCTATATATGAATCATAAAGATTAATTGCTAAGTTAAACATGTGAGAAAAGAAAGTATAATTTCATCTTGTTTTTAAGTGTATATAAATATACATATGCATATAAGAAGGTATAGAAAAATAGACACAGAACTATAAATAGTCATTTTACAGTGGTGGAGAGTCCCTGATTTTAGACTTTATACATTTCTGTATTCTTAACTTTTTACAATGAGCCTACAGTAGTACCTTTTTATTTTAGGAAAATTAATTTATTCATTAAAAATGCTTCAAAAAGAACCAACTGCACAATATTATCTTAGCTCCCATTTGACTTGTAGAGTTAAAATTTCATGTTAAATTCTCATATTTATAGAGGAGATGATGTAAGAAAACTTGAATAAATGTTTTTAAGCAAAATTATAGTTAGATCACAATAACGATCGTTAGTATCCAGCACTGTGCTAAGTGCTTTACGTGGTTTACTTCTTTTAATATTCAGAACACCCTAAAAATAGGCACTATTATTATCCATACTTTACAAATGAGCTAAAAAATAGGTACTATTATTAGCCATATTTTACAAATGAGCAAATTAAAATTTAGATACATTCAGTAACTTTGCCAGTTTGGGATAGAATCAAAATGCTCAACTAAATATGTCTGATTCGACAGCCAATGTTCTTAATCACTATGCTAGATGGTTTCACTATTGTATTATATTAAGGCCATAATCAGAAAAAGAAAAGCTGTTCTTTGCATTCCATATTTGTTATTTTTAAGATAGGGTTTGGGGCTTTAGAAAGCTCAAAAGAGCCATGGGAAAGAAGGTTAAAGCAGCCTCCAGCAATATCTCAGTCAGAAGGTCAAAAGCAGGTGGTTCTTCACAGCTCACAGAAGCTTCTGCAATTCTCAAATCTCCGGAAAGCTTCCATCAATGGTCTCAGTCTATAGTAGGAAAGCAGGTGCTTCTCAGCTTACCAGGGGAGCCTCCAGGACATTTCACATCTGCTCATGCAACTGCCTCTGCAGAATACTGGTTCCTTCTGTCCCATCTTCCAATATCATGCAGCACCTCTCATTGGCAAGCTGTAAACTGAAGCAACGTGGAAAAGAGGATTCTGGGAAATATAATATCTGACTTCTCTACAGTGCAGAAATGATCTTGGAAAGGAGTTGTGGGATGCTGAGTTGACAATAGATGATCCAAGATTATTGGTTTATTAGATATTTCATGTGTATATCTATATAGAGAGACATGTATAGATACACACAGTTACATACACTATACATTTTAGATGTATAGATAGGCAGTATAGCATCATAGTTAAGAACCCTGACTGAAGTCAGATGGTTTGTACTCAAATCCTGGTTCCCGCTTTTTAATAGGGCAGCTTTGGGCAAATTGCTTAATTCCTCTACGCTTCAATATTTTCATCTTTAAAGTGGGTTAGTAATATTACTTACCTCATAGGATTATTGTGAAGATTATACATAAATATATATATATATATATGTAAATAACAGAAAGTGCAGATTTAGCGTGTTCAAGGCAATAAGTGAGATACAACAGCAAAAGCTGTGTGCAGGAATGTTAGTAATTGTGTTAAGTATGAAGTTCATTCTAAGTGTGGTTTAGAGAAAGAACTCAGAATTATTAACTGAATTATAAACAGAATTAATAGAATTATTAACATAATAGATGTTGTATAATGTTTTAATTATTGTTGTATTTGTGGTTATTGGACATCACATAATAAAATCTTTTGGTATGCAGTGCCAGGAAAAACTTTTTTCTTTTGACACAATATGAATCAAAACCTCACCATACTTTATTTTGTTTGTGTTGAAATTCAGAAGTAAATTTAGCACTTGCTTAAAATGACTAACATACCAACTTCAGATAAATCTATTCATTAACTACACTTGTTAGATTTTTATTCTAAATTTTATCCTCCATTGTCCAATTTATATATTCAGTTTGTAAGGTGGTGAAATATAAATATAAGGAGGAATTTTGGAAAAGAGAAAAGAAGAAGGAAGAAGGCTTGCCCTTATACTCTATATTGCTTATTTTCATCTCTTTCACTCCCTCCTTTAATATTTGATTCTTCATTAGACTGATCTTCTTAAAAACTAATTTCAATTATTATTTCTAATTATTGGATGCTTCATTTATAAGAGGTTTTTATGTTACCTCTTAGCTGGACTTCCCACCTTACATTAGGAAACTCACTAATCCTGATTCCATTTTAAAAACAGATATATTTTTTAAAACTCCTTGCTATAATTCTACAATTCACTTGAGTAAGAAACAGAGTCACTCATGTAAGAAACAGCTCAAGTCAAACCAATGCCTGGAATTCTGAGAATCTCTCCCATCATTTGTTAAAAGTACTGATTGTTTTCACCACCCAACATGACCTCAAATGTAGGATTGTTCTTTCCCACTGAGCAGCATATAGGCCTTGATTTGAACTGTTTTCAACCTCTGAAAGTTGAATTTCTCTCCCTCTCTTAGGTGTCCTCAGGTTCCCTCAAAAAGAATTTCAAGTATGTCATAGTTGATTTTTTAAAGTCAGATGGTCTCCCACATATCTTCCATATTTAGTGAAAAACATCCATCCTCATTTTCAGCTTCTCTGGAGGGTGGCTACCTCTCTCTTTGATGTAGTCTTCAGAGCCCTCCTAGTAAATCTTGTAGATGATACCTACACAACTTACATTTTTACATCAAGCCATTCCAAACTTACATTACAAATTTGGTGACAATCCACATATCCTTTTTCACATGACACATTAGTAAACCAGCAGACAGGTTTCCGTTTTATATAGATTTGAAAGATTAGGTAAGTGGGGGTAATGTCTCCCACACACACAGAATATTTTAAATACGATTACTTCTAACTCAAGCTGTCAGTTTACTCTTAAAACTCAAAAAGAATCAGGAGATTAATACTGTAGCTTGCCATGTCCTTTGAAATCATGATGGATTCTTCTCCTTTGACAACCTTCATAATGGATCTAAGAATGCATGGGGAAAAATTACTGGCATTTAAAAAATCTATACACTAACTCTTATAAATACATTTTTCAAATATGCAATACTCGTATCTGCCACAACACCATTTAACAACATTTAAAATATTTTTAAAAACTTCCTTTTTTTCAACAGCCCAACTTAATAGTCACATACATACACACAGATTAATTATCCATGTAAGTTGGCATTGTTGAGAGAACAATAATGGTGATCATGCTAAAGAGAAAATCTGGGGTTTTCATATAATTTCCATTTAGGTCATGCTTCAATTTCATTTCAATTTCATATATAACCTAACCTACTCCTAACTCTTCTTTATGATTATGAAAAAGACTTCCTTCTACACTGAACTCATTCTACAACTGTAGAACACAACCTTGTACATTTCCATAAGAAATAACTTTCCTGTGTTTAGGCTTCTTTGAGGGATTTACCCTGGGGATAATCTAATGCTGAAAATCATACCCACAGGTCAGAGTACATTTGATAATGGAGGAGGTGGGACTTGTTCAGAATCCTTATGACCCAGGCCTTTGCCCAGCTCTTAGACAGGAGAACAGTGCACATGAGTCCAGACTCCAGTACCCAGTGCTTAGGTACCACCTTTTCTTAGAGCTAGCTCTACAGGCAGTACTGTGGAGGCCTGAGAACTTGAGAGGTCTGACGAGACAAAAGTGAGTATCCTGAGAGCAGGTCTTACAGAGAGCTATTACAAAGTAAACAGAAGCCACCAGCTGTAGTCTCAGTGACCACTGCTACAGAGCTCCATCTTGACCTGAGGATTCTAGTGCCTGTCATCACTCCTACAGTAATTCTGTGTTCCTTACTGAGGATCTTCAGTAAACTTGCTTCGCCCCTGCCCTGCTTCCTGGATCCCTGGGACTCTTCTATCCTGAGTGGCATATAACTGCCAAGCCTGTGTCATTTAAACCTGACTGACCTAGATTGACACTGTTGTGACTGTAACTCTGACCCAATCCACCACCAGCTGATGCCAAAATATCTTTTTCCTGATTGCTTATCTCGATGCAAACAACTGTGGATTAATCCAAGCACAGGTGTGCAGCCTGCATAGTACAAGGCAGGGGTTCCACTTGAGCTTCTCAAGCCTTATCTCACCTACTCCTCACAAGCTCACTAGGAAGCGGGCACTGAGTGTTCTCGCCCTACACATGAAGAAACTGAACTCAAAGATTAGGTACCTTCCCGAGTCATAGAGCTGGTAAGGGAGAGAAGCTGGCTTTGTGCTAAGCTGAGCATAGACTGTGAGTGCTTAATCACTTCACTAGAGCACTTCTCACTGGAAAGAGAAGGTGGGCTCCAACTCAGAAGCAAAGCCAGGGGAAGAAAAGCTTGTGCTATCAATAAAAATATTCTATTAAAACAAGAAAATTTCTGCATACTACTTCAAAATAATAGTCAAGCTCACACCTCTGGGTCCTTCTGTGACCCTGCAAGTCTCAGTCAGTGATTCCAAATTCACTCCCACTAGTCTGCATTTTTTTTTTAAATTCTGCAGGTGCCTAGTTTCCGGAGTCCAAAAGCCCACTTCACTTCAGTGCACACAGATCCATGCCTTCATCTTGGGCTACAGAGTAATCAAGAAAGGAATAGCCAGCCTAGCCACCCACAGATGGGTGAGCAGAGGCTTGGAAAAATAATAAATCTACCCTGGCATGTTTCATCTTTTTCCAGGCTATGGCCACAGCCTCCTGTCTGAATCGGTGCACGCATTCTGCCTTTCCCCAGTTCGTTCCCCACGATGCAGTCAAGGCATTCTTTCAAAATGCAAATCTGATCCTGTTTATTGTCCTAGAACAGTGTTCCCTTCCTCTCATTTCCTGGTTAATTCATCCCTATCCTTCAGATTTCAGGAACTCAACCATTACTTCCTTGGGAAACCTACTCTGGTCTTCCTGACCTGGTTAGATAGTTATATGCCTTTATATACCGTGAACCTCGTCTTCAGAGGTTTTGATACGTTTACAACAGGTAAGCAATCATTTTACAGCATTTGCTTTTGTTTCTCATCATCCCTCTAGCTCTCACTACAGTGCACAGCCCAGTGTAGAGGCTCGTAAGTATTTGCCGAATGGCAAGTGATCTGGAGAAGTGAATGATATTGGCAATTTGCATTCACACCCGGGCATGATTAAAATCGGCCCAAGTGACCGGCACACATACAAACTGACTAAAGTAAAAGGTCAGTAAAACCTTTGCAAAGAATGACCTTTCTAGAATATTATAAAAACCGTAGTTCATACACAATCCTGGAAAAGCTTTTGTGAGATAAATTATGATAAAAAATGTTGTATGTCTCATGGTTGTGATATATTGATATGATGGCCCCTGTTTTAACTTTAAAAAAATCAAACTAATTAGCTAGTTATACTATGCTTAGGGAAACTATTCCTTCTTGATTATAAGCTACTGTGTTGCTTTTCTTTTCCAAAGAAATATGAACAGTTATCCTGCCTCAAAGGCTTATAACTAAAATAATCATATGGAGGAATAAGCCTGGCTGTTCCACCATTACTTAAATTCCAAGTAGAGATGTATTACCAAACACCATTCTTTTGTTCAGTTTTTGTATTACAGAGTCACAACCTAGCATCGAATCATGGTGCTAGTGTCTATGCTACAGTCAAGACACACACATTTGAGTGACTCTTTTGTTTCTTTCCTTTTTTCCCCTTTAACATGGTGATAATCAGAACAAATTGATTTTGTTTTTCAGATTGCTGAAATCCTCCCAACACTTTCTTCAACACCAATGCTGAATAAATCATTGTAATGTTCCCCTGAAGTGAATTGAAAATTAATTTACACAACCAAGATGATCCTCCTAATAACAGGGTACATGGAATGGGGAAATTGGAAATCATTACCCAGCAAACATTATCTGCATTATTTTTGTAGCTGCTTTAGATTGCATTGTAATAGAAAGTGAGGAGACCGGCTGTGAAGAAGTTTAAGAGGGTCCCCTGAAGAGCGTCTGCTTTAAAATTGATTCTTTAAGAAAGCATTAAAAAGCTATTGGAATTGATTGCCTGCTAATATAAAGGAAAAACTCTTCACCACCATTTGAGTTAAAAAAGAGCATCTTCATTCATGCATGTTATTAAAACTACTGGCCTGAAAGCCCCTGTAGAAAGATAAAGGATATAGATGGGATATTAAAACGGCAATCTTTACCTTATCTGGGATTTAAATTTAATATGTTGCTTTTATTAATTTAGCAAGAACCATTAGTTAGGATGTCAAAGAGTGAATATACAATTAAAATGCCATAGAATGGTGGGATCTTTAATAAACAGTGGACCAGGAATTCTTCATTAATCTTCCAAGCATGAGGCACACCCTTACAGAAAATAAATCCTGAATTTACAGTTTTTGCTTTATTGCTAAGTTTTCTGTGCAGCAGCAGTAGAAGTTATAACTGATAACACCTCTGATTAGCTTTTGAAGTTTCCCCTGAAATAAGGTAATTACCAATCAGATCCCAGCAGTTGGCCAGATAGAAAATGACAATTACTATCTTTAAAATATGTCTATGGAGCTTTGAAAGGTTTCCATGTACCTGGTACAGTGGGTTATTGTTTAAGCAATGATACTGTAGACAGATTTACAAACACATAAGCAAACACAGTAGGATGTCTTGACACTAAATTATTTTCTCTTTATAGCCTTTTTATTTTTACCACATTCAGTGGGAAATTGCCTTGTCTTTTTAAATACATGATAAGTAGGATTACTTAGCAGAATAATGAGTAAAAAATGCGTTTTCAAATACAATAGATTATCTTTTTCTTTAAGAGTCACCTCAGACTTAAACTGCACCCTCACCCCAATCCCTCCCCTTGTCTCTCACCCTCTGTTTAAAAGGATTGCAAATAATTTCTACACAGATGAACTATATCAACAAAGTTCTGATAGACAAATAGTAGATTGATGTTCCATGTAAGCTAAAAGTGCATTCCTAGATGAAAAATTACCCCCACGACCACACTGGAGCATCATTTTCAGTGGTATCAAGTCCTTGGTGAGGTAGTAGAAAACAGCCTCATAATGAGGCCCTTTGGGGAGCTCAATTATGAACCCGCTGGAGATCATTGAAATGGGCCACCCACAATATACTAGCCTAATAACACATTTCTCATGTATCACTTTAAATATTAACATGAAACCTAAAAAGTGTTCTGAACTTAACATCAGAACAATTCTATATTAAACTATATTCATCAAAACAGATTTTTAATAAGCTTTTCTATATCTGTTTCATTAGTATTTTATTTTTAGTTGATTAATAGAGTCATCATTTCTATACATTCTGGTTTGCCTGGGACAGTCCTATTTGAGACCTGTTGCCGAGAGTAACTATTAATAGCAATCCCCTTCACTCTCAAAACTGTGCTGATTTGAGGGTAGACTACATAGCCATCCTATTTATAAGTGATTTCTGATATATTTAACTTTTAGGTCCTTTGTAACAGAACTCAAAGCCATTTATTATCAAAATTGTTAAGCTTAAAGCTAAAATAGCTAAGTTTTTATGTTTTCAAAATGAATTTCAATTTTTCTACCACCCATAAAACTTCTTAAAAGCCAAGACAACAGTTAATCCAAAAGGTACTATTATAAATATTTAATGTTTGTTAGTGTTGGTTATAAAGATAATTATAATGATTATATTGTTAAAATGTTAACAAGAAACAAAAAAAATTAATAAAAGTAACAACAAATAATATTGTCTTTATTACTAATTTGTAACACTTTTAGATTACAAAAATCATATATAATCCTGTTAAAAATTTTTAATGACTAAAATAGTAAGTGAAAGTTCTTCATAAACTTACCCCACAAAGCCAACCATTCTGAACAGATCTTTGTCTATAGATTCAAAAACATGGTTTTTTTTTTTTTTTTCTGAAAATAGAATCACAATATTTTTAAACTGGTCTTTTCACTCTGTTGCAGAAACCAGAAAGCAAAGAAATATCTTAAATAACAGACGTAATTTTAACTCTTTATTATGTCTCTCAATTCTGTTGATAAAAAGTGAAGAATAGAAATAGCATTTGTTGACAGGGAGTAAAAGAAACCTGTAGAGCATACGGCAACCCCAGCAGTATGTATCTCTCTCTGCCATCAGCCTCTTTCATGTTTAAGTTTCTGGGCTTCTGTAGGTTCTTCTAACTTAAACTTTTTACTAATATTACTAGTACTAAACACCATGATAAAATTAAAATTAAAAGAGACAAAAAAGGAATACAATTAACATAAATGTTTTAATTAAAAATAAACTTTCAAAATCAACAATCTAGATTCCTGTTTAAATTGAAAGGTATGTCTGTTACATGAATATTATGGGCCAATGCATATTATAAGTATTTAATAGAGATTTGTTAATGTTTATGATAAAGATAGCAATGATACTGTGAAAGTATAAGCAAGCACAACAGAAATGTCCTTCAGTGGGTAAATGGATAAACTGTGATACCTCCAGACAATGGAATATGACTCAGTGCTAAAAAGAAATGAGCCATCGAGCAAGGAAAAGACATGGAGGAAACCTAAACCCATATTGCTAAGTGAAAAAAGCTAATCTGAAAAAGCCACATACTATATGATTCTAATTACATGATGTTCTGGAAAGGGCAAAACTATGGAGACAGCAAAAAGATCGTTGGTTGCCAGGGGTTAGTGGGAAGACAGGATGAATAGGCAGAGGATAGTGGATTTATAGGGCCGTGAAAATACTCTGTATGATAATATAATGATGGATACATTTAATTATACTTTTGACCAAACCCAAAGATAAAATTTTCAAAATCAAGAGTGGGCCCTAATGTAAACTATAGACTCTGGGTGTCATGTGTCAATGCAGATTTGATATGGTTTGGCTCTGTGTCCCCACTCAAATCTCATTTCGAATTTTAATCCCCACATGTCAGAGGCAGGACCTGGTGGGAGGTGATTGGATCATGGAGATGGATTTCCCCCATGCTGTTCTCATGATAGTGAGTGAATTTTCATGAGATCTGATAGTTTAAAAGTGTGGCACTTCCCGCCTCACTCTCTCACTCCTGCCTCCTTCTGAAGAGGGTGCTTGCTTCCCCTTCATCTACTGCCGTGATTGTAAGTTTCCTGAGGCCTCCTTGGCCATGTGGCACTGTGAGTCAATTAAACCTGTTTTCTTTATAAATTGCCTAGTCTCAGGTAGTTCTTTACAGCAGTGTGAAAATGGCTACTACAAGCTTCATCAATTGTAACAGATGTATTACACTGGTGTGGAATGTTGATAATAGGGAAGAGTATGCTTGTGTGGAGACAAGGGATATAAGGGAAATCTCTTTTGACCCCTCTCAATTTTGCTATGAACCTAAAACTGCTCTATCTTAAAAAATGAAAACAGAAGAAATTAACAAAAACAATAAAAATCAATATGATATTTTAAGATATTATTTTATTATAGATTTGTAACTTTTCAGATTACAGAAGCCATGTACCATATAAAAAAAATCTATATGAATTGCTTCCTTGTGTGAGGTTTCGAATTTTCTTCTTTCACAAAAATTCTCACTACTTAAAATTTAGAATTTTCTATTTTCTAACTAAACCCTTGCACAAATAATAACATCAAACACCACATGTATTGGTTATAAAAACAACTTTAACATTAAATTAGACAATGAAATGTTTTCCACAATCACTGATAATAGAGATAGAATTAAAATGCAAACACAAACATTTTTTAAAAGTTTTTCCCCCTGAGAAATAATATTCTGTTGGTTATTTTTCGAGACTCAATGTCTCTCACTTTTGAAAGAAGTACAAAGCTGGAAACTTATGTATGATTCTAATGGATAGCAATGTCATTAAACAAAAGACATATTCTTCAATTAAAAATTAGTTGAAAATGACTCTAACACCATCTCCACATGTCAAAAATCAGAGGGAAAGAAAAAATGCAAGCGAGGTCATCTGTATATCATACATCTGACTGAGAGATATAGTCCTCCAAACGGGTAAGAAATTGTTTGTAAAAGAGTGTTCAAAACCTCAAATTGGTAGAGATTATGTTCTCTTTTCTCATTCATTTCTTAACAAGTGCAAGTTGCTACTTTACTACACACATACACGAAAGGAAAGCCCAACAATAGCTTATTGGAAAACTGAGAAAATGTGTGTCTCTTACACAGGTAAGAGGTTACATAAGTTGTTTCTACATTAGTAGAAAGAACTTAGGAAATGTAAGGAATAGAAAGTTAGTTTTACCTTTGTAGTTTCAAAGGACTTATAAAAGACTAAACAGCTTTATTTGCATACGTTTCTGCACTCCTCAACCTTTACAAAGTAGATGAAAGTCCACTGAAAAGGTAAATACTCTTCACCTTTATTACCTGTTAAATTGGTTTCAAATAAACAATTTAACAGGTAATTTGCATATCCCTTGGGAATGATAGTATAGAAAGACATACACATACACACATACACACACACACATACACACACATATGAGAAGAAAGCCAAAGCTGATAGAATATCAAGTCATTCCTTTTTATACTGAAAAGTCCAGGTCAGTGTCAAGTTTTCTCAGAGATGCTTAAAATAAAAAATGCAGAAGTTCAAAATATCACATGTATCATCATTTTACGAAGCATTTCTCTCACTTTTCCTCTGCTAATTAACATGTTAAAGGAAATTGAACAAATGGAAGCGCTAGCAATTGAAGGACATTCTTTTTAATAGACCAGACATCACACTTTGACTACCTTCACCAGATCTGGAAATTGCCTGTTGCCATGTCACTGCTGGCAACTATAGAAAAAGAGCCCCTATCCTGAATTGCAGCTCAGCCATGCTCATCATTCTCCCTGTTGTTGTGGCAGCTGTCAGGAAAAATCATTTGAACAGCAGCATCTTGAACAGATGGCTTAGAGACAAGTTAGAAATGGAAATACCTATGAGAGGAAAATTGCAAAAGTCAAGCCTAGACTTCAAAGCACAGGCAATGGACTGCTCATCAGCCCTGTTCTCTAGCTATAGGATGAAAGGTATATTTTTCCTACACCTGTTAAACACACTTCTTTTGCCTTACGTGGCTACCCCAACTCCATAAGTGTTGAGGGGCAATGCAACTCTATTCTTTCTTTCTGAGCAGTCAGTTCTTCTGGGAGAATCAATCGAAGGCAGTAGTAGATGGGAGACACATTGTCTACCAGTTTCCTTCCATTTTTCTCATTTATTTCTCTGTGATGAGGGCCTGCTTTCTTTCCCGGCCCTTAAGCCCTTAGCTGTATGTCCTGTTTTGTCCTTATCATTCAGTATGGCTGTGGTAGACAGGAGAATGTGCCTTGCAGTACTGAAACAGAGAGGAGCATACTTGACCAAGGGACCCAGCTGCTATATTCTGAATCCAGCACTGAGTTGGCTGAGGCATGCTTCTCATGTGCTGCTCCCAGGCAATGATTGAGTGCAGCAGGGATACTGAGGCAGCTACATTTTTGAGAGATTCAAACTCCTCTGTCAGGTGACTTTGGCTCAGAGACTACACATAGGCTTTGCCAAAATTTTCTTAAAACTCCTCTGCTCCCTTTGACTTTTCCTGCTCAACTTCACTCCCTTTCCTCCCTGTTTCACAGGGGTCAGACCTGTAGCATGATTTGAGAGCTCTCCCACTTTCCTCAATTTTCCCTCTAATACAACGTTTTGTGTCTGCTTACTGAAGAATGCAAACCAACACAGTGGCTCTGCCCCTTTACGTCTCCTAATCTGTAGCCTGTGAAGATCCGCTGAGTAATAAGCTGGCAAAAGGGGCCTGATATGTAGACATGAGGAAGTCCACAGTCAGTCAAGAGCCCGCAGTCAGTGCCAGTCCACATGATCAGTGATAAGGAGCAGAGAATCAAAGCATAAAATTCAGTCGGAACTCTAATGGAGATGCTCATCATCAGATCCTAGGACAGAGAAGGCATGCATAAAGTTATCTGAAGGCGGCCGGGCGCGGTGGCTCAAGCCTGTAATCCCAGCACTTTGGGAGGCCGAGACGGGCGGATCACGAGGTCGGGAGATCGAGACCATCCTGGCTAACACGGTGAAACCCCGTCTCTACTAAAAAAAATACAAAAAAACTAGCCGGGCGAGGTGGCGGGCGCCTGTAGTCCCAGCTACTCCGGAGGCTGAGGCAGGAGAATGGCGTGAACCCGGGAGGCGGAGCTTGCAGTGAGACGAGATCCGGCCACTGCACTCCCGCCTGGGCGACAGAGCAAGACTCCGTCTCAAAAAAAAAAAAAAAAAGTTATCTGAAGGCATCGAAGAAAAAAACATGTTAGTGGTAAAATTAACAAGATGTGTAGAAAGTACACCTGGGGCGAAATTCCTCGTTCCCATTCAGAGGCATTCTTTTGAATCAACTGCCTGGAACAGCACAGGGGACATACACTGAGCTGCTCATCAAGAATGGAACAGGAACTGCAAAAAAAAGGGGGGGGGGGAGGGTGTCGGGGGGAATAAAATTCTAAAGAAAAAGCTCGTCTTGAAAAACAAGTCATTCAACCTTTCCTGAAAAGGGTCCGATAAAATGTAAAAATCATTCTAAGTTTAGAGTAGGAACTAAGCAGGAGGAGAATTAAATTTAAAAACAGGAAAAATAAATAAATTTGGTCTATAGATTGTGGGCTGCAACACCTGGCCTTGAACAGTGAAGAAAATTCTACACAAGAGCCAATTCAGTAAACGTAAAAATGCCACATTTGTATTGTATTCAAGGTGAAAATAATTTGATGTCATTCTAGAAGGGGAGTGTATATTTAAATGTACTGCTTCATTTAAATTATCAGCTTAATTGAATAGGAATATTACTGAGAGAATCTGCATTTTTTTAAGCTCACCAAAATGTTAATTATCTTAGTATATTTAAAAAGTAGCAACAAGAAGGCAGCTTTTACATATTTTTAGGTAGACATTCCATTCAGAGCTACATCTTGCGACTACGTGGTTTCTTGTGTCCAAAGGAGATAGGTTTCCACTCCCTGTTTGGGGAACACTCAAGCAGATCACACAAGCATCCAGACTGTAGCTGGCTCTGTCATTTCATGTTATTTGAAGGGAGGAGTCCACCCTTTATTTTATTTTATTTTATTTTATTTTATTTTATTGAGATGGAGTTTCACTCTTGTTGCTGAGGCTGGAGAGAAATGGCACGATCTCGGCTCACAGCAACCTCCACCTCCCAGGTTCAAGCAATTCTGCCTCAGCCTCCCAAGTAGCTGGGATTACAAGCATGTGCCACTACTCCCGGCTAATTTTGTATTTTTAGTAAGAGATGGGGTTTCTCCATATTAGTCAGGCTGGTCTTGAACTCCTGACCTCAGGTGATCTGCCCACCTCAGGCTCCCAAAGTGCTGGGATTACATCCGTGAGCCACTGCACCCGGCCCCTTCATCTTTTTTAATACTTTAGTTCCCACTACCTGTAGTAACATGGCTGATATAGTTATTCATTAGGCATTTTTCTCTATATGTTTAACCTTGGCACACAACCTTCCTTTTATAATTTAACACTAAGTGTTCGGCGAGTAATGGATGGTGAAACTGGGACTCTTGGTCAAGTGACATGACTTGACCAAGGTCACAGAATCAATCTGTCTGTAGCAAAATTTGTTTGGCTTTGCCAACACTGTACTCTTTCCCTTTCTTCTGGTAGTAGAACTATTTTCATACTGTTTACTCTAACCTGGGTAGGTTTCTGGTAGATATGTCATTTACGTGGACGGCTCTGTGTTTCATTTGCTGACTTAAACCCACCACCAGAATGGATAATCACGGTAGATTCAGTGATTGATCTAGGAGTAAACTTCATGATTCTTGTGGGAACAGAGGTCAGGCAACTGATGTGGATGCTGAGAGAGAAATAATCTTTCTGCTTTTATGATAGTGAGTGCTACATGTCACCCATATTTAGGGTGCCAAAGGCCTTCTTTGTCACAACACAAACATAGCCTGCTGGTAAATAAAGCCAATATTGAGAAAGGCAAAGCAAAGAAATGGAAAGAAAGTGAATCCTCTGAAACCAGCTGTAGCTGAAGCTAGGGCAAAATCCTTGGACTTGCCAGTAGCAAAAGCTAATAAATATCCCTTTTGTTTAAACTAGAGTTGGGTTTCTATTAATGCAAGAGAAAACTCCTGTCTAATACAGTATTAGAGCCAGAGAGCCAGAATTGGACTCAATCCCCCTGATTATGTAACCACATTAATTGAAAGTATAATTTTTCATCAAAACAAATTAGAACTGGGGGCCCTATCCTTGTTAATAGTGTAATCAATATAAAATGTAGGAATTACACCTAAGTGTCCTATGCATTATAGCTCCATCATGGTAATGAGCATTTCTTATTATAATTATCTTTTTATGTGTTTCTTCATGAATCTCTTGATGACAGGGATTGTATCTTATTCATCTTTGAAATCCTGCTAAGCACAGTCCTTAGGACTTAGTATGTGCTCAATAAATATCTTCTGAATAGGAAAATATTTAGAGAAATTTACCGATACATGAATTCCACCTCTTATTTCAAATTAACTTGGTGATATCTTGTCTAAGATAAGTACATATCCCAATCTTCAAGGACAGTCTTCAATTGTGTCTTTGTTTAAAACATCTGACCTTATCCAAGAGGTTTCCCAATCACTCTATCTAATACAGTATTCTTGTCACTTTTGTCCTCTCCTTAGTTTTCTTCATAATATTTACCGAAATATTTATAGTTTATTCTTTGTCTTGTTTCACTAGAATGTAGGCTTCTTAGAGCAATCTGTGGTCTAGAGAGGGCTCTCAAAAACAATTGAATATTTATAAGTAAACAAAGTAACTGGTGGTACATTCAATTCTGCATTTGTGATACCTTCCAACACATTTTAGAAGTTCATTTTATATTTTATAGTGAAACGCATAATGGTTAAATCTAATATATGTACATTCCAATATAATGAATATATGTTTTAAAAAATATGAAATGTTGTCCTCAGTAAAATATCTCACCATTGTATGAATACTGAATCTAAAAATCTTCTACTAAATCCATACTGGTAATCTTATTGATTAATGCAGTATTGCCTTAAGACAATCTGCTAACTCAGCCATCTGTTTGCTCATGTTGTTATAGTAATGCTATCTTAGCCTAGATAAACTGTATAAACCTATTGAGGTTTAGTGAAATCTAGTTGTATATCATGATTGATCCATACAAAGTAGTCAAATGTTATTTTAAAATACTTTATTTGACTTTGACTTTTTATATAACATAATACAATTATCTAGAGTCATCAACTTTTAAGTATGTACATGTATAAACATAAAACAATTATAGTTTAGTAGTAATTTCATATTTTATAAAACTATAAGTTAAAAATATATTTAAGTGGAAAAATATCAGATAAAAATCTCTCATGCTAAAAACTGATCATGAGAAGGATGGCATCATGGTGGATTAACTAGAGAAAGTATTTTATTTTTACTTCTTCTTTCATTAACCTCTCTATTAAATTGACAGCTTCAGAAACTATGACAATCATGTTTCTCCCCTCTCTCTTGGTTTATGCGCCAAAGCCCAGCTCTTCTTGGTGATTTGAGGCTATGAAAAATGACATGCTAGGTGTTTTTCCTCAAATAACATTAACTTTTAATAATATTGTATTGCAATTATAATACAAATCAGTAGCCCTGTGTGATCCAAATGATAACAGTATATTGTCCTTTGTTGACTTCAAATACCTAGCTCCTTCTTGCTCTTTAGTTCTCCAGTTATCAGAAAGAACAGCTGTGGTTCGACATGGGGTCCACCTGGCAGCTTGAAGCATCCAGATGTCAACACCTACTTTAAAAAGAAAAAGCAGGCACTCCTTCTCCCTGGTAATGTTGACTTCAGAGGCAACTGGTGTTGGACTGGAGATTAAAGGAAAAAAATTAGAGGACAAAGGGTCACACTTCCATTTAATTTTCACCTGTAACAAATGCAGATTACATGTAGTGAAAATACCAGTTCCCTGACCAATGAATTACTCTTTTCTATTTGACAGGCGTAAGTCAAGTGTCAGCTTATACTTTTCTGTGCAAATGGGTGACTTGACTATAGTTGTCATCTTATTATTTTTTTTTTAATGGAGTTTGGTTAAAGCTTTACTCCCTGTTGCAAAGAAGAGATAGATACATGACATTTACACCAAGAGGATGGAGCCATGAGAAATACATAAAGCGAAACCCTGGGGGAAGGGAGATAGGTAGGGTTTTATGTGTATTTTATTAAAACCCAAGATCTTTTGTTTTGAAGTTTTAATAAAAAGTATAACCTAAAAGTTTTAGATTCCAGATTGATCAAATGCTCTTCATATAAAGTTTATATAAAATTATAGTTATTAAATACTTGAACACAATAAATAACTAGAGAAGACTTAGACTTATGTGTTTTATAAAGATCATACTAAAATATGATTCAAAAAAATTCAAAAACATTGAATTACCTAAAAGAAGTGTATCCATTTCTGATTACTTATTCTTACTTTTCCACAGAGGAAAATTTCCAAATAATACTCACTTTTGAGTTGAGACTCAAAGGAGAAAAACAAGCCATCACAATTATTGCTGTATTTGGGAAGACAAGTTTATTTTTTGAAGTTTTAGTTTCTTTTGAAAAAGATGGGCTGGGCACAGTGACTCACACCTGTAATCCCAGCACTCTGGGAGGCCAAGGTGGTTGGATCACCTGAGGTCAGGAGTTCGAGACCAGCCTGGCCAACATGGTGAAACCCCATCACTACTAAAAATACAAAGATTAGCCATGGTAGCGCATGCCTGTAATCCCAGCTACTCGGGAGGCTAAGATGAAGGGATCGCTTGAACCCAGGAGGCAGAAGTTACATTGAGCCGAGATTGCACCACTGCATTCCAAACTGGGCGGCAGAGCGAGACTCCATTTCAATAAAAATAATAATAATAAAATAGAAATAATTTTTTAAACCCCCTTTCTTTGTGATTCTAATCATGAATCATAACTCAACTAGACTCAGTCATTTTTACAAGAATGAATTTACCGACTTGTATTAAAATTCTAAGTTCACTATTGTCATATTCTCACACTATATCTTTGTTGATAGAAAGACATTAGAATTATAGTATTTTTCTTCATAAGGTTTCCTAGAGCCATTTTGCAGCTCTTCTTCTTCCAGTATAACCTTATTACATTTATATGACACTGTTTTTTTGACTGTATATATATCCCCAGATAATGCCTTTTCTTCTACTCTATTTGAATAACTATAAAGAAACAATTATATCTTCTTTTACTGTTTCATAGCTGAATCATAGCCCCGACTTGCTATTCGCAATTTGCACCAGGACAGTCTTACAAATGGTATCATCATCAAATAATCCTGTAGCCAAAAAATTATTATGTAAACCATCCTAACACTGAACCTAGGAATAGACATTTAGTCTTTGCCCACATTCTCAAATAAGTTTGCTTAGTTTAGCAGAAAATAGCTATCCCTCTTTCTAATTAATAACTCCACAATTCTTGTTTTAGTGTATTAACATAGAGCCGTCATAGTTCTTACTCTAGTTGAAATCTACTGACGTAGCCAGTATCTTCCATGTAACCTACAATTCTGAGAGCCACATCTCTCAAAAAGTTAAGGGACAACTGTAATCTACAAGATTGTGTTGTTAGGGATTCATAACAGCTTCCATTTTTAGACAAAGCATCAAGAAATAAAAGGCAAAGCAATGTTTGGAGAAATGCAGAAAAAGACCTTTTGAAATTACCACCCCCACCCCACAAAGAAAAACATTCATTTAAACTCCTAAAATTGGCCATTGCAGTTAGAATGCTAGTTTTTTAAATTAAAAAACAGCATTTTACAAAGTAGATTACTATATAAAGAATGTTTAATAAAATAGTCAGAATAGGGGCCTATTTAATGTCCACTAGCAGTTATAAATTCTCTCTTATCATCAATTTTAGAATAAACTCAGGTTCTTAGAACAAGAACCTGAATAAGACGGATAGAGTATACCTGCCCCCTCAAGGCACCTGAAATTTCCCCACCAGTCTTGGCAGTAATGACCACAGCCCTCTTTCACAATGCCCTGGGGAAGAAATAAACCTTTGCCGATGCACAGCTTTCAAGTTCATCACATCCTCTCAATTTTCATGCTTCCATCTAGTAAGTTACTTCCCTTTCTTTTGCTTGATATTGCTCAAACTGCTGTAGGACACCACTATTTTTTTAAAAATTGCTTCATTCTGAACTCGTTATGCTATTATTTTCTTCTTTCCAATTCAGTCTCTCTAATGCAAGGAGTATTATTTAAACAACTGCTTTTTACCCAGCACCATTACTTGGGGAAATACACATGCTCAAAAATATGACCCTTGTGGAACCTCTGTTCAAATCATAGGTTAAAAACCAAACAGGATGCACAGAATAGAAGAAGCCACTGTATTTAATTGCTAAATGTTGTATTTCAAATACCAAAAGGTAGAGTTGTATTTTTTAAACCCTTCAGGTACGGTCTAGGCATAGATATTTTTAGAAAGCTTTCTAGGTTATTCTAATATGCAGCCAGTAATGAAATCCACTGTGCCGGAAAGTCTCCACCCTGACTGACGAATAACTTTCAGTTCTGATTTAGGAAATCAAGGTGAGGACACAGATATGAACCCTTTGTTTCTCAAACTTTAGTGTGCAGAAGAATTATCTGGGCTTCTGTTAAACACATACAGTCGGCCGGGCACGGTGGCTCACACCTGTAATCCTAGCACTTTGGGAGGTGGGCGGATCAGGAGGTCAGGAGATTGAGACCATCCTGGCTAACACGGTGAAACCCCGTCTCTACTAAAAATACAAAGAATTACCTGGGCATGGAGGCGGGTGCCTGTAGTCCCAGCTACTCAGGAGGCTGAGGCAGGAGAATCACTTGAACCCGGGAGGTGGAGGTTGCAGTGAGCCGAGATCACACCACTACACTCCAGCCTGGGCGACAGAGCAAGACTCCGTCTCAAATAAATAAAAACATACGTACATACATGCATGGCTCTGGGGCTTAGACTCCAGAGAATCAGATTTCACAGGTCATATATGGAAACCCAGAACTTACATTTTCAACAAGAGGCTCTGGTGATCCTGATGCAGCGGTCTTCACACCATGCTTTGAGGAAGGCCACTCAAAAGTCACTCACTATCCAGTCCTGTGAACTAATATTTAAGAGATGATATTTTAG
Organism: Macaca mulatta; assembly: GCF_049350105.2. Lineage (NCBI taxonomy): Eukaryota > Metazoa > Chordata > Mammalia > Primates > Cercopithecidae > Macaca > Macaca mulatta. The sequence continues at coordinate 19,507,463 of NC_133409.1, read as the reverse complement.
ATCGTAATAAAGTAACCCAGAATCAACATGTCAACATGAATATCTTGTAAAAGTGAATTATTTTATAAATTTATTTTCATATCCTTTTAGTGTGCAGTATTTGATTCATATTCTTGCTGTTTTATCATCACTAGATAGATGTTCAGAGAAATTTGAAAATTATCCTCCTCTTGCCACCCTTGGACTTATTTAGAAGACTAAAACAGTAGAGATTCACTATTTTAGAAAATAAAAAAGAAATATGAAAAAATGTAGAAAGGAAGGAAAATAGCTTTCTTTAGTTTGTACATGCATGTTTCTATATCTGTGTTTTTTTAAAAAACTTTATGACTTTATGACAAAAGTTAAAGTTCTTATTTTAAAATTATTAAGGACTTTAACTAATGTTATATACACTCAAGACAATTATGTGACTTGCTCATTTTAGCTCAAGGTAATTGTTTATTAAAATGACCAACGAAAAATCTTTTTAAAAACATGTTTATTCCTCCAGAGAAAAATGTTACATGAGCAAAAATAGGACAGAAACAGAAAAATGCACAAAATAGGTACTTCTTCTGCCATTAAGTAGTTGGAAATTAAATGTCAATGTAAATGCAGAATGTAACACATAAGAACAACTGCCCACATCATGACATACAATGTGTAACAATGTTAGATAACATAAAATGATATGCTTGATATGCTTTATTTATGTTTTTTTAGAAAAAAGATTCCAGAACAATGTTAATAAAACTTTATATTTGTACTTTTAAATTCATTTAACATTAAAATTGAGAGCATGTATTTTATTCCTGTAGTTAATTCTATTGTCTCCTTCTCTCATGTAGTTAAATCCATTCTCTCTCTTTGATTTAAGGCTTGAAATTCAGCTAGTTTAAACCATCTAAATCCTACCTGTCTAAGAACAGGCACACCTGCAGAAGAGCACAGTTCTCATTGACCTTGGGAACACAGCAGTTTCAATGAAATAAACTCATTTAGTAAAAAGAAAACCATATGCGAATCAACATTAACCGCTCTTAGCCCACATCAGGGATGATAGCTCCCTTGGCACCAGTTTGAATTTTGAGCTAAGGAATTTGGCCTGATCTTCCCTATGCTCAGCCAGGACAGATTGATAAAGAGGTACAACATTAGCTTAATCAGTTGCTCCATATTTCTGAATTTTTCTAAATATGTTCCTCGTAAGTTTGCTTTCAGTGGAAATATAGAGAATGCTTTCACACTCATTTTTTTCTTCTGAAATCAGTTCTCTGTGCATTAGAGCATTAAGCTTAGCAAATATGAGTTATGATACTACTAACACATTTATCGAGTGCCTACTTTTTGCCAGGAACTGGACTAGGAGTGAAAAATATATATACACTTTGTTTTTGATATTCACAAAAATCCCTCTAAAATAACTATCATTATCCCCATTACACAGATGAAAAATCTAAAGGTCAGAGGGGCTAAGTGATTTGCCCAATGGCAGAGAATTACGGGGCCAACAAAACACTTATAATATTTGTAATAATGTTTCATGTGCATTGATTTACATTTTTCTATTATATACTGTATTTTAAAAGCAAATGGCTAACTTTTATGAAATGTTCACTACATTCTGGGCATTGCTCTGAGTGCTTTGTATGTATTAACTCGTTCAATATTTCGAATAACTCTTTGAGAAAAGTATTTTATTTCCATTCTACAGGTGAGAAAACTGAGGCACAAAGAACTCAAGCAACTTGTTTCTGGTCAAAAAACTGACAAATGAAGGAACCATGATTTAACCCAGCCATTGGCTCCAGACCATGCTATACAAATATTAAGTAGGTTCCAATAGCCATTTTTTACACTTAGTTATTAAAATGTAACACTACATGCTGCTTGTACATCAGGATTTACTATAACAAGACAGAAGGTCAATGCGAGTAATTCTAGTTGATAAAAAGGACTACTTCAACCCTCTACCTGCCAAAAGATGTGCAGGGGAGATCGACCAGACATGGGAGGCATCATGCTGTGTAGGACAAATCCTGGGTCTTTTCCAGCAGTCGAGAAATTTCAGAGTTAATAGTCACATCATCCTAAGCAAAGGTGTATTTTTTGCAGACCCCTTAGCATATCTAAAGGGTACAACAAACAGTAAATAGGAGGAGGTGTTGATAAATAGCCTCTCAGTCCTGGGAGAGGTGACACCTGACATACAATTTCCATTAAGTTGCCTTTTCTGAATGATAGCACCACAATTTTGAAGCACAAAGATAAATATAGTGTATCTAATAGGAAATAAATGCATATAAGGTGGCATGGCACTTCACAAAAATAGGAGAACTCTAAGAGAATAGTAAAATTCTCTTAGAAATCTAAGGAAGAGAAGGAATGGTGTTTATGATATTTAGTAGTTTTTAGTGGGTTTGTAAAATTTGAAGGAAAGTAAAAAGGATGATTATCAATCTGTCATGGGAACTGGCCATGATGTAACAGCTTGAACTAAGAGATTTGTTCTACAAAAGCCCTAAGACTTGTTAGCAAATAATAATTTCATTAAAAGACAGAAAAAAACATGTATCTGCAGAGGAAATAAAACTTTATCTTTTTTCACTTAATAAAATAGCAAATATCACCACTGAACTCAGACATATGCACTGCCAAGATTTTAAGTGTTGAGATACTCATAAAATACGGAATCTCTCTCAGTAATGGTGTTGTTTCTTCCCTCCACCCCTCCTTTCTTACTCCCCTGGGAGTCCAGTCCCAACAATTACAGGGTTGCTATCACAGCAGCTGTCCCTCTTGCATAGTGCTGATTTTCTACATGCAAAAAATGTGGACTCCAGAGAGCCATGACAATGTGAGTTAACAATATGTCTGAATCTAGTTTGGGAAGACATGAGTTTATTGTATTGTAAGAAAAAATACTGAATGTAAGTTATTTTCTTAGGATTTTTAATTGTTGCCATTGTCATTCTGGTTTCAATTAACAACTAATACTCTAAATGAATTATTTGAATAGAAATAATGAAGTGTACAAATAACTTAAGGAAGTTTCAAACCCTGGCTTCTGACCTGCATATAATTTAATGAACAAACAGAAAAGAAAATGGAAAATGGTTAAATTAATGTATTATTTTCTTAACCTAAATAGACAACATTGTTTCAAAAATTGAATATCCTCTCTCAGGCTATAGAACCTATTAAGATGACTTTTCTTTTTCCAAAAAACAAACAAACAAAAAATTGATCTTTTTGGTCTCTTTCTTAGATTTGTCTGATCCATCTAAAAGCCAGTTTCTGCATTTCTGAACTTGACTGCTCACTACAATCAAGAGAGGATTTCCACACAATCATTTAGAAATTTCAAAATGTATGGTGTTTGGGAATTATATATTCATTATGACTACATCCAAAGCGTGGTATCAGAAGCCAAATTATTTTTTCCTTGAAATATAAATACTGCAACTTAGGTGGCATGGCACTATTGAAAACAGCTTGCCATATGCCTTTGATTTCACTGAGAGACATGCCATCTGCCACCACACTCAAAAATGATTCAAAAAAATTAAAAAGAATGGCAGAAGATTGTGGTCAAATGCAAGAATATTACCCATCATGTGTGGTCTAAGATTGGGCCGGGGTACTTGTTCAGATGACCTGTAGTCATGAAGTCAAAGTTGGACAGAAACAAATACATTGTCATTTTTTTCTGTGGGCAATGAACTGAGTACAGTGTAGTTCCCTCAGCATGATTATTGATACCAATTTAGAAAGAAGTCTTTGATATGAAAGTAAAAAAGACAAAGATCCTAGGGCAATGCATATTTTAAAGGAGTTTTGGCCCAAGGACTGGGATTAAAACAGGGAAAACTTGCTTATGCACAGTTAATTTATTTGTAAAAATTCAATACCTTCATGGGACTTTGGAGAAAGAAGAAAATGGCAAGATATCAGAGACTTTTGGGGGGATATATATATATATATATAGAAGAAACGTAAAAATCTATTTAGATACTATATTTTATCAAGTGCTAAATCAGCCAAGTGTGTATTTTAACTCTACATAATAAAATCACTGTGATAAATCCCTTCAGATGATTCCCAAAGAACAGAGGTAATTTTTCTAAGAAGCTTAAAAATAGAAATCTCTCTTATGCATCCAGACAGTGCCCCTTACAATCACTATTTTGTCCCAAAAGAAAAAGAGAGCAGAACAAAATGTAAATTTTACAGGAAAAATTTTACAAGTAACTATTTGTTTATTTGGTTTGTTTATTTGAAGAAGGAAAAGATTCAAAATCTATGGACCAAATTTTGGCTAAGAGAATACTACCTTAGTCTGTTTTTCTTTGTTGCTATGCCTGACTGAGGTTGGGCAGTTTATAAAGAAAAGAGGTTTGTTTAGCTTATGGTTCTGCAGGCTGGGAAGTTCAAAGACCATGACACGAGCATCTGCTCAGCTTTTGGTGATGGCATTTTGTGCTGTGTCAAGACATGGCAGAAGGTCAAAGGGGAAGCAGGCACATGTGAAGAGACAAATTCTGAGGGGTATCCTGATTTCATCACAACCCACTCTGGTGGGAACTAATCCAGTATTTCCAGAGCAGAAACTCAGTCATTACTATGAGAACCGAACCAAGTCATTCATGAGCGATCTGCCTCTGTGACCCAAGCACGTCCCACTAGGCTTCACCTCCCAGCACCACCACATTGGGGATCAAATTTCAACACGAGTTTTGGTGAGGACAAACTAAACCATGCCCACATGGGAAGTACCATATGAGCAATGAAGCTGGATTTCTTTATAAAAGAAAAAGAGAGAACATGTCACTAAATGGTAAAACTGGTTTTGAGAATGAAATGCAATCCTGTTTCAGAGATTTGTAGCCAGTATTACAAGGTAGTCTTGTGCCTGGCTTATGAGGTTTATTTGAAATGTTTCATTCCAGATAATCAAGGGAAAAATAGTTTCCAAATAATAGGATTTCCAGTACTCTTCTAGAAAATAAAATTAAAGATATGCAGCTCCCCAAAAATATCTAATAATTACAGATAACTATATTAGAACTGCTCTAGAAATTTTATACCACCATTTATTGAAAAGTATTTAATGACCATCTAAAACGGTATTATAGGAAAAGAAGTAAAGTAATAATAATAATACATAGTATTTGTATATCACTTTTTTATTTATTTGTATTATATTTATAAAATATGTGTTCCTATTTTATAGATGAGAAAATTAAGGCTTATCAGGGTTCACCCATCTAATGTCAAATAGCTAATAAATGTTGAAATCAGAAGTGAACATAGGTCTTATGATATCATGTCAGAGTTCCTTGCATTCCAGCATCATCCCTCTTAGCCTAAGACACAGTGGTTTCCACTTTCAGGGTGTGATATACAATTCCATACAGTTTCCCTCAATAGTTTCCATCTTGTTTGAGTGGAAGTACCCTGGAAGTAGTAACATTTTAGCTGTTCTCAACAATAGACCCCTCTGTATAAAACTAAGGAATTAAGAGTTTACAAGGGAAAGTGAGAAGTATCTTTATGTCACAATTTGACACAATCTACTTGTATGACAAGTTATACATGCATGAAATAAATACTATAGTAAACAATATGTCCTTGCTGGTAGTATCAAATATTGACATATGAGAGTGACAATTTGATCAGTACAATAGATCAGACATTATATAACAGGGTTCACATAGAATAAACATCTCACAATTTGCCTATCCAGATCAAATTTGTATATATAGTATACAAATGACTATATATGAAATATATATACAGAAATGACTATATATATGTATATAGTTGCCATAGCACAGTGGTATTCGGCAGAGAATTTTGAGTTGTAAAATAAATAATCTGTCTGCAAATTATCTAATAACTTAATTGTGAAGAAGATCTAATTTTGAAACTGTTTTGCTGCTGTAAAATCAACTTCCAATATGAGACACCACAAAAGAGGGTGTCTCCAAGGGAAATCTTCAAAGACAGGAGAGTAGGGTAATCAAAGAAAAGTTTAAAGTTTGCTGAATTTCTTGGGCAAAAAAAATGAAGTCTTTGAATAATATTTCTCTGCTTCATATTACGTCTACAATTTATAGAAATATGTACAGCTATTAATAGAGAAAAGCAAAAGAAGTATCAGAAGCTGAGAAAAGGCAAGAAGATAAAGCAGGAAAGAAAACAAATGTCTTTGCAGCGCAGCCCTCGGAGTTTAGTCAAAATACTCTAGGACCATGAGACTAGGATCCTGTCCAGTCGGGAGGAGACAGCTAAGATATGGATGAAGGGACTTATAAAGTTCAGTTAAGACCTCTGATCCATTCTTTGTCTACACTCTGAAATCAGCAGAGTCCTTCATTCACGGGGGAGTTTTCCCTTCACTTAGTGGAGTTAAGTATGTTAATAAAACATTAACCAGAACTGTTCCTACAAAAAGCACGTATCAAATAAGAAGGTAGAGTGAGATGATCTCCAAGGTCTCTTCCCAATTTAACATGAGAATTTGCTAAGTGAAAAGTCTAATCATATTTTCAACGTTAAAAAAATAGAAATTTTCATTTTAAAAAAAGTCATAGTTCAGGGGCTGTTTTATCAAGAGGCTGGGAGATTAGATGGCTAATGTTATACAACCTATTTTCTATTAAGTTTGGGATGCAGTTTTGTCCCTAGATAATGGAAGAAATTCTCTTAATTGATACTTGTTATTAATTCTTTTGTTTCCCCATTTTCTAGTTGCTCTTTTTTTCACTTGCCAGTTTAGGAATTTGCTTGGCTCTTTTCCTACATTTAATGACTATATTTAAAAAAAGGACTTGGCCATGTGCCTAGAGGCTCTTGGGTGTTGGGTGCCATATAAACAAAATTAATTACCAACTTCAGTGCCAATATCACATCAATGGCAATGAGAGGTTAGTCGACAAAAGAAAAGACAAATAAAAATTTCAACAAATAATAGTATGCATAGGATGCATAACATAAAAAATTAATCAACCTAAATTTGTATATATTTGTATAGTGTTCAGTTTTTCCTAATGTACTCATATGCATTATTTCATCTGGTTGTCAAAATAACCTTATGTGCTGGCCATTACAGATGCTTCTAACTTCATTTTACAAACTTAAGGAACTTAGCCCCAGAGATGTTAATCTGTCTTTTTTCTTTTCTTTTTTTTTTTCATTCACTCAACAAATACTTAAGAAAACCTACTAAGTGCCGTATGTTGCCCTCGGAATTGTAGGGTGACAAACCATCCCAGCTTGCCTAGAACGGGGGAGACTCCTGGGATGCAGATTTTTCGTGCTAAAATGGGACTGTCCCAGACAAACTGGGATGGCTGGTCAGCTTAACACAATCTGGCCACTCTAATAGCACATCACGGTTCAAGTCACAAAACAAACTGTACACCAGATGAAGAGCTCTCTCGCTCTCGCTCTCTCTCTCTCTCTCTCTCTCTCTCATTATTTTTGCCTCACTTAGGACTTTTATTTCTGAACCCCACTCCCAGCATTAGACTAAAAGTTCTCCTTAATGTTGCCAGTGATCACCCAAGCAAGAAAAATAGCTTTGCTGCCCACTTGTCTGCACGATTTGACATTCTGACCACCTGATACTCTCTTTGGCCTTTACTCTTTCCCTTGCTTTTCTCTCTCTTTCATAATGCCCCGCATCTCCCCATGTAAACTTTCACCATTAAGCACATGGTCCCCAAATGTATACCCATAGCTGCAATGTGATGGTTTTGACACGTGGATGTGTATGACTGAAAGATATCTCCTTAACTCCTGGCTATCCCAAGTATTCAAATAAACTAAATCTCAACCAAAATGTTGTTTTCTCCACAGCCAATTCTTCCTCTTGACTTTCCTATCCCTGTCTTCAGGCAACACCACTCTCTTGGTACCAGGCTCATTCTCAGCCCGCAGCGGTCTCTTTCTCTCCCTATTCACCACATCTAAGGTGTTAACAGTTCCCAGCAAGTAGTCCTTCAGAAAGTTTTTCATATTCATCCCTTCTTTTCTTTCCCCACTGTTACCACCTTAGCTAAATTCCTCCTTACCTCCCTAGAGTTATTTTTCTGGTCTCTTCCCTGAACCAACTCCACCCTCCACCTGTGCATTCATTTCTTTCTTACTCCAATTTAGTCTACACTGCTCCCAGGTTAAAGTGCATTTCGGCCTTAATGACCAATGTTCTTGTGTATGAGCCCCATTCTCCAGCAAAAAAATAACCATTTGCTATGCAGTCTTTTCCTCTCTGTGCCTTTGTTATATTATTCCTTAGGTGCATAATATTTTATTCTGTCAAATTTCACTCATCTTTCAAGGCAATCTTAAATTTCAAAGTTCCACAGATATATTTTGTAGTTTCAAATGAATGAGAACCCCTTCCTATGAACTTACTTCACTTTGTACTCCTGAACACTCATCCTTATCTGCTTTGTGTTGTAATTATTTGTATTCTTTTCTCAGTCCTCCAACTAGAATGTATACTTCTCAAGACCGAGGCTGTGTCCTACTCATTCTAGTTCCCCTGCTTAACGCAGCAGGTGTTCATTATATTTTTATGAAAGATTCAATTACTTTAACTCCTCATCCAAGTCTGGCTTCGAAAATGAATTTTGCAAATTAGTTATTTCAGATATTTACATTTTAGCATGTGCCTTACACAAATATATAATGAATTCATGAACAATTTAATTTAAAAAAAGAAACAAAGAAAACCTCAAACACCCAAGGATTATCCAACATCAACACAAAGTTTCTAAGTACAGAGGTATCCCTAGGATCATTACTCTAGTGTGCAGGTTTGTACACATACATGTTGTCAGCCCAGCCAGCCCCTTATCAGCTACTCTGCAGAAAAGGCCGCAGACAAGGAGAGCTATTCCAGGATGGGCAATCACTTGCATTCAGAAAATAGAATTTAATTGAGTAATTTTTCAGATGGTTGAAACTGAATTGGTATTGCACTGGAAAAAGAATGCCTGTTTGGGGCCTAAATTGTTCCTCCCCATTTAGAAGGGGACACAATGTAAGCTTAAGATTCATGCAGCTTGGGAATTATAAAGATTTGGATTTTAGGACAGTCCCAAAATAAACCCTTTAATTCAAGCCTTAGAAGGTTTCACTTAATTAACCTGGAATCAATTGAAACACTGTAACTAAAAGGTTCGTCACAATATTTGTTTAGTCTTTATAGACACAATTTCCAAAATATCAAAGTTGAAGGAAAGTAGAGTCATTTTTCATTATATTTGTGAAAAAATTCTCCTACAGGCTTTGGACCTGCATCTGGAGGGAAAAATAAGAGATTAATGAGAAAAAAATCATATTATGTCTTACCTTATCCACTGCCCCCCGCCTTCAAATCTTTCCCTATCATAAAGATTCTTCAGTCATGCACAAATACTTCAGAGACCGCTACCTCAGACACTGCCGTCAGCGCCCAGAGGATTGAGATTTAGTCTTTGCATCTTAATTACAGCTGACTCTTTTTCCCTTGTTCTGAGCTGAGTTATAGCAAGGAAAGGGGGAGATGAATGAATGACCCATGCATCTGACATCTAATATCTGCCACTTCAGATTTGGGGTTTGATTTAGGGTCTCTATCAGAGAGTTTGAGGAAACAAAGTCTTTTATCTTCTTTAAATAAATTCATGCACTGAAGCACAATTTACCTTCTCTGGCAGTTTTATTATTCAGAACAATGGGCTTTTTTAGTTGTGCAATATTTGGGCTTTTCCCTTTCCTCTCACGTTTATAAACAAAAACATTCAGTTTAGTAATTTAAACAAGGATAAAACAGAAGCGATGTGTGGCACTAAGGCTACAAAAGTGTCATGTTGTCATTTTCATTCCTTTTTACAAAGGACATGGAATTGAAAGCAAGACTCCTCATCTTTGTATTTAAATAATGACCCGAATTCAGTACACAAAAATGACCTTTTCTGTGGATGCATTGTAGTTGTTACCTCATCACCCTTTCATCTATATGAAACTTTGTATGAGTCAGTTTCGGAAGCATGAGGGCCTCCACTCTGCCCACAGGCTCCAGCCACAGTGATAAATGGGGCCCAAGCCCCACCTCTGTTCCACTAGCTAACCATAGCTGCCCTTCCTGGCAGTTGCTCTTTCCCAAAAGACTGAGCACCTCTTTCTCAACACAAATGTGCCACCTGTTCTTCCAAATTCTTCCTGGTGCTGCACTGGCTCACAGGAATATGCTTTTTTTTCCCCCCCCTAATTGACCTGCTTAGAAGAGGCATTGTTTTCCTATTTGCATGAAAGCATTATATAAGCTAGCTGCGACTTGGCCCTGTGGATCTGATGCATGTGTTCTAGATGAATGGTGAAAACAGTATGCAACTAGGATTAAGCAGGCTTCATGAAGAAAAAATCATACAACAGCTTTGCTAATCCAGCATTTACTTGCATTGAAAGTCAGCAGATGGGTGGGGTGGGTGCTCACGCCTGTAATCCCAGCACTTGGGGAGGCCGAGATGGGAGGATCACTGGAGCCCAGGAGTTTGAGATCAGCCTGGACAACATGGTGAGACCCCGTCTCTGCAAAAATAAATAAATAAATAAATAAATAAAATTAAAGTTTAAAAATTTAAGTCAATTGATGACAAGAAGGGAAGTTGCAAAGACACTTGGGATTCTGACAGAACGTGTTCAGATGATATGTCCCACTGGGGAAGCTGTTACGGAGTAAATGGGCCCTCAGGGACACTAGAACTAGGTTTATGTCACCCAGAACAGTGTCATTACCAAGAGGACAGGTGGAAGGGAATAAGCCCGTGATTATCATGAAGTAGAACATACCTTGGTGAGGTGCGTCTCTAGGTGGACTATTCATTACAAGCTCAAGACAGTATGCCGGAGAGGGTGCATCTTGAGTTTAATGGAGAAATCTCTGAGGCAGCAGAAGATAACAAAGACCTATCCTAACTGTAAAGTAGGTCCTCGGAAAAAAATGGATAAGCCTAATTGCTGTCTTCATCTCCTGTGGATGCTGATGGAGAACATCAACCTCTGTGTAACAGATGCTACCGAGATTCCATGGTCTCCTGCAACCTTTTCGTCTCATTTTTTGCCTACAGAAACTGTTTCAATGCTTCTTCACTCTGATCAGTCTCTGACCCTACCACGCCCTCCTTTACTTATCGTAGATTTTTAACTAATATTTTACAGAGAAATTGAAGATGAAATACTGACCGCTTCCCTAATCATTCATTCATTTAATAAGTATTGATTAAGGGTATGCTGTCTGCCAGGCACAATAACAGGTGCTGTTTATAAAGAGATGAACAGAGACAGGTGCCTGCACTCTTCAAGATTACTCTTCTAAATAGAACCACATCCTTTCTTCCTTTCTCACTGCTTGTTTTATTAGATCTTATTAGATCTATATTAGATCCTGTGTTATCTTATCCCACAAGACTTTCTCTGCAATTCACATAAAAGTGAGACTCTCCTCTCACTCTTTTTTCTTCAGTTTCTTTTTCCTATCAGAATATCATATTCAGTTCTCTTAAAAAAAAAAAATTCTCCATCAAACTCCCTTGAGATTCTGGTTACTACTCTTTCTTGACCCACTTCCTCACAGGCTTCATGGATGTATTGCTATTTGCTTCCTCACCTACGACTTCAAAATTGCTCACCTTGCTCTCACTAGAGTCACAAAATTCAATGACTATATTTTAGATCTCATGTTACTGACTCTTAGGTAGCAGTTTTAATGTTAGGCAAACTTTCCTACATTAACAGTTCCTTTCTCTAGTCTTCTAACACAACACAAACTCTGGTTTTCTTCTTCAATGTCTGTCTATCAATTCTCACTGTCTTTTATAAACTGCTCTTCCTCTGGGCTTCTGATAAACACTGGTGGTGTGTTCCTTCTCTTCACCTCCCTTGGGTGATGTCACGAGTGAACATTTTCAGTCACATAAATTAGTGGACTTCAAATCTTACTGTAAGAATCAACTGGAAAATTCAATCTAGTAGACAAAGGCGGGGCCAAATTTAGTATTTTAACAAGCACTCCTGATAATTCTGAGAAAAGTAGTCATCACATTCAAATTTCTCTTAAGCTCTGAGATAAACCATAAATTCTGCAATAACATGAATTCTGCCTTTCTTGCTTATCATGGTCTTCCCAGAGTTTAGCAGGGTATCTAATTAACACAAGTGTTCATTTGCTACTTGTAGAACAATTGAATGTATATGTAATTGATACATGATCTCCAGCCCAGAATTCAGTTTGCATTCCCCATCAACCACCAATCTCAGTGAACAGCCCTATAATTCACTGATATCAAATCAGAAACCCCGATTCTTCTATCCACTTCCACCCTGCCAACCAAATCAATTGACAAGCACGTCTACTTTAATCTTCTTATATCTTGCCAAGCCTTCCACTTCTTTCCATCACCATTGCCAATGTCCTAGTCCAGGCCACCATCATTTTTCAACTGGATTACTTCGATGCTCTTTTAACTAGTCACACTATATCTATTCTTAATCCAAGTTTTCTTAAACAGAACTTTCATCATTAGAGTTCAAACACAGTGATATGGCTTGCATTGTCCTTTATGAGATGGCCTCTGCTCACCTCTACCATATTCATTTTCAACTTGCTTACTTCTGTTCACCCCACTTTATGCCCTACACAAATTTTGGAAAGTATTTTTCTTACCTTTTATTCTAATGGTATTTCTTTTTATAAAAGCTTTTAAAGACATATTTATTTAAATGCCAGTTCCAACTGAAAAATTTTATTTTAGGTCTCATCTATATAAGTTACTTAGTTTTTCATATTTTGATTCCTTTACTATACAGTTTCCAACTCCATTTTTCAGCCTTTGTTCATTTGATATATTTGATATAAATTATTATTGTTACATTATTATTAAATTATTAATTTTGCATATGTATTTTCTTTCAAGAATAAATTTTTGAAATTTTAATTATATCATAACAATGAAAATATTTTCCATTTTTCTCTGATTTTAATAAAAAAGTTTTTAATACTTCTGTGCTTTATCTCTCATTCTGTTGAATGGTATCACTAATAGTTTTTCAAAAAAGTTGACAATATTTTAATATTTTCTTAATAAAATCTGAAATTACTATTCTATTATCTAAATGACAGGATGATAAAAGTTTTAGATTACAGAATTTTTTACACCCTCTCTTTTTTTTTTTTTTTTTTGAAATAGGGTCTCACTCTATTACCCAGGCTAGAGTTCAGTGGTACAATAATGGCTCACTCAACCTCCTGGGCTTCAGCAATCCTCTTGCCTCAGCCTCCAAGTTGCTGGGACTATTTGCTTTTTTATTTTTATTTTTATTTTTTTTAGAGAGAGAAAGAGATAGGCTAGACTCAAACTCCTGTGCTCGAGTGATCCTCCCACCTCCGCCTCTCAAAGTGCTGGGATTACAGGTGTAAGCCACCATGCCCAGCCTTCAATATTTTTTGGCATTCATTTTGCATTGGACAACATGTAACAAAACTGAATTTTCCTCCTTGAAAGGTCAATTACTTTTGTCTACTTAGACGCTTATAAGGTATTTTAATCTACATAGTTCAACATTTTTTTATTCTGTGATCAGATGGAGATACGTTTTCATTGTATCTTCATTGTATTCTTCCTGGAATACAGTGGAGTCTTGCAACCCACTGTTGAATATTAGCTTTCTAAAATATCACCAAATCAACCTGTTAATAAGACAGAGCTGAGTTTATTGCTTACTTCAATAAGAGAAAGCACTTCAGAGGTGTTAACAACACCTCTGAAGAAAAATCACAAAGTTATTTATGATATTCTGAAGTCTGGCTTAAGGTAGATCTTTTAACGGGTAGGAGGAAAGGAAGAGGTTTGATTAGGATTGGGTAAGGATCATGATAGAATAATATAGCATTGGTAAGCATAGGAAGGAGAGAATTTTGAAGAGAAAGTTTCAAAATATTTTGAGAAAAAAAAAAAGAGCCACAATAGCATTATCTTTCCTAAAAGATAACATTTTTAATATCATTAAATATAAGCATTCAAATTTTTCCACATTATCAAATACATTGGAGGATGAAAGAAATATCTTGGGATATAACCTTTGCTTTCTGTTGAAGGGTTGGTGAGTCTCTCAGGAAGTTTCTGGAGTAATCAATAAAATTAATTGCAGAAAATAAAAGTCATTTGCAATTTTTACCTTCCAGAGCAGGAGTTTCTGGGAATAACAAAGCCATGTTAATGTAAACAGGAGCAGTGTGGGTGTAGATATTAATAGTTTCGGCTTTTAGTGCATGCACATGTCTTTCTTCAGCTCAGGAGAACATCACTGATTTGAATGTTTACTTGTTGTTGTTCTGAGCTCTTCTTCAGAACTGGTGATGCAAAACATGGCCACTTGTTTTCTGAGCTTTTCATTATCGTCCTGGGTTGCAGAAGCTGACTCACCAAGTGTCACCTGAGTTGTAGAGAGGGAGGGTGCCCAGATATATATTTTGTTCATACCTTGGGTCTAAAGTCACCAAATGGGTATGGGAGAAGAGAGGTATAAAGTATAATTCATTTCTGTTAGATAATATGGTTTGTGATATGGAATCAAGCCTTGAAATGAGCTGAAGCCTGAAGATTTTATATCAAGCCATTTCTATTTGCCTAATAATTATTGACAGTCTTTTCCAAATGATTGGCATTTGTCCTTATGCCTGCTTATAGACAGACAGACAGATACATAGAAATACAGAGAGACATAGAGAAAGAGAGATAGATATAATTTTTCATATACATGAAAAACTTTTTTGGCTAGGCCCAGTGGCTCATGCCTGTAATCCCAGCACTTTGGGAGGCTGAGGCGAAAGGACTACTTGAGCCCAGGAGTTTGATACCAGCCTGGGCAACATGGTGAGACCCCATCTCTACAACTGTTTTTTTTAATTAGCTGAGCACAATGGTACACACCTGTGGTTCCACCAACTCAGGAGGCTTAGGCAAGAGGATCACTTGAGCCCAGGAGGCTGAGGCTTCATTGAGTCATTCCAGCCTGGGCAACAGAGTGAGACCCTCTCTTAAAAAAAAAAATCACAAAAAAAAAATCAAAGAAAATCTTTTCCCTTTGGAAAAATTTTATATTTGCTAAAATGTTTCAAACACAGTACAAAGAGTTATCATATATCACTCACTCAGCTTTATCCATTTTTATCATCTTATTTTATCATGGTATATGAAGTAAACAGTACATTACTAAACCCTAAACTTAGTTCATGTTCCACCTTTTTTTTTTCCCATTAATGCTCTGTTTCTGTTCCAGAATTCTATCCAGGGTACCACAATATGTTTGAAAGTCACACCTCCTAAGTCTCCTGGACTTCTACCCTTTCTGTCTTCCCTTGCTTTTTATGTCTTTGAAAGTCTTGATGGGGACTGGCCAGTAGTCTGCAGAATGTTTTCCAATCTGGGTTCGTATTCACCAGAGAAAAAGAGCTAGAATGGATAGACAGATAGATTGATATACCGATGGGTAGACGGCAAGAACTTGGCTTATGGGACTTGCTCAGTAAGACCAAAATCTGCTGGACAGGCCATCAGAAAACATAGGCTGGAAACTTTCAGGCAGGAGTTAAATCTGTAGTCCAGAATTTCTGCTTCCTCAGGAAAACCTCACTTCTTTTCGTTCAGATTTTTTAGGATAATCTCTTTTGCTTAAATTGATTATACAGGCTAAACACATCTGCAAAATTCCTCCACAGCAACACCTAAATTCATGTTTTATTAACTGAGTATTGTAGCTGAGCCTAAGTTGACACATGAACCTGACTATCACACCAAGGTTATGGGATTTTTGAAATCATGCAACAGAGGTGCATCTCATTATATCAGGGTGTATGTGACATCTAGATGACATTACAGTGATATTAACCTTTATCACTTTGGTAAGGGGGCATTTGCCAGGATTCTTCACAGTAAACCCATCACTTTTCCCTCTTTCTTCTCTATTCTTTGGAAATAAGCTACAAAGCCTAGAATGCCCTTGCGGGTAGAAGGAATTAATCTTCACTTCTTATATTGGAGGGTATCTACATATGTTATTTGAAATTTTTCTGTAAGAATCAGTTGTTTCTTTTCCTCATTTATTTCTTTATTCTGTCATTTATCTATATCAGGATAGATTCATGTATATACTTTGGATTACAATCTAGTACTGTATCCCTTTGTTGTTCACATTGTTCCATTGCTGGCCGCTGAGAGCTCTATCAGGTTGGTTCCTATGTCTCTTTGACATGCCCCCATCCTTTTGCTTTTTAATCACTTTTTTTACTTTCTGGTGCTAAAACATATTCCAGGTTCATCTTGTATTTCCCCTGTCCTGGTCCTGGAATCAGCCGTTTCTCCAAGAAACCTGTTGCTTTTATTAGAAAATAATATTTAGAAACCAAGAAAGATCTGAATGTGCAGTGTGCTCATTGATAGTGGGTGTCATGGTTTCTAGACCCTCTCAGAAGATAGCACTAGGTAAAATATACTTATACTAACCTGTGTATCTATAATTGTTTCTATATTTATCCAACTGTATCTTTAGTAAGCTAAACATTAGTTTATACCAATGTGTCCAATTCTACTCCAGCAGTGCAGGGCTCATTATAGACTTTCTTTCTTATTTATCAGTGACTTCCTTCTCTAACAGTGACAAACCTGGCCCCCACACCCAAAATCCATTTACATATTTGTTCAACATCAGTATCCACGTAAAGCACTTTTAGAATTGTTAACCCATACGCCTGTGCAAAAAAAAAAAAAAAAACTAGAGTACAGTGTTTACGTCTAGTTCTTTTTCTGTAGTCTTACAATTTCTAGTAAAAAATTCATTTACCAAAGTTACTTGTTAGGATTTTTTTTTAGGTTGCATACATTAAACTTTACTTTCTATGTATAATTCTAGGAATTTTGATATGTATAGTGGTGTATCATCCCCCCAGGACCACAGAGAATGTTTCCTTCATCCTAAAATTTCCTCTGTGCAACCTCTTTGCAGACAACCACTGCCACTTCCTTAAATTTTCCTAGATTTTTAATATTGGTTTTTTTTCAGTCTTTTTCTTTATATGTTTTATTGAATAATTATAGAGGAAGCTCAACCAAAGTAGGCTAACCATATAGCATCTTTCTGTTCATTCTGTTTTGAACAACTGTTTTCCAAGCTCTTCATTCTGTTTTGAACAACTGTTTTCCAGGCTCTTCATATTGCCATGGATTTGGATGGGTAGAGAATATATACACAAGGATACTTTTTATTAAAGGTCATGTTCACTGTAGTAGCATATTTGAAATTTCAATTATTTTATTTCTTTATAGTTTATACTTAAGATATAGTTAAAAATCAACAGAAGCTTTAGTTTTAAAAACCAATTAAAATCACAAAAAATATTTTATGTCATACTAATGACAGTATATTAAGGAAGAAAGTACAATGACATATGTGAATTATACTTTCTGTTAGTTATAGTAATTATATATCTAATTCTGTGTTTTAAAATAATTGTATACTAAATGTAGCAACTTAACAACCCTGAGGTTCAGTGTTTCATGCCTGTAATCCTAGCACTTTGGGAGGCCAAGGCAGGGGAACCTCTTGAGGCCAGGAATTGGAGACCAGGCTGGGCAACATAATGAGAGCCTATCTCTAAAAAAAAAAAAAAGAAAGAAAGAAAGAAAGGAATGAAAAATTAGCTGGATGTGGTGGCACATGTTTGTAGTCCTAACAACCTCGGAGGCTAAGGTGGGAGGATCGCTTGATCCCAGAAATTTAAAACTGCAGTGAGCTATGATTGTGCCACTGTACTATAGCCTGGGTGACAGAGTGACTCTCAAAGAAAAAAAAAGTCAACTCTGTACCTTTAGAATATACATGAATTTCATTGTCATATTTATTTTGGAATCTATAAATATTAAACCAGTAGATTATTAAGTTTTACTTCTCCTGTACCAGAGAAATCTCTGGAGGCCACTTTGTTTTCTGATAAACTGATATCTCAGGCCAAGTGTGCATGGGTATGTGTGTGGTTATTGGGGGAAGGAGCTGAGATTCATCTTTGAATAAATTTATAATCTTATCTTCTCTGACTCCATAGAACTCAGCCTGCTTAAGTACCAAACAATATTGAAGAAAATATGTTCAGAGAATTTTGAAATAAAGTCTAATTATCTTTAAAATAGACAAACAGAATTAGATTATTTTTTCCATGATAATAATTATCTCTTGTGGAAAATAGCAGTTGGATGAATTTAGAAAATGAATGAATTACGTTATATAATGTGTATACCCATTTCGTGATACCATTTTTTAAGACAGAGAATTTCTGTAATAGCAAATCACTTACCATAAGAAACTCATAGATTTTTTTTTTCATTAATTTGCATTCTTCACAACAACTAACAGAAAAGTATTGTGATTGTGCCTCACCTGCAATTTGGTGGGCAAACTGGTACACCTACTTTAACCTCTATGATCAAATGACACATTTTAGGAAAGCCTGTTGCCTTGACAAATATGATTCTCAGCTGAATTTAAATAATGCATTTTGAACAATACTTGCAGTTGAGAATACAGAGCATTTGTAACTTTGCTAAATAAAATGGAAGGCCACAAAGGGTAGGAATGTGTTTTTGCTGTTGTTGTTTTGTATAGACCTGGGAAAGCCTTTCCCCTTATTATCATCCTAGGGTTTGAGAGATAGAGGGGACTACAGATGTCATCTAGATGTCAGGTTTTGTAACTCATGCTTGTTTTTACAGGTGAATATTTCTTGTCGTTCCATTATCTCTTTACTAAAAATAAATGTGGCGAATGCTAATGGAATGTGATCTCTTTGGGAAAATATTCAACAGAATGATTAATTAATTGAGAGAAAGGTTAGGTGATAGCTGAAATAAAAATTAGTGTTTTTTAATTCAACATTCAAAAACACATTTGACATTTTGTTGTAAACTATGTTTCTAGCAGCTGTTAGGGTAATTGTTTTGCTAGTTTCTAATTGCAGATGTTGGCAGCTGGAAATTAGAAGCAAGTAGTAGTTTCTTTAGAGACTTGAATTAAATGTGTGAAAACATGAGATTATGCTTTTTCAGTGATCTTCAACACAGCTACGAAGATCGGAGTTTTAGAATCTCTACTAATTATTTTAACGGTCAGATAACCTTAAATATTAAAAAGCTTTAAGCCTTTACTAGATATATAAAGGTCTGTCACTTTTCAAAAGTAAGTTAGATGACAAAGAAGTCTCTACGGCCAGAGAAAAGAAGGAAAAATAAAGATTTATTTGAATAATTAAATAAAAGACGGGGGTTTATTAAATTATTCAGAAAATTGCTTCAATTTTCCCACTTGGCCTTGGCTGTGCAGACCTGAGAAAATGGTCTTTTCTCCTACATTTAATCTCCAGAGCAACCTAAAAGGATGCTGACAAACATTAATTTTGCATTATAAAATAGTCTCGGCAAGTGACAGCAATTTCAAGATTAATGTGTTGGCCTCCTGAGATTTCAGTAAGGAAAAAAGGTTCTCTTAAACTTTGTATTCAAGTCTTATATAGTATTGGTCACTGTCTTGCAATGGTATTTTCCAATCAAACAGACTTCTGAAGACTATGGGTTCTCTAGCAGCTAGGAATGAAGAGTGCCTGTTCCTACAGGTATGGTTTCTATTGTGCAATTCACTGAGCTAGTGACTCACACTAAGTCTCTGGGATGCTTCTTTAAGATATATATTCAGGTGTAGGATAGAGAATAAAGGCAATAAAGATAAGGAATTTAAAACATACCCAAACTTTTGCTCTATCAAAGTTACTGTTAAGAGAATGAAAACATAATCTGTAGGCTGGGAGAAAATGTGCAAGTCACCAGTCTGATAACTTGTATCCAGAATTTTTTTAAAAGCCCTCAAAATTCAACAAAATAAGAAAAAAAAAATTACTCAATAAAAAAATGGGCCAAAGATTTGAACAGCTTCACCAAAGATGTACAAGTGGCAATAAGAACATGAAAATATGCTCAATATTATTCACCATTAGGGAAAAACAAATTAAAACCATAAGATACTACTATGTACTTATGAGAATGGTTAAAAGTTAAATCTTACAATACCAAGCGATGGCAAGAATGTAAAACTACTATAAATCTCATACATTGCGGGTGAGCATGCAAAAAGGTACAGCTACTCTGGAAAACAGGCAATATTTTATATTTAAGTGAATGCTTAGCCATATGACCCAGCAGTTCCATTCCTAGCTATTACCTAGCAAAATAGAAATTTCTGTTTGTGCAAAAACCTGTATGTGGATTTTGTTTTATAGAAGCTCTGTTTATAATCACCCAAACATGAAAATAACTGTATGTCTTTCAATGGGTAAGAAAACTATAGTTCAAAAATAAAATGGAATATATTCAGCAATATAAAGGAATGGGGAATTGATATACACAACAACATGGACGAATTTTGAAAGCTATATGTTAAGTTTAAAATCCAGTTTTCAAAAGTCTTTAATAAATGAATTAATTTATGTGACATTCTGGAAATAGGAAAAACCACAGCAATGGGAACAGATCAGTAATTACCAGGGTGGGGATAGGAGGAATCAGGTTGGTGATTCTAATTCCATATTCTGATTGTGGGAGTGGTTATTTAAATCTATGTGTTGAAATTAATAAACTATATACCAAAAAGTTAATTTTAATGCATATTAACTTTTAAAAGTTTTAAATTAAAATTAGCTTGTTAAGCACTCAAATTGTGATGTAATAATCCATCTGTTCCTAGTTTTACCTGTTTCTCTTACTTTTTTTGCTGCAAATTGTTTGTTGACATTTTCAAATTAGTAATAATTACCTATGCTGTGGGGAGATTGGTGGGAGAAAGGCTTGAAAAATTTCTCACCATTAATCAAGTCTCCTTGGTCTTTAAAAATAAGTTTCTGATATAATGTACATTTTATCTCATAGTCTACCCTCAGGATATTGCCAAACCCTCTTTTAAAGAAAATAAGGAAGCAGGGTCTGGGCCATTACCAGTCTTTGGGACAGGACATTTTGGAGTCTACCATGCTAGAGCTAATAGGCGAAATTTGAAAATGTGGGGCTTCTGCCTCCTAAATTCTGCGGTGATGACTCCAGAGTAATCAAGGCATCAGAAATAGAAAAGCCCTGCAAATCAGGGTCTCTGTTACTGAGAGGTCCTAAATAGTAATCCTGGCCAAAGTATCAAGCTCTAACTCCCTCTGTGGCAGCCACAGTGCTATCAGAAGGCTAAATCCATCCTCTCTTTCAGAGTTCAGCCTCTCTCCCACACTCACATGGCAATAATTGAAACTTTGGGTACATTTGCCTTGCCTTTCCATATATGATTCTACACTGAATAAATCCTGCAGCTTTTATGCCATCCACTTTATCTCCTCTTTCTTCTCAACTTAAAGTCCCACTTTTCTGAATACTCTCAGAAAGGGCAGGCATAAATCCGAAACTATACATCAGATTAGACTAGAAATCCCTATAGAGCTCTCTAGTCCCTGTAGCTCAGTCTTCAGATCAGGTGTGGAGTCAGGATAAAAAGGCATGATTATCCAGAATAAATGGCCATGGCTCGTTCCACAGAGACCAGCGTAAAACTTGGAGGGGAGACTTATCTTGTTAATTCTCAGCAGCTGTCTTTAGGTTTTAGCAGCTGTTTGGGAGTTTAATGAGAGTAGAGGAGAATAGCTCTCTATTTGGAAATGCAAGAGGGTTTTGGACTAATTTTTTTCCAAAGAATTGGTGCTGAATGCATAAATGAGCTCCTAATATTTTTCACGTCTTGCATTTTAGCATGTTGAATTGTAAAGGGTTAAAAAGATTTAAAGAGTTTTTAAGTTCCTCCAGCAAAGGTGAAATATTGGCCAACTGGTAGATCACTTAGAAATTGCCCATCATAATTTCCGCATGAGGGTTTATGAGGTCAAACAGGAAAAAAAGAGATGAATAATTTTAAAGCTGTCAGAGACCCAGGTGGGAGTTAAGTTAATGACTGCACTGTTCTGAATGGAGAGGCTACCTGTATCCTGGAGCAGATGTACTTGTATCCTAAGTCTTGTAAGTGCCTTTCCTTGTCTCCGTTCCTCAGAGTGTGACTGTAGGACCACATATGATGCTTTTGGACTCTGCAGTTACCCACAAGCATGTCCTTTATATAGTGTATATTCTATAATGTGTCAGTGTTTTTGTCATAAAATATTATTTATCATATTTATGCCTATCAATCAACAAGTGGATAAAGAAACGTTGGAATACTACTCAGCCACAAAAAGGAATGAATTAACGGCATTCACAGCAACCTGGATGTGATTGGAGACTATTATTCTAAGTGAAGTAACTCAGGAATGGAAACCAAACATTGTATGTTCTCACGCATAAGTGGGAGCTAAGCTATGAGGATGCAAAGCTATAAGAATGATACAGTGAACTTTGGGGACTCCAGGGGAAAGGGTGAGAAGCTGTTGAGGAATAAAAGGCTACAAATGGGGTTCAGTGTATACTGCTTGGCTGATCAGTACACCATAATCTCACGAATCACCACTAAAGTACTTACTCATGTAACACCTGTTCCCCAAAAACCTATGGAAATAAAAAAATTTTAAAAAATGACTTATCATATTTAATTTTAAAAGGACACAATAATTTATTTTGTCGAGAGCAAAACCAATTTCCTGATTAAGTTTATGAGGCACTTATTTAACTTGAGTGATAATTTAGGATAAGATGTTCCACAGGTTTTTTGCTAGAATAGGTACATTTCAAGAAAAAAATTGCACCCACCTCTATGTATTCAAAAGCTTTCTCTTAAGTTCTAAAAAATGATCACTGATTGACATCACAGTGAGTGAGATTTCTTAATACAGAGGCCTATTTTTTTTTTTCTAATTTCACCCAGATGCTATAGAACCTCTTGTTCACTGACACTATATCACAGTACTGGTGTCTTTAGACATCAAAGCCATGACTTTCTGATAATCCTGCCTCCTATCTCTTCTTTTATATTGATCCTTATTTTCTTTTTTTTTTTTTTTTTTTTTTTTTTTTTTTTTTTTTTTTTTTTTTGAGACGGAGTCTCGCTCTGCCGCCCAGGCTGGAGTGCAGTGGCCGGATCTCAGCTCACTGCAAGCTCCGCCTCCCGGGTTTACGCCATTCTCCTGCCTCAGCCTCCCGAGTAGCTGGGACTACAGGCGCCCGCCACCTCGCCCGGCTAGTTTTTTGTATTTTTTAGTAGAGACGGGGTTTCACCATGTTAGCCAGGATGGTCTCGATCTCCCGACCTCGTGATCCGCCCGTCTCGGCCTCCCAAAGTGCTGGGATTACAGGCTTGAGCCACCGAGCCCGGCCTGATCCTTATTTTCACAACCTTTCCAAACTGTTTAAATCATTGTAATACTGCCATGTATTTGCAGTTATCAAAAATCATTATTTACTTTTTAAAAATAGTTTTGACAATGCTCTGGTTATTCTTACTGATGTGATAGAATCATTCTCTCAATACCTCCTTCACTCCTTCCAACAAAATCATAAATTTACTTAGAAATATATTAATCTATAATTAATACAGTTATACACTCTGCCTTCCTGATGGGCAGGGACCATAACTGGCCATTGTATCTCAGATTTAGCACAGAGTGGAAAACACAGTCAACAGTAACACTTGCTACATGTTTACTGAATGAATAAATAATTCTCATCATACTTCCCCACAGCTTCAGAAGGAAAAATAGTACTTCCGACACTGGACCTTATGTCTCCCTTTATGTATGAAAATTTTCTGTACCTCTGTTTCTGTTTCTCTGACTGCCTTTCACATCTTCCCCGAAACTTTGTCCTCCAATGTTAAACTCGGCTTACGGCTTTTGAGCTGTCCTCTTTCTTCTAGAATGTTCCAGTCCAAGAGCAGGTGGCTTCTGAATTGATTCTAGAATGCTTTTCTGGCTCATGCAACTTCATCTACTTCACCTCCACTATACCAGAAACTAGTCAAACATTTTTATTTTTTCTTTTAATTAATATAATTTCATATCATACCAAATGATGAAGCATGCTTCTCTCATAATAAAAGAAAATAATTTAAAAAATTAAGTTCCGAACAATGATATTGCAGTTGCCCAGTAAAATAAGAAATAGAAAACATTTTCCGCTGGGCGCAGTGGCTCACATCTGTAATCCCAGCACTTTGGGAGGCCAAGGTGGGTGGATCACCTGAGGTCTGGAGTTCGAGACCAGCCTGACCAACATGGTGAATTCCTATCTCTACTAGAAACACAAATTGGCCAGACATGTTGGCGGGCACCTGTAATCCCAGCTTCTTGGGAGGCTGAGACAGGAGAATCGTTTGAACCCAGGGGGGCGGAGGTTGCAGTGAGCCAAGATCCTGCCACTATACTCCAGCCTGGGCAAGAAGAGCAAAACTCCATCTCAAAAAAAAAAAAAAAAAAAGAAACAGAAAACATTTTTGGTTTATTCAATTCAAAAATCATCTATTGAGAACTTAGAACTTACTGTGTGTCAGGCTCTGTGCTGGCCACTTAAAATATTTCATTTCAACATCGCAACACTATGAGGTAGATGTAATTTTGATTCCCAAGTTCCACGTGAGGGCACTAAGGCTTGAAGAAGTTAAATGGACCTAAAATGGAAAAGTACAGCTGGCATCGGAACCCAGGTGATTTTGACTCTAGGATCAGGGCCCTTGAGCGCAATGTTATTATGTCCTCCCAAATTCACGTACACAAATCAACATTTACACCAAGTTTGGAGATATCGTTAAATATTATTTTATACCAGAGTCGCAGTTAACAACTGCATTTCAACAGGCTCCATTCAGAGCATTAACTCATAACTCCTTTCAATGGAGATAATGGCTGAACAAACTCTCTAAGCTCTAGGTAGAGTCATCCCTTGATATTCTACTGGTGATGTGCAAGGATATTTTAACCAAGGGAAGTGCAAAAAGGGTGAAAACAATTTTTTAAAAAAGTAAACCAAAGAGAAAGCAGATGTATTTCTAAAGCAACTAGCTTTACACAGAGTGCCCTGGACTTAGAAGCATTGAGAAAAAAATTGCCTGTTGTCATAGACCCAAACTGGCTGGAAAGCAGGGCAGTCTCTGTGCAGGTGAGAGGGCAGCAGGTGGCAGCAGCTTGTATTTGCCATGTGTCTTCATCCACCTCTGTGCATCCTCTGGCGTTCCCCCTATCTGCCCATTTAATACTAAATACCTAAAGTGCATTTTAAAGTCTCGTATCAGATTTGTCCTGTTGAAAAGCTACTAAGCTAGTTACCCTGCAGCCCAGAGGGCTCTTCTTCAGTAAAACTGATTGTACCACAGCATCACCATTAGAACAGCCCTCCATGGCTGCCTGCATAATTCCTGCGAAAGGTCACCGGTACTTCAACTACAAAGGCCTTTTTTCTTTTACCAAAAAAAAAAAAGGAAGAAAATGGTAAATCGGTATTTTCAATTTTTCAAGAACAAAACTGACATAAAAGCCCAGACACATTTTTTTTTTCCTTCTTCTCACCGTACTCATAATAACTGCATTCAATTGCAAACCTTGGAAAGAAAGTTACCTCATTATGTTATGATCTAAGCCAAAATCCATTTTAATGTCTATTCCTGTATCTAGATATTGATTCTGTTCTTCAGATATCCCACCTGGAAGTGTGGAAATTTCTAGCATTGGATGACATAAAGCAGAATCTGGGCACTATTTTAGGCTGATTTTGTAATGATAAGCCACTCTGCCCTGCAGTGGAGTAATAAACAAGCTCCCTGCAAGGTGCCCATGGGGAACCACAGTGAGAAATAGCTGATCTCCTGTGTGACATCAGTTCAAAGCAGTTGTCCTACATCCAACCTTGAGACTGGGGTAAGACTGTGTGTGATGGATTCATACCTGGTAGAATATAATAGAATATAACGGGATTGTGAGTTGCATCGAAGCAGTACATTAACAGATTATCAGATTATCAATTTTTCCTTCATAAGTACCCTATCTTCTCACATCCAAGCTACCTGTAAGTACTCATCTTTTAAAATCACTCTCTCTCTCTCTGTCCTGTTTTCTGTGAGCACATTCTCAGTGAAAAGCACACTCAGAGGCTGAGAAAGCAAAAGCTGAAGGAATTGTCAGTGAAACTTGGCCTTTATCGTAAACAAAAATTAGATTCTTTAAATAGTTTATGAATGAAATATAGTTTGATAAGCACTATTTCTTCTGATTTCTTATAAATGGACAACTCTTTCTCTGGATTTTACCCTGAATAATTTAAAGACAAATTTTCTATTGTTTTGGCATTAAAAATAGTTTTTCTTTCCAAGATAAAGGACTAGAAAGCTCTAGCATTGTCATGAGGATAAGGACACTGAAAGACAAGGATTTACTAATGCCTCCTCAATCCAAAACACATAGGAGCAAAGAAAATTCATTTTAAAATGTGAGCATCTTGCCCATCATGGTTGAGAGGAAACTGTTTCTATAAGTAATTCAGAAATATACTTTACTGGACTCCTGGACAATTTCACTTTCTTAGAGGGGGAATAATACGTCAGTGGACTGTGGGATAACCTGTTTATTTGGTGATTTAGGGTAGAATAAAGGAGGTAGACAAGAAAGTTTAAAAAAATCACAGTAGTGAGGCAGTCCTAAAAATTCAACTTAAAAACTAAACATTGTTAGGATTTTCCAGTAAGATTCTTGAAGCTAATAGCCTTGTGATAGAGACTATAATAAAGATAGCAAAATTGAGGCACAAGAAATTCAGTTATTTTCATAACATCCGATTTAAATTCCCACAGCTCTTTCATGACACTTAACTGGTCCATTTGTTCAACTGTGCCACATCCTCTGATATTCTTGTTTAGGAAAAAATAAAATATTACCTGAAGTTTTCACACTTGGTGATCCTGAACCTTCTATAGTCCTAGATTTTATTCTGTTTAAGAGGTAAATCCTTTCACTCCTTATAATTATCATTTAAAAGACTTTAGGCACTGTGCTAGACAAGAAAGGTAAAGATAGACAGTGGTTCCACCTTTTAAAGGGACAGAAGATAAAATATGCACATATAAAATAGCTGGACAATTATCCCTAGACACATAGACAAGGGTCTCAAACACTTAATAACTAAAGAGCTAAAAGAATTAAAACATGGAATAAGGATCCTCTTGGGATAAAGTTAAAGAACTTTCATTAAGGATGTCATTTGAGTTCAGTCTTAAAGTAATCATAGGACTTGGTTGAGAGGATAAATATAGTGTGAGGAGAATAAAATCTTGTCATTTAAGAAAAAGAAGCAAAATCAAGCAGGGCATGCTTTCTCTTAATAATTAAATATTTTTTTTCCTAACCTACATCTTCTGCAAATGCTGATAAACATCAATAACACAGAAAAGCCTGCAATGTTCTAGGCACAATAGGAAAATAAGGAGAGTTAAGATATAAGAAGCATTCAATAAGTATTAGAAGAATGAATTAATTAATGAGTGATGTTGGTGAGATGATAAAATAAAAATAATGTCTTACTGTAGAATTTCATATTCAGTTGCTTTCTTACCAAAAAAAGAAAAAAAGAAAAAAAAAAAAGAATTTGAAATGGCCTGAAATTATTTCTCTTAGCTTTAGGAACCCTGCCGTGCTGCCTCCTCTGCAGACCACACTGAACAACAAAAATTGAAGAAATCAATTTCAACATTTGCTTTGGAGACAATGAAGAATGTGATCCCTGTTTGCTAAAATTCAGTTGGAGATGTCAGCATTCAGCTTTATCTTCTACTGCTGCCCCAAGGCAGAGCCAAAAGAGGCTACTGTGGTTGTGTGAACATGCCTTTTCTCTCTTCCACACCATGCATGTCCTAAGGGAGAATCTGACTTTTGAGGAAAATAAAGCTTGTACAATTTGGAAGGGGGTACTTTTAAAAAATACAAAATTAGAAATGCAAACAGCTATAGAGCCTTGGAAGGAGTCCATGCAAGTGAGAGACATGCAAGTTTAAGAGTCAGGAGATTAACAGTAAATCCATGTATTCTCTGCATTTTGTGACTGGTCGTGTCTTTCTACATGCCTTTTGGGTAAACAACTTGAATCTCTTCATATGAATACTGAAACGTTACAATATGCAATTTTCTCTGACACTTTGACACCCAAACAAGAAGCACAATCACTCCAGAACTGCTCATTTTCCTGTCATTAATACAATTTATTTAGTTGTTTTGCAATTGGTTATGTGTATTTCTGTTTACGTATTTATTTATTTTGAGACAGAGTCTCGCTCTGTCACCAGGCTGGAGTGCAATGGCGCCATCTCAGCTCTCTGCAACCTCCACCTTCCAGGTTCAAGCAATTCTCCTGCCTCAGCCTCCCGAGTAGCTGGGACTACAGGCAATTGCCACCACACCTGGCTAATTTTTTTATTTTTAGTAGAGACGGGGTTTCACCATGTTGGCCAGGATGGTCTCCATCTCCTGACCTCGTGATCTGCCCACCTTGGCCGCCCAAAGTGCTGGGATTACAGGCGTGAGCCACCGCGCCCAGCCAGTTATATGTATTTTTGAGACCTCTGTTAGACTGTGAGCTCCTTGAGGGCAGAATCTTTGCCTTTGCATCCACAGCACAGAGATCTCGATACAAGGTTAATTGCATGATCGGCTAAATTATGTTTTTTGTTACACAAATTACACATGCTTAAAAAGACAAAAATATTACTATTTTTATATAAACTAAGTAAGGTTTTTACCGGACTATTGCTGTTGATTAAAGAGCGGCACCGGAACAGCAGGTTAGTTTTCTGACATATTTTTTTTTCTTATACCAAGGAGGTGATTTTAAAGAAGTGTAGAAAGTTACAAAAACTTACACATACAAACAGTCAAACACGCTGAACACATCTGCAAGTAGCCTAGAAGCACTTTCTTCTTAGTCACGATGATCATTTTCAAATGAATGATCTAAATTGGAGTTTTGCAAGCAAAACAATTAAAGACTCTATTGCAAAATATAACCAGTATAATCTTTGATTAACAAATTATATTGTGGAAATAACAATGGAACATTAAATATACCATTTTGTGAACGTACTATAATGAGTTTCAGAAAAAAAAAGAAATCATTGTGTACTATTTTCTGGGCTGTGGCTTGGATTTACACAGAGGGAGAATAAAAAGAAATTAGAACAAGCCTGAAGTTTTTGCTTTTTAATATTATTTTTCTGCAGCAAAGCCTATAGGAGCAATTAAATTGGAAAATAGAACCACACTGGCTGTTTTTTTAATAAAGTCACAAAAAATAAACATACAACTACATTAAAGCAAGAAGATATAAGAAGAGAAAAAAAATGAAAAACACACCACATTTTGTGTACCTCTAAATCCCATCGCCTTCCCAAAAGGTATTTTCTGTTTCTGAGATTTGCTTGTCTTTACTTCAGCCATATACAGCTTATAAGCACCACTTAAGATTTATTATTTTCAATATCTAAATATGATGAGAAGTATTTATTATAGCAACAAAATAAAGATGAGTAATACAGACTGCTACATTATAAATGGTCTAAGGACTAAAGTACTTAATTGATTTACATAGATATTGATGAAAATAATATAGATGTCATAACTCGGTTTTTGTTTCTGGCTTGGTTTCAATAAGAGTTTCAAGTTAACAGTCAAATCTACCTTTTCTTTGAATTCATCAGCAAATATTAGCACATGGACAAAGTATAGGACTGGTAATCTTGTCATGTTACTTTTTTCTCCCTCTTTTGTGTACAATTCTCATATGAAAAAGGGGAGAGTAAGTTCAAAAAGATCTAAAATACATAAGCTTATTACTATTATTTCATACAATGAGTGGCTTTTTTCTAGTTTAAAAAGTAACTTTTTGGGAGCTATGGCAATTCTGATATAATCTGAAATCACCTATGTTAATTAATTTGATTTGCAAAATATGGCTTTCCAAAAATCAGATTTTTTCAATTTTAGCTTCCCACCCTGCTTCTTTTTCACTATCAGCAAAATAAGATATGAAGAAAAGGCATAGAGAATAGAAAAATCTGATCTCTTCTGTCTCATAAAATATATGCTTAGACTAGGCTTTTTAGTTGTTATTTGATACAAAGATTATTATTTTGAATTATGGATGCAATTAATGATTTAAAAAGTCATTATTAACATTATTCTGGTTTTATTAAACAAGAAAATCTGGTAGCCATTATCAGTTTCCCACAACATAATCACCATAGTTGGAGGAATAGCATAATTTTGGAAATTATAATGTAATTAAATTTCACAAGTGTTTTCTGTATTTATACTTTGAAAAAAATTGTAAATGTGTTCTTACTCTACTGTGTGCACACAAAGATCTGCTGTTCTATTTGCTTTTTATTTCTCATAAAAATAAAACTGAATTATAGGAGCCACTATGTTAACTACAGTTTTTAGCACCTCTGTTTATCATTGCAATCAAATTATATTGAAAGCCACTGAAAACTTAACAGATACACTTATTTTGTTGACCTTCACTATATGTCAAGAAAATGGGACAATGTAATCTTTATTTGCAGGCTAAAATCATTTTAAAGTTTTCATGGAGAAAATAAAATCAAAAGTACAAAACGCCAAATTATCCAAATGAAACGTAGTTCACCTCATTCAGTTAAATAGTTTCTTTTAACACAAAAGATTAAAAGATGCCAAAGACAAAAGTGAATGGAGGAAAAAGAAAAAGAGAGGGAGAAGAGGAAGAAGGAAAAGGAGATAAAGACAGCAGTCTCTCTTCCGGCCATTTTCAAACTGAGTCACTTGGTTTGCTTTTAGCCAGAAAAAGGTTCTGTATTTTCCTGTCAAACTTTGAAAATCAACCTATATTTTCAATATTTATCAATATTTGTTCATATAACTTTTTAGTAAAACTTGTAAAGAAAAAGAAAATGAGGCCCCAATGTTTTCTTGATTCAGTACCTAAATGACCAAAGAGCAAGTGCTGCTTTGATGTTGCTGGGTTCAGTTGACTTTCCACTCTCTATCAGCTTGCATCATCAGTAATGTCCTTAGAGCTCTGAATCTTATTTTCATGTGTTTCTGCCTCCCAGATGTGATGTTAATACAGCCAGTAAACTAAGCACATAAAATTCATAAGAAGAGCCACAACTCACAGCCTTCTTAAGTCTCTTTTGGTCAAGCGAAAGAAAAAACAAACAGACTCTAGAACCCAATAAGCAAATGATTGAAATAACGAGAGAACAGCAGATGAATGTCAGCTGTGATGATTAGAGAAAGGGTGTGGGCTCAATTTCTAAATGTGTAAGAAAGAGAAGTGTGAGAAAGAATTGAGAATTATACCACTTGGTAGGAGGTCAATGCAATTATATTCAGTGAAAAAACAAAATCTCTATGCAGAAATTAATGATGAACCAAAATATGCAGTGGACTCTGCAGGACAAGTTAAGTATATTAGTTTATCGTAATTCCATTTGCTGTTTCTAGAGTAGGAACTGGCTATTGAGCTATTGACTGAAGATGATTAGGGGACAGAAGAGCAAAAATAAAGAAAAAAGACATAATGGAAGAAGGAAAAGAAGAAAGGAAGGAATTATGAGGTCAATTTTTTAACTCACAGCCAAGAAAGGCTAGAAGCTCTTACTAGGATTTATAAAGCAAAAAATTAAAATTGTAAATATCTTCTGACAAAGAGAATCTATATGACTTGCTGATATAATCAGTTTGTATCTTTATTCAACAAAAAGTTGTGTACTCATGTAACAACCTTATTTAAATATATACAGACTTATGAGAATGTGTGTTAAACGAGTTTGCCTAAAGGGGGTTTGGATTATAATCCCCAAAGATACAATCCTAAATGCCATAATCCCAAATGTTGAAATCTCAAAAGATCAAAATTTCTAAAGTCTAAAATCCCCAATGTCTAAAATCTTGAAATTCACAATCACAGAATAGGTGCATCATGTTAGGTAGAACTATTACCTTGTTATTGTCTTTATTTGGAAATTAAGTATGGTTTAAGGCAAGGGTGTCCAATCTTTTGTCTTCCCTGGGTCACACTGAAAGAAGAATTGCCTTGGGCCACAGATAAAATACACTAACACTAACGACAGCTGATGAGATTTTTTTTAAATCACAAAAATTCTCATAATGTTTTAAGAAAGCTTATCAATTTGCATTGGGCTACATTCAAAGCCGTCCAGGGCCTCATGTGACCCACGGGCCATGGGTTGAACAAGCTTGGTTTAAGGGGTTATTTATGAGTGCTAAATTGACAGTGAGTGAGCTTGTGGACTTAATTTTAGGTGTCAAGTTGACTGGATTAAAGAATGCCTAGAAACCTGGTAAAGCGTTATTTTGCATGTGTCTGCGAAGGTATTTCCAGAAGAGATTAAGGTGTGAATCTGAGTGGACTAGGCAGGGAAGACCTGCCCTCAAAGTTGGTAGGCATTGTTCAATCAGACAGGGACCTGGAGAGAACAAATACTGAGGGTAAATTGCTCTCTCTCTGAGAACTGAAAAGACTTTTTACTATTATTATTTATTTATTTATTTATTTTTGAGACAGAGTCTCACTCTGTCACCCACAGGCTGGAGTGCAGTGGTGCGATCTCAGCTCACTGCAACCTCTGCCTCCCAGGTTCAAGCAATTCTCCTGCCTCAGCCTCCCAAGTAGCTGGGACTACAGGCGCGTGCCCCCCACATCTGCCTAATATTTGTATTTTTGGTAGAGACGGGGTTTCGCCATGTTGGCCAGGCTGGTCTCAAACTCCTGACCTCAGGTGATCCACCCACCTCGGCCTCCCAAACTGAAAAGACTTTTATCCTGCCACCTTGGACATCAGAACTCTAGGTTTGCTGACTTTTGGACTCCAGAACCTCCATCAGCTGTCTCTTGGATCCTGAAGTTTTTGATCTCAGATTGAAACTTATACCAGCTACCTGGGTTCTGAAGTTACTAGACTTGGACTGAGTCACGGTACCAGCACCTCAGGGTCTCCAACTTGTAGACGACCTGCCCTATGACTTCTCAGCCACCATAAGGATGTTAGCCAATTCTTCTAAAAATCCCCTCTCGTGTGTCTATATACATATCCTATTGATTCAGTCTCTCTGGAGATCCCTTACTAATACAAACGTGGTATTGAGGAAGCCAAGTATCATTTGTGCTACTGTATTCCTTACCACACAGTGGAAGAGATCTGTGAAATTGTTCCCTCACAAAAAGGCTGTGATAAGTTAAGTGTATGAAGCTTCTTAACGGTGAAAGATAAAAGTTTAAAAGCTAATTATTATTGGTGCTGCAAAAGCAGAAAATCCCTTAATTGCAAAGACCAAGCAATTATCAGACTTTCAGATGGACTGCATATACTTACAAAATTTGTAGACCACAACCACCGCCCAAATACAGATCACAGAAGTAAAAACACAGATGAAAAATACAAGAAGTCCTCCAAGCCAAATTATCCAGTCACATATAACTTCTATCTCTTCACACATAGTGTCAATTTGCTATGCTGTGTATTTCATCTTCATATCATATCCCATGTTAGAGGTCTAAATTGTGTGGAGACTTTTAGAGAGTTCTAATTTGTTTAATACTGCAAATCTGATTCCATTAAAGTGCATTATCACAATGTTGACTTTGTGTATAAGCACTGTGCATTTATATAGAAATGTTGAAATTTCCTCACTAAATGAAGAAATGTCCTTTTTGTAGATCTGCATTTGTGAAAGATAAAATTTCTTGAGATCTTGACTCTTTGGGCGATTACATATGTGACAGTAACTCATCATGGATTTCCATCAGCCTCGCCAAGACAAGATCCATGTTGTCTGTCATTATGTTTCATATGACCAAAGTTGTAAGCTGGATGCACATAATTACCAACCATAGTCATGTGGGTTTATAGTATATATTTTGCTTTTGACCTATTTATATGAATACAGTTTGACTGCTTATGACTGTTATACCCATGCAACTGTCATTAGTATGCCAAAGTGTCAATGCTTGCAAAAATATGCACGTTATTATTGCCTATTTTCTTATGTAAAATGGCCTAGGAAGTGTTTTGTTGTGTTTTTATGTTTCTCAAATAAATTCCCTTTAAAAAATGTAAATAATTTTTTTTTTTTTTTTTTTTTTTTTTGAGACGGAGTCTCGCTCTGTCGCCCGGGCTGGAGTGCAGTGGCCGGATCTCAGCTCACTGCAAGCTCCGCCTCCGGGGTTTACGCCATTCTCCTGCCTCAGCCTCCCGGGTAGCTGGGACTACAGGCGCCCGCCATCTCGCCCGGCTAGTTTTTTGTATTTCTTTTTTTTTAGTAGAGACGGGGTTTCACTGTGTTCGCCAGGATGGTCTCAATCTCCTGACCTCGTGATCCACCCATCTCGGCCTCCCAAAGTGCTGGGATTACAGGCTTGAGCCACCGCGCCCGGCCGCAAAAAATGTAAATAAATATTTTAAAAAATTATTTTTAGGATTCTATTTTCAGTATTTTGATCTTTGGTAATTTCAACACTTGGGACTATGGCATTTGTGATTGTTTCTTTTGGAATTATGATCGGCTCCCACCTGAAGGACATACTGAGAATCTTCACATATATGCAGTCTTTTGTGGTTTTGGTAAATTTAAAATTCTTTGTTCACTGAGTAAGTACTCTGTGTAGAAGAAATGCTAGAATGTTAATTCCTTATGAATATTTTAAATCTCATTATTTAGAAGTTTGGCTAAAATATTTAACTAGGGTATAAGATAAAAGCGGTACGTGGTAGTAATGTGTGGACTCTCATTTCTAGGATTTGATGGATGCAAACATTCTTGAGCACAGAATTCCTATAACAGAATAAGAGATTAAATTTTTACTAAAATATTAATTATATTCAAAGTAGAATTGAATAAGGCTTACGTGCCTAAAACATACAGCTCCAACTGTATAGCTCCAATTGGAAGAATCCTCAAATATATGCAGTATTTTTTTGTTTTGGTAAGTTGAAAATTCTTTGTTCACTGAATAAGTACTTTGTGAAGAAGAAATGCTAGAATATTAATTCC
Source organism: Macaca mulatta (assembly GCF_049350105.2). Lineage (NCBI taxonomy): Eukaryota > Metazoa > Chordata > Mammalia > Primates > Cercopithecidae > Macaca > Macaca mulatta. The sequence continues at coordinate 19,472,344 of NC_133409.1, read as the reverse complement.
TTATGAATGTTTTAAATCTCATTATTTAGAAGTTTGGCTAAAATCTTTAATTAGTTTATAAGGTAAAAATTGTATCTGGTAGTAATGTGTGGACTCTAATTTCTAGGATTTGATGGATGCAAACATTCTTGAGCACAGAATTCCTATTCAAAGTAGAACTGAATAAGGCTTACGTGCCTAAAACATACAGCTCCAACTGTATAGTTCTAATTGGAGTCTGTTGTATACTTACCTAAAATTTGCTCAAATGAAATTGTAGGTAAATATACAAGAAGATTACAATTCTTTTATGTAACAATTATTGAGTCACTACTATGTGCTAGCTACAGGTGCTCTAAGCCCTTGGAGCACAGCAGAGAACCCTGCCCTCATGGGACTAGTATTCTAGTGAGAGAAGTCAGGCAGTAAGCAATCACTGTAATAAATGAGGATGTCATCCACTATGCTGGAGATGAAAAATGCTATGGAACAATAAGAGAGCTGGGTAACCAATACTGAAATTGTTGAGAGTGGGAGGGGAAGATATTCAGTTTGCAATTTTAAATCAGTAGTGGTGAGAAGTAGTCAAAGTGCAGACATATCTTGAAGGCCAAGAAAACAGAATTTCCTGATGAATTAGATACTGATCTTGTGAGAGAGGGTGGAAAGTCAAGGACAAGGACGGCTCCAAGGTTTTTGACTGAACAGCCTGATGGGGTTGCCGCCAACTGAGAGGGAGAAGGCTGCAAATGACTAGGTGCCAAAGCCAATGAGCTTTTTCCCTGTCATGCTAAACTTTAGCATATAGGGATGCTATTTGTTAAATACCCGCTTTCGTGAAATCTCCTGCCGCTGCAGTTTTTGTGACACCAGTCTCCTGAATCTTCTGTTTCCCTTTTCCCTTCTGCTGCTCCACATGCCTTTCTCAGGAGCACCTCTTCTTTTACTGGCTCTTACACGTCCATGTACAATCAAGGTTCCTTGATCTCTAACTCGCCACTCCTTCCCCATTCTTCTGCCATCATCCTTTGATACTTATCCCAGTTCTCCAAATTGTCTTACACTCTTATCCAAAAAAATCTAATTCTGGTTCTAGTAATTTAGCAATTTAAACAAATATGCCCTCTTTTCCCCCCTTCTCAGTCCTCAGCAACAAAAATACAGAAATTATAAAGCATACCAAAAGATTTACAATCTTGTCAAGCTTGAATTAAATAACAGAAGTCTCTGTAAATGAAGAAAGAAAGGAGTTAAGGCCAGAATACAGAATACACTAACTAATACTTCCAAAGGCCAAAGGGACCTAGATATTGGCCCAAGGCAGTTGACCACTCACGTGGGAACAGAGTAACCTTGGACTTGTGCACAGTAGAAAGCAAGATGTAAGACTGTGCATAAAAAGAAATCTGAAAGGCTACATCTGAGTGTAATGGTAGTGAAAATAGCTATTCATTTAGGGAATCCAGTGTCAAGCAAGAGGAGGAGGAGGTGGGTACTGTGTGGATTGAGTTTAATTGGAGAAATGCAACCTCTGAGCCTATCCTAGCAGTAAAATTTGAATGTATTAGTGTAATTTGAATATATTAATGTTGTGTGGAAATTTCAAGTTGAAAAATTAACATGAAAACTGAGTAAACTCATAAAGTTCCAAGAAACTGCTATTTAGGGACATTTTTACAACCCGCAGCAAAATTATCACAAGACCAAAAGAAAAAAGCCAGAAAAAAAAAATCAAGGGAGAAAGTCAAACACATAGAAGTAGAGAGTAGAATAATGGTTTCATAGGCTAGTTTTATGGGAGGGGTAAATGGGTGAAAGGGAGAGGTTGGCTAGTGAGTACAAAGTTTCAGTTAGGAGAAGTATGAGCTGGTGTTCCCTTGTACAGCATGGTGACTATCATTAATGACGCATTTCAAAACAGCTAAACATTTTAAGAAAGAGGGTTTTAGCTGTTCTTACCACAAAGAAATGATAAATATTTAAGATGTGGATACTCTAGCCTGACTTGATCATTCTACAATGTATAAATGTTTCAAAATATCACAATGAATCCCGTAAATATGCAAATTATTATTTGTCAATTAAAAACAAAACTTAGAAAAGAATAAACATCTTTGATAATTACACTGAACTAAAATTTCTAGCATATATTGGCCTATCCTAAACTGTAAGAAAGCATTCAATTTAGTTCTTGTATTAGAAACTGAACAATGTAATACTTTAAAAGTAGTAAAATTTTTCATGTTTTTTTTTTGAGACAGAGTCTCACTCTGTTGGCCAGGCTGGAGTGCAGTGTCACAATCTTGGCTCACTGCAACCTCCGTCTCCCGAGCTCAAGCAATTCTCCTGCCTCAGCCTCCCGAGTAGCTGGGATTACAAGCGTGTGCCACCATGCCTGCTAATTTTTGTATTTTTAGTAGACATGGGGTTTCACCACATTGGCCAGGCTGGTCTTGAACCCCTGATCTCAGGTAATCCACCTATCTCGGCATCCCAAAGTGCTGGAAATACAGGCGTGAGCCAGTGCTCCCAGCCATGAATTTTTAAAAGAAATAATTTGCAGTTGATAATGTACAGTATCAGGAACTTTGGATCTGGAAATAAACGCCTGTAATAGTGAGCATGTTGACTGAATCGCATTAGCCAGTGACATTTTTTGTTAACTAAATTATAATCGATCAATAAGTATATAGAGTTGATAACTTTCCAAGATCAATTAAAAGCTGGCACAAAGGTAATATAATACATATCTAGAGATAAATATTCTTGAGATTTCCTGACATTAAAAACAAATTTGATACAGGCCAAACACTTTGCCCTTTTTTGACCTTGGGATCTCTGTCTACAAACTCCCGCCCTTTAATACTCAACAACGGCTTTATATATGCCGTTTCCCATGGGAACAAATTTGTTTCTCTCCAGGTAGAATTCATCACTTTCTTTTTCCTGTTTCTTTTTTTTTTTTTTTTTTTTTATTGCGATGGGGTCTCACTCCATCACCTGGCTGTAATGCAGTGGGGCAATCTCAGCTTACCGCAGCTTCCTCCTCCTGGGCACCTTAGCCTCCTGGGTAGCTGGGACTACAGGTATGCACCATCACGCCTGGATAATTTTTGTATTTTTTATAGAGATGGGATTTTGCTATGTTGCCCAGGCTGGTCTCGAACCTGTGAGCTCAGGCAGTTCACTGGCCTCAGCCTCCCAAAGTGCTGGGATTACAGGCATGAGTCACTGCACTTGGTCTCATCACTTTCATATTTGAGCTAGATCCACTTCAAGTTTTCCTGGACTACAGAACGCATCATGTTATATTATAGTCATAGTCAACCCATTCTTTTCTTCTGGGAACCATAAGCTTTTTGAAAAGCAGGAGACACTTGTGTTCCAGTGCCTTCTAAAACATCTGACAGACTCCTATTCATAAGCATTTTACTACTAAACAAAAAACTGTTTTGAATCCCTTTACCTCCTTATATCTAATACTTTGTAGTTAAATGTGTTATATTAAGCAGTCTATAAAATAAAAAGAAAGACTTGTATATTTTCTATTAACAGTAAATACATGGAAATGCCAAGAAGAATTCACATGCATAGACTGGGCAAGTTCAGTAACTAAGCAAATCCACAGAATCTAATAACTTAATGAAAATTAAAATGTGTAGCACCTGTAAAGCTATGCTCTCATGTTTATATCAATAAACGAAGTTAATCTATAAATTGGCAAAATTCATTGTATTAATCAATTGTTCTATAATACAATCTTATTAAATCACACAAACTCTGTGCATGTGCACAAGTAACTAGTAAGTATGATTTTCAGATAATTTAATTTTGCTTTAAATTATATATTTTGTTAACGTGAAATTATTGACATTACTTTTAATCTCTTATCTGGAAAATGCCTGAAAAATAAAATTTGCCCAATATGTACCCAGTTAATAATAAGTCTTCAATGAGTGAATCAACTGAATGAATATGCTTATTCAAAATATAATTTTACAGAGTGTAGTTTCAATTTATATTTATCAGTAAGTAACTTGTGAATCTGCCTAAGCAAAGCTCTAAAATGCATTTTCATCAGGTTGGTTCATCTAAATATCTTCTCCTTTAAAGATTTGTCAGTGGGAAAATTAAACCATATTGATTACAGTATAATTGCATAGGTGATATAACTATAAAGAAAAGTTGCTAAAGGATTATCAGGCAGTGGGGGAAAGAAGTAGGCTATGATAAGAAAGGGGTATATAAGAGACTGTTCCAAGGATTCAGAAATATCATTCTTGTTTATTGACCTGGAGGGTGATCAGAAGGATATTTGCTTTATAATTTTAAAATTGTACATATATTCTATCCATAGTATATATGCTTTTTAATATTAGAAAGCAAAAGAACAGATTAGCATATAGCCTCTATGTAACCAAGTGGCACAAACTGGGTGTCTTTCAATAGAAATTCACTCTCTCACATTCCTGGAAGTTAGAAGTCTGAAATCAAGGTGTCACTGGGACTGCACTTTTTCTGAAAGCTCTAGTAAAGAATCTAATCTATGCCTTTCTCTTGGCTTCTGTTGTTGCCCAAAATCCTTGACATCCCTTGGCTCATAGATGAATCACTCCAGTCTTTGTCTACATTATCACACGGCATTTTTTTCTGTGTGTCTCAGTGTGGCTTCTCTCCTCTTCTCATAAGGACACCAGTATATTGGATTAGGGCTCCCCCTAATTCAGTATGACCTCATCGTTATTTGATTACATCTGCAAAGACCCAATTTCCAAATAAGGTCATATTCACAGGTATAGGGGGCTAGACTTCAACATATCTTTTTGGAATACACAGTTCAATTCATAATAGCATCTTTCTCAGAAGCCTTGTTAATATAATAAAAAAGGAAAGTTTGAGCTATTCCCTCATTATTTTAATTATGTGCAGGCTATTTTACATATTCCTGTATTTATTATTTTAGTAATTTGTTCAGTATTAATGGTAAAGAGTGTGCACCATGTGTGGCAATGTGTGTGGTGAAAGAAAAAGAGAAAAAGTGAATTATCAGAAATTAAGTGCTATCATCAGGCCTGAGTTAAATTTGGCCATGTCCATTTATTCCATTAGTTAAATGTGCAGTAAATGAGATTCACATTGTAAAACAGTCAATGGCAGAAGTCTGGTCTCCTTATTCTTTTAGTTTCTGCTTTTTTACTTCTCTGGGTTTTTTTTTTTTTTTATCATGTTTGTCTTGTTTTTTATTACTTTTGCAAGCATTGGTTCTCGAACTTGCAATTAAAAGTTAAGTAGAAGTTCTTGTTTATTTTGCAGCAGTATTCGTAAATATTTATGAAGGATCTTAAGTCTGACTCGCTTTGAGGAAATATAGATGAATTAATAATTGATGTGGCTGCTTTGCAGAAAATTAAAGGGTGGAAGCACGTGTTAAAAAATTAAATCATCCATGGCTAAGACAGCAGATGTTATTTATTTAAAATCTTGCAAAAATGTACAATTAGGTTTTTTCTTCAGTCCAAGTCAACTGAAAACCTAATGACTCATTTCAACTTTTCAGATTCTAAAACTTGAGGCTAGTCAAATACTAGACAATAAAGGAGAAAGAGAAATTTCGATTCTTTATCCTAGGAATTTTAAGAATGCTGCTTATTCACACAGAAAAGAAAATAAGTAGGAAAGAAGGATCTGCGTGTTCTCTATGGACCTAGAGGCAGGACCCATGTATAGTCTTAGTATTTGTTTATACTTACAGAAATCATATTGCTTATTAGCCATTTTGGCACAAAAAAAATATCTCTACAGAGCTCTAACATATGGACATTCACTTGTGTGAATAAAATAATTCACATAAAAAAAGTACATAAAATAATGAAATACGAAGATGTGGAAAAATGTTGGGTTAAAAAAGCTTGCTATGATGAAGCAAAGGTAATTCCAGCAGCTGGAGAAGAAATTCACACTTTTCCACAAGATTTATACAACTTGCAATCTTGGCTGGAAGTACTAGGCGGCAATTTTCAATAAAAGATCAGCAATTTTATTTCTGCCTATGGAGAATGAGAGAGAGTCTACCCGAACACTCACACTGTCCTAGAGTGAGGAGGATGGAAAGCATAACCTCTACAAATCCTCACCAAAAGCCTTATTTTCTTATCTGAAACAAAACAAAGCAAAACAAAACAAAAAGTTGCAAGTTCAATGAGAAACAAACTATGCTACTGTTGTATCTTGAAGTTACTACTTCAAGCTGTCTAGTTGTTTTGAAGGTGTCATTTTTAAAAGACATATTCATCTTGCCAGATTTAGAGCCTCTTTTATTTTTATTTTTTGCAATAAAATACTCCATAACTTGATGGATCATTTTTTATAATTCTGGTTTACCTATCTCTTACTGGAAGATTCCCATAAAACACCTGTCCTAAGAATGGTTACTATCATCAAGTTGTAATGCACAGGGTAATACTTTATGTATTCCTTAAACATATGAATCAGGAAGAACTTTCCTGAGTTCCCTAAAAATTGAAAATTGTAATTTTTCTCATATGAGCAGATTTTTGAAGAAGATGCATATCCTCAGTATATCCAAGGTGGCCTAAAATCTGAAATATCCTTCCCCAATTCACCAGAAATAGCTATTTTTCTAAAGATTTCATTAACCCAAACCTTATACTTTTTTTCTTGATTATATCAAATTCCTTATATTTACTGTTGATTCTATCTTATATTTCCTGGGAATATAAAGGTTGGTCCCATCAAATTCCTTATATTTGCTATTGGTTTTTTTTTTTTTTTTTTGAGACGGAGTCTTGCTCTGTGCCCCAGGCTGGAGTGCAGTGGCGCGATCTCGGCTCACTGCAAGCTCCGCCTCCCGGGTTCACGCCATTCTCCTGCCTCAGCCTCCCGAGTAGCTGGGACTACAGGCGCCCGCCACCTCGCCCGGCTAATTTTCTTGTATTTTTAGTAGAGACGGGGTTTCACCGTGTTAGCCAGGATGGTCTCGATCTCCTGACCTCGTGATCCGCCCGTCTCGGCCTCCCAAAGTGCTGGGATTACAGGCTTGAGCCACCGCGCCCGGCCTTTGCTATTGGTTTTAACACAACAAAAAGAAAGTTACATCTCTATCACAGTATTGACTGGAAATCCTCATTATTTGATTCCCCCAGTGGCTCAGAGAAACATTATGGGGTTGAAGTAGTGGTTTCTCAATAGTCTCATGACTGGAGGATCAACAAAATGCCCTAGCTTCATTTAGCTCCTATTAAGTGTCCTTTAGTCACTTGATGGAAGTCACTGAGCTTGCGTGGCCCCACAGAGAACTGATGTACCTCGACATCTCATTGCTTCTTACATCATCAAATATTTTCTTATTCAATCCAAGAAAGACAAATAATTTTTTTCTATTCTCTCCTAAATATCTACTACCTCTGTTTCTAAATTAAATAAGCCCAAGAGCCTATTGTATGATCCCAAAATGGGCTTATACATATGTTTGCCCACAATTCACTATGAAATGAAAGTATTGTGTTACTAAATAGCTAGCCTTCTCAAGGCAGTTAAAATTATTACAGTGTCTTCCAATCACTGTTATATGGTATGTCCTATTGTTACAATCTTTGCAACAATGGTATAAAAAATTAATAAATGTGTTCAAGATTTAGCTAGTGCATTCAAGAAAACACAAGAGCAATGCATTCAAGAAAACATAAGAGCAATGCTTTTAAAGCTTAGAAAGGAGTGGACTGGGCTTGTTCATCCAGCTTTCAGTTACATTAGTAGACTCACTGCATCATGATGGAAATATGTAGCTTATACAAGGAAAAGCAGCTATTCAGTACTTTCAGAGAAGTATTAAGTCTAGAATTTAAAAATCTAGACTTAATAGGAGTAATTTAAGTTAGAAACTAAAATAATCTTCCTCGCTTTAATGCTATAGTGAATGCTGAGACAAGCTGTACAAATCCCTCTTCAAGACTTTGGGACTTGTTTCTCCAGTTGCTAGAAGAGTTGTCCTCAGCTGCCAGCCTTCTCTAGAAACTATCCTGGACTACAGAGAGCTGTCTTGCCTAGCTGCAAGCCTCCTTCCTGGGGCAGCAGCACCCACTGACTGGAGTAATTTCTAAGGTATAGTAAATAGCATAAACTCTATATAGCTGTACAGTATAAACTATGCAGTATTACATAGCATGTTGAATAGGATGTAAGGATCCAGCACCCTCACTGAAGTATGGGATAACTCTTTGTTATTGAGACACCATCACAGCTGCAATTTTTCCTTCTGCTTGTGTCTTAGGTTAGGCTATTATAACAAAGTACCATAGGCTTGTTGGTGCATAAAACACAGAAATTTGCTTCTCATAGTTCTAGAGGCAGGAAGTCTGAAATCATGGTTGCGGTCAGGCTCTGGTAAGGACACTCTTCTGGGCTGCACACTGCCAACTTCTCCTTGTATTCTCACATTGCACACGGAGAGCTAGCTAATGCCCTGACCTCTTGATAAAGGCACTAATCCCCATTCTGAGGGCTCCACTCTCCTGACCTAATTACCTTCCAGGGCACCAGCTCCAAATACCATCACACTGAGCATTAGGTTTCAACATATGAATTTTTGGGGTACATAAAACATTTAGCCTATTGTGCTGCCCAGTCCTGCTGCCTCCCCTACTTCTCCCTTTCATCCTCTCCATCCTTTTCCTCTCCACTGTCACACCCAATTCATTCCCTTGTCTCCTCCCTCTTCTCCCTTTCCCTTCCCATCTTTGCTTCCCTTCTCTTCTCTGAGAGCAATCTTGCATGTAATCTCAGTCTCAGAGTTTGCTTCCCAGGGAACACAGCTGCAGCCAATGCTTAAGAAAGATGGGAATTTAACCCAATTTGGTTTGTAACATTTCTTTTCTAGACAAGGTTTTAAAAGAATAAAATACGTGATTATCTTTCTGGAATCATTTAGGACTGAACCAACCCAGAATTATTCAGATTAAATGATGTTGGGAATTATGAGATGTGGGCCGGGTGCGGTGGCCCACGCCTGTAATCCCAGCACTTTGGGAGGCCAAGACGGGTGGATCACGAGGTCAGGAGATCGAGACCTTCCTGGCTAACATGGTGAAATCCTATCTTTACTAAAAATACAAAAAATTAGCTGGGCGTGGTGGCGGGCGCCTGTAGTCCCAGCTCCTCGGGAGGCTGAGGCAGGAGAATGGCGTGAACCCGGGAGGCAGAGCTTGCAGTGAGCTGAGATTGTACCACTGCACTCCAGCCTGGGCGACAGAGCCAGATTCCATCTCAAAAAAAAGAAAAAAGAATTATGAGATGTGCTGAGATACAAAATCAATTAGTGCACACACATGTAAGAATGAGTCAACAACAGAGAATAACAGATTCCATTAAAAACAAAAGTGATTTCACCAGTGAACTGTCTTTGTATACTTTCAATATTCTTTTACTTTTCTATTAACGGTTGCCTTTTCTTGTTAACTTCTCTTATCTTGAAATGATACAAATATTAATTTTCACCGTAATACAAATCAAATATGCAGTCTATCTGCTTTGCAAAATACCTGTGTTCTCTTTTGAGAGGTAAACTGTAGTTACTTTAATAGAGGTCTAGAAGCCCACATATCCACTATTGTCAAAAGAATCACATGGTACAGTATTAGAAAGCATCAGCAATCCCAAAATTGGGGTGCTCACATCAACAAGGGGCCTTGGGCACTAACACTAATGTTGGTAGAAAAACATCAGGTGCTAAGTGGCTATGCATTGCCAACACAGTCTTTTATCTCTGTTGAAAATAGCAAAGTATCACTCAGGCACCTTTTGTGTTGTTTTGAAAAGTTTTCAAACTTGTTAAACTTTCATATTATAAATTCACAAGCAGCTGATTTGCATTTAACAAAAATTCTTCTATCATTTCAGAATGGCTACCCATGTCTAAACGGATGGCATGTATCTAAGCTGAAAAAGTGTGTTCTCCTTTACATTTTAGTATCCTTGTCTCATTACACAGTTAACATTCTGTTTCACCATCTAATGTAACATAATATGACAAGTAAAATTTGAGGAAAGGAATCATTTTTTATGTTGTGTAGCTACTTTCTATTTGAAAAGCTGATATCCATCTCCACTTTCTTAAGCACACCGAATAGCACCACAGCTTAAGCCAACATCTGCTTGCAGATACTGGTTAATGAGTTGATGGCTGACTTTTAAAAAATCGAAGTAGCTTGGCACATCACATTCCACCAAAAAAATTGTGACATATGATGTTTTATAGCTTCCAATTTGCTTGAAAAGGCTGTGTTTTTTTCGTGTGTGTATCATCTTTTCTTGTCTTGTTTATATATTTTACCACCTACATGGATTCACACAAAAATATTGAATTCTTTTTCATTTTCTTAATTAAGAAAAACTATACAATTCTATAAATGCCAATGGAAAAAAATATTGCTAAATTATGTTCCTTCTAAGATAAAAGCACAGAAAAAGATGGTCTAAGATTGTCTTTGCTTCCCATATGTTCCAGTTTTGAAGAGAATGTACTTATTTGCCCCAGTTGATATAGTGCCCAGGAATTTCTGGGTGCAAATATATCATTCTCCTTCCAATAGCTCATATTTCAATATTTAGATAGTCTTCATGTACTTTTTCCACATTAAATATTAAATGTTTATTCCCTCTTCCAAAACTTTTAAAAAATTATATCAACTATTTATTTAACAATAAAACTATCTTGTTATCAGAGGATCAAATCATTGACATTGAATCCAGTTCTCTGAACACCCACTACTTACCTTTCTTACTGTTGTTTACATTTTGCCACTATTATCAGCTCTGTGTTCATCTTTTGACTTGTACCTCATTGACTCTGAATTAAAACAATGCAAGTTTCCTGTGGGGAAAATTTCTTGGAATTTAATACTGAATATCCTTTTCTCATTTGAAGTGGTAACTTTATTGGCAAGAAGCAGTGATGTTGAGGGGAAAAATAACATTTACATTTTTTAAAAGACTGCTCTAACCTATTTAATTTTTATAAAACTTCAATTGTATAATTGATATAGAATAGAATTTTGAAATTCCAATTCCTTAATAAAGGATGAATCTCTCCTGCCACCTGTTTTCATATGGCCACAAGGTAAAAATGCTTTTGGCATTTTAAATGGCTACATTTTAAATGGTTATATAAGTACCTACACAATATCCTTGATTTGTCTCTTTACTCAAAAAGACTAAAATATTTACTATGCATACCTTTAAGAAAACATTTGAGAGCTCCTGATCTGGAGGAGAAGATCCCTGTGCCTTTGTTACTAATATGCTAGTATATAGTTTTCTTCTCTTTTTTTTTTTTTTTTTTTTTTGAGACAGCCTTGTGCTGTGGCCCAGGCTGGAGTGCAGCGGCAGGATCTCAGCTCACTGCAACCTTCACCTCCCCAGTTCAAGCTATTCTCTGCCTCAGCCTCCCGAGTAGCTGGGATTACAAACGCGTGACACCACACCCAGCTAATTTTTGTATTTTTAGTAGGGACGGGGTTTCACCATTTTGACCAGGCTGGTCTCAAACTCCTGACCTCAAGAGATTCGCCCACCTCAGCCTCCCAAAGTGCTGGGATTACAGGCGTGAGCCACTGTGCCTGGCCTGTTACTAGTATGTAGTTTTCTACGACAATTGTGGTCACTGGAGTCAGAAATTACTTCCCTCAGAAAACATAACCAGATTAGATGGCTGTAGGAAGGAAAATGCTTTGGTTTATTTTCCCCCCACTTTATGTTTTCATGTATTTTGTCATATTTTAGTTGTCAATCCAGCACTGTTCTCCCCTATTTCTTCAATAGGTTTTTCTTCCAGATAGAAATAACATATTTCTTACAGAATATAAATGCAACATATATTTCATGTATTTGTGGCAAGTGGGGACCATGATGTCGTTATCTGCCTACCTCATAAAATCTGACAAAGTGATTACTGTGAGGTAATAATTGACTAATAAATACACATAAATCAAATTAAAAAATAAATCAATAATACAAATGTAAAATAAATTTTTAAAAAGAAAGAAAGTGTTTTTTCCCCCATAATTAAGCTTTGGGTAACTGAAAAATCTGCATAAACTGAAAACATGCTAATAATTGATATGAATTACTAACTTAAATAATGTGTTCATTTAATAAAATTTCGGTTTTGTTGAAGATTTTACACTTTAATTTTTTATTGGCATATTTTGACATGAATATTCTTGATTATCTCAACAATTTAGTGATGGTTGCAGATACTGAATTTGTAGGAAGTTTTCTCAATTTTCTAGGTGTCATCTTTTATAAAAGAACAATTATTCTGTCTATAAACATGACCTTTTTGATGTTCTATTTGTATGGCCCTACTCTAAACAAGCAATATTTTAGACCTAGACAAGTAAGTGTCTTCTGAAGTGTCAGGGATTCTATATTCTGTCTTTCTAAGTTATTACAGAACAATGAGTTTATCATAATGCTCCAAGAGAGTTGGACACCATACTAGATATTTCATTTTCAGATCAGAATAATACATTCCATGCCATGCAGGTCTGGCTTCCCAGGCTGCTCAGAATGAAAAAATGTAAAAAAGTAAACTTAAGTCTTAAATTTATATTTTTTGGGAATAGCTAACAAGACGAATGACATCTAAAAAAACAACTTCAAGACCTCATTTTAGAGAAGAGAGAAACTGAGGTCAAGGGCAAAAAAGGAGGGGGGTGCTTTGCAGGCTCTTCCAACACTTGGCTTCTGTGATTTTTTTAATTACTAAATGAGTAAACATGAGCTTTTGTATTGTGTTCACACTTGGAATAGAATAAAATAGTACCTAATGCAATTCAAAACAGCTTTAGTAAGTCATTGTGCTAGTATCATAACATTTCTTTTTTCGGTACATCTTTCTTCCAAAGTCAGTTTTTCATTTAACACCAAAAGAGCCCACATTGCAGCACTCAGAAAAGAAATAAAGGTTTTATTTTTAAAGAGTGTTAAGTCTACAAGTGACTAAAGAGTCTTTGATACTAAAAATACCCTAGGTAAAGGGGGAAATTTTTCAGTTTGAACAGTATGTAGTCATAAATGTGGCAGACTTTCTATTAGCTCAGACTCTGGGAAGAACAGTTGGTGAGGCTGCAGCTCTTTGCTAAGGAGCATAATACATATCACAGGGAGTCATGAAATAAGAACCCTCCATTCTGCCATAGGTACAACTACACAAGAACACACACACACACACAAACACGCCTATACACACATCCACATCTAAATAATATCACATGCAGAAATGCCACATCCATATACAGACTCAGAGATATACACACCCAGTATCATGGACACACATACACACATGGACACACACAGACACACCAATGAGTAGGTACCACAAGTAACTATAGTAATAGCAACTGTCATTTAAACTATATCACTTATATTAGTTATTGGTCTTCTTTAGTCTAATTAAATGACTTCCTTATTACAAAACATCTTGTCACCGTATTGAAAACAGCATGTTACAAAGATGGCAGAATCTTGATCATCTTAAGAATGTGTAAACATAATGGCAATAGCAAAAGGAACAAACGCAAAAATTGTATGTCTACAAAAACATGGCTCATTGACTGTTCTTGGGAAAGGATAATAGGTCACTCTGGTTCCTCATCTGTGAAATACAGGGGCTGGACTGGGTGTTCTGTGAGACTTCTTACAGCTCTCATACCCTTAGAACATACACTTCTATTTGCTTATGAATGAGAGTGATAATTCTTACTGGCTAACCCCAAATGGTTTGCCAAAACATTTGATTAAAGCATTCACTGCACACCTGAATATTCTGCAGAGATAAATTATAATGTTTTCCATATAAAACATTTAATTTGCCTGGGCACGGTGGCTCATGCCTGTAATCCAAGCACTTTGGGAGGTCAAGGTGGGCAGATCAGCTGAGGTCAGGAGTTTAAGACCAGCCTGGCCAACATAGCGAAATCCCATCTCTACTAAAACTAAAAAAATTAGCCAGGCATGGTGGGTGCCTGTAATCCCAGCTACTTGGGAAACTGAGGCAGGAGAATCACTTGAACCTGGGAGGGGGAAGTTGCAGTGAGCCGAGATTGTGCCACTGCTACATAGCCCTGATGACAAGAGGGAAACTCTGTCTCAAGAAAAGAAAAAAAGAAAAAAAAAGAAGAAGAAAAACATCTAATTTGTGCTTAAACTAAGCATAGAAATGGTTGATCAACACACTCACCTTTAACCTTGACCACATGAGTGTTTCAAGAGACTAATAATCATTCCTTAGGAGTTATCAATAGTAAACTATCTATGGCATCACGAAATACATAATTTACTAAGGGCATCACTGCCTTGGGTGCTAAATAGACACTGTGCATGTTAAGCAGACTTCAAATAATGATGGCAAAGTGATAACTCTATATTAAAACAAAATTTTCCTGTTTGTGCTTCTTCAGAAATTATGTTTTAATTTGGATATTCTTTCTAATTTTTTCATATTAGGAAAAATATTAATGTGACTTAAGTACTATTGTATTTCCTCTCTCACATGGCCAAAAATATCAGTGAACTACCTACACATATCATAAGCTATCAACTATTGAATCTCCTAAAAAACTTTGCATTACCAATGTCAATTTTTAATTCAAGGTCATAATCTGTTGTTAAAAAGAGGACTCTGAAAAGATCCCTCCCAGTAGTAATAAATAAGAGAACACAAAATTTCCTCTATAGCACATAAAATGCACCAAATGATACAGGAATTAAAGGGTTCCAAATCTAGTTCTGGATAATAATAAACAAGTCTCATGACTTCTTTGTGTCTACTTTTCTTCCTTTCTAAAATAAAGAATTTAGAGTAGATTATTTTAAAGTCTTTTTTAGCTCAGAATTATTTGTGTATTGCTATGGTTAGAACATTTGTGTCCCCCCTCCCCAAATTCATATGCTGACACCGTCTCAAGTCGATGGCATTAGGAGGTGGAACTTTGGGAAGTTAATTGTGTATTGAGGGCAAAGCCCTCATGAATGGAATTAGTGCCCTTATAAAAGAGGCTTCATGGCTAAGATGGTGAAACCCTATCTCCACTAAAAATACAAAAATTAGCCAAGCATAAATTAATACAGGTGGCCGGCACCTGTAATCCCAGCTACTCAGGAGACAGAGGCAGGGGAATCGCTTGAACCCACGAGGCGGAGGTTGCAGTGAGCCAAGATTGCACCACTGCACTCCAGCCTGGGTGGCAGAGTGAGACTCTGTCTCAAAAAAAAAGAAAAAAAATGCTTCAGAGAGTGAGCTTGTCCCTTCCACCATGTAAGGACACCACTAGAAGATGTCATCTGTGAGGAAGCTCAACCATGTTGACACCCTAATCTCAGACTCCCAGTCTCCAGAATGTGATAATTAAATGTCTGCTTTCCTGTTTTACCCAGTCTGCGGTATTTTATTATAACAACCCAAACAATCTAAGACATGTATGTAATTAACTTTGAATTAGTCTCTACTGAGCACTCAACGTATTTCCATACTCTGCTTGCAATATGCTTTTGAATGCAGGAACTGTGACTTGTAAATCTTTAAGCCTCTACAGCATTCTTATCATGCTCAGCTCATAGTAGGTTCTTCCATCTGTCTGTTGGAAGCACTAGAAACAAATTATGAACTATTTTCTCAGGATACCTTTTAACGTTTAAAACAACAGCTAGATTTTCACTTCTTTTCTTTGCAGAGATTGTCTTTCCTCACACTAATGAGAAAGATGCATACCCTGAAAAATGTTTTTAAGTAACTATGAAAAAAGACTTGCACAAAGCATCTGCCCTATTGCATCGCTAATGGGGTAACCTCTTTATGTTTATGCAATCCATAAATAGTGGGCACAAAATGCCAAAGGTTTTAAAAGTGCTGAAAATGACTTCTCTTGGAACAGTAGCATTTTTATTTTAAGCTGCAATTTACAGATATTAGAGATTGTCATTTTGCCCCATCTCCTGCAGTTGTAGTTTAAAAGCAAAATAGGTAACTACTTTTTGAAAGGGCAAAAGCAAAATGATGAAAGAAAATAAAATGTATTATTTTAAAGAGTTCAGTACTTTCAGTAACACTGGGTTTGAACTCTTGTTTTTCATTTCCAAAACCGTAGGGGCAAGATAATTTCTCCAACGGCTAAAACCAAGACAGGGTATTGGTGGAGACCTGGGGCTCAGCAGGCCTGGGGAGATAGTGAAACCTGAGAGTTAGAGTTTACCAGGAAGGTGTGAGAATTATAACTTGGCTGGGAAAAATAGTAAAACTAAATTGGTTGGGTTGACAAATAGCCAAATTACTCAGCCAATTCTAACAAGGAGTTGAGACCCATAGAAAACATGGAGATCTGTCTTAAGAAACAGAAGGCTAATGACAAGGTATAGCCTTGAGAACCATGAAGGGAACAAAAACTAGTGTAATCTATTCATTAGCGTTGTTCTGAAAAATTGATCTGGGTACAAAAAGTAGTCTAAATGATAAAAATAATGCATTTTCTGCCTACAAAAGGAAAGTATCCATTTTTTCAGCCAGATAATACACAGAAACAAAAAATTATAAGAGACAGAGATGGATGAAAAATGCTTAAGTAACAGAAGCAGAATACTAGCATCACAGTTAAGACATATGACACTGGACTTTAGCATAAGGAAGCAGAAATATGAATTACCCCTGATGACAGCATAAGTGCCATCTCTATGCTTAGTGTTGGGGATGCAGTAATTAGCAAAAACAGACATAGTACCTTCCTATATGGACCCTATTATTCAATATGGAAGATGTCCATAAAACAATCACTCAAGCAAATGTAAAACTGTGATTGACACTAGGAAAGAGAAGCGCATGGTATTCTGATAGCACAAGACGGGGATTTGACTCTACCAGGATGATACAAAACAGCACTCTTAAGGAAGTGATGATTTTGCTGAGATCTGAACAATGAGTAGGAGTTAACAGGATGATATGTGTGTGGTGGTGGGGAGGAGGTGTTAATGAAGAAGGGATAAGATTTTCCGGGAAGTGGGAAGAGCATGAGCAAAGTCCTGTATTCAAGGGAATGGAAGAAGGCCAATGGCTGAAAAGTCAAAAGGAAGGAACATGCAGTGACAGGTGACACTGGAGAAGAGATGGAAGGAAGATCAGGCACAGAAAAGGCCTTTGGTACTATGTCCTTTTGGAGTTTATTCTAAGATTAGTGAGAAACCATTTAATTGTTTAAACAAGGGACTGACATGGAACGTTAAGTTTTATTCAAAAGAAAAATAAAAGATTTTTCCAGCAATGACAGAGTGATGTAGTACAGCCCAGATTTGAAAGAAATAAAGTAGAAGGTTTTGGGTGGCTTTCATTATTTTCCAGGTGAAGATGACAGCAGCTTGAGCTAGGGTCATAGCAATGAAAATAGAAATAAGTTGGTTTGTGAAATGTTTAAGAAGTAAAATCAGCGGGCCTGGAGATGATTTAATTGGATATCAGATATGAAAAGAGAAAACTTTTAAGGATGACTCAGGTTTTTGGCTTGTATATCTTCGAAAAAGCAATGCTAGGAAAAGATCTTATTTTGTTTTGTTTGCAGTGGGAAGGTGGTAATGATATTAAGTTCAGTTTGGGATAAGTAGAATTTAAAATGGCTTTAAGATGTCCATGTGGAGATACCAAATAGGCAATTGAACATACCAGTCTGGAGCTTACAGGATAGTGCTGGGCTAGAGATAAAAACAAACAAAGCATGAACATGGTCAGAGCCACAGGCCTGGGTGAGATTGCCTGGGAAGAGTGGATAAACTGAGAAAAGCAGAGATCTTAGGATGAGACTAGTTAAAGCTACAATGTAATGGAGAAGGGTAAATCTGCCATACCTTCCTCACTCTGACCAGACTTTACCCTAATGTAAAAATGTGCTATCAGTAAAATGAAAAGTAACAGATAAACGGAGAATACACTAACAGTCAGGCATGGTGACTTATGCCTGCAGTCCCAACACTTTGGGAAGCGGAGGCAGGAGGATGGTTTGAGCTCAGGAGTTTGAGACCGGCCAGCGCAACATCAAAAGACCGTGTCTCTATAAAAAAATACAAAAATTTTTTTGTAGGTGTGGTGGCGCATAACTGTAGTCTCAGATACTTGGGAGGCTGAGGTGACAGGATCGCTTAAGCCCAGGAGGTGGAGGCTGCAGTGAGTGGAGATCACGTCACTGCACTTCAGTGTGGACAACAGAGTGGGGCCCTGTCTCAAAAAATAATAATAAATAATAATTAGAAGAAGAAGAAGAATACACTAACATTATTATTGCAAAAGTCAGGGAACATACCAGAGAAAGACAGCTTAGAGTGGTCAATGATTTAAGTAAACTATGTAAAAAAAAAAGAAAAAAAAAAGAAAAGAAAAGAAAAGAAACCTCAAATAATGAAAATATATACTAAGTTCTGATTTTCACCTTACCAAACGATGTTTTTCTTTATCAACCTAATTCTTGTCCCATGTCTATTAAATACATATCTTTTTCAACAATTTAAAATGAGATTTGCTTTGGCATTTGGACCAAGTGAGTTGTCTGTGCCCTTATTGATTAATACTGGGGCTGAATCTGAAGACAGCAGCCATGTGCCTCAGACAGGAAGCTGAAAGCCAACACAGCAGTGCGGGAGAGAGCCTCCACTCCAAACCGTAACAAAGCAGACCGGGGTTCCAGAGCCAGGAGAGGGCTTACAATAAAATAGAACAGGAATAGTATCTCCTCTCTGAGTACAACATATATATTCATGTACATATCTCCTTAGAAGCTCCTTCCTCAGTGACAGTCAGAAAATATTGATTCCGAGGGAAAAACCTGGATGTTGTTTGTGAATCACTAACCAAGCACTTAAGGTTTTAGACTGAGGTTAACCTAGAAGTACAAAGGTGAATTTTAGTAAGGTATTTCTAGAAAGAAAATAATGCATCTAGGTCTTCATTTTGTAATGGTTGATTCTATATTTTATTACAAAACAAAAGAAAAGCACATCTGCTAGAAGTAAAAGATAAAATATCTGTAGTTTTTACATCTGAGTTTATGCAAGTGTTAACGCCTTTCTATTTTAAAAACAATAGCTGTTACGGGAGCCATAATGGTCTGCAGTGAGGCAGATGAACAAACTGAAGAATTAGTGAAATACTCCCAGTTGGAAACTTCACCATGAGAAAGAAATATTCTGTCAGGGCTCTCAATGAGCTTTGTAAATCTTGTGTTGAGTGATTTATTGTTTTATATCTACAATTTTAAATTGTTCTGAGAAATGTTTTTGTACTCTGGAGAGAACTAATGAAAACATAACTGAAAATATATGCACTGCACTGCCTTTTAAAAATAACTTTGTGATCTTTATTTCAAAATTCCTTTTTATGTTTTCTTTCAAAAAGATGGTTTTCTTCTGACAATGTTATTCTATTATAAATTTTAATTTTATTATTCTGCTTTGTCTAACTTTATAGATTTAAATACCTCAGCAAACCTAAAGTATAAGGAAGAAAAAAAAAATTCTGATGTGATGACAATGTGCCAACTGAATGGTATTTATACTTTGTAGTCAGAAATGTTACAATGAAATTGTCTCTGCTTGTGATCTCACATTATGGAGAGTTCTGAGGGTCTGACAACTCCTGACATTATGATATACTCCTATTACACGGTTAAAGCAGACAGTCAGAGCAGAGTTCTCAGCAGAGCATAAGGAAAGATTTATAGACATGGCAAAAGAACACTTTGCCTGTTCCCTTCTTTAAATAATTATGACTTTCCATGAATCTCTTTCTAAATCAACTACAGAATGACAAATATCTGGGCAAAGAAAAGGCCACAAAAATATCACTTACTGTAAGCACTATTGAGGTTTTAGAAGCACAGTATTGAATTCTCTGTTGTACGTTCTGCATATGATTCATTATGTGGGATGCTCCCCACCTCCCCACACACCATATATTTCTCCCATTATCATTCAAAAAGGACTTTTAAAACTCCCTCTCTCTGTCAAGTTCGTTCTTTTCTCAATACGAGGAGTCAAGAAGAAAATATTTCAGTGTATTTTTCATCGAGCAAGTTAAGGAGATGTGATCAAAAGATTTGTCTAATTGATTACATGGTATGAGCACTCCGGAAGGACTTTCCAGGATTTTGGAAAAATAAAAATAACATTTTCAGGTATATGTTTTATTTAATTGTGAAGGTTGATATAAAGTAACATTTTGAAATACTGGGCCGGGTGCAGTGGCTCACGCCTATAATCCCAGCACTTTGGGAGGCAGAGGCAGGTGGATAGCTTGAGCTCAGGAGTTTGAGACCAGCCTAGGCAACATGGTGAAATCTCATCACTACAAAAAATACAAAAATTAGCCAGGCATGGTGGTGTGCACCTATAGTCCCAGCTACTCGGGAAGCTGAGATGGGAGGATCGTTTGAGCCCAGGAGCCAGAGTCGCAGTGAGCTGAGATGAGGGCACTGCACTCCAGTCTGAGCAACAGAGTGAGACCCTATCTCAAAAAAATAAAATAAATCCTGTATTTTTTTCAGCACTGAAATACTGAATTTTGAAAAAATGCTTCTTTGTTCTGAAAAGGGAAAGACAATATTTATAGAGTATCTACTCTGCAAGGGCCTTTCCATAGATTATATCTGTCAATCTTTACAACAGCCCAAGGAGGGAAGAAATATCAGCGCCATTTTACAGATAAGCACACTGAGTTATAGACAGGTTATGTGCCCAAGATCACACAGCGAATAATAGACCCACAATCTAAAGCTTTGTCTGGCCCTCAATTCATGTTCTTTCCCAAGACCTGACTATTGCCTACTCCTAAGTTTTGCATACAAAAATGGATAAACACAGAAAGTGAAAACAAAAATAATCTTGCCCTCTTGCTTTGCTATTATAATGTAAATGCACAATGGGGAAAAAAGAGGTGACTGCTGATTTCATAGTTTATATAATTCCACCTATTTGAAGAGTCTAACAATAAAATACTTAAGGGATGTAACATTTATAAATTTGCAGACTTGCTGAGCTCTGAGCTATGCATATTACCTGCATTATATTCTGTAACTATTTTAATCCTCACATTAATAACACAAGGTAGGCACCATTACTATCTCCATTTTAATGATGAGGAAACTAAGGCTGAGAGGTTGAAAAGCTTATCCAGGATCACACAAGTGATTCTGTAAGTGGCAGAGCTGGTCTTGAATCTATGATTATAGGGTGCTGAAGCGCTCTTATCTGTGATGCTAAATTGCCTCCTTTAATTACATAATTACTACAAAATGAAACTATAATAAGCCACTGATTACGTTTATATTTCTATGTATTTTACAAGCAATATATTGCATTATCTATGAAAACTGTTTATTTTCAATTTCCAAAAAATGCATCAATTCTGTAAAACAATGCATTAATTCTGTTAAAAAAATACAGTATCAATGCAAAAAAAAAATGCATTAATTCTGTAAAAAGAAAACTACAGAAAACCAATACAGAAACTAACTTGAAAAGTAACATGTGAACCTAACCTGTCACATTCCTCATTAAACCTATCTTTCTTATCAAAGGTAACTGCTGTTCACAGACATACAGCCTTCCAGACTTTCTCAATGTGTGTGTGTGTGTGTTTATAAATAAATGTATTTATATATACCAATGTATTTACATATATACACACATATACATACATATATATCACAGTGTATATTATATCACATTATATATGTGTGTATGTGTATATATATGCATGTATACATATGTATGTATATGTGTGTATATATGTACATATGTGTGTGTGTATATATACAATACAAATATAATTTTAAGTCATATTACATACCCTAACTTTTTTTTGGCTCAATAACATATCTTGGAGTTCTTTCTATATTGGAACACTTAACTTTAATGCTT
This sequence comes from Macaca mulatta, assembly GCF_049350105.2. Taxonomy (NCBI): domain Eukaryota; kingdom Metazoa; phylum Chordata; class Mammalia; order Primates; family Cercopithecidae; genus Macaca; species Macaca mulatta. Next base: position 19,450,399 of record NC_133409.1, on the reverse strand, counting down.
TCATTCTTCACTTCTGAATAGCTTACCATAATACAGATATGTCATAATTTAATTTTCCATTTTACAACTGATGAACAATACATTATTTTGTGGGTTCTTTAACCTTTCTCTAAACATCTGTCATGTTATCTACCCAATTACTTATTGAATGCTTCTGTTTAGATGCCCATCAGATGGACTTAAATTTCCCCATGTCCAAAATGAAATTTATCACCATCCTCCACATTGCTAGCTCCTGTATGTTCTTTAAGTCAAGGCTACTGAAAATGTGAGCAATGGACAAGTGATGGTCAGGGATTATTTGAACTAGTCCATGGTTAAGTAAGTACAGAAACTAAGAGAAAGCATTTAGAAACCTTCATAGCATTTTAGCAATGCTGCCACATCTTCCCGCACTAACACGCTTCTAGTAATTTATTTTTACTGCATTTTACAAAGTATGCAATGAAAAAGAAACTTAAAAAATAAAAATAGAACGCTGATCCATCACCACAGATACTCTGAGAAACAGTTACCATTGCAATTCAGTGAAGGGCCTTGGTATCCAACCAGTCTAAGCCAGAAATGTGAGACTTATTCTTCCTATCTCTCTGACCAAGAATATACATCGATAGATAAGCTAGAGAAAAACCATGAGGATGTTTTTAGAGCAAAGGAATTGCTTTCAAAATTTTGCCTTTACTGGTCCCTTTTCCATTAGGAAAAGCATGCTGATTTTCTCTGATCTTTTGAATACCCTTCTTCAGTCCCACTAGTGGAATTGAAGTGACGTTCCAACTATTACCTTAGCTCTTTCCTTCTCTCTAGAATAATACTTGTGTCAAACATTTTTAGGTATGCAAAGATCCCTTCCACATTCCCCATCAGTTTTGTTAAACCACTGCAGTGTGATTTTCCAGAACTCCTCTGTTGAAAATCTCGAAGTAACCAATCATAGCCTTATTTCTATGAGGTTGGTGGAAAAGTAATTGTGGTTTTTGCTATTGCTTTTAATTGCAAAAACTGGAATTACTTTTGCACCAAGCTAATAAACCCCCTGTTCTTTTTTTCCTTGACTTCTGTGCAACATTTAATACCACTGTCCATTCACCTCTTCTTGATACTCAATCTGTCTAATAGTTTCTATTACAAATCATTCAAGTAAAATGTGAAGTTATCTGTCAATAGGTATAGGAGAAGATGTAAAATTGCCCCTGTAGAGATTAAGAGAGGGCTACGTCTGTAGAAAATATAAAGATGGCCAGGCAGCATTGTGGGCCTAGGTCTGCCTGGAGACCATCAATGTGGAGTAGTACCAACTGCTTCTTTCTCTTATTTTCTTCAGTGAATGTAGTCCTGGTGTAGATACAGAGAAAGTGGGTGGTTGGACTGACCCAGAGTTTATCATTTTAAAGAGTTTGGGTGGTAGCTGAATGTTATTAGAGTAGATAAGATTGCCTAAGGAAAACATGTCAAAGGAGAAGAAAGCAAAACCAAGGATAAAGTTTCAGACAATGCTAGCATTTAAAGAGTTGGCAGGAAAGGTGCTTACTGATGATGTTAAGGAAAAATAGCCAGATGAAAGGATAAACATGAAAAGGTAGGGGCTAAAAATTAGAGGACAGAGTTTTAAAAGGCAGATGTCATCAATAGTAGCCACTGTAAGCAAATTATGCTATATGGGGCAGGGAAATAAATAATTGGTTGTAAAAATTAAGAAGCCCTGAGTGATTTTATCAAGGGTAGTTTCAGAAACACCCTGAGAAGTCCATGCAGCTACAGCTTTTGCTGAATCAGACTTGAACACTGCTTCTGCAGCTCTGGGACTTACACTACTGGCCATGGTATTCCCAAGGCCATAAAATATATGACCACAATTAGCGGGCAGAAGCAAATCTCCCTGGAAAACTCTTTGTACGCACAATGCCTTCCCAAAGGCTTTGACCAGAGTGTGTTATCTGTCATCATCTACTGTATTGCATAAACCACCCAGGCCCCTCTGTGGAAGCCATTCAATCAAGATAAAGTCCCTTTACTTTGATAAAGAGAAATAGCAAACTACAAAGTTGATATTTCCCACCTAATGCCACTTCCAAGCCCTGTCTTAATTAACTTCTAAGCTCTCATGTCTGACTTTTTATGGTGATTTTCTTCTCTCCCTCTCTTCTTCAAGACTTTTTTCTCCCCCAAAAAAAAAAAAAAAAAAAAAAAAGTTACATAGGATATGAAAACCTTCTAAATCAACAACAAAAAAAGACTAGTCTTTTTTTGTTCTTCTCATTTTCCATTTATATTTTTCATTCCAAAATATATCGCAAGAGCCCTCTTTGTTTTGGCACACGTGTCATGAAAATCCCAGTCACTTCCTCCCACTCCCAAAGTGCGTGATGAAGGGAGCACAGATTTCTCACCATCCAACTTGAGGGAAAGGAGTTTGCAAATACGAGACTTCCTAATGTGTCAAAAGCCCAAGAGAAGTCTCAGGACCACCCTGCAACTTGAAGTGTCACTCAGTAAAGAGGAAAATTATCCTGCTTTTTCAGAAAGCACTGGACAACAAACATGTTCATGAGACAGGAGAAACTATTTCATTGGATGCATTCCCTGCTGTAATGTAGCACTATGGCAGAATCAATGCTATGTGGCTACCCAATTTCATTTTATAGTTGTGATGGTTAGTATTGAGTGTCAACTTGATTGGATTGAAGGATGCAAAGTATTGTTCCTGGGTGTAAAGGAGATTAACGTTAGAGTCAGTGGACTGGGAGAGACAGACCCATCCTCAATCTGGGTGGGCACCATCTAATCAGCTGTCAGCATGTCAGCATAAATCAGGCAGAAGAAAGTAGAATAAGCATATTTGCCTCCATCTTTCTCCGGTGATGGCTGCTTCCTGCCCTCAAACATCAGACTCCAAGTTCTTCAGCTTGTGGGCTCTTGGACTTATACCAGTGATTTGTCAGGAACTCTTGGGTCTTGAGCCACAAACTGAAGGCTGTACTGTCTTCTTCCCTACTTTTGAGGTTTTGGGACTCTGACTGGTTTCCTGGCTACTTACCTTGCAGACGGCCTATTGTGGGATTTCACCTTGTGATCATGTGAGTCAATTCTCCTAATAAACTCCCCTTCATGTATATATCTATCCTATTAGTTCTGTCCCTTTAGAGAATCCTGATTAATACAATAGTTGTCTTCCAAGTATATATCAAGCTAGCTTAGCTACCATGCAGTTAGGGAGGGCTATGATTCTGTTCCAGCCAATGAAATGTGAGAAGAGCCAATGTGGCTTGAGGTGGACTCCCTGTAATGGTGAAGGTGGAGTTCGTGGATACAATGGTAGATACAAAATATTCAAGCAGACTGGTTTGCATCAGCTGAGATATCACATGGAGAACAGTCATTATCAAGTATCTCTCTACTTGTAATCAGGCTTTTCATGAGTGACAAACTTTTGTTATTTTAAGCCACAAGATTTGAAGTTTAATTTGTTATTACACAGTGTATGTAGTCTTTCCTATCTCGAGCAATAAAAGTTTCACACAATTGTAGACCTAAAAGAGATTATTTTCTCCAATTTCTTCCGAGGCCCAATGAGCGTGTGTGACATGTTCAGTATCACAAAATTACTGAGTGGTGCAGAGGAGCCTCGAATGCCAGTCTTCTAACATTTGGTTCACCTTTCTCACTTTTTTAACAAAGACTACAATCTACAATATTGGAACAATAGTGACAAATATTTTGATAGCATGCATTTATCAATATTTTAGAAAAATAGGCACATTTATATACATATGCATAATAAATATTATTTTAAATGTGTGTGTATAAATGCAGAAATATACATCTTCAATATCTTTTACATAACATGTTGGAACTTGGTGCCACCCATCTTGATAAAGATTTGTAGACTTACATTGTTGTTTTAACTATAAACTGCCTTAAACATTACATATTGTTTAGTTTTTCCTTTGTTATTGGTAAATGAGGAAACAGAGGTCCAGGAAGTAAAACCATATTTCATGAGTTCATGCAATCTGTAGGAGGGTAACATTTGGGAGGGAATACGTTGATAGTCTTTAGGAATTATTTATTATTATTTTCTGCTGGGGACTAGGAACAAAGCAAAATAGTGTGAAAAGAATTGCTGTCCGTTACATAAGACTGCGGTAGTCTCTTGGATTCCTCAGGGGAAGGAGGTGATGAAAACAATGTCACTCCAACTTCCATTTTCCCCTGTGGTTGAATAAGCCATTATGATAAATTATCTCCCACCTTGTTGTGTGCCTATGTGATGTCTCTACACAAGCTTTCCTTTTTGTGGTGTTTTAATGTCCTTTCTTGGTAAAGTACTCATGCCCTAAATTCAAATGATCCTTGGTTAGACTCTAGTCTATGTGAGGCCCTGAGGTCCTGGGGTCCAACAGGTCTCTACTAGTGATCTATTTAATTGTCAAAGAGCAATGCAATTCCTTCAGAAAGCTCTGCTAGAAAGATAATATTTCAAATCCCCTCCTGTTTATGAAGTATTTTCTCCATTAGAATTGTGAATATTATATGTACACATCATATATGCAAGCTCAACAGCCATATTCCATGAGATGAGCCGAACATAATCAAAAATCTATGATCCTGCTCTCAGTAGCCCAACCACAGAGCTCACGATTCCTCTCTGTTGGTTAGCTTTTCCCTTGCCTTCACTGGTCAACAAGTAGAAGCTTTTCTTTCTTTTTTTTTTTTTCTTGAAAAATAAAATAAAATAAGGTATTTGACACATAGTAACTGTACACATTTATGGGGTACATAATGATGTTTCGATACATATGATATATAGTGATAAGATCAGACAATTAGCATATCTATCAACTCAAACACTTACCCTTTCTTTGTATTGGGAACTTTTAAAAAACTGTTACACCTCAGCACTAAAGGGTCCCAAGAAGGTTGAAAAAGGAAGAAACGCTGGTTATCCCTCCACTGGCAAAATTATGCATATAGCATTGCCTCTTACCAGTTAGCAATAACCGTATCTCCCCTATGCCTTCATAGCACTTGGGACATATGTTCATTACAGATGATTTCATTGTGACTTAGTATGATTCATTTGTATAAGTCCCCCCTGTTAAACTGTAAGTGATTTAAGGTAGGGGATTGTTTCACATATGCCTACATCCCGGCATTGACACTAAAAGCTAAATTTGTTTGTTTCAATAAGTAAAAGGATGAATTGCTATGGAAGTAATGATTTGAAAGTGATGGAAAGGATCCCACAAATATAAATAAATTACATGTACAGAAAGCAAGAAAGTGAGATTCAAAGTTGATTCTGGCTTCACTGATTATGAGTTTTACATCCATTTATCTTTCAAGGGGGTCAGGCTCACAAGCTAGCCTTCCTCTTTCCAGGAGAAATGCTTTTTCAGATGCACAGAAATACCCATTCTTGGCTTAAGAAAGAAAAAGAAAAACACAGACTCTATGTAGAAATCAGAAAGTAGGGCAGGGCCCAGAAACATGGTAGCTGATAAACTCTGTTCTCTGAGAAGGAAGAAGAAAATGCCTTTTCTGACTAACCCAGCTAGCTTCAGCTTCAGCTTCAGCTCACTACATTTTTCAATAGGTGGATGTATATCAAGCACAGAGTAAGAAGAGGGTCCTTCTGGAGCATAGGATTTGTCTAAATCCTGCACAGAGAGCAAATATAAAGGCATAGGAAATGAAAATTATGATGCTGGAACCACCCTGACAGTATCCGATGGGACTTTCTCACTCTCTCTCCCTTGATTGCCGGTTAAGTGTTAATGAGAAACCTGGGAGTATCCCCAAGATACCATGGCCAAGACTTCTATTCTCCCCATTTTTTTAATCCTCAAGCTGAATATCATCATAACAGGCACTTATTCACAGGGACAGTTAAATAGATGTTTGTAATATGGCTTGAAACCCCTCAGGTGAAAGTGACTTTCTGAAGACAAAGCTGTGGTGATGGATTGAACTTCCTCACACTTCCTATAACTTGCTCTGCTTCCTAAAACTCGATTCTCTGAGTTGACCTTGCTTAGCTTAGCTGGTATTATATTTTAGATAAACCTATCTATTAATAATTTACTCATTTCTCATTTACATTATGTTATGTTTGTTTTTTAAGGAAGTAAGAGTATTGATTTTAATTCCTGTATCATGAAGCAAATTATTTCTGACCTCTGTATGTACAGAAGATATGCACTTAAGCTGCAACTCTTACTAGCCATAAAATATCCTGCCGAATCATGAATATTAAAGCGGATAACTTCCCATCTTGAGGCCAAGGGTGTATACTTCCATGGGAAAACAAAATAAGGTGATTTAATTTTAAGAAAAAAAATGAACCATGTAGAAGTTAGGGAAAATTTAAGGAGGACTCTAAGAGTTTAATATAAGAAAATCTAAACATTATTGTCATAATTGTAATGCTATAGGGGAAAATATATTTAGAATTGTATCATCCCTTTATAATTGAAAGACAACTATATTTTCCTCAGGAAGTTCTTACTTTAGTGATCACCAATCCTTACCTTAACTTCCCAGGATATAAATTTCTCTTATTTGTCTAGCCACTCTATTGAGGCATATAAGGTCATGGCCTTCTAAAGACTCTACACACACATACACACATGCATGTGCACACACACGTACACACATGTATGACGTCATCAAAAAATTTTAAGGCTAATTTATAGTTATCCTTTAAGATTTCTTATATGTACATGGTATTACTACTCTTTCCTTCCAAAATCATGAGTGTTCTGAATTTTGTGAAATTGATCCTTCTAAAATGTTTAAGCTAGAAGTGAAAGAAGTATGGGTGCACCACTGGGAAAAGAGAAGGAAAGGTGATGTAGTAGGGGTGGGATCTCTCTGCTAGGACCTCTGCAAAAGCAAAAGTTAAAAAGGGATTAATAACAGGGTTGATTTGCAATAGAGTCCAAATGCACATTTCTTTGACTCTATTCTTATTCTGATAACACAAACCAAAACGTATTCAAAATTGTAGCATACAAACATACATCGATTTTAGGCTGATGAAATGCTTCTCTTTGGGACCACTATCATCCTTACCCTCATTAGTGCTTCCCTAAGTGTTTCAGTACACACTGGCTTCTCCCTTTCGGCCTTCTGTGTTCTGCCTTCTTTGTTAACTATCCTTATACTCAATTCCAAACAATTTACCAGGTTGCTTGTATATGATCATCTTTTCTAACATTTTCTTATCATCCCAATGATACTGTGAACTCCATGAAGACACAGTTTCTCTTTTCACGCACCAAAAAAAAAAAAAAAAAAAAAAAAAAATTCCAGCGCTATGTATGACTCTTTATATTTCCAACTTCTGCACAGTGCCTGGCCCATAGCAAATGTTAATTATGCATTTAATTAGTTAACCCCAATAGCTGAAGAATGATTTATTTTATCTAGAAGCTAAAGATGGTATTTCCATTTTAATAAACAGATAGTAAGAATATAATTTTGCTTTTAATCTTCTTTAAAGTTGTCACAATAGACCTCTGGAAGGGAAATATATCTATCCCATTCTATTTTACATTTAAAAACCCACAAAGAGCCATCTAAACCTCTAGGACAAGTGTAGGTTTAAGTGGCTTCCCTCCTGCTCCAATTTAAAAAAAAAAAAAAAAAAAAAAAACACTACTAAGCAACTGTAAAGTATAAGAGAACATTAAAATATCATTTGTGATTTTGTGGCATGATTCTCTAACGTGCAGTTTTACACATTCATCCAGATGGTCATTAAGGCAATTTTTGTGATAGTTAATTGTTTTTATCTTTATTTAGATCTAAGTAATAGTTACGCCAGATAGTTTTCAAATTTGTGTATTCTTAAAGAAAGTTGAGATAAAGCACTGATGAACATACTTTTACATGTTATTATAGTTATTTGTTTTTTAAAAAAACTTCATTTCCGTTGGGCGCCATGGCTCACACCTGTAATCCCAGCACTTTGGGAGGTTGAGGCGGGTGGATAGCTTGAGCCCAGGGTTCAAAACTAGCCTGGGAAACCTGGCAAAACTCCATCTCTACAAAAAATATACAAAAATTAGATGTGTGTGGTGGTGGGCACCTATAGTCCCACCTACTTAGGAATTTTGAGATGAGATCACTTGAGCTTGAGAGGTCGAGGCTACAGTGAGCTGTGTTTACGCCACTGCATTCCAGCCTGTTCAACAGAGGTAGACTCTGTTTCAAAAATAATAAAATAAACTTCATTTCACAAGTATGTAAGTAAAAATCAATATGCACTTAAAATAAGGCATGCCATTAATATTTAGATAAAACAAATTGCATTTTCTCAATATCAAAGTGCTTGGCAATATAGCTCATTTTATCTTATCAATTTTTTTTTTTTATTTTCCAGAGGTGAAAATTTACGGAGAATTATGTCATAATCAATCACGATAAGGAAAATATATTAACTGTGGGCTATTAAATAAAATCTTTTATGTGCTTGTGATCCACCTCCAGGTAGATTTATTGATATATAATAGATGTCAAATTACTCTAAATGGTTGTCTAGTGGTAATAATTACATTTTGGGACCACACTTTATCAAGTCGATTTTATGTATAAGAATTTTACTACCCAACTGGCAATGCTATGATGGGCTTTTCTCTCCTAACTGATGATATTTTGTTAAATACCATGATCAAACTTTCAGCACTTCTTGAAATTAAGTTGAAGACATCTTGCAAAATTAACATTCCACACACGGTTTGAATTCAGAGGTGTGTTTAACTCTTGAGACAGAAGGAAATCAAGGAATCATATTTAGCAGTTGTTTTTGCTCTCAATCTATCACGTTTTCTAGATAAATATAACACTGATGTGAAGAAGTAAATTTTCATATGACTTCTGTAATCTCTAACAGCTCATTCCATGTGTATATTTATACAGATTTTATCTCCCTACGCAAGATCAAAGTTGATGTCCAGCAGCCTCTCTCTGGTTCCTTGCATTAAATTCACACCACATGCCTCCACCAGCTTTTGTGTAATTAAACTTGCTATTCTTGACACTCAAGCAGAAACCATTGAAAGGTAATGGTAACTGTTGTGTAGATGAAAAAGACCTATTTGTCACCATTCATTATACCAATTCAGCCATGATAAATGAACAGAAATGGAGTGTTCTCCATATTTCTAGTGCAACTCCCCTAAGCTCATGGTCTGAATGCTGAGAGAGGGTGCTCTGTAGGGAGATGGCATGCATAATGCGGAAGTACTTAACAGCACTTTGCAGTCTGGAGCCAGAATGGCCCAGATCTGACTCATCTCCATGTCAAGCTTGTTTGGCATTTAGCTAATGTGTAATTTTATTTTGACATGAATCATTGAAACTTAAACATGTTAAACTAAATATTTGAACTCTACATAAAACCTCTTCTTAAAAAACTAGAGTATATATTTAAAGCCTTTTTAAAAGTGTCTTAGCTAAACATAAAATAATTATACATAATAGTCTCAAAGATTCCCGACTTTTCTCTTTTGAAGGGGTAGACTATTCTGGGCATATTGATATTTTGCTTTGAATAAAAGGAAAATTATTTCAGTATGAACTTGGCTCTTCAGAATGAGGTAATGCAAAAGCTCAGCATTTATCAGATAAGCTAGAAATTCAGGTCATCAGTGACAGAGGACTTGGGGTCCATAAACACCAGAGGGCAAATTTTTGCATTATCTGGGTAAGTACTGTCTTTTCTTTTTAGGCCATTTAAACTGGAATGGAGAAATAGAAAAGCTAAAAGATAGAGTAGGAAATTTTTTAGAAAAAGTCACTTTTTAAATAACTAAACATAGTCTTTCCGATATTGTTAACATCTTAAACTGATGATCTGAAGAGAAGAGTTGTGATACTATACCTTAGATTTAGCATATAGGCATTCACTGGAAAATAGAGGATAGAAACCAACTCTGACTGGAGACATTCTGGGTCTAGTTAAGGGATAGTCTTCCAATCTAATACAACAAGTACTTTACCCAGAATTCAGACATCTCAAAACTTACAAATATTATAAAAGGCCCAACCTTACTTCCCACATTTTAGAAAAGCATACTGTGGGTACTAGTGAAGCATCACAGTACTGAGATCAAAATGGTATTCTTTATAACCTGACTCCAACTTGCCTCTCCGTCAAATGGTTTTTCCAGAACTGTCTCTTTATTCAAATTTGAAAACAGAAAAAAAAAAAAAAATTCATGACAACCAGTTGTTGAAGAAAGCTCAACTTACTAGATAAAATGAATGTGAAATACAAAACACAATATTAGAATATTTGTAAAGACAATGGAACCCAGTCCTAAAACAAGTTGTAATAAAATAGATTGAGTATTTATTTGGATCATGAATCAATTCAGAAAATATAGAAATAGTTGAATTTCCAATTTTGCACTAGTGACAAAAAGGATAACGGTAGCTTGCCATAGTGGTATCAAATGCAGAGTCATGGCCCTCTCAGCCATAGTTGAAGGAACCAGCTCAGCGAGTGGAATGGTGTGAAAGGATAAAAACCTCCCCTGACAGCTGCTCATTCCCTCCAGCAGAGCTGATTTAAAAAAAAAAAAAAAAAAAAAAAAAAGTGCCCTTTTGCTCTACATTGACCTTTTCCATGAATAGGTCAGCCAGGTGCAAGCTACCAGATGTGACTTTCCATGGTCTCTAAGCCCCAGGAGGCCATTTATCTCTTTTATTAGATAGGACTCAATGTAAAAAGAGGTGTGGAAGAACCAGCATCTTACTATTAGGATATCTGAATTTGACAAAATTTTACCTTTTTCAATACGAAAAGCACTCTGAATGTGTTGTTTCTCTTCATTACATCATGATTTTATCATAAAATAGACGTCTCAGTACTTTGGGAATAGTTTAGACATGCTTATAAAGCCATCTCTGACAGTCTAGATTATTTTATACTTCTACAAAATGCCTGTTTCACCCACTTTACCTAGATTTTTTAATGATTCAAAACATTGAACAGACAGTTTACAAAGCTCAAATATCTAGTGGAGCTTTACTGGAGAACCTCATAACATTGAAAGAATGCTTTGGAACTCTCAGCGCTGCCCTTGGGAAGCCCTCACTAAGGCTCAGGCCCCATCTCGTGCTTTGTGGCTTTTCCCCTAGAAAATTGCAGATGCTTCTTCCTCCTTGAGGAAACTTGAGGGTCTCCAATACCATATTTCCACATCTCAGCCCCTGAGGCACCAACCTAACCAGATAAACTAATTTCAGCTGACATTTAAAAGACCTTTCCAAAGATAACATGTACTCAATTTAATATTCCCCTACCTGCTACTGCTTGTCTATCTCAACGAAACCTAAAACTGGTTGCCTTTAGAATAATCTGGAGAGCTCCTTAAAAATGCAAATTCTTGGGGCCATTTGTGGTGGCTGACACCTGTAATCCCACCACTTCGGGAGGCCAAGGCAGGTGAATCACCTGAGGTCAGGAGTTCGAGACTAGCCTGACCAACATAAAGAAACCTTGCCTCTACTAAAAATAAAGAAATTAGCTGCATGTAATGGTGGGCACCAGTAATCCCAGCTACTAGGGAGACTGAGGCATTAGAATCGCTTGAACCCAGGAGGCGGAGGTTGCAGTGAGCCGAGATTGTGTTACTGTACTGCAGCCTGGGTGACAGAGCAACACTCTGAGAGAGAAAGAAAAGAGAGAAAGAGGAAGGAAGGAAGGAAGGAAGGAAGGAAGGAAGGAAGGAAGGAAGGAAGGAAGGAAGGAAGGAAGGAAAGAAAATTCTTGCGCTATACTCCAGACTTTTATTCTGCAAGTCTAAGGGGACTCAGGAATCTCCAAATAAGTTTGGGGATCATTTGGTCAACTCATCAGTGGCTATCGTGGAAAATTTGTGATCACAATAATTGGTAGGACACTATCTCCAGGCAATAAATAAATTCATGATCTTCAATATCAACAGATCTGGGTTCAAATCTTTATCACTTGTGAGTTGCTTGGCCTCTCTGAGCCTCGACTTTGTCCCTTAGGGGAAAAAAAGATGTAATAATACTTGCCCATGTTGTTATGTGAATTGAATAAGAGAATTTTGCCAAAGATGTTAATATGAGGTAAGAAAAATAAAATTGGGAGAAGGGAGACAAAACAAATCCTAGTACAGAAATAATGGTTATGCAAGACAGTGCTGAAAGAAGCAGTCAGCTATACTGCTTTCCTGGGGAGGAATTAAGGTCATTACACTCTTCTGGGCTCTGGTGTGGAATAATTCTGGGTGGAAATTAAGAATTGAGGAGATTAAGAGGTGGTCCCGGTTAGGACACAGGGAACTTCCTCCCTTGAGCAACCTGAGAATTCCATTCATTGAGTTAACATAATTGCTGAATGCTTATTGTCTTCCAAACACTGTTCTAACACAAACTATGCCATACAAGAATGTAAGAATGACATTGTTCCCACTCTGTTGGAATTTATATTCTAGTTGGAGCAAGACTGGTAATACACAAATAGACAAATTAGAAGTAAATAGATGAGCAAGAAAGATCAGACCATGACAAATATCACATACAACATTAAAAACACAATATGATAGCAAGTGACTAGGCAAGTGCTTTTGATTGGATGGGAGCAGAAGGGCATCTCCAGGGAGTGATAGCTAGTCTGAAACCTGTAGGGCAAAAAAGAGTTGGCCCATGAGAAGATTGGGGCTAAGTACATTCCTGGCAGAGGGCACAGCTAGCACAAAGGTCTTAAGATGACAAGCTTGGCATGTTCAAGAAACAGAAGAGAGCCAGCATGGCTGAGGACAGTGGGTGTTGGTGAGTGGGTAAGCACACAAGGTCGAAGAGATAGGGAGTGGTCAGAGAACAGAAAGCATTGTATGCCAGAATAAGGAGTTTGGATTTTATTCCTAGGATGACAAGAAGCCACTGAAAGGTTTCAAATAAGAGTAGTAACAGGGTTCCATGTATGTTTCACTGGGATCAATGTGAGCTCTCAGTAAAGAATGAATTTTATAAGGAAAGATGTGAAAAAAAAAGCAAACATTTAGGAACATATCAAAGTAGCCCAGGCAAGAGGACTGGTGGATGCAGCTTGGAAGAGAGCGATGATCTTAGAGAGAGAAAGAAACGGATGGAATCAAGACATATTTCAGAGGCAGAGTCTACATTCCTTCTGACATAGTGGATGTGGGATGCATAGGAAAGAAAAGAACCAAGGAGAAACAGGTTTTGAGGCTTAAACAGGTGGGTAATGGCTGGCAAAGAGCAAGTTACAGAGGGAAAATGCAAGCGCTCTCCTGGTGATAGTTGAATCCCCATAAAACTTTAACAACAAAAGAAGTAACCAATCTAAACAGGTCCATGAAGGTCATTCAAATGCTGACAACAGAGGAACTGAACTTCAGTAGATGTTCTATTCTTAGATTTTTAAAAGTGTTTGACATTGCATTTATATAAAGAACGACTTTTAAAAGTCACCTTCTTGGTGAGATATTTTAATATTATAATACACAAAACTATGAAATGACATGGCAAAGTACAGGTAAGTTGATAATCTAAGTTAGGGCTTGATTTTCTTGTTGCCATGAGGTTAAAAGTGGACAAACGTCCTTTAATATCCGGTCAGCTATAGAGACAGCAGAAATGACTGAGCACTCACTGTGTGTCAGGCACTGTTGGAAATGTTACTCTTTCAGGAACCTTGTGAAATTCCATGATCATCCCATTTCACAGAGGAGGAACCTGAAGTAACTTCCCCATTGCCACTGAGTCTGCCAGGGGGAAGCAGAGCCTGAATTTAGGCAGTCTGACTCCAGAGCCCAGACACTGAAATCACGCTTGGACCCCCTGAGCAGGACGTTGCTGTGACCTCCGGCTTCCCTGGCTTTCTTCTCTTCAGTGTTATTTCCATGGAAAGAGTTAACAACTCCACACCCCTGGCATTCCCTTGACAGAGTCTTGTCCGTATACAACTAAAGATAAACGAGTCCAAAGCCCTAGGTGTTTGGAAGCTATGATATGAGAAAAAAATAATTGGGTTGTTTATTTTATGCGTATATTGCTTTAACTTGCATTATGCAATAAAACTCCATTAATCCACACTTCACTGATCTCATGTGAAGATAACCAACTAAACAATATGTAATTAAGAAATGTTACTTTTTCCTCAGATAATTCTTTAGAGTCTTATTTGTCAAGTAGGCAAATCCAGTTTTTTTTAAAAAAGAGTCATTTATTTTTGGTTCTAGTAATTAAATTTATTATGTTATCAAAGTAGCTTATACTTATGATATCGTATAAAACCAGGGCCTTTTGTGAAGTATATGTTTTATAAACTTAGCTTTATTACTTGTTAAAATCCTTTTATATCTTAGCGAATAATATTAACTTTCCTTGACATTACTAAAACTCCACTTGTTCCCAAATATATTCTCAGGCAGATTTCTCACATTTTTCTTCCATTATTCCAAATGAATGAGGTTTTAAAGTTTCACATTTATGAGACCACATATAAAAATAATAATAAACACCAACTTTTAAAAGTATGTTCTTTTTCATTTTGCAGAGATTGCTTAGAGAAATAAAAATGTAAATGACACAAATGTACAGCCCTAGATTCATGGAGCAATCCTTCCCAAGTGAATGGAAGAAGCCCACACATACCCATAGTCACATAAAACTTTTAATGCAGACATTTCAACCACCACCAGATTTTTGTCACTTCTTTTAAGGAGGAAAATTTTTGTGTTGAACAATAGGAAACTATGGATAGCTGGTTTCGACTGAAGCCTAGTTTTCATATTTTAAACATGATCATTTGAGGTCAGAGAAACCGAAACTTGACTAATAGTGTTACTTTTTGAAAAGAAGAAAGACGGCTTGTTTTGAGAACTTGCTATGAGCCAATACCTCTATTAAGTACTTTCCATGAACATTCACAATGTCCTGTGAGATGTGCCCTCCTATTATGCCCAAGCAGAGGAGACACTGGCCTGCCAACTGGTGGAGTGCCTGCTGGGGTCACAGTAAAGGACAAAGCGGGTGCTGGAATCTCACCCACCTGCTTCAGCAGGGTGGGCTCCAGATGAGTTTTCTTTCCTGAGAAGTGCCCAGGGAACAGGATCAGCATTGGTCTTTTTTTACATCCCTATATCAGCATCAGGCTCTGGGTGGTATTTACAGTGACTTAGAGAGGAAGAAGTGTACTGGCCATTGGATGCCCTTGAGTAATAGAGAGTATCAGTCTACGGGGTTATGCCAGCTTGGGGACCTCAGGGAAGGCTTTTGATTCTGTCCAAACAGCCTATTCATTTACAGGTGGCCAAGACAACATACACATCTCTTGACACATTTACCCCTTCCCAGACCTCAATTGTTTTGGGGAGAAACTTCAAAACAAGGATTTTTGTATGTGGTATAAGAATAATATGTTCTTATTTACAAATTTTAAATCAACCAGAAACATATTATATGTTCACGAGTAAGACTTCCCTACACATTTATCTCCTGTTGCTTTCCCTTCTCTTTTCCCATAACCTTCTGTTTTCTCCCTCCTATTCTCTTCCTTTCTGGTATTTCTCTCTTGCCTTCATCTATTTGGAGGAGGAAGGAGGTGAGAAAGGAAAACATGGGAAAAAAGAGAAGTCGTGGCAAAGCAATTACGCTAAGAAATTCTTTTACATGTAGCATATGCTTGTGCCATACCACTTCTTGGGTATTTGCTTCCTGGTTTTAAACTTTTTTTTTTTTTTTTTTTTTGAGACGGAGTCTCGCTCTGTCGCCCAGGCTGGAGTGCAGTGGCGCGATCTCGGCTCACTGCAAGCTCCGCCTCCCTGGTTCACGCTATTCTCCTGCCTCAGCCTCCCGAGTAGCTGGGACTACAGGTGCCCGTCACCACGCCCGGCTAATTTTTTGTATTTTTTTAGTAGAGACGGGGTTTCACCGTGGTCTCGATCTCCTGACCTTGTGATCCACCTGCCTCGGCCTCCCAAAGTGCTGGGATTACAGGCGTGAGCCACCGCACCCGGCGGTTTTAAACTTTAAACTTTATTTCTTTAGATGAAATTCTTTAGAACTACTGAGGGTGACTTTTTCCTTACCATTTTTTGTGCCTCAAGCAGAGAACTGGAGTTCTACATTCTGGATGCATGTCTTGCTAAATGTGTGACTTGGGACAAGCAATAGCCCCTTGCACTTTTCACTTCATTATCAGTTATACAGAGAATAATACATGTTTTACCAATCAGACAGGGCAGCTGTGAAGATGAAAAGAAACAGCAAGGAAGCCACACCGACAAAAGCCTGATTCCATGAAGCAATTCTGGTCACACCATAACATTTCTGTTCCTTTCCCCTTCCTTTCTCCATAGTCTTATTTCCTCTTTTCTGCCTTTCTCATCTGCCATTTTAGCAATGTCTCATTTATTTGGCATATCAATAAATAAGGTGTTCCATTAGAAAGTAATGGATTTTTTTACCAAGGTAAACCATGGAAGTTATTTTTTTTTTAGATTTCATCATTTTAAATGGAATATTTTAAATACAAGAATTACTTATATTCTGTCTCTTTAGACATAGTTTATTAAACACAATGTATGTTTCCTGATGATTCAGGATTATCTTCACTATAAACACATGCTGCTCTCCCTCAAATTGTTGACACCCACTCCGTGCTGCCATTAGTACACATACTGCCTCCGTTACTGGAACTTACTTCCATTGTTTCACCTTAACCCACCGTCTAGCTTATATTTTACAATCTTTCTTCCCAAATAACTCTAAGTTCCTTGATGATACAGACTGTCATTCATTTATTTCCATGTCCCAGTGCTTTGCATGGTGTCCACATTGTAGTATGAGTTTAGTAAGCACTATCTGAAGTTATAAAAGTCACTGATAAGCTGAACACCTATTCATTTCTAGGGGAGAAGGAACTATTTGCAACAACCATGTTGGTTTACATAGATTTAGTCTTCACAACTGAATAAGGAAGGTATTATTACCATCTCCATTTTAGAAATGAGAAAAATGAGGCTCAGATAAATTAAATACCTGCCCAAGGTCACACAGCTACCAGCAGAAGAGCTGTAACTTGAGTCTGGACCTGTCTTATTTCAAAGTCTATTCTTTTCCTGCCACAACACATACCACATACAGTAATTCCGACACTGAATGGGCTTTGTGGTTTGAGATGAAGTTCATGGCTTTTACAATTTTTCTGCCCCACCCTCAATATTGCCTGCCACCTCTTCGGCTATCATTTGTCTCATCCTCTCTTTTACTGCCCTAATCTGCAACTGACTTAGAAAATACTACGTTTGTTAGACTTGTTTAAAAGTAAGAATAAAACATTTTCAGCAACAATAAAAGGAAAGAATGACAAATGGTTTTAAAGCTGCACACTGACCTGCGCTGAGTAGTAGCACCTAGAGTTGAGGTTTCTGCAGCAATATCCATGGCTCTTCAGGAACGAAGGCCCATAGGGAGTGACAGTTTCTGGCGTGGTTAAGTAAAGGGAAAGTGAGGCCACACTTCTGGGACCTGGAGAGTTTTCAGTAAGTAAATTGCAATGAAAAAGACCATGTAATCTTGGCATCATCTATCTAGATTTTCAGATGTGATTTTTGCCTACTCCTGGTTCTTAACTGGAGGATATATTGTTAAGGAGGCTAGATAAATGACGTCTGGATAACCAAAGTGTTCATAATGGTCTTTTTCTTTCTTGTTCTTCTTACTTTATTTTTCTTGGCCCATGCTCTGTGTTTTGGGTCTTAGGTTTGGCAGCATCTGTGTTTTGGGTCTTAGGTTTGGGTCTTAGGTTTGGCCCGTAGCACCTATGGGCTTTATCTAAGTCACTGAGAGCACATAGGCCAAAGAGAGTGCAAACTTCTGGTACAAATTAGACAACTGCAAATGAGCAAGTAAATTATCAAACAAACAAATGACTCCAGTTGGCATAGGAAGTTTTTTCCAGAAATATTGTTCATGTGAAGATTTAATTATATATGGTACCCAAACATCCATTGGGTTGCTGATAATGTCTCTGGACTTCAAGTCCGCCTCATTCTTTCTACTTCCACAGAGCTGATGACATTTCTTGGGCTATTTTGCTACTACTTCTGTCTTTGTTACCACCACTTCTGCCCCATGTATAATCTCCTTTGCTTGCTTTCCTCTTCTCTCTGCCTTTTTTATTTCTAATTTTGTTAGGCCCCTATCATGTCATCTGAGCTTCTTGGCTACTTCTCCCTGAAAAGACTGACCTCTTTTTTTTGTAAATCTCTATTAAACCAGAAGATTTCTTCCCTCTTTTTGGAGAATTAATCAATCCTGGCTTATCCACCATAACTTTCATATCTCTGGCTCCTCTTAATCATGTACAAAATACTCAAAGCTCTTGGTTTATTTCCTTTTTTACAAGATGCACATTATTCTCCCTTTTGTAACTGACACCATTCCTGGTGCTTGAACACTAGACTCCAGATAACTGAAGTTATGCTGTACTCCATAAAGCCTAGCTGCCAGAAATCACTTCTCCATTGTCGCACACATGGTAGTTGATGTGTACATTCACGACCCCTCCCAGGAGGTATCCAGGTTAGGCTCAACTTCCAAGTGCCAGCTCCAACAATTCCCTTTCTCTCACACTTCACCATGTATCTCAAAGTAAAGGAAACTGGCATCACCAGACGGGTAACCAGAGAGGTAACCTGATTTTCTTAAATCATTACAGATAGATTAGGTAGATCGATAAATAGACCAATTATTTTGTGGCAACTCATAGCAAAACATAGTGAGTTTCAGTCCTGATATTAAAAACTCCTAATACATGGGCTTTAATTTGCTAGAAGATCATCTTTAAAATATGGTTCCTGATGGTTTCACATCACCCAGGTAGCAGTTTATCAAGTGGCATCCTAAAGGACCCTGTTCTGCCATTAGCCTAAGACCAGAGTTACCTGCTACTGCAAACTCAATTAAATAGAGTTGTGCAAGAAAGAAAAACACTAGAAAAATATCTTTGAGGAAGAATGAGGAAGGGTTTATTGTTGTTATTTTGTTGTTGTTGTGTAAGATATAGGGTTTTATCTATGTTTATCTGTTGAGGAGAAACAAGAAAAGAGAGAGAGAAAAAATACTGAGTGGGTGGGTGAAAGGAGGTATTTGTGGTATAAAATTGTGCTGTTCAATATGATAGCCAGTAACCACATGTGGCTATTGAGCACTTGAAATGTGGTTAGTCTAAACTGAGATGTGCTGTGAGCACAAAACACACATAGAATTGTGAAGACTTAGCATGAAACAAATGCATGTAACTATCACATTAATATTTTTCATATTGATTATAGGTTGAAAAGATAATACTTTGGCTATAATTGTTTAAATAAAATACATTGATAAAATTAATTTCACCATCTATTTTCATTTTTTAAAATGACTAGAAAATTTTAAATTACACATATGGTTCACATTTGCGACTCACATTATGTTTTTTTTGACAGCACTGTTATAAGGTCTTATCTACCCAGACTAGGTTCGATGAGGAGTAACAGAAAACATTAAAATTACCCACAGTGATTACAAAATAGAAATGTTTATTGATTCCTCACATGATAGGCCAAAGGTAGACTGGACTAAAATGGCTTATGATCATCAGAGACTCAGGCTTCTTTAATCTTTCTGTTCCACCATCTTAAGCACACTGCCTTGTGATCCAAGACTGCTGCTAAATCTCTAACCAGAAAAACCACACTCCAGTCAGTAGGAAGAAGAAAGGAACCCATTAAGAATATATCTCTGTGAGGCCTTCTATAGCCACCTTGTACAATCTTCCCTGATTGGTAAGAACCAGCTTTGGTCAAGATATGAGCCATCTCTGTAAACCTTGGGGAAGAGGGGAACTAACTACTGTGATCTGGTACCATTTCCATTACTTGGTCCCCTGTATCGAACAGTGCAGACTTTATTCCTAACAGTCAAGCGCACAGCTAAACATCAGGAATTATATTTAGGATGACCATTTGTCCCAGTTTGCCTGAGAGTCTGTTTTGTATGTGTCGTCCTGGCACAATTATTAATAGCTCCCCCTTTCTCTCTCTCAAGTGTCCCAGTTTGGATGATAAATTATATGGTCACCCTTGTTATGTTTCCAAGAAGAAAGAGAGAAACAGATGATAGGGTGGCAATTCTCTCTGCCAGGGGTTCTTGAGAAATCACTTAAGAAATCCTTAGCAAATAAATGTGTCATCCAACCCACCCCACCAGTATTCTGAAGCTGGTTGGAGGTGGGTTGAAGGAGATATGTATTTGCTAAGGACTTCTTGTGATCTCCATACAGACAAATTAAAGGACTTTTCTTACCCTTCATTATTATTATTTATTCGCTTAAATATATATGGTGCAACTCCACTTGCCAAGTGCTGTGGATTTGGGAGATGTAGAGGTAAAACAGAATTAATACTATTAATCCCATACTATTAAACCCATTTTCTATTATAATGGAGTAATAGGAGTTTGAATTATCTGAATAATCTCAATCCTGGGACTGCTATTTCTCCCCCTGAATACTTTTGTAAGTCTCTTTCTGTCTTTTTCTGGTTCCAGAAAATTCTAGCCTATTGTTTTCCAAAAGTCTTCAAATATATTGCTAATTCTTTAAGAGAGTTCCTAGCCAAATAATATTTGGAAATGCAGCATTATTAAAGCATTATAATGCAAGTTAGTACATTAATAGAATTCCCATTTAACTTTTCACATCTGAATAGGTTTGGGGTTTAATACCTGCTAACATCTAATGCAGCACCCCTTTGTACTACTCCTAGAGTCCCAGAAGTATGAAGATATTATCAGACTCTTGGTCCTCGGTTCCTCCCTCTACACTCTGCCGCCTCATGCTCACATTTGTTCTCTATTTTTACTTCTAAAGAAGTAATGCCTAAGCTACCTTCTCTAGCCTTTACCTCATTCTCAGAACTAACTAACTGGACATCTCTGCTTAAGTTAAAGTTGTAATCTCAAACTTAACAACCTCAAATTTAATTTGACTTTTTGTCCATAATCAAGTCTCCCCTGATGCATGCCTGTTTTTGGAATAGTACTACCTGCAGTAGACATTTTGTTTATCTGTTTGTTTTTGGTTTTGTTTTAGTCTGGGGATTTTTTGTTGTTGTTGAGGGTGAAGGGAGGGTTTAGGGAGCAAGTCTAGCAGTATTGCACTTCATTCCTATTTTTGTTTTAGTGAGAAGTGCATTACCAATGGCTCCTGGCCAGACCAGGCTTGAGCATGTGGTCTGGGCCCAGCCAATCAGCCTCCCACTGGGCACTTTGAATTTTGAGTTATTAATATTAGAAGAGAGATGTAAGAATGGTCTAAATGCATTCACAGCATGGTGGGGTGACATTAGCAGTGTTCTGTGACAACAGTGTCCTCAACTTGGTTACTTTAGATGATTATGATGCAACCTAAAGTTTGAGAACCACAGTATTAGGGCTTATACATCAGCTTTTCCAAGAATAATTATTTCACCCCAAATTGACTCTTCCATTTAAGTCCTATAACCCTTACTATCTATACCACTCATGCTGAACCTATCCCATATTGCTTTGCAGTTATTTATCTTATCTCTTGACTAGCTTCTTAGCTTCTAGGAGGCAGGGTGATATAAATCACCATGACTGACATAGAGTAATAACTCACTTAATGAATCAATGAATATTCACTAGTGACAAATTAATTGCTCCTGATATATGAACTTCCCCATTTTCTATAAAATAAACTTTAAATTAGTTCACTTCTATTCAAGAGCTTCTAAAGTAGGGATCCTCAAATTTGCCAGATGTTTAATTAACCTAGAGAGTTATAACAAATATTGATACTCAAGTCAGAGCTCTATAGATTCTTAAGTAATGGATTTGGGGTGCAGCAATCTGGTCACTGTGGTTTTAAAAGTTCCTGAATAGTTACATATTGTAGGCCAGGTGGTGTGTAATCCAAAGGCTGAACTGCAGGAGCAGTTTACTTGGGAGTTTCTGAACATGCAGTTCAACAAGATTCCCAGATGATTCCTATATACTTTAAAGTGTGAGAAGCACTTGGTTTAGAGCAAGGATGTTCAACAGAAATATAATATGAACCACATATGTAATTTAAAATCTTCTAGGAGCCATATTAAAAAAGATCTTTAAAAGGTAAAAATACTTCTAATAATATATTTTATTTAACCCAATGTATGCAAAATATTATCATTTTAACAATATAAAACTATTAGTGAAATATTTTACAACATTTTTTTGCACCGAGTCTTTGAAATCCAGTTTGTATTTTATACTTACAGCATATCTCAAATCAGACTAACCACATTTCTAGTGTTTCATAGCTACATGGGGTTAGGGGTCACTGTACTGGATAGTGCATATCTGCAGTGTTCTGACCTTTCCTTCCCCAGCACCAACTATAGCTTTCCTTACAAAAGCTTTTTGCTTTAGTCAAAAGAAAATTTTCATGAAACAATCGGCCCACCATTCACTTTCCTCTCTTCCACTGTTACCTCCACTGCTCCTCGAAGGCTGGAAAGACCTCCATCTGCTCCCTCCTGGTCTAGGTTCCATTTTTTTTCCTTTAAACACAGTCTAATTTTTCAGCTTTTTGGTGAAACCTTCCTAATATGGTTCTAGATTACAATGATTAGTTGCTACTCTAAAGTTTGCAGGGTAAACATATATTTTCATCTACTAGGGGAGACGGTAAAAGATGGTTTTAGAAGGCTAAACATGGAATGTAATTAGACTGATAAGACATGCTGCCCTTCTTAATAAAAATGAAACCCAGACCTCAGAAGGCCGATATTGAAAGGCCAACTCTGTGGTGAGGAGTAACAGCCTTCCTAGGAAGGCTAAATCAAACTGCACAATTCTACTCCTGGAGCTCTTCCATGGTTACCCTTGCCTACCTTGCCCTGACCCCATAATGCTAGAATAACTAATGCTCCATCTCAAGCATAAATTCAGGTGTGAGCAACAACTCCTCTCTTGATTGCTCTAAAATTTAACTGAGATAAAAATGAAATATTCAAAAAATATCTTTTCAGTAGCCAGAAGGCAATTAAAACAAAAATTTCGGAGTCCAATGAACTTAGACAATGTATAATAGTTTGTAAAATTTAGCCTGTTTTGTGTATGAGCAAGATTACCCAATTCACAGACTGCAGGATGGGGAATCAAGAAAGAACTTGCCAAGTCCCCCCGTTCCTTGATCTTCTTCTCTTTCCACATGGTGATGCTATGTTTAGGCTACAAACCTAGCTCTTCCTAGACATCTTGACTCCAGTTGGTCTAGATTTGCACTGTCCAATACCATAGCCACAAGTCACATGCGTGGCTGTCAAATACTTGAAATGTGGCTAGTACAAATTGAGATGTGCCATACATGTAAAATAAATACTAGATATCAAGATTTGTTACATCAAGATTTGTTACATACATGAATTTTCCATTGCTCCCATAAAAAAATTACCTTAAATTTAGTGGCTTGAAACACCCCCTTTATCACATTTGCTATCTCACAGTTCTGTAGACCAGAAGACCCATATCAAGTGGCTCAGCTGAACCCTCTGCTTAGTAGAGACTCATAAGGCCAAAATCAACGTGTACATGGGGTTTCCTTCTTTTCTGGAAGCTCTAGAGGTAAATCTGTTCCAAACTAATTTGGATTGTTGGCTGAATTCTGTTCCTGTGGTTGTAGGGCAGGAGTCTTATTCCCTTCATGGTTATTAGCCAGAAGCCTCTCAGCTCCTTAACGCCACCTGCATTCCTTGTCACATTGTCCCCTCCATCTTCAAACCAACAAGGACATGTTGAATCCTTCTCATGCTTTGAATCTCTCTTAATTATCCTGTCATATCTCTTCTTCTTCCAGCCGGAATAAATTCTCTGCTTTTAAGAACTCATGTGAGGGAGATTTCCAAAACACTTGGTGAGAGATGGAGGAGTGGTAGCTGCCCAAACTCCTTCTTGCTCCCACACACCAGCCTTAGCCCACTTGCCAGCTTTAGAAAGTGGTGAAAGAAACCACTTACTGTAATGGTTTGGGGGTGAGACCCAATGCCATCCAGGAAGAGTTAAGAGAGTCTTACAGGAAACTGATCTTGAATTACTACACTGGTGAGAATCCAAATAACGAACAGAAGTGTAAACAGATTTCTTAAGCTTATGAAGTACTCTCTGAAGCAAGGAAAATTGAATTATTTGAGAAAAGAGGAGAATGGGCAATTAAAAAGGGTGAGTGGCAGTATTGGCTCCCTCACGGACATAGTTGATATGTTATTTGAAGGAAGAGGAAGGATGCAGAAAGAAAAAGAGGTAAAAATATTGTGCATCAGCTCTCAGTAACCACAGAAGATGTATTTAATGGTGCAACAAGAAAACTAGCTCCATAAAATAATGTGATTTGTGACAAGTGTGTAGGCCAAGGTGGTAAGAAAGGAGCAGTAGAGTGCTGTCCCAATCACTGAAGTACTAGAATGCAAATAAGAATCATCAGATAGGACCTAGAATGGCTCAAGAATCTCAGTCTGTGTGCATGGAGTGCCAGAGCCATGGGGAGCAGAACAGTCCTAATGACAGATGTAAAAGCTGCAATGGAAGGAAGATAGTTTGAGAGAAGAAGAGCCTACAAGTTCACGACAAAGGCATGAAAGACGACCAGTAGATATCTTTCATGGTGAAGGAGATCAGGAGCCAGGAGATATTATCATTGTTTTAGATCAGAAGGACCATGCTTCCTTATTCGACCAGAAGACCTTTTCATGTGTATGGACATAAAACTGGTTGAAGCGCTGCATGGCTTCCAAAAGCCAATACCCACCCTTGACAACCAAACCCCAGTCAACACCTCTCATCCCCCAACTCAGATTGTCAAGCATAGAGATACTAAGTGTGTGCTAAATGAAGGCATGACAGTTTATTGTAGATCCTATGAAAAGGATCACCTAAGCATCAAATTTAAGGTCTACTTTCCTGAGAATGCCTTTCTGTCTCCTGATAAACATTTTTTGCTGTAATAACTCCTGCCTGAGAGATAGGAAGTAAAAGAGGCTGATGAAATGGATCAAGTACATCTGGTGGATGTTGACTGGTATCAGCAAGGATGGGCCATTACAATGGAGAAGCTTATGAGGATGATGAACATCATGCCAGAAGTGGTGTTCAGTGTCAAACCTCTTAATGGTGCCAGTGAATAACATTCACTGCTGGTATTACATATGCAGCAGTGAATAAGTGAAGGACTATAACCAAATATGCTCACTTCTTGGTATTGTTTTTGTTTTAATACTCAATTGTAGTAGTGTTTTAAAAGTTAAATGAATAATAAGTGAAAATATAAAAGCTCTGACTTTGCTCTAAATATATGTTGACATCAGGGTGCAAGATGAAGTTTAGTATCTGTAAAAATTACTTTCAAGAAAAGTTCCGCTAGCATTTGTTAGGTCATGTCTTGTAATTAATTTCAGATGTGTATATGAACAAGCTTAGCTTGAAATGCTAAGTATGTGTATCGACCTCCACTTATGGCCATTCATTGTTAAACTATGAAATTAAAACTCTGTACGGTTGGCCCTCCATATCAGCAAATTCAACCAACCCTAGATTTAAAATATTCAGAAAAAAATACAAAACAAAAAATGATAAAATTTTTTAAAGTACAGTATAACTATATAGCATTTACATTATGTTAGGTATTATAAGTAATCTAAAGATGATTTAAAGTATATAGCAGGTTGGCCAGGCACGGTGGCTCATGCCTATATAGCACTTTGGGAAGCTGAGGAGGGCGGATCATCTGAGGTTGTGAGTTTGAGACCAGTCTGACCAATATGGAGAAACCTCGTCTCTACTAAAAATTACAAAATTAGCCAGGCGTGGTGGTACATGCCCGTAATCCCAGCTACTCGGGAGGCTGAGGCAGGAGAATCGTTTGAACCCAGGAGGTGGAGGTTTTGGTGAGCTGAGAACACGCCATTGCACTCCAGCCAGGGCAACAAGAGCAAAACTCCATCTCAAAAAAAAAAAAAAAACCCACAAAGTATATAGCAGGTTGTGCATGTGTTATAGGCAAATAGCACACTATTTTATATAAGGGTCTTGAACATCTGGATTTTGGTACCCAGGGGGGTCATGGAACCAATCCCCCATGGATACTAAGGGACCACTATATTTAACTGGTAATTAGAAGATAAAATGAAATAACAAGAAGTGAGCATATTATGGTTATAGTCCTTCGCTTATTCACCACGGCATATGTAATACCAGCAGTGAGTGTTATTCACTGGCACCATTAAGAGGTTGGACACTGAACACCACCTCTGGCATGATGTTCATCATCCTCATAAGCTTCTCCATTGTAATGGCCCATCTTTGCTGATACCGGTCAATGTCCACCAGATGTACTTGATCCATTTCAAGTACCAACAGAAATGTTGGTCTGTACAGTTAATGTGTATTAAGTGGAACTCATTGTGATGCTTCTGCATTTACCCTATTGCTTTGGCTTTTATTTGAAGATGCATAATACATAATTTAGGTATGGCATCAGTAATAGAAATGATCATATTTATAGTTTATATATAATATAACTAATGTCATATGATGTAGTACATACATAACATATGTAGATCCTGTATAGTTACATAGATATAGAAAACTTTGTTGATCAGTCCTCGTTACATTCTTTTTTCCTTCTTTTTAGGCCATCATGAGCCCCTAAGTACTGACTTACAGAGCTGGGTTAAACTTAACTTAGAACTTAAAGTGATGAGACCTTTACATGGAGGAGAAGTAATTTTCATGTACAATATGGGAAGGTATTCCTTAGGTATGTTACAGGCTCATTTTAAACCATTTGATTTATGATCCAAAATATCTGTAATTAATGTTGGAAGTATAGCAAATTGTGATAAATGCCTTTAATTATATATTTTAAAGCCAGCATATGGTCACATGCTTAAATTTAAATATCAGAATTTAAGCAATTTTTGAAATACATGAATGTCTCCTTAGTATACTGATTACAAAGCATTTTCAGCCTTTGTCACTATAGGCTTCTCCTCCCTAGGTTAAAGAATTGGCTTTTCACTAATTAAAACATGTAAATTTTCATTTTAAATAGTTAAAATAAATAATACAAAAATATTATTTGACTATTTAAAAAAAGAACTCATGTGATTAGATTGAGCCCATACAGATAATCCAGGATAATCCCCCTATTTTAAGGTCTTTAACCTTAATTACATCTGCAAAGTCCCTTTTGCCAAGTAATGTAACACATGTACAGGTTCCAGAGACTAGGGTGCAAATATCTTTGGGAAGTCATTCTTTCTACCACAGTATGAAAAAAAAGCAAAGTATTTCATTAATGATAACTATATTGATTACATGTTGAAACAATATTTTTGATATATTAGATTGAATGAAATTTATCATTAAAATTAATTTCAACTATTTCTTAGTTTTTGAATAAGTTCCTAGAATATTTAAGATTATATATGTGGCTCACATTTGTGTCTTACATTGTGTTTCTATTGGCCAGCACTTGTCTAACCTAGAGAGAGGTTAAATCCTCTTTACCACTCTCAGAGTTTTTGATATTCGGTCTGTGGACCCATTCCTTCCATGAGAAATGCTTCCCTTACAATCCGTCGTGGCCTTACACTTTCAGGTCTCTCTTGACTAAACACAGCATTGCACGATACAAAACCCACAATTTTCATACAAGAGATACCCAAATATAGTGATGGAGCAAGGAGATGTGGGTACAGGGGCTCATTTCCTTATAATAAAATGAACCTTGTTCAACTTGATAGCCTTAGTGATTACTGACCTCACTCAATGAGAGCAGAGACTTCTATTCATCTTCTGGTTTCCAATGGTGGCACATAGAAAGACCCTTTTCTTTTATTTTTAAAATGTTTTTGAGATAGCGTCCTGTTCTGTTGCCCAGGCTGGAGTGTGGCACAATCACAGCACACTGCAGCCTTGACCTCCTGGGCTCAAGCAATCCTCTCGCCTCACCCTCCTGAGTAGCTGGGACCACAGGCATGTGACACCAAGCCCATATATATTTTTTAATTTTTTGTAGAGATGGGGTCCCCCTATGCTGCCCAGGCTGGCCTCATACTCCTGGACTCAAGCAGTCCTTCTGCCTCAGCCTCCGAAAGTTCTGGGATTACAAGTGTGAGCCACTGTGCCTGGACTGAAGGGCCCTTTCAATGAATGTATTTACTAAACCAATTGAAAGTCAGCAATTGACTGGTTGAAAGAGAAAAAGATAGATTTTGGAAAGTAAGTCAGCTACCCTCAATTTCTTCATAAGGACAAACATTTCTATATTTTACTGAGAGGGCAGCCTCCGTTTGAAGCTGTAAAGTAAATAATTTTTTTTATATTTTGGAGACAGAGCCTTGCTCTATTGCTCAGGCTGCAGTGCAGTGGTGCAACCATGGATGACTGTAACCTCAAACTCCTGGGCTCAAGGGATCCTCCTGGCTCAGCCTCCAGAGTAGGTGGGACTATAGGCATACACTACCCTGCTCAGCGAATTTTTTTTTTTTTTCTAACTTTTTGTGGAGAAGGGGTCTCATTATGTTGCCCAGGCTGATCTCAAACTCTTGGCCTCAAGTGATCCTCCTACCTTCTCCTCCCAAAGTGCTGGGATTGTAGACATAAGCTAGCATGACTGGCCTAAATAATATTTAGCGGTTGCATCTTTATGAGACAAGAGAGTATGCTGATGTTCAGGAAAAAAATACATTCTTTACCAAATGAACACTCTAATTAACCAAATGTTTTCATTGCTGTGTACTTTATTTGGCATAGATGACTAAGCCAAACCAATAAATCTGTGACTGTTTTCAAAACTGTATTTCAAATAGATTTTTTGGGTGTACCATTTTGTCTGGGGTTTAGTTTTATTTGTTTAATTTACCACAATACCAAAATGTTTCTTAAAATGTTAAACCACACCCACCCACCTCTGCACTTCACCTAGCAGAAAATCCAGGGCATCTGTAGAAGTTGAAAAGCAACACGAAAAATCTCATGCACCTTCATCTAGTCCTCAAACCCTGGGCAAGGTAAAATAGCTCTTTCCAGAGCATTGTATCCCAGTTTTTGGAACCGTACCCGCTCCCAGCCCCAGGTGTGACCCTGTAGCAGGTAGGCAAAATTACTGTGACAATCTCACAATCCATCAGCTACAGAGCAAAGCATACTCTGAGGAGAAGTTAGGATTGCTGAGAAAGCACAGGCTGCTGAGCGTTCCTCTCCTGCCAGACATAAACCTGATGCAAGACAGAATTATGAGAAACCAGATTCAGCTCACCCATCCTCCTTCTCAGTCATCTTCCAGGTACAAAAGACAGACTGAATACCAATAAAAAGATAATATAAATAAACCTTTTAAATAAAGTTTACTAATTGAAAGGACTAATATAGATGGAGTGATGCATTCTTCAGAATCTATTGTCATGCCCTTGTGGACTTTATTGCGTATCAGCATTTTTCGCCTCAAGAAATAAACAGAACAGCAACATTTGTTCAGGAAAAAAACAAATTGTGTTTCTTCCTTTCTTATTACTTTTATTGTCTGAGGTTTCTTTTAGACTATAATGTGGCATTGTGATTTTGAGATGGGAAAAAAAAATCTCTTGTCTTTCAGACATAGGAATGTGATTGTATGCTATTGTTGCCAACAATGAGCTAAAGAGGTTAATGGATCACATATCTGGCAAACAGCCATCGTTCCTCCTGCTCAATATATTACACAGTATACATTTTGTTGTTGCTGCTGAGCATATGATTTTGTCTGAGTAGTTGGTAAAGAAGTTTAGACTTAACTGGTCTCTTTCTAAAACTCAGCAGCTTTGCCATTCAGGCTATATCCTGAGATTTAAAAAGTGCAGTTTGGGTTCTTAGCTCATGACCTTTTGAGGTGATGGTGAGAGTGGTGGGAGGAAGGCGGGCTGTTGAATGCGAATCTAGAAATATTGTGCCTTGTAAATTGCATCCGACCTTTCATTTTCAGATTGCCTAAATTAACAGAGTGAAATTACCATAATAAAAAGGAATGGGTACTGGAGAAAGTACAGCAATTCTTTCTAGTGTTGTTGCCCGGATTCCTTCCAAAGACCTCTAATTAAATGGTCTAACTCTCCACTGACCTCAGGTTGACACAAATTTGCATTCTGCGACTGTCATTTGAAAACAGACAAGCCGTCATAAGCAACAATGCTGTGATTTCTTGCCTAAAGGGCTTTCCTGTGTACTGTATTTGTGCTATGGAATGTAAGCAAGAGACTTAATGCCTCTACAGAGAAAAGGGGAGGAAACATTTTCATTTTTTAGGGAACCCCAGAGGGAAAAAGTTTATCAATGAGAAATACAGTGTTCTGGGTAATTTTGGTTGGGTAGGGATATATGTTGAGGGAGGGGACTAGAATTGAGAGAGAGGAAGCAACACATCAGTCTCCTTGGAGCAATAGGGTACTTTCAATACGGTAAAGAGCACAGTAAGTAGCAGGTGGAATCAGCTCCTGGCCTGTTGTTTTGCTGGGGGCAAAGGCTTGGGGGAACACAGACTAAATTGGGAAGGCTAGTTTGCGTCTTGGTTTCTGGACTTGGGACCTGAAAGAAGGCTGAGTACTGAGCTCCGCTTCCCAGCTAGGCGGTGATCGCCCCCTGTGACTCCGGATGCACACAGCAGCCCCAAGCAAGCCGCAGCCGCCGCCCGACCCCCTCACTGCCTCCGGCTCTCCCGCCTGGCACTCTGGAGCCACACACACCAGCTTCCTGGACACCTGTGTGCCCCAAGCTCTGGGTTTAGCCCCCTACCCCCCACCACAGAGAGACTGGTCTCAGCGCCTCAGCGATTGGGTCCCTCCGACCTCTGTGTCCCCGAGTTCTGCCACCCTGGTCATTTCCGCAGGTTCCCCAAGCTGCGACCTCAGTCCAACTGGGAGCCCCGCGCGCCCACTCGGCCGCCCCACTGCGCTGTTCGCCCGCGGTTCCAGGTCCTGGGTGGGACGTGCAGTGGCTCAGCAGCAGGACCTCCGCCTCCGGATAAATCCTCCTCCTCCCCTTTCTCCGCCTAAGGCCCTGCCCTCCCCCTGCAGCAAGCCGCTCCGGTGCGTGCGCCCATCTCTCTGCCAAAGACACCTGCGCTTCCTTCCCCACCCTCCTCCTCCTCCTCCCTTTCGCTGCGGTTTCTCCGCTGCCTTCGGGAGCTCGGGAGCGGCAGCTGGAGGAGGAGCAGGGGGAGGAGGGGAAGGCGAGGAGTAGGGGCGGGGTGGGTGGGGAGAGAGCCGGGAGGGTGTGGACCGGCAGCCACTCTGCAGCTGGTCGCCGGGGACCCGGTCCCTCCTGCGCGCCCAAGTGATGGAGGGGAAGAGATTCGCTTAGACACACACACGCGCACACAGCTGGGCACGTCTCCGGGAGGCAGCTGCCGGCTCGGGAGCGCTGGGGGCCGGGCGGCGGCCGTGACAGCGCCAGCCGCGGGGAGCGGGGCGCCCTCACAGCTTGGCACCGGAGGCTCGAGGACGCAGGAAGGGAAGATCCCAGCCACACTGACTGTTGCTCTTTTGGGCGGATTGGGAGGGAGCGGGCTACCCGAGGAGCTGTCACCGAGGACGCCCGAAGTCTCGCCTTCTGCGCTCAGGGGCCGGGGCTGCGCCGCTGCCCTCGTGGGGCAAGGAGGATGCGCACCTCTTCCCGCAGAGCGGCTGCGGTCTCCGGCACTGCGCGGACTCCGGCTCCTGCGGCCGCCAGTGCCGTGCCCGCGCCACGGGAGCGCGCCCTGCCGCACCTGGTTCCAGCCTCTCGGGGAAGTGCGGGAAACGCGCCCTAAACTCCACTACTTCTCGCCCGCCTGCCCCTCCCCCGCCCGGCTCACCGCCCCGGACCTCGCAGCCGCCGCCGCCGCCTGCGTGTGGGGCCCGCTCGCCTCTTACTCACACGCGCCACGCGCAGCCCTGTTCGTTTGCTCCCATTCACGCCGATTCGCTCTCTGCCGAGCCTAGCCTGGGCATCCGAAACTACTGGACCAACTGCCGCCTGGACCGCACGAGCGACCCGGTGCCCCCACGCGACCCGCCGCCGGCCCCCGCGCCCTGGGGCTCCTGCCCGCGCCGCCACCGCCGGGGACCACGGTGAGCAAGGCGCGCTGCCCACCTCGCGCGGGGGAGGGGCTTTGAGACCTCTAGATTTGGGGGGAAATGAGAAGGGGCAAATCGCCAAAGGGAGGCATCCGGGTGATGCCAGCAAAAAAGCACTTTGTGGGGTGCGGTTCTTCTGGGCTCTGCCTGGGGAAGACTTTTGAGAGGTTTGCTTAGGACCAGAGGTTAAACTAGTGCGAGATGAGAAAAGGCGGGGGCAATTCCTGGGGTAAAATTAGACAGAAGGTGTCAGTCAGCCCGCCTGTTTGTTTCTCTCTCAGTCTCTCCCAGAGCGCTGGGTAGCGCTCTCTTTGAGGGAGAAAGGGAACACGCTTTTACTGCGCTCGCCAGAGTTTGGGGGTTCGTGTTCGGTCACTTCTGGGGTGGCTGTGGAGCTGTTTGGAGCTCGAGGGCAGCTTTGGGACAGTGGGGGCCTGCGAGGCCCGAGCAGAGGACAGACAGAGGGCAGTCAAAGAGCAGGCAGAGGCTAAGTTAACATGTGGGTGGGGTGTCTTCTCTTCCCAGCTGGCCGCTCCCACACCCCTCACAGCCCCACTTTATGCATCTCTTCCCACCCAACACACACACACACACACACACACACACACACACACACACACACACACACGGGATGGATGCAGTCGAGGGGTGGTCATACTGTTACTACTAACAAGTCTGAGAGGTCGCTGTCGCTACTCACTGGAGCGCTGAGAATCCTGCTCCTGTTACTTGGGCGACCACCTTGGTTTAGGGCAACCTGCAAGGAGCGTCCAGCTTAAGGCAGATATCTTTACCTGGAGATTCCAAGTGCACAGCAAACAAACCTCTACCACAACTCCGGAGTCACTCCACCTTGGTGGGTTTCCTCTGCTCTCCCGCTTCCCTACTCCAGTGCTTCAGGGCACCCACCCAAAGGAGCTGATGCTCAGATCCCTGGTCTAACCTGTCTTCACCCGGTGGTTCTCTCTCTCTCTCTCTGTCTCTCTCTGTTCCTCCCTCCCTCCCTCCCCTCTTTCCCCCTCTCCTTTCTGTCTCCGAGTACCAGTTTCTTCTTAGAAAACATTGGGGAAAGATTTAATATTTGCAAAGTGCTTTATGTCATATTACTCCGTGGATACATTTAATTGCACCGTAACTCTTCTCTGATTTATGTAAACTTGGCCTGATAAATAGCATGCAGGGTCGGTTTGAGTGGGAGCGAAAGTGGGTGGGTGGGCCTCCTTTCTGTGCTAGTGCTCCTTCCTAAACTGATTTGCTAGAAGTAATAAACAGCTGGTGCTTCTCAAAGGTTTTACTTAGTAGTTTCTACATATTTCAGAGCTTTAGACAAATTACACATTATAATTTATTTCAAATATATTAAGCTTCTTTTCAAAGAAAAAGTTGAAGACAATAAAAGGGGATTACAAATTTGAATATCAAAAATGATTATTTTTTTAAAAAAGGTTTTATTGCTGTCAATTATGTTGAAACAGATTTTTGTTGTTGTCATCGTTACCTTGGGGTTTCCTCCTAGTGACGTTTTTAAAGAAATGGAAACAATGCTACTTACCTTCCTCTCTCTGTTTGGTCACTGCTCAAAGTAACTGAATGAGCATCAGGGCAGGCTTCTTAACTTCAGAAATATGAAGTTATTCACCAGTGAACTGATGGAGATACAAGAAGATATTACAAGACACACAGCAATAGGAAGGAAACTGTTGCTTAAATGTAACCACCTCCAGTGTTTTCACAGTGAAAAAGAAAACTGCTTTGACCTCTCCCAAGCTACTCTGGCCTTTTAGAAACACTCTTCTCTCAATTAACAAAACATATAGAAATTATAGAAACAACATTACTTGAGAAAAATATTTTCAAATAGGTACATAAGCAGATTACATGGGAAATTATGAGCACAATATTCATGGAGTATTACAGCAAGTACTGCGATCCTGGTTTCTAGGTTAGGCCAGAGCTCATGCTTAAATTTTAATATTTGAAGTTGCTCCCTTTGACATCTTTGTGAGGAGGTGTTGCCCAGTGTTTTCATTTTGCTTTTATCATTGTCCTCACCATTTTTGCCGGCATACGCAGATGTTTTTGAATGAATAACCTTCTTACTCACTGAATTTTCACTCATTCAAAAAGTATTTATTGAGCACATGAACACACACAATATGCAAAGCTGAGCTGGGGTGTTATTTTAAACAAAAAGAGAGGATTTCTGGTAGAAGCAGGATGCTTACTCCTACACAGTGTAAATAGAACTGTAGAGCAGTGGCTTACTTAGGGAAGCAGCATCTTGCCCAGAGTAGGTGGTCAACAAAGAGCTGTTGACTCAGAAATCACATAAGATATTAACTAGCCAACTTTGTTTCCATCCTAAATTCTACAATTATCCTTAACCCACCATGTCATTAAGATGTGACTCAACTTCAGAGAATTGATGTTGACTCTAATCTCCTTGCTCTTTGTCTGAATACTTTAGAGTAATATAACTATCTGTGCACTGTATGATTTCTAGCTCTGGCTTTCTGTGTGTGATTTCTATGGAGTAATGCCAGCTCTGAATTTGTCATTAGTATTCATTTATGAGTAAATGCAAATGTTCTTGTTGCACTGAAAAAGTGAATTCGCATTCATAGAACTCAAGAAATATTTTGCTCCTAAAACTTACCGTCTCTTTATTTTTATAATCTCAGAAACTAACATTTTTTTTAAAAAAGCAATTATATATAAATGAACAACTTAACAAAAGTAGTTATTTAGGATTTTTTAGAAAAGGGGAAATGTCTTATGGAAATTTTAGTTGAAGTGAATTTTGTTTGATGCTCTTGACATGTCTAGAAGGATGGTCTATTTATTGTAGGCTCCCTCATTCATGAATAAAATTATTCTCAAGGTAACTTCCTAGTAGAAGAGGCTAGTGGAGGAGAGAATGCTTACTATAAATGATTCCAATTTGAGAATAGAGTATGAACAGTAACACTAGAGTTGTGTCATTGAAATTATGTGAATATTTCTATATTTCATTGGTTTTTATGTGGATGAATTTTTTGAATTTCTCAATACTTTATCCCAATATTTTCATATTCTGAGATTATTGCAATTAAGAGAAGAATTATTATTTGGTAATGGAATAGTAGTTTATTTTAAGTACAGCTGAATAGCTTGAAAGAGAGAACAAGTCAAATTAAGGAAATTGTTTAAACCATAGATTTAAAATCATTTAAGTCCTTTCCATTTTTTTGGTGAGGGGAGCTAAAAACAGAAGTACCTAAACTTTTCATTGTAAATTAAACTGTTACCATTTAGAAAAATCCTGTATTTTAGGTTTTCTGTGAATTCAATATTGTTTCAAGTTAGCAAAAATGTAACCTGGTATATATTTTCTGGTATCTAATTTAATTATTGACAATTTTTGCTTCCTCTGGAATCAATGTTTGTTTCTGAGTTGTAATGTTATCTTAACCTTTAAGCACAAGTGCAATTAAAGCAAGATATTAATAACTTCATTTAGAAATCACCAATCTAAGTAAAAAACATTTCAGAGTAGCTAACCCTTATCAAAAGGAGAGTAAAAGATTATATCTGAAAATTCATATAATGTACATAGGATAAATGAACCTCTCTAAATCTCATATGGAAGTTCCATTAGAGTGTCTTACTATTAATTAACATTGGTACAATAGACTATTTTTCTTCTTCTTGAAGTTTTATGAGGGAAAGCTGTGTCCATATTAAGAAATAGTTGAAGAGTTTCTTTGACTTTAGACCACTTTACCTAATTGACTCTGCATGGGGAAGGTAAATTTTATGTGTATATACACAAATGTGTATGTATACATATATACATATGTGTATATATACACACACATACACATATACACGTATACATATATAGTATATAGTTATGTTTCTGTTAATGTAGATATCTGTTTTTTAATAACCTTGTACAATAGGAATAGAATCCCTTTGTTCCATATGTGGTTTGTGAAGTCGGCATCACTTTGAGAATGATACTCATAAATGCTCTATTAGTTTGATATTGAAAATATGGGGTATGATACATTCTTTGAACAATTTATTTAAGAAACACTTGTAATAAATTTTAGTGTGTGCCTGACAATGTCCAAAGAGCTCTACTCATATTAACTCATTTAATTCTGGTAGCTCTCCTGTCATTTCCCATTTTACAGAGGGAAAATAAGTAGGTACAGCTACTATTATTATTTTATTTTTCTTTGATGTTATCATTTTTACTGCCATTTAGGAGATGAGGAAGGTGAGAGTTTATAAACCTAAATAAATGACTCAAGCTCCGCAGCTACTGTATGGCAGAACTGGCGTTTGAGTCTGGGCAGTCTACTCTGCTCTTGAATATATATATTTTTTAAGTTTACTTAAATAGAGGGCCTAGTGGGGAGCAAGTTAGGTTGTAAAGCAAATAGATTCTAGCAACTGAGATTTATGATAATTTTCAACTTCTAGTGAATTCTTCTGAAATTCATAAGGAAGGCGATTGTAATGAAGCCGTGACATAACCTGAACCACAGCAGTCCTTGAGCATAGTGCTCTAACTTAATGTAGTTTTTAATGGACTCAATAATTTTCAAAGGTTCAGCTACTTTTAAATTAGGTAACTTTAAGAACTGATGCCATATTTAAGTAGTTTTAATAGCTCAGAGACTCTGATACTGAATGTTTTATGCTTCCCATGATATCCTTATAATGTGAACCTCTTGCACAGAGGTCAATGTTGTGTTACTACAGTGTATGGTACTTGCCAAAGGAATCTTGAGTTTTATAGAAGGTGTGAAGTGAGAAGACTTATTCTGCTCAGACTCGGGTACACACAGTTGGCATCCCATTAATATTTACTGCATGTACTGAAGCAGGGCATTCCACATGTTGCTACTCCAGAGGTTAAAAAAAAGCTTCAAGTGTCCTTATAATGGCACAGTTTTAAGATGTGATTTAATACTGAATAGACATTTTATTTTGTCATGATGATCTCAGGACATTACTATCTATGAAACCTTGTGGAATAATAACTTTTATGAGATGGAATGGCCTGAGATAGAAAGGAGAAGGATGGTGTAAGAAGTGTGAAATAATAAACCAGTTTAAATGTTTAAGTTTAGAAGTAGACAAAAGGAAGAATGCCTGTAATTGTACTTTTTATTTTAAAAAGGCATACAAGGCATAATTAACATGAAGTAACAGAATCTTTAAACTGCTAATGAGGTACCACAACTGTTCTATCATAAATATTAACAATCTTACTATTTGAGTATAGTTTGGGGAACTATTCAAGAACATATTAAAATGTCACTGTAATGCTCTCTGCCATAGCTAACTAACTCAAGTCAATGAAAAAAATCACAATAATTCTGAACATGCCTCAACATAAATAAAGTATTTATTGGAGTGTAAGTACTGTAGTCAGACAGAGTTGGCTGAATTAAAATCCCTGCTTTACTGCTTATTAGCTACGCTATCTTGGGCAAATTACTTCTCTCTTCTAATTCTTAGTAATTTAATTAATTAATTAATTATTATTGTTATTTATTTATTTATTTTTGAGTTGGACTCCTGCTGTGTTACCTATGCTGGAGTGCAGAGGCACAATCTTGGCTCGCTGCAACCTCCGCCTCTTGGATTCAAGTGATTTCGTGCCTCAGCCTCCTGAGCAGCTGGGACTACAGGCATGCGCCACCATGCCCAGCTAATTTTTGTATTTTTAGTAGAGACAGGTTTTCACCATGTCAGCCAGACTGGTCTGAACTCCTGGCCTGAAGTGATCCGCTCACCTCGGCCTCCCAAAATGCTGGGATTACAGGCATGAGCCACTGCACCTGGCCAAATTCTTAGTAATTTTATCTGTTATATGGTAATGGAAATCCCACTTCATTGATATCCATATGATAGCCGATAGCCTATGTAAAATACCTAGCATTGAGTGTCATACATAGTAAAAGTTCAGGAAGTAGTAATTGATACTTCCGTTATCACCACCATCTTTAACATCAACATACCATCATCACAGATGGTTAAACATAATGGGCACAACATGCTCATTATGTATATTTGAATACATTGTTCTCCATTATAAAGCATGGGTTCTCTTACTCTTGAGGGAATTGTATGAAGAAAGAACTATGTGTTTTAAGACTTAAGCTTAATTAAAGTAATACCAGATTTAAAGGCTTATGCTGAACACAGAAATTAAGAGGAGGCTTTTGGGGCCAGGCGCAGTGGCTCACGCCTGTAATCCCAGCACTTTGGGAGGCCGAGGCGGGAAGATCACGAGGTCAAGAGATCAAGACCATTCTGACCAACATGGTGAAACCCTGTTTCTACTAAAAATACAAAAATTAGCTGGGCGTGGCAGTGCACGCCTGTAGTCCCAGCTGCTCTGGAGGCTGAGGCAGGAGAATCACTTGAACCCGGGAAGCGGAGGTTGCAGTGAGCCAAGATTGCACCACTGCATTCCAGCCTGGCAACAGAGTGAGATTCCATCTAATTATAAAAAAAAAAAAAGAAAGAAAAAGAAAACAAAAAAAGAGGAGGCTTTTGGGACAGCAAATTCACTGTTCTTTCTTACAAGGCCTCGCTTTATAAGTTCACATGATTCTTTGGAATGTGTATCCTCTTATCCAGATGTAGTAAATGGAAAAGAACGAAAGTTTTTGCTAAAGGAATTGAAGTATTTATATTTGTCTTTATATCTGATATGAGTTGAAAACTTTAGGTCACACAGAAATTTCTTCCTGACATTTTTATATTTCATACCTTATAGAACTCATTGTATAAAGGGAAAAGCTATTTCCTAACTCTGGTCACTAAATGTGAATAACTTGACTTAAAAGGTTAAGTTTAATTTTATTCTTAGATTTTTTTTTTTTTTTTGCCACTCATTTAATTCTGGTAGTTGATATTTACTATGTACCAAGCAGTGTAGGTCTTTATACATTTTGCCATTACAAAGCATTCATTGGGACATATGCCGTTAGTATTTCCATTTCACAGATGAGGAAATTGAGGCCCAGGAAGGACCCAGAGCTAAAGGAGTGGAGCCATGATCCTCACCCACACCATCTGTCTCTGAAGTCCACATTTAACCTGCACACTAACGGGCTTCTTAGTTGCAGTTAGCCCCCAAGTATTTTCTGTGGATTTCTGGTCCTTAAAACCCATGCCTCCCTACTTTCCTGTATCTTCCTTGCAACAAACAAAAGAGAAATTTAATTTCAATAAGGCTCAATTTCTTGACTTTGTCATGTCATACTTTTCATATGTATATGCAATGGCCACTAGAACAAAGAATTAGATAACATTAATTTTTAGCAAACAATTGAATTGATCTTAAAATAGACTTAAGTAAGTCTGCCAAAATCCTCCTAAATACAGTCATGTGTCGCTTGACAATGGAGATACATTCGGGATACGCATTGTTAGGCGATTTTGTCATTGTGTAAACATCACAAAGTGTACTTATACAAACCTGGATGGTATAGCCTAGTATACACTTAGGGTATATGATATAGCCCATCATCTCTAGGCTTCAAACCAGTATAGCATGTGACTGTACTGAATACTGTAAGCAGTCATAATACAATGGTAAGGATTTGTGTATCTAAACATAGAAAATGTACAGTAAAAACATAATAGTGTAATCTAATGAGACCACTGTTGTTTATGCGGTCTGTCATTGGCCGAAACGATGTTATGCAGTACGTGACTGCAGTCGCATTCACACTCTGTATGCAGTAGTGGGAACTGACATTCTATGCAAATGGCATGTACTCATCTGGTGAGCTAGCTGTGTGTGACCTAAAGTTCCTATCTGGCTCACTCTTTCTGAGCTGAATGCAACAATATAGGATGAGAGGGCACTGGAAAAGAGCCTTCTTCCCAGGAATGCAGCATGGAGAAGTGGAAAAGCTTACCATGGGGAATTCCAGGGTTCCTGCGGATCTGAAAGGTCCCCTCGCACCCCTGAAAACATCCAGAAAAGGCTCAAGGACTGTTGTCTTGCTCACCTGACTTGAGTGCTTCTCAAGGACAGGGATTGTAGTCTTTTCATTCCTATTTCCGTGGTACTTGGCACACGGTTGAATGGGGCATACACAGAGCTCCTTGGTGTGGGTACTCAGAACTTCAGAAGCAGAGAGATGAGGCACCCAGACAGGAGGACATGGGGAAATTGGGCAGAGGCAGAGCACAAGATACAAGGGTGTATGAGGGACTGATGGGCTTGCAGATGCATGGGTAGCTGAAAGATACTTCTTTCCATTTTATTTTTGCTTAACTATGGTTCTATTCCTCTGTTTCCAAATCTAGACTAGATGTGTGATACCAACTTAGCTCTGATATCTGACTCTTCAAAGTGAAGAACATTATTCTCATTGTCCTGATAGATGTGCCTGGCACATCATAAAATCTTTAAAAATATTAGCCATAATACGTGAACCCTGGAGGTGGAGCTTGCAGTGAGCAGAGATCGTGCCACCGCACTCCAGCCTGGGCGACAGAGCAAGACTCTGTCTCAAAAAAAAAAAAAAATATATATATATATATGTATATATATGCCATAATATTATTTTCAGATTTTTCTATGAATATAATTTTTTTTTCTTAATCGGTTGTTTATCTTATCTTCATATCCTGTCTACTCTGAAATGGATTGCCAGTGAGTTAACGGTTATTTATAGCAGCATTTACTTTGGGAGTTTCTGAATTCCACAAATATTAGCATTCTTTAAATAACGGCTTCCAACTCTATACTACCAACAAAAAGATCAAGTGCTTGAACATTTTTATACACCATTACTTTCTTAAGGTTACCTCTTCTCAAATACTTTATGTTATTTTGCTCTTCTGTTTTGGCAGTATCATCTGCCCAGACATCCAAGAAAAGTGAGAAACTAAGAATAGTTTGTCACAAAGATCATAGTAGGAACAGAGGTACCTCAAGATCATCTCCACCCACTTGTCGTCTGTCACCAAGATGTGACAATCCTGCTTCATGAACACTACCTATCTCACCAGCCCTAGTGCTATTCCTTAAGTTCAGGCTATTGGAACTTCTCACCTGAATCATAGTAGGCTCCTAGTAAGCCTTGGATCTCCATCCTCTTCAATGCTTGAATTTTTTCTGACTACAAACCTGATCATGCAGTTCCCTTGTTTACTAACCTGCAACATCAGCTTACCTTCAGGGTAAGTTCAAACTAGCTCAACCTACAAAGCCCTTACTATTCCAGTGAAGCAGCCTAAGACTTAACTTCTGTCACTCCTCTGAAAGGTCATTACAATTGAGTGACTCCAGGGAAGGAATGGACCATGCTCCTTCATACTTCATTCCTTTCTACATGCTGGTCCCTCTCCCTAAGGGTTCTCTGCTTGTCTAACCTCTTATCTTCCACATTGCCTCTCTTTGTTCTCTTGCCCCTTTTCTCTGTAGCCCACCCACCTCCACCCAAGCCAGGATGGGCTATCTTTCTGCTCCTCTGTTTGGTAGTACAGATCATACTCTACTGAGTTAATGTTATTCACCTGTCACACACACACACACACAGACACACACTCTCTCCCCACCCCCAACAGTACCTACATCTCCAGTGCCTAGCATAGTGTCTGGGTTATATAGGAAGCACTAAATACATTTTGATAGGAGAAATAATCATCTTATCTCTCCCTGCGTCTGACTTTTTTATGCCTTTCTTACTCGCTGACTGACTTATTTCAGTATACATTGAACAGGTACTGTGTGTCAGGCAGTGTGCTGGATCTGAGAATATGATGACTTTATTAGTCATTATATTACAAGTTCTCAAAGAACTTGTAAACCCAAGGGCAACTCAACTTTCAACGAAACAAACAAACAAACAAACAGTATCGAGTGTGCTAGATGATGGAGAAGACACACAGTGAGAGCACAATGTAACAAAGTGGGAACCATGTGCCTGGTGGAGCAGGGAAAACTCCACCCCTCCGTCGTGCCCTAACCCCCTACATACCTATTTTTCCTCGTCTCTAGTGTTCTAAGTGCCTAGAAGTAAGCATTCATCTATCAATACGATTATAATAATTTTTAAGAGACAATTTAGGGCTCCATTTCTCTAATAATAGTCTATAATTAGACCATTTTTATTTTTATTTTCTACTCGCAGACCAAGAAAGCTTCAAAAGGTTCCATAACAGTCCATAAGCTCATTTTTGAGGTTTTCTTGTATTTAAATTCTTTTGAATATATCTAATAATCATATTATTTAAGTTCATTTTTCTCTATAAAGCAAGGGACTTATATTTAACCAATTATTAGTATCCACTTAATAAGATATAAAAATCTGAGTTCTCTTTTAAGAATGGAAATAAGTATGAGATTAAATTCTTTTACCATGACCAAAATGGAAAACTTAATAAGATCAAAAGATGAGCTAACGACGTATGGTAATCGCACTACAGATGTCTTACTAAATAAATAGCAATGACCTGTTGATTAATACATTTAATGGCAAACATTTGGAAGCAAGTCTTTTTTTAGATGTGCATGGTCATCCCTGGTAAGTAATTATATATGCAAGTAAAATAAGAAATTAGTTTCAAAAAAAAAAACCATGTAAAATGTAATATTACCTTCAAAACTATATAAAATATAATACACTATTCTCTAAAGACATTGACACATTTAATTTACTGAATAAACTAGACCATTTTAGGTGACTTCTTGTATATTATTCCTGAAATTAAAAACAAAGTAATAATTAAATATTATATTGTTTGCTTTCCTCTAAAGTACATAAAAACATTTTAATTAATATTCCCTAATTAAGTGGATGTTATATTTCCATTTCCTGTCTTAAAGTGAGAGAAAATCATGAGCAATAAAAAAGTAGAAGCAAATTAATTCTATCTGCTTTTAGTTATAAATTTACTTTGAAATTCTTAAACTATTTTGAAGATGTAACTGTATCCTGTTTTAAAAGGCACCTTAACTTCTTTCTCTGACTTTAGTAGCTTTCTGATTACCAATAATTCCATTGCCCTAAGAAAGGGCCTAGTTTTATTATCTTGCAACCATGAAGTTTTCTGTGACTTAATTCTATCACAATAACAATCAGCTATTCTTGGTCTGTAGGCAGTTCCCTAGGTACTTTTAATATTCCAAAATATTGAAATGTTGGAAAGCTGAACAAGACTTACATGTGTTGTAAGTAGCTGCACACAGGACTTACAATTCATACTGGGGGACTTTTGAAATTAAAAGGGGATATATTAATAATGATGCTGAGAAAAATGTTATGAAGTCCTAAAGGTGGTTAATGCAGTGCTTGCTGCCTTCCTGGGCCAGTGGTTTACTATTTGGGAAGATCACTTCTATCAGCCTGTCTTTTCTTCCCCAACACAAGGCTGGGGCAGACATTCTGGTAATGACTCATGTTGCAGCCTTTGTTTCACCCAGGACTCCCTAGATACCTACAGTAGGCTTGAGGAGAAAGACTTCATTGTTTCAGAAGAGAACCAAGTGGGGTCTTGGCTCCCCAAGTTAGAAAAAAGGGAGACTGATGTATAAAGGGAGTATAGTGCAGAAAAGGCAAATAGGGACCTCTGTGAGTGTGGAGCTGGGTGGAACCTGTGGATGCCCATGTGAGGAAATATGGTCCATGTTCTCCCCACTGTAACCATCACTAAACCAGAGGGTTGGAAGCATATCTTTGGCCCTGCTGCCTAAACACTTGCCCTGAAGCATCCCCCA
This sequence comes from Macaca mulatta, assembly GCF_049350105.2. NCBI lineage: Eukaryota > Metazoa > Chordata > Mammalia > Primates > Cercopithecidae > Macaca > Macaca mulatta. Next base: position 19,406,458 of record NC_133409.1, on the reverse strand, counting down.
CTCACTTCATCTAGCTGGAGTGGCTAGCAGGAAACATGACAGTAACTCAATATCATAATAGCTCAAAAATCATTGCTCATACATTCAGCAGCTATTCACCAAGCAACTACTATACTCTAAGAACTTCATTTGCTGATACAAAAGACCGTTCAGCATATTACAGGCCATTTAGGAATGCATTGGAGGAGGCGGTAGGACCCGTAAAAGTAAAAAAACTTTCAGAATTCCCACCATTCTCCGTGTTTATTTTCTTGGTTTGTCCCTTTCAATAAACCCTACTTTTCAAAGGTGTCTATTTAGTGTGTTCTTTCTTTAGAGATGCTGATGACTTGGAATTTTAAATATTTTTAAAAGAAACATCCAGAATCATCTAAATTTTCTCAGGAAAGGAAGTGAGAATGTATGTCGTGGAAATGGGGACATTTATACCACTCCCACTGGACTGTGCATCTCTTACCCAAGAAGGAGTACCAGGAAGAAGAATGCAAGTGTGTGTCTTTTACCGACTGTATTTCAAACATACATTTAAGTAGTTCTACTTTTTGTCATTATTCCCATCTGAAAACTTTCTTTCTTCCTGGGACAAAAAAACTCAAGTTATGAATTCTATTTAAATAATGTGCTGTATTCAGAAGAGTAGCTGCCAAATTTGTTGAGACCTATAACAAGATAATTAATTATCTAGCACACAAGGACTATTGGAGTGTTGGATATAAACCAGATGGTGGAAGAAGAAGGATGAGGCAGTCAGGATGCTCTGAGGGTGTGATAAGTCTTTCAGCCTCAGTGGGGTAAAAGCTACTTGTGCGCCAAACCTCCTTCATACTTCCTGCTGCACTTACATTGTTTTGGTTGATCCTTCCATCACCCCATCACTTTACTCCTTGAGATTCCAGCTTCCCTTTCCCACTGCCATCATATTCATTTTAAATGTCAAGAGAAGTTAGAGAATTTAGGGGAAGTGAGGGCAAAGGTCTATTCCCCTTGGACCTAGAACTCAGTGCCAGCATCTGTGGCAGCCCCAATATCAATCCCGTGGAGCAAAGCAGACTGCAGTATCCTTGTCCTGACATTGCTTTTAGTCATGCAGATGTAGACTATTACAGAGTTTTAGGTTCATACCAGAATCAGTTAGATAAATTAATATCACATGCAAACACCATGATTTCTTTTGATTTGCAAATTTCAAAGTCTTAAACTGAAATCTAAACATTTTCCCAGAGAAAACCTGGTTGAATATCAGTGAAAAAGGTTATACAAGGAATGGTTACTACTCCCCACTTCAAAGTGATTCTCCTCTATGTCTAATCAAATTTGCCAGCAATTAGAAGGTACACTCATACTGAACTAAATATTTGATGGTAGAGATTATAGTGACTTCACTGTTGGTACTTTTCTTATAGATTTATCATTTATTACAAATTATCATCATGACGCATTTATAACTCTGAGACAGTCTTAGTACTTGGCATTACAAAGAGGGGCAACAGTTAGATTTCAGATATTTAAAAACAAAACTATTTAATTTCAAACTTTATCACTCATGCCCTAAAGAAATACAGAATAATTCAGATAAGACATCATCACAATAAAGGTACTCATTCACCATAAGAAAGAGTGAGTTTCTGATCTGGGAAGTAAGCAGTCACCTTGCCTATCCCACCCTCTCAATATCAAGCCCATCTTTTATCATTTAAAGTAGAGTTCCCTAAAATAGATTACACTGACAAGTAGTAATTACTGACAGCTGCATTTAATTAGCAAAGCAGATTCCTGCTCATGACAATAAAGTATTATTACATGTTTAGCATTAGCACTGCCAGTGAGAGGTGACTTTGCTAACACAGAACTAGAAACCTGTTTTCTTTATTTAAAAGCACAACCAGCTTGGCTGGAATTGAGCTTATGCTACGTGGGAGTGTCTATGGTTTTACAAAAAGAAAGAAAAACAGTAGCTGTAAAGTGTTTTTCCTTTTCTTTTTCTTTTTTTAGGAAAACAGGCAGATTGTACAAGGATGAGAAGTAGTCTAGTGCCAGCCATTGGTTCCCATTCCGGAATTGTGTGTCAGTGTTTTTGTGTTTGTGAGTCTCTGTGTGTGACGGGTAGGGAGGAATGGAGGTGTTTGGGTGCCACAGAAAGAAATTAATTAATCCCTGTAAATAAGTAATTTCTGAGTATATTAAAGACACTACTGCTTCCCTCCCTCCCTCCCTCCCTCCCTCCCTCCCTCCCTTCCTTCCTTCCTTCCTTCCTTCCTTCCTTCCTTCCTTCCTTCCTTCCTTCCTTCCTTCCTTCCTTTTTTTCCTTCTTCTCTTCCTTCTGTACTTAACCCTATACACATCTCTAGTTTGTGGAATATCGTAAAAAGTATATGTGATCAAATTTAGGGTTTTATATAAACTCTACATTTTACAATTGATTGCAATTTCCATCCATTCTTTTTTGTAGTAAGAAGGCTTGACTTCTCTGCTCCTACCTCTATTATTTCATTTCCACTGCCCTTTCTAGGTCTCTCACCTGGCAGTTCTTACTAAATGTGAGCCTATACTGATGGGATTCCAAGCATCACATAGATGTTCAGTATCTTGAGCAATATCACCTTTCCAACATCATCAATCATAGTGCATAGGTAGATGGTGTTAACTTTAAGGATTGTGAAGATGACTAAAACTAGCAATTCTTGACTTGAATGACATTTGCTATTTTTATTTAAATATATTAAGATATGTGAACAGCCTATTGTGACATTATCAGTAGAACCATTCCTATAACTTAATGTAGTTTCTCGCATTCATGGAACTCAATTCCAGAAATATTTACTGGTAGTCTAAAATCTTAAAAAAAAAAAAAAAAAAAGATGTTGCTTGTCTGGACCTTATGTTTGTTGGGATAGTGTAGCGTGTTTTCACAATGCTGTTTTAAGTTATCTGAATGTTGGCATTTATTTTTCAAGTTGTAAAAATAGACTCTGTATAATATAATGCCATCTTGTAATTTGCCATTATAAATGCTATATTCATAAAAATCAACTTATGTATCCATGGCAATAAGAGGCAAGATGAATATGAATAGAGAAATCCTAAATTGATCCTCAAACTAATTTGCATCATCAAACTGTTCAGCAGATCTGCCAAACTTCTTCTTTTGTCTTTTCTTCCTGCCTCCCACTCACCCTTTAGTGGACATAGCTAAAGAACAAGAAAGATGCATAGAGAAAGCCCACAGCCAGGTAAACAATGTGGAATCCACAAAGGATATGGCCAACCCACTAGTTTAATACTTATCACTATCCACAAGTACATATGACCACCGACTGTGTTCACAACCCCAGACAGGGCACTAAATAAATTAATTTAAGGTGAAGAATGTGTCATCTTTGTTTGCAAACACTAATCATTCTAACAAGGGTATTTAAAGAAAAAAAATGTCAAGAGCTTATCTGTATTCTAGGAGATTTTACTCAAAGAAAATTCCAAGAAACAGCAATTGTGTGGATACTAAATATAAGTATCCAAATGGGCATTCAGTTAAGACCATTTAAGAGTTATTTTGAATATTAAACCACAAAGCTTCACTAACACCCTAAATTTAAAGCCCTACTGAGTCTTATAATATTCTGATGTTTAAATCCTATTAAGAATAGAGGTTTATTTTTATTTTATGCTTTAGAATAGAAGATTCTTCACTGAAAAAGAAGTTTACAGGATTCAAGGGCATTGACAAATTTAAAGCCCTACTGAGTCTCATAATATTCTGATGTTTAAATCCTAGTAAGAATAGAGATTTATTTTTATTTTGTGCTTGAATAGAAGATTCTTCACTGAAAACAAAAATTAAAGACTTCAAGGGCATTGACTAAAAAAAAGTATTATGATCATTGAAATTGAGTATGTTTGACAACTCAGTATTTCAACTAGAAAACTTTCCAAAATTACATCTATAAAATTGGAAACTCTACTATGCAACTGCTGTAATTACTGTGCTAGCTTATAAATTAGTACTGAGGAATAAAGGCTCAAATATTCTCTTTTAAGAATATCTTTGACTTTTAATATTGTCATTCCTGTTTCAGTCATTAGGCAAATACTTATTGAGGGCCTACTGGTTTGTTTGCTTTGTTTTGTTTTGTTTTGTTTTGTTTGAGACAGAGTCGCACTGTCACCCAGGCTGGAGTGCAGTAGCATGATCTCTGCTCACCACAAACTCCACCTCCCAGGTTCAAACAATTCTTGTACTTCAGCCACCCAAGTAGCTGGGATTACAGGTGTGCACCACCATGCCCAGCTAATTTTTTTATATTTTTGGTAGAGACGGGGTTTTGCCATGTTTTCCAGGCTGGTCTGGAACTCCTGAGCTCAGGTGATCCACCCTGCTCACCCTCCCAAAGGATTATAGGCATGAACCACCATGCCCAGTGGGGCCTACTTTTTAAATAAAGATAAATAAAACACAGTCCTCTGGCTTCAAGGAGTCAGGTTAGAAAGTAAATTATTGCACTGCAATTTAAATAAGGGTTAGTTCCTTGTCATTTCTCCCTTCTCGTCAACTAGAATGTAAACTCCATTGAAGGCAAGACTTTTTGTTCACCAACGTAACCTAAGCATGCTAAAATATTGCCTGGCACAGAGTAAGTGCTCAATATATACTTGTTGAATGAAATCATAGGTATATGAGGTGGCATGGGAGAAGAGTAGTGGAACAGAAAAGAGGCTGTGAGGGAAAAGGGTCTGAAAATGCTTCCAGGAGGAGGTAAACCTTGAGATCCATTTAGAAACTCTAAATAGAAAATAATTTGAGCAAAACTTGCCAGGATCATGTATGCCTGCATAATGCTGAGTGGGTTTGTTTTTCCCTTTTTGTTTTGTTTTGGTTGTTTTTTTGTGTTTGTCTTAAAACCTGCCTTAACAGTGAGTTGGAGAAACACTAGTTTGGCAGGGAAAAGTAATATACAAGTAATTTGAATCTTAGGATGCAAGAAAACTCCTTGAGACACCTCTCTTCATCTCTATGCATGTTTCACATGTTCAACAGTTATATCCCAAATCTGTCTTTCTCTCCAGACACCTAACAATACTATCTGCCAAACCCAACCCACCTTAAAGAAATAACACTTTCATCATGTTCTGTTCTAACATGTTTTTGAAAGTTACCTATTTTTGATCAATATTGGGCTAGAATACCTTTTCCCACATTTTAGACTGGAACAGCCTTTTCCATAAAGCCTAGACTACTTTTGTGGTCTAAATAGGTTATTATTTTAACCCTTCATCCATTGTGACTGAGTAACTAACCCCATCAAGTTGATGGGGTCTTGGTCTCAAGACCAAGTTGATGAGGCTTGGGTCTCAGCCTCAAGCCAAATTTCTTACTGAAGATGATAAACAAATCCTCTGCCCATGCTAAACCTAGCGATTCATTCATTCAGAAACTGGGAGATTAGACAGATGCAGTCAATGTTCACTTTCTACACCAAGCCAATCCTAAGAATTTTTTAGAATCTTAGTTTAAATCTTTCTTTCTCCTGATTATCAGCCCGGAACTAACTGTAGACATTTCCTGCAAGTAAAATCATTTCCTAGTTTGACACTACTTTATTAACCAGCTACAGGACTAAAGTTTTCTTAGGCTGTAGTATCCCTTAAGTCGAGTGAGACACGTTATCCACAATTGGAATAACTAGAAACCTTAAGAGCAGTGATTCTACAGATGTATAAGTGAGAGTTCAGACCTGTGGAGCCCATCCCTGGCCCATCTGAATGCACCTGAATATGTTGGTTGAATGTCTACTTTCAGAACATCACTATACAGTGACGGTACTGATAGACTTCGTGCATCTAGACGAGTTATCTTATAAATTGAAATAGGCTTTGGCTTGAAAAGGCAAAGAACATAAAAACAAGTCAATAACTGACAAGTGACACTTCATATGCATAAGGGAATTTGTGTTGATGGACACTTATCTGCAAGAAAACAAAGAATACATCCTAGCCTATATAATGATTAAATAATTCGGGGAGAAGGTCATTCATTTTTCAAAACTGAGAGTCAGAGTCATCAAGCTAATGTTGCATCAAAATGTTTTAGGTCCAAGGATTTTGTTCTATGGTACCATGATTGAAAGTCAAAAGCCATGTGTAAATGATGAAGAAAAGTGATGAGCTGAAACTAGAAACCTGCTCACGTAAGAAACTACTTGTCCCTCTAAGGCCAAGTTAGAGATGAGAGTTTTCAGAAAAGACATTAAAGGGAACACAGCTTTAATTCTCTCACATGAAGCTTTCTGATTTTTCTTACCCAGTCACTAAATTGGGTGTGAATGGCATCTGGCAGCCCTGTTGTCTAAAAGGGAACTGCAGTGGGTAAGCATTTTGATGTAGTGACATTATATGTGCAAAAATGACTACAGCAATACATAGCGGTTTTTCTGTTAGGTTTTATTTATCTTCACCTTCCTCCTCTTCAATCTTATACTCTCAGAATCTAAGAAAAGACGGGAAGAAGCCAGTGTCCCCTAGTCATCCCTGCTGGGGGCTTCTCAGAATGTCTTTGTTAACAGAAGGAAACAGCACGGCTCCTCAACCCCTGACTCAGTGTTCCTTTAAAACAGCCTCCCAGGCCTCTTTGGCCCTAAAGGTAAAACCGTGTTTGCCTTTTGAGAATCTTCTGTCTCAAATTAAGATCTTAAACCTGAAACCAGTACTCTATAGCTTTATACCCTGGATAACTCTGTATACTTTATTTTTCCATTTACTGAATGGGAAAGTGTAAAACAATGTACATACGTAGTAAGGTTTGTACTGGTTGAACAGACATTGTATGCCACATCACATATCATATTAGACCCTAACATACATTATATGTTATCTTCATAATAATCCTAATAGTTAGGCTCCATATTATACTTTCACAGATGAGGAAATTGCAGCTTAAATTAAATTATTCAAAGTTGAACAGTTAGGAAGAGGGAGAGATAGTACTTGAATGCCTTATCTTTCTGATTCCTGCCAAAATTCATGACCTGTGCCACCAATCATATTGTCAACTAAGGGTTACAGTGAGAACATATTGATTTTTGAGGATACAATGTAAGCACCTTTGTACTATTGGTATGAACAGATTATTTTACCTGTATCACCCCCAACACATAAAAATCATCCCAAAATGACTCCTCCATAACCTTTTATTAATTTTGCATGTAATTAAATAGGCACTCTGCAGTTTTACATAGGCTGTCTTTCTCCAATCTGAATACTAATCCTGCTTTATGTTTTCTTCCTTCATACCTTCTAGGTAAAAGAGCCCTCCTTCATTCTGGGGCATGGCTCCTTATCATGTTTGTTAGTTGGGAATAGGCTACATTATGTTGAGGTAACAGATGAGCAGTCTCAATGACTGAAGACTTTAAAGATTCATTTCTCCCTGCCACTATGTGTATATTGCAAGTTGGAGACTCCACTCCAAGCCTGCACTTTGAGACCCCCACCAGCAGAGCAGCATTTATCCGGAATGAAAAGAGATCATGGCTAAGGACACACTGGCTCTAAATGCTTTCCTCTGAAAGTGACACAAGTCACTGTGTTCATTTTATTAGCCAAATCAATGCCTGTAGACAAATCTGACATCCATGAAGCAAGGAAATATAATTCTCCTCCCCCAGGGAGGAGAAGCAAATGTTTGTGAAGTTTAATACTGTCTTTACTATTAGGTATGCATGCGTTGCCATACCGCAGTAGTATATCTATTCTTTTATGTGGGTAAGTGAAATAAACCTTCAGAGAGATTGGGAACTATAGATGGCAAGAAGGGAAATAAGCTCCAAGGAATTTTCTCAAGTGCTACCTTAGCAGCTTCTACAGAAGTGACCTCCGGGATTCTTGTCCTTTCACAAACAGGTTTCTTCACATTTATTACTTTTGTTTAAATGGATTTTGGTCATTATCAACAGGGAATTTATAGGCTTCACTGTTACCTTTTTGAATTTAGAATATATATTTAGAATTTGGAATCACTTTCTCTGATGTCAGTTCTGCAGCTGATTTTTTTCATGTGTTATGTGAGCAAATGTAGATTATAACCATAAACACAGTACAAGGAAAAAGCAGGCCCATCTGTCTCTTTCAAACTTGCTTAGGAAAGGTTGTGCAGACAATATATTTAGTATGGTCTTAAACCTAAGGTTAAGCTACTTTGAAGTCCGTTGGCTACCGCAGACTTACTCATTTTGAGGGTTAGGATAAAGCAAATCTTAAATGTATACACATTCCTAAAGACCCATTATATTGCTACTTTAAAACCACATTTATATTTCAGTTGCGCAGGAAATACATTTGCAGGCACATAGAGTTTTTCTTCTCTGACTTTGTGATAGAAATTCTGAAAGGCTAAAAGTTCTATTACTTGTAGTTAATGCTACTAACAAGAATTAACATGCCAAGGAAAAGTCTGTATACTATCAAGAACTGTGTAAATGAAAAAAGCCACATACTATGATAATCTAAATGGTGTAAAGAAAAGTAAATTCAGTAGTGATTGTAAGAAAATAAGTGGCTTTTCCACTTATTATAAGTATGATTTTTAATAATTAATCGAAAAGACCAAGTCACCAAGTTATTAAATTATTAAGTGACCAGAAAGTGTCAGACTAGCCTATTTTTTCTCTACGTTCCTTTATAATGGGATATAGACAAATGCCAACAATCAGATAAACAGTCAAATGCCAGACACAGATTACGTGTTGTCTGTGTGTAAAAAGATACATTGATGTGCATATTTTGCTAGAACATTATATATTGTACCAAATCTAATACTTTGAAGTAGACTTTGTATTATGTTGATATTAACATTTTTATGTGGGTAAGTGAAATAAACCTTCACTTATTATTATATTATGCTACGTATATTTCAAAAGATCTTTGTAACTATCGAACTTGCACTATTAACAACTATAGAGAGATGGCATTGGATTGGAGTCCCCAGCTTCTTCAGTTTACAGTCTTGCAGAGAATGTGGAACACAGAGCAATAACCCAAGCCAGAAAGTGCTAAGCCCAAGCAGGGTAATAAAGACAATTACAACGAATGAGAGGCAGAGCCAGAGCTGTTCACCAGGCTAATTGAGAAAGACCCTGGGAACACCTCTGATGGCATAAATGAAGAAAAAATTAAAAGAGAAAGAGGACAGGAAATTTCAGTTAAAGGTAGGTTTATGAAACAGTAAATAGTTTTTGATGTAGATGTACCAATAAAGTCAAATGTCAGAATGTTTCAGGCACTGTGCTAGATATTTTTGTATTTTTAATCTGTACAATGCTATTAGGCAGAAGTGGAGGGTTCTATATGAGGGGAAAATATAAAGAGGCTTATAGTAGTAGGGTGAATTGCCCAGAGTTTCAGTTAGATGAAGTCAAAATTAATTAAGTCCATTCATTTATTTGTCCATGCGAAAATATGCCTGTTCGTGCCTGTAATCTCAACAATTTGGGAAGTTGAGGCAGCGTGATTGCTTGAGGCCAGGAGTTCGAGACTAGCCAGGGCAACCTAGTGATGCCCTGGCTCTATTAAAAAAGATATATGTGTATATTAAGAATTTCCTAGGTACTACCATTGTAGGTGCTGAGAATACTAGAGTGAACAAGAGAGAAAAAATACACCTGTCCTTATGGAGCTAATATTTCCACATTATTCATGGTTTCCTGCTTGGTTTTTAGCTGTGCAAATTTTTCTCAAATAAAACATTAATAACTCTCTCCCCTACATATAAAGCAGACTCTCCCCTACACATAAAGCAGATACAAATAAATCTGTTTGGTTAAGGTGATGTAAGGGGCTGGGACCTCTACCTGGCCAGCACCTCCTTCACCCTTTCTTATTTCACTTATACCTAGTTAGAAAGCCCCTACAACCCAATACTGCTACCAAGATGGTGGAGATATCAATGAGGGATAAGAGAAGTGGGTGCAGATAGTGAAACAGGAAAAGAGAGATCACAAGAGCTATCTTATGATGTAATCGAGTTAGTATGGGAGTGAGGTTATTTGGAGAGAGGGTGAGAGGAATGATAGAAGGGAAGAAGACTTTGGGAGGTTTTTCAGTAGCCCCCCTGAACTAGTGGACGCTGAGTAGATTCAGAAGGATTTGGAAGACATAATGAATCAGCATATAAAGATTGTCATGCATTAGAGAGACTATATAGATTTGAAGATAGAGTATAAGTTGAGAAATTAGAGAGTTGAGGCACCTAGCCTAGCTTTAGTACTTAAACTTTGAAACTTTGGTGAAATTACTAACTGACCTGAGTCTCAGTTTCATCAGAAAAATGGATGTAATAAATATACCCTGTCTAATTGTAAGAATTAAAACTAATGTATATAAAGTCCCAATAACAGTGCAGTCACCTACAGAGTACTCATGCCACCACTGATATTTCTAAGATTTTTCTAGGGAATGTCTTGTATGCATTCAAGAACAAGTTCTAATAGTTATTATTATCATTATTATTACCACTATCTTTTCCTCTGCAGTGAAAGATTACAAAAAAAAAACGGATGCAAGTGAGAAACTGACTGAACTTGATATGCCATCCATTGTTATGAAAAAGGATGAGAGAGGCAATGAGGCTCTAAGCCCAACTGGGATAATAGTAGAGCCACTAACAACAACAACAACAAAATAGTATCAGGTGCTTAAAGACATACTCACACATATATGCAAAGGATAAAGTATATTTATTACAATGTTGTTTGTAGTAGCAAAAGACTGGGAAAAACTTAAATGTCCTTCTGTAAGGACAGAAGAAATAAATTAAGGCATAGTCATACTGTGGAATATCATTCAATCATAGGAGTATAAAAGCAAGATACAGATACTCTCTGGAAAATTAATATTTTAATTTGCTCACCTGTGCTACTTACGATATATGTACCCAGGGTACCAAAAAAGAGAAAAAAAGTAGAATTAAAAGATAAGAAATTGATGTTGCCCCTTAACTAAGACTTCCAAAATGGCCTTCACAAGGCACCAACAAGACATAGCCATAGACTTTGAAAATAGCAGTGACAGCTGGTAACCAGAAGCTGTACTATATGAGTCAAGTTTACCAAAAACTTCAAGATACAAATTATTCTCTTAAGCAGTATTTGCCTGTAGAATCATTCCCAGGAGTAATATCTTTGAACCCAAAAGAGAGGAGTGATCTAAATCACAAAGTTGTATAATGGTGCATGTAAATTGGATAATGCAAAAGAAATGTATTAAGTAAGAAAATTAAACAGTCTGAATTCTTATATTTTCTGTGAGACTGGAATATGTAACATCATCAGAAACATGCAAATAAACTTGTATCATGTCTAACGGAAACCACATAAATAAAAAATTGGATGCATGTTTAATTTATGTATCTAGGTAAATATATCCAGTTTATCTTATATATCCACTGTTTGTTTTTGTTTTGTTTTTTTGCAAACAAATATAACAAAGCAAAACAAAAGACTGCTAAGATGATAGAAATACCTACGTTTTGTGTCTCCTTGGGCTGATAGGAGCTAATAAAAGGGATGTTTTCATCTTTCTTAGAAAAAAGACTGTGGAATTGTAAAACCTTAATAGGCATTGAGCACTTGCTAGGTCCAAGCATAGTGTTGAGTGATTGATATTTTAGTTGGTCTTCATAACTACTTGACAAGGTAACTGCTTCTATTTCCCCAAGAAGTTCATTTACTTGCCCATGATCTTATATGTAGTAAGAGGTCAAGTGGGCATTTGAACCCAAGTCTGCTGACACCTTATTTGTAACCATGATGCTGGTTGCTCTAGGCTTAGGGTATAACCTGCAAGAGGGAGATGGGGTAGGACTCAGTTAGTTATAAACAGCTAGAGGAAAAGCAATTTAAGAAAATAGATTTGTACATAGAAATAGGAAATAATGCTGTGAAGAGCCTTGGTGGGCAGAATCAATGACCTATATTTTACTATTATAATTTTGCCCAGGGCAACCTTTTGTTGTCAGAACAATTATTAAAAAAAAAAATCTACTTAAAGAGTCTGAGATTAGATCCCTGAGAATAGGTGAGAGGAGGAGAAAAAAAATAGCAATTTGAACAATCTAGTGAGGAGTAGATATATAAGTTAGTAAGATAATTCACATGAAATCAATGAAGGGATTGAAGTTGAGTTGAAGCATTGCTAAGAACTTGTTTAAAAATATATGTCCTATGCTTCTGGCTGGTACAGACATTACAGCTTTTTCTACTTAGTCACCCTATATTATGGGCTGGACATAAAGTGGACAGAATATAGTTTACTCTCCAGGACAGAGAGCCGTGAATAGCAAGGTGTTAAATGGTGGAGATTAATAAGCCTTGGCAGGTCAGGGTAGGGGAGTTTGGGTGGCATCTGCTCACACTGCAGTGGGCTTAACTCTCGCCAGTTGTATGTGTAAGAGCTGATAGTTCTAACTTTCAAGTGGAGAAAAGCTCATTTTGTTTACTAAAGTACCCTAATTTGAGTATTTGAATTAACAGTGATGTTAAGGAGGACATCCCGTTTTCCCTTGTTAATGTGTGTTTTAATGTACTTTTGATGATGGAGTTGTCAGATTGCTAGCCACCCTGTCTAAAATAAGCCTCATAACTTTTTCTCACCCTCCAGCCTAACCTCCCCCCGCCCCCATCATTACTCTTGTGCTTCCTTCATAGCCCTTAGGACCATTTGTGGAATAGTTCAGTTTACCTGATGTTGGTGTCACTCCCCAAAGTGAAGCATAAGCATGACGAGGGCAGGCACCATGTCACTTTTGTTCCCAGCTAGGCAGGTGCCTAGCCTACCACTATAGGTACTCAATAAATATCTACTAAATAAACAGATGGCTGTATGAAATGTATTTTTCATTAAATGTAGAAGAATAAAAAATACAATATACTATTTAAATATTATATCCATAGATATGGCTCCAAACCCTGCAGAAGGAGTATTTTCCTTATTGTGATTTTAAGACTGTTATAGAATTCCTTTGCATTTCAGTTAGCACCTTCATTCTTAAGGGGGATCCATAACTGGAACTACATGCATCCGTTTACTCCAAGTGTGTTAACGATTACCCTTGTTAATAATACAGGAAGTGAAGATCATTGGGGAGGAGGAGGGCACTTCTGCATGAGAATGTGACAAATCCTATGAGTAGTTTCTCCAAGATTGACCTGTATATTTTCCCTAAACTGAAAATAAAATTATTTATGTTTTCACAGTGCCTTAGCTTTTAGAGAGATGTCGGACATCAATTCCATATTTGATATTTTTACACCTTAAGGAAACCAGGAATCAGGGAAATTAAACTACTTGCACAAAGTTTCCTCACTGATGAATGGAAAATCTAAGACATTGAATCAGAGCTTTGAATCAAACTTCAGTGAGTTTCCCATTAAAACACACAAGAATAATTTGTTTTTAAAAGGAAAATCTAATTTTATTTTTCTAGCTAACTGTGTAACTGCTATGCAACAATTTCATTGCCTCAGAACCTGAAAACCACTACCTACCAAACAAAAAACCCTCATGATTCACAACTCACCTCTTTCATAGAAGCTAAACTAAAACATTGGCATATTAAATAATCTAAAACATTTTAATCTTATCTAAGATATAGAAAACTTGTTTTTGCCCTTAAAATCTTTAAAATAATTTGTGCCGTTGATTCGATTAACTTGTTTATCTAGGAAAGTTTTGGTTTTTTCTAGCAGCATTAACTGTAGAACATATAAGTAATATTGAAATGTTTTTTGTTAGCCCAACAGTGTAAATATCTGGCAAGTATAATGTGAGTTACTTTTCCTTTGCTTTTGTTAATTTTTTTTCACTTTTTGGATCATGTTGTCACTTGAACACTTTTGGATATGTCTGGAATCATCTCTCTTCTCTGTTCTCCATTTCTTGTCCCCTTGGAATTAAAAAATCATCAATTTGATTTCAGTGCTCATCTGATATGTGACAGAATAAACAATACTGGATGTGTTCCAGGCGCACATTACATTGAATGCCATCCCTCCTCCAACAGATGGCCAATGTGGTGTTCGTTTTATGAGTGTCCTTAGATCGGGACAGCTTCCTGCATCATTGGTTTATTGCAACTGGTAGTGATATGGTTGGAAGAGTAACTTCCAAAAGCAGATGACATTTTGGTATAATTTATACAAATAATTATCTATACACAGGCAAACTACTAAAATACAAAAATAATTTCTACAGTCTTGAACAAAGGTGGCATTATGGAGGATCCCTGCTCACTGATGGCCTGATTCACTTTATATTACAATAAATTCAATAATTGTTGATAGAAAAAGTCACATGCCTGCTTCCGCTTCTCTTAATGGCACTGCAGGGTTAGATTGCAGCGTGAATGAAAAGATGGTATGTTTTCAAAGCCTTGGCAGCCTGTGGTGACCTTCAGGAGAAATGAAATGCTCTGCTGGCTAGAGAAACAATTGAGCTGAAACCAGTGAGGCGCAGTAAACTCAGAGATAGACTTCCCAAATTAAAAGCTGTTAGCAACAGCTCAGACAAGAAGAGAGAGAGTAAAGAATATCACTCTGCAAGGTGATTTTATGCAGATTTTAAAATTGGAGAGAAAACAAAGTGCAGATAAGAAAAAACTGTTTTTCTCTTCCTGAAGAACTTAGTGTACATATGATATCTAGACTGGGAACATATATGTCTATAACCTGTTGAAAAGCATGCAGAAAAAGAAAAGTCCAACCTTTTCATAAAACGGAGCATGAAAGAATTAGTAGGGGTCTTAACATTTTAAAATCAAATTGTTTTCTATGCATCTCTAAGTCACAAAACATCAGTCAGTGGACTACATATTTGAAGAATCCTTTTAACGTATTTGTAATAAAATATGTGTGCTATTGTTTCTCAGATGAAATGATTTAAAAAATGTATACTAAATCTGCTTACTAAATCTGTTGATGGTTAAGCTCTATGACTGTTTGCAATTTTTTATATTTTATTAAAATAAACGAATTTAACAAGGTTTCTAGTAGTTTGTTGAAAGAATAAAACAACTCCTTAAATATGTGTTTAGGATATAGATAAGACAAAGAGGAAGACTGAAAATATATCCTTTTTATATTTGCAAGGAATAAAAAGAAATGTGATGGACAACAAATAGATGTGCCATGTTCTAATATGTGCAGCAATTCTGTTAAAATGCTTATAAATAATAGTAAAACAGGTATAAAATAATCCTAGCCGTTCATGTTTACATATTCCACACATGAAAATTTATTTGCACAAATAAAAATGCTCTTATATCCACAAAGGCTCTATTATTCCTGTGTTACCCAAGCCACATACTATAGTTATTAATTTTACTTTAATATCTGTTCCTTTAATTACTTTGAAACTAGAAATGGTGGAGGAAGATGGAGGTACAATAACACAAAATTAAAAATATGTTAATTTTAATCTTACTTTAAAAAAATTATACTTCTAGAATGTCTTGCAACTCTCAGAAGCTCTCTTTACTTGTTACCGTTTTAATGGTGCACCCTTATTCATTCCTCTTCACAGTTAGTGACCTACATAATATTTATGCCAAGTCTTAAATCTAAAACTTCTGAGTGCTCAGCATAAATAAAAAATGAAGTTGTAAGCTTTCATGTGTACCTACTGTTTATGAAGAAAACAGATGTAAATGAAAATTTGAAGCGGAAAGGATTCTCCTAAAGTTATTTTAGTGCTTCTTAATCTTTTTTGATCATTTTCACTTGAAAATTTGATGAAAGCCTGGCCCTATCTCCAGAGAGGAAAAAAAGAGCATAGACACAAAAGAATTGTATTTTATTTTTGAGGACTTGCCAGCTCTTTCTATGAACTTCAGGGACTTCTTGGGTTTATGAAAGCAAATATAAAGCTCATTTTTATTTTTTCAAAAAATTACTACAAATGTTAAACTTCATTACCATAAAATTGAGAGGCATATGTATGGATTTCAACTTCAGCATTTGCTCCATACTGAACTGCAGCAAGCCTATCTTGCTGCATCTGAAATTCTGCTGTATAATGTCTTAACTTAGGAATCATTTGTGTCTATGTTTAAAGCAGTGGTTCTTAAAGTATGATGTCTAGACCAGTAACATTAGTGTCACCTGATAATTTGTTAGAAATGTAAATTCCTGAGACATCACTCCAGACCTATTGAATCAGAAATGGGAATGGTGGCTCGCACCTGTAATCCCAGCACTTTGGGAGGCCAAGGTGGGCAGATCACTTGAGGCCAGGAGTTCAAGACCAGCCTGGCCAACATGGTGAAACCCTATCTCTACAAAAAAATACAAAAAATTAGCTAGGCGTGCTGGGGCATGCCTGTAATCCCAGTTACTCTGGAGGCTGAGGCATGAGAATCACATGAGCCTGAGAGGCAGAGGCTGCAGTTAACTGAGATTGCACAACTGCCCTCCAGCCTGGGCAACAAAGTAAGACTCTGTCTTAATCAAACAAACAAACAAACAAAATGGGGCTTAGATCCAACAATCCAGTTACAGAAGCACTCCAGATGATCCTGATGCAAGGAATTCCCTTATTTCTAATTCTCATATCCAAGCATCTGATTTTAATTATTAGATCGATACATAATTTACATACAATAAATGCACCTATTTTAAGTATACATTGAGTTATGACAAATCTATGTACTCATTTAACAGCCACCACAATCAAGATATTGAACATTTTTTCCATCTCTCCAGAAAGTTCTCCTGTATATTTGCAGGCAATTCCCACCACCTTCTCCCCAATAAACTACTGATCTGATTTTCATTACTATCAATTAGTGTTGCCTGTTCTAGAACTTCATTTCTAAATGAAATTATACAGTATTTGCTCTACGTGATTTATTTTTAAATCCAGTCAGCTTGTTGTGTATATCATTACTTCATTTCTTTATTGCTGGATAGTATTCAGTTGTATGGACATACCATAACTCTTTATCCATTCACCTGTTGTTGGACATTTGGGGTGATTACAGTTTAGTGCTATTATAAACAAAGCTGCTGTGAACATTCTTGTAGAAATCTTTTTGTGAACACATTTTTCTTTATTGTAAGCAAGTACCTAGGACTGGAATTACTGGGTTGCATGTACAATATATCTCCATAAGGCTACCAAACTGTTTTCTAGTGTGATTATACTCCTACCAGAAACGTAAGTTCCAGTCGTTCCATCTACATCATCTCCAATATGTTGGTATTGTTGGTATTTTGTGTTGTTATTTTTAGCATTTACCCTGCTAATGAGGGTAAAGTGATCTCTCACTGTGATTTTAAGTTTCATTTCTCTGATGACTAATATTTAGCATGTTTTCATGCATTTATTGGCCATGAGTGTATCTAGTGTATCCTTTTTTTATTTTTATTTTTCTCTGAGGCAGGGTCTCCTTCTCTCACCCAAGCTGGAGGGCAGTGGCACGTTCACGGCTCACTGCAGCCTCAACCTCCTGGGCTCAAGTGATCCTCACCCCTCAGCCTCCCTAGTACTGGAACTACAGGCATGTACCACCATGCTCAGCTGATTTTTGTATTTTTTAATGGAAATGAGATTTCAACTTTGTTGCCCAGGCTGTTCTTGATCTCCTGGCCTCAAATGATCTGCCCACCTAGGCCTCCCAAAGTGCTGGTATTACAGGCATGAGCCACCACGGCCAGCTGAGTATATATCCTTTGATGATGAATTATCTGTTCAATTCTTTTTAATTTGGTTGATTTTCTTTTTCTCATTCAACTTTAAGAATTTTTTTATAGGTCTTTTGTCATTACATGTATCAGAAATATTTTCTCTCAGTCTGTAACAAGCCTTCTTTATTTTCTAATGATACCTTTTGAAGACCAGAAATTATAACTTTAATGAAATTCAATTTCTCAGTTTTATTTTTTAAGTTTTTAATTTATTATTTCTGATCTAAGAAACCATGATCTACCTCAAGGATCTTCTCTTGTGTCTTGTTGTAGAAGTGTTATAATTTTGGCTTTTATATTTACAAGTATTTTACATTTCTATTGAGATCTAAATATATTTGGTATATGGTGTGAGGTATAAGCCAATGGTTTATGTTTTTGATTTTCCATTTGTATATCCAGTTGTTCCAGCACATTTGTTGAAACTTCAGACAAGCATCAGTTTTTAAATTTCTAAGATAATGTACACCAGTTTTGTTTTAAAAGTTTAAGACTCTTCACCATTATTCTTAGATTTTGGCCAGAGCTTCCATTAGATAATGTTCATTTGGAAACATATTAACATGAAATCCAAATATTCCTAGAGTATTTAGTATTAGTCTAAATATATATATTAGTTTTGCCTTAATTCAGCTAGAGGAAAGAAAAGGTAAGAATACTCTAGGTAGAACTCTACTTCATTGGAAAGGTGAATCTGCTATGGAGAACATTTCTTAGCTGGCATAGTTAAAATACTACCAACTTTCAAAGCAGAATGCTAAATTGAAAGTAAAATGACTGAAATAGTGAAATGCCTAGTAAATTATGAAATTATGCATAGATTTAGTTATGACCATTGAAAATATCTTCCTTGAGGCCGGGCATGGTGGCTCACGCCTGTAATCTCAGCACTTTGGGAGGCCAAGGCAGGCAGATCACTTGAGGTCAGGAGTTCAAGACCAGCTTGGCCAACATGGTGAAACCCTGTCTCTATTAAAAATATAAAAATTGGCCTGGTGTGATGACGCGTGCCTGTAGTCTCAGCTACTCAGGAGGCTGAGGCACGAGAATTGCTTGAACCCGGGAGGCGGAGGTTGCAGTGAGCTGAGATAGTGCCACTGCACTCCAGCCTGGGTGACAGAGTGAGACTCTGTCTGGAAAAAAAAAAAAAAAAAAAAAAAAGAGAAAGAAAATATGTTGCTTTAAATTTTATTTTAAATGGTAACAATTTAAAAAAATAGCTTTATATTTAATATTGTGGTAGAAATATGTTTATTTATAAAAGTTGAGAAGTTATAGGAAAACATAAAGAGTAATTTAACTCAACCATAATCCTTCCACTCAGAATAAGCATTCTTAACATATTGGTATATATTCTTCCAAATACATAATCACAAGGACCAAAATGGAAACATATTCTAAATATCATTCTTTTCCTTAAAACATTATAGATCTCTATATCTTAGTAAATGAAGGTCGAATAGCATCAGATTTTATTATTTGAAAGCGATACATCTTGTTTAACCACTTCCCTAGTAATGTTCATTACAAATATTTTTCTTGTTGTTTTGTTTTGTTTTGTTTTTTGTCATTATTAACAGTGCTATGATTAAGAGCCTGGTAGGTATAATTTTGCATTCTTATCTGATTGTTAGACTGTGTTTGTTTCAAAGAATAAAATTGGTAGTTATGTTTCTTTGTTTATTTAATGCATTTATTATCGAGCCTGAACTTAATCTTGATGACTTTGGCTGTATTAGCATATTCAACCTACTGGAACATTTATAATCTGGAAGTAAACCAGAAAATTGCCAAACTGTATTTACTTTTCTGGGGGATTTTGAGGACTTAAGTGAGTTTACATATGTGAAAGTAGATGGAATATTCTGTTACAGATTTCTATCATAGAAAATTGTGGGGCAATATAATCATATCATTAATTAAATATATACAGACAGTCCTCTACTTGTCAAGGTTCAAATTAACGATTTTTCAACTCTCCGATGGTGTGAAAGTGAATAATATAAGGTATTTTTAACTTCCGATTAGTTTCTGGGGACATAACCCTATTGCAAGTCAAAGAGCATCTGTATACAACAAACATCTGTTGTGCACAGTTCTCTATCTAGATGCAAAAAGGCCTGAAAAAAATAAAAGACTTCCTAGGTTCCTAGCAGGAAAAAAAAAGAAAAAGAAAAAAAAAAGCCATTTGTTGAGTAAATAAAGTCTTTTCCACACAAAAAAATTTTGAAGTTTTTGCCATTTATAATACAATTGAATTTGAGAACTTAAGATGCCATTTTAATAGGAATTTCTTACTCCGGAGTCCTTAAGTAAGTTACAGATAAGCATAATTATTTGTTTTCATATCTCTCTGAAAAAAAATCTAGAATCCCAAACCTTTTCTTACACAACTACCTCTCCCTGACCATTGGCATATAGTAAAGGCAGGTTTTCATTCATTTATTGAGTAGCTGTTGTGCAATAAACGTACTGAGCATCCTGGAGGAGCTTGCCACCTACTTGGGACTATAACATTTGAAAGTTATTTCAGATAGGAGAATTTTAGTTTGGATTTAAATCTGTCTTCTGTGAGGACTATGAGTTTAATTTTTTTTTCCCATCATTCCACCATGGACTCATCATTTCTTTGTCCAGTACAACATACTGGAGAGAGCAAGTTTACTGCTCACTTCCATTGAATCATAGGTGTTTTTCTCTGCACATTACCCTGAAGACCTTGATGAAAGGCATGTTTGAAAGTATAAATAAATATACTTACTTTTTCTTTAGATATACTTTATATTTAGAAATCAAAATTGGAAAAGAGCCCTGGCAGGCAATATTTAGTGCAAACTTAATTCTCTGTTTAGAATGTGAAACAATCTTGGCCCAAAGACAAATGTAGTACTATATTTTTCCGTGTTTTATTTCTCATATTTAAAAAATTTAAAACAAAAGGATATTTAATATTTTCTTTTTTGTTGTTGTTGAGACAAAGCAGAGTCTCACTCTGTTGCCCAGGCTGGAATGCAGTGGCATAACCTTGGCTCACTGCAACCTGCCCGCCTTCTGGGTTCAAGGATTCTCCCATCTCAGCCTACTAAGCAGCAGTGATTATAGATGCACACCACCAAGCCCGGTTAATTTTTGTATTTTTAGTACAGACAGGGTTTCACCATATTGGCTGGGCTGGTCTCGAACTCCTGACCTCAAGTGCTCTGCCTGCCTCGGCATCCCAAAGTGCTGGCATTATAAGTGTGAGCCACCACACCTGGCTGGGATATTTAATGTTTTCAACCTGTGGTTACTACTTAATTCATTGTACTGGGTAATATTTTAGAAATTGGTGGACGTGTTTTATTGACAAGTCCCTCACATGGTAAGAGTTTTTACCTATTACTGCCTAAATCTCTGTTCTGGACAACTCTATTTGTACTTTAAGTGTTTTACACATTTCAAGTATTTAAGCCTACCACCCTTTTAGAGACTTTGTGTCCCCCAGTGCTCATATGTGTTCTGTGAAAAGATTTCTTAGAGTGTGGTCAAAGAAACCATGTTCAACAGCATCCCCTAGGTTACTTGTTAGAGGTCAGCTTTCTTGGCCCTCTCTCTTCTAAATCTGAATCTCTGTAAGTGGGACTCTGTATTTTATATTATTAACGACATCCCAGATGAGTATGATGTTCACTGCAGTTTAAGTACCAATGACTTGCGGGATCAGTTCTCATTTTTGCCTCCTAGTTTCCGGTTAACATGATGCCTAATCTGAAGGGAACATCATGCTTCTCTTATTTCATACCTGCTTGGCTCTGAGAGCACTTGTCATCAAGGACAACTGTGTCTCACCTATTCGGGAGGAGAAATGTTTCTATGCGCATTTCGGGGTTTTGTTGGTATGCAGGGAACTGTCAAGAGAATCACCTTACCAATCTATTTGTCCACTCATTTCTCAGTACCTGGCCTTCACCTCCTCCCGGGACTGGGTGCTGGGGCAGTTCACGGGGTCAGAGGCATTTCACGAGCTACGGGTCTATCTCAACAGTGAAAGAGCTATCCTTTCTTGTACTCGACTCAAATGTTCAGTGAGCCATCTAGTTAGTTTTAAACTACACTATTTTCTGCTATGTAGGAGGGTCAACTAAGGACAAGAATATTAAGCTTAAGAGACTTATGCTCCAGAGATAATTTTTTAAAATTCAATTTATGCTTAAGATATTCTTAAACTTGTTAGTATATAGATTTTCAACTTAAATATTTTAATAGTCATTTACTATGATTATTTTTCTCTGTTTTTCTTGAAGAGTATTCTATTAATTACTTATTTTCTCTCTGTGAATAATGTCTATGTATAAAAATTTTACTACCAAGTTAATATATTGTTATCTGCTTCCTAAAGCAATTTCTGAGCTTTCATTTTATGACACAACTCATTAGGTTTTTTTACTAATCAGATTAATATTGCACATTGAGTAATTATCTTATAAATTTGAGTAACATTATATATACAGACATAATCAAAACTCCCAAATCATTTCAATCAAAAATCAATATAAAACTGGTAAATAATAATATATTGATAACAAATTTTAATTCATCTCACATTGATTTTAATTGAAATGGTAGTATTCCAAATTTTCTTGGTTATATTGCTATCAATATTTTATTATCTATTAAAGGAAAGCAAATCACATCTCACTAGTAAATGCCAATTCATCTACTTTTTAAATTTAAATGCAAATTCTTTCCAACCCTTACCTTTACAAAGAGATAAGTCAAAATAGGAATTGCATATGTTATGCATTACTTTATACACACTTCAATATCAAAATTATTTTTTATCATGATTCTCCAAAAACTTATTTTAGACCAACATCAAGGAATTCAATTTTTATCCTAGTTTCTATATTAAATTGCAATACAACAATAAAATTCTTAGACATTTCTTATTAAAGAAAAAAAAACTATGTTTTATCATAGTTCTCACAAATCCCTGTGTAATTTTCAATATATTACTAGATGGAAAAAAAAACAGTAAGGATATTTGTGCTATACATACTTCAAATGTGGCATCCTATGCTTTTCTCATGAAGGAAAGAGAAATGCCTTTTATATTATGAACCACTGGTAAAGTGAGTAATGACTAAGAGGATGTCCTAGCAAACCTTCCCTAGGTAATCTCATATAGGTTTCAGAATCAAAGTTAGGAATTTCCTCTTAGTGCCTACAAAGTTTGGAAACTGCAGTTTTATAACATAAGGCTTTGGGCCTTCTGTGTCAACAATAAAGGAAGCCCAATTCACATTTTCTCTAATCGTGATTTGGCAGTCCTTGCTTACATGAATATAGTAAGATGTTCATGCTGCCCTTGCTACTATCGTTAATTGTGCACAGTTCCCCCATGATCCTCCACCAGCTGCTGCTACTGCCTATACTGAGGTGGTCAGAACAAAGTTCAGGAGGAATAGATGTTGAAATGGACAAAAATAAGTGATTGTATGTCCTTTATGTATTTCTCAAGTAGGAAATAAATATTTAGGATTTGGGGAGTCTCTTGGTTATTCAGATTTCTAGCTAGATCAGAAATAGGTAAGATTTACTAGATTTCTTAATCCTTTTATTAAACTTATTGGATTCTGGATTGTAAAGCACTTGATACACTTTCATTTAACTTGGGTACTCAAATAGTGTCTTTCACATATAACTATTTTTATAGCAACCACACCTGTGTCTTATAGAGCACTCCATATGTGTCTTTTTTATTTAATCTGTAGAATATTGAGAATGTTTTTAGTCTGTATTTGCATTGATGGATAACACTTCACATTTAAAATGTACAAACACACACTTTAGAAAAATTATTATAAATATAATATCAAGCACTATAAAACAATGTTTTAGTAATGTTGTAATTTAAAATAGGCTCTGAGATATATTCTAGGTCAAAATTATATACTATTTGTAATCCAGTGAAAAAATTATTTGCTTATAGATTATATATATAATCATTTATATATAAATGATTTTACTAAGAGATAAAGGATGAGAGGATGAAAAATGTCCCCTAAGGATGCCGTAGGGATGCAGAATATATATTTTATATATATACATATATAATATTTATATGTAGATAAGATATTTATATTTATATATTTACATATAAATATAAATAAATAAAATATAAATATATAAATTACATATATAATTACATATAATTATGTAAATATATAAATTACATATAAATATATATTACATATAAATATAAATAAATAAAATATAAATATATAAATTACATATATAATTACATATAACTATGTAAATATATAAATTACATATAAATATATATTACATATAAATATAAGATATTTATATATATATGTGTATATATATTTCATTACAGAAGCTTTGCCTTAAATACTCCCTGAATAAATGAGAAAAAAAGCTAAAGTGAAATTTGGACCCTTATGAGAGTGGAAGGATATGTTGAACATTTTTCAATAGTCATAATTATTTAAAAAATTACATTCAGGCAAAGAATCCCAGAATTTAAAGCACTTTCTTAGAGGCAGAATGCAATGGTAATTGTACAGGAATGTGGCTTTGGACTTTCTCAACTTCAGTGTTTATGTCTGTTAATTCAAGATGCCAACCAGCTGGTCTCTCAGTTCAATATTATATAGTCCAATGTATTATATCAATCCTGCTTCTCAAATTGTGGTCCACGGACCCCTGAAATCTTCTAGTCACTGTCAAGAGAGTCCCATAATAATATTAAGGTGCTCTTTGTCCGTTTCATTGTGTTGAGATTTGTATTGATGGTGCAAAAATCAGTGGTGAGTAAGATGCTGGTGCCTTAGCATGAATCAAATCTAATTGGCAGTAGACTGATTGTATTATTTACTGCCACATTCATGTCTAGAGAAGGAGAAGAGACAGGAGAAGGAGGAGGCAACTTTTCTTAAGAATGTCCTTGATGAAGCAGTAAAAACCTCAACCTTTGAGTATGGACTTTTTAATAATCTATGTGATGAAATGAAAAGTACACAAAAAGTATTTTTACTGCATACCCAAGCACAAGGGCAGTCTTGAGGAAAAGTTCATGGGGGTGGTTTGAGTTGCTAGCTGAACTAGCCACTTTTTCATGGAACATCGTGTTTACTTGAAAGAACAGCTGTCAAGCTACCCTTATTCATAGTTGGGCGTTTCACATGCATTTTCTCAAAAATAACAAAGTGAGTCCATCACTTCAAAAGAACAACCCACAATGTTTGTTTCCAAATTTGAACTTTTACTTGAAAGCTTGAATTTTAAAATTAGAAAAAAGTATTAGGAAATTGTATATGCCACTGTGAATATGACTGCTTCTCAAATGTAAAGACATTCCTGATGAGATGGGTGGTGATATTAATGAATATGATTTTTAAATAATGACGTATGTCCACATTTGGGAGAGCTGCAGAACCCAGTGCAATGTTTTCAAAATGACCAGTCCGTGATGGTAAAATTTATGCTTAGTAAGAGATCCATTCAAAGTGAATGATAGACCAGTGAATTTTAATGTAATAGAGCACATTGATATGGTTTCAGATTTCACATTGCAACTAATCTTTAAGAAATAATCACTTGTCAAGTTTTGGTGTAGTATTAAAGAAAAATACCCACAGCTGTTTTAAAAAGCTATTCAATTACTCCTTCCTTTTTCAGCTCTATATCTATGTGAGAGCTAACTTAAAAATATGCATCAACCAAAACATCTTGCAAAAGATTGACTACTGAAGCATTTATGAAAATCCAGCTGTCACTTATTATGCCAGACATAACAACTTTTCAAAGATATAAAATAATCTATCTCTTCTTGAAGTTTTTGTTTGCTTTGAAAGGACAGTTATTTTTTATAACAATGTTATGTGTTAACATGCAATGAGTTCATTTTTGCTATTTTCAAATGAATGATTTTTTAAAAAATCTGTTTTAATTTCTAATATGGTTAATAGTAATAAATATAACCTACATAAACAAAAGCCTCTAAGACCAAAAAGTTTGAGAATCGCTGTTATAATCAGGGTGGTTTCAAAGAAGCTATTCAAATCTAAAATAAAACTTCTTTTGCCACTAGAGGGAGCTTTCATTTTACATAAATATATTGTATAGAGCCATTAAGAATTTATATGAAAAATAAATGTAAGAATTCTAGAATCACAGCACTTACTATGCAGCACAAAACTTTGTGAGAACTCTACTGCTTTGTTTCTTTGGTAGCCCTTTAGACAAAATGGAAGGATTTTTTTTCCTACAATCATAATTTTGTGCCTGGTATGCTTGAGAAAATGATGTTTACGTTAGATATTTGAGAAAACATCACAAATTCTTAATACATGACACCATATAGAAAGAATTCATTAACTTTTTCATTTTTCTAACTGCTTCCTTATAAATAGCAGGTGTTGATGTAGTTCGTTCTTTTCTAACTGACCTTTGAGTAATTGCTAATTGAGTGTAGGTCAGTCAGAAATACTTCTGACATCTTGTATTTCTCCCAGAGACATTTGTATCAGTTACAGAGAAATGACTGTGCATATGGAAGCAGTGGGGAAGTCCTGAATGATTTAGTTCTCTTCTCTGAGGTCCACATGGAATCACACCACTACTGCAGCCAGTCATTCCTGTGGTTTTATAAACTCTCCCTCAGTGACATGCATTTTTTTTTTAAATAATAAAATTTATCTTTGTTTGTCTTCCTGAAGGCTTGATATGGAAAACCACATTCTGATTTATGGGCACAGGCTCAATAGGTAAAGCTGCTGGATTAATTTTGTAGATATTTTAGAAATAATTGCAGGTATTATTATATTTCATAAATAATCTTAAATAGTCAGTGTTATAGTAGAATTTAAGTTAAGCACATCCAAATTTGCAGCACCAATGCTGGTCCAAATTCTTTAGGATGTTTGTCTTCTTAATATGATGTAATGTGCCCTGATAAAGACCAAGATGAGAAAACCGCCGTAAGAAAAATCATTTTCCTTGAGTACTTTCTTCTCCCTGCAGAGCCTTTTCTTATATTCTGTTAAACTAGTGGTTCTTAACATATTGAAGTAAAAAAAAAAATTGTTTTTAAATCAGGTGGAAGCCATAGTCACTCTGTCCAGAAAAAAAATAATGCAAACACAGTATGATACATTTTGCATAAAAATATTCAGGTTTTTGGACCTCCTGAAGTCCATGAGAGTTCTAGGTTAAGAATCCAGACTTTAAATCAATAGGAACCAGTGAAGCTAGAATGTGGCAGGTTTCTTTTGAGGGGGGTAGGGTACTGAGGATGGAGACGACAAGTATCTGGGACTAACATGCGTTAATCACCTTATTTATTTGGAATCACAAACAAATATCTTTGGGGATCCTGAAATACTTTTAGTAAAGGCTCCAAAATCCATTTCTACTAAAATATTATATATATATAAAAGTTAGAGCTGAAAGCTTTGGTAGAGTTGAGACCAGACTTGGTGAAACCTGGTTACACTCCAGTCCAGAAATCCATTCAACTTGCCAGTCTCCATCATGGATTTTAAAAAGCGATTTATTTAGAAAAGCAGTATTGAGTCCATCTTAGTTTAAACAAATTAAACTTTTTTGAATTTCCCGGAGCCAAATTGGTCTCAAGAATTCATTAAGAATAACTATACAAGTTTAAGTTATATAAAACAAGCTAAGAGCATTTCAAATGTGGGCAAACAACTCACAATAGTAACACTAAAGTTGTTCATCCATATTCAGTTTGTAACATTTTCACTCTTAATTGAGAAAGGATTTTCATAATATATTTAAACTATGAATAGTGAAGACATAAAATGATTTTACTAAGAGATAAAGGATGGGAGGACCAAAGATGTCCCCTAACGATGCTATAGGAATGAAGATGACAAAGGAGAATAGAAAGATAATCTTTTGCTTACAAATTCTTGGCAAATGTTGACAGTTGAAGCTTACCCAGAAAATGAAATAATTTTTTCTTTCTTTCAAAACAATTGTACCCCACATCTCTGCTCCCTAAAATGTTTGTAAAGAATTTTTATTATTATACATTGCTCTCTAGAAGTCCTTCTTTTAATCTCACATCTATATACCTGAATTATTGGCCTAGGTTTTACTTAAGTCATAGGTGATTGATAGTTTAATTTTGCATATGTGCTTGGATATAGCCATGGTGGTGAAATGAAACTAGATAAACTTTATTATTAATATACTTAACTAACTATGACTTTCTCTTACCGTTTCATGTCTACTGCCATCTTCCAGTAATCATGAAATAATAATTTGCAATGACCTTCAGCATGAATGGGTTACTGATACCTTGATTCTACTTTTTGAGGATTATGTTGATTGAAATGAATAATTTTTCTGTCTTTCTCATTACCTAGTTGAGCCTAACAAATATATTAAGGGTGTCTAGGGTCATCACACATAAAATGAATGTATAACTCCTGCAAAACTGAAAAATTGAGTTTGTAGGCTGCCAGTTTGGCAAGAATACATTCAACACCTTTATGGGTAACTTCAAATATTTGCAAAACTTGGAGAGAATAGCAGACAGTATGATTTGCAGCTTGGAGAGTAAACTTTGTGAGTCAACAATGATGTTGAAAGCCAGCAAAGATCTAATGAATACATGTTACAGTTTTAACACTGAAAATCAACTTTCAGTTATTCATGAGGCTATTTTTTCTTCTTAAAAAGCCCTTGGTTGCCCTTCCATTCTTCTAAATTTGGCAGGCACACTTAAGTGGTGATGATGAGTGGATAGTGGCATGTGGCAGGCTGTGTCATGGTCCTGGGAGACCTGTCCCATTCTGAAGAGAACTCCATGAAGCAGCTGAGGGCTCAGCCATATGTCCAGATTTTTCAGGAGATAGATGGTGAGAGCTAAGGAGAGTGTCAGTGTCCCTGAAATGGAGCTCAGGTCAAGGATTCAGCCCCAGGTAGAGAAGTGAACCAAAGCTTTGCCATATTTAGGAAAGCGTGTGGGGTAGGGAGCTCTGGTGTTGGAATAGGGAGAATATTCTGGCTTGTTCCATGTAGATGCTTTAAATTTACACAAGTGCCCAGGATACCAAGGCTAAATCTTAGACCTTACTTTCTACTGGGAATGAGGCTTCTCAAATTAAATATGCCTTGTTCAGGATTGACTCAGGTGAGCTAAGACTGCATGTGTTTGATAGTAGATCCACGACTGAGAAAATGAGGGCATCTTTTCTCTAGTGCAACACTTTCATTTCCCAGGGGACCCTAGTGTGTCCTGTGAATGACCTTTAGAAATAAATTAACTTTTCCTAGAAAAATAACAAAGGTGAACTAAAAATGAACTTATTATTATTAACATGGATTTTGCACAGAATTGACTTTTGATGAAACCTGCTTATTATTTTTTAAAAGCTTTTACTGAGATGTAATTCTCATACCATAAAATTCGCCTATTTAAAGCATACAGTTCAGTGGTTTTTAGTATATTCACAGAGTTCTGTGACCATTACCACAATCTTTGGAACGTTTTATTCTAGAACTTTTTCTTCATTCCTTCAATAATCCCTGTACCCATTAGAGTCACTGTTCAGACTCCCCTACTTCAAACTACTAGCTCTAGGCAACTACTAATCTGCTTTCAGTCTCTGTAGATTTTCCTATTCTGAGCATTTTATAGAAATGTAAGCGTACAATATGTGATATTTTGTGACTGACTTTTTTTCACTCAGCATAATGTTTCAAGGTTCACCCTTCTCATAGCATGCATCAGTACTTTATTCCTTTTTACTGTACAGTAATATTCTATTGTATGAATAATATGAATATTGTATGAATATTCTATTGTCTTTTATTTATTCATTCATCAGTTTGTAAGTATTTGTGTTTCCACTTTCTGGCTATCATGAGTAAAACTGCTGTGAGCATTCAGGTACGCGTTTGTGTGTGTGGACATACGTTTTCATTTTTCTTGGGTATATATCTAGGAGTGGAATTGCTGGGTCATATGGTAACCCTATGTTTTATATGTTGAAGAATTCACAAATTGTTTTCCAAAGTGGTTGTGCCATTTTATAATCCCACCAGCAATATATGAAAGTTCCAATTTCTCTACATTCTTACCAGCACTTATTATTGTCTGTCTTTTTTGTTTTAACTTTTCTGATGGTGGTAAAGTGATATTTCATTCTGGTTTGAGATTGCATTTCCCTAATTACTAATAATGTTGAGCATCATCTTATGTGCTTGTTGACCATTTGAATATCTTCTTTGGAGAAATGTCTATTCAAATCTTTAGCCCATTTTTAAATTGGATTTTTTATATATGTATATTTAAAGTGTTCTTTGTAGATTATATACACAAAACCCTTTTCAGATAGATGGCTTGTAAATATTTTCTCCTGTTCTCTGGGTTGTCTTTTCATTTCCTTGATGAGGTTCTTTGAAACACGATAGCACGATAGTTTTAATTTTGGTGAAATCCAGTTTTTTTCTTTTCTCATCCATACTTTTGGTGTCATATCTAAAAAAGAAAAAAGATTGCCTAAAATACTGTGCATATTAAACCATTTTACATTTTGCCCTTCGTCTTTTAGACTTACAGAATTTTTCCTTTGCTGCATTATCAGGCTGTCCTCACCAGCACTTAAGGACCATTTCTCTGGTGTTAGAACACGAGAGAGGGAACGGTTTTCAGGAAGTCCTTTTTTTGATACAGAAATCATTTACCTCCTAGCTGCCACTAGCAGTGAACATGGGAAAGAGCAGATAACACAAAACCTACCTTTTCTTCTTAACCTCATGTAGAAATTTCACTGAGGTATAGTATATTTCTAGTTATTTTTATGTATTTTAACTAATGCCTAACACTTTGAATGGCCACAAAGGATATTATGACTAGAAAATTCAGTCTTATCTTTTCCAAAAAAAGTCATTGGATAGTGTTACTTAGTACAGGACAAGAGTGTATACTCTGGAGTCGTGCCTCCAGGTTGAATCCTGACTCTCTTAGCTGTGTGAGTTTGGGCAACTTATATGATTTTTTGTGTGTGTGTTTTAATTCTCATCTATGAAATTGGAGTAATGACAGGACCTACCTCATAGACTTGTGAGGATTAAATGAGATATTATAGGTAAACTAATTAGAACAATGTCTGACACATAATAAGTTCCCTTAAGTGTTAAATGATAATGATGTTATTGTTTTGTGCTATAGAATTAATGTATCTGTGGAAAATTGGCCAAAACAAATTCTGATGGATCTTCTTTACTGCTGTTTAAATATTTCAGACAAAATGAAATATAACCTAGAATATGAACAGCACTAGGTATGCATACTTGAAACAAAAATCATCATGATCATTTATAGATTTGTATTTTACTAAGATGTTTTTCTCTTATAGAAATAAATTATACCTTCTAATAGTAAGGAAGTTGCCTCTGCAAGTCTTTGTTGTTTAATTTGTTTTAATTTCAAACATTAAAATAGCACATTAATTGATCAAGGAGTCTCAATTAATTTCAAATGTTGCAAATATACTAATATTTATTCATGGCAATCACAGCAGGGGTAGAGGGACAGGAGACAACCATCTTGTAGAGGAAGAGCTTTTAAAACAATTATATTAATTCCATTTATAGGAAAAAAATAATTCATAGAAAAATTCATGTTACAGTTCCTAAAAGCATGTTCCAATTACTATTCCGAAAACAATGTGTCAGATTCTATTGTATTCATTGGCTATTACTCATTTTGGCAGTTTGGGCTATGCTGCCACTAACAGTTTCATGAGACTAGCATACTATCTTCTAGTATACACAAAATTGTGTAGATACCTTGTCTCTCTATCAGACTGTCGCTCCCTGAAGGAAAGCATTAACCAAACTTGTTCTGTATTCCCCGTATCCAGTACGGTACTTTGTCCATAGAAAGCACTCAGTAGATTCCTAGGGATCATGCAATTTTAGAGCCACAGGAGAAGGGCCTTCATTAGATATGGCTCAATTCATGAAGTATTTATGTAATGTGTGAAAAAAATATACTAACTCTACAGCAAAGGAGTGAAAAAAGTCTGGAAAGATACTTTCCCCCACGAAGCCTGCTTTCCCTTTGCTCCTTTGCAGTTTCCCAATCTTGTTCCTCTTCCTGTCACTCATGGTGCTGACACAGATGCCTCAGGATACCACTTGGCAGGGTGCAGCTACAGGTGTTCCCTGCATATCTGGAACGGCCTTATTCAGCAGATTCTCTCGCTTGTGTAAGTCCCTGTCTCTCCCTCTAAACTGGAGCCCTGTGAAGGCAGAAATCATTCTTATTCTGTGTTGCATTATTTTTGTCTAGTGTGTAGTGGTCTGGCATATAGCTAAAAAAACCACTCAGATATATAGTAATGATTGAAGTAAATGTCTAGCTCTACTGCAGGCTAGCTGTGTGATTTGGGGGAAGTCTGTTAGCCTCTCTGGGCGTCTGTCCATCTCTCTATAAAAAGATGAGGGCTGGACCTGATCAGGGTTTGAAATGAGGTGATCCATTTGCTGATTTTGATCCAGAACGGTGCTTTTTTTTTTTTTTTTTTTGGTTTGTTTGTTTTTGTTTTTACAAAGAAGCATGTACTACCATTTTGCTGCAAGACCCCCTTTCAACTTTCACCTTTGTGCTCAGTGTTATCCTCCAAGCTTCTGAAAGCACTCTGGCATAGGCTGAAGCTTTGTGTTACCTTTCTGTTCTAAGACTTGCAGTCTGTGGTTTTAGGATATGCATGATTTCATGCTTCGCCTCCATTTACTTACAAGCAGGAGCTTTCATTTACGTTGTCTTGTCCTCTTGAGTATCATTTGTTTTCACTCTATCCACCTGGCAAAGCTTATGGATTTCAAAGCTCACAAATTCCTGCTGTTGACTGTGCCCTTTACTTTAACAGGGCCAATTATATCTTCTCTCTAGATCTTTTTATTAGCACCCTACAAGGTGTGAATTTTTAGCATTATGATGAAGATAAAATGAGTAGTGGGAAAACATCATCTTTCAGAATATATATCCACACATGAATTTTAGAAATTCTGTTATTAATTTGAAATTATTTATTTTCCTTTCTATGGATTATACCTATGAGTCTATGTTGGTTATGGAGATGGATGATTACATTTTGATTCCGAACTTACCAGCAATATTCGTAAGTAAGTATACATATGTACTATAGACATGTTAATAACTTTAATTAGTTATACCCCAGGATTTTTTTCCAGGGCAAAACCAATATAAAAACGGGGCATAATCCTCCGTGAATCTGTTGTGTGAGGTCTGATTACTCCCATGAGGTGGCATCTATAAATGTTGCTGCTTATTAGATTGAAGTATAGTTGACACGGACCCATATTTAGTTAGAGTTGAGTGGGCCATAACATTCCTTTTTTGAGTAAAAATGTTAACATAGCTAGTAGTTATGAACAGTGAGATGAACTTCTGCTATTTTTGCACTCAAAAAAAGTAAGAAATGTAAATTTTGTGACTGTTTTCAGTACTGAGTAGAATAGCAGCCATTACATTGAGAAATAGGTGACTGTTTGACTGCCTATTGCTGCTCATTGCTGCTCATTTTAGAACATTCTGTATGGTTAGCTACTTGAAGCATAGATTCACAATAGAAGCAACTTTCAAATCTAATAGAAACCCGTGGGACATACACATGGGCCTGTTCAAATAATTGAACTCCCTTCTGCTTATGACTATCTTATTTGCCACTTGGTGCAGCCCCGAAGATTGTACAAGCTGTGAAGAAGCCACTTGGATATGGTCTGACAGTCTCAAAGCAATCATTTCAGCTTCCGTCACAGTAGACCTACTTTATGGAGCACTAAGGGGCATTGTCATTAAAAATACTGGAAGTAATTGCTCGTACATGGTCCTGAGTAGTTCCTTCCCTTCTATATATTTTGCATGCTCTTACACTGTTATTCTCCACATTGTTATTTCAGATATTAGGAGATTTGTGGTCACAGGCTAAAGATGACCTTATTATACAACAATCTGATGTTTGAAGCAGCAGTATCTAGATGTGTCAGTTTCTTATATATCGCCTTGAATAAGTGTTTCTGCTTTGGGGGAAGCTCTACCTAACTGATACATCTGTAAATGTGGCAATTTAAAGATTACCATGGTCAATATAGTCTTTCTCCACCTTTGGCCTTATTACGCTCACCCTATGTCAAGTGCTTTATCTCTTATGGAGAAGGGATCTTGAGTTTACTGAGGACTCAATGTGCTTGCCATCAATGCCTTCTCACTTAAAAACCATTTATTATTAATTCATAGATAAAATTGATTGATTAATAAAATATCTGAAATGAATAAGGGGCGTTAGAAAAGACAGTTCTGATTCACATTTATTTTCCCCTTATTTTCTGTAAATATATTTTACCTTATTTATTAAATGTGTATGAGTGCATAACAATGAGAAATAGAATGAATGAGAAAATGTGGGCACATACTCTCTAAGAGTAAAATCTTGCTGTTGTGTGTGATTTTGTTCTGATGCCAGGTACTTGGTTTGAAAAAAAGTTTCTAGTGCCTTATTAATTATGTGTTCACCATTATTACATAAGTAATTACCTTATGTAATATTAATGATATTACGCTCCACTCAATTAGAGAACTGTAATCCTCAATTGCACAGACATCCTCACCTTTAGATATTTATTCAAAATTTAGAGAAAAAGAAAGATACATTAGATATTTGATCTTTGTAAGGATTTCCAAAAGACTTTTTCACCAATTTCAGCCGATATTAGTGAAACATAATCAGTGATATAACACTACATGGTATTAACATTGTTTCAGGATCATGAGAAAGCTCTTTCTATATCAGAAATGCACACCTTTATATGGATTAGACATGCTAAAAAAGTTTCTAACCTTGACCTTAGCAATATTAATTTTAGGAGTTCAAGAGGACACACCTAAAACCATCTAATCCAAGTTTTTACCAAAAGCTGGAATGTCTCCTAAGATCCTCATCAAACATTTGTCCAGGCTCTGCCTGAATACCTCAAAAACAAAAAGTTCATAATCTAGTAAAGCGTAAGCATTGTGGTGTTGGTAAACACTAATTCCGCAGGGTTTTTTTCTGCTTCCAATGCATCAGCTCTCTTTTCCCCAATGCCATCTCCTGGAGACAAGCAAAATGATCACATTTTCAATCATCTGAAACATTCCAAATTTCCTGCAGCTGCTTCTCCTTAAGTGTTTCTCCGTAACACATTATTGAGATCAGGTGGCCTCCTGGGTTCCCTTCTGGATGGATATTGTCATCCAGCTCTTTCCATAGTTTAAAATATCTCCATAATTTTGTGTCATGCTAATGCTTCCTCACTTGTAAGGCACTCCAGAAAGTACCACAGTTTGGTTTCTCCTTTGACCTAAATTCTCCTGAAATGTGCCTCCGTGGGGTTATTGATGGTCTCCTGGGCATCAAGCCCTGAATATATTAGTCTCTCTGCAGCATTTGATCTGGTTGGCTCTTTGAGGCTCTTTCTTCTTTTGAGGTCCTGAAATCTCCTTCTGCTTCTTCTCAGGCTCTTCTTTGAGTTCACCATTTAAAGCCCAGAGTTGGCATTTTCCAAGGTGGTATTTGTCAGCTTTTCATAGAGTACACATACTTACTGAGTGATTTTATATGCTATTATGTATTATTATCCATATTTTGATAATTCACAAATACACAATCACCAATCCAGATCTCTCCTAACTTTTACAATTCAGTTGCCCCATGAACTGCCCTGGCTTAGCACCTTGTCACTTCCTACCCATTTTACTAGAACGGTATCAGGACTGGTCTTAGGTGGAATTCATGTATTCTCAGAGGCTAGGCTAAGCTTCCTGAAACAAATATTAATAATTATCCTGAGTCACAAACTTCAATGACTCCCCTTTGCCCACCGAATCCTTTTCAAGCTCCTTAGTTATTTAGTCCATAGATTTTTTTATGACGTTTTTCAGGTTATATCTCCAATCTCACGTAAAACCACATTCCATCTTAAAGTCTCAAGTTATAGTCATAGAGAACCAGCCTCTGTGTCCTGAACACTTGGTGCTCTTTCTCCTGCTCTGAGTCCTAGGCAGCTTCTTCTGCCTGAAACTCCAGGCATTCCCTCTCTCCTCTCTCTTCACTTGACTACGTCCTGTACAGCTCAGAGACACCACTCCTCTATCCCATGGCTTACTCTTCCAAAGAGTTAAGTGCCTCTCCCGTGGACTCTTGGAGCTCCTGTGCACAGTACAACTCTCTACCCTAGCACTTCTTACACTGTATTATGATCATTCGTGTACAGTCAGCCCTCTCTGTCCATGGATTCTACATCCATGGATTCAGCCAACCTTGATCAAAAATATTTGGGAAAAAAAAATTAGCAATACAATACTAGAATGTGATACAAATTTCAAAACAATATAAAGTGATTTATATGACATTTACATAATGTTAGGTCTTACAAATAATGTAGAGATGATTTAAAGTATATAGGAGAATATTGGCAGGTTATATACAAATATTGTGCAATTTTATATCAGAGATTTGAGCATCCTCAGCTATTGGTATCCTCGGGGAGCCCTGGAACCATTCCCCTGTGGATACTGAAGGATGACTGTACATGTCTCTCCACCACCAAACCATGAGTAACTTGAGGGAAGGGGTGTCTTTTCTCATATGTGTAACCCCACTACTTATGAAAATGACTTTGGCACTTGAATGTATGCCTTAATATTCATTTATTCATTCAGTGAACATTTTTTGAGTATCCATCTGCCGTGGTTTTAATATGTGCCCCAAAATTTGTGTGTTGGAAACTTAATTTGCTATGTAATGGCGTTGGGAAGTGGGTACTTTTGCGAGGTCATTAAGACCTTTGGGTCATTAAGAGAAGCTGAATGGATTAATGCCACTATGAAAAGGGCTTGCAGGAGTG
Source organism: Macaca mulatta (assembly GCF_049350105.2). Lineage (NCBI taxonomy): Eukaryota > Metazoa > Chordata > Mammalia > Primates > Cercopithecidae > Macaca > Macaca mulatta. Next base: position 19,369,778 of record NC_133409.1, on the reverse strand, counting down.
GATTCTTTCATTCTTCTGCTATGTGAGAGCACAACGTTTTGTCCTTTCTTGCCCTTCCACCTTCTGCAATGTGAGGACGCAGCAAGAACGCCCATACCAGATGCATAGTCTTGATCCTGAAATTTCCAGTTTCCAAAACTGCAAGAAATAAATTTCCATTTGTTATGAGTTACCCAGTCTGAGATTCTCTGTGATAGCACCACAAAATGGACAAAAATACTATTAATCTACAAAGGGTTACAATAGACGTTACTGAAAAGATAAAAATGAACTGGCTCTTACAAAACTTACTAACAATTAAACAATGTATTTATTCCCTTTAAATGTTATTTCATTTTTTATTTTAAAATGTGGGATCATTTTAAATCTTCATCTTGCTATAAACCATATTAGTTAGTTTTCCTGTCTATGTCCTATGTAGATTTGTTCTTTAGAACATAGTTTGGGTTGCAAAGCGTGCACTTAGTGCTAACATTTATCTCCTTTCATCCTCAGAGTAACTCTATAATGTCCATATTATTATTCTCTTATGTGTGAAAAAATAGAAATGTGCAGACTGTGTCAAAGCACAGTTTCAAATTCAAGGCCCTAGAGCTTTACACTAAGCTGATCTAGAAGCTCTTTTTGTCTTTATTTAAGGCACTGATAACAAATGCTGAATGAGAAGGAGCTGAACTCTGAGCCCCCAGGACTGACATTACAGATCTTTTTCCTGGTGCCACCATCCATTTATCAGACATTCTTATCAATCTCCCTAGTAGGCAACCCACCTTTCTTCATCTGTCCACAAGGACATTACAAAGAGCTCACTAATGCCTTGCAGAAATCGCTCTCCGCCATCTCCATGGCATTGCCTGTATCTACAAATCGAGTACCCCATCAAATGGGGAAAATGGAACTACATGACCCGAGGTTCAGTCCCTGCTCAATACTGAGCCTCATAAATATCTGTCAGACTAATGACTGACTTGACTTTCTTCCCTATTCTTTCCGTTACAGCTGCTAATAACTTGCGGGTGCATAAATACTGAGTTCAATTATCCTTTAAGTCCTTAGGTGTGCTACATTACTGTTAGTATGAATACAAAACAAAACCTCTCTTCAGAGATTGGATGGCTTCCTCACATGGAATGTGCATAGTTGTGTATCTGTCTTAATCAGTCTTCTCCTTGCTCCAAAGAAAAGATTTCTGAAATCATGCACTCCCCAACTAGTAGTTTTACTAAGTGGCCAGGCAAGCAGGACTGAACCCAACTGTGTTGAGACTTCTTTCATCTCCAGAGAAAAGGAGCATCAGGCAGCCCTGCCCTGGATAGGGCCTGAGTACGGAGCCCGTTTGACAGGGGACAGAAGGAGTCCGTGTCCTACCTAGAAAGAGGCTGAGTAGGGTCAACTCCCCGGAATTGGGCACAGTTAGGTTCCCATGCCCAGTTTTCCACTTGCTGCTTGATAGTGCAGTCAGGAGTGACAGTGGGAAACAAATTAAATAATAGGTTGTTTACAATATATTTTTAACAGTTTTCCCCCACAAGGGTTAATGGCTTCTTGCTTAAAAAAAAAAAATAGTAACACAACTCTTGTACATCAAACCATCTCCTTTTTATTTTTTTAAACTTTCTTAGGCGGATATGACAGTACCAACACAAGTGGCACCTAGTAATTGTTAAGTTGTAATTTTAGAAATAAAAAATGTGTTCCCAATGAGCCTGTGTTTTGAAAGAAAAATTTAGCGTCAACTCTGATATACCATCTGGCATTCAAATCACATTAAAAAAAAATTCATAGTAGTGTAAATTCTCCTAGGACAAGGCTGATGAGGAACAGGAGACTGAATTGAACAACCTTGATGAAAATAAAACCCCTTTTGGCATTACCAGTTTCTGTGTGATCTTTTCTGCTAGTACTCCAATTTTAGTATGATCTTGATCAGAAAGGCATAATTTATAGACAAAATTTCAGGATGGGACTTTAGTTGGTGTCTGTACCATGACCTCTTTAAAGAAGTTCCAAATTCTCCATTTAATCCTAATGGTTTACTGATTATTCTGAAATTCCAAAAAAGAGCAATAGATTGAACCTTTTGTCTTCCTCTGCTGCACTAGTAGAAGCAGTAGCCACTGCGTCTGGTACACTTCATAGTTTTCAAAGCTGATTCATGCTGTGTTTAGCGTGTCTTTGAAAAGACTACTTTTGGCATGGTAATCAGATTCTAAAAATGTAAGTACAATAGAAACAACAACAACAAGCCTTGTGGTTTAATCTCTCCATATTTATGTAATCATTTTGAAATAGTACGTAAGTGTGGAACTTATAGAAAAATATCATTTATAATTGTGCTGCATTTCAGTGACTGTTGAGGACAAATAATTCTTATATAATAAGTTGTTGTGGCTTTTTGGAACCCCAGAGCTTATGTAATCATTATTATAAAAGAAATCTATCATTTTTGTTTTTCATTTGAGGTACAATACTATTATATAACCCATTGGACATTTTGTGCTAAATTTAAAACTGTGGTAAATGAAAAATATTTAACTTTGATTTCAAAGCCCATAGGAAGATAGTTTGGATAATTCAAAATTTATTTCACTTAACTTTCCTGAGTTCAGCTCTATCTGTGCCTTAGGTAATGACTACGAAGTATGAGCTTTGTACTCGTAGAGCACGTTTCTGTGGGGAACGTAGTGAGCAAGTAAGTTCTGGAAATTACTATTCTTTACAGTCTTCCTGAGGAGATAGATAACAAGTATTAATGTCCTTTAGCTGAAACAAACTAAAACACAAGTTATGATTGACTCAAGGTTTTATCATCTGTGATTTACAAGGAAACCAACCTCTTGTAATGACTTCTCCTCAGCCTCCCAGGTACGCTGGAAAAAGTTGAGAATATTTGGTGAACTAATTCTATAAATGCTTGGTTACTGACTGGGGCCATTTAAAAATAATGAGGAGGGAGATAATTGGTGAGATGTCTTTAAATTTTATGTCGTGAGTTTTTTTAAAATCCAGTTATTTGTTCTTGTAGAATATATAATATTTTTGTGTTTCTTGGACGTACCGCCTGTACGTGTTGCTGATTTCGAAGCAGTTGCAGCAACATTTTTCCTACCCAAGGAAAAATTTATAAATAGTACTGATCAGTATCCAATGTGTATTATTATTATTTTTTTTTTTTGCTGTCACTGAATTGTCTTTAGTGGGCATATTTCGGTGTAAAAACTGCAATGTTGTATTATGATATCTTCTGTGAAACTGATTTTAAAATATGTATATTCTAGGTGGAAATGTAAAGGATAACATTAGAAAAATGCAGTAAATGGTTAAATATATTTACTCATCCATTCAAATATTCCATCAGTCAGCATTCATCAAGGGCCTACTATGTGTCAGGCACTGTTCCAATAAGAATGTGTTGAAAATGTTCTCTGTTCCGGAAACCATGTGAGGCTTTCCAAATACAAAGTTCATAAAGCACAGCTCTGTTCCTTGGGAGCTACAGATCTGTGCTATTGTGGGAAGCAGAGACGAGTACTTAGTAGCTGATTAAGTCAGGGAAAGTTCCCAAGGTTATGGGGCAATGGTCCTCATAACTATTGGACTGAATTACTTTTATTCAGTTCTTAGGCACAGGCTATATCTAACATCTAATCATTTCTGGGAATGGCAACAAAGGCAAGCAGGTGAGAAATTTTGGAAAAGAGTCAGTATAGAGATAGCATAAATGCCTTCTTCATGAAACCTTTAGTAATCAAATTGGTCAAACATAATCACTGTACCTCACAAAGCTCATGGATCTGGTGTCATACATCTATATCTACATGACTCTCTGTCTGCTGCCTATGCACAGCAGCTCAGAGCTCCAAGAGCAAGGATTCCAAGAGACATAAGTGGGAGGTACAAGTCTCTTATGTTCTTATGTCCTTTTTCATTAGAAAAGGAAAGATATCAAATAATTTACTTTTTGGAGCCCTCTTTAAAATGTTGATGGCTGCCTGGCTAGCATGCCAATATACTAGTGATATTTTTAGAACCACACAAAAATCCAAATATGATGTAATCCCAGTTCAGTGGTACTTTCATTATATATGAAATAAAATAAAATGCACCATTGCATTGATTTTCTGATTTGCACTGTGTAGAAACTTACCCAGTGAATTTTGCCATTCAATAATTGCCCTTTGGTTATCTCTGTTAAAGAGTGTATTTTATGATCCACTGTTAATGGAGGAAAAGATTACTCTATCAATTGCTGTTTACCTATTGATTACACTGCTGCTTTACATTACTTAACAAATATTTTTGCATAGTCCTAATGGATTAATTATGCACGTATATTCTATGTATTATGCATTGTTAGAGATAGCTATAGTAATTCCTGACTTTCTTAAGCTACACAGGAATAAAACTCATTTCTTTACACTTTTAGTGTATATGTGAGTGGATATGTGTGTGTTAAAATAACATCTTCACACATTACTAGTTTCAGTAAGATAAAATTTCAAGGACGATTCCCTCTAAAGTTTTTAGGTGGTAGATGATAAGATGCTGGACAAAGAGGACATTCTCATCTTACTACAGTGTATCACACAATTAAGCACTTTATGGGGAATTTTATGTCTTCTGCTAAAATAGCCAGCATTGGACAATTTCAGAAATAGGTTATTGGAATGATCAGACCATTGGTTGGTTCTGCTATGGTAACTTCTGTTTTCCTAAAGAGGGTGATGTTTGTTTGATTTGAATATATGTCAGAAAATAGAGAGTGTTCTTTGTTTCAGGCTTCTTGAATCATCCCATGCCAGAAACAGCCATAACACAAAATTTCTAGCAAGTCAAAATGCTTCTTTTTCACATTCTGTGATAGGAGATTATTTAACGATGTCAGAAGATATTTGTAATATGTTACATGGATTAAACAACAGGTTGTAAAATAGTATGTACATTATAAATTATAGCCCTTTTATTTTTTACACACAGAAAAAGACTTCATGTGGTACAACTGTGGTTATGTCTCCAGCACAATCTCTGGTGCAGTTCAAAGAACCCAGTTTTAAATCCGTTTGTCCACTTACTGGAGATGTGATCCTTGACCCTGAGCAAGCTACTAAACATTTCTGGGCCCTAATTTCCTCATTTGCAAAATGGAGACAATATTAGGGTTTGTAAACTAATGATTAAATATATATAAATAATTCAGAACAGTGACTGGTACAGAGTAAGTGCTCAATATTATTAAAATTATATTACTGCTATGAATGCATAATATTAATAGTACTTATCTTTGGATAATGACCTTAAAAGTGATTTTTATTTTCTTATTTATAATTGTCTGTATTTTCTAAATTGTCTAAATTCCACTTGAATAAAGGTTATGTTATTCAAATAAGAAGAAAAAAGGCGAGTACACTAATTTATACAAGACATCTTCAAGCACAACTTCAGTTATCTTTAACATCTTCTAAAGAGAAACTACTCTGTACCATTGTAATTTTTATTTCATTTTTACCTTTCTTCTTAATGAATTAAAATTGGAGTGTTACTAAGTTACTAATGTCTTAACAGCTCCACAAAAGTAAGATTAGCAGACAAAAATGTGAGTTGTTTTTTTCTTGAAATATTATTTATAATAAATATTAAGACAGACTTTTATCATTTATTGTAACTTCTTAGGTTTCTTTTTAAAATTAATTACTTATTTCGTTCTAATGTAAAGTGAATCACAAGAAAATGAGAAAAGCAAAATTATATGCTTGAGGGAAAAATATTTAATAGGTCACTGGTTATTCAATGCTAGTTTGTAAAATGAAGGATGGATTTTAACAATTTTCTTATACATTTATTGGGAAGAAAAACAAGGTTCTTTGTAGTAGAACATAAACATACTTACTGTCTCTTTTTAATTTGTTAAGCAAATTAATCAATATAATATGATATACGTGGCTAATAACCATTTAAATGGTTTTTAAATTTTATATTGGCAAGAACACCTAACTGAGAGCTACCCTTTTAACAAATTTTTAAATGTACAATGCATTATTGTTGACTAAGCATAATGTTGAAAGCATATCTCTACAACTTATTGATCTTGCTTGACTAAAACTTTATGCCCATTGATTAGCAATTTCCCATTTTTTTCCTCCCCTCAGCTGCTGATAACCACCATTCCAGTCTTTGAGTATATGAATTTGACCATGTTATTAATTTTTTTCTTAAAAATACTTTTCTTATAGAAAACAGCATTACATGTTAATTATGGAAATTTTATTGAAAAGTAGACACTGGGAAAGAAATACGTATCACTTGTTATCCAACCTCTAGAGATTATGGCATTAGACAGTTTTTGCATATATCTTTTCATTATTTTTCCATACATGTATATTTTGATTTTTTTTTTTATAAATGGGATCAAACTGCATGTGGCATTTTGGAACCTATTTTGTTCATTTAGTGATGTCTTTCCAAGTCATTAGCAATCGACTTCACCACTATTTGTGATGGCTTCATGAAAGTTCATAATTAATTGTACTATAATTTTTTTAAATTTTATTTTACTTTTAGTTCCAGGATACATGTGTAGGATTTGCAAGTTGTTACATAGGTAAACATGTGCCATGGTGATTTGCTGCACCTATCAACCCATCACCTAGGTGTTAAGCCCCCCATGATAGCTATTTATCTTGATGTTCTCCCTCCTACCGCCCTCCCCACCCTGACAGGCCCAAGTGTGTGTTGTTCCCCTCCCTGTGGAATTCAACCATTTTATATACCTCATATGAGTGGAATCATGCAGTATTTATCTTTCTGTGATTGGCTAATTTCACTTAGTATAATGTTTTCAAGGTTCATTCGTGTTGACACATATGGCAGAATTTTCTTCATTTTTAAGGCTGCCTAGTATTTCACTGGATGTATACACCACATTTATTTAAATTTAACGTTTAAGTTCAAGGGTACATGTGCAGATTTGTTATATAAGTAAACTTGTTTCATAGGGGTTTGTTGTATAGATTATTTTGTCACCCAGGTATCAAGCTTACTGCCCATTAGTTATTTTTCTGATCCTCTCCCTCCTCCCACCCTTCCTCCTCCAACAGACCCCAGTGTATGTTGTTCCCTTCTATGTGTCCATGTGTTCTCATCATTCAGCTCCCATTTATAAGTGAGAACATGCATATACCACATTTTTAATATATTCATTTGTTGACGCCTGTTTAGATAATTTCCACATTTTGGCTACTGTGATAATGCTGTAGTGAACACCTAAGTGCTAATATCTCTTCAAGATCCTGATTTCGGTTCTTTTGGATAAATGCCTAGCCTTAAGGTTCAGCATTCAAATGTTTACTAGCTAATCTATTTTAGTTTGTAAACATGGCATTTTCTTGAAAATAGTGTGCAAATAGAATATCCTAGCACCTTAGATAATGGGTCATATTATATAGACAAATGAGCTGAAGATCAATCCAGATTTTAGTGTGGTGGATATTTTCTCAGTCTTTTTCCTCCTGATTTAATTGTATTAAGTTTAATAATTTTCTTCTCAGATTTAGTACTGTTCTACTCTGATCTGTATGTATGTATTCACATATATATGTGTGTGTGTGTGTGTGTGTGTGTGGTGTACATGTGTGTGTTATAAGGAGCAGCTTGGAGATTCACTTTTTACCTCTACAATATAAGTGTATTCTGGCTGTAAACTCGTACGTTGTAATTTTACTTTCTGCAGCTTATTATGGAAAACAATATAAATATTTGTAACACTAATATTAAAGAAGCATTTAGCTCTTACTTTCCCTGGGTTCCATGGTCATAGACCCAACTTGTAGGAGCTGGAAGATTCCATTCCTCTTGGGTTGTGGTTGAGGCAATGCATAGTAGAGAATGGTCATAGGGTTTTCTATGCCAAGTTGTGACCAAGGCTAGATCTTGTGGCTGAGACAAGCTTCTCATCCTTCAGCACAATTACTTGAGAATAAAAGATTTCATAACTGGTCTCTCACCATGAAAAGGAACTCACACAAAAACAAGTTTAAAAAAATGGATGACTGTAACAACTCTCTAACTAGCACAAAAATACATTCTTGGTAAAATAATGTCTCAACATAGTTGAAAGTCTTCAGGTTTGTACATTGTGAATGAAGAATGGATTATTAATGTGAAAAATGAAGCCAATATAAACTTAGTATTAAACTTTAAAATACTCTAATGACTTTTAAGTTCCCCTGTAAGGTGGGCCAAGCATTTTCTGAGTAAGGGCATATGAGCATATAATCATTTTATCATCTTTAAAGGAAGGTTTATTTCCTTTTTTCTTTTTTCCTTAATGTTGAATGTTTAAGATTAGATTCCTGATCAATTACAAGGCACACATATAATTAACGTCCAATGACTAGACCTGCATGGAATGGAGATAACCTCTGCCTGATAAAATTGGGTGAGTCCCTCATCAGTTTTTCCTGCCTCAGATAACATGCAATGTTATTTCTAATAAGTTCTTCCTCTCTATATTTCCTGCCTAAATAATCCACCTGCTTAAAAGATTTGGGGTTATTTTTGCAGATGTATCATTTTTTTGATATCCTGAAAGAGTTTCTAATAGCATTTCTCAGCACAGGCAATAAATTTCACAAATGCTCTGTTTATTAACTAGAAGACTTGCACATCTCATTAGGAATTTTCAGGGAACATATTTTTCTTCCCTGTCTTTTTCTTTTTTCCTAAAAGAACAGATTCACTTTGTAGGAAAGGAAGATAATTTGACTGTCTGCATTGTGAACTAGGTAACTTATTTTTGTAAGCAAACATTGGAGAAAGACTTCCAAAACATTTTTATTTAACTGAGTGAATTGAAATGTAAACTAAAGATGACATTTATTTTATGATATGAAAAAATAATAATAGCACAATATGTTAATTTATATTACTTTATAATTTTGAAAATAAACTTTGCTGAATATAATCCTATGTGATTTTTGTAGTCTATTGATAGCATTTGTATTGTTACTAAGATGCCAAGAGGTCTTACAGGTTATAAATGACAAACTAACCTTAGAAATTATGGTTACTGTCAGTGCAATGATACGTATCATATGGATGGTGATTTTGGTTATAAATAAATCATAATGACAGTTCAAAACCTAAAAAATTAAAATAAAGGAAAACCAAGGATGATATTTTAAGCAAATGATCAAAAACCTAATCAAAGACTGAAATCTAGACTTTGGTATTTAAACAGCATTCTTTCAACTAAAAATTTAAAAATAATTTTATAATTAAAAAGCAGTATTTTGTATTCTTTCCTGTCCTCTTTACTGTCTTTCCCTCCATGTAGCTTCAATAGAAAATATCAAGAATTCTCTTACTGATTCTATTTTAGGAGTCAAACCAAATTTATAGCTTGGATTTGAAAGAAAAATGTTTAGAAGTCCTGGAACTCTGACTACCAAAGTATATAAATTATGTCACTTCTAGTAAAAAAAAAAAAAAAAAAAAACTGTTTAGGATAAAAAGCTTTTTTCTACTTGAGAAACTTTAGTTGAGAGATTATTTTGCATGTGACTTCACATACTTTCTGTAAGAAATTAGCTACACTAAAATCCATGATTTATTGTTGTCAAGCTACGCAAAAGCTTACCAAAGGGGTCCTTGGTTCCTGCCTGTAATAATGGAAGAAAGGGGAGGGAGAAAGGATAGGAGGAGGAAAAAGGGAGACAGAGAAATCAAATCTGTGGAAAAAGAACAGTTCCAAGTGCACCTCAGTGGGCCAAACAGAGCATTCAATACAGTGTATTAACATGGACTTGAATAATTCAAACTTTCAAACCACAGGAAGAGGCTTTCCAGGGGGAGGAAAAGTCACCATAATTAAAGCTTCGCTGGCACATGGAGGCAGCTGTATCCTCCGACAGACCGAGAAAAATTGGACATGGCCTAATAGCCTAAGAGAACAGGGATGCTGTGGGGTAGCATTGTTTGAGAAAGTGTTAGGTTTATTTTGGCGTTCTCCAATTATAAAGTCAATTCTCTGGATACCAGCTTCTTTTACATATTAATGGCCTAACCCTTGGCATATGGCAAGAATGCAGGATTCAACTTAGACTGCTTGTAAAAGGAATAGTGAGTTCAAAGATGCAAAGATGCCAGTGGCTGCATGTTACATTTTTGAGAGGTAGCCTTCAAAGTAAACAAGAAAATGGGATTTTTTATGTCAATACGTGATTCATTTTAGAAAGAATGTTTCTTCACTTAGTCTCTCCACATAAGGTACTTACGGGTTTCCAAATATTATATACATTTATTATACATATCCATAAACTCATATATACACTTATAGTTTCTGAATTTTACTTAAAGATTATTTCAGTATATACCTTCTTTTCCATAGCAAATTGAAACGCCTACCTCAACTCACTGCTTTAAAGTGTTCAAAAATCCCAGTTGATTTTAATTCATCCAAATGCCAAGACTCATCAGCACCTTGCTTTTTTTGTAAAAGGTGCTTATTTTTCCCCTCGAGTGCACTTCCTACTTGAAATTTCCTGCTGTCTCCCAATATCTTCTGCAAGGATGCTAATTGTCATGCTTGTTTTCTGGGGATTGAATACAGCAAAGGGTCTATCTGAAATAAACAATGCAGTGTGTTCCTGGGGGCCTTGCCAGACTGAGAAAAGCTAAAACATATTGCGGTGTTCCCTTGGGGATTTCACACCATGCCTGGACTAAGGAAGGTGGAAAAAAGAGGGTAGGAACAATATTTCCTCCTTCCTCTTTTTCTTCTTGACAGCAGAGTTTAAAAGCTTACCTCTCTCTTCAAGTTTGATTTCCCACTTCCCCCACTATCCCTAACATCAGTGTAGTGGTGAGCTGTTTTCCAAGTAGCCACAGGGGATTGGAAATTAGGCATGGAAAACAAGGAATCTGAAGTCTACTCCTCCAGGGAGAAAAGAATTTTATTGTTGTCAAGCTACCTAAAAGCTTACCAAAAAGTGTTTGTAGCCTTTTAAAGAAACTCTTCATTACATTTAGGACAACCTTTAAAACGATCAGGGCAAAATTGTGTTATACAGAACCATCATTCCAAGAATTAGATCTGACACTATAAAACTACACTGGCATAATTTGTAAAGTACAGCTTATTTAAAATCAATTATTTTAATTAAAGATTCTTGTTAGATGTTATTCTGTAAGTTATACTACTGATTAAGGATGCAGTAACATAAAGTGAAACACTGAGATACATTGGAAGGCATCAGAGATGGAGATATGATATGTTATTTGGGGAAGTGGTCTATCATATCCTAGAATATATCTTCTTATCCTGAATTCCAAAATTAAATGGTATCTAAACTCTTACTTTCATGGGAAAATCTGCTTCTAATAAGAACTTTGCCAAACTTATAAGACTTATCTTTCTCATAAGCCTTACTTACAAGGCTACTGTCTTATGTTAAAGAAGCAGAAGTGTGTGGCCTCAACAGGTATCACAAACCCACTGACGTGAAGCTTACGTTTACAGGTTGCAATGTTAGTTTGATGATGATTCGAGGTTTTATGAATTTATTACTTACCAGTTTTTATGATTCCTAAAAGCTCTGTCTACAGCTGAAGGCGCCCTACTTTGGTTTTAATGCTGAGTTGTGAATAAGCAGGTCAGATTATCTTCAAAGGCATACAAATTGAAATCAGATCTCTGAAGGTTCATCCAAAAGAGAAGAGATGAAGTCTCTTATTTACCGCCTTCAGAAATATCTTACTTTTGAACTTTTTGAAAATAATTGTACTGAAATCAACTTTGAATACACCATTTACCATGTGTAAGACAGCAAAATGTAGTCAGAAGTAACTTAATAGTATAACATTCAGTAACCATTGTTATGCCACTGGAATGAGTCTTTGATGAACTGAATTTGGAATAACATCTCCTGGCCCAGATTCTCTTTCCCAGTAATGTGTCCCTCTGCCTGTTGGAAGAGGGCGTACCTCCTGAATCTTAGCCTGGGGCCAGAGCCCTCATCTTATCTGTTGAAAGGCTCTGTGATGCTGACCGACAGTCTCCTTTCAGGCTCAGCTCACCAGGCCCCTGTTAAATCTTTCTTAACCTTCATGGCTGCCATCTCCTGCCCTGTATCACCTCCTAACTCCCTGTATCCTGGGGTCGAATATCCCATTGTGCTCAGGAACAAGTGAAGTCACCCTGAACAATTTTCCACTTTCCACATTCTTTGTATTTTCTTTCACTCTGCCTGGAATACCTTTTTTCCAACATCTTCCCCCACACCTCATCCCCCACTCTCTCACACATCTTTATCCTGGAAAACTCTCAATTTTTTCAGGTATCACTTAGATATCACTTCTCTGGGAGGCCCTCCAGGGCTGGCTTGGCCTCCCTTCCTGTATCCTTTCCTAGTTCCAGTACCATGTAATTTTGCCTTGGTCTTATTTATCATTCCGAATTAGAATTATCTGCTCACTTCTGATCTGTATGGGAACTTTCCAAGCTATTCCACAGTATTGGAGGCCAAGGACCAGGATTCACCATGATGTTTCCACCACTTGCCCTAGGGCTTCTACATGGTAGTATCTCAGTAAATATTTGTTGAATGAATGAGCACACTATTTACAGCCAGCTTGTCCAAAATCTCCCAACTTCTGGAAGGCAGCTCTTCCTCTCCCACCACACCACTGCCCTGCTGCAAGAGACGTGTCCTATTTCTGGTACTCCTACTTCTGCTTCTTCCTTTCAAGGTAAATCCTGCCATACTGGGGCCATGTCCTAACCATAATGAGGAGATTTTCAGGAAGCAATAAAATGGGGACAGCCTTCAGGAGCTAATAGAAATGTGGGGACTGTCCAGAATAGAGAACACCCCCATTCGGCATTTTTATCATTTAGATCTCACTGCAATTGCAACAAAAATCTGGGACAGCTTTGTTAGATGCCATCACTACATGGTCTAGATTTTAGAACCGTGTATAACACACAAAGCACAGATTCCACCTATTTTTCCCTAAATAGAACAGGTTATAGTTAAAGTTGAAATTATGCTTCTGTGGCAGAACCCCATGGTGCAATTTACTGCTCCTTATTTCTCTTGTACTATATTAAGAACAAACACGATTTATAGGGCATTTCCTGAAGCAGCACTTTTACATTTTAGTATCATTGCATATACCTGCTTTTGCTTGTACAGACAGAAATACATTCCTGCTTTCAATTCAATGCTGATAAACACACAAGCACACACATCTAAATATTGACATAGATGCTGATTTTCTTGTAAAGAAATACGAACTTGGAATATTCCTGAAGTTTTAACATACTGAAGTAGCTCCAGATTTCTTTGTCTAATTGCCAACTAAGGAAATTGACTACTTGTTGCCATTAAAACTTATCAGATATTGATTTGCAATCCTGTAGTTTACTGCCTGTTTATCTAAATGGAATGGATGCTGTAAAGTAGAAAAAGAATGAATAAAAGAAGTTTTCTTCTTAAAGTGCTTGATTCTTTACCAAGCTTGGGAGCTTTTCCTGAGTGGTGACTTACTGATAAACTGATTGTTAGCTGCGTTCTGTCATTTGCTGTGGAGAACACATTTCCATCTGGTTTTTGAAAGGAATCCTTTGAGATCTGCATGTGTGCATGAAATTTTATGCAGAGAAAAAAGTATGTTCGCCTAGCCTTCGTCTTTTTTAATGTAAATTCACTCAGAGGTTCTTATCACTCCCGGTCTGTTTAATTTCTACTTCAGCAGTGTGCTTCCTCTCACCCAACCTGCCCTCAGCCTTTGGCTTTCTGGAAATTAGTATGCAGTAATCCGAATGCAGCTGACCAAAAATTAAAACCCTGGAGATTTATTATGAGCTATAGTCCCTCACTTTATTGAACTTTTAAGGAATACTGAAATATCAGAATTTTAGAAATAAATATGAAAAGACCTCACGTTTCTCTTAATTTCTAAATTCTTCTCAACTTTCATTTCATTTTGTTGGACTTCACTGTTTATTCGGGAGAAATTTTTCTGTTCTTTTTGACTCTAATCTTGTAAGAATTGTTAAATTCACAAGCAAAATTATGCAGAAAATGTAACCTTAAGACAGATAAATTAATAATTATGACAAGAAAAAGAATAATGCTTTAAATTGCCTGCATTTAAATTCAAGAAGTAGAAGAATTGAACAGCAAGGATTTCTATTGATTTTGACATTTATTTTTTATTACAGCATGGTGTTCATTTATGGAGCTATATAAATCTCATAAGAATAATTGAAGAGCACATGTAAACCTGCTCCTTTGCCCCTTTTGGGTCTCCTCCCTCATGACTTAACCCGAATGTCAGGAAGCAGCTGTCAGTCATGAGTGGCAGTGTTTAATCACCTATTGTTTCTCCCACTAACCTGCCCCCTCCAAGCCCATCGCAGGTGGCCTTCATCAGAGGTAAGTAATGAGAGCCACGAAGCTTTGTCATCAATGATAATTAGGGTGACCATTTCATGTTTGGAAAATTTTTTTAAAAAATTTTAAAACGACAGAGTTTAAAAAAAAAAAAAGTCATCTTTTTGTTCCTTTATAATTACAACTATAACCTTGACAAGGCAACCTGCAATGAGAGCATTTTTGCTCAAGAAGGGATATAAGAATAAGCCTCTGGAGCTAACTCTTTTAAAATGACCTTGAATAATATCTACATGTGGCTTTTCCTGAAGTTAGTGAAATTTCCACATGTGTACTCAAGCACTGGGCAGTTTAGAATACATTCTCTTATCGGGAACTGTTTCCCCTTCCCTTTGACTATGAAATGTTTTGTGCAAGAAACATTATAACCCATGAATGTATCCCTTTACTCTGGACATACAAATGGAATGGGAAAAAGGGATAGGGAAAAATTAATATTTACATTTATACAAAAAAATTTATGATTGTTATAATTACTGTTACTGTTTGTATAACTGCTGTTGTAAGCAGCAGTGTATTAGGTTGGTGCAAAAGTAATTGCGGGTTTTGACATTACTTTTAATGGCAAAAACTGCAATTACTTTTGCATCAGCCTAATATTTCCTCTTGTAAAGAAGCAAAAGAAACATAATTTATTTTTCCTTTTCCTAGTTCTGCTTGTTACTTATCCACCATGGGCAGACAATACCATATTGATACTCTAACTCAGAAGAACCACTCTTGGGTTACAGAATTTAAACAAGAATTAAATCAAGAATTTTTAAAAAATGGCTTTAATAATGTA
This sequence comes from Macaca mulatta, assembly GCF_049350105.2. NCBI lineage: Eukaryota > Metazoa > Chordata > Mammalia > Primates > Cercopithecidae > Macaca > Macaca mulatta. Next base: position 19,354,541 of record NC_133409.1, on the reverse strand, counting down.
TCATCCTTATTAGAGGAGGAAGTGATTCTGCAAATATTTGAAACATTAAGTTGAAAAGCCATGAATCTTGTGGTATGTGGTCTTATAAACAAAACAAACAAAAACTCCAAAATACTCTGACTATAGAATTTCCACTGAGGTGAGGGAAAGTCATACTGGGAAAAGGGTAAAGCTGAAAGGTCATATTGATGTTCATTCTTTACCAAATGCACCACTCCCTTCATATCGTGGCTTCCTAGTGCAGCGAGAGGATCATAATATCTTCCAGCAAGATCTAACTAATCCCATGCCGACCATCATTCCATTTCATTATTTCCTTACATAAATAGCAGGATATAGCAAAGAGCAAATATTTTATGCAAGGTGAGTTATGTGAATCAAGTAGGAAAAAAGGAACAAATGCACATGCTTAAAAAATGGGCCTTTTGTGCCAATTAGGCCCCAATCATTGCTGCACAAACTGTCCTATATTTTATAGAATGTGAGTTAAAAAGTAGAAAATTGAAAATGTAGTGCTGAGTCATTTAATGTATTTCATCTGGAAACTTTCACCAAAATTTGAGAAGTTTTTTGTTTTGTTTTCCCCCCCCCCCACACACACACACTCGCATAGCTTTTGGAGATTTAGCTGTAGCAGGTCATGGGCTAGTTTATGTAAATGGAATTTGTACTCATACAAAAAAAAAATGCTTTTTGCTCTTTAATAGCTGATCAGAAGAGTACTCATCATATGTAAAAGCATGAGTTACCCATTGATTACAAAGATACCGAACACTTATTCACTTACCATGCCAATATTTAAATGTTAATTCATTTAACCAATAAATATATAAATAACATTTTATGTGCACGGCATATGAAGTATTCTAAGCACATTCAGAGCAAGGTATTAATTATTAGTGTGTCTTTTACAACGTGGTATTCTAGGATGTCCAATGAACTGAGAACCCAATAGATCAATGATTCTAATCCCAGCTCTGTCACTTTGAGAGTCACTTAATTCATGTAAACTTTGGTGTTACTGAAGAACTAAAATAAGCATAGTAAAGGGTTTCCAATTTCTCCCCTTACCTTCTGTGTGCCTTTTATTTGGGGGTGGGGTGGGAGGGGAGTTATCCACCTCTCCAACCCCATAAATTTTGACCAGCCTATAAACAGCTGTCAGAAAATAATTTTCAGGTGGTGTTTGAGATTGTGCTAATAACCCCAAGCAAGAGACATGAAAACAGGAAAGGGGCCCAACCTACATTCCCATTAAAGTTGAAAACTGATGCCTAAGCGTAAACCGCAAGGACTTTTTCCTATCACAGAAGTCAGCAAACTATAGCCTGTGGGCCAAAGACCTGCACCAGGTTTTGTACATCTCAGAATTAAGAGGGGTTTTTATACTTTTAAATGGATGGGGGGAAGATTAAAAAGAATAGTATATTGTGATGTGTGAATACGATATAACATTTAAATTTCAGTAACCCTAAATAACGTTTTGTCAGAACGCAGCCATACCTGTTCATGTACTGTGTATGGCAGCTTTCATGCTATAATGGCAGAGTTGAAGAGTTGCTGCCGAGTCTAAATGGCCAAATAACCTAAAAAATTTGCTATCTGGCCTTTCACAGAAAGTTTCCTGATCCCTACCCTATGCTATAAAAACCCTAACCTTGTTTTAGTTGGGAGCCTCCTGGTCATGATGTGCTCCCTGATGCGCATCTGCTGACGAAATCCTCCATGTGAGACACTTAAATCATTCCCTTTTCACAGTTTCTCTATGTATTGTAAGCATAAAATATATACAAGAAGGTATTAATGTAAAGTTTGGTAACACTTTGTGAAGCACTTAAGAGAATGCTTGGAACAAAGGGACAGTGTTAGCTACTACTGGTATTCAGTTGTATAATTAGTTATATGTTTATTGACTTAATAGACATATATTTGACTTAATAAACATATATTATGCTCTTTTTATTTATAGTTGTATAGTCAGGGAACTAGTAGGTGCTAAGGAGCACAAAGATGACTCTGACACATTCTCAGAAGGTACTTAAACTCTAGAACATACCCAGATAACAACAAATGCAAAGTAGAATATTGAGTCATAAAGAATTGTAGTTAAAGTATTATGAGACTTAGAAAGTAAGAGAGGAGGAGAAGGGAAATCAGGGAATGCCCTTGACGAGGAAAATATTTGAGCTGATCTTTTTCTTCACCTTGCTGCAACCACTCTAATAGCCATAAAATCTTCAAGCCTTCTCATTACTAATACCTGAATATCCTTCGTAATCCCAATTTCAAGTATTGCATCTTTAGCAGCCACTGTCTTTCCATCTGGCTCCCTTTATTATTCCAATTTCAGAAATTTCTAGGGGCCTGTGATCCATTGATTCTTTATCTTTTCACTGTCACTTACTCTTTTATCTTCACTTTACTCCTACCAGCTTAAGAGTGTATTCCTTTATTCAAATTAGTTTCTTCTTTATAACCTCAGTTCCATCCGTAACTAAACCCAACTCCCAGTTTATGTGAGACCTGCTCCCTTGCAGACCAACATTTCTAGAGAAAAACACACTACCATGCTGACTATTATCACTTTACATTCGTGATCACTAACTTCAAGGGATCCTTAGTGCTGCCCAGGAGCCATGGTATATTTCCTGAGTCTGTCATGAGTCTCTCTTCTCAAAACTACACGTATCTTCTCCACTGTCTCTCTCCGCTGATCTCCTTTCCCCCTATTTCATTAAAAATAGAAGCATCAGAAGAGAACTTCCAAAGATTTCACCAGCAGAACCATCTGGCCCCAAGCCTTTGTGCCTGCATTCTCTGTCTTCTCCTCATTACTCTGGGTGAACCACCCATGCTTCTACCTGAGGCCACCATGTTGTCACTAGATCCCATTCCCATGAGAACTGCTCCACCAGTTCTCCCCTCTTCATGTTACATCATCAAAATGTCCTTCTCTACTAGATCTTTCCCACATACGTAAACATGATTATTTCTTCCATCTTGAATTTCATTTTTCTTCGCCCTACTTCTCCCTTCAGCTACACCCCAATTTTTCTTTTGCCTTTTAGAGTAGAACTTTTCTAAACAGTGGGAGGACTCTATCTCCAGTGCCTCTTCTCCCCTCTCTTGGGCCTCCCTCCCCAATCAGGCTGTCACCCCACAACTCCTCTGACACAGCTCTTTCAGCATCACCCATAACTCCATCTTGCACATACGGTGGTCAGTTCTCATTCCTCATCCAATTTGACCTATTGGCATTTGACACAATCAATTACTCCATTTTTCTTGAAACACTTTTTGTTTGCACTTGACTTTCAGGAGACCATACCCCTCTAGGTTTTCACTTTCCTAACTGGCTGCTCTTTCTCTGCATCTTGTTTATTCCTCCTCATGTCCCTAAACTCTTAGAGTGTCATAAGGCTCAGACACTGGATCTCTCTTCTTTCCTATTCTTGCTCCTTTAATGATTTAATCTAGTCTTATGGCTTTAAATACCATCAATAGTCTGATAATTTTCACCTGGACCTCACACTAGCGCTCCAGGCTCAGATGCAACAGATTATATCACTTAGATTCGAATAAGTATCTCAAATTTGAAGATCCAAAACAAATCCCAATTTTTCAGTAATTCTCTTCCAGCACCTTTTCCCATCTCAGTAGATGGTAATAGTGTCCTTCCAATTGCTTAGGTCAAAAGGGTTGTTCTCTCATACTTTACATGGAATCCATCAGCATTACCTGTTGGCGGCCGGGCGTGGTGGCTCAAGCCTGTAATCCCAGCACTTTGGGAGGCTGAGACGGGCGGATCACAAGGTCAGGAGATCGAGACCATCCTGGCTAACCTGGTGAAACCCCGTCTCTACTTAAAAAATACAAAAAACTAGCTGGGCGAGGTGGCGGGCGCCTGTAGTCCCAGCTACTCGGGAGGCTGAGGCAGGAGAATGGCGTAAACCCGGGAGGCGGAGCTTGCAGTGAGCTGAGATACGGCCACTGCACTCCAGCCTGGGCGACAGAGCGAGACTCCGTCTCAAAAAAACAAACAAACAAAGAAGCATTACCTGTTGGCTCCATATTCAAAAGTTGACCACTTCCCACCCTTCTGCACCATTATACTCTCTCTCTCACCACAATAATCTCTCAACAGCATTATTTCACATCTTTCTTTGTCCTTTTCTCTGCCCTTGTTCCCTAAAGTTAATTTTCAACACAGCGTGATCCTTTTAAAACTTAAATGTAATCGTGTCACTCCTCTAAATCCTCCAATGGCTGGCCATTTTACTCAGAGTAAAAGTAGAATCCTGGCTGTGACTTGCAAGGCTGCTCTCTTTCCCTCGCCCTCTCTTGTATGTCTCTGAATGTATCTTCCGCTGCTCTTACTTCACTCCACTCTAGTCAGACACTGTCCACTTTGTGTCTTCAAATTCACCAGGACTATTTACACTTTAAGGCCTTTGTACTGGCTGATGCCTGGAATTTTCTTCCCTCTGTTATCTACATGCCTTGTTCCTTCACCTCATTCAGCTCATTGATCAAATGTCATCTCAGTAATTTCCCTGCCCTGCGTGTGTTGTTAGAGAGAAAGGAGTTTGTAGAGGAATCCCAGAGGTCTTTGTGGAGGTCCCACAAAGATCCTGGGCTGAAGGCTGGGCTCAGGGAGAACTCTCCTGTGGCTTAGCAGTAAGTGACTATGTACTATGGGGTTGAGAATGGAACAGCAGCACGGGAAGACTTTGGTGTTCTATCTTAGCCAGATTAACATCTTCACACCTTGTTATCACCCCCAACATATGATGCAACATTAGAAAGGCTATGCCTTAGGTTTAGTACCATACCCTTCTCTGCAAAGCTTAAAAACGTGTGTCAAGATTCCTTAGAAGGGGAGATAATCTTTCAAAGTTAAGTCTTGCCCTGCTAGAGGGGATTGAGGAACACCTTGACCTTTTTACACATCTGTCCTAGACAATGTCCAGGTGATCATCCAGTAATTAACTGCCTACTAGAATAGAATGAACACTCTTCAAAGGGAGAACACAGACTCCAGAACCTTTATAACATATCATCTACCAAATCTAGTATTCAATCCAAAATTCTATACATGTAAAGAAATAGGAAAATGTGGCTCACAATAATGGAAAAGAGTTAATAGAAAGTGACTCTTAGATGACCCAGATGTAGGATTTAGCAGACAGACTTTAAAGAGCCTATGATAAATATGTTCAAAAAATTAAATAAATATATGTTCAAGGAAGTGTAGCATTAGGATATGGTTGATACAGTGGCTCACCAGCGTCATCCACTATCCATTCAACACTGTCATTTTTCTGCTTTGCTATATGTTGAGAACATATTTATAGCATGCCAGGAAAGAAGGAAGATTTGAGAAAAAGAGGGAGGACTTAATGGGCCATGGTCCTCCTGCAGGCAGGTGGGAATCATAGCGAGAGTGGAAAATGTAGAATATGTTTTGGAAAGGAGAGGAGAGAATTCTTCCTCTGAAGTGGAAGAGAAGGAGAAAACGAAAATATTTATCTTAATATAAAGTCTTAAGATAAATATATAGCTTATGGCAGAAAGAATACTAATTGGGACCTCATATTGAATTAATTCAATCATGTGGGAGGCAATGAGGGGATAAAATTGAGGAAAATTAGGAAAAAATAGGATACAACTGTAAGGGAAGAGATACTGAGTCAGCAATAAGTAAACTAGATTTTTGCTTTAATTTGAAATTACAACTTTCTTGCTAGGTATAGAATATATATTTCCTAAACATAAGCCTCCCCAAAGCCTGGATTAATTATATTTCTAATTTAGATTATCTGTTCATCCAGGGCTAGATTGTATTTCTTCAGTGCTACTTGATTTCTACTCTAAATGAGTTTGTCAACTCATTTATTTCATATATGCATAATCTCAGTTATTGTGTTTAAGAATCTCTAAAAATTATAAAAGAGAAACAGGAATTGGTAGAGATTAGCAAGAAGAAAGAAAAGAAACCAGGGAGTGGGCCTGATGAGACAGCAAAATTTGGCCTCCATGATCAATTGAGAAACAATATACACCAGAACTGAGCAGCAGAAATCAGCAAAGGCAACCGGAAGCCAGGTTTTAACTACTACAGAGAACTTTATACCAATTAGACCTGTCCAAGTGGACTTTCTCCTATTGTTAGTTAATAGAAATATTCAAGCAACAGATAAACATCATGTCTCTGTGTTACTTTAGAGGAAATTTTTATTGCAAATGGTAATAGCCTCTAAGATACCTTCTGATTCTAAGATTCTATGATAAACTATTATAATAAGTCTACTTGAAGCATTTGTTTCTTTAAAACATGGAACTTAAACAAAATTATATTGATTTAATTTCTTTTTTCTCCACTTTTTTGTGATAATTGTTAATCTGCACCACCTATTTTTGGTAATGTTACTTTTTATCTGGCTAATCCCAACCTCTTTTATTTTTTGTAATGAGAACAAGCTTCCTGAATTCATATTCAGGGATAAAAATGTTATGACAGAATCATAGGCTTATCAACTTAGAGCTGGAAAAAGCCTTAAAGGTCACACAGGCAGACCTCCACATTTTTCAGGAAGAAAAAGTAAGGCCTAGAGAGGCCAAATGTGCTGCAGAGAACCTCCCTGTACCCCATTCCAGAGCTGTCTCTACAGCATATGCTACCTCCTGCCCATTTAAGTCAATATAAATGAAGCTTTCTGCAGTGTTTTTATTTAAAATATGTAATTTATTTCAGTACTTTAGGATCGTGTCAGATGACTAGGAGCATGCATCAATTTGTACCAAAATGAAATTTTATAATGCAGTCTAAAAATGCAATTTATTTTAGCAGTTTCCTCTTACACCCGGTTTAAAGATTTTTTAATGGATTTTTTTAAAAGTTCCTTCTTATATTTTCACTGAAATGGAAATCAATGAAATCATAATGCTTTGAAATAATGGTGTGGATGAAATGTTTTCATTTGCAATAGACTAATTAAATTACTTATTTTGTCATTATAACTTGCCTTATATTAGCAAAATTGGCAAAGTCTGCCTCATTAAGCTGCATTTGAGAAGGGCATCTTCTTTTTTCTCGTTTACTAATTCAGAATACAAGAATTCTCAGCATCATGTCAACTTTTCCTGACATCGTCCACAGACCACTCTGGTGCCAGACGACTGTGGTGCCACCGCAGCTAATCTGATTAAAGCTCAAAAGCTAAATAGTATCTGGTTATGCTAGATCAATACTAGGACTGGAAGGGTCAATTTGAGCATGAGCCCAATGTTTTCTCCTCCCATTGACTGATCATGGAGGCACAGATGATGGCCAACAGTGACTGATTACTGGATAAATATTAAATCCATTATCAAGCCAGTGAAAGGCTGTATGACAATGTGAGTCACTCTAGCCTGAGGGTCTTGGTTTTGTCATCTATAAACTGAGGGGATTGGACTATATGATCTCCAAGGATCTTCTAGTCTAAAATTATATTAATGAGCCTACGATAGCCCCTGGGGTGTGCTGATAACCAGAAATTGTATGGGCAGCCGCCAAACAGCACACATAGCCAAATGGACTCTTGTATATTTCATTATTATTTAATCTCCTTCTTTCTAAGGTTTCCACCCTTGCTCCAATCACCAGAGAAAACTGAGTATGTCGGGAATGAGCTTATGACGCCATATGGTGGAACTGTGGGGGGAAATGGCTGTTGTTTTCTAAATACACTGAGTGCAGTGGTTCTTCAAATTTTATGATTAACCCTTTGAGAATATGATGAAAACTATAAATTGTCCCTTCCCAGAAAATTACACAACTATTCAAATTTTTCTTTAGCTTCTAGAGCTACCTCTGTCTGTCTTCCTTTAAATATCCCTGGTTTCATGCATGGTCTTACATATGGTGGCGTTTTCATAGAGGTATAATAATGTGATAGAAAGAGGATGATCACTGAATCAGATCTCCACTCTCTGCTACATAGAGCTGTGAGATATTAGGTAAGACAGTTAATCACTGAGTCTGTTTTCTCACCCATAAAATGGGAAGATAACTCCTTCATCACAGGATTGTGGGGTTATATGAGATAATATGTGTACGTTGCCTAATACCATGCTTGACACATAGGCATTCAACAAGTTTGTTTCTTACTTCCTTTCAAAAACGTGACTAGTTTATACTTTAGGTGAAGTTTTAGAAAGCAACTAATGAAATATTTTAGAATCATAAAAATAAGTGTTGGAAGGTAGCAATCTAATAGCCCATAACATTCTTAACCCTTATCATAACTTTCGCAGCTTGAGATATTGGAGAGCTAGCATGAGGGATGGGCAGCATCTTCAGAGTCCCACCACCTCCTCTTTGGAGTTTCAGTGACCTACTATGGTCAGCTCTGCCTCCAATGCAGGGCTCCATCCAGACCAGGAATGGCCTCAAGCACCAGCCTCCTCTCTCACACTCATCACAGCCCATCTATCCTGTGTTTCCATCCCTCTATGCCTCACTCTCTCAACTACTTTGAGTTAAAGTGCTAACAATGAATAATAAAACACTCCTTACTGCACCTCCCTTTTAACTGCTGCCTTCAGTTCTTGTTACACAAAGAAATGACTAGCTGCAAGAAATGGCCTGACTGTTCATTTCTGAATTGTTGCTAATCTATCAACTAGCTATGAGTATTCCTTCATTTTTATCTTGGGAAAAGAAGAATGATAATTGATCAGCACTCATACTGTATTACACATGTCTCTTCTTGTTGTCGTGTTAGGATGAAAATTAAAAAGGAAACAGTTTTAAAGTGTTGGTTATGAGAAATACTAGGTAAGTGCTTACGAAATATATACTGTTTCCATTCTTTGTAGTTATTTTCTGTTCCTCAAAGTCAGGAGGAAGAGCAACAATGGCAGAGATAAACTGGGCAGATCTGAGCTGGCTACCCTTTTAGCTTTAGTGCTTCTTATTCCAAGAATAAGAATACATTCTATACCAAATCTCTAAGAGAACTGAGTAAACCCGTGTGCCTGATACATCTACACTGGATTGTGGAGGAGTGGAAACTGCACAAACAGTAGCAATGAAAGCCACCCGAGAACTTGGGGTGTGGTATGAGTGCCTGAGCCACAGACAGACAAAGCCACAAGGCCAGTGAACCAGAGGAGGGAAGTCCCCTGCCCAATCATAGGTTGAGGAAGTGGATATTCGTGGTTGTTTGGCAGAAAGCTCAGGATGTATATACATGGTGCACAAACTGAATGTTGTGTATCTGTACACAGGGAAAGATGACAAATTTTGTAGATTTTTTTTCTGGTGATTAAGTGTGTCTATAGAGACTTGTATCATGAGAACTAGAAGAGGGAAGGGTAATAATAAAATTTTTTCTAGGAAATATATCCAAGAAACAAGTCCATATTTTCTGAAACTAGTGACCTGGAACTCGAGAAAGAGTATACTCGTGTAGATGCTCTACAAAAAACAGATTGCTTGCTCTACCCGGCTTCTGGATGCCATGGCCCTTACTCTCAGGCCCTCTGGAATTCTAAAGACCAAAGGCAACTTGGCCAAACTGGCTGTTTGGTTGGTTCTTCTTGTTCCCTCGATTTGGCAAATTGTTCCTTTGTTCAAAATCCCTACCTTATAAATAAAGGAGTAAGTACTCCAACTCTAGAAGCTAGATATATGCTACCCCAATTCTAGGAAGGGAGCTTGTGCCTTGTGTTCTCCATATCTGATTCTCTGCTCAGTTATCTGAGATCTGTCATCTGCTTCACCCTCCCTCACCTCCAGACCCAGAGCACTTAGGACACCCTACTCTTAGCATCCTGCATAATGGTGGGAAGTGGTAGGTGCTAAGCACCTCTTATTTTTAGCTGTACATTAGCCCTTTTATTGGTGCTTGTTGTCATGGAAAATTACAAACAACCCCAACTAAAGATTTTCATCTAACAGATTCTAGCTTCAATGGAAATTGATCCCCTTTAAAATGGGTACCCTTTCTTGTTGAAGCAAATAACTAGATTATTAATACAAAAATAATTTTATCACATTGACTCATTTTTATCACTTCCATTCTTATCATTATTAAATTAGCCATTAATAAATCTTTAGTTATTTGATTTTTCCCCATACCTCCTGATAGACCCATGTGTTTTGTGTCACAATTGCCATTTCTGAGATTCCCTGTCAAGTCACAAGTGACTATGTTTTGGGCAAAGGCTGGCATTTTTGTATGTGTGTGCAGAGGCAAGACAATAATAAGATGTAATAAAATGTGAGAGCCAGTGATCTCTGCAGACATGAAACAACAGGTACCAAAAAGTGTATCTTGAGGGCAACCAAACATACTTTTTACAATTGAAACTGAATTTTCCCCCAAGTATATTTGAACTTCGAACTAATATTTGAGTACTGAGTATGAACTAGAAGCTTAGCTTGGCCAACCACTTTAATGATCTCAGACATAGATGTTCTGTAAACTTTTTAGTGCCTTTTGACCAATAAAAGTTAGAGCAAACATTTTATTTGCAAAGAGCTGATACTTGTCACTTATCACAAGGTTCTTGGTGATATATATGTCTATGATGAAGAAAAATATTGGCAAATTATTGTTCTCAAATCAGCATAAGTATTAATGTTGTTTTCTGTTCTTCGTAATTTGATGTACTTCTCATAATTTTTGGAAAATAAACCCACACATTGCATTTTAAAATAAAAAGTGACAATCAGTAATTGTTTTTCTTCTCTCATGAACAGACAACTGATACAGAGAGTAAGCTAATGCCTCGCCATTTAACTTAGCAAGTTTGAAGTGAAAAGACAGAAATTTTGATTCCACTTATTTCCCACTAACTTTTTATAATTTTATCTTAAGTTTTTTGCCAAATGTTTCCTAAATTTTTAACCTTATCTCTGAATTCAAGCATTTTTTTCTTATTTAAATTCAGGGCATCAACAAGCCTAAGAGAAGAGATACAAATACACCATAGGTAGACATGTTTTTCATCATTGAGTTTATAAGAGCAAAGATCTAGAGGGAATTTCAATGTCATCAATAAAGAATGAATTAAATAAATTTTTGGATATGGCATCTGGTAGTTGACAGTATCGTTAACTGAGAGGACAGAATATAGGAAGCAAATCTTAAAGCAGAGAGTGTGATGAATTCAGTTTGGGATCCTTGAGTTTTAGGTTCCCGTGGGATATTTGGGTGAAATTGCCCATCAAGCCATTGGCTATAAGATCAATTTCTGAGGTTGGAATTAGGTTTCAATGTGGAAGCCATTGACATATTAATGATAGTTTATTCATAAGTCCAAAAGAGATCACCCAGTGACAGCATGCAGAAAGAGAAGAAAAATGAACCAGAGATAGGGTACTGAAACACACCAAGAATGGATGGACAGGGAAGAGATGCCCCCAAAGAGGTTTAGAAGATGCATTCAGAAAGAACAGAAAAGAACCAGGAAAGAGAGATGTATGGAAGTCAAGGAGTAGAGGGAATAAGTAAACAAATGTATTGGGTATATTAGTAAGATGAAAATTAATAAATCTTCATTAGGTTTGGTATGAAGGTCATTGGTAAGCTTGGCCAGAGATTTTCACAGGAGTCCATCCTTTTGCTAGAACCCATGTCCTCTTGCTTTCTTAAAAACTTTCCTCCTTCGGTTTTCCCATCATTCTCCCGCAACACAGCATCTCTTTGAATGGATTATTGCCATCATAGTGAGCTTCTATCTTCAAGCTTGACCCAGGCTTCCCTCCAGCCACTGTGTTCTCTCTCTACTCTACTTTCACAGTGAACTACTTGAAAGAAGTGTTTATGTATGCTCTCCCTGCCATCTAGGATCCAATTCACTCATTAACCCATTGACAGTTAATGTCTGCACCATTACCTCCCCCAGTTTTCTGCCAGTAGCCTCCAAGCAGCCAAACCCCACACACTTTTTTTAGACCTCTCAGCAGAATTACACATCATCAACAACTTTCTCCATTTTGATACAGTCTCTTCTCTTGTGACACCATATTCTTTTGGCACCCTTTCTGCCTTATTAACAATTCTTGCTGGCCAGGAGAGGGCTTAAACCTGTAAGCCCAGTACTTTGGGAGGCTGAGGCTGGAAGATCTCTTGAGGCCAGGAGTTTGAGAACAACCTAGACAACACAGTGAGACCCCATCTCTACCAAAAAAAAATTAGTTGGGTGTGGTGGCATGCACCTGTAGTCCCAGCTACTCAGGAGGCTGAGGCAAGAGGATCACTTGAGCCCAGGAGTTCAAAGCTGCAGTGAGCTATGATCATGTCATCGCATTCCAGCCTGGGTGACAGGGCGAGACTGTGTCTCAAAAAACAAAACAAACTCCAATTCTTGCTCTGTATTCTTTGCTGACTTCTCATCCTTTCTTCAGCTTTCAAATATCAGTTTTCCTGGATTTTTCCCTGGAACCTCTTCTTACTTTCTAAACTTTCCTCATAGGTGATCACATCTGACATCGGACTTTCGAGGCATCCCATAGACTCTCAGGTTTACAACACTGGTCCAGGCTTTTCACTGAACATCTGATAGGCACATACCTACTTAATGGAATGAACAGAAGAACTCTTACAAATAAGTGTAAGAAGAAAAAAGAAAAAGAGACGCCACATTGGGAAACTAAGAGAGCAGGAAAAGGTGAAAATGTCCAATAAGCACATGGACATCTATTCAGCCTCACTCATAATCAAAAACCAATTAAAACTAAATTTCATTGGGCAAGATGAAGATGAAATATAATACATATTATAATGAGGAATGTTGAAGAAATGTGCGCTTTTATGCAATATTGGAAGCAATAACTGCATTTAGAAATACAGTTTGTAAATATGTATCAAAACATAGATTTTACGTGTCCTTTTCCACAATGTTACCACTTTCAGAAATGCATCCTGAAATAATTTCATAAATGCATGATATGCAGACATGTTTTTCATCGTTGAGCTTATAAGAGCAAAGGTCTAGAGGCAATCTAAATGTCAATCAATAAAGAATCAGTTAAAAAATTATGTATTATCTGTGCATATAAGAATATCATACATATAGTAATATGGCTCTACATTTATTTTTAGAAATAAGAGCAATACCATATTAAGTTTATAAGGTAGTTTTTAAAATAATATTCATATTACAGTCCTTTTAAAAAGTATTTGTTTTGACATGCCTAGAAAAGCATCTGGAAAGAGATACGATATAAAGTTGACAGTGAGTCTTTTGGGGTAGTGTTATTGTGAGGACTCTTTGTGTTATTCTTTATACTTTATGTGATAGAGATTCTTTTACCATGACTATGTTATTAGATTTTACTCCATTAATTATAAAAAACTATCTCCTTGCAAATGAATTATGGGTGTTACTTTTCAGTCCTTAATTACTATGATTGACATTTGACAATATGGGATAGAGAGATCTCTCTTCATAATACATTTTCTCTTCTGACTAAGTTTGAAAGGAGACCAGAGATGCTTTGTCACCCACTCCTTAGTTTTTCCCACTGCTGACTATGTACCTTGTGGTTCCTAAACACCTTTATGGAACACCTTAATGCTGTTTCATTTGGGGACTTCGGCTATCAGCAAGCTTTGTGTTTTGTTTTTCAGTTAGAAATCAATGATAGCAACTTTCAAAGAAATGAGCTTCCATCTAAAATAAGATTGGCAGAAAAGTACCCAAAAATAACAAATTTCAAGGCTTTGAAGATTAGGAGATATGTGAGAAGTTCAAACAGCTTTTCTGTTATCTGGAGAACTGGATAATTCACTGCTTCACAAGCTAACAAGAGTTTTGTTTTTTATTTTAACTGGATTTAATGAGAAATGAAATCATGTAAGAGTTCAAAGCATAGTGAAGATCTTTTTCTTATAAGTTTTTTTCCATTTTTGAATATTAAGATGGAGGCGCTAATATTCTGAACAAAAGTAGATAATAAGTTAATAAAATTATTGAAACATTTTACTTAAAAATATGCCGGACAGGCCCAGAATCCCGAAAGAAAATGCTACTTTTAGTAATTATTAAATGCTTATCTACTAAAAATAAAACAAAATTTTATTGTTTGAATATTTTGTAAAAGGTGGAGTCACTTAGAGTCCATGGGAGATATTGATTTCCCTACCCCTTATTTTCAGAACTAAATTGGCAATACTTAAAAAAAATCAAACTTAAATAAAGAACTTAAGGGAAACAACAGCAACTGAATGCCATTATATATTTGTGTCAATCTCCTACAGTTTCTACGTTTTCAAGCATATTACTAATAATATTCTGGTTATATTCATAAGCATAGAAAAATCATCAAATGTCAAAGAAGATTGATTTGAATTCAATATAATTTCCAAAGGAGAAAGGTGGTTTTTGATAGCACTTCTCCAATAAAAACTCATTAAACAAAGAGATTTCTGAATCACTATCAATTAACCTGAAAATTTAATAGTTCATAGTCTCCCATGCATTCCAAATAATTGAGTTTTTAAGTTCCTTTGGCTGTTATCTTTATTGTTAAATATTATTGCTGTTTTATTAATTCCTTTTTAAAGGTAAATATATGTGTAGTATGAAAAAATCAAATACATTTGCAATATTCTAAAACATTTTCATTTCATTTTAAAGTAAGAGGAAGTACATTGGTGCAACTTAATCAAAAGTATGTGCTATGAAATTTTTTTTTGTTTCTTTGAGACGGAGTCTCACTCTGTCTCTCAGGCTGGAGTGCAGTGGCACGATCTCGGCTAACTGCAAGCTGCGCCTCCTGGGTTCACGCCATTCTCCTGCCTCAGCCTCCCAAGTAGCTGGGACTACGGGTGCCCGCCACCAAGCCTGACTAATTTTTTGTATTTTTGGTAGAGACGGAGTTTCACCATGTTAGCCAGGAGGGTCTCGATCTCCTGACCTCGTGATCCGCTGCCTTGGCCTCCCAAAGTGCTGGGATTACAGGCGTGAGCCACCGCGCCCGGCCGCTATGAAATATTTTTATAAGACGTTATAATAGTCTTTTCCAGAGACAAGATACAGAGTTGTCATTTCTTAGAGCAGAATTCCAGTTTGATTCATAGATCCAATATTATGGAAAGATTCTTTAGGTGATCTGTGACCTCATTATTCAGATGAATAATCTGCAAAATAGGATGTGCAAAATAGAGAAACTTCAATGCTTTGTCTTACTACACAAATTAATAATGCATGAACCTCACAATGAAATTCCATTGAAAACAATACTCATTATTTTCTGCTGCTGGTAGAGAAATTGTGTGAGAAGAGGGCTTGCTGAAAAAAGAGGGTCCAGTAGACGGTAAGTTCCATGAGGACAGAGACTGTCTTCCTCATTGTAGCATCATGCCTGTGTGGAGGCCCTCCATAACTACTTGACAAATGAATAAATATGAAGGCAGAAACACTCTCCTGCAGAATTTTAACATGGAAAAGCACATGGGGCCTGGAGGAGGCTTTGTCCTTCTGAAGCATTGCAAAAAGCAAAGCTGTTGGAAGACATATCTAATGTAAGAATATTAATCAATAGTTAAGAATTTACACATGGTTTAGCAATAAACTATACTGTAAATGGATTTGGGGAAAAGGCTTATTGTTAAATAAGGCATAGAGGTATTTCCTTTGTTTGTAGTATACAAATTATTAAACCCTACTTGTCTCTTCTCGCTCTGTGAAAAATAGTACAAATATCAACTTCAGTTCTGTTCATATGACTGATTATTGCCACTCTCTTTAATACTCAGACCATTACTTACAGAAAAAATAAAAACCATCAAGTATATACTCAGCCAACTTCCCTCTCATCCATCTAAAATTACCTTCCTGCTTACCCCTTAAACAAGAGATTCTTAGTCTCTTGCCTAGTTAACTCTTCTATATGTGTGAGTGTACCCAATTCCTCAACTTCCCACAATAGCATCTCATTAGTTAATTCTCATCTTTTCTTCAATTGTTTTTTTCTTAAAAATCTCCTTTCTTTTAACAAAACCATTAACTTTTCTCATCCTAAAGAACAGCCTTCTCTCAGTCGAATCTTTCACTACCTACTGCTCTAACCCCTCATTTTTTTTCCTACCCATATTCTTGAGTAAGAGTCTGCACTGTTGCACACTCCTCCTCTTAGGTGTTATTCAAGCCACTGAACTCGGTTTCTGCCCCCGTCATACTCAATGAGTTGCTCAGATAGCTGCTATCACTATTGTCATCGTCACAGCCATCGTCATCATCCTGATGTCACTGCTGCCATTGTTTTCTCCCTCAAATCAATCTCACATATCGCATCTAGAGTGAGAGTTCTAAAACACTAATGTGATCATGCCATCATGCCTATTTTTAAACCCAGTTCAGGACCTACCTAACGTTGCACTCCTCTCCAACTTCCTTTTTTTGCCATTTTATATTCCAGCCAAAAAAAAAAAAAAAGCAGAAACAAAAAGCCACCTTGGGCTTCTTGAACAGATCATGCTCTCTCAACTCTATCCCTTTGCAGGTGATGGTCCTTTTGCCTAGAACACCTGCCTTCTCAGGTCAACCCAGCATTTAGCATAGAGGATGCCTTCAAGTATTTGTTTTTATCTTTTAGATTAAAATAATCTGGAGTCTGATCACTTACATTATTTTAAATTCTGGAAATGACAATGATAGCTGTGGTTACTAGGACCCTATGACCTTTGTCTACATCTGCCAAATAAAACTGCACGTTCTGGTTAATACCCTGACTTCTCTCTTGAAAATCTATTACTGCCTTTTTATATTGATTATAAATATCACATCTTTAAACTAGTATCTTACTGTTAAAAGAGCAAAGTGAAAGAGTTGTTTAAAAAGTCTTATAATTATTTTAAGCATTTTTTATAGTTAAACTCACAGAAGAATTTTAGCGATTTTATAATTTTTGTACAGTAATTTTCATAGTCCTTACCTCTGAGGAAAATGTGTGTTAAAAATTAGTTTCAAAAGATCCAAAGCATTCCTGAAGTTTTCATAACTGTTGTTATGTTCATCAAAGTTATATATATTTTGGCCATATTAGAATAGATGATAAAAGATTTATGACCAAATAATACTCAATTTTGCAGTTTTTATTCAATAAGAAAAACATTATGATATTGAATTTATTAAGATTCTTGGTATCAAAATATATGTCAACAAATTATAATTTTGTTACATGAACGATCACAATTTATATGTGGCATTTTAGATTATTAATTAGGCTGAATTCTTATGTGTAATAACCATAATACACATAATAATGTGGAATAACTCAACTTGATAACTTATTTTTGCATTTTTATTGTGACATAGCATAAGTTAAATAGAAATAAGAAATTCCATTTTTAAAATATGAAACAATTTATTAGTGGAATTTTTTGCCATTAGTTGCTTTTTGTTAGTTATAATATTAGCTTCCTTTTTGAGATGTTTCATGAAACCTGTGCATTGTGGATTGATGCACGTGTTCCTCAGACATATTTCTATGTCTACATCTATATCTATTCTGTATCTATATATATGCATTTAGGGGCTTCATCAAAAGCATCTAAAAATCTTAACACTATACTTTCCAATAAATAACAATGAATACATTGAGGTATCACATTGATTTTTTTAACTTGAGTGTTTAACAGCATAACCACCAAAGTGTTATCTCCATAAAACAACTGCTTAGTTTCAAAAGAGAGCCCATTTCACCCTGTGTGTGGTACACATGTCCTCTCGTTTGCTTAAAAGGATCAGTCAATAGATTTTAATTGAATTCCTACCATGTGTAAAACAGGATGATCTGTGGAGACACCCAACAGGGAGAGACAGTCCTGCCTTATGTATTTACAGTCTAGGAATGTAAACATGATATATATTTATAAAAAGCCAACATTACAATGATGCCACATGAGTATTAAAAGAATTTAATTTATTATATAGAGGAAGAGATTGATGGAAAGGCAACAGTGTCATCAATTATGAACACAAAAACTCCTTCCGAGAAATCCTATGTGAAATGATTAATTGCTCATGTTTTTACTGGCTACAGGAAATGATTCCCATGTTACCTAGAACTGGTGGCTAATTGGTCAATAACATGTAATAGTCTCTAGTTTATAAATGGTATTCAGGAGGATCTGGGGAAATTGAAACTAATCTGAAGGTACAAATCAATAACACCAACAATATTAATAGCTAACATTAACCATTACTACTGGCCAGACACTGTGATATGGCCCATGCATGTCTTATACAAGGATAAAAAACTTTTTAGCATCTCAAAATGAGAATCTGAGCCAAGGAATCATAAAACTCCTTGCCCAAAGCCTCTGTATTAATATTTGTTTTCCATATCATCTCCACTTCAAACCCCATGTCTTTATTTGCTTTATTGTCTCTATAATTTCAAATAACCTGGAGCTAGCAATTCAGTTGGAAACAAACAGCCTTTTCAAATAGAAATCAACATGAGTAGGAGAGTTCAGACCTTAGAAGATCAAAACCAGGGACTCTGGGTAGTTAGAAGAATATAGCAAGAGGATAGAATGGCCAACAGTTTTTAAATTGGAGGAAAATTGCCTTGAGGCAAAGATCAAGAGCAGGACAAGGAGAAGGGGCAAAAAGGGCTTCAATTAAAGGGAGAGGGACATTGCGAAGAGGTGCTCTGGCCCCAAGTGGCTGGCAAATTGAAGCCTGAGAACAAGACACTGTCACTCACCCCAGGCCTGTGGCTACAGCTGCAAGCACCTCTCTCATTTCTTTGCTTTCCCTGGACCTCATTCTTACCCCCAACGTGTTGCACAGCATTGGGCTGCCCATGCTAGTGTTTGTCACTATGCTGCTGTTTGTCATCAACTGCTGCTGATGCTGTCAAATTGATACTCTGAATGGAATCTGGGTTTTTTTTCCAATCTAAATGCAGATTTCTGTGAGAACTGGTAGAGACACAGGATCCCAGCAGGGAAATCCTGAGTCTTCAAGACCTGCTGAAACAAGAAGGGAATCTTCATGCACTCCCCACAGAGTCAGATCAGCTCTCCAGAGGAGAGCATATGTGGGTAACAACAATCACCCCAGACACCATCTTTTATTTGTGATAAGGAAAGGCAGTTGGGAGTCTCTGCATTTAGTGACTCATTTGGTAAATTTACTGAAAGACAGACCATTTATATTTAGATTTCAGATTCTTAATAACTTATGAACTAGAAAGAAACTGAGCATGGTGGGACACACCTGTAGTCCCAGCACTTTGGGAGGCCAAGGCAGGAGGATCCCTTGGGGCCAAGAGTTTGAGACCAGCCTGGACAACACAGCGAGACCTCACCTCTACAATCAATCCATCAATCAATCAGTAAGCCAAGTGTGGTAGCACATGCCTGTAGTCTCATCTATTCAGGAGGATGAAGCAAGAGAATGACTTGTGCCCAGGAGTTTGAGGCCACAGTGAGCTATGTTCATGCCACTGCACTCCAGCCTGGGTGACAGAGTGAGACCCTTTTTATTTAAAACAAAAAAAAGAAGAAGAAGAAGAAAGAAGAAGAAGAAAGAAGAAAGAAGAAAGAAGAAAGAAGAAGAAGAAGAAGAAGAAGAAGAAGAGGAGGAGGAGGAGGAGGAGGAGGAGGAGGAGGAGGAGGAGGAGGAGGAAGAAGAAGAAGAAGAAGAAGAAGAAGAAGAAGAAGAAGAAGAAGAAGAAGAAGAAGAAGAAGAAGAAGAAGAAGAAGAAGAAGAAGAAGAAGGAAGAAGAAGAAGAACTCATATATGTGACATGTACAAATAAAGGGATTAAAGACAAGGGTGGAGTGTGGACAAAAGTTTTTGAATATCCAGGACCATGATAACGAAAATACAGGGTTGCCTCAACCAGAGTATTCTTAGTATAAGTTTTTCATTAGTTTTAATCAATTCTTGAGTTTCATTTAGCCTGCTATCTAACAGGAATAGAGGTGTACAAGCCAAATGGTGAATCCAGATTGTCTAGGTTCAAATGCTGGTTCTTCTTCTTACAAGTTATAACTTTGGATAAGTTATTTAACCTCCCTGAACCTTACTGTTCTTCTCTATAAAACGGGGGAAAATAATAGTACCTACATCATAGGGTTATCATATGGATTAATGAGTTGCTATTTGTCAAGAACTTAGAATAGTATCTACTATTTGGAAAGTGCCTCAGAAGTGTAAATTTTTTTCAAAATTTTTCTTATTTTTCTACATTAAAAACCTGGGCTATGCCCTGCATCCCCTCTTTCCTTAGCCTACTACCTCCATTTAACAAACACTGCTGATATAATTTGGTTGTGTCCCCATCCAGATCTTATCTTCAATTGTAGTTTTCATAATTCCCACGTGTTGTGGGAGGGACCCGGTGGGAGATAATTGAATCATAGGGGCAGTTTCCTCATACTGTTCTCGTGGTAGTGAATAAGTCTCATGAGAGCTGATCGTTTTATAAGGGGAAACCCCTTTGCCTGGTTCTCATTTTCTCTCACCTGCCACCATGTAAGAGATGCCTTTTGCCTTCCGCCATGATTGTGTAGCCTCCCCAGCCATGTGGAACTATGAGTACATTGAACCTCTTTTTTTTTTTTAATAATTTATCCAGCCTCAGATATGTCTTTATAAGCAGTGTGAAAACAGACTAATACAGTAAATTGGTACTGGTAGAGTGGGACACTGCTGTAAAGATATCTGAAAATGTGGAAGTGACTTTGGAACTGGGTAACAGGCAGAGGTTGGAATGGTTTGTAGGGCTCTGAAGAAGACAGGAAAATGTGGGAAAGTCTTCTTAGAGACTTGTTAAATGGCTTTGACCAAAATGCTGATGATGATATGGACAATGAAATCCAGGCTGGGGTGGTCTCAGATGGAGATGAGAAACTTGTTGGGAACTGGAGTAAAGGTGACTCTTGCTATGTTTTAGCAAAGAGATGGTGATATTTTGCCCCTGCCCTAAAGATTTGTGGAACTTTGAATTTGAAGGGGATGATTTAGGGTATCTGGCAGAAGAAATTTCCAAGCAGCAAAGGATTCAAGAATCCTTTGGGTGCTGGGTGCTGTTAAAAGCATTCAGTTTTGTTTGTTTGTTTGTTTGTTTGAGAGGGAGTCTCGCTCTGTCCCCGAGGCTGGAGTGCAGTGGCGCGATCTCGGCTCACTGCAAACTCCACCTCCCAGGTCCATGCCATTCTCCTGCCTCAGCCTCCCGAGTAGCTGGGACTACAGGTGCCTGCCACCACACCCAGCTAATTTTTTGTGTTTTTAGTAGAGACAAGCTTTCACTATGTTAGCCAAGATGGTCTCAATCTCCTGACCTCGTCATCCACTTACCTCAGCCTCCCAAAGTGCTAGGATTACAGGCGTGAGCCACTGTGCCCAACCAAAGCATTCAGTTTTAGAAGGAAAACAGAGCATAAAAGTTTAGAAAAGTTGTAACCTGACGATGTGATAGAAAAGAAAAACCCATTTTCTGAGGAGAAATTCAAGTCAGCTGCAGAAATTTGCATAAGTAACGAGGAGTCAGATGTTAATCACCAAGACAGTGGGGAAAATATCTGCTGGGCATGTCAGAGACCTTTGCAGCAGTTCCTCCCAGCACAGGCCTGGAGGCTAGGAGGAAAAAATGATTTTGTGCTATGTGCAGCCTAGGGACTTGGTACCCTGCATCCCAGCCAGTCTAGTCATGGCTAAAAGAGGCCAAGGTACAGCTTGGGCTGTGGCATCAAAAGGTGTAAGCCCCAAGTCTAGCCAGCTTCCACATGTTGTTGGGCCTGCATGTACCCAGAAGTCAAGAATTGAGGTTTGGGAATCTCTGTCTAGATTTCAGCAGATGTATGTAAATGCCTGGATGTCTAGGCAGAAGTTTGCTGCAGGTAGGGGGTGACCCTCACAGAGAACCTCTGCTAGGGCAGTACATAAAGAAAATGAGTAGAGGCCCCCACACAGAGTTCCTACTGGGACACTGCCTAGTGGAGCTGTGAGAAGAGGGCCACCATCCTCCAGACCCCAGAATGGTAGTTCCAGCAACAGCTGGTACCATGCAGCTGGAAAAGCCACAGACACTCAATGGTGTCTGTGGAAAAGCTGCAGCCCATTAAAGCTGCCTGGAGGGAGGCTGCACCCTGCAAAGCCACAGGGCTGGAGCTTCCCAAGACCGTGGGAACCCACCTCTTACATCAGTGTGACCTGGATGTGAAACATGGAGTCGATGGAGATCATTTCAGAGCTTTAAGATTTGACTGCCCTATTGGATTTCAGACTTGCATGGGGCCTTTAGATCCTTTGTTTTAGCCAATTTCTCCCATTTAAAATGGGTGTATTATTCAATGCCTGTACCTCACTGTATCTAGGAAGTAACTAACTTGCTTTTGATTTTACAGGCTCATATGTGGAAGGGACTAGCATTGTCTCAGATGAGACTTCGGATTGTGGATTTTTAAGTTAATGCTGAAATGAGTTAAGTAAGACTTTGGGGGACTGTTGGGAAGGCATGATTGGTTTTAAAATGTGAGGACGTAAGATTTGGGGAGGGGCCGGGGTGCAATGATAAAGTTTGACTGTGTCCCTACCCAAATCTCATCTTGAATTTTAGCTCCCCTAATTCCAATGTGTTGTGGGAGGGACCCAGTGGGATATAATTGAATCATGGCAGTGATTTCCCTCATACTGTTCTCGTGGTAGTGAGTAAGTCTCATGAGATCTGATGGTTTTATAAGGGGAAACCCTTTTCGCTTGGTTCTCATGTTCTCTTGCCCATTGCCATGTAAGACATTCCTTTCCCTTCCACCATGATTGTGAGGCCTCCCCAGCCACGTGGAACTGGGAGTTCATTAAATTAAGTCAATTAAACCTCTTTTTCTTTATAACTTTCCCACTCTTGGGTATGTCTTTATCAGCAGTGTGAAAACGGACTAATACAACTGCCAATTCTGCCTCCTAAGCAGAACTTGACACCATCTATTTCTCTCTCTGGAAGGTCTGCTACCCTACCCAAGAGACTCAACTCTCTTACTTGACTTGCAGCAGCATTTTCATTGGACTTTGTAGCCTCAGCCTAGCACCGCTATGGATATGAATCTCAATCCACAACTCAAGTGTCCAGAACAGATTATATTAATACTATTTTCCATAGCCCCAGCTACTTACTAGTTTGAAGTCATGTTGAACCTGCCAAGATGGCCAGAAATTTAAACACATTCATTTGGGAGGTTCAGAGTCTTCCACAGTGCCAAATCTCAGGTGGGGCAGGGACAATCGAGAATCTGATCCTTGATGAACACTGGCTGCCAGGAGGCTCCACCACCACAGTGTGCTTCATCCTGTTTTCCAGGATGCAGAGCTCAGACAGCCTCTGCACCATAATTCAGAACCCTCTCTCCTTTCTCTTACTTTTCTCTTCTCTCTCTTTTCTTCTCTTCTTTTAGGCCTCTCTCTTTTCTGTCTCAAGGACTGCCCTTCCTGCTTTGCATTTTCTCACACCTCTACATTCTCTTCCTGTTACCCATTGCACACAATCTCTAAATTGCTCTAAGGCAATTTTGGATCAAAAGAGCCAGAGAGAACATTTCTATTTTTCACCTTGCCATATTCCTTTCCTGAGGCAATGAGCAGAGGGCCTGCTGTCTGCTTAAATAGAGAATAGGGGAGAAAAACAAAACACAGGGAGAAAAAGATAGATGAACATCTGAAATACTATCTCACCATGCATTCAATATGCAGAAGCCAAGCAGACTGGCTGCAAGACCTAAAACACTAATTGAATCTCGTTATTCCCTTGTGTGAACATTTTCAGTGGCTTCTAATTGTGCTGAGTATCATGTCTGAACTTGGAGACCTAGTATACAAGTTGAGGCAAGTCATTGCAAGCCCACAGCCTCCTCTTCTCTCCTATCATTCTCTTTCTCTTTCCCAGTATGGGCCATATTAAAACTTGTAGCCCTTCTGAGAAGGAATATGCTAGCTCTTCAGATTTAAATTACAGTGTTTGATAGTATTTGCATTCTTAAGATTCTCCACACCCCACTCCAAACAAAACAGAACAAAGCAAAACCCAGTAGGAAACAATGATTCTTTGGATCTTTGTTGACCAATACAAAGTACCTATGGCTACCAAACACCTGAAATGTGCCATGATTTCAGATTTTGAAGACTTACTATCCAAATATGCAAAATATCTTATTAATGTTTTTATGATTACATGTTGAAATAATGTGTTTCATATATAGGGTTAAATCAAGTCAATTAAAATTAATTTCATGTGTTTCTTTTGAGATAGGGTCTCACTCTCTTGCCCAGGCTAAAGTGCATTGGCACCACCATAGCTCACTGCAGCCTTGAACTCCAAACTCCTAGGCTCAAGTGATCCTCCTGCCTCAGCCGCAGAGTAGCTGGGGCTACACACAGACACTACAATACCCACCCACCTAAGTTTTAATTTTTTGTGGAGATGGGGTCTCGTATCCTGTGTTGCCCAGGCTGGTCTTGAATTCCTGGGTTCAAGCATTTCCCAAAGTGCTAGGATTACAGGCATGAGCCATCATGCCCAGCTACTGTTTCTTTTAACTTTTTTTTTTTTTAATGTGGTTACCAGGAAATTTTAAATTGTGTATGCGGCTCACTTGCATTATAATTCTCTTGCATAGCGTTGCTCCAGATTGCAACTGTGCAGGAGAACAACCTGATCTATGGAAATACATAAAGAAAGGACAGAGTTTCTGCTCCCATCCTGTCCTCTGAAGACCCAAAGGTGATGGTGCTTTGATGTGAGCCTCAGATAGGATCAGCCTTAAACTGGAGTGACTTTATAGGCAGATGATATTTTTTTTTAAAGAAGGCATTGCTTTTCATTTTTAAACAGATTCTGTTCAGAGGCCCTTAAACATCCTGAAAGTTTGATTAAGAATTCTAGGTACCCCCACAATTATCCTCAAGTAACGTAAGTTTATCTTGCAACCATCTAGAGCTTATGCTCATCCCCCTCCACAGTTGTTCAGGATATTCTTAAACAAATAGTGATAATCCTGCTTTGACTCCCGTGGATTATACATTCCCAGTCATCCAGTGTACAGCTTCTCTTTTGAGGGTCACCATAATTTCACAGTCAGGCAGTCAGCTGAGGGAGGAACAGGGCCACCTTAACCTTCAGCTAATGAAAAATTCTCAGTGGGCTAAATTCGTACAGAATTGAATCAGTACATTAACTCTAAAACCTCTGCAGGTTGTCTGAGACACAAACACCTAGGCAATAATCTGCATGAAGGCATAGAGACACTTACAGTGTTAGAGTACTAATGGATTTTTTTTTTTTAGATGAACCTGAACAACTTTCTGGTTTTAAAAAATAGAGGAAATAAGACCTGGAGTAGTTAATTGAATTGACAGTTAGGGCCAAGGAAATAATTATAATTTATGGCTCCTACCTCTTTCAGTCAACAAATGCTGAGCTACCCACTGTGTGTGAGGTACTCTTCTAGGTGCTAGGATACAATAGATACCAATTACAGTGCTTGCCTGTTATAACAGAAGACACAAGGAAAAGTTGACTTGAAGAGTAAAGGCAATTTATTGTCATGTAACTGAGAAGTTAGGCTAGCATCAGACTACTCTTGATACAGTGGCTCAAATGATGTAATTAGGATGACTGTCTTCCATTCTCATTGCCACTTCCTCAGTGCTGGCTCCATTTCTGTGGGCCTCCTCCATTATTGTCACAATATAACCATCAGCAGCTCCTGGGGTTGTGTGTTTTGAGATACCAATCAAGTACAAAACAACTTGGAATTTATTCTTGCAGCTCTGATTTGCCCAAATTGGGTTGTGTGTTCAACCCTGAACCAATTGGTGTGGCCTGGAGACTGGATATGCTGACTGGCTTAAGCCAATCAGGGCCCATTACCAAAGACAAGAATAGAGTCAATTCCATCCAGACCACATGCTTGGAATTTTGAATACTGTAAAGAAGGGGAAAAGGGAATGTAAATGCTGAGAAGCAACAAAAAATATGTATATAATTATTTCCCTCAAGTGATCACACTTGAGAGCTTTCCAATTCTCCTGCTGGTTTTTACACTCTATGTCATGGAGCCCTAGATGTTCTCTAGTGGCATCTCAGGATTTGAGGGGATATGCATCACTATAGCCTCCAACCCATTACCTCCAACTTTAACAGAGCTAGTCCTCTTTCATTTCTTTGACATATTGGGCTTCCATATGAGATTCTATTTGAAGAAAACGGCTTACTGTACTCCTGAGTAGCTGGGACTTACAGGCATGCGCCAACACACCTGGCTAATTTTTGTATTTTTAGTAGAGACGGGGTTTCGCCATGTTGGCTGGGCTGGTCTCAAACTCCTGACCTCAGGTGACCCACCTGTCTCAGCCTCCCAAAGTGCTGGGATTATAGGTGTGAGCCACTGTGCCTGGCTTATATATTATTGTTTTTAATAAAATAAGTTTAGGCTTTTAAATTTTATTAGAAAAATAATTTTCTGTTAACTTAAAAAAAATTCAAGTTTCTAACCCCTCTCAATGTTATTCATGCTTATATAGACTGGGATATCTAGTATGCAGAACAGAACATATACGGATGTTAAATGAGGACTAGAAATGCAAATATGAGATGTAGCAATGCTCACAGGCATGGGGAAAGCCGAATGATGACTAGAAAACAGAGTGCCTAACCCTATGGAGTCTCTTAAATTTGTTTTTAACTGCAGACTTTTAAACATTAGCTTTTTATGTTTATAAGAAATGCCCTGGTACCTTGAAACAGACAAATTTGTGGTTTATAAATTGATTGTAGAAGATCTAGTGCTTTCTTCCAAATCACACTTCTGCCAATTACTCTTGTTTCTTGAACTAATCTCAAACCTCAAATTCATGCATTTTCTACTTTTTGGAATTTATCTTATTCTTAGTTTCTCTCTCATTTCTCATAAAGATGCAGTTTTCCGGTTTTCATCACTAAGGTACAAGTAAAGACCAGCCTAATATGTTGGTAGCCATTGGGTTAACTCTTTCATTGCTTGAGTGGCTGGTATTCCCAATTCAAATTACACCTCTACACAATTACAGAGCACCTCCCTCGTGATTCCTTATGTTAAATTCATGAAAGCTGAAGAACCACCATGTTGCAACAAGATTAACAACAGTGGACGCTTAATCTCAGAACAGTTAAAAAAGATAAGAAACAATAACCCACAGTTGGGTGAATTACCAGTTCCACCATGATGGCAAAATAAACAAAATTAAGAGGCATTACAAAAATGACTTCATTTGGGTTGGGAACTGTCATTGAAAAGAAAAGAATATCAGAAAAGAAGAAAGTTTTGTTTAATCTCTTCTTTTGAGTCTTTTTCCTGTTACCATAATAAATGAAATCAGGGGTGGTGGAAGAATAGAGTTTACTTTCTCATTCAAAGTTGTTTTTTTTTGTTCCTTTGTTTTGTCTGCATAGATAAAGTAACAGTTTGGCTAAACGACAAATCTTTTCTCTTTGAAGATTCTCCTCATTATCTTGGTAAAGTAGAGCAAAACCCATATTCTTTTCAGTGACTACAAGTTGGTAAACAGTGCTCACCCTTACATTCAGAAGTTGCGTAAGGTCTAAACAAACTCACCAGTATAAAACTTGATTTTGAGTAGGAGATGAATTTCCTATAACTATTAAGAAGAGGAAGGAATTTTGTTCTTTTTTTCTCTTAATAGGAACATTGCTGTATAAGCATTGCCTAAGGTATCATTAAAGCCACTTTTTATTTGCCTTAGCTTAAATGACTGGCAGACAAGCTATCTTATTTTCTTTTAAAGCTGAACTGAGTACAAGAGCCAATTGTAATAGGTCTGCTTTGAACATTGTTGTTGAAGCCCTCTTGATTATACTTTAAAGCTTGCAATATGTATGTGTAGTGCTTGATGGATTACAAAACTGCGTCTATATCTATTATCACTTTCTATCCTCAAAAAAACACTGTGACTTAAGCAAGGATGCTGTCTGACAAATTACAAAACTCATGTGCCTCAGCCATGCCTGCAAGTTTCCAGTAATTTCCCTGGGTAATTTAGTTCATGGAATATTGCTCTGTGTCACATTTCCCTTTGCTAGTAATCATGGAAATAGTTGAATGCTGGACAAGAACTGTTCCTACAATGTTATATTAGGATATTTTATTCACAGAGAATGTAATACTGCTCATATACAAGCATTACATATGTAGAGTGCTGTATCCTGGGTTATAGCTACTGAGAATTTCTGGGCTAGGTCAGTGTATGAAAAACCTTATTCAGTTTGCCTGCATCCAAAGCCTTAAGATGCATGCTGCTCCATCATTTAAGCTTCAGTTTCATGAGATTTGATTGAAACATGTTTCCTGAACCCTTTCCACGAAAACTTTTATCTTTTTTTTTTTTTTTAGACGGAGTCTCACTCTGTCGCCCAGGCTGGAATGCAGTGACACGATCTCACTGCAAGCTCTGCCTCCCAGATTCACTCCATTCTCCTGCCTCAGCCTCCCAAGTAGCTGGGAATACAGGCGCCCGCCACCACGCCCGGCTAATTTTTTTTTTTTGTAATGTATTTTTAGTAGAGACGGGGTTTCACAGTGTTAGCCAGGATAGGATGGTCTCGATTTCTTGACCTCGTGATCCGCCCGCCTCGGCCTCCCAAAGTGCTGGGATTACAGGCGTGAGCCACTGTGCCTGGCCAACTTTTACTTTTATGTCAGTATAAAGCACAGTGTTTTTCCAGGAGATTTGTCACTAGTTTCACTAACCGGGTTTGGGTCCCACATGTATGCAGCTTTTCTTTCCCACCTGTGTGCATAACGCCTGTCTAAGTTGGTGGCTTCTGCTGATGTGGGCAGAGCCTAGGACTCTAGGAGTCTGCTGTTTATTGAGGTTTGCTTGATATTTTGCCTTGAAAACAAGTCACTATCCCTGATTTCTATGTGTCAGAGCAATCTATCAAGTTTTCTAGCTTCTCAGCAGTCTACTGCTCTCCACAGTGTCCACTGAAATTATGCTTCAGTGTCCTTGTAGGACTGTATTTGTCCTCACAGCATGTGGCTGTCCCCTCACCAGCTCACCAAACCACTTCTGCTTGGTTGTCCTGTTGTTGACTATTCTTCTCACCTCTGGTGTTCCAGTGTGACAATCCACGCAAGAAGACTGGCCGCATACCAAAACATTATTCTTGATGATGATCCTGACTTTCCATTTAATGCTAAGAATAACGCCACAAGTACATGGGAAAACCAGATGTTTTTCCAACCTGTTTCTGCCTCATAACTGTGGGTTAGGATGCACATTACCGTCCTATCTCTCTAAACCTTCATTTTATGTCAGAAGCATGATGCTGTATGGGGACTTCCCAATTTCCAAAAAAGCATTTTTATCTTTTTAATCTAACTTTATTCTTGTATTTGTTCTGTGCAGTCTTAGGCGAGATGCTGCCTACATAGCATCTGCTATTCATTTCATGTTGTAATTGCAAACTGTAGATATGTAATTACCGATGCTTTTTCAGTATAGATCTTCTACACTGAATAGTATCTAAAACCTAGATGCCACCTTGTGATTCACTGGTTGTATTGCCAATTAAAACTGGAATTCTATAAGTCCCTAGTCAATTTCCATACAGTAACAATGTATGTTTTCACTACTGAAGGTAATATGTTATCATGAGATCAAAATACTGTTTTGATTGTGGGTATATGTCTGCTGTCTCCTCCTTGAAGTAAACTTAAGATAATAATGGAACCAATGTAAGGTGATCTTTCAACCTTTTAATTTAAAAGCCCACATAATTGGTCACTTCTTTATTGGTTGACTTTCCCATCATTTGAGTTCTCTCTACCTGGGGAAGCTCCTTATCAGTTATAGATGGTAAGGAATAGATTGTTTTCTTTTTTTGATCTTCCACAGAAAAACTATAAGGGAAACAGAGATCTCTTTGTCAATTAGCAACTGCCTAAGTAGTCAACTGCAGCTACTACCTTTGGATCACAGCTTGGAGGTACAGATACAGGGACAGTGACTTTAGGCCAAACCTTGAATTTTCATAAAGAAAACACTGTGCTCAAATATTTCACCTAACATTTATGTCTAAAAAATGAGCTAGATATTTTAACGTTCACTGTCTTGTTTAATCCTGAGAAGAACCTATTAAATACGTTATTTTCTCCATGGTATAAATGAAGAAAATGAGTCTCAGAATGGTTTAGTTAACTGTCCTGTACACAGCTAGTAAGTGATATGGTCAGTGAATAACCTTATGGGTCCTGTGCATTCTGTCCACTCTAGCCACCATGCCATCACTTCATTCCATATTAAATGTTTTGTACAAAATCATTACCATAAAGCTGCGATCCACAGGCACCAATCTCAGAGAGATGATATGGTTAAAAAATAATAGTGAATTAAATTAACTCAAGTTTTCTACCTACAGTTTTCCAGTCTTGTAAAGGGAATTCAAAACCTGCAGAAATGTTTGCTAAAACCTTCTTTCTCTCTCTATCCCTGCTCTCTATAACCTCACTTTATCTGGGTCCTCTCATTTAAAACCCTTTCACAAGCTCCTCTGTCCCTGTTGGAGCTTCTCAGTCTTCTACAAAAGGATAGTGTTCTCCTCATCTTACCCTCTACTATTCTACCTATAATTCCACTCTATCTCCTTCTCACTATTCTAATTTGGCATCACAAAAGCCCAAAGAATCAGGCAGTAGAAGGACCCTCCTAGGAGTGTACTGGGGACAGCATAGAGGGATGACCCAAGTGGGCAAAGCCAGTACCCTCCTCAGCAGTCAGTGTAATAAGACAAAGGGGGAGTTGAACAACACAAGTCACATGGTTGAATACAAAGAAAAGGGGTAGAGAAAGACATCCCACCTTCTTATTGGGTCAAACTAAAAGGAACATAGCAGTGGGCATGGATACTGGCAGAGGAAAGGATTGGGGACATATGTCAACAGCTTTCCCCCAACAACAACAACAAAATCTAGGAACATCTACATCTGGATTTAACAAATCCAGCACTTTCTTGGAAAATTAAGAACTGTGCTGTGCTAATTCAATTCCTCTTAACTCCTAGCATCCCTGCTGCTGCTTACCTTAAAAACCCCCATGATAACCAATGAGTTATACTTCTAGGTTGAATTTGCCCAGCTCTTGCTAAAGTATCTTTCCTAGTTCTCGTATGTGTCATGGTGGCCAAAAATATTTTATTTAAGAAGTCAGAGAAAGGGAGATTTGTAAGTATGATGCTGAGATCTCCTATATTGTCCACTCAGTTCAGTTCTGATGATTTCACTTCACATAATTTAGGTATTTTCAATAAAGGCAGGATAATAAACACAAAATCTCAGCAACATATTATAATATGCATTTGTCTAGCTCATGGGTCTGTGGGCCATTTGGAGTGGGCTCATCTAGGCTGGGATAGGCTGGAGAGTTATGATGATCTTAGCTGGTTTGCTTCTGTGGATGAGATCAGCTAGGGATTAGGCTGGACTCCACTGGAGTAGTTTAGTTTTGCTCTGCATATCTCTCATCCTCCTCCTTGGATAAGCCTGTTAACCCAGACAGGCTCTCACAATAATGAAAGTGCTAGAGGGCAATTTCAGTAGTGCAAGCATTGCCCAAGCCTTTGGTCACATCATACTCACTAGTGTGAGCAACACAAGTTGAACAACACAAGTCACATGGTCAAATCCAAAGAAAAGGGGTAGAGAAAGACATCCCACCTTCTTATTGGGTCAAACTAAAAGGCACATAGCAGTTGGCATGGCTACTGGAATAGGTAAAGAATTGGGGACATTGATAAAGTCTACCAGCATTGACTTATTTTTTCTTGAGTATCATCCTCTCAGAAGTTATATGGTATACATAGTGTCAGCTTTAGATGCAGGTACCATCCATTCACTTATTCATTATTCATTTAACACCTAATAATAGTTGTTTATGCAAGTGCTGTTTAATAGAAATACATCATGAGTCACGTGGAATTTAAGATTTCTAATAGCCACATTTACAAAAGGTAAAAAGAAACTGATGAAATTAAATTTAGTAATATACTTAATTAAATAAAACCAAAATATTATTATTTCAATATATAATCAATATAAAAGTCATTAATAAGACTTTACATTATTTTCCCCATAGTCCTAAAAATTCAATGAGATCTAACACCTCTCAGTTTGGACTAGTCACATTTCAAGTGCTGAACCAAAAACAGCTAGTAACTATTGTATTAGTGAAGTTATAGACTACGAATTGAACTTGGTGCTGAAGATACCCGACACTTGCCCTGTTGGTAGTACAATCTGGACATAAAGACAGAAAAAAATGACCCAAAGCAGTAAACAATTGTTGCTGATGTTATGATGGAACAAAACAGGATGGTACTATGGAGAATGACAAAAGGAGAATTAATTTAAATTGCATAGTCATTATATACCTTTCTGAGAAGTTCACATCTTAATGAAGATCTTTGGGAAGATTTTTGTGTTTCTATCTCTTAGATCTTGTCATGCCACTGTGCAGCATCACTTCTCCTTATTCAAATAGTTCTCTATTACACACCCCCACACAAAACTCATCAAAGTTTCCAATCTCCTAGCCTGGTTTAGTTGGAGATATTTCAATATACCTTTTCAAAATCTCTTGTAAAAAGTCATCACTATGCTCCTAAGTCTGGAAACGAAGATGCAGTTTGTTGCAAAACCAATATAGCAAAGGGATATTACCTGAGATCTTATTACCAAGTGGATAAGTTTCCTCGTTATGACTTTACCTGATAAGAGCCCAACATTTTATGATGAAAATGTTGAATGGAAAAGTTGTTTTTCTCTGTGTTTATCTGCTTTATAAAAAATGTGAGTGGTAATAGAGAAAATAATAATGAAAGCAGATAAAAGGGAGAATATTGCTTCAGAAGTAGTACAAGGACTAACAGAAGCAGAGAATGGAAAAGGTGAGAAAAAAAGGAAACATTAACAGTATTAATCTATTCTTAACCTGATTAAACTTGGAACTGCCTAAGAGAAAGTTTTGACTTTTCCATGCTAAACTATCCAAGCAAGGTTTATCAAAGAGGGTAATTTTACTGAAGCAATTATTGTCTATTGAATTTGAAAGGGTCCTGGTAAGTATTAATAGGGAGATAAGGTATTTCTCTGTATTATAGTAAAAAAAATCTGATGTTTCTTTAAATATATAGATGTAGCTTAAAGAACTGAAAGAGCTTTCTTTTAAAAGGTACGAATCACCTTGTGATTCTTTTTTTTTAATCACGTTCAGTTTATTACATGCCTTTTCATTGGTGAGTCATTGCTTTGATTGTGTAACCCATTGATATCAAAATTACCTTGCTCAGTGTCTTCATGCTTCACAGTTCTTCAGGGAAAATGGCAGGTCCCAGGGATGGCACTTGGAATAACACTGTCAGCCAACCCAGAGCCCCTTTGACTTTTATTTCTGGTGTGATCGATACTCACATCTAAATAGCAAACAGTTTAAGTAGTTTTGGGGTGATATGGCACAAAAAGCAGCATGCTGAATTTTAAGCTCTGAGATGCTGTTTTCACAAGATATTGCTGAAAACTACAGTTATGGCTCTGTGTTTTCATAGTAGACACTTTAGAAAATGACTTTAATTACATTGAGAAGAGAGTCCAGATTACATGGTGAGCTTTTTTACACTTTAAATTACAAAAATATATTTGTGCATCTACTCCAGTTTTTCATGAAGGATTTACATCAGAACAGCAACACTGGCCTCGTGTTTAGCAACAAAGGACCGCTTCTAGTTAACCCTTCCAAATAATATTTTTTCCACCAGTGGATAAATACCAGCTAGTTCCTCTCCTCTCCTTCCACATACTACACCTGACATTCTGGATTTTAACATTGAGACGTTTTGGGTCATTTCATTTCATTGAGATATTTTTAGATGGGATTAAAAACAAACTGACAACAGTCAAGCAGCAGTACAGCTAATGCCAAACCAGTGCTTTATGAATTGGTGCTTTATGAATGAAAAGCAGCTGTAATAGGGAGGCCATGATGAAGGCCGGAAACTACCACCACTACTACCACCACCCTCTGCCCCAGGTCAGGAAGCGTGCAGGGGACTTTGATTAAAGTTATAGTGGGAATTTTGGCAACAGAGACATGGTCCTGTGAAAAGGGAGAGCCTTCATTAAATGGTAAAGTCACTTAGTAAAGACTAAAAAGATTTCCAGTATAATAGAGAGTAAGCGGGGGTTGGGGGGGGGGATTTGTGTGTGTGTGTGAGTGTGTGTGTGTTGAAGCTCAAGAATTGATGTAAAACGATTTAAGCTGAATTCAGTGATGAGCTTTGTGCTTGCAAAGTATCTAAGAATCTTTATATCCCCATGGCTTAGAACAAGGAAGTTATGCTACATGTTTTTGTTGGCTGAACAAATGAATGAATGTTCCTAATTAAACAAATTGTAACTGATGCTGACCCAGGGAGTATGGTTCACCTATTTCTGGATATTAAGCCCCTCCAAACAGAAAGGGGGATCTCAGAATTAGGCAGTCTTTCGGATACATCTCTCAGCATCCTGTCTGTGGGAATTTCACCTGTCCCTGCTGCAGTGTCTCATAGACCAGATGGAGGCCAACTGCATCCAACTGCAGAAAACGAGGCTAGAGTTAAGTACAGGTGGCAAAACAGGGCTGTAGTTTTCATCTCCTAGTTTCAAACACAACTACTGTCTCCTAACTGTGGCTGAACAGAAAAGTACAAAAGAGAGGAGACAGGTCTAACCCTTGTATGCTTATTATTTACCTCATACATCTTTCCCTCCCCAAAGAAACCCCATCACAATTTCAAGATTAGGGACAGGGCCATTTTAGCCCCATTTGGTGCTTTTGTGCAAATGGTTAAAATGTATCTCTCCCTCCTGGTGGATGCAGTTCATATCAGGGTGATGGATGGCAAGCAAAACGCATGCTTGGTTCGAGCTGCTGAAAAATCATCCTCTCCACTAGGTACCCTGGTACATGAACAGACCTGTTTCTATGCCTCTTACTGACTGAAAATTAATAACAGAATCCAAATCAAGGAGGATTGTTTTATGTGTATAATGAGATTAAACAACTTTGCAAATTGAAGTCACTTAAGAAAGTGTAAAAGCTTACAAATTTGAAGTTTATAGTTGAAAGCTTGCCTGTGATTTTTTAAAATAATCATAATTTAATATCTGATTACCTTCATCATCTCTTTATGTCCAGTATTCGGAGTGCTTAGAAAAGTATGATCTGTCTTTGGAGAGCTCTCAAGGTGGAGAAAGTAAAAAAATATTTAGAAACAGAAATGCACAAGGGATAATTACTAATTTGAAACTGACAAACCTAGATTGTACATATTATTCAGCTAAACAGTGGTACAGAGGAGCACTGGCAGAGCATACAGGTGAAAAACAACATTATGTAGAATAACCTATTAATATGGTGGCGGGGGCTGTGGGGAACAAACTTGGTCCTTTCTGTTTTCTTCAGGGTACAAGTCTATAATATTCAACCTTGTCTATTATCCATCTCACAAAATGGATAGTTGGTGACATCTCAGGATATTTAGTCAGAAAATGCAAAGTGTTAGACCAGCCCTCTTCCAATGATTCCTTTACACTTTCTTAAACCTTCTTTTTTCTATTACATATTGGGTACAATGTTTACTATTCAGGTGAAGGGTACACTAGAAGCCCACACCCTACCATTATGCAATATATCCATGTAACAAATCTGTACCTGTACATCCTGAATCTATAACAAAAAAAAAGAATGTTTTAAAAGACACAAAAAAATTTTTTTCGTATTCTTTTTTTTTTTTAAACTTATCACATAGTGGTAAAATGATCCTCTAGCCGAGTAAGCACACTATGCCACAGCCAATCATCTACACTGATGCTCTTTCCTTTGGCCAAACCACCAGAAGTTCTACTGGGCTGAGTTTGTGTGGTCCGTAGAGACACTATTGAGCAATTTCTGGACCTTCCTATAGAAAACCTAGAGCCACCAACTGTTTCCTAGGAAAGCTCTTTTCCAATAATTCGATAGACATAAGGTCTACTTGTACTCATGGGGGAGTTTTAGTCATTTAATAAATAATCATCGAGCAGCGTCTTCAGTAAAATAAATCTTTGTCTCTTTTAAGCAGACCAAGTCTCAACATTTCTGTAACAGTGAACTTTGTGTTCCCACTATCATGATTATCTTTTTGTATTTTGTATGTTTAAAGTAGATGAATTTTTAAAAGCTTAGGATTCTAAATTGCTATGTGTATATAAGCACCTAATAACATTTTAATTAAATATTGATGAACAGATACAAAATTGCTTTTAGAAAGCATATATTCTGACAGTGCTTATACTTTGTTTCTCTGCTTCTCTTTCCTCTACCTATCTTCTTTATTAATACTTTATCTAATTTGCACAAAAGGTACCGTGATTATCATTAAAAATATAGACCTGACTTATGTAGAAAACTACTATTAGATTAGAAATGAGAGTCCAGATTAATGAACAAACTTTGCCTGTTTCTGTGTGTGTCTGTTAAGGAACTTTTCCCAGAAATTCCAGAATCATACACTCTTAGGCACTAAAGGTGCTTGGAGGATATATATTCAGTGACTCTCAGCTCAGGGTGCATATTAAAATCACATGGGGAACTTCAGAGGCTCAGTTTCTCCACCCCAGACCAGTTGAAACCAGAATCCGTGAGGATGGGGACTGGGCACTGGTATTTCTTTACACCCAGTTATAGTCTAAAGTGCAGCCAAAGTTTAAAAACCTCTGTTTTAATCCAACCACTTTTTATATGAATGGATAAAATAAAAATTAGAGGGGAAAAATAACTTATCTCAGGCCATAGTAGAGCCTAGATTAGAAGCCACATCAACTAGCTCCAGTTAAGAGCTATTTTCATTTAAAAAACAGTATTCGTGTCTTGTTTTATTTTTGACTTATTTGAACTTTCCCTTGGTATTAACATTAACAGAAGAATTCCGTTTCTTAACTTTTCTGTGAAATAAATTTTTTTGTCAACTAGAGAAATGATGCTGTGCGATAGTATAAATTAACACATGGATGTTCTACATTTCCCAGCATTGTTTACCTCCTTGCCTTTCGTCAAAAATACATTAGTCTTTGATTGTTGTAAAGAGTTTTCAAAACATATTTATAAATTTTATTTTATGTAAGTCAAGAAGATGTCTCAAATCATTTTAGCATATGTAGACTCATTTTTAAAGTCATCATAAAAAGTATGGATAGCTCACTTTCTGTGTAACGTTCTAAGAAAGTGGAACTGATAACATGGGCCCAGCGTCGGCAGTACTGAAGATGTAGATAGCTCAACATTTTCCAGTTCTTTGACATCTATCTTTTCGTTATGTTTATATCTATTGAGCCTATCAAAGTCTAAAATATTTCAATACAGCATACAATTGCAGTACTGATTGTTACATGGCATAGGTTTTATCTTGTGGAGGGATGGAAAAGTGTATCTAAATGTATCATGCCTATGCTCAGACGTAATGCAAATCTTGTCTTGCTGGTACCAGAAATAAATGAAAACGATAGTAGATAAAGACTAGATATATTTTTCTCTTTTGCGCACACGCAAAATATTGTGTATAGTGATCATCATCATGCTTTAAGCATCCACTATAAGCCAAACATTATATTATCAGCAGAGAAATATATCTGCAACAGACTCCTCCCCCACAAAACAGCACAGAAAAGCTCAGCTGTCATTAATCAAAAACAAAATATAAAACAAGTATACTGCAAAGGAGTTGGGAGTACAGAGGAAACATTTAAATGAGAAAAAACACATAAGTGTGAGGATATTCTGTGAATTATAAGTAAAGCTATATCCATTCACTCAATTTTTCAGCCTATTACAATTATTCAATAAAGATATATTTACCTAATTGGGATATTTGACCTGAGTGTACGTATGTATAAGTTGATGTTACCTTATGTCAGTTGTGTATGATTTGTACTAATTATCGCTATAGTACAGAACATAGAGAAATTCATAAATGGCAGATGTCTTAATGATCACTTTTTTAGAAGACCTGAAAAAACGCCCATGGTAGGACCACAGAGTGAGGAAGATCAGGGTGTTGAACAAAGTAGACCAGGTGGCTCTCTATAATGAACCCCATTATAGATCTGCACTTGTGGAAGGTACCATGGTTTAGGGTACAGATGTCTGAATTATCAACCTGAGAGTCTGGCTCAAAGAGACACTCTCATTTTGGTCAGACTCCTTAGGAATTGAAGTTTCTGAACTGCAAGGTTGATTCATGAATGGGGACCACTCCTGACCACTACTGTTTCCAAAACATTGGTGTTCTTTGTGTCCCCTACCTGGACCACCTTTTCTGTCATGTGAACTGATCAGTGAACATGGATGGTTGCAAGGGATACACCATCCAGACAAAGGGAAATTTGTGGAGTCATCTGAATAAGTGACTTCTGCCATTACCTGGAGGGTGTAGGATCCTGATCAACATGGTCCACTTCTGACTCCTGGATTTTCTCTTCCTTCTCAAAGCTGGTGGTGGTCAACCCATGTTCCAAAGACTCCAGGATTCGATGTAACAATTGTAACAATTGTTTTGTGGGAGATGAATCCTCTTAAGAAGAAAAAAATTCCAAAATTTTAATTGCTACTCTCATCTAGCCCTCCCTTCCCTGTATTAACAATTTTAGCTTCTCTAACCCTATTCCAGTTCTGTCTCCTTGTAATGACATTCTTTTTAGATCTCTTTAATGGAGGACTGGGAGTTCCCAGACTTGTCTGTCACTCATTTATTGAGAAAATCACAGAAAACTGATCATGTAGGGGTTACAATGTACGTGTATTTTTTTTACTTGTTCATTTCTTATCATACAATATTATTTCTCTTGTTTCCTTGGGAAATTTTTTAAATTATGAGGAATAATTTTACTTTTTATTAATAGGATCTATCATAGGGTATTCTAAATCTTTTAACTAGAGATGAATTTAAAAAGCTTCTTACCATTTTATGCAATATTGGAGGAATACATGCATTAAGTATATATAAATGAGCAATCTCATACTCTTAGAAAAAGAATTTTTGTTTGTTTGTTTGGGGGTTTTTTGTTACTTGTTTTGTTTTGTTTTGTTGAGACAGAGCTTTGCTCTGTCACCCAGGCTGGAGTGCAGTGGCGCAATCTCAACTCACTGCAACCTCCACCTCCCAGGTTCAAGCAAATCTCCTGCCTCAGCCTCTGGAATAACTGGGACTACAGGTGCATGCCACCACACCCCGCTTATTTTTATATTTTTAGTAGAGACAGGGTTACACCATGTTGGCCATCCTGGTCTTGAACTCCTGACTTCAGGTGATCTGCCCACCTCACTCCCAGAGTACTAGGATTACAGATGTGAGCCACCCGACCCAGCCCCAGAAAAATAATTTTTAAAGAAATATAAACGGTTTGTGCTATAATTTTAGAACATATATCAATCTTCATGCACGGAATAAACACAGTTTTGTCAAAAGATTCAGCAATTATTAAATAAAACAAAAACGTTTAGCAAGTGAAATATCCTACACATGAAAATTCTTTTTTTCCCCCAAGTACAGAAAAGAAGCGTGTCGGAAAAGGCAGAGCATAAGAAGCTATTCTTCCACCATTCTGTTAGTCTTATATTTTATTTATATACAGAAGAGCAAAATAAACAGTGCAGCTTCAACCTACCCCTTGGAGTTTATGTTTCAGGAAAAATGAAATCATGACTGACACTTTAGTGGAATTTCTTATTTTGCTGGAAAGCAATTGAATATTAAATCATGATTCACTCGTTTCCTAAAATATCTTTTAGTACTCTAGGGGAAAGTGTAAAATAGCCTGCTCTTGGATTTTTAAGAGAACTATGTGTAGTCATTCTCAAAATGCATTTCATGCAAGAAGGCTCCTTTTCCTTTTGCTCTCTCTCTTTCTATTTTTTTAATTATACTAATATCCTAACAGATTTAATACCTTGTGAAAATGAGAAGGTATTTATCACTGAATAACAGGTATATAGAAACCCAAAGGCAATTACTTCTTGTATAACTATGCCTTAGGCAAACTTCAACTTGTTTTTTAGAGCCAGAAGATTAAGCCTACTCAGGAATTTTATTCAGGCACAAAATTTGTGTTGTCTACCCTTACATTTCCTGCCTCTCTTCCTTTCGTATCTCTTCAATGCTAATTCTACCTACCATTCTCCAACTTGGAAAACATTATCTGGCCACAGCTAACACAGTTAGAAATCCTGAAGAAGCAGGAATCCCTGTGTCCTCCTGTTTAACCTAATACATTCCCAGACCCACTGTTTTCATTGCTTTTATGTTCCCTATGTGTGTTTTCAATATAGGCTACTCTGGGAAATATTTCTCTTATTTGGAGTGATATTAGTATATAAAATAGGCTAGAATTTCATACCTACTTTTGAATCTCTGAAGATCCTTTTGTTCTTCTCAGGTAAATATCCACTAGCTAGGAATTAATTTGTACTTGGGATAACTGTTTTCCAAAATAATGAGTCTCTAACTCAAAAGACTTCAGCTCTTAGTGATTAAATGTATTTTTTTTCTATTTTTCGAGGATAAATTATGTCTAAAGAGAAATACAAAATATTTGAAAGTATGACCATGAAAATAGCAAACATGCTTGAGTGTTTAGCCATAGAACTCAAGGTTTAGCTGAGGGTTTTTCTTGTCATGCAGAAAAGCAACTTCTTTATAATTAATCTGTGTAAATTCTGTAGAATTCTGATCAGACACAAATTTTCTATTTTTTACTACCTTTTTTTTTGGCAGAGTAATAATATATTTCTTCTGGGTCATTTCTAATCTTATAGAAAAGCGGTAATCTAGCCATTGTGAGGGAGAGAATCAACTTCAAACTTTTAAAAAGTGTTCAGAGTTGAATTATTAATATCGATAAAATCAAATACCTTGTGAACCCATACTATTTGCATGGCATTCTGTTATAGGGTGTGAAGTAATGTAAGACATATCCTTATCTTCAATATACTTATAAGTAATTCAGACAATAATACATAAAGGAAAAATTTGTAACACAAAGTGCTTCATGATTCAAGAGTTACTGCAAAGTAATTGTTCATTCATTCAACAAATATTTATTGAGTGCCTACTATGTATTAAAGACTCTGCTGAATGTTGGGTATCTAAAAATGAAAAAAAAAAAGTGTCTGTCATCTAGGGAGATGAGACTAGAGAGTTATATAGGGATCAGATGATATGAGGTCACAGTAAAGTGTGATCTTTCTTTAGCCTGAGAACAGTGGAAATGTATTAAGGGTTTTTATACAAGATATTAGCATGATTAATTGTCTTTTTTAAAAAGATCACTCTAGATGCCATGTGGAAAATATGCTGGAGGGAAACAGACAAGGTTTCGATGGTGGTAGAGGAGGAGGAAGAGAAGAGGAGGATATACGGAGAAAAGTAGTGAAGTAGGTTTGAAAATTATTTAGGAAGTAAAATCAAAAGGATCTGATGATTAGATGATGAACCTAAAGAGGAAAAGAAGGATCAAATCTACTCTGATTCCTTTTTAAAGGGTTGAAAACTTTGGATTTTGGCTTATTCAACTGATGACTGATAGTGCTGTTTA
Source organism: Macaca mulatta (assembly GCF_049350105.2). Lineage (NCBI taxonomy): Eukaryota > Metazoa > Chordata > Mammalia > Primates > Cercopithecidae > Macaca > Macaca mulatta. The sequence continues at coordinate 19,312,872 of NC_133409.1, read as the reverse complement.
CAAAAAGAAAACACTGGATGGAAGCTGTTTTAAGAGGAAGGTTTTTATGGATTTAGTTATAAACAAATTCAGTTTGGAAGGTCTTCAAAATGTTCAAGTTGGCATGTCAACTATTCAATTAGAAATAAAATATGGGCCAAGCATGGTGGCTCGTGTCTGTAATCCCAGCACTTTGGGAGGCTGAAGTGGGTGGATTGCTTGAGCCCAGGAATTTGAGACCAGCCGGGGCAACATAAAGAAACCTCATCTCTGCTAAAACTGCAATAAATAAATAAATATGGAAACAAGGGAAAACATGTTAAGCTAAAGATAAAATTTGAGAATCATCACCAAGTGATTGGTCATAGACCTTCATGAGCTTTCTTATTAGTATATACAGTGGATAATAAAGTGGTTTCGATTTAGGATTCTCTCATTATGAATTAGAAGAATCTGGAAAGGTTTAATTCGGGAGGTGAGCTGAATCATGAAAAAAATGTAGAATATGGATAATAAGAGAGATGAGTAAAATGAATGAAATTGGTAGGCACACGATAAAAATAGAAATAAATAGAAAATATATTTTTAACTGAAGGTAATGGAAATACCAACCCAAAGTGGCTTAATCAAAAAAGGAATCCCTAGATTCACATATAACCGAAATGTTTAGAGTATTCCTACTGCAAGCAAATCTCTCTCCAGGAGTGAAACAATAGTCTCAGAACCCATTTCTTCTTTTTCTGTTTCTCAGCTCTGTTTACTTGGTGTTCACTTAATTTCATGCAGGTTCTCCTCATGATCCCAAGATGGCTGCCAGTAGTTCCAGAGGCTGTATATTACATGCTTGTGTCCAGTAAGAAAAACAGAGTTGTTTTGTTTTGGTTTGGTTTGGTTTTTTTTAATAGATTGGGGCAACCAAAGCCTTGGTTTTTGGCTTATTCAGCTGATGACTGATGATGCTATTTACAAAATGAGAGCACTGGAGGAAGGCTGTGTTTAAGAGGAAGGTTTTTATGGGTTCAGTTATAAACCCATAAAAGATGCCACACACTTTTAAATGACCATATCTCATGAGAACTATCACAAGAACAGTACCAAGGGGACGGTGCTAAACCGTTCATGAGAAACCCACCCCCATGATCCAATCACCTCCCACCAGGCCCCACCTCCAACACTGGGGATTACAGTTCACCATAGAATGTGGGCAGGAACAAATATACAAACTATATCAAACTTAATTCAATAGACAAAGAGAGCTCTTTTGTTTTGAACAGAATAGGGATCCAATGAGATCAGTGCTTTAAGAAGTAAGTCTTAGGGGCTGGGCGTGGTGGCTAGAGCCTGTAATCCGAGCACTTTGGGAGGCCAACGTGGGCAGATCATAAGGTTAGGAGTTTAGGAGTTTGAGACCAGCCTGACCAACATGGTGAAACCCCGTCTCTACTAAAAATACAAAAAAAAAAAAAAAAAAAAATTAGCCGGGTGTGGTGGTGTATGCCTGTAATCCCAGCTACTCGGGAGGCTGAGGCAGGAGAATCGCTTGAACCCGGAAGGCACAGGGGTGCAGTGGGCTGAGACCATGCCATTGCACTCCAGCCTGGGGTGGGACTCTGTCTCAAAAAAAAAAAAAAAAAAAAAGTAGGTCTTAAGTCATAGAACATACTATAGCATCTAAGAAAAAAAGAAAAAGTGAAATCTGTTAAAGAGACGGTGCCAATAGTTTAGGAAAAAGATGGTGAAAGCCTGAACTGTGGTTAAGGAAGAAATATTTATGAAAGGAAGATAGTAGTGAAGTGCTAAATGTGAAAAATATTTCAGTAAAAAAGAATCTACAAGACTTCGTGAGATAAGAATAATGAACTTTGAGGTGAAACTTGTCTCTCGCTGAGATTTTGAGTAATGTCACAGCTTTGTCACCGACGCAAAGATGAGAGTCTTCCTTTTTCCTGCTATAATACTGGCCCCTCTTCTTCCAAACCAAGCCTTGCGCTAGGCTTTCCATTCCATTCTGTTTTAATTCATTACCATCATCTCCTGTCCCATTATTCCCTACATTCCCAACTCTCCTAGGAGCCAAAAAAAAAAAACAAAAAAGAGGCAAGTTCCAACCTCTGTCAGAATGAAGGTTGTTTTTGACTCTACATCATGAAAACTTCTCCTTATTGCAGATTACACTCTAAAGAGTTAAACAGTAGCTATCATTGCAACCATTTCAGTGGCACTTACTTTTTAACCCATTTTTTGAGCATTTCGTCAACCAGCAATGCCTCTATTAGCAAGAAACCGACAACTGAATGGTCTATATAGGTAAAATTTCAGGGAAAGCAGTTAGTGCTATTGGTTAAACTGCTCATCCATCACAGGCCCTATATCTTTGTGTTTCTCTGAACTTTTTTGTCTTTTACATCATGGGAAGAGGACAGCTGCTCTATCCCCAAAGCATCATGTCTTCATTCAAGACAAGCAAATGTGTGAAAGAGATAAGAGAAGCAGGATCTCTGTATCAACAGAGCAATATTCTGCCAGGATTTCTTACCCAGCATACTTCTTATAGCTTATGAGCCCAAATGGGGAGCCAAAATGGGGTCACATGACCGCTGTTAGCAGTAAGGAAGAATCAGAAACAGAACATTTGATTTTCTGTTCTCCATTTGTGAGATGTATAGCAAGAAAGAAGAGAATTGGGCGTGGTGGTTGGCCAAGCAATAGAATCTTCTCTGAGAACTATCGTTATACAGTGTACTCTGGGTTTGCATGTGTGTATGCTCTTGTCGTTTTGGTTTTGACCATGTTTTTATCTGTACATTTCATTTCCTCTATTCTTTAGGAGAGTACTTGCATAGTTGATTACCAATTTTTAAAATAGGTGTTTTCTTTTCGTTTTCTATCAACCACTACCAACTTCTGCTTCACTCATTCAACAAAGATTCTAGAATTTTGGTTTTCCTGAATAGACAACACATTTTGACTAAAAAGAATATTTTCTTGTTTATGCCTAATTATCTTGGCAAGCATTACCCATGTGAAAGGAAATATAGCAAAATTACCAGATGATTCCATGGGGATTTAGTTAAAGTATCCCATTTTGTCTTTTATAGAGGTGATAGAGCCTCATGTAAAGAAATATTTCCAAGAGACTTCATCAACCTGACTTTGAAATTCAGCTGCAAAATGTAGCACCTGCATATCCAAAATAAAATTAGTAATGATATCACTTGATGCAACGTGTAGAAAAAATAGTCAATTAAAGCAATAGGAATTCAACCAGAATGCTGTGCAGGCAGCATCATATAATTCTGACTTCACAATGACATGAAATTTTAAATGACAACTGTGCTAAATTAGGGAGCAGCAAACCCAGGCCAAGTTTAAATTTAGTAACACTGAAAATAACTTTCTCCACAGCAGATTCTCTATGAGTTACAGGTGACCAATCACTTGTTTTTCTGTTCTGTTTAGAGATAATCAGATACTCACTGTCTTCAGCATTGGTGTCTTCTATTCTCAACGGCATTTCTGGCAGCCACCCCAGGAGTCTCCTTGACCAATCTTAAAACCATTGAAAATTAAAGAGAGAATCCACCACGTATATTCCTTTGAAAGTTTCCACGATATATGTTCAAAAATTTCTGAATGAGCACAAGGATTTGAAGGTAAGTGAATTTGGGGGGTAACACACATTCTTGCATAACTCTTAATTGCATCAAAAGTAATGATATCTTTTAATAAAATATAAAATATAGGAAAGTAAAAGAAACTATTAAATGTAAGAAAACTATCCATGTATGTGTAGTTCCACAGTAAAAAGGAGAAATAAAGAAAACATAATGTTTAAAAATTGTTATCTGTCATGTAAATGTAAATACAAGAAGGGCAAAGTAGAAACCTTGATATTTGATAATCAGTATCACATTAAAAAAGCGTAACATACTGTGGTTCTCAAAGTTTAATGTGCATAGGAGTCACATGAAGTTGGGAGGAGGGATCATTAAAATGTTAATCCCTGGGGATATTTCACCAAAACTTAGACCCACTAGGGATGGGATGTGGCCCAAGAATATGTATTTTTACATTTACCCACTCCCAAGTGATCCTGATGCCTGTGGGTCTTAGGCCTTTGAGAAACACTGAAAGTGACATTCAATACAATCTACTCCTCATTTTCAAACCTTATGCTAAACCTGAGCTTTTATGTTGGTTGTCTCCTATAGTCATAAGAATAAATAAAGAAGGGGTAATTTTGTTACAGAAGTACTAAATTGATGCTCCCTTTTTGACTCCCCTACTTTGAGTTATTAATTTTCATTAATATTCCTTTTTAAAGTTCAGTATGATGAGCTAATCCCCAGGTGTCACTATCTCTCTTTCAGAGTGATAGCCCTGTCATTGCTCTCTTTAGCTATTGCTCTGTTCCGTGTAATGTTTCAATTTATTTAGATATTTAGGGTTATTGTATCTAATTATAAGAAATTTCTAAAAGATGTAAATAATGAGTTATTACTAGGTTTGGCTAAGTATTTCTAAATTTTGAGGATTGTATCTTTTTCTCTTCATTTTGAAAGCTCAGCCTTAGATTTTAAAAGAACAAATCTGCTTAATACCTCTTTCCATTACTTTTTTCTTAGCAAATAATAACTTATCAATCATATGATACATTTGTGGAAGGTTACATGTACAGTTGGTGGATATCACTTTATTGTATTTCTGTTTCCTATATGTCATTTAGCAACTTCATTTTTATAATTTGTAATTTTAAGTTTACAAAAGGTTTTTTTATTCCAGTGAAAGTGTTTAGTAGGGATATATTCAGATCTTAAATTGTGATGATTTTTTAAAGGTTCAATATGATATTATTTTTATAGTGAAGAATGAAGTTTTCAATCAAAATCCTTTTATTGGCTTTCAGGCTTATAGACATTTTTTGTCTCTTTGTGTACACTTGTTCACGTTGTGTAGAATTTTTTGTCCATAACGTATTAAAAGGCAACAATAAACCCTTCATCAAAAAGATGTAGTGCCAATTAGCTACACATATTAGCTATTAGTTTTACACATAGAGAATTGAATATGATCGTATGCATAAAATAATGAAGTACTTTTTTCAAGTAATCAAAACTAAAAATTTACAGAATTGGATTAACTATAATAATGAAGTTTCACATGCACTTGTTATTAGAATTGTGCTCAGCAGTAAGATTGTCATACCTGAACATAGCCTAAAACTTGTAGTTCACAAGTTTATCATTGGATAAAGTCTCCAAATAAAATTTCATAAAGCTTTTAGTGGAAATCATCTGCAATATTTCAATTTCAGAGAAACATATCTTTCCTTTTCTATCTTTCTTTTTTTCTTTTTACTTATTTTTTCTGGAAAAAGGAAGAGGTGGAGAAAGAATGAATTGTGTCTTGAAGTGAATCATGTTCATCATCATTGGTATGTTTATCAGACCATGTTTTTAAGTTGCAATTTCTTTGGTTTTTTGTTGTTTTTTTTTTTTTTTTGAGACGGAGTCTCGCTGTGTTGCCCAGGCTGGAGTGCAGTGGCGTGATCTCAGCTCACCACAAGCTCCGCCTCCTGGATTCACACCATTCTCCTGCCTCAGCCTCAGCCTCCCAAGTAGCTGGGACTACAGGCGCCCGCCACCACGCCTTGCTAATTTTTTGTATTTTTAGTAGAGACGGGGTTTCACCGTGTTAGCCAGGATGGTCTCGATCTCCTGACCTCGTGATCTGCCCGCCTCGGCCTCCCAAAGTGCTGGGATTACAGGCATGAGCCACTGCACCCACCAAGCTGCAATTTCTTAAAGAAAATTTACAGTGTAGTTTCAGGGAACCTGAGCAAGACAGTCTCAATACGCAGGAAGCAAAACATGCAACAAAAGAATAAATTACAGAAACTTTATAGAATCATAGAAACATAAAGTTTTAGAGCAGAAATGGACCACTTTGATCTTCTAGTCTGGTCCCCTCATGTATAATCACATTTTCTCCTCCAAACCTGCCATATAAAAGTCTAAAACAATGAGCAGTAAACAATCTGGTTAGAGATGACATCAGCAAAGAGAAGCTAAGTGGGTGTTTTACAGTAATGATCTCTTCAGTAAGAAAAGTAGGGAGGAATTTTCCTCCAAGATGAAGATCGAAGATTTATAGGTACCTAAGTACTTAAAATTGAATTTAAAATTATTTGCATCCAATTAGATCAAAGTAATTTTTTTGATATAATTCTTCATTTGTGGAATATTGTAGTGGTATAAATTCTCCATGTTTTCTTCTTCATTAAACATTGATGGTTGCAAATTATGACAATTAATTCCTTGAAAAGATTCTTTATTTCTGGCATCAAATATGACAATGTACTTTCAAGAATTCTCTAACTATAATAGTTTGTTCCATTTGGAGGATAATGTTGTACGTTGGTTACATTAGTGTTAATATGTCTTTGTTTTTTAATTCTCCAGTGTAACATACGGTTAGTTTCACCATTATTACGACCAGCTGCGGTTGGCCTATGATTTTGTTCATTCTGTCTGAATCCAAAGTAATTAGCTCTTTAGTTTAATGACAATATTTGTTAATGGGTTTTTAAGGCCAAATTCTGCTGTTTGAGAGTGGGTGGTATATTTGAAGATAAAATCTAGCCCTTATGTTGTAAGCATAAGCTGTGTAATTTTATTTCAAAAAGATGGTTTACAGAGTTTGCAGTAGGAAAATGAAATGTGCATTTGTCTGAAGTTTCTCATTGTCAAGAATCAGAAAACAAAAGTGACAGTTTATGTAGATGAACAGCAAACCCACTGAAAGTTCCCTGGTACAGCTATCCTGCATGTGTTATTCTATAGCTAGAATATGGAACAAAATGACAATTATCAAACAGACTTTAGATACATTATTTTATGTGAGAGGACACACTCTGAGTTTTTTAAGTGCAGTACAACAGTTTTGATCATTGTATTTTTGAAGGACTTAGTGAAGTGGAAAGAATCCTTGCTTGGAAGTCACTGGGGTTCAAAGTCTGACTCAGCTTACTAGTAGTGGCATGACCTTAAGAAAATATCTTCACCTTTGCCTGAACCTGTTTCTTTATCCTAAAATGAGACTTTTACACCAGATGATCCCAGAGGGTCTTTCCAGCCTTAAAATGATAAGTCTAACTTGCTTTAAAAGAGCACTAAAAGGATGGTAGGGAAGACGCAATGACTTGAGCTAACTGAACAAACAAAACAGCAAGTCTACTACTAGAAGGTATGTGGGGATATTTTGGCCTTACGAACTTTCCTTCAATGCTTTGTTACTTTTATCCTGGAATAGAGAAATATTTGAAGGGTTTTATGGAGAAGAGACTATAGGTCATGCTGTTGGAAGTTTTAAGACGATGAATTTTAGCAAAATTTGAAAAAACTTCCAAAACTAGTAACAGTTGAGATATCCAACAGTGAATAGGATGCCATGGTAGATAATGAATTCACCATCCCTTATGAGCACCAAAGGTTTTATGACCTGCCAAAGTGCTCTTCAAGCTATAAAGGCTAGAGGCAAATTTTCTGAACATACGGGAACTCAGGAAATATTGTTATCAAGAGCCCATCTTGAAGCAACTATTAGCAACTATTAGAGCCCTTCTTGAAGCAACTATTCTCTATCCAGTCAATAAGTGACTATAGAAACTACTGCAAAACAAACAAACAAACAAACAAAAACACACACACACACGCACAAAAAAAAAACTGATCGCAAGCATTGAATATTTAACTCTAGCACTAAATCTAAGATAAATATGGAGATTAGGATGATGTAATAGAACATAAAAGTATAATGTCCTGACAATGTAAAACTAAAACAACTAACAAAAATTAGGAAAGACACAACAGAAAGAAGTCAGTGTACATATATAGTAAGTTATTTGATTACTTTATTCTCAATATCAAGGAATCAATGGATGTTTTTTAAACTGACAAACTATAGAAGTATAAGCAGATTTAAGAGTACAAAAAAGATACTAAAGGAAATATCGTTATTGCCCAAAAATAGCTGGTAGAAAATGGGAGGAGAGAGAGAACTTTTGCTATCACTCACAATAGGAAAATAGTAAATATTCTAAAGAGATAAATAATCAAAGTTATGAGGTTATAGAAATGATATAATTTATTATGTGAACTTATAAACATTATGAATTAGAAGAAATTTTATATTTTTTAAAGTTACTAAAAATAGACCATATCATGAAAGATTTTTTCAAATCCTTTAATGGAAAATGTAAAATATTGTGACAGTATGTTTCTGTCATATCTTTCACATAAATAAATATAAAAAATACACTTATTTCTTTAAAATATTTTCAAACTGTATCATAGCATAAAACCCAATTCTATGTTATACAAGTATATGACCAATAGAAGCTAAGTACCAGGAAAATGCTATGTAAAGAAATTAGGAATTAAAAATCTTAATATCAGAAAACATAAAATTTCAGGGCCCAAAAGCATTTACTAACATGAAAGAGGGACTCTATAATCAATGCTGATGGTTATAATAGATAATGAAGGTATATGATCAGCAATAAATAATAGCTTTAAGAGCTACCATAGAAGTTTGTTCAGCAAATAAACTTCTGAAAACATCCCAAGAAATAGAAATAGCCCATTTTTTAGGTGGTAGACTAAGTTTAAAAATTCAGCTCCTGTATTATGAAGCCCAATATTTATATTGAAATTTATTTTCAAGAAAAAATATTTCTATGTCAAAGATAATTAAAACTATTCATTAACCAAAAATTAGGTACTTGACCAGTCACAAAATTTTTTTCATTATCAACAGAAAGAGGTTCCACATAGCTTCTCTTTTTGAAAAGAAAGCAAGCAAGCTTCCAGTAAGGCTGTAAACGTATGCATAAAACTTATTTGATTTGAAGAAAAATGGAATGTTTGGACTCCCTCTACCCCAAACAGCTATTCTAAACAGCAGGATATAATTCCAGACTTTTTGCAGTCAAGAGGTTTCTGCTGAGCAGAAATTCTTGTTCAATTTAGGAATGCAGATGATAATAATTTTCCTATCCTTCTCGCAGCAGGTTTCCTGCCTTCATTTTGCAGACTCCTAAGCTCAGTTAAAAACAAGTAGGGAACTTCAGTTCCAGGTAACACATTCTTCAAACGTAGTCCCATTAACCCAACTTAGTTATCATGCAAAGCTGCTTAGCTTCACTACTGAAATGGAATACAGTTGAATTGCTTTTCTAATGTAATACCTATTTGTGATAAATGCAAAGTGGTTTGTGATGGCAAATTTTGTAGAGCATGAAAACTTTTGAGAAAAGAAGCTTATATTTTCTAACCTAAAATTATGAAAAAAATGTCGTATATGTTGGCATGGGATACTCCTATAAAATGAAAAAAATATTCAAAAATGAAAATTTAATACTTGACCTTTATTATATATACCTCAGCCAAAAAAAAAAAAAAATAAATCAAACTATTATATTTCACAGTAACATTTTTCCTAGCTTGCACATTCTTTCTAATTTAAATGAATTTTCTCTAGTTTAATTTCTTTCCTTCTACTAGATCTCAACCATGTGGCCCAAAATTTCCTTACGTTGTTTAGGAAAGTAAAGATTGCTCAAATGCATCTTTTGTCTGCTGATAGAAGAATAATCTTTTCTGTATAAATGCAACTTAAACTGTCTAAACCACACATTACTACAGAGTGGGTCACTAAGACATTGGACTTATCCTTCGAATGAGTAAATTTTAGATGATAGTTTCCTCAAGTTAGCTAAAATCATATTTGATGAGTGTCATAGCCAACATTTTACAGCCACAAACCATTCTCTCTTCATTCCTTGCTCAGGTAACTCACTTTGTTCTTCCATTCCTTACTCTTCCTTCACGAGCAGGGTACATATACACTGTGCCATAGCAACCACATTTCTATCATGCCTCATCAACATTGCCAAATTTCATGACTGATTTTAATAACAGAAAAAGTAGGTTTCCAGCCAAGCTCAATATCAACTTTATAAACAGTGGTGGCTTGATGTCTGTGTTCTGATGCAGGAGAGATGTACATTTGTTATGCATTGTGTAGTGATTTCAGCTGAGAATCAAGACCCATTCCTATATACATTTTAATTCAATGCATTCTTCATTTCTTCATTCATTCAACAAGCATGTGGTTAATAACTACTTTGTGGTAGGTTCCTTTAAGACTTGAGATACATCATTGAATGAAGCAGAGGAAAAGCTTTATTTTCATGGCCTTGTTGCAGCATGGCAGGCAATAAAAAATCATCATAACAAGTAAATGAATTATGTGGTATTATGGACTACAATAAGGTATAAAAGAAAGAAAACCCAAATAAAACATAAAATGGGTAAGAAACAATATGACAAGATATGGGAAGTGAGATCAGATCCTATACTTTGTTCCAGTTCTTCTGGCTGATGTTTTTCAATGTTCATTCTTGTCTTAAAATCAGAATGTATGAATTAGATTTGGAGGGTGGAGTCTTTATTAAATGAGTGTTGCACAAATTTTCTTTGTTTAATGATCAGCTTCTCTACATTGATATTTGTACCTGAGATGCTTACAAGCTCTCCGCAAGCAATACTGTGGGATTTCCAAAAGGGTCAAACAATGAAGAATATTAAATTTAAATTTATTTTCTTTTTCCTGATAGTTTAGAACCCATGGAGTAATTTTAAATTATTATAATATCACTGTAACTATAACTATGATCCTTGTCAGTGATGTTAAGCAAAGCCTGATTAGTTGAAAAAGACACAAATATCAGGTAAGAGTATATTAACTTTTAGAATCTACCCAGATTTTAAAGGTAGATCATTATGGAACCATTAGATAAAATTCTTACTTGATTATCAGAAAAATGAGGACTGAACTTTAAATTTGAATATATATTTTTACGTATTTTATGCATCGTTTTAAAATGATCCATTTTATAGGTCGTTTTCAGTAAAATTTAGTAAATTTAGAACCCATAGAATAATTTTAAACTATTATAGTATCACTATAACTGTAATCCTGGTCATTGATGTTAAGCAAAGCCTAATTAGTTCAAAAAGATTCAAATGTCAGGTAAGAGTATGTTAACTTTTAGAATTTACCTTGATTTTGAAGGCATGTCATTCTGGAACCATTAGATAAAATTGTTACTTGATTATCAGAAAAATGAGGACTGAACTTTAAATTTGAATATATATTTTTATGTACTATATGTATTTTAATCACCTATAACAATTTTTATAGGTAATTTTATTAAAATGTAGGTAATTAGAGTAAAATTATGCCACTTTTAGACTTATTTTTATGTTAATTACCATGTAAATTCCTACTTACCAATCCTGTAGAGTCACAGACTGATTGAGCTAAAAGTAATTTCAGAATTTCTAGTCCCACTGCCTTTGTTTGACAGGTGTGAAAAGTGAGTTCCAGAGAGGAAAAGTAATTTGTCCAGGTTAGATGGTGTGTGCAAGTCCCTGTGCCAGTTAATAGTAGAACTGGGTTGGAAAGGAAACCTATTCTTTTAAATCCCAACCTAGTATGTTTTTTAGTACTTGACTCTACTTGAGATTTGTCATTGCCTATTATCAAAATAATGTTTCCCTTAAAATTAAGGAGAGTTGACCATATCTTTGCATTTCTTAAAGTTATCTGATTAGTGAGTGTGCCTAAGCTCCCTGAAATAGCCTCACTTGTTTAAAAACCTCTTCAGCACAACTGGAATTAGACTTAAAAAAAAATGAGAATGATCTTATCTACAGCCACACCACCCTGAACATGTCCAATCTCATCATCTCATCAGATCTCAGAAGCTAAGCAGGGTCAGAGCTGGTTAGTACTTGGACAGAAGAATGATCTTTGGAGAGTTTTTTCCTTTGAAAAATAAATGAAATTATTTATGAAGCCATGAAATGACTTACCTATTAATCAATATATATGGCACAAATAAAATACAACTGTATTATTTTTCAATGAATTTATGAAAGAAGAAAATACTAAGTAGTAAAGTGCTGAGCTTAGAAAACAACTTAAGTAACATCTGTGCCCTGGGTTCCTCAGAGTCCTTAGGAAGTGATACAGAGTCATTTGAAAACTCTCTGAACCCTCATATGGAAAAATTACATAACTCACTGGAAAATTTCAGTAGATTTAATAGAGCAGAGAGGTAATATATTCAAAACACAAAGAAAAGTATAAAAGACTGTCTGCTAAGCCTAGGGAGTTTCATATGCAAAAAATTAAATAATTCAAACAATATCAGTTTATTTTCAAAGACAGTTCTAAGTTTAAGCATTATAATACATCATTAAAAATTATACATTTGGTGCTTATAAATGGATTCTAAATTTCCTTGAAATGAAAGATAAAACCTTGGCTTTATATAATGGCAAAATGAGGCTTTCTCATTGCACAGAATAGAATTTTCATATGTATTTGCAGGCTTACCACTTGTTAAACCAAGATAATTTAAATTGTAAGTAAATTTAAAAATATGTATAGCATTAGAAACAGGGCTGTAAATGATTTGATAAAGATGATTATGGAAGCAGCTTTAAACACTAAAGTCCTGAAGACTTAATAAGTACTTTATGAACTTTTCAAGGTTTTCATGGTTTTTCTGGTAGTGAATGAAACAGAAAAATAAATAATTCACCCAGCTTTTACTTTAGTTGTTGTACATTTGTAAATTACATAAAATTAAGAAGCTGAAAAATGGATCTTCTGCCTGTTCCCGTACACATGGTACCATTCAATTAAAGGCTTCTATTAATAAGTAAAGCTAATTGAAAATCACAATGTAAAACTACATCTGGTTCTTATTAATGTGATGCCCAATTATTAGCATTCTAGCATTAGGATTTTAGACTAATTGTTTATTGTTTTCAATAATAACAAAAAATGCTTAAAATACAAAGCTAATATCTTTCAGATTACCAATGAAAGAAAACTGTGAAAATAACTAATTTATGCTTATTTTTGATGGATTGAATTCATTTTGTCCGAAGCCCTTAGTGATGTCCTTGGAAATGTCTATCCCTCTCCTTCCCCCTCTCCCTTCCCCCTATGAATATGTATGTGAATTAGAAGGTAACATTTTTTTGCATATTATTTTCCCAAAGGAACTTTATTTTTCATTTTTAATCACTTTGTAGTTGAATTGTCCTCTGATCAACAAGGGGATTAGTGGGCCACACATCCCCTCTGTGTAAACCTATATGGTCCAAGATTGTTGTATTTTGCCTCTTGGACTGAGTAAAATCAAACCTACCTTTGCCTTTCATTGTTTTTTCACACATTATGTAAATTGGTAAGAATAAAAATAATGTGATTGGAAGTAAAGCTTGACAGACAATATAGTGTAATATAATATCCAAATACTTATGAGGTAGCAATAGTGCCTTGGGGCACCACATTTATTGTGAATGAGGATTTGCATTTACACATTTTTCTCTGTGGTTTAGATTGCATACTAAATCGCTCTGGGAAAGTAGAACTGTTTTTAAAACATTCTGCTTAACCACTCTACGGGTAACAAAGAAATGCCAAATCCAGTTTCAGTCTAATTTGAGAAGTAAAGTACAGAGGCACAAGAAGTCACATTACACAAGAGTTAATAATAATAGAAATTTCTGTATGGATTGACATGACCATTATAAATTGTCGTTCTATATTTCATATCTAAATAAATTCAGTGTGTGCAGAAGTTTCAGCAAAATAATAGATTTAAAAAGTTTTTTTCATGGTTTAACAGCAAGAGTGTATTTCCTAATGATTTAGACTTTGGACATAAGAAAGTTATGAGTTTGATTCTGAACAGGGATCAAATAATACAACTCTAATTCTAGGCCTACTCAGAGCATGGCATTTTTCATTTCTTTAGGCTATGCTATTTAAATACCAGCTGTTTAAATACCAGTTCACTCCAAGCTCATCATAAAACCACATCATTCCTTTGAAACCTTGCACCTACTGATGAGCTTAGTAACCTTTCAACTAAGTTTTTCAGTTTTCCAAAAGAAGCAATATTTTTAACACTGAGGTTTTGAATGTTATTTAGTTTCTGAAGAGAATTATTCATACCAATATATGTTTGTGGACATATCAAAGACATTTGTCATTGAAATTAGAACTGCTTAGTTGTTCAGGTAACAAAATGAAAACATTCTTTTCCATTTTGTTTTGCACCTTAGCACGTAGAGTCATCACTTATGGGAAACAATATATTAGAACGGGGACGGTGGCTCATGCCTGTAATCCGAGCAATTTGGGAGTTCAAAATGGGCAGATCTTCTGAGGTCAGGAGTTTGAGACCAGCCTGGTCAACATGGCAAAACCCTGTTTCTACTAAAAATACAAAATTTAGCTGGGTGTGGTAGCAGGCACCTGTAATCCCAACTACTTGGAAGGCTAAGGCAAGAGAATCACTTGAACCTGGGAGGCGGAGGTTGCAGTGAGTCAAGATCGTGCCACTGCCCTCCAGCCTGGGTGACAGAACAAGACTCTGTCTCAAAAAAAAAAAAAAAAAAACTAAAAAAGAAATATGTATGTAGTTTAGTGTTTGTTAGAATCATACAAGATGGTAACTTAAATATTTAGGCTAACACTAAACACATTTTAATGCAAGGAGAGTGAGGGAAGTGAGTCCTACTTTTTCCAGGTTAGTGGTAGAGCCATCTGTGGCTGAGTTTTCTGATAACATACAAGGCAATATAGAATAGTGATTATGAATGTGAGCTCTGGAATTAGATGGCCTAAGTTCAAGTCCCCAGTTCTGCTACTTACTAGCTGCGTGACCTTGGACACCTTCAGTTTGCTAAGTCTCAGTTTCCTCATCTGTAAAATGCAGATGATAACGTTGCCAACATCTTAGGACTATTGGAATTAAAGAAATGTACTTTACGTTGTAGAGTACATTGTAAGGCTCAATAGATATAGATTATTCTCATTTCTGCTATTCCAAATGGTCTCTCTTGTTATCCCAAAACTGAAATCTTGCCATGAACACTTTGAACCCTGATTGCTGCTTCATTTTCATTGTTTTCATTGACTTGAAAATGAAGAAACTGTTATTATACAACTTTATATAATTATATAACTATATATGAATAGTATATACATATGCATATGCATATATTGAGTTGTGAAAATATTCAAGTATGATTGTTTAATAGAATACTTTTATTCTCAGGGTAGTGGTTGCTTTAAACCTGCAGCTTTGGAAAAGGATTTAAATGGCAACCTAATGACTTTGTCATCATAACCACATAAAAGATCTGGCAAGATATGTAAATGTGGCCATATGGGCATGGTTGGCAAGACCTTTGAGTTGAAATTGAACTCACCCAAGAAGTTGTTTCATCAAAACATTGCCTGGAAATGTTTTTATCTTACTATATGGTGGTTGGCTTTCTAGCTAAACCCATCAGTGAATGGAGAATGTGGCCAGTTTGAATAGTATGAGACAGGAGATTTAGTTCATCCAAATTGTTGAGCAGCTGGAGCAAGTGAGTCATGTTCAACTGACACTGGACAGCTGTCCATCAGCTCATAATCATGAGAAGAGCTTTATGAAAAAGCAGCTGGCTTCAGCACCACAGCATCATCAGAGAAATGCAACTGCCTGAAATAACCCAAGCTTTCCTCCCATCCTTGTCTACCCTGAGAGAACTTTAACCTACTGTGGGTAGCCATGAGATCCTTCCCCAGCTAAAACCATGCAACCTTCCATCAAGGAAAGTATTCTTTAGGTGTCCTGCACTTTCAGTTTTCTTTTCCTTTTCTTTCTTTTTTTTTTTTTTTTTTTTTTGGAGGATGATTCTGTTCTCTATCTCTGAGGTTTTTTTCTGAAGGTTTTCTGAGTCAGAATAAGAAGTTCATCAGAAACCATTTTTATGGAATAAACTAGCATGCCTGCACACATTAGCTCATTCTCTAGTTCACTTTTTTTTAACTTCCTGTAGATAGTAAAGCAATGAATGTGCAATACAAGGTTATATGTGTTTATATGTGTGTCTACTGGAGTGTAAACATGTTGATGAGTAGAATTGTTCTTTTAGCAAAGATTAAAAGTATCACTAGAATGCCTCCTGATCGGCATCAGTGAAACTTTGTTTACTATTTTGGGACAACAGAGTATAAAACAAAATTAACAGCCTGTTTCATAATTGAAGGTGCATGCATTTATGATATGCTGGTTTTATTTGTGCATTGTTGCATTGGGCTTTGCCAGACTGCTGAGAAGACACTGCTGCAAGTTAACAAGTCGCAGGCTGCCTGAATGATTTGATTTACTCCAGGGTCTAGCCAGTGCATTCAGCTTTATTTGTTAACCTAGCAGAACATTATTTATTAATGAGTTCTTCATGCTTTATTAAACCTAATGTCAAAACACCTCTCTGGGACCCTACTAGTCGTGTTTCCTCTTTGTGGTAAGATCTTCCAAAGAAAATGAAAAATTATGCAGCAGAGCCGCAGTTAAAACCCAACAGATACCAGTTCAATTGTCCTTGATCCTGTCAGATGGTATTTCTGAATCTTTGTGAAAGATCAGAATAAGATGCAGTATGGAACTGAAATTAAAGAGTCCACTCCTTCAGATGTCAGAAATTAGATCCCACCAAAATGAAACAAAGCTTCTGTGGCCCTGGAAGATAGGCGAACTCTTCAGCAGGCCACAGCTACTGTGGGGATTCAACAGTAGGGGAAAAGTACAGATGCAGTCTGTACAACAGTAGTGAGGAGGTATAGGCTTATGCAGATATCATAGTGATTTGAGATTAATAACAATGTGAAATAACTAGATAGCTGTGGCATAGGGGGAATGGAATCTATTCTGAATATACCACTGAGTCTGCTGGCATATAGCAGCAGGGGCCTGTGGGAAATGAGAGGAAGCCTTGATGGCCAGGAGGACAACCAGTGGGTATGCCAACATACAAAAGGCAAAAGGCTTGAAACTGTCAGCTGAGGATTCTCCTGGCTTCCTAGTGGAGGTGTGGAACTCAATAGGGGCAGAAGGGTCATATCCATGGGGAAATCCAGGCAGCAGGAGGATATAAAAGGGTAGGTGAGTGTTGACATCCTGGTTTAAGGTATCGTGACATACTCATCAATCATTTGTAGGGAGAACCAGAAATGGAATCAGCCAGGGTTCAGGGTCCCATGCAAGAAGACTAGATTTCTCTATCCTGAGTTTTGTTTTTTTGTTTTGTTTTGTTTGAGATGGAGTCTCGCTCTGTCGCCCAGGCTGGAGTGCAGTGGCATGATCTCAACTCACTGCAAGCTCCACCTCCTGGGTTCACACCATTCTCCAGACTCAGCCTCCCTAGTAGCTGGGACTACAGGGGCCCGCCACCATGCCCAGCTAATTTTTTTGTATTTTTTAATAGAGACAGGGTTTCACTGTGTTAGCTGTTTCAGGAAGTCAGGGACCCCAAACGGAGGGACTGGCTGAAGCCATGGCAGAAGAACATAAATCGTGAAGAGTTCATGGACATTTATTAGTTCTCCAAATTAATGCTTTCATAATTTCTTACACCTGTCTTTACTGCAGTTTCTGAACATAAATTGTGAAGATTTCATGGGCACTTATCACTTCCCCAGTCAATACCCTTGTGATTTCCTGTGCCTGTCTTTACTTTAATCTCTTAATCCCATCATCTTCATAAGCTGAGGAGGATGTATGTCACCTCAGGACCCTATGATGATTGCGTTAACTGCACAGATTGTAGAACATGTGTGTTTGAACAATATGAAATCTGGGCGCCTTGTAAAAAGAACAGGATGAGAGCAATGTTCAGGGAACAAGGGAGATAACCTTAATCTCTGACTGCCTGTGAGCTGGGTGGAACAGAGCCATATTTCTCTTCTTTCGAAAGCAAATAGGACAAATATCACTGAATTCTTTTTCTCAGCAAGGAACATCCCTGAGAAGGAGAATGCGTCCCTGAGGGGAGGCCTCTAAAATGGCCACTTTAGGGGCAGCTGTCTTTTACGGTCGAAGACAAAGGGATGAAATAAGCCCCAGTCTCCCATAGCGCTCCCAGGCTTATTAGGATGAGGAAATTCCCGCCTAATAAATTTTGGTCAGACCAGTTGTCTGCTCTCAAGCCCTGTCTCCTGATAAGATGTTATCAATGACAACGAGTGCCAGAAACTTCATTAGTAATTTTAATTTTGCCCCATCTTGTGGTCTTGTGATCTCGCCCTGCCTCCATTTGCTTTGTGATATTTTATTACCTTGTGAAGCATGTGATTTCTATGACTCACACCCTATTTGTACACTCCCTCCCCTTTTGAAAATCGCTGATAAAAACTTGCTGGTTTTACGGCTCGTGGGCAACACAGAACCTGCCAACGTGTGATGTCTCCCCCAGACACCCAGCTTAAAAATTTCTCTCTTTTGTACTCTTTCCCTTTATTTCTCAGACCAGCTGATGCTTAGGGAAATAGAAAAGAACCCATGTTGAATATTGGGGGTGGGTTTCCCCAATAGTTAGCCAGGATGGTCTCTATCTCCTGACCTCCTGATCCACCCACCTCGGCCTCCCAAAGTGCTGGGATTACAGGCATAAGCCACCACACCTGGCTCTGAGTTTTTATCAGAAAGCTACAGGACAGAAACAAAGGTTTAGAAATAATAGGGAGTAATTACTCTAGCTCAGTAGTCTGTGCAAGTGTCCAGGACCCATCCCTGTCACAGGATACATGAGGTCTATTGATAGTGAGGTCCAACAGCAAGTCATGCTAAATGCTGGGACTGAGGCTGTGTCTGACCTTTCTACTGGCCACCAAGTTTCCATGTCCCATGATGCTTAAGAGTTGGAAGCTTAAGAGTTGGAAGCATCAGTGATTCTTGTTCTGGGGCCTAGAGAAACTGGGCTCAGAAATAGTGTCTGAAAAGAGAGTTGTCTATTTTACCATTTCTCAGTCCTGCTCTCTACCTTTTGTAATAGCTTAAATTCTGTGTGGCATACAACTCAGTATTTAATTATGCAGATTTTGTTACTGTCCTTTCTAATCGTTTCTGACATGTAGTTAAGGAGTAATTATGAGCTCCTATCATGTGCTGGACACATTGGGAATTAAAAACGTGTCTCAGTGACAAATCTTATGGGAAACTTACAACAGAGTAAGAAATAGACGTGTCCAGATGTAAGGCTATTATAAGTTAAAAAGTTGTCAAGGTCATGAAAGAGTAAAAGAGGCTGGGGAACTGATCCAGTTTAAAGGAGACTAGGGAGATGCGACAATTAAACGCAATGTGGGATCCTGAATTGGCTCCTAGAAGAGAAAAAGTACATTACTGGAAAAACTGGGGAAATTCAAATAAACTCTAATGTTTAGTTAAAAGTTATGTGAGATATTAACATTGGGAGAAGCTGGTTAAAAGGTACAACAGGAACTCTGCAACTTGTCTGTAAGTCTGCATTTATTTCAAATTAAAAATTTAAAAAGTGATAAATGCTGTAGGGAAGATGCTGATGATTATCTTTGGATGTTCTGAGAAAGAAAGCTTTACTTCAGTTGGCTAAATAAAGCTTCATAAAGAGGCAGTTAGATATCCAAAGGTAAGATAAGAGACATTTCCTGGGAGATAAAACAGAGTGAATGAAGGCTTAAAAACAGGCAAAGGGATAACTTCTTTAGGAAAGAAAAACAGAATAAGTAAAATGAAGAGCATTGTAGTCCTTGAGGAAGAACTTAAGATGCAATTTATAGGTAAAGAGAGAGTTAAGAACATGCAGGAAGATTAGTAAGCAATTTGATTTGCTAGAGTTCACCATATGTGAACTGAGACTGAGTGTGGATCAAAGATGGATTGGGGATTGTAAAGATAAAATTGTGAAAGATTTTGAATACCAAGTTAGGAGTTTTTCATGCCTCTCCTTTGCAGCAAGATATCCCTGCACGTGTTTTACCTTGTTCTCTAGGAGACTATGGATGGGTATAATAAAACTGGGATTGTATCTTATCTTGAGATACCTGTGGACAGGCATACAGAAGGAAATACCTTAAATTGGAATGTTACAAAGAAAAGGGAGGAAGCTGCAGAGAATGCTTTAATCTGAAAAACAGAAGACAATGCTGTACCTGGGAGAAAGGTTAAAAGTGATAACAGACAGGAGGCAGGGAAATACTAGACAGAGAAGGGTAGAGTCCCTAGTGAAGCCCACCCTCAAATCGGGACCCATGGCCCAAAGTGAGAACATGCATTCCTGTTTTCCTGCCCAAATGTTGCAAAACCAGCCTTGCCTGCCCTGCCCACCCCCACCCCGCCATCCTGTACCCATAAAAACCCCAGGCTCTACAGGCAACAGACCAGCAAAGAAGAAGAGAAAAGAAGAGAAGAGAAGAGAAGAGAAGAGAAGAAGCAGCCGGATGTCAGAGAGAAGAAACAGTTTGATTTCAGAAGGACGGCTTGATGCCAGGACTTCGAAGAATTCAACCAGGGATGGCCGAACTCCAGGGGAAGGCCACTTCCCACTCCCATCCCACTGAGAACCACTTTCATGGGCAATGAAATCGTCTGCATTTATCATCTTCAATTAGTTCATGTGACATGATTCTTCCTGTATGCCGAACGAGAGCTCGGGATACAGAGGGCTGTCACACTGAGCTGTTAAATACTTAAGCCATTTGCAGACAGCAAAGCTAAAAATGCTGTCAGCACCCAGAAGCACTCGACCCAGCCCCACCATCCACTCACCTGCATTCTCCCCCTCCCATGAGGGGTTGAGAGCTACAGGCTGAGCACACCAACCATCCGTTTCTCGAGTCCCTCAAAGGGGTCAAGGAAGTTATCCTATTTCAAAAGAACTTACTAACTGGAATGAAGGCTCTTACTAACCTACTGCAACAGGCAAGTTAAGAGTGTTGTAAACACAGGCAATATATTTAGAGCTAACTGCTTTAAATTTTTTCAAGAGATGTAATGGAGAGAGCTTTCTTTGATGGAATTGCAGCAGTAAATATGTCTAAGTTAAAAAGAGGACTATTAAAATGCTAAATAATACTGAGAATCATCTAAATATATAAAAGCATTTATGGTCTAATTAATGCTTTTTTTAGTAGGGAGTAGTAAACTGCAACTGATGTTTTGTTTTCTCCACCAGTATCTATTGAATATGAATGTTGGCATCATGGTGTTAGGGTTCAAAAGGAGAAGTGGTAAACTGGGGGGCTGCTCATTACTCTGGGGCAGCAGGAGAGAAAAGAGCAATGAAACATCAACATCTCCATGTATCCATGCATCTCCCAACTGAACAGCAGAAGCTCTCCATAGGGAAAATATATTAGGAATTTGGAATATCCATCATCACGATGACTACAACTTTGCAGAAGGCCAGCCTGCCCTAATTGAAGGAAGCTCTGTGTATCCTAGAGAGGAGACTCCCTGTGGTGATAATGATCTTATTAACTCCTAGTCAGTGTCTACTAAGGAGCCTGGTTATAAGGGAACAGCATTATCTGTTAGCAAGCAGGGACTCCATTAACACAAACCCCTTTAACCGGGCATCCAGGAGAGGGCATTATAGACCATGCCCACAGTCATACTTGAAATATTGGATTCTGGTTGCCAGTTCTCACAAAATCATTCCAAAGTGTACAATATGTCTTTCTATCATATTTCCCACCCGGTTGCAGAACAATGTGGGGCACATAACATGTGCACATGTTATGTTACTTGAGGATATTTTTCCCATTCGTGATGTTTTAACCATTAGCAATTACCTTACATGATCTTTCAATAATTCCGAAGCTTCTGAGTATTCAGAGTCTATTTTGAATTCTATTTGATTCTTCTTGCTTAGTCTGTTATGCCAAGTATTTTCTGTACCACTACGGTATCATAAATGGAAACAATTTTCTGGTCCTTCTGTATAATTCAGGAATATATTAATGAAAGCTGGTTTTAACACATTTTTCCCTGACATATATAAAGTTAAATGCTTGTCTTAGTAAATGGAGTCTTTATATTAATAGAATATGTCATTTTAGGAAATATATTCATGAGTCTGATAAAAAAAATTCCTAAAGTTACTAAAAAGAAAAATCATTTATATAGCTATCATATAAAATGTTTGTATAATTTTATCTTTAATTTTATTATTGTGAAATGGCTTTTAGAATGAGTCATAGGAACCAGTGGGTCTCTGGAAATAAAACTTAGAGATGTCATGAAACTGAGGAATAACTCACACAATGGAAGTTAGGATCAAGACTCAGAAAGATCTGTATTGTCTTCAAAACTGGGCTAAATCTGAGGAAATAAGATGAAATGGAAAGAAATGTAAAGTCCCATTCTCCAATTAAAAATTTAAAAAGTAAATTGGGAGGAACTTGGAAAGAAAAACATATATGAAAGATTCTGGACATTCATTTAATAATTAGCTCAATATGAGTTAGAGATTTGATGTAATTGCCTAAAAGCTCATATGATGTTAGATTATATTTGTAATAAGAATGTGTCCAGCATGACAACCTGTCTTATTCTAGGTTGGCCACACCTGCAGCTATGCCTAAAATGGTACATTATGTTTTGAAAGCTGTACTTTACTGAAGCAGAAATAAAATGTGTTCAGAGTACCATACCTAGGATTATAAAAGGGTTGAGGAGGACCCTAAAGGAATGGGAACCTTTAGCCTAGAGGAGGTAAGATATAGTGGGGGACTGAAAACCGTCTTCAATATTTGAAGGCTGACTTGGAGAATATGGAACTTAGACATAGGATAGAACAGGGAGGAAAGTGTGGAATGGTATATAAATCTTGTCTCATTTATGTAGAAATTTTATAACTATGACCACGATGCCTGGCAAGTAGCAGTTGTCCCTGAATTGGGTAAAGGCCAATCACTGCTCATTGCAAAAGCTGAGCGAGCTATATCTAAATGCAGTTGGTCTGAGGGAACAGAGTGCCTTGTCCTTGGTACCTTCTAAACCTAGATCTGAATGACATAGAAGTGGCCCAGACCTTAACTGGGTATAGTACATGCTCTTATGGACTATAACACTCTTATGGTCCATTTGTCTCCTGAAATTGTAACGAAATATCAGTTTCGCATTCATAGTAAGCCATTAAATGCAGCCCCTGTTAATCCAGTTCATGTTAGTCCATACTCACATTGCTGCTGCTTAAGCTGGGGAATTGCTAACAGTTTTCTTGTCCATTTTTTTTCAGAAACCAAAGTAGCTGCTACAATAGCTAAAATAAGCTAAAATCCCTTAAGACATGAATTGTGATCACAGATTTTTTTAATGCATTTTTTGTTCGTATAATTGAGGTCCGAGTCTACAAGAGGCTTTTGCTTTCAAATTATGCAATAAAAATGTAGAATATACCTAGAGGGGCACACAGATGAATGGAGCTACAAAATCACTACTGCTCATATGGAATTTTTATTTCCTAATTTCAGATTGTAATTACTACTAGTAATGAATATTTTGTCTAAGTGTTTTTACAACATTTCCATTTTATTTCATCTGGTTGATTCACAATAGAGTATTTATGTTTTTTGCCTATCAATTTTGTTACTTTGGCCTTTGACAGAAAAATCAAAGGCTATGAACAACCTGGTATGGTGTCAAAATTCTATTTGAGTAATAAGTTTCATCGATTTTTTTTTAAAGGCCCAAGATACATTGAAAGTTCACCTTATGCTATTGCCTGGGAATTTTCTGTTTCTACATTACCCTGAAAGGAGAACAAACTTGAAGTTTTTGCTACTGTCCACCAACGTACAGAAGCATTCATATGTGTTTGCTTGTATTTTCACTCCCTTTCTTCCCTCTCCCCTTCTCCCATTTCTTTTTTCCCCCTTCTGACTTCCAATCATTCACCCAAGATATTTGAGGTTGTATTCTTTAACTGATATGGGCTATTTATTTGTAACCAACTTAAATTAATAATTGCATGCCAGTTTCTACTATGAGGGATAGCAAAATAAAAATTGGAACAGTTACAAGTAATTTTCATCTTCTGCTTAATGGCTTTCTTTTTATCAAAATAAGCATCTAGAATTTGAATACCAAATCATTTGTTCTAACACTGCTTAATGAGTTGGTGAAAAGATAAACAATACACAATAGAAAAGCTGAAAGAATACAGGAAGTAAGAATGTAGGAAGAAGAAACTCTAAAAAAAAGAGAAAATTGGGTCAGAGGAAAATAATATTGAAAATTATGCACGGAAACACTGTTAAAAAAAAAGAAGGTATAAAAAATAAACAAGTTTCATTTTCAGTAATAATAAAGGAACTCCAAATGCACATTTAAAAAAAATTTAAAATATATAATTAGTGATACAAAAACAGTGCCAAAATTTAGCATATGCTTAATGAAACTTTGCTTATTTGCATTGAATTGACTGTAGAGAATGTACAGTCTCACTGACAATGCAGAATGTAAAAAAGAACATCATACCCATTTTAGTTTGGCAATGATTAAGTGATTCTGAAAACCTGTACAGCCCAGATTCCAACAGCCCCACACCTCATAATTCCAATTTAACTGAACTAAAGTCTGTTGTTTACATACCAGCAATTACTATGATGCCTTGTGGATTTAATTCCTATCCTCCGTGTTTGGCTTTGGCTAAATTCATTGCATTCATTGTCCAGTACTATTTAGTGAGCTTATAGTATAGTCCTGTAAGCATTATATTTGGGAATAAACACATAATCCAAGACAATCCCTAAACTTTTAAATAGCTGCATCATGATTTACAATGAACAAAACACCTTGCATAAAATTGTATCAAGACATTAAAGCAGGCATTATCATCTCCTTCTCAAAATTGAGAGCGCTGAAGCTTAGAGACATCAAAAGCCTCATCCAGGGTCACTGAGTAAGTAAAGGAGACAAGATTGTTTCTTTCCTACAATGCAGTGCTAAGAAATGTATCTATAGCTTTTATTAGTATATGGACTGGTCAGATTCAGAGTCAACACAGCAATTTGAAAGCATGGGGTCTCCTGGTGGGTTGCACACTCGCCCCTACAATGATCCTCTCGTAAGTTCTCATAAGCAATATGATTCTTTGTACTATTCTCCCCCAGCAAGGAAGCATTTGGCCTTGATCTTATTGGTGGTCACAAAGATTAAGTGATACCATTGGCATTTAGTACTCAGGGTCAAGGGACAATAATTGTCTGGATGAATGACCAGTGCCCACAAAGAAGAGTTCTCCAACCCCAAATATGGGCAGTGCGTATGTTGAAAGCATGTTAGGGGTGAATTACAAATAGTGAGTTGTGATGTTTTTAAAAATTAGGACCTCGTAAACTAAAATTGATGATTGTCAGAATTTATCAAGAATGTGCTTAAGAATGGGCCACCAACACTCAGAAGCCCCCACACATCCATACACAACATTGGAGTGTCCCCAGGTTTTAGAAGGAGCACATTATCGGTGTCTCAGTGATGAACTTTTCAGTTGGTTAGGGTTTTTAATTGCTACTATTTCTAGTTTTAATTCATCATTATCTACTTAGGTTATTATGAGCTATTTGGTTAACCCTGAAGTATTTAGTGATCCCTACTTTTGTGAGTGATATTTTTGGCCTAACTTAGAGTAACTATACTGTAGTAAGACATGGGATATATTATAGTTCCAAGGGGGAGCCCTCATACTTCCATCACTAGAGTAGATATATGCACAAACTTCCCTCAGAATTACACAGCATAGTACAATACAGAGTAGTATAGTACAGGACAGTATAAGACATATGGTATAGAATGGTATAATTATATTACATAATTGTAAGGTATGTTAACAGTATAGTAGTACTGTAGATAGTACAATATAATACAGCAACAGTATAGTATAGTAAGGTATTATGTATCACCAAGTTTTTTTTTCCATTGGAAAGGTATAAAAGACATATGGGTGGTGGGGGCAGAGGAGTCTTTTGTCCAACCAAAGTCAGTTAAAAGAGAGAGAGAGTGAGAGAGAGAGACTGAGTTATAGAGCAGCATAATCTGAGTTTGGACTTCTCGCTGAGAATGTTTGGCATAAAACAGTAGGAATGAGCCGTCTTCACCATGACTATCCTTAGGGGAATCCACTAGGCTGCTCTAATGCTGCTCTTTATGCTTCTCTATTTCTAATGAAGTGCTGTGAAACCCTGTGGCAGAGATAGTATTGGTTTTTTTTTTTTCAATATCAACTGGTATTTTTTGCCTACAATGAAAAATGTTTTGTCCATAGTATTTATCACCTTGTCACTGGTTTTATTGTTGAAAACCACCTGCTTGCACTCCTTTTCTTTTCAACATTTTTTATTAAGAAAATATTTGGAAGGAAACAACAATACTAAATTGCAGAATTACAAAAGGGCAGCTTATACAGCTAAATTTTAAGATACTCTGAGGGACAAAGAAATAAAGCCACTGATGGTGGGTAAGAAAAATGTGTGACAATGGAAGTATGCAATGTGATTTACTTGGCTGGCTACCATGTAGGAGAATAAATTCTATAATCTTGCCAAAACCTAAGGGGAATGTGAATTGAATAGCAATAAATAACCTTATTGGAAACAGTTGAATGTGATATACTGTATCCTCTAGCCTTAATACATGAAAATTTCTCATTGATTGCAGCATCAGACTCAAGTAGACTGAAGATGGGGCAATTTTTAATGTACTCCACAATGTCCCTTCTGTTCCCTGCCACAACCTTCTCAAACTTGATGAGTTAGAAGGTCAGGTTAAGCTGTGTATGCAACTCCAAGCTTTTTGGCCTCTTTCAGGATTAAATAAAACTTACAGCAAATATTTTTCTCTATTCCTTTCATTTTGCTGTTCAGAAGCCATTCTATGTTTATAAATATTGTATGTTTAGTAACATTTTAATTTTTCCTATTCGACTAATGTTTTAAAGGTATGATCACTTTAGTACGTTTTCTTATTCAATCCTCACAGTATTGCTGTGAGCTAAAAGAGAGTATTGTTTTTCCTGCATGTTTACAGTTGAGAACATTCAGGCTTACAGTGTTATGTGACTTGCTCAATCATATGTAGCAAGTAAGTGGCCAATCTGGGGCCAGATATCTGGTTTCTGCATCCCAAAACTGAGTTAATAAGAATTTTTTCACGTGAATGATTACAATTTATGATAGTTTTATTTCTGCTGAAATGTCTAGTTATACCATATTTTGTTACTGAGCAATGTTATAGATGAATAAAATGCAATTTGCTAGTTTCATTCAGTTTCTCATTTATTTTAAAAACGTGAGTATCTATCTGTTTTGTGCATCAGTTGGAAAAAAGAAAAACCGATACAAAAACTGCCCTCCAGGAGTTTACAGTCCAGAGGGGAAGCAAATAAATAAAAGTGTTCACTGCAATACCATAACAATTTGTGTAGTACAATAAAAAATACATTTGGTCTTTGTCCTTCCTCCACCCCCAATAAAGCTCCTAAAAACTGTTTGAATTTCCTGAGTGATAGGGGTGTCTTTTTGTCTGTTAATTAGGTGACTCAAGAGTGAAGAGGGGGTGGGAAGGTCTAGAAAAATGGAATAGAAATAGAGAACTCAGAGATAAACACAGGAATTAGAGCAGGGGTCCCCAACCCCCTGGTACCGATCCATGGCCTGTTAGGAACCAGGCCACACAGCAGGAGGTGAATGGTAGGGTTGGGGGTTTGGGGTGGGAAAGTGAGCATTATCTCCTGAGCTCCGCCTCCTGCCAGATCAGTGGCGTCATTCAATTCTTATAGGAGCATGTAGCCTATTGTGAACTGCACATGTGAGGGATCTAGGTTGCCTGTTCCGTATGAGAATCTAATGCCTGAGGATCTGAAGTAGAACAGTTTCATCCCAAAACCATCCCTCACCACTACCCCAAGTCCATGAAAAAATTGGTCCCTTTCACAAAACAGGTCCCTGGTGCCAAAAAGGTTGAGGACTACCAACTTAGAGGGTTAACACTTTCAGCCCCACCAATTGATGTCCAGGGAGGGGAGAAGGGCTGGTGATTGAGATAAATCATCAGTGACCAATGATCTCATCAATCATGCCTATGAAATGTAACTTCACTTAAAAACTTTGAGACATCAAGGCTAAGAGTCCTTCCGGAATGGTGGACATGTTGATACATTGGGAGGGTAAAGTGCCTGGAGAGGGAATGGAAGCTCTGTACTCCCTAACTCCCTATACCTTGCACTTTGCCTCTCTTCCATTTGACTTCTCCTGAGTTGCTTCCTTAATAATAGGCTGGTTATTGTAAGTACAGTGTAGTGTTTTCCTGAGTTCTGTGAGTCATTCTAGCAAATAATTATACCTAATAGGCTGGTTATTGGAACCCCTAAATTTGTAACCAAGTCAGACAGAAATTCAGGTAGCCAGAGGACCCAGGACTTGAAACTGCATCTGAAGTGGAGCATCCTTGAGGAACTGAGCCCTTAACTTGTGGGGTCTGCACTAATTCTAAGTAGTTAGGATCAAAATTGAATTAAATGGTTGGAAACCCAGTTTGTGTTAGAAAACTGTAGAATTGGGTGTTGTTTGGAAAAAACAAACAGCAGTATTCACCATGCTCTCAAGAAAAGGCCCTGAGCATGGTTCAAGGCATATGGAGTGTGCATGGCCAGTATGATACCCTTTTGATTACCATGCATTCATGTTTTTACCAGACATGTTGCGTAGTTATCCAAGAGCTGGTAGAATTTGTTCCCAAACTATTTGTGCTGATAGTATTCTCGATATAGTTGTATGTTTTAGATAAATGTTTAACAGGTTTTAGAAATCTAAGTACAAAACGAAAGAGTAGTTTCTATGAAAATTAAGTAAATTCTTTGGAAAAACTCAATAAAGGTAAGTTGCAAAAAAATTCTATCAAAGTGGACAAGACAACTCAAATATTAAAGAAAAAATAATTCTAGGAAGTTTAAAAATAAAGTATGTGTTTTATACCATAAAAGTAAATCTTATAGTATAAAATTACCCAAAAAATACTTTAAAACATACTTAGAGCTTTTAAAAAAAAGGTAAATATGAATTACAGTACAGAAGTTTCAGATTTTAAAAAATGAATCGACTCTAAAAATTCTTCAGGGTGTTTGTAGTATTATTTTGAAGATATGAAACTGGAATTTGTAGATGGTGAAATATGGGTTGTGACTTAGCAAGGAAGAAAATAAAGAGTACCAATCACCAGTCCTACATTCAAAGAAAAGGTCTTGATTTTCCTTTAAAAGATGATTCATATGTATGTTGGGACCCGGAAACTGATACGTCAAAATGTGGCATTTTGACACGCTGAACTGAAGAAGCCTCAAGGTCATTCTGACCTTCTACTCCACCGCTGTCTCTCCCAAAGCCCTTTTCTGCCTCAGATCCAGACCCACCAAAAGGAACAATTGTTATTTTTCCCTTCCCTGTAAGACCAAGAACATAACCACACCTGAGCAAAGCTTTCACAGGATAACATACAAGCTAATCTATGTTCCCTGATCCGTTCATTCTCCCTAGTAGTTCCCTCCACAGAATTCCTCTTCTCTGCACGGCCATAACCTGTTTTGCCAGGTGGTATCCAAGCTTCCAAACCCTGTTGGAGGGTGGGGAATCACTCGATGGTTCTCCCTATGTACACATTAATAAATTTGTATGCTTTATCTTTAATTGTAACTGCCCACTGTGTTCTTCTTGCCTACTGCACAGAAAATCCAATCACCCTAAGACAGTGGTGTTGTGGTAGAGAACACATTTAATTATTGCTAAGCCAGCCATGCAGGACAGGAGACATCTCAAATCTGCCTCCCCAATAGCTCAGAGGCTAGGATTTGTAAGGATAATTTGGCAAAGAGGAGCTAGGGAATGGGAGCAGTTGATGGTTGGGGATTAAATCAGAGGAGTGTTCAAATTGTCTTTGTGTGCTGAGTCAGTTTCAGGGGAGGGGGAGTAGTCACAGGACCAGTTGACTTAGTTCCTTGGTATGACTTAGTTCCTTGCTATGCATTCAGGCTGTCAACAGAATGCAGAAGTCTGAAAAATATCTCAAAGACCAATCTTAGACACTATTTGACAATAGTGATGTTATCTATAGGAGCAACTGGGGAAGTTACAAATCTTGTGACCTCCTGAAAATGGCCGTTATCATTTAATTATGCCTACATCTTAGTAGAATTCAGGGTTCCCACATAATCCTAACCTTGTGGCCTTTCATTAGTCTTACAAAGGCGGTTCAGTCTCCAGGCAAGGAGGGAGTTAATTTCCGGAAGGAACTGTTACCATCTTTGTGTTAAAGCTAACCAAGGCAGTTAGCTTGTGAGGTTAGAAGCCAGATGGAATCTATTGGGTTAGGTTTCTGTCACTGTTACAATTTTTAAAACTACAAAGGCAGTTTCATAGTTAATCTATCTTTTGTGAGTTCAGCAAGCCTTCAGAGAGAGAAGCGGAGTTTTCCCTTGGCTCCTACATGTTTTAAGTTAAAGTGAAATGTACAAACGTACAAAGTATTAATTGTCAATTTTCCACCTTAGCCACTTTTGCAGTTAACTAACCACCAGTTCTGATTACAAAACACGAGAGTTGGCCATTCCTCAACTATTCTGTTTATGGTTAAAATTTTTGAACTTATCGCCTGAAAGCCTAGAAGATAATGTTCAAAATTTAAAATGTTTGCAACACCATTTTGCCAGAAGGGAATTATGACTTCAGTTTTCATTTGAGGAGAGTTAATCAAATTTCAGTGAGCGTATTACTCTCATATTTATTTTGAAATAAAAAGTATAGCCCTCAAATTTTTTTCTTTCCTTCTAAATTATTTATATAACATTAGAGCTCTTTGAATCTACCTAATGTCTGCTTCATTACTCTTCCTCCAGGCTGGCTTCCCCTAACTATTCTAGACTGTGTAGGAATGTGCTCTAGGCTCATGATTTCCTAAGAGAGGATTTTGTGACTTTGCTCATTTACCTGTAAATGAACCTGACAGCCAACCTATTGGGATTTTAATTTTCCATGCATCAAACCTTAGTCTCACCTGCTGCTAGTTTCTAACTCCACTTGTTTAATTTGTTCAAATATTCATTGGCTAGTTCCATGTAACAGGAACTCTCTGGACACTTGAGATACAAAAATTCCTGCCATCTTGGTACTTATATTTTAGGGAGTGGGGAGAAGATAATCAGAAAATAGCAATAAATACAACAGGAAAATTAGTAGATTAGAAAAAAGTTAGTACAATGGGAGGAAAGCAGCAGGATAAGGGGGGTCAGGAGGACCAAGGATTGGAGAATGGGGTTGCAGGATTTTTTAAAATGTTTTATAGAGACAAGGTCTTGACTATGTTGCCCAGGCTAGTCTCGAACGCCTGGTCTCAAGCAGCCCTGCTCCTCAACTTCTCAAACTGCTAGGATCAAAAGTGCTCGGCCTTTTGACTTTTTTAAAAAAACTTTTTTGTAGAGGTTGCAGTTTTAAATAGGGTGGTCAAGATAGCCTCTGATGTGGTTTGGCTGTGTCCCCACCCAAATCTCACCTTGAACTGTAGTTCCCATAATCCCCATGTGTCATGGGAGAGACCCGGTGGGAGGTAATTGAATCATGGGGGCAGCTCCCCCCATGCTGCTATTCCTGTGATAGTGAGTGGTTTCTCACAGATCTGATGGTTTTATAAGGGGCTTTTCTCCCTTTTGCTCAGCACCTTTTGCTGCCACCATTTAAAGGACATGTTTGCTTCCCCTTCTGCCATGATTGTAAGTTTCCTGAGGTCTCCCCAGTCATGCTGAACTTTGAGTCAAACCTCTTTCCTTTATAAATTACCCAGTCTCAGGATATGTCTTTATTAGCAGCATGAGAATGGACCACTACAGCCTCATTGAGAAGCTGATGTTTAGGCAAAGACTTGAAGAACATGAGGAATGCAGCCATGTGGGGGAATATTACAGAGGGAGCAGTGACCCTAAGGTGAAAGGTGCTAGTGTATATGAACAGCAAGAAAGATAGTGTGCCTGGATGAGGTCAGAGAGATAACTATTAAAAGAACAGTTTGGCTGTCCTAAAGATGGCAGGACAAGAGAGGGACCAATGGTAAAAGAATGGTAAAAGCAGGGAAACTAATAAACGACTATTGGAATAACAAGTAGGAGATGATGGTTTCCCACTCCTGAGTGATAGCAGAGGAGATGAGGAGGGTCAGTTCTAGACATATTTAGAGGTAGAGCCAGCAAGATTTCTTTACTATAAGTAAAAAAGAGAGGTCAAGGATGACTCCAAGGTTTTTATACCTGACAACTAGAAGAATTGAGTTGCCGTCAAGTGAAATAGAGGAGATAGTTTGAGGAGCAGGTTCATGGAGAAAGATCAAATTTAGTACTGTACATATCAAGCTGGGATTTTTATTAGACATCCAAGTGGAAATGTCAAGTCAGCAATTGCATGTATGAGTCCAAAGTTCAGAAGAATTGTCATCGGTTTATAGACTGCTCTATTCATAGAGGAGCCGATGATCAGCCAGTCTTCTCAACTGGAGTTTCACAAGAGAATTAAGCCCGCTTGCCTTAAAATATCTCTTATATGTAATAAATTAAGTTATATCTTATATGTACAGAATAGTACTGGTTATGGGGCATCCTTGAGAGAATTGATAAATCATTTTTTGTGCGTTCTCTCAGGTGCAGATGAGGAAGCCCAAATGAGAAAGATTGCTTGCATGCTTAAAAAAACTTATTATTTTGTCTCTTTTTTAGTCAAATGATCTTAATTCTCATTCTTAAAATAATGGGAATCTTAAAAATATTTGAAGCCATATTATAAAACCTTAAATAGAATACCATAAATCATTGTTTCTCAAAATGTGCACAGTTTTAATTGGAGTTTGCAAAAAGGCATGTGTGTGGAGGTTGGGGGCTGGGGAAGCTCAGACATGTAGTGTTTGGAAAGTAAAATTTAAAGTAAATCTTTTCCCAACCCAGAAATCCCCTCCACAAAGGTATAGAACAAGAAGGTACTTTTATTATTCAATATGCATTAAACCAAAATGTGTTGCATGTCACAGGCAATTCACTGTGATATCCACAAAGATATTGCAAAGACAAAAAGGAATCTCACCACCTTGTATAACTGAGTGTTTACAAACCCATTATATACATGTTTTCACGATAAACAGTAACTAGTTCTCAAGTGAGAGGACTTGCTAACACCTTTTGTCACACATAGTGTGACACTATGGGGTGATCATCTGTGTGTGCTTATTGTCTTTAACCAGAGAAAAAACAAACCTCATTTTGTTTTTGTTTTTGTTTTTGTTTTTTTGAGATGAAGTTTCCCTCTTGTTGCCCAAGCTGGAATACAGTGGTGCAATCTCAGCTCACTGCAACCTCCACTTCCTGGGTTCAAGGGATTCTCCTGCCTCAGCCTCCCAAGTAGCTGGGATTACAGGCACGTGCTACCACACCCGACTAATTTTGTATTAGTAGAGATGGGGTTTCACCATGTTGGTCAGGCTGGTCTCGAACTCCTGACCTCAGGTGAACTGCCCCCCTCTTAACCTCCCAAAGTGCTGGGAACACAGGCGTGAGCCACTGTGCCCTGCCCAAACCTCGTATCTTTACAACAGGTGGTAGCTTTGCAAATTGGAGCAAGGTACCCATTGAAGTTAAGCTACTTTGCCACAAAACTGGAAGATACAGGTGTTATCTTCATGTCCTTAAGAAAAACATTTTTGAGACATAAAGCTGACAAAAGGCCTATCTAGCTCTCAAAAGGTTTATAGACATTTTTTAAAAAGAAGAAAGTATTTATTAATACAATGGTAAGTTTTCTAAAATAGATGTTCTTTTAAAAAAAAAAAAAGGAGGGGAGAAAAGTATCTCTTCCCTTATTCTCAACCGGAACTTCTGACTCTTATTTTTAATTTTTATTTGTCCTTACAATAGTTAACTCTGGTTGTAAAATAAGATGAACATTTTTTTACTATAGGACTTCTCAGAGCTCTTACTGTGCTCGTGTGCATTATCAAATACCAAAGGGGAAATATGTTTTGCAACATTTCTCAAACTTATTTGAGCATAGAATTTTTTTTTTTAATGGAGCATTTCATGGGACAATATTCCACAAATTCACACACTGGAAAACACCACATTGACCAAACAGGGACCTAATTCCAGAAAGAGCAGAGTATTTATTTTGTTCCAGTACATTATCCTGTGCCGGCATCCTTTATGACCATAAAAACTTAAGTCGCTTTTGCAGTCAAATTTGTAGTTTCTTGTTGTTTTCCCTGTTTATTTGGGTGTATGGTATGCTATTTTAATGTCCCTAGTTTTATATTTGGCTAAAACATAAACATTCTATGTTTCTATTTTATCACTTTCATAATAATGGCATCAATATTTTATGACTCTAATATTTTTACCCCTACCACTAGTCCCTCAGTTCTACTTCTAGACAGTTACCCTATGTCTTGGAAGTGCCTTGGTATCTATTTGAAAATCATATGTGATATTTTAAGTTTGTAAAATGTTTGTGATTCTAAAAATAACCTTTTATGGGCCAATTCACTGCATGAGGGCACTGAGTCTCTAGGTAGCTACACCCGGGAATAGAGAGAGGTGTGTGTGTGTATGTTATAAACAGATGTTTGGTCATCATGAGAATTAGCCATAAAACCTGTGATTATCTAATGCATTTATTAAAAAAAAATTGTCTACTAAGTAGCAGATATTTCCATTAATCTCTCATTTCTACTTATAACCACATGATTTACAAAGTAAAGTCTGCAATCAGTATGGAATGCTTCCAACTATGCACAATTATTTCTTTAGTTTGCTTAATTGTACACTGAATTTTGTGAATTTACAGAGTTTTCTCAGGGTTTCTTCATACAACCTGGTGAATCACTTTCTGTGTCAGCTTTGCCAATGTGTAGAACAGAAGGTGCTAATTACACCTTAAACCTATTCCCTATTTTTCTTCATTAACTGATTGTTCCTTTGGGTTGATCTTGGAAATTCTGATGACTGTGTGCCTGTGGAATAATCGAATTGTATAGTATTTCACAGGGGTTCTCTGTTTCTTGTATTTCCATGTTAACCTTTCCAGCAAAATTGGGGACATTTTCATTGATTATATTCTCAAATATGTTTTCCAAGTTGCTTACTCTCTCTTCTCTCTCCAGAATATCAGAGTCATAGGTTTGGTTACTTTATATAAACCCATATATCTCGAAGGCTTTGTTCATTTTTTAAAGATTCCTTTTTCTTTATTTTTGTCTGACTGGGTTGATTTGAAGGATCAGTCTTTGGACTCTGAAATTCTTTCTTCTGCTTGTTCTAGTCTGTTGGTAAGGCTTCCAATTGTATTTTGAAATTTCTGTAGTGAACTTTTCAATTCCGAAAGTTCAGTTTGCTTCTTTCTTAGTATGGCTATGTTATCTTTCAAATCTTGGATCGTTTTTCTGGCTTCCTTGGATTGGATTTCAACTTTCTCTTGGATCTCCCTGAGCTTCCTTGCCATCCAGATTCTGAATTCCATGTCCGTCAACTCAGACATTTCAATCTGGTTAGGATCCATTGCGAGGGAGCCAGTGTGATCCTTTGGAGGTAACAAAACACTCTGACTTTTTGAATTGCTGGAGTTCTTGTGCTGATTTTTTCTCATCTAAGGGAGCTGGCATTTCTATTTTTTTGAAATAATGTCCTTTGCAGCAACATAGATACAGCTGGAGGCCATTATCTCAAGCAAATTAACACAGAAACATAAAACCAAATATCACATATTCTCATTTATAAGTGGAAGCTAAATCTTGAGTACATGCAAACAAAGATGGGAACAGTAGATGCTGAGGACTCCAAAAGGAGGGAGGGAGGGAGCGGGCAAGGTCTGAAAAACTTCCTGTTGGGTACTATATTCACTGTCTGAGTGCTAGTATCAATAGAAGCCCAAACCTCAGCATTATACAATATACCCTTCTAACAAACCTGCATATCTACCCCCAGAGTCTAAATAAAAATGGAAATTAAAATAAATATATATACAATGAGATTTTTTGAATTTGACAAATGATTATAAAATTCAACTAGAGGATAAATGTGTAAGAATAGTTGGAAAATGTTTTAGACTACAATGAATTATTGTAGAGTATATGGGAAGCCATCATAACCTAAGAGATATTAAAATGGTTTTAAGATGCAGTTATTAAATTTATATGGGACTGACAACAAAACAAACAGAAATATCAGTAATACAGAATATATGGTCTTGAACAGGACCAAATATGTGCAAGAACTTGGTAAGTGATTTTGTGTCAGTTCATTCACTTATTTGTCTATTCAAAAAATAAAGTACTCATTAAAAACAACAAGAACAACAACAAAAAGAAAGCACTGTTCCATGGAATAAAGAGGTCTCTTCTCATTTTAACCAAAAATGACTGGTTCTTCACCAACTGGTTGGAGCCCTGGGGTCTTGGGCTGTCTCCATCCTGAAGCTAAACTTACCTTGTCTTTTCAAGGCAACAACTACCAAAAAAAGCAACACTGCATCTTTACTTCTTTACCCTTCAATAGAATTTTTTCCTCATTCATTGCTCTTTTCACCCAATGTTTAATTTTTTTTTTCCATTTACAAACTTGCCCAGACTTTAGTTTCTCCTTCCTAATGACACCAAATCCCCTCCTTTAAAAACAAAATCTTTCAAAATAACATTAAACAGTAACTTCAAAAAATAATCATATAGCTTATTATCATCACACATTTTAAATTCCATATCAAGTGACTCTTACTTCCTAGGCTAAGACTCTACTCCTATGGAATTATAGGTCTTTTTTTTTTTTAGAGCTCCAACCTGGCTAAAAGGTGCTTACAATGATGCTAATAATTGAGTTTTAGGCAAGTAATGGAGGAGACTTCACGAGAGCCACTCCCTGTTTATTTGGTTTTGTCATTAGAATTTGGGCAGTACATTATCTGTTTGCCCTTTCAAAGAGTAAACACAAAGAAGTTAAGTAAGCTGAAAGAACCTGCCATAAGGATGTAATATCTCATTATTTTACAAAAGCCCCACTCAGTGGAAGGACCAGCATGGAAAAATCTTTTTGCTTTTTTGCTCACCTCCCTCTCCCTGCACCGCAATTCATAGGCAAAACAGAAAATCCTAAGAACAAACCGGCAAAGCTACAGAATATAGACCCCCATAGTAATTTCCCTAATTTAATGTTGATCTTACAATTACAGTCTCACCAATGCACCACGGAGTTTTTCATCTCACAGCCAAGAGAATTAAGAAGTGTGGACACGAAGGGTGAGGTTGGAGCGAAAGTTTAATAAGCGCAAGAAGAAAGCTCTCTGCCATGGCGATGGGACCCGGAAGAGGGCTGCCATTTTTACAGTTGAATGCAAAGACTTTTATAAGAAACTGAGGAGGGCTGGGTGTCTCATTTGCATAAGCCATGCATTTCTGGTAGCTCCACTTCCGTTCTCCTAGTGTGCATACAGGCCCTTAGCTTGAGTTACTCCATATTGCTTTGCTCCCCTTACTGCACTTGTATTAGGGGATGGAATTTTCCATTGAGGGCATGTCTTAGGCAAGCCCCTCTGTACAAGTTCCCTTATTTGTACCTGCAGCTTGATTTTTCAGGCTATTCTTTTGTTTGAAAGAATTCAACCAAGGACCCACCCTAACTACCTGCTTGACTGGTTTCCCCCTTTCTCTTCTCTCCAACTGAAGTTCACTCTTATCCTTCCTGAGGACGTACAACTATAAATTCTATTCCTTCCGTTTATCTACCTAATTGCATGTTTATTAACAAATGATATTATCAGTTCCGCCCCACAGTGTGATTTCGCCCCTCTCAGCATAGGCCAGAGGCCATGAGCCCACAGGATTATAAAACAGATAGAATCCTGGTCCTGGAAACAGGTGTATTTAGTGTGGCTTGTGCAATGCTTTAACAATTTTTTTTAATTGTCATTCCTTTACTGGGGCAGGCACACTCCCAGCCTGACCTCACCACTCTCTTTTGGCTTACAACAGCTGAATACACACATTTACCTGCTTAGTGACATGGGCAGTAGGTCTGGTCTCCCTATAGCTCTTTAGTTTGACTTATATTCATATATCTCATTTTCTCCTGTATACAGGATTTATTTGCCTCTAGCTGCAACTTGCCTTCACAAAAATGATCATTTTTCCCTTTCCCAGATGGCCTGACCTAGAAAACTAGAAAAGATCTCTTGACTGTGGAACTTGGTCATCTCTGGGGAAATTGCTCCCT
Organism: Macaca mulatta; assembly: GCF_049350105.2. Lineage (NCBI taxonomy): Eukaryota > Metazoa > Chordata > Mammalia > Primates > Cercopithecidae > Macaca > Macaca mulatta. The sequence continues at coordinate 19,274,656 of NC_133409.1, read as the reverse complement.
CTAAATCTGCTGACATCATCCAAACAGCAGTTCCTTAGTGGCTCTGTGGACTTCATAATGACTTAAAACTCTCGTGTAAAGTGGTGGAATGTAGAATCTAAACATCAAGGTTATGTGCCCTGCCCACTTGGCATGTATTGAAGCAGGTCAGCTGAAGAATGACAAGGTGCATCCAAGTGGAAAGGAGAGCTTTATTTCTTATAAAGGGTTGCAGCCTGCAAGGTGGCTATTCTGATAGACTGGGAGGCACGGCCTCTGGCCAAAAGCCAGAAACAGACTGCTTCAAGGGTGAGACAAATAGGATGGGGATTTATGCTGAATGAGGTGGCCAAATATGCATATTCAATAAACTATGGGAGGAGTCATAAATATTCATGAAAGGAGAGACCTGCCCATATGCAACTGAGCTTCATACCTCTACATGGGACCCATGTTCGAAAAATGGCAGCATTAGCATGATCCAGGGGTGGAATTTTCCACCCTCTGATGTCAAAGGGGACATGAAAACTCTCACTGTGTATCCTCTATAGACTGGCCAGAACCACTCCATGGTGAGTGCTCCTTTATCAAAAAGAAATGCTGGTTGGCTGTTGTGCCAAAGCCACAAAAGGGAGAGCCAGCAATAAGGCAGTTGTTTGAAATAGCAGTGGAGTCTTTTGAAAGGGCTGGTTTCTGTTTAGCCCTTACATAAAAAAGCCTAAAGGCAGTTAACAAAGAGACTACAACGTGACAAAGTGTGTCCTACCTCCCATCTTGTCATGGCCAGGAACTCAGCTTCCAGGGTTTCTCTGATTTCCCTTTGGCCAACAAGGGGTTCGTTCATCCAGTTGGAGGCAGGCTTAGAATTTTATTTTTATTTATGAAGTGATCATAATTATTTAATATTATTCATCTAAAGGGAGCTAGCTTTTAGGAAATTAATTTCTTCGGGTCTTTCTTGCATTCAAATGCCCAGATTTAGTCAATGCAAAAGATATCTGTGTCAAATCAGTTGAAATTAGAAGATTGATTTCTGAGTTTTCCAGCCCAAATGATAACATGTTTCTTTCAATATGATTCTGTTCTCTTCAAAAGATAAACTTTATGTATCTTGATGAATACATGTCTCCTCCTCAAGTATGTACATAAAGTATCTAGTGACAGTATGTTCCTTGAACTTATTTTTATATGCCCATTTATCAACTTACTTCATAATTTAGGAGACCTGAATGCTTAGATGGGCTGTGAAACAGCTATTCAGACACCATTCAGAATATATGACTTGGAAGCTGCCCCCAGGAATAGATTTCTGACTTGTAGAAGAAAGTACCTGTCCAAAGGAATGTATAACCATAACCTAATATTGCTTATTGTTAGTGTGAAGACACATGTGGGGGAAATTTCACTCATAATAGTGATACTGATTACTCAAGAAGTAGTTGTCCTTTGGGGATAATACTACTGATAGTTAACATTTTTAAGTGTTTATTATGTGCCAGGCATTACAGTACTATTTCATTTAACCCTTAAAAACCCTACAGTTTAGGTACTGTTTCCTTTCCCATTATATAGATAAGGAAATTAAGTCACAAAGAAATTAACAATGAATTTGTTCAAGGTCAGTGCCACGGAGAATGATGCCAGAGTCTATTATCTTAACCTTCATGTGACACTGCTTCTTGTACATGCCTATACCACAGCCATTGTAGTCCCCAGACACACCAAACTCTGTGTTTTGTGAGGTTTTCTCTTTATCAATAATAACCTTTACTCACCAGGTCCATTTTTGGCTTGCTACGTATCCTTCAAAATATGGTTCATGTATCAGCTCATCTATGAGGACTTCCCTGACTTTTCTAAGCAGAATTATAGCTCTTCTTTTCTTCAGCTCCCATAACACTGTGTGTGTGTGTGTGTGTGTGTGTGTGTGTGTGTGTGTATCCGTGCGTTTGTTCATGTGTTTGTCTTCCACCAGTGCTGCTTAAGAAGCAGGTAGCTTTCATCTCCAGAGTTCTACCCATTAGTGATTAATAGAAGCTTGCTAATTTAAAGTGCTCCATGAATGGCTTAACAGGATATTAACCATTTAGTCCTGGTTTGATAAAGCTGCTGTGATGATAGCATGACAGAACCTGAAAAATAAGAAAAAAATCCCACAGATATACACCCATGCTCTGATTAAGTTAAACTTTTAAAAAAGTGGGGGCAGGTGGGAGAAATGAAATAAACACTTAGATTATAATCACCTTCTATGAAATGCGTGGATATACAGTTGGAGAAAATAATAAAATGTCTTTCTGTTGCATAGAAGCTCGTCATATGACGTCTTTCAGAGAAACTGTGGTAGCCTATATATATTTTGACTGACATTAGAGTATCGTATTTCTTTTTACTTTATAACCCTAGGGTAGAAACTGTGACTCTGGGATCAATTTTCCCCAAATTGTATAGTTCTGAGGTCTCTAGCTGAATAATATGTGGCCCTACCTCTGAGTCTGCTAAATTTTCCAAAACGGAGTGCTATCCTTTTTCCTGGGTCTTTCCTTTTTTAATTGACACTTTAGAATTACAAGACAGTTGGCTCTTGTCTTGTAATTTTGACAAGACAAAGCCTTGTTTTGAAAAGTTTAAATGTATCATTATTCAAATTCCTTCAAAAAATCCTGGGTGGAAGAGGTGATTAAAATGAAATTGTAAAATGCTAGGCAAAACAGAGTTGAATGCACCTTAAACAGACAGGTTTGGCCTTGTATTCTTGCCACTTAATAGCTTTGTAATGTTGAGAAAGATACCTCTCTGTGAGAGAGTTCTCTAATCTGTGAAATGGGATGATAGGTATCTATGCCTTATAGTTATTAAGACGATTAAATGAGTTCTGTTTGCAAAGTGCTTAGAACACTCAACCGTCATCAAGTTACTTAGAAATCTATATGCATACATTAAATATCAACCAAAAAATGCTTTCAAAAATTCTTATAAGTCCATGCCCTCCACTTAATGAAAGTGTTAGAAAACCCTATGAAAATCCATTATGTTGCTTAATTACATTATGTTGTTTCTTCTATAAGGATTGCATGACACATTCAATTTTAAAGTTAGTAACAGAAAAATATTTTCTGTCTTGAAGAACAGATAACTGTTTCTATAAAATATTAAAATGTATATGTTACCTTTGGCTTTGGGGAACAATTTGCCAACAGAATTCAAGGTAACAACCATTGGAGGAAACAGAAATTTAAATGCCTGTGTTGGTGAGACACATATGTCTTCATGATCAATTAAATGAAAATAGGGTTATGTTTTGTTTGCAGAAACTAAGGAGTCTAATCAAGCGGTCTGCCGCAAAGATGGTCAATAGAATCTAGAGTGGAGGTGGGCCAGGGGCACCATGGTGGATAGGGCCAAACATTTCCTCAGAAAATAGTTCCCTCCACACACAGCCCAGAGTAACCGTCAAGCCCCAGCTTCTGACACTGCAAGGCCCTGACGACATGGATATTTGACTTCGCCTGAGGATTATCCTCACTCAACTTAATGCTGAAACCAAAATGAAGATAAAGTCTCTGCCACTTAGCCAGCATCCATTGTTTCCTTTTCAAAGCCTGGGAATTACCTGCCTCAACACTGCTTCTCATAGAATTTGCTTCTCAAGTCGTCTTTTCCTGGCCCTAACGTGACCTTTACTTCAGAACAAATAAGTATAGTGTGTAGTGACCTGTTCACCTATTTCTCTAATAAAGCAGGTGGCCTATTTTCATGTGTTTTTTCTTCAAGCACAGTAAAAAGTCTAATTGTATAGTATTGTGTTAATAGCCAATAAGGCAGAATCGAGTGACAATAATTATACATTTAAGAATATTTTCATTTTATAGTAATGATTACTCTGTAATTGAAAATAACATAAGGAGAAAGATCAAGAGAGAGAGAGAGCACATGCATACATGGAATATACATTGTGAAGAACTTCCCATAAGAGGAAAAACTGTCAGGATATATGCAGTGGGATCCTTTTGTGAGTCTATGTTTTTCTTTGTCCCATATTTTCTATGCTTAATATTATTAGACCACCATTAAGTCTGTACCAAGGACATGTGTCAACAGTTGAAGTCATTTTCTCTTTGGCCACAGCTGCAGTTTGAGGTTATTCATGATGACCCTGTATTCAAAGGGCTGCAATAAAGTGACCTTCACCACCCAAGAATCTATTCAAACAACTAATATACATGTTAAGTGGAAACCAGGACAGATGGCAATAACAGCCAGAGAAGCTCTTGTCATTGTTGGAGTCTGGTATTCTGTTTCAGTCTAGATGGTGCATTCATGCAAAAAAGTTATCTTCACAATAGCGAAGTTCTAAAAGACCAAGAGCTCCATGCACAGCTTTATGTTAAGATAGCAAAGAATATGTAATATCTTAATATTGGGAGAAATATACATAGAACCCACACAGAGACTTTGCTTAACTGGTGAAACCTTATTCACATGAGGAGAATGAAAAGAATTATACATCGTGATGATTCTTTCACTCAGTTGACAAATACTTATCAGGGACCTTCTAAATCCCTGGCACTGCACTCTATTCTGAGGACGCCATCGTAAGCAAGGTAGTCATGGTGCATGAACTACCTTCCAGCCCCAGTGAAATGACTTTTAAAAGGGTTTATTGTTTTAAAAGGCACACACGTGTAAGGCCAAAACGCACGCACTAGGAGATAATAACAACAAATCATTTAAGCTGGAAAGCAGATGTAATCATGGAAATGAATATTTGGAAACCCCAAAATGCTGACTTCTGAAACCAGAAGTGGAGAAAGTCCAGATGCAATCCAGTTTCCACCAAAGGACTTCCAGAAAGCTCAGGAAATGGCCTCAATGTGTGTCTCTGGAACTGTGAAGCAAGGGTGAGCTTAATAACAGGAAGATTGATTAAGAGCAACTGAACACCCTCTATCTCCCACTCCTCCATGTAGCTGGGACACTGAAGTTTTGTTCCATGACTAGGGAAAAACAGAGTCAATGAACTTGGAATCATTAGGCAGAAGAGTAAACAAAGTACCAAACTGAAAATAGTGGATTTAACTAAGAGTTTAGCTACAGAATGTTGAGACTCACAGCTTTCTTCCTCACGGGACTTAGAGAATCCTGTCAATCAGATTTCTTGAGGAAGGATACTCAATCAGTTTTCTTTGGGAAATTTGGTCAGTTCAAAATGAAAAACCTAAGGATACTAAGATAAGGGATTCCCTAAGGAAACAGCCCAGCCAGATCACCCTGGAATGAGAGCACAATTGACCTATTTCTTGCACATTCACAAGTTCTTTATTCAAAAACGAGTAGATAATAGTGGATCAACACATATTTAAGGAAGGCATCTAATTTGACAAACAAAACCAGACAAAAACACCTTACAGGAAACAAAAACTATGTGAAGAGATAAGATATTGCCTCAGCAGCGAGACGGGCGGATCACGAGGTCAGGAGATCGAGACCATCCTGGCTAACACGGTGAAACCCCGTCTCTACTAAAAATACAAAAAAAAAAACTAGCTGGGCGAGGTGGTGGGCGCCTGTAGTCCCAGCTACTCGGGAGGCTGAGGCAGGAGAATGGTGTAAACCCAGGAGGCAGAGCTTGCAGTGAGCTGAGATCCGGCCACTGCACTCCAGCCTGGGCGGCAGAGGGAGACTCCGTCTCAAAAAAAAAAAAAAGATATTGCCTCAGCGGAAAAAGAGTATGGTACAAAAGAGGCACATTCAGAAAACAAAAGAAAAATATGCCTGGAAATTAAAATTATAATAGAGGAAATGGAAAACTAAATATAAGATAAAAGTAAAGATATAGTTGAGGCATTTTAGCAAAATGATAAAGAGATGGAAAATAGCAGAGTTTTTTTTTTGTTTTTTTTTTTTTTTTTTTTTGAGACGGAGTGGTGTAGACAACAAACATTTATTTCTCATATTTCTGGAAGCTGAAAGTCCAAGATCAAGGTGCCAACAGGGTTGGGTTCTTGGTGAGGTCCGTCATCCTGGCTTATGGACTTCTTGATGTGTCTTCACATAGCAGAAGGAGGGAGAAAAAGCTCTCTGGGGGAATTTTTATGAGGGTTCTAATTCTATTCATGAGGGCTCCACTCTCATGACCTAATTATTTCCCCCAAAGCTCAACACATTATATTAGGGGCTAGGATTTCAACATGTGAGTTTGGGGGAGGGGCACAAACTTTGAGTCCATAACATTCTACCCTTATCCCCTCAAAACTCATGCCTGTTTCATATACAAAATGCATTCATTTCATCCCAACAGCCGCAGAAGTCTTACCTTGTTCCAGCTTCAACTCCTAAGTCTAAAGTCCAGGGCATCATCTAAATATCATCTAAATCTGATTTGGGTGAGTCTCAAGTAATGATTCACTTGAGGCAAAATTCTTCTCCAGCTATGAATCAGTAAAACCAAACATGTTATGTGCTTCCAAAATACAATAATGGGACAGGCACAGGATATGCATTCCCATTTCGAAAGACAGAAATGGGGAAGAAGAAAGGGGTGACGAGTCCCAGGCAAGTCCAAAACCTATTAAGGCAAACTCCAGAAGACTTTAAGCTGGAGAATAATCATCTTTAGCTCTATACTCTGCCTTCCAGACCCACTGGGTCAGCAGTCCCACCTTTTGGCCCCACCGGGGTAGCAATCCTCTCCCCATGTTTCTACCTGGCAGGGAATGAACCCCCATAGCTTTGGACAGAGATCTTATTGCCTATTGAAAACAAGGCAATAGCTCCTCATTTTGACACCGGGGAAGCAGCCCTGATAATTTCTGAGTCGATTTTGGCCTCATTCTTCCCTTGAAACATAGATCATGTTCATAGCCAAATATCTCTATGGTCACATCCTGTGAACTCCCAGAAGTCTGATGCCTTCCTTCATTTCTTTCCATCTCTTTCTCTTTTAGTTCAGATTGGCAGTTGCTTTACTGGGGTAGCTAATTAAGTCCATGGTTCACACCCATACTAATCTCCTTACTGAGCAGTCTCTTGGCCATATCTACAGTACTCTGTTCTGAACATGGTTTCTCATTTTTTACCATATGGATAAGCTGAGAATCTTCCAAATCACTCAGTTCTAGTTCCTTTTTGCTTAATAATTCTGTCTTCGAGTCATTTTTCTTTACTTACATTTTACTATAAGCAGTCAAAAGGAACCAAGTCACTGCTTAAACACTTTGCTTAGAAATCTTCTCAGCTAGAGGTGGGAGAATGGCGTGAACCCAGGAGGCGAAGCTTGCAGTGAACCGAAATCACGCCACTGCACTCCAGCCTGGGCGACAGGCGAGACTCCATCTCAAAAAAAAAAAAAAAAAGGAAAAAAAAAAAAGAAATCTTCTCAGCTAAATATCCTATTTCATTGCTTGCAGATTCTACCTTCCACGAGTCACTAGAACATGAACACAATTTAGGCAAGTGCTTTGCTGCTTTACAACAAAGCTCACTTATTTTCCATTGCTTAATAACATATTCCTCATTTTCAGCTGAGACTTCATCAGAATGGCCATTTTTACTATCTGTGTTTCTACCAACACTCTGTGCATGATTATTTGTGTATTCTCTAATAAGATGGAAACTTCCTCTACATCTCTCATTTTTCCCTCCTGAGCCCTCACCAGAATCTCCTTTAAAAATCCCTTTATGACCATCTCAGTTTCTTAGAGCAAGCACTTCAGAATTCTTCCTACCTCTACTTATTACTCAATGCCCAATTCACTTCCACATTTGTAGGTGTTTGTTACAATAGCACCTCACTTCTCGGTACCAGTTTCTGTGTTAGTCAGTACTCTCCAGAGAAACAGAACCAATAGGAGATTATATAGCTATATAAAATGAGGAATTGGCTGTATTAGTCTGTTTTCGTGCTGCTAATAAAGACATACCTGCGACTGGGCAGTTTACAAAAGAAAGAGGTTTAGTGGACTCATACATAGTTCCACGCGGCTGGGGAGGCCTCACAATCATGGTAGAAAGCAAAGGCACATCTCACATGGCAGCAGACGAGAAGAAAATGAGAGCCCGGCAAAAGGGGTTTCCCTTTATATGACTATTAGATCTCATGAGACTTATTCACTACCGTGAGAACAGTGTGATGGAGACTGCCCCCGTGGTGCAGTTATCTCCCACTGGGTCCCTTTCACAACCTGAGAGAATTATGGGAGCTACAATTCAAGATGAGATTTAGGTGGGAACACAGCTAAACCCTATCATTGGCTTATGAGATTATGGAAGTTGAGAAGTCTCATGATCTGCCATTTGCAACCAGAGACCCAGGAAAGCCAGTGATGTAATCCCAGTTTGAGTCCAAAGGCCTGAGAACTAGAGGAGCTAATGGTGTAAATCTCAGTCCAAGGGCCGAAGAAGAACAATATGCTAGCTCAAGCAGGCAGGCAAGGAGGGGACAAATCCTCTCCCACTCAATTTTTGTTCTATTCAGACCCTTAACTAATTGGATAATGTTCACCCACATTGAGTAGGGCCATCTGTTTTACTGAGTTCACCAATTCAACCCTCACACACATACCTAGAAATTATATTTCACCTGGGCATCATGTGGCTCAGTCAAGGCGACAAGTAAAATTAACCATCACAGGCTGGTATAACTGGAGGATGCCACCTGGAATGTGCTGTTTCATAATAATGACAAGCTTAGCCCCTGTAACCACATGTAGGATAATATTCACCTGGGATAACCTTTACTGTCTTTGTTCATGGAGATTAATTCCACTGATTCTAATGCAGAAATAACCACCTAGAATTATAGACTGGGAGAACCTAAAGGTCTTCAGAGCTCTAATCTTCTTATACTCTCCTTTTGCAGACAGGAAAACTTAGGCTCCAGGAGATTTAGTAATCTACTTAAGGTATCAGAGCTATTTAATTCCAGGGCCAAAGCAAGAACTCAAATCTTCAGGTTTATTTTCTATGACTATTCTCTAGAATTTTTTCCTCATAACCTGACCTTTTAAAGAAAGTAGTTATCTCAGCATTGCCCAACAACAGAAAACTTTAAATTTCTTTTTTCAGTGATGAAAGAAAACATTGTAAAAAATGATTACTTTTTCTACTTGAGTATTCCATTATTATCTAAATGTAGAACCTGATAGCAGCTTAGGGATGATCAATCTCTTCTTTACAAAATAAGTAGTTTATATTTTATACTCATAAATAATTATGTGAAACACTAACAGTAATAATTTGTTATAATATTTCCAAGAATTCCTATAAATATGGCAATATATATGACTTGCATACATTCTCAGTCTGTTTTAAACAGTGGCTTTGCATTTACTATAAATGCTTATATTTTAATAGTTTTAATCTTACATTAAAAACACATTATCATATCTTAAAATATAAAGCTAAGAAAACATATAAGGAAATATCTCTCCTTCAGAAAACTGCAATTCAAGATAGTCTATATGTGTGCATGCACACACACACACTTCCCTAAGTTCCCTGAAAAAAGAATATTCATGAGTCAGGAAGTATATTTTTGCCAGAAAACAAAACACTCTTTTAAATGGTTCATACTGCTGCACCAGAACTCCTTGACATTTTAGTAATGTCTAAAATGGCCAAATCTATAACATTTTGAAATCCTGGCATAGGTCATGATACCATGTACTCTGCTCTTCTTCAGGATGTCCTACCACACCAATAGTGGCTTAATACAAGATTAGAGAACAAGAGTATTGTTACTAACAAGAGCATGTCACAGGCTTTATTTTTTTCTCTGTGATAAGGAAACGTTTTAATAACTAGGTCAGACTATATTTCTAATTTTGAGATTCAATTTGGAAAATTCCAAGAAACACTTATAATATCTCAAAGAATAATTTAGAGTTGTGTAAACTTCATGGTTCATTGTCTCTTCAGAACAAGATCCCGGTTATAAGAAAATAGCATATAGATGTAATGACCATTGGAAAATATATTAAGCCACATTGTAGCTATGAAATTTCATTCTGGGCAACATCAGATATCCATGGTTTGGGTGATTCAGGAAAACAATAACTTAAAAATATATACTTTGTGATTTTCACATTGTTCCCCAGGTCACACAGATAGAAAGAGGGATAGGATTCAGGTCTGTCACCCTGAGTCTGTGTTCTCCTCTGCAATGCTAACTCTGATAATGTGATGGCCAGGGTGAAGATCTGGAAAGATCAAGAAACCCCTGAGGAACTACTTTTGGAAAAGTGCATCAGCAGAATAACTTGGCTACAGAGAGAGTTTTAACAGTTCTTCAAATCCAATACACATTTAACCTAGATATGCACATTGATTCTCCAAATTACTGAGGTCAAAATATTGCAAGAAGCCCCTAAGGTGGCAAAAGTTACTACAGCAAGTGTGACAGTGAATCATGCAATTAAAGCACAGAAATTGAACATGTTTGGTTGTTATTGTCCTTGGCAGGTTAGCTCTGAGGGATACCTGCTATGAACTGAATTGTGTACCACAAAATTCTTGTGCTGAAACCATACCTCAGCAACGTATTTGGAGATAGAGCTTTTAGGAAGTAATTAAGGTTAAATGAAGTCATGTGGATGTGGTCATAATCTGATAGATTGGCAGCTTTATTGGAATAAAGAGAGAGAACTCTCCACAATCATACACCAAGGTAAGGCCATGGAAGCACACAGTGAATAGATGGGCATTAGGAAGAGAGCCCTCATCAGAACCCAACCATGCTGGCACCTTGATCTTGAACTTTCAAGCCTCCAGAATGATGAGAAAGTAAATACCTATTGTTTAAGCCACCCAATCTATGGCATATTGCTATGGCAGCCCAAGCAGAGAAAGACCTCACCAGCATGACATACATGGAGAGATAGGAGTGTTGAAGCAAGATTTACATTATGTGCAGCACAGGATCCCCACAAAGTTAGAGAGCAGGATTGTGATGGTTAATATTAGGTGTCAACTTGATTGGATTGAAGGATGCAAAGTATTGTTTCTGGGTGTTTCTGGGTGTTGCCAGAGGAGAGTCAGTGGACTGAGAGAAGACCCACCTTCAGGAAGACCCACCCTCAGTGCGGGTGGGCACCATCTGATTAGCTGCCAGCACAACTAGAAAAAGCAGGCAGAAGAAGGTGGAAGAAACTGACTTGCTGAGTCTTCTGGCCTTCATCTTTCTCCTCTGCTGGATGCTTCCTGCCCTCAAACATGAGACTCCACATTCTTCAGCTTTTGGACTGTTGGACTTACACCAATGGTATGCTAGGGGCTCTCCGGCCTTCAGCCACAGACTGAAGGCTGCACTGTCAGCTTCCCTGCTTTTGAGCTTTTGGGACTTGGACTGAGCCACTACTGGTTTCTCAGCCTGCAGACGGCCTGTCGTGGGACTTGAACTTGTGTTTGTGTGAGTCAGTTCTCCTTAATAAACTCCCTTTCCTATTAGTTCCATTGCTCAAAAAACAAAAAACAAAAACAAAAACAAAACAAAACAAAAAACCCTGACTAATACAAGGATTTACAAGAGGCCAAGGTTCAAAATCCAAGGAAATTTTGATGCTGTGGATCAGAGTCATTGAGTAAGCAGTATTGAACTGGTATTTAGCATAGTAAGTCAATTTGGAATTAAGACTAGGTTAACTTCCTTCTACAAGTTGCAGGATTTTAACTAAGCTGCTTAACTCCCTCATTCTAACTTGGGTACTTTATGAATCCTACAGTAGAGATAATAATATCTTTGTCACATAGTTGTTGTGAGGATTAAACGATTGGATATTAAATGATTAGTATTTGGCACAATGTCTGGCCTATGCTCACATCTCAGTGAATTGGTAACTACATACAGCTGCCAAAGTTAGAGAATGTGAGGTCTGGATGGCATTCGTCTATTCATACCCCAAATATTTATTGCTTGCTTACTATCTGCCAGGCAAGATTTTAGGTGCTAAAGATACAGCAGTGAGCAAAACAAATAAAAATATTTAGAAACCTACCTTCATGGAACTTACATTCTGGAGTTCTGAGGGTAATGACAAAACCAGGAGTTGGCAGGCTCCCAGCTGTGTACCATATCCTAAAAAGTCTTGTTCTGGGCAGCTCATGCAGTCCTTGACTGGGAGTGGCTACCTATATGGAAAAAGAGACAAAGAAAATGCATGCTGACAAATAGCTTGTTATATATTTGGTATTACTCTTGACATGGCATTTTGTTAAAAGCTACTTGTCACTCTTCTTTTTTTTTTCTTTTTAACCCTCTCAAGCCAGCTTCTCCCAGCTCCAGGAGGAACCCGGAAGAGAAGCTATCACCCTTATTTTCTAAAGGCTTTCTTCTCCCTCATCTCTCCCCTTTGAAAAGAAAGGCTTTATACAAAGCCAGCTTCCTTAGCCTAAACAGGAGTATACCTTGATCTGTCCATTGTCCTGTAATGTTTTACTTGCTCTCTTGAACCTTGTCTCTGAAAGATTTCAGCCTAACACAAAAGAAAACAGGCGTTAAAACACTTTGGGGAATTAAAACTTCACAATGACGCATTTCTGAGAGGGCCCAGTTGCATACTCCCTTCCTTAACCTTCGTGGAAGCTTGTCTAGGGCAGCTCCGGGAACCTTCTAGTGTTCCTTTGTGTGTATTTTCCCTTGTCACCATTCATCTTTCCTTTGGATTAAGGAGGCAAGTTAAAGTAGTGAACTTTTGCTGCATAAATAATTAGAGGCTAGATTTTGCTTTGTTTTGTGGCCATTTACTATGTACTTTGTGATGTTTTTCATTCTTTTCTAACCCATGTGCAGGGCTGATTGGTAAATGGATTTGGTTGTGAATAATAAACCAGTGTTCACATCTAAAAATCCATTTACCGAGAGATGCTTCTGTAGTGAGAGTGTGGCAAAACAGGTTATTCTTTTGTTGCTTTAGAAATATGCCTGATTTTCCTTTATTGTTTTGGGGTAGCTTTTGTTCATGTATATAGAATCCAGTCAGAGGAGCTAAGGGAAGCACTGGGAACAGTCGCCTATCCTTGTATGCTTAAATAAAAGAAAGCCAAAAACTGTTAAGAGCAAGACATTTTGCAAAATATCAATGAATAAGCAATTTTGGTAAATAAGTAACCACTAGAAACAATGCTGAATGCTGAAAGCAAACTACACTTATTCCAAAAAATTTTCATGTTTAAACAAAGTTTTGAGTTTCTTTTCCTCTTCTCATGTAAATGCATAAATATACTACTTTTTCTCAGCTATGAAAAAACATTCTTATTTCAGTAAATTTCCTTCTTTTAGGTTTACCATGTGGATCATGGAAAAGGTATAATTTTACAGAGTTTGTTGCTTTTAATGCACATTTATACATTTATAGTACCAAATAAATATAGCCTTTCAAATAACAAACTTCCACAAAAGGAAATTCTTCCTTCATAACTAGAACACCTCTCACAGGACTAAGTCTTTTGTTAGTAAGATAAATTCCAGAAATGGATTTCAGAATAAAGACCTCAGTGTTTGTTTTTATTCTTGTGAAACCAATAAAGTGCTGACAAAGAGTGCTATAATATGCCACCGTAGTTTAGAAATAAGGCACATTTAAGAGTGCTCTTTATTGCCTTTTGCAAGTTGGATACTGCTAACCCTCGCCACACTACCACAGAAGATGCTTTGCATTAGCAGAAGCAGGGTGGTTGATCCATTTGAGCACCACCTGAATATTACATACACACTTAAAAAATGTCAAGCCTTTAGGAACACTGGAGTGATTATCATACTGCGACATTACGTTCCCATAGGTTTAAGTCTGAAATATACTGAATTTAAAAGAGGAAAAGGTATGGCTATCATAATATCTGTTTCCATTGTTCTTCATATCATTTATTTCCTAACAAATTGCAACCCATCTCAAAAGACCTATTTCAAAGGTTATTCATGTGGATAAAAAAATGCAAAATTATTTTGATACATACTTGCCTCCTTGAATCTGGATGTTAAAATGTATGACACTGCCCATTCAAACTACGGTAGTATCGCTTTGCAATTCTGAGGACAGGAGAGGGAAATGGGATAGGGAAATACAAACTAATTTTCAAGCCCTGGTAAAAGGACTAAGAATGTGAAGGAAATGCAGGTTGCACAGATGACTGAAAACAGGAAGTGGGTAGGGAGTTTGTTGCTAAAATGCAGAGCAGAAGAGGGCTTAAGAGCAGGATTCCCAACTCTGGCTGCAGAATCACCTGGGGAGCAGACCAGTTCTTGGGAGTGACTTGCATCTAAGCTAAGACCACAGAAAAGAACAAGTATATAGGACATAAAAGTAGAATTTATACGCCAGAGCCTTTCTCTATGCTTTTTAGAACACCTATACTGCATATGTTCAACAATTATACCTTGCCTTGTTTTTGGGGGCATAGCGTGGGGTGAAGAGGTAGATTTTTTTTTAAATCATTTACCCTGAGTAGGCATTCAGTAAATGCTTTGTTGCCAGTCTGACTCCATTTCCAGCCACAACCCCATGGAGTTGAGTTGAATGACATCTAAACCTGCAGGTAAGCATGCATGTATACAATAATACTTGTTGTGAATGAAAAGGAAAATTAGTTCTTTCAAAAATATTAGCTTGGCTCTGATTAAAGATAAAAATAAAAACTATAGGTTTCTGCAAATGATACAAGTGGCTTTTTCTTACAAGGTACCCATTTATATTTTCGACAGCATTTGTCTTTCTTGAGAGAGTCCTTCATTCAAGGACTACATTGCAAACGTGGATCATTTATGTATAACTTGGTAGATGATAGACATTTGAAATTACTGTGACAGGTGTTTTCACATTGTTTCTGCTGATCTGAGAAAAAGCGCATTGCCAGAAAAGAGTGTGGAGAACTCAAATTCCTCAGAATCAATTTGAAGCAGTCTTTTAAAATAAGAACTGCTATAAAGAGGCATTTTGGAAAGGAGTGGGGGTGGGGAGAACAGTTCTTGAAATGAAAATACAGTTCAATAAATACAGTTCAGTAAAACAAGTTTATTTATTTGATGGATACTATATATACACTGTGCTTTAATTTATTCGTCATTATTATTGCCTTGAAATTGTTTTTTGTTACCATTCATATGATGGCCTCAGGAGGCCCAGAAGAGAGCCAATGAAAACAATTCCATGGGTGTTACTAGTGAAATATTTCGTTATACTTCAAGATAAGAAATAAGAGTATACTAAAGAGACAAAGGAATACCAAAAGCTGAAGACTAAAAAATACAGAGAAAGAATGTCTTTTATGTAGAATGGCCCATCAGTGCTAGCACTTAATCTGTAAAACCAGTAGCAGTTGTATTAAGTAATTTATGTGGGAATAAGAATTGTTTTTCTATTGTTTTTGCTGTGGATGATAACATTCTGTAAGCTCATCATATTTTTAATCTTGACTTAAGAAAAATACTGCTGTGGCAATTATTAAAATAGGAGTTCCACTTATCCTTGTGCAAGTAGCTTCTCTTCCTCCTGTGTCCTCCCCCTTCACGTGCCCTCCCCCACCTGACTCCATCCCTCCTCCCCCTTAGCCAAAGGCATTTGTGAAATATAGAAGCAGTTATGTCATGCTGTTGTTTTGGGTATTCTTAATAAATGCTTACTGTATTTCAGAGGTGGTCTGAGGAGGTCAGCTAATGCAATTTCACTTTGATTACTTTTTCTATTTTTGGATGCAAAGAACCCTGAACCAATTCCCTGAATCTGTCATAATCATAATTTAGTTATCCACAGCTGCTTCATTAGATTTAAGTCTCTTTCAAGAGGATATTGATTATTCCAATTCTTTATGATATAATAACAATATTCATAAGATGCCCTGTTCTCCATCTTCATTTGCTTGACCCACTAATGGGTACTGGTTTCAAATTTTCTTTTCCAATCACAACGTCCCTTTTAAAGTTCTGTGATTATAGTGACATAGCAATATCAAGCAACACCTTTAGCTACTTCAGGTGTTATACATTGGATTTCATAAACTATTTCTGCCCCTTTCAATACATCAATACACCTTTGCTGTTACCATTAGAAGTCTGTATTTTTTTGTTGTTTTTTTTGTTTTTTGAGACGGAGTCTCGCTCTGTCACCCAGGCTGGAGTGCAGTGGCCGGATCTCAGCTCACTGCAAGCTCCGCCTCCCTGGTTCACGCCATTCTCCTACCTCAGCCTCCCCAGTAGCTGGGACTATAGGCGCCCGCCACCTCGCCCGGCTAGTTTTTTGTATTTCTTAGTAGAGACGGGGTTTCACCGTGTTAGCCAGGATGGTCTCGATCTCCTGACCTCGTGATCCGCCTGCCTCGGCCTCCCAAAGTGCTGGGATTACAGGCGTGAGCCACCGCGCCCAGAAGTCTGTATCTTAAACTCAAATCTTAGCGCGGCGTTCCAGAGTTTAACATCCTTCAATTCTCCTATTATCTACCTTGCACTTTTCTTTTCTCTTCTTCTTTTTTTTTGAGACAAAGTCTCGCTCTGTCACCAGGCTGGAGTGCAGTGGTGTGATCTTGGATCACTGGAACCTCCACCTCCCGGGTTCAAGCAATCCTCCTTCCTCAGCCTCTTGAGTAGCTGGGACTACAGGTGCGCACCACCATGCCCAGTTAATTTTTGTATTTCTAGTAGATACAGGCTTTCAACATGTTGGCCAGGATGGTCTCGATCTCTTGACCTCCTTATCTGCCCGCCTCGGCCTCCCAAGGTGCTGGGATTACAGACATGAGCCACCACGCCCGGCCTGCATTTTTCTTTATGGAGATAGGTGGTATGAGAAAGGTCTTAAACCAAAATGAGAAACTTGTTCCACCTAAATGAAATAACCAAATGGGAACATTATTGTTAACCTATACTGACTTAGGTAAGTTATTTTTTAAAATGTGGTTATATTTGACAGTTTGTATTATTGCCAAAAAGAAAAAAGAAACACATTCATCATATATGAACTTCTCACTTAAATGATTCATTAATCTTTTTAAAGAAGCTTTTTTGAGAGCATCTAGAATATTCCAAGCACTGGTCTAAGCTGTGGAGATTAGCAGTAAAAAGATAGACGTTGTCTCAGCCCTTATGCTGCTTACACTCTGTTGGGGTTACAGGCCAGTAAAGAGACAATCGCATCATTCTGTGACAGGGATTTTGGTTGGAGAGAACAGGGTTGTAAGGATCTAGAGAAAGGGCACCTGGAAAAAGAATTGCCAGAGAAATCTTCTTGAGGAAAGTGACATCCAAGCT
This sequence comes from Macaca mulatta, assembly GCF_049350105.2. NCBI lineage: Eukaryota > Metazoa > Chordata > Mammalia > Primates > Cercopithecidae > Macaca > Macaca mulatta. The sequence goes on along the minus strand of NC_133409.1, from coordinate 19,257,444 downwards.
GAGACGGAAGAGGAGAAATTAGCCAGGCTGATTGGGATAGTGATCTAGGCAGAGGATCAAAGCCCAGTGTTTTCAAGGCATTGAAAGCAGCTCTGGATGAATGAATGGGCCAGACAGGGTGGAGTGGGGACAGATGAGGCTGGGGAGCAATTAGGACCCCAGTTGTGCAAGGTCACAATTGGGGGAGGGGCCATTTTGGGGAGCCAGAGAGGTCTTTGAAGTGTTGGTTTGAGGTGCCTATAGGTATCCAAGTAAGATTTCCAATAGGCAGAGCCTGCATTGCCAATTAACAAAGCATTTGATTTCGTTTTTGGGCTTTTTGTTGGTTTGTTTGCTTTTGTTTTTGTTTTGTTTTTTCTGAGATGGAGTCTTGCTCTGTTTCCCGGGCTGGAGTGCAGTGGTGCAATCTTGGCTCACTGCCACCTCTGCCTCCTGGGTTCAAGTGATTCTCCTGCCTCAACCTCCTGAATAGCTGGGACTACAGGCACCCGCAACCACGCCCAGGTAATTTTTATATTTTAAGTAGAGACACAGTTTCGCCATGTTGGCCAGGCTGGTCTTGAACTCCTGACCTCAGATGATCCACCTGCCTCAGCCTCCCAAAGTGCTGAGATTACAGGCATGAGCCACCGTGTCCAGACAGCATTTGATTTTGAAAGTTAGTAGCTAAATTTAATTAAGAGGTAGCTCAATTCCTTGAGATTCCTTGGCTAGTTTATTAGAAATTTCTTTTACTTATCTCTTATTACTAATTTATAATTCACTTAGTTCTATATCTGTAACTCCTTTTCTCAACAAATTTCAGAATTATGTGCTTAAAAATATTTTATTGATGAGTTAAGTACTCATTTTTAATTTTTTTGTACTTTTTTTGACTATAAGTTGATATAATTTAAAATGTTGTGGCCTGCCATAAGAAGTGCAAAATCGAGAATATAAAATAGGTTGTAGCATTACATTAAAAGAGTCGATTCTGTGGAAGTTTAATTCCCCATGCTTGTCAAAAGTTGTTAAAACATTGCTAGCCTCTTTTGAATAGAAAATGTGGGCAGACATGTACTAATATATCAAAAAATGACACTTTGTCAAAGAAGGCTTTCATGGAAGAATGTTCTGAATAAAATGTTTTCTTTTAAAAAGAACTCAACCTGTTTAACATTCCAAAGCAAACACAAAAGAACACAGAATGCCTGAACTCACTGCCAGTCACAACAGTTAGTTTCATTTACCCTTTAATACTTTTTTTATATTCCAAAAATTGTTCCCCAAAAGAATTATCAGTTTTATTCCATGATAACCCTGGCTTGAAGTAAAATAAAAGTAGCTCTGACCCTCCTCAAAATGGATTCTTTTCAGACTTACTAGCACTTCTAATAGTATGATGATGATATAGTTGGCTATGGCTATGTCTACTGTTAGACTCAATGTAATTATATGTGAAGCAACAATTCCCTTATCTATTAGGAACACTTGCTGCGGTTAACTGCATTTCACTGTCTGACAGATGAAATACAGAATTAAAATCTCAAACTAGTTTCTCAAAGTTTTTTCTTCCCCCAAGTCATTTTAAAATCTTTTAGCCTAGGGGAAGATGGTAGCTGGAAAAGAACGGAAAAACAGATGGCATTTAAAGGTCTGAGCAAGACTTACAAAGCAGATGTGCCTGTATTTTTACCTATTCTAGCTCCTCAAACAGGTCTTCTCTGCTATAATTGCTTTGCAATGGTTCCAATCCTTTGAACCTTCTGAGGGTGTCCGGAGTTAAGATAGTGTTTGATAGTTGAAATGTTAAACTGAAAATCAATAGATAATTGGCTTTGATTACTACCTAATACTGTCTAATCTAAATAGGAGGAATATTTGTGTGTGTTACTCATATTCTTTGCAGAAAACACATTGAAGCCTAGCTTTTGGGTGGGGATATCGTTCATTGGAAGAAACAGAAACAGATGGCAGTTGTGGTAATTGAGATATAGCATTGCTTAAAGGCATCCTGTAATTCCACCTAATAATACTAGTGTGAAAAGGAAAGAAATATTCTGCACAACTTACTTGATGTGTAAGCTGAGTCTGATTTTATAGCCTTATAGCCTGCTCACAATTAAGATGCCCCAAAGGTTGTTGGTGGTGTTGGGGGTAGAGACTGTGCAAAGTTTTGAGCTAATGTCACAGAATGGTGGGAACAAATCTCCCCAACTATAGAGGTTTGTTGGAGAATAGAAAGCCCAGGTTTTAATAAAATATTAGAAAATTCTGCATATATTAGTATTTGTATAAAAGGACACTAAGATTGGGGGCAACAGATTTTAATTACTAATAGTCAAGCCAAATGTGTTACTTTTACCATTTCATTAATTTACACTATTACTGCAAGGGAGAACTATTTTGTTGTTTGTGGTGGTGGTGGAGGTGGGGGTTACAAGCATCTCACCATTGAGAATGCCTTCCTAGCTCTCTGAGATGGGAGCTGAAGACAGTAAGGGGTAGCATTGTGGATTTAGGCTTTGAGTCTTGCCTCTATAACTTACAAATTATACGTATAAATTATGTATGCCTTAGTCTCTCCAAGCCTCACTTCATTCATCTGTAAAATGGGCTGAATACAATTTTATTAGGTATTTAGTTCAGTGCCTAATACGTATTCAGTACCTAATAAATGGTAGCAATCATCATTAATAGACAAATGTGCACAGCTTAAAAGTTTTTCCCATCAAGCACACTAAGGATTGTAGGACATTCATGGATATAGTTTTTCACTGCACCAGGAAATCCCGTCCAAATGGATACAAGAGTGTTTCAGAATATCCTCAGAATCCATAGACCAGGAAACATTGTTATATATCACTACTCACTATGTAAACTGTTTGTTTAAATACAAGTTAAAAGCAGAACTTTTCCTTGAAAACACCTTCTGGTTACATTTATTGGACTGACTCATAAGAAATTTTATCACACTGATTGTTACACACTTATAAATCATTTGCTAAAAGCAATGGTTTCTCCTAAATGTATTAAGTCCAAAATAATTTCTAAAACTTACATCGCTTTAAAGTTTAAACAATCATATCCTTAGCTATGAACTATTATTCCTGGAAGGTTAAAGTATATATCCTACGTGCAAAAGAAATGTCAAGGACATATCAATATTTGATTTCATTACACATTAGCTATGCCAGAGACCCTGCAGTCCTGCCTAATGTAAACAGCTCACTAGGAGTCCACAACAGAAACCAACAAAAGATGCAAATTGATCCTGCTGTATTTTAATATTAATATTTTACAGCACTTTTTGAACTATTTTATAAATTAATTAATTTCAAAATGGATGAGGCAGTAACATTGAACTTTAGATAATTATGTTTAAATTAAATATAAGCATTTAAAATAATCATTTTAATTAAATACAAGGCACAGGCAGCTAATCATTAAAAGTGGAATTGGTAACTTGAGATTTATCATCCTGAAACCACTTGTACCACATTTCTAATGAGTTCTTTCCTCTACTTAAATGAAGGACTAAATTTATTTCCCCAATGTGGCAGCTAGTAAAAGATGACCGTTTCTCAGGTCATGGTTGTCAATTTGATGTTGAATCGGAGTAAAGAAATCTGTTTTGCTATACTTGCTTTGATCCAAAAACAGTATTTACTATTTGCTAATCCATTTCCAACTTACAGTACTTTAGTTCTATGAAAACCTAACAAAAGCCCTAGTAACTGAAATAGCATTTACTACTGCAACCGAAAATAGTTATATTTTGTAAAGGAAATTGATGCTTTTTATAGAGGAGACTCCAAGGAATAAAATCTAAATAATTTTGTGATTAATTTTTTTTAAATTTCATTACAACTTTAAGAACGAGGAATAACACTCAAAACAACATCCTTTTATAAATTATGGATATGTATACTCTATATTTGTAACAATATACATATACACACACATAAACAAATTTGTATGTTTTTAAAAAACCATCAACTAGTTTTTCTAAAGCAATGTCATTATCATTTAGTATAAACTCTGACAATAAATGTTTGTAAAGTAAGTGAATACATAAGTGATAAATTTTATAGAATGTCTTTTAAAGGGCTCTCTCTTAAAATCATTTTTTGTTAGATCTTACCTTCTACTTTAACCTTCTCCATTGAAAGAGCTGATAAAGCTGAAGTGCATCTACTCACAGCTTTGAAGACTGTGTTTTTCCCTTATCTGTTGCTTTCCTGTATTCTAGAATTAGTACAAATGTTAAGAATCTAAAAGAGAGCATAACCTGTGGTGACTGAAAGGGCAATTTAAAGGCCAGTTTGTATGTTTTGTTCCTTGAACTAAATACCTGCAATTACTGATTGTCACATTTTTCTTCTGTTGTAAAAACTGAACTAATTGAAGGTATTACCCTTAGGGGACAAGCTCTACAGTATAATGAATGTTGAGTGCCCTCTTGAGTTTAGCATTTTAATTATTTATAATTATAATGATTTCTGTTTATTTGAGAACTTTGGAAATAATTCTAGTTTATCAAACAAATTGAGAAACAGAGTAGTTGAGGCTTTATATTGTAATGTTTCATACCAAGGTCAGCAGGCTAATGGATATGCCAAGAAGTTCTCACGAGCAAAGGAGCCAGTTTTCTGGACATAACTGATATATGCCATGTCCTAAAATAGCTGGATGTGCTTTTTGCTACCCACTCTCTGATTTATCTATAACTATGTGGACAATATTGGGGTTGTGAGGTGAAGAGTTGACAAGAACACAACTGGAAGAAATTGGAAATAATTTATGAAAGTATGTTAATCAGAGAGGAGACAAAATAGACTCAGTAGCTGGCTATTAGCCAAGTGTATAAATTTTTAAGACCTGTTCCTTTACTTGAAAGAGATTTTGTGTGTGTGTGTGTGTGTGTGTGCGCGCGCGCGTTTTGTACCCTAAATATATTTGCATATAATGGATCCAAGTAAAAGATGGGTTTCTAGGCCATTATGGACCAAAATAATTTTTTTGTCAACTGCAATTGGATATATATTAGTGAAATGATGTATTAGGGTTCTACAATCTGTTTAGATGTCATATACACTCTTGAAAGTAGCCTGAAATAGTAATTAAATATTACTTTTAAAAAAGAGCTTGGCATTGCTCTGTTTCATTTTTCTCATCTCTTTCTTTTTTTTCATCCCACTAATACAGCACTTTAGTTTTAGAGCAAAACATGTACTCTGCAGCTAGAGAATCAGAATTACTGGTAGCTTATATTCAACTTAGGAAGCAGCAGCAACTGCATAATATATCCAAATAGTAGCAAAGGTAAGAATGATTGAAATAAATAATCATATGACTATCAGCAGGTCTTGAGATACGCAATACATAACATTTTTAAGGAGAGTAACTTTAACCACTCTCACCTAAAAGTCTCAGCAGCCAGATTGGAAACAAGGTTCTGCTATACAAATGTTATTGAAAAGTCCATATGGGCAGCTCCCCGTTTCGTAGCCCATCTCTGATCAAGGGAAATTAACAATTACATATTCCAGGGTTAAGCTCAAATATGATTCCTGCTCTTCCCATGTAAATTGTTCAATGAAGGGACTGGAAGTACCATGAAAAAAGAAAAAGAGAAAGAAATGTTCTTATCATCCACAATATACTTCTCCTTCCAACAGCAAATCTAACCACAGCTGGGAAAGGGCAGCAAAAAGAAACAAACAAAAAGACTCATTGGAAAATCACTTTGCCTCCGTGTCCACCCCCAGGTGCTAAAGCAAGGGACAAACCAAAAGGACAGCCAGCAGGTGAGGAGAGGCCATGGAATACCCGCCAACAAGATAATCATCGCTGGAATAATAGGGACCTGTCTGAATGTAGGTATGTGTGCCGAAGATTTCTGCATGCTCTCGCAGTCCGTTATCTGGCATTCCCTACCTTCATCCGTGTTATATACCTGCCATCTCCTCACTCACAGTCACTCGGAAGCCCCTGGTGGCCTTCTAGCAGGAGGTCTTTCTCCTCTCTTGAGTTTCTAAAACACTGTACAAAATCACTTTAAACTGCCCCCGCTCTACCCTCAGTGTTGCCCATATTGAAACCTTCCCCGTCACTGAAATGGATTCTTTTTTCAAAACAAAAATTTTATTTATTTTCTTTTGTGTGTGTTGTTTTTTGTTTGTGTGTGTGTGTTTATTTTTGGCAAGCTGCAGTTATCATGAAACTGATTCTTATTTCCTAAACACAGAGATGCTTTGTCTTTCCTGTTCGTATTATCTGAAATATCTTTCCCAACTACTCTTTAATAGTTTTAGGTCTGTTTACTCTCGAAGGCGAAACAAAGTCAAAGTCCACCCACATCACAACAATCTTGCCGATGTCCGTATCCCCATTATTTCCCTTCTTCCAAACTTCTGTAGAACTTGTTGTATACCTCCTCTGACATTTGTTGGACAAGCTCTATCGTGCTTTTTATCCATATGTGCATATATCCTGTGTCCTTGGTGTAACAACTGTTTCTTTCTGGAAAAGACAGGATCTGTTGTGTTTTTGTATACCAGAATCCAAGAAGAGGGGAAACCAGCATGTCATTAGCTGCTGTGATGGAGTGAGGCAGCACAGGGAAGTGGCTCAGAGCATGGACTCTGGAGTTAGACTGCCTGCGTTTGAGATCCTGCTCAACCAATTACTAGCTGGGTGATCTTGGCAAGGTTTTTTGTTAAAACTGTTAAGCCTTAATATCTTTAAAATAGGAATAATAATACTATGCATTTCATTGAGTTGTTGTGATTAAATGAGTTGATTAGAACAATATCTGACACACATTAAACACTCAAAATTATTACTTACTACTGTGTCAACAGTAATATCCCATCTTAATTTTCTTCATAATGCTGTAAAATATATGGCATTCTTCCCATCCTCAAAACAGAAACATTGTGTCCCTGGATAAAAATAGTAAAGGAAGCAGAATCAGAACTAAAGTTTCTGGTCTTAAACCCTAGGCTGTATCATTCTGAACATTGTCTCACACACATGTGCATAGTGACCAGTTGCTATTAATAACAATAAAATTTATTCCTCGCCAGCCACACACGGTGGCGTGTGCCTGTAGTCCCAGCTGCTCAGGATACTGAGGCAGGAGAATGGCTTGAGCCCAGGAGTTTAAGGCCACAGTGAGCTGTGATCGCACCACTATACTTCAGTGTGGATGACAAAGTAAGACCCTGTCTCAAAAAGAAAAAAATTAATCTTTTCTGTTCTTATAGTTTTAAACTAAAGTATGCTGAGATGTCACTGTTTTATATTAAAAAATAATCAGAAGATGAAATGTTTCCACTTAACTGTAAATACCTTTTTTTAGTGGACTAATTCAAATGGGATGGAGTCATAACTACATTTTTTTGTCTAACTCAGAGGCTGAAATGCAACTCAACAAGTATTTTATGTTCTGAGGCACTGAAGGAAAAGGAAGGAGAAAAACCAAATGGTTATTCCTACCCTAGGGTATTTTAAATCTGGGTGACTCAGTAATGGAAACACAGCAGAAACACCGAACACAATTTAACCACTCATTCCTAGGTTCACTGTGAGATTGATCCTTTTGCTGTCCCTCCCTCAGCCTGTGTAATAGTGCAGGTTGGATACAGTATCAGTGTCTATAAAAAAATAGCATTTCGGGATTTGGTGGAATATGCCATTTAAAAGTAAGCTATTTATATGAAGTAGTTTTAAAAGTATTTTATTCTATTTGAAAGTGTTTTGGAGAATTTACAAAGACCTTGGTTAAATGGAACATACCAGCCTCTCTTGGAATCACTTTATCGTCTAGAAAATCATTAAGTCTTGTTCTTGTTACTTGCAAAATTCCTTGGCTGCTGCTGTTTCTTTGTGCATCGGAAGTTCTGAGCGCTGTGCTGGAATGTGGCAGATGACTGATAAATCCTTAGATTATTGGTAAATATTTTACCACCCTACTGATACATTAAGTATACTGTGCCCCCCAGCCCAACACGGAATTCCAGAGTCGCTTCATGCTCTCAGTAGACCTAAGGAAAGTACCTTTAGTGAAGATGACTAAGACTAGGGATTAGAAGGATGAGCAGTTTTGAACACTAAACCTTATTCTAGGTATTTTTACTTTATTATTTTTATTTTTTAATTTTTTAATATTTTTAGAGATGGGGTTTCGCTGTGTTACCCAGGCTGATCTTGAACTCCTGTCCTCAAGGGATCCTCCCACCTCAGCCTCCCAAGTAACCGGATTATAGGCAGGAGCCAGCATGCCTGGGTTAGGTTTTTAACTTTACACACATCATTTCATGTAATCCTCAAATAACTCTATGAAGTAGGCGTTGTTGTCCCCATTTACCAACAAGGAAGCTAAAATCCAGAGAGTTTACCTAATATATTTAAAAATCACAAAGCTGGTGAGAAAGAATTTCTGGTGCAAGTCTAATCCAAAGACCAAACCAACGACGAGCAGTCATGGGGGTGAAGTGAGTGCCAGGTTCAGCGTCCTAAGGCAGGTACTCTGCTCTGACATTGACGTCAAGTTGCCTCAGGCATTAAGATGAACTTCCTCATGCTTCAGTTTTCTCATTTCACTTGATATTACTATGAAGATCAAGATATTTTATTTGTGAAATAGCTTTGAAATGATCAGAAGTGCTATAAATATTAATTATAGTTGGGTTTGGTAAATACAAACATTGAAACAAAACATCCCCGAAGGATTTGAAAACCCTGGCAGGTGATGGGGAGGAAGTGGAAGTAATAACATGAAACAAAGACGAAAGATGTAGAAACCCCATGCTCGTGCAGATATTCTGGGAGCAAATCTAGACAAGATTGCCCCTAGTGACCTAGCACTGATGCTGACCCAATGCTATGCAGTTCTCAGTTACTAAGTGGCAGTTACCCTTATATATTAGATCATATTTTAAAATGTAGGTATAATGGCCATGATCGCTAAACCAAGGACTGGACATAGGACAAAACATTAAACATCAGAACTGTTGCATATGGAGCCCTGTACCTTGTATAAGGAACAGTTGTATGGCAAGCTCTTCATTTGGAGCATTAAGAGTAATGCTATCCATCCATACGTCGTTTTAAAAGTACATTGCACCTCCTAGCATCCCTGAAACACCCCAGGAACCTCAATGGGATACAGGCTGGTGCTTCTTGGAACAATCTCTTTAACAGTTTTTCAGAGGAATTAATGACACTTCAAGTTACGGCTGATGACTGGTTTTGACCTTGTAGATGTTGAAGGGAAGTAAATGTATTTGATGAGTTATTAAGCACATGCTTCAGTTATTATGATAGTAAAAACAGCTCAGTCTTATAAAACTGTGAGGCGCTTTCTGTTTCTTAGCACTTAATTGCATTCCTACCGAGTTTAGATAATGTCATTAATCTCAGCATGTGACATAGTATATTTATTTAGATTTAAGAAAATTACCCAAATTTCTTTCTGTTCTTTTGTTTACACTTATATAAGCTTATTTCAGAATTACTTACTCGATTTTTTAAGAATTGTATTTTAACTCAAATGAGAACAGACAACTTAACCAATACTTTAGACGACATTTTAGAAGTCAAAAAGAAGTTAAGAAACCAGTTTTAGATGTCCTTTGTCAAAGCCTGCCTAGAGGAGGCCCCTGCTTCCAAGATATACTGCTGAGATGGAGAATCTGTGATCCATTGCTCAATTTCATCTGGCCAATTTCAACTGTCAAGTATTTCTAAAAATATAGGCCTATGACAATAACACATTGGACTTTGTTCATAGCCTTCTTAGTATTTGCAGTTTATCATTATTGTTAATTATTAAGCATTTTGATGGCAGGATGGGTTGCAAGAATAATGATCACAGTCACACAGCAACAAATGGCTAATTTAGGGGTATAGTCCTCAGTTTCAAAGGTATTTTGTAAACTGTAAGTCACTATACAAATATTATTTATAGGAATAATTTTTATAATACCAAATTATGTTTTTCTGCAAGATAGTGAAACATAATAGAGAAAAAAATCCTACATATATTACTTTAAAAGTATTCATGAGCATGTGTTCTTCTACATATAACAGGATGACTGTGAGAAGACTCATGAGAATTATAATAATATCTGCTCTTAATAAAGTACCTGCTGTATGCCTGACACTTTAAAATGGATCATTCTTAGTCTTCAGAACATTACTGCAAGGAGATTTTGTGATCTTCTTATACAGCTGAGAAAACTGCAGCTAAGATAGGTTCATAAGTAGATTAGTAAACTAATAAGTCGTAGAACCACAATTCAAACCCAGATCTTTTAGACCCCATGCTCTTCAACTATAAGAGAAGCTAGGAGGCAAGGAGTGAAAAAGAAAAACTCTCAAATAGAAGCAATGATTGACAGATAAATTAATTAATTAGTTAATTAATATTAGCTACCATTTATTAACAGGCCAGGTACTGGGTTAGGTGCCTTAGGGACCTTAAATTCATTATCCTAGTAAACAGCTCAAAATAATTCATTCATCTCAGATTTTTCAAATAAATTAGAAATTAATATTCTTATTTGCCTTATGAGATGTTTAACATTCAAAGACATTGAGTAACTGACACAAAATGGCACACCTGGTGAAGAGCAGATCTAAGTTACCAATTCAGGTCTTGTCAAGTTCTAAAAATCCATATTCTTTCTATTAAATAATATTACATGCTAAAATATGTGTCTTATTTATACAATAAAGACTCTGGACTACTGTGTACTTACCTTTTTTTCTTTTAACTTTTTCTTGGGATGATTTCAGTTGTATTTGAAACTTACCGAGCTTTATGATATTAAGGAACTTTCAGATAGTTAGTATTGGTTTGACGAATATGGACTGGTTTGTGTTTATTCTAATGCTTCCCATGATTTCTGAGACAGATTTTTACATTATAAATCTCATGTGTTCAATTTGTATTTCATAGTCTACAATTTCACTAAGAACTTTTAAAATGAAAGAGAATGTATTAAACTCAGGAAAACTGCCTCACATATGTAAATTGTTGCTCTGAAATACCACAAGTCACAAATACAACTGAATAGCTTTCATTCTAATCATATAAGAAGCCTAGAACAGCATTTTTTGTTTTTTGTTTTTTGTTTTTTTTTGAAATGGAGTCTCCCTCGTCGCCCAGGCTGGAGTGCAGTGGCGTGATCTCGGCTCACTGCAAGCTCCGCCTCCCGGGCTCAGGCCATTCTCCTGCCTCAGCCTCCCGAGTAACTGGGACTACAGGTGCCCGCCACCACACCCAGCTAATTTTTTGTATTTTCAGTAGAGACGGGTTTCACCGTGTTAGCCAGGATGGTCTCGACCTCCTGACCTCGTGATCCACCCGCCTCGGCCTCCCAAAATGCTGGGATTACAGGCGTGAGCCACCGCGCCCGGCCTTAGAACAACATTTTGCAGTCATTCACTAAACAAGTGTCCATTGACAGCCAACTATTTTTATAGTATTGTGCTGGGGACATTGGCCCATAGTAATTCAAAACCCCCTGCCCTCAAAGAACTTTACAAATTCATCAAGGAGAAAAGGCAGGGTAACCATTAAATAACAAAAGCCAAAGTTACATAATATTGCAATGGTGAAATTAAGCACGCTTTAAAAAAAAGAGTGCTCCAACTTCATGGCTGGAGGTGCTGACTATGGGTTGAAGTGGTCAGAACGACTCCAGAAAGGAAGGTAACTGGATCAGCAGAGAGGATGGACAGCACTGGTCAGGCAGGTGCAGGTGGTGCAGGTGGCCAGGAAGCAGATGCATTTATTGTTCTGAAGGTTTGTGCAGGGGAACTGGAGAAGACTGGAAAAGGAAGTGAGGCCAGACAGCCAAAGGCTTTGATTTTAGCTAAAGACTCTGGCCTGTGGCCTCCAAGTGATGGGGAGTTGTTGGACACTTCTGAGCAGGGGACTGACATCATTAAAGTAGTCCTTTAAAAAAGATTAATCTGGCAGGACTAGGCAGGATGGATTAGTGGAAAAAGAACAGGACCAAAGAAACTACTGCAATAATTCAGGTATAAGGTGATGAGGTTCTGGGCAGAAGTGACAATAGGAACAGAAGGAAAGAAATAAATGTAAGAGATAGTGCAAAGGAAGACATGACAGAAGGTGATGACTAGATGTGGGAGGAGAACAGACAAAATACACTAATTTTAAATCCTATTTGGAAACTTTTATAGTTTATAACGTGTATAGAGTTCATGAGACATTATATATAATATTCCTGGCCTGAGATGTCATTGGATCCAAGGAAGATGTTGCTTTTACTCGACGTAGCATTTATTTTAGCAAAATCTAAAGGAAACTGCTGCATTTTAAGAGATAATAAATTCTATTATAAAAATTACTGAGAGAATAATTTTATCTTTATGTCACAATAATAATAACTGCAGTTACAGAATGGCAGCACAATTAGATGAAAATTCAGCTAAACAATGTTTCATTTACCTCCAAAATTCTATTTTATTAATTTAGCTGTTGTTATATTTTCTACCAAATTGGCTTTTTTAAAGTGTGAATTAATTAAGTCTAGACTGGATTATTTTCCGAAATATGTTAACATGATTTTCCAGTAACTTGGGGGTTTTTGTGTCTTCATTTTAGGAATAATTCCACTGTCTTCAATATATCTTTGTATAATAATTACATTACTTTCCAAGTAGAAAAATGGAACCGTAGAGAAAGTGATTTTATGATTTATCCGAAGTAGTGTGAGAGGTCAAGAATCTCTTCCTATGGGTCCAGTGGACTATATATTAATAGATTAAAAAAAATTAGAAAACAAGTAATATCATTTTTGATTGCTTATACTTAGTGAAAATATTGAGCGCCAGGCAAATGCAACCTTCTTCCCTAACTAACACACACACACACACACACACCCCATTGCATTACATATATAATATATATAATACAACTTCAGGAAGCAAGTGTCATTTTAGAATTACTTAGATGCTGTTTTTAATGCATCAGGTAAAACGTATCGTGGTTTCTAATATTAATTCATTCTCTACTTAGCATTGTTAAAAATATTTATGATCTAGTGTAGAGCAAAACATATTGTTATCCATTTTCCCAGCTTTGATATAAAAGCATTCTTCAGTTGTTTCCTAAGGAGAAATGTTGTCAAAGTTTGATGGTAATTTATGTTGTCAGTCCATTAAGTTGATTTTATGGCAGCCAACACAACTATTGTCCATTTATGAGAAACCCGAGGACCACTCTAGGTCTCCACGAAGGCTGTTTGATACCTGCCCTCTCATATCGCTGACCTTGAGGGGAGTTGAGTTTGGTAATTTATGGCAAACACCATCTAGGAAGACCCATTTGCAAGATTCACTGTCATTTAGTGCTAAATGATCATTGCTGAGTCCAGAGACGATCTGAGCTCCTGACAGAGCAATCCCATAAAAAATATTGCCTACCCACCCAGGTGTCCTTTCCAATTATCTGGAGTAGAAATTAATACTTTTAAAAGCTGCTAGTTTTTGAAAGGTTATTACAATTTATTCCAGCGGTTTCTTTTGCACATTATGATGAATTAGTTTATTACACCATTATTTTCCATGTCAGCTTTTTAGAAGATTGAACCATAATGTTGAAACATTAGTGTGAATGGCAAACATACTATTTTACAGCTGAGTAATATATTTCTTTGAGAAAAATGTGCTCAGTTTTTAATAACAGGTAATTTTATGTTTATGTTCCCTAATGCTGTTGTCAGATATTATTTATTTCTTTTCGGTAAGAACTAGAGAACTTCCTTTTAAAATGTTAATGGTGCATTAGACAGATTTTAGAGTCATAGTAAGAATATATTACTGAAAAATAGAAAATATAAATTGTAAGTGTTTTTCCCTGAAAGCTAATATTTTCTAAGGTTTTCTTGACACCGATTTAATATATAGTTACTTCCAGGGAGAATCATACTTCTTTCTCAATATTTTCTCTAAATATAGTTGGGTGAGGGGGGATTTCTAATTCATTTTTCTGAGATCTCAAGTTTTTCTTTAATGAAACTTCTTTATCTTAAATGACTGGCTTCATATGTCATTTGGAAGTATTTTGTAAAATAATATGAATTAGCACTTTGATAGAGATTTATTTTAGTCGTTCTCCATTCAATGTCTACTAGGATACTGAGAAAGTATTAGTAATTTCCTATTTAACCAGGTATTAAAAATAATCATGTTGTCGACAAAGATTGATTAGAAGTATTCTAAAAGGTACCCTGTATACCATCTTCATTCATACAGCAAATGCACGCCTATTGCATGCCAGGCATCATACAACTGTGTGGAGTTGAGACACATCCATAACAACATTCTAGAAATGCAATCTTTTTATTCCTCTCACAATTATTTTTATTCCTACAGTTTTTAAAAATGTAATGCAGCTTTACAAAATTCTGAATCTTGTGTAAACTGAGCATGTAAACAAATGCAGTAACACTTCAGAAGTTTTACATTTGCTACCTCCAATCCAACAAGTACTTGCCAAAGGAAATACTGATTTTTGTTTTCTCGTCAAACACATTTGTTTCTTTAGCAAATGTTTGCAATACTGAAGTATTTGTTTTTATTGATATACGACTGGAACAAATGTTAGTTTTAGCAGAATTAAGATTCAAGACATTTCACAAATTTTTCCCATTGTGCCAGAAAATTTTTTTGTTAATGTCTTAGGCTTCAACGAGTTCCAAGTTTCTTTTCCAATTTATATTGAAATCTAACATATACACAGGAAAACGTATACATTGTAAGTGTACAGCTCACTGGATTTCCACAAGGTGAGCCCACCTGTGTAACTAGCACTTGGATCAAGCAACAGAAATCACCAGCATCCAACAAACACTTCTATGTCCCCTTCCAGTTGTCACCTCCCAGCCCTTGCAACCACTCTCCTGACTCATGACACTATAGATTAGATTTTCCTGTTTTTATGAACTTGATATAAACATAGTCATAACTTCTGCTTGGTATAATGTTTTTGGCATTTATTTACTTGGTTGGTTGTGGTTATACTTTGTTCTCATTGTTGCATAGTACATTCCATTGTTTAAATATATTTTACTTACCCAGCCTACTATTGATAATCACTACCTTGATTCTAGTTTGGGGTTATTGCAAAAAAAAGTGCTACTGTGAGCATTATTATACATGACTTTTGGCAAAATATGAAAGCACCTCCGTTGGGTCTATTCCAAGGAGTGGAATGGCTGGGCCACAGAATAAATAGAAGTTCAGCTTTCATAGATATGGCCAACCAGTTTTCATGAGTTACTGGTAGTCTCACAGTTACTAGTTATTTTCCTTTGGACTTCAGGCTTAGACATAACTGGGAAGAATTGGGTAAATAACTTCTAGGTTTCTCTCAGGCCTAAAATTCTGTAATTCAGTACTTGTTTACAGTGGAGAGCATTGGCATAGATTTCAACAAAAGGCAGATAATGAGAATCTGCTATTTGGTTTTCTACTATATTTCTCTATTTGCATTTGCATCTGGATTTGACTGTTAATAAACATGTGAAGTCACATTTTATGATAAATAAATGAGATTACAGCACTGAATGCAGAAAACGTGAGAAGTTTTTTCTTTTGCCCAATTATGTGCTTCCCTGTAATACAGAACATTTTTTGCCAGGCTGATGGTAATAACTAGCTAAATGCAATGCCTTCTCTTCAGGGTTCCTGGTTATTCTCACTGGAGCAGAGCAGGAACTGTGTGTATGCACGGTATTTTGCAAAGAACAATTCCTCAATACATTTTGGTTGAACGTATTTATCCATTTTGTCAAATGGTTTTTTAAGAGCTTTGGGGATTGCATAGAATCCTAGCTCTGCCAACTGACTTTTGCCAAGTGCTTCCTCTCCCTTAGCCTCATTTTCTTGGTCTGTTATGTGGAAAAAATAATAGTCCCTGCCTCCCAGATCACTGTGAGAACAAAATGACATAGCAAACATGAAGCACTTCACACATGTTAATAATAATAAATAAAGTCTACCCATGATAAATACTCAGTAAGTATTGGGTGGTGTTATAGATGTTTTTCAATTTTAAGATGAATATTCTTCCAACCTTTGCCTAAGATACTAAAGATTCTGCTGCTCATAATTTATGCGTAGACAGACATGCTATATAATCAACTAGTATCTGACAATTAGATTTTATTCTTTCTTTTATTAATATTTCCACAAATATTTGTTGAGCACCTTCTATGTCCTATGCACTATGTAAGATACAGGGATTCCACCAGAAACAGTTCAGACACTGTCCACAGGCATGCAAAGCTGTTGAGGCTTGCAAGTCCACAGACAGTTACAGTGCCATGGGAGCAGGCATGAAGGGAGGATGCAGACACAATGAGTTTGCACAGGGGAGGCGCTCCTTCACTTCAGGAAGGTTTCCTGAAAGAAGTGACAGCTCCATTGACAGCTGATGGATGCAAAGGAGTTAATCAGGTTAGGGAGAAGTAAGGGATGTACAGAAACAAGAATGCAATAGGCAGAAGAGGCAGCATTAGAGAACAGGAAGATTTCAACAAAGCCTGAAGCTTAGAAGCCTAGGTATGGGAGGTGATGGGGGAAGGAAAAGTGTCAGAAAGAAACAGGTAATGCTAAAAAAGCAAGCATTAAGGTTTTATAGGCTGAACTCTTGGACTTGGTACTTTATCCTGAGGGTAGTTAGAAGCCACTGATGGTTTCATTATTTTTAATTTGTAAATTAAAGTATGATTGGCAAATAGAAATTTTATATATTTGTGGTCTGTGTAATATTTTGATGTATGTATACATTGTGAAACGATTAAATCAAGCTAATTAACTTATCACCTCACATATTTATCATTTATTGTTATAAAAACATTTAAGGTCTACTTTCTTAGCAGTTTTTGAGTGTACAGTACACTGTTATGAACCATAGTCACCACACTGTGCAATAAATCTCCCAAACTTATTTCTCCTATCTAACTGAAACTGTACCATTTGACCAACATCTTTCCATCCCCCTGCAACTCCCAGCCCCTGGCAACAACCATTATACTCTCCGATAAGCCATTAAATGGATTTAAATGTGAGTGTCTTGATCAGATGTGTATATTAGGAGCAAAGTAAAGAATGAATTGAATGGGAATGAGACAGGAGGCAGGAAGACCAGTTAAGAGGTTGGGGCAGTAAACAGAGTAGAAAGTTATACTGGTCTGAATTCAGGTCTCAGCAATGGGAACAGGGAGAAGAGGATGGGTAGAAAGTAGAAAGTATCACACTTGGGAATCTAGGATGGTACCTGTAATTCCATCCTGAACAGTGGAGTGGATAGTCATGGTAGTCATGGAAGGAAAAGCTGCAGAAGGAAGAGAAGGTGAGGGGTGGAAGACAGTGTATTTCACTGGGCATGTTAAGGTTGAAGTGCCTGTTATTATCTAAATGCAGAAGACATGTAAGTGTTGAATAAATAGCGTTGAGTTCAGGTGAGAAATCTTTTATGAAGATGTAACTAACATGGTAATTACAGCATCCTTGGACACAGAACAGGTTGCTGAAGCAGAGCTTGGAGCGAGAGGAGAAAGGCCTATAACAGAGCCCCGAGGAAAGGCCATATTTAAGATAATAAGTGGAAGAAGAGAAACTTCAAAGGACACTGAGAAGGAATAGCTACAAAGGTGGTAGGAAAATGTGAAGAGGGGATTATCATGATGACCACTGAGATGAAATATTTCTAGAAGAAGGGAATGAATGGTCAATAGTGCCAGATGCTGCCAACATGTGAAATAAGCTGGATATCAAGAAGTGTAACACCAGATTTGTCAAAAAGGAGATCTGTGGCAACTCTGCTTAGAAGAGGCTGGCTTTGAGCAAACCAGGGTACAAATAATAAGTGGAACCACAACTAAAAGTTGATGAAATTCCAGGTAAATGTGATTCCTCAACAGCATACTACATAGTTATATATTTAAGTGAGTTACACTATCTATTGTCTGTTAAATACATATATTTAAACTTAAGTACAACTACAAAATACATACCAGTTTTGATCACAACAGGTTTTCCATCACTGTTTTGACATTTACCTTTGAATCATGCATACGTTCTTTAGAAGAATATGAATTTTATGCCCCAATCCAATTGTTAGAAATTTGCCTCGTGGTGAAACTCAGCTGCAGATTCTGAAGAACCAGGAATGGGATGATGGAGAAAATCCTCTTTGGAGAAATTCCTTTTGGAGATTTTTTGTTAATTTGGGAAAGAATAGGATGTGGAAGCTTAGTGTAGAGGGATTCCACATGGAAGGAAAGGTCTTGTCCTTGAGTGAAAAGAGTCAGACTCAGAGAATAGACTCCTTGGAAGAAAAGTCGGTGATTCATTATTGTGAGTTAAGAGAAGACATGCTATAAATCACAAGCAGGGGAAACACGGTTCTGCTTTCTCTGCCCTGTTCCACTGTTGAAAATTAATTTTCCTCAGGATTTTTTTTTTCCTGGTGGCTGTTACAGTATCATCCACCCAGACTAGCTTATTCATCTCTGCAGACAGTTCCTGTTGGTGCACCAAGGTAGAAGCCTAGCAAATTAGTTTAGGGGATTGTAGGAACTCTATGTGAAAGCACTGCTTCCATTTCAATCTATAAATGTAGGGTGTGTTTATTACCACATTTCACACGAAGCCCAAGCTAGGTCAGTATGTGATATTTGTGTTTAGAAGAGATTCGAAGGGATAGTGTTTGGGTAATTTTCCATTAAAAAATATATATTATGTCACTTAGGTGTGTGATATAATGAGTCCCTTCATGAACTCTGCATCGTCACAGGGTGGTTTTGTTGCTTCAAGGGTAGTTGAGGTCAACACTGTAATTTTATCTGTTTTATGGAAAGGGAAAGTCAGAATTTGTAAGTCATTTGCCTAAGTACACATCTGGTAAGTAACAAGACCTGGATTCAAAACCAGGTTTTTTCACAGCAGCCTGGTAGGAACTGAAGAGTAGTGTGCTCGTCTTTTTTTCTTTTTTTCTCTTTTTTCCAAGTTTTGAATCCATTGGCTTGATTAACAGAAGACTAATGTTTTTGTTTTCTAATTCTACCACGGACTTCACTTTACTCTCTATTCTTTTTCTTCTTTCTTCTTTATATTTATTTGTATCCTACTATTTATATCTCTGCAGGCCACTTAAAATTGGCATAGGGGATGAATAAGAGGACACTTTATTAAGTCGCAAGATAATGTAGTCATTAACAAAATTTGTATCATAATAAAATACGATATATAAGAAGTAGAGTTAAATACATTAGCATTAAGCACGAGAGATATTGTTCTGCAAAATAATTAGCATAAATTTGTTCAACAAATACGTCTCAAGCACCTCCTACTCTTAGGGTTCGTCTCTGTGCTGGGTCAATGGCAGTGCACAGAATGCATGGCCTGCCCTCCGGGAGCAGACATTCCAGCTGTGGGTGGGGTGCTGGAGGGGAGGCAGGCAGTCATATGTAACCAGCGCAGTCAGGAAAGATAAGGCAAACTCAAATGGATAGAAGATGCCCAGAGGATGGGAGGAGAGAGGCTGCCTTCTTATGCATGGCAGTCAGGGAAGACTTATCAGTGAGATGACATTGGACAGAGGCCACAGGAAGCAAACCCTGCCCACATCTGCATGAAGCACATCCCAAGAAGGGGCAACATGACCAGGAAATGCCAGAGACAGGAACTTGCTACGTGTTTATGTGCCCCTGCTCCTGCCTTCCCCCAAGCAAAGTGAGCAGACGAAGTGGGTGAGGGGAAGGGAGAATGGCAAGAGACTAAATCAGATGTGATGGAGCGCAGTAATCTGACTTGTACGGGCAGGTACAAGCCCTTCAAGGATTTATTCAAATATGTCACAGTTACAATGAATATTGTTTTGATACATCTAATCTATGTCTTTTTTAAAACTGATTTCAAAAACAATAGACGTGGGGTCTTGCTATGTCGCTCAGGTTGGTTTCAAACCCCTGGGCTAAAGCAGCCTGCCTGCCTCAGCCTTCCAAAGTGCTGGGATTACAGGTGTGAGCCACCACACTCGGTCCCAATCCAAGGTTTACCACCTTGCTTCTCTTTTGGGTTCCTTTTTCGGCTCTGAATAGTGCCAGCTGGAATATTGAGCAGGATCAGAAAATAAGCATGCTTTCACCCACCTCGCCTTCCCACTGAGGCAGGCAACAATAATTGATCACAGATTTCTCTAGTCACACTGCAAAAAGTAAGAGCTGGCCAAGAAATGAACCATTCCAGACATAGCCTTGAATACTCAGACATCTCCTTTCCCTTCTTACCTCTCCTTCATAAATAGAATGCAGTCCCAAGAGCCAAACCTTCAGCATCTGGATTTGCCTTTGCTTCTGCCCACTTGTCTGAGACCCAGGAACTAAAACTTCCTGCAATCCTGTCTGCTCCCCACGAAACCCCCTCCTGGTCCTGTGCGCATTCAGTCCCCCTGAGCCCCCTAGATAACCCTTCCCTGCTCACCATTGTCCAGTTGAAGAGATGTGAACAGCGAAGAGCTAAAAGCAAAATAATCTTGGCCTTTCTGCATCTTAGTTTCCTCATCTGCAAAATGGGCCTCACCATGCCCAGCCTGCAGGATTGTTGTGAGTACTGAGATAGTAGCTATTAATAAGGTGACTGTAGCTGACACCATATGAGTCCTTGATCTCATCAGAGGAAAAGAGAGGAGAAAAGAGAGCCCCAGGAACTTGAAACAGAAGAAACCAAGGTGTAAATTACTCACATTTTGTACTGGCCTCCTAGTTTCACCACACTGCCTCTTCTGTCATACCTCACTGAGCACAGAAGAGCAAATGAATGAGATAAGACAGAATATGATTGGCCAGGACAGAAATTTCATCTCTCCACCAATATGGTGCGATGGGAGTCTGCCCCACTGAGAAAACGAATATGAAGATAAGCTTGAAGCAAATCTTGCCATGGAGAGAGGATGTGATTTTTCAGCAGGTGGGTGGGAAAAAGGAGGGGATCAGTGCAAATGTAGAAACAAGCCATTTATAAAATTAGGAAATATAATGGAATTCCAATAGAGCATGTAAATATTTTCACCTATACCTATTGTTATTTAATGGGGATTAGTGGACTTATTAAATTAGCTATCCTGGATCAGGGCTGACCCCGGTTTAGGACCTGGCACTACCGCACCAGCATGGAACATACAAAAGGAGATATCCCAGCTGTTGGTACTGTGAGGAAGTCTAAACCGGGAGACAGACCCCAGGATCCGAACAGCAGCACTGCCCACATTAACAGTACCATGGGCATCAGGCAGTAAAGGGGTGTTTCCGTGAATAAGTTAAATACTGCAACTGGGAATATTCAAGCTGATAGGTAAAGTCTCAACCATTGGCGGGGGATCAATGGCAAGACTTCAACTCCTTGTAGAGTCAAGAGGGGTGTCAGGGCTGAGAGGAAGACTAGGACCAGCCCAAAGCAAAATAAAGAGCATGAAAATTATTAGATCCCCAAGCAGAATCAGTTAACAAAATTGGGAGCCAATCATTCAAGACAAGGAAGATTTGGAATCACAGCTGAAGGCACAGGCTGAAGCCTCTAGCAGCAAAGGCTTCATGGGTGCTGAACTTCTACATCCCTCCCAGTGGAGACAGGGACTGACTGCTCAAGGGGCAGGTCACTTGGGATCGCGCCTACACTGGGAGGTTGGACCACAGGAAGAGAAAATGTGTCAAGGCAGAGAACTGAGCCAGCGCTGGCCCCTCTAACTTGACAAACTCCCAGCAAAATCCACTTTAGCCTCTGGACTTTGCTGCCCTGTAAGATGAAATTCCGAGAAGAAAGATGAGAAAAGTAAGTCTGTAGGGTTTCCAGGAGGTTTCACACTCCTCCTTCTTTATAAAAACCAGTTTCTGCTTAGCTCAGGTAGTAACAGAATTATTTCTAATTACCTAAAATTTCTCCTCTAACTGGATTTCGGCAGGAAATGATATCCTCAAAAGCTTAAGTTTCTGGAGTGAAAAATGTAAAAAGTTAAGAATATGGAAGTGTTAACAGTTAATGGATTATCAGAGTGGTATGTGCAGCATAGATGTGTACACTGAGAGAAAGAAGTGTGCACTTACAAGGAATAATTCTTTTTCTTCAAAAATAGAAAATGCATGCTAATATTGAGAATAGAAACAAACTTATTTTGCATAAGAAACATAAATTTATGGCCAGGTGCAGTGGCTCATTCCTGTAATCCCAGCACTTTGGGAAGCCCAGGCAGGTGGATCACGAGGTCAGGAGTTCAAGACCATCCTGGCTAACACAGTGAAACCCCGTCTCTACTAAAAACTTAGCCAGGCATGGTGGCACGTGCCTGTAGTCCCAGCTACTCAGGAGGCTGAAGCAGGAGAATCACCTGAATCTGGGAGGCGGAGGTTGCAGTGAACCGAGATTGTGCCACCATACTCCAGTCTGGGTGACAGAGACTCCATCTCAAAAATTTAAAAAATAAAAGTAAAAAAAAGAAACATAAATTTGAAATTTGTAGCATATAATTAACCTAGCAACAAAGAATGGGAGATAAGAGTATAGCTGAATGTATTGAATTGAAAAATAATGACCTTAAAAACACTGGCACAATAATTTATATTTTTTCTATTTTAATTTACAGCTTGAGAAGTGTTGATATAATTTTCTACATTGTACATAAGTTGGGAGTGTCTTCTTTCAAAGAAGCTTTAAATATATTGGAATGTATTGGGCAACCGTTAACTCAGAAGCAAGGGGTTGTCCATCTATTGGCTTCCAGAGAGAGGTTGCACTGGTTCATTTAGGCAACTGGAATCCCATTTACCAGAAAGCTAATCAACAAGATGGCTAGTTACATTTATGAGTTTTTCTTTTAGAGGCATTTAGTTTCAGTCCCACAGATGGTAGCTGCAGACCATTAGTTTCTGAGCCAAGCTTTTCAGTGTCCTATTGTACTTAGCAAGATTGCTATTGCAGCAACACAATTATTCCAAATTCAGTGAGAGTCAGCGGGCCTAAAACAAAGCTATGCTGTAACCATTTAATCCCAGCTCACCTTCCCCCTTTGGTGGATAAACAATCAAACACCTGCTGAATTCTGTTCCGTATAATGAGAACATCTGAGCAACAAAGATCAAAGAACACTGACATTTGATCTCTAAGTAAAACCCTATTATAAAAAAGGATTTTTATTATGTGGTGTTGGATAGCTATTTTGTGGGTCAGATCATGCTGGGACAAATAAACAACACCAAAAAATCCTAACTCAGCGTGATTAATTTGTAAGGCAGGGGTCACTCCTTTGCCTCAGCATCAACATTTTTGAGGGCTTCATTCTATCAGAGTCAGCCATCTTTTGAATGACTTGAAAAACAGTCATTTAAAATGTACAGGGGCAAGCGAATATGTGCTTTCTGGTTTTTTATTCATGCTTTTAAAAAAGCAGTAAAAATGCAAGGCGAGAGGATATTAAGGATGTTTATCTTTCTAGTTACACTAGAATTCCCACTTTCAAGAACAACCAAAATAGTTTAAGCTTTGAAAATGTCCAAAACACAAGTTGTCCAATGTAATTCACATAAGACAATTTGACGATTCTTTCTGGGGTTTCTTTTCATGGTTGTAGTGAATAAATAAATATGAGCACAAATGATAATGCTTTCTTTCAGCATTTTATTATAATTGCTGAATACATCTCCTACACTCAGGCATTAACTCCTTCTCTGAACCTTTTTTTAAAACATATTGCATGTACGCTATAGAATGCAAATCCTCCTTTCCTTCTCCCATCACACCCAGACAGCTTGTGCAACCCGACTTCATAAAACCTCTCTCAAATGAAAATGAAATAGGGCTTTCACCTCCAGTCCTTCATATAAAGGTCTAATTGAAACAGCTTTCCCCAGATTCTCTTCTCTGTAAAGGGCACTTGTACTATTCCTCATATATGAAGTAAATACTTATTTTGATGTATTTAGTCAAAAGGGCAGCTGGGTCTCTATACGTTTGCTTATGAGATTGCCTGTCTTAGAAAACTTTAAGAAGTCAAACATTGAACAACAATCCTTTGGCACTGTGTGCCACTGGAACTTAATAGAGCTCTATGGTGTTTTTTATGTTAGCAGTTGTGTAAACGTAGGCTATGTGACATCTAGATCTGTGTGAATATCACGGTGTGCACAAATAACAGTACAGATTATAAACAAACTTAACAGGACATCCAAAGCCTTAATTGTATTGAAAGTGTTGTTAAATTAATTCCATTGACGTGACAATACTGAGCAGAAGACTAGTTTTCAGTAAAATATTTAATGATCATCAAGAAAAACACAGTCATTTCCTACTCCCTATAGAATACAAATTCTTGTATTTAAAATTAACACTAGCCAAAAGTACCAGAGCATCCTCCTAACATGAATAGCCTCAGTTATCTTTTGGCTAAATGTGGATCTAACCAACAAAGGGAAATCATTTTAAGCCTGTCTCTTCTTGATATGAGAGGATGCAGAATTACCACAATTTTGGACAGTGTTTTCAATCATTCAGGACTACTTTTGAGAGTTGATAAAAACTAAACTTTCGTATATGTGTATTACACTTTTCTCCATGTAATATCAAAGAGGTGATATACCCCAGATTTAAAATTTCTGCTGACCTGCGAAATTTTTTTAAATTTTTTAAATTTTACTTCAAGTTCCAGGACACATGTGCAGAATGTGCAGGTTTGTTACATAGGTGTATATGTGCCATGGTGGTTTGCTGCACCTATCAACCCACCATCTAGGTTTTAAGTCGTGCATGCATTAGGTATTTGTCCTAATGCTCTCCCTCCCATTGCCTCCATCCCCCAACAGGCCCTAGTGTGTTGTGATGTGCCCCTCCCTGTGTCCATGTGTTCTCATCGTTCAACTCCCATTCATAGTGGGAACATGTGGTGTTTGATTTTCTGTTCCTGTGTTAGTTTGCTGAGAATGATGGCTTCCAGCTTCCTCCATGTCCCTGCAGAGGACATGAACTCATCCTTTTTACGGCTGCATAGTATTCCATTGTATATGTGCCACATTTTCTTTATCCAGTCTATCATTGATGGGCATTTGGGTTGGTTTCGAGTCTTTGCTATTGTGAATAGTGCTGCAGTAAACATGTGTGTGCATGTGTCTTTATAGTAGAATGATTTATAATCCTTTGGGTATATACCCAGTAATGGGATTGCTGAGTCAAATGTTATTTCTGGTTCTAGATCCTTAAGGAATCACCACACTGTCTTCCACAATGGTTGAACTAATTTACACTCCCACTAACAGTGTAGAAATGTTCCTATTTCTCCACAGCCTCACCAGCATCTATTGTTTTGTGACTTTTTAATAATCACCATTTTGACTGGTGTGAGATGGTATCTCATTGTGGTTTTGATTTGCATGTCTCTAATGATCAGTGATGATGAGCTTTCTTTCATATGTTTGTTTGCCACATAAATGTCTTCTTTTGAGAAGTGTCTGTTCATATCCTTTGCCCACTTTTTGATGGGGTTGTTTTTCTTGTAAATGTGTTTAAGTTCCTTGTAGATTCTGGATATTAGAGCTGTCAGATGGGTAGACTGCAAAAATTTTCTCCCATTCTGTAGGGTCCCGGTTCACTCTGATGCTAGTTTCTTTTGCCGTGAAGAAGCTCTTTAGTTTAATTAGATCTCATGTGTCAATTATGGCTTTTGTTTCAATTGCTTTTGGTGTTTTAGTCATGAAGTCGGCATCCCTAAGTCCTGAATGGTATCGCCTAGGTTTTCTTTTAGGGTTTTTGTTTATTATTATTTATTTTTGAGACAGTTTCACTCTTACTGCCCAGGATGGAGTACAGTGGCACGATCTTGGTTCACTGCAACCTTTGCCTCCCAGGTTCAAGCGATTCTCCTGCCCCAGCCTCCTGAGGAGCTGGGATTACAGGCATCCGCCACTACGCCCAGTTAATTTTTTAGTAGAGATGGGGTTTCACCATGTTGGCGAGGCTGGTCTCAAACTCCTGACCTCAGGTGACCCCCAGCCTCGGCTCCCAAAGTGCTGGGATTACAGGTATAAGCCACCGTGCCTGGCCTCTTCTAGGGTTTTTATGGTTTAGGGTTTTACATTAAGTCATTAATCCATCTTGAGTTAATTTTTGTATGAAGTGTAAGGAAGGGGTCCAGTTTCAGTATTCAGCATATAGCTAGCCAGATTTCCCAGTACCATTTATTAAATAGGGATTTCTTTCCCCATTGCTTGTTTTTGTCCGGTTTGTCAAAGATCAGATGGTTGTAGATGTGTGGTGTTATTTCTGAGGTCTCTGTTCTGTTTCGTTGGCTGCAGACCTAAGAATTTATAATATCTAGAAAAATGATTTTATGGTACCTAGAAATGAAATTTCCAATTCAAATTACTCTAGAAGTAACGATTTTCTTATATCAAATCATTCTGAAATTATAATTTTATGCATTGAGATGAAGGAGGATGTATCTTCTACAACAGAGATCAAAAGTGACAGAAGCTTACCTTTAAGAGAAGTTTATTTCTCTGCCAGGTGCGGTGACTCATGCCTGTAATCCCAGCACTTTGGGAGGCCGAGGTGGGAGAATCACTTGAGGTCAGGAGTTCAAGACCAGCCTGGCCAACATGGTGAAACCCTGTCTCTACTAAAAATACAAAAATTAGCTGAGCGTGGTGTGCTTGCCTGTAGTCCCAGCTACTCTGGAGGCTGAGGCAGGAGGATCCCTTGAGCCTGGGAGCCAGAGGTAGCAGTGAGCTGAGATCATGCCAGTGCATTCCAGCCTGGGTGACAGAGCAAGACTCCAAAACATTCCCCCACCTCACAAAAAAGGAAGTGTTTTTCTCACTGACCTAACAATTCAGAATGAGTAGTCCAGATTGGTAGTTTGGCCCTGCTCCACTAGGTTATTCCAAGACCCTATTTTCCTGTGCTTCAGTCAAATTCATCTTCATGGTTGAAGTGAGGTCACTGCCATGCCAGTGTCCCTGTGCACAGAGGAGCAGAAATGAAGGGCAAACAACCCTCTTTTAAGTGATGTGGAAGTTGCACACATCACTTCAGCTGACATTCTATCAGTGAGAATTCAGTCCCATGGCCACATTTAGCTGCAAGGGAGGCTGGAAAATAGTCTGTGGCATCCCCATCTGTGTTCATACCCCAAATAGCCAAATAACTACACGCTTTCAAAATCCCATTTAGTCTTTGATTCAGCATATACTGGCTTTTCCATCAAGAGCTGAGATAACTCTTTTGTGCTGGTAATGAGCAAACAGTTCCGATTCCTGACTTTACCCAGAGTGCCCCTACATAGTGTTAGTGTAGTAATAGGATAATGCAGTATAATCTCCCATTCAGAAAAGAAAAAAAGGAAAACACATAGTAGTCCCTGATCCACACCAGTGATGAAAGCTTGCTGCTCAGTGTATTCAGTCATTCTTGAATGCCATAAAGAAATACCTGCAACTGGGTAATTTATAAAGAAAAGAGGTTTAATGGCTCATAGTTCTGCCAGCACAAGCATGGCAGCTTCCCGGGAGGCCTCAGGGAGCTTTTACTCATGGCAGAAGGTAAAGCGGGAGCAGGCATATCACATGGCAGAAGCAGGAGTGAGGGAATGTGGGGAGGTGCCGTATACTTTTAAACAACCAAATCATACGAGAACTCATCAAACATTGCAAAGATGCACCAAGCCAGGAGGGATCAACCCCCACGATGCAAACATATCTCCCCAGGTCCCACTTCCACCGTTGGGAATTACAATTCAACATGAGATGTGGGCAGGAATGAATATACAAACCATATCACTTAGGAACAGCCTCCCTGCTCTTCTAGGGGCTGATGCCCTTTGCTTAGACCCTGGTGGACATTCTTGGCCATTGGCCTCCATGGCTTCTGACTTTCTTCTCTGGAGGTTCTTCCTTGCCCGTATTCTCCTTAGCCACATGTAAGGCGAGACAGAGAGAAACCCTCCTTGGGGACCTCGTTTAGGGACTGAACAATCACAGGACTTTATGGGCCAGACTTCTACTTTCTTTAACTATATGATTCTCTCAAATCTTAGTCAATTTAGGTCAGCCAACTGTATCTTCTGTAAGGGAGGAACAAAGTTGACTACCTTAAAAAAAAAAAAGTACTCTTTCACAGTGCTCACAGATTTCTATCTCAAATATCCTATTTAGCTGTCTTTATGGTTGGCCGTTAGGATAAAGCTCTCTACTCTCAAAGATTGCTTCTTGTAGAACTGTGGCTTACAGAGAAGAGGCATATCTACAACTGGACTCTGTAATTTTTTTTAATTTTAGTAGAAATGCTAAAGGTGATTTTATTTCTAAATCAAGACTATTTTTTTCCATTGAAAATTATGAGAGTTTGAACCCATTTAGTTAGCCAGTCTGCAATGACAATCTATTCCATCACAACGTTAGGAAGATGTACTTTTCTTTCAGATGTCCATTGGTTTAAAGGTGATGAGACATCTCAAGGGCATCAACTCAATTAAGGTCACTTACCACAAATTCTTTAAATTCAACTACGATAGGTACAACACTACTGTGAGAAATTATCCTCCCAAAGCTGAGGGCTGTGGCTTAGGGGCAGACAGCTGTGTTCCTGCTAAGTGAGGAAGGCCCCTGCTTCCCACAGCACCCCCACACGAGCACTTCCTCCCACTGCAATTCCCAGCAGCTCAAGACTCAACTCTCACTTCTGCATCTGCTGTCTTTGTTTGCTTTGGTGTCCTTGACCCTGCCTGCTCCACATACCTGGCCACTCTCATTGAACCTTCACGGTTTTGACATCTCTCATTTTCCATCCATGTAAACCACCCTGGTCACTCTCTCCAGACTCCCTCCTTCTAATCAGGCAGGCTTCATGGCCCCATGTGAACGTTCCTGTCATTCCTCTGGTTTGGGGACCTGCCTCTCCCAAACCCAACATTGTCATTTCATTTCAGCCTTGCCTTAAACCAGGGCTCAGATAAGCCAGGCTTACTGCTGGGACCACTGCAAATGACACCTGAGGTGAAACTTGAAGCACACTAAGCCATTTTGAGAAAGAATCTTTCATAATAAAGAAACTCTATTCCTGGAGAGATGATGAGATTTCAGTGTGAGGTGGTTTTGTTTTGCTTTAGCAAGGCAGCCTTTGAGCTGTGTGAGATAGGACTGGAATGTGCTATCAGGACCAACCTAGAAGTACAAAGCCAAGGCCTGCCTCCGGGGCTTGTAGGAATGTCGACAGAATACCAGAACCTAGTTGGTATACAAGGTATGAAGTCAGGTTCAAAGCCAAGATTCTCAAGGTAAACAATGAGGAATTCCAAGAATTAAGGGTCAGGTCAGCAGCAAAAATCAACAGTGAGTGGAGGAACTGGAGTGAAGTTGGAGCACAAGTGAGAGTAATTTCCATGAGCATTGGTTGAGATGTTTGAATGGCCCAGGCTCTGCAGACACAGGTATGTGTCTGACACTACCTGGCCAAGGCTCCCACGGTTCAGGTCCCAACTGACAGCAGAGCAACAAGTTAGGCAGACATAAAACATTTACTGAATAGCTGTTATATATCAGGCACTGCCACAGGAGCTATACAAAGGTTACTCATTTAATTCTAACAACAGTACTTTGAAGTAGGTATCAACTCAGCCTTTTACAGCTAAGATTAGTGCCCAGTTCTACCTAATGCCAATGGTTTTGCCTTTTCTGTCCAGCAGGGGTTAAAAGTCTGTTTAAAACAATCTATGGATTTTTGGGACCTGCTACCTCCAGTTTCCATGTTTCTTCTTATGTCCTGTAGATGCATTTCTTTGAGAACTATCTTCTGGATAGAAGTTTCATGATTAAATGCTCATGTTTGGTCATACGGTAGGAACTTTTGGAGAGTTTAATTTTAGGCTGTGTGGGACCGTTATGCAACTTCAAAGACAGTCCCAAAGCTGAAAGAGTTTTCTTTCTTTGTGATGTAACTAAAAATGTCTTTATCAGGCTCTGATTTTATTTGTGAAATTTCAATCTTTGAAAAATGACTGGTGGGAAATCCAGTTAATAATGTGATCTCTTCACTGAATGTATCAGTCATAGGTCATCCAAAGGTGATGAGAGGTCTGCCAGTGTTTGGGAATGCTGCATGCTTGTTTCTGTACAGTCCAAAACAGAGTGAAGTTTTTCAGCCTAAAAACATAGGAAAGTGGTTCTCCTATATTCATCAATCCGATCAGGGGCAGTTCTGTGCCAGTCTGCTCAGACTACAGAGTAGAGTGGTGAACACAGTTGCCACTGGGAACTCTGGGAGTGCATTTACACTGCCTGCTGGTTTCCCACTCACTTAAAACCTCAACATAAAAAATAGAGATGAGTCTCTTAAGTAAAAATTGTTTTATTTGAGAATAATATACAAGAAGTTGGACTGCAATCTGGGACATATATACAGACCAGATTGACCTCTGGAGTGTCCACAGAATAAAGGAAAAGGTTAGAGTTTACTGGGGAAAGTGGAGGCTATGCGTTGGTTTTGGAAGAAAGCTTATTGGTGCTGGCACAACAAAAGAGCTGGTGAGTTCTGACTGGCGAGTGTCAGTAGTTATTAGGTAGGACTTGTAATCCTGAAGTTACAGTTAGGCCCTTGTAGTTTTAGACTCAGCTTGTGAGACTGTGTCAGGCACGTGTTCTTGTATAAGCAGCTAGCTGTCCTTATGCTGCAAACTGTCCTTGTGTGACCCATGTAGTAAGCTGCAGTTTGGAAAAATTTCTTCTGATAGTTCCTGTTGTCAAGCAAATGATGTGTGAGATCCCTCCCTTCATGACTCTCCTTGGCTCCATTTGCCTGAGTTTGACACAAGTGACTCTATTTTGAATCTTACGACTTTCACACCCCAAATGCTAGTATTGGAATAGTAATGATACTACATATCTAATCACCTCGTATTCTGCAATGGACATGCACAAGTTCCTGAGAGGAACACAAATTCAGAAAAGGAATTAGACAATGGTTATATATGGTGATCTCCCACTGAACACAACATATATGTTATTAACAATGATAATCATTATTATACTAGACATTTATGCAGTACTTATCATGTGCCAGGCATTATTCTTGTATTTTATGGATATTAACTCATTTCACCTTTACAACAGTCTCATGAAGTAGGTATTATTATTCTTCCAATATTACAGATGAGAAAACCAAGGCATAGAACAGCTGAGTAATTTGCCCAAGGCCACATGTCTAGTGAAAAGCAATCACTGAAATTATGCTTCCTGTTTGAAAGAACTGATGATGAGACCGATTTAATGAGTGACAAGTACTTTGGAGTCAATAAAGGGAAAAGAGAGAGCGTGATAAACTAACATATAATATTTAGTCTAAGTAACCCCACTCTTCACTGTGGCCACCTTCCACCACTTGTAGCTCTTCTCCAAGACCTGAACATTTTTCCCTGTGAATGTATTTAGGCAAAGATAATTGCTGTGATACTAAGGCAGGTATTGGTGAGTGAGGTGAGAAGATAACTTTTACTTAGTAGCAGTCCAGAAGAAATGACACCATTCTTGACAGCACTCCTCCCTTAAGCTTCCTTATCCCCTATAAATGGCTAAACATACAGGAAAACCTTGGTATGGGACTATTCTTTGCATAGAGCTCATGAAGACTAGACTGATTAAGGGCAGTTATGTTAGCTTCTCTTATGAGACTTTGAAATAGTTTTATTATACAGAATGATTTCTGTAAATGGCATTTACCTGTAAGAGGAAAAAGATGATTATATCTATTGATTATATAATTATTCATCTTTACAAACATTTTGCAACGATTATCACATTTAAATTCTGTCTGGCTCACAAGGCTTATGTTATCCTCACCCACCCTCGCAGTAACTGCTCCCTCCTTTCTCCCAGCCACGCTTACCTCCCATGACTCGTGAGCCTGCCACGTGACCATATTCAGAGTTTCCACATAGAATAGGTTTAAATGAAAAGGAAGATTGTTGACATTACTTTCTGATGTTACTTTATTTTACTCATTCCTTTTATTGGTTTACCAATCCCAAACTGTAAACCTTATTTGACCCAGGACTTTTTCCATGTTTTAAACCTTCATTGCAATTGTACAGCTCCTATAAATGCATGCTCCTCATATCTCCATCTAAAGAATTCTATACAGAGATGGGAGGTTGTTACCCTTGACATAATCAGACAGTGATGCTCCAAGCAGGAGTAATGAGGATGATAAAGGAGACAGTATACAAATGGAAAAATTTAAAGGCAGGGCATTATTTTGTGAGACAGAGAAGAGAGACAAACTTGAAACCAAGAAATATCATGAATATTACAAACAACCAGCTGTAGGAAATGAGGAAGAAAATATGAGATGGAACATGAAGCAGGGAAGCCTTTGTTTTATTCAAATAGATAAGGATCTGAGAGCCATTCGCATAGCAGGCTTGTATGCAAAATACACACACACACACACACACACACACATACACACACACACGAACTATCATCTTAGATAGAGCAGGAAGCTGACAAAGTGGCAAGATGCTGAGAACACTAGCAGTCCCAAGCCCGTGTCTGTAGGACAGGAGCCAATGGGCAGGAAGAGTGCGCTCACCTTCTCAGCCTCGCCTTCCAAACAGCCCCTACTGCCTTGTCACATTCCAACTGAGTTTCATGCATTTGGTATTGTACGTATTGTTAAAATGAATACTAAAACTGTTACACTTGAGTTACTCAGACACATTTATAATTTATCACCTTTCTTAACAGTTAAAAAGAACAACCAGGAGATGTAGCTTTGTTCTCACTCACAAACTCTCAGGACTGCATAAAGTGTACTTGAGCCTCCTAAGACAGATACACCGCACACATTTAGCATATTTATTTCTCCCCTTATGGAACTTTTTCTTATCCCTCATATGCTTAGCTTTAAATATATTCAGAGGCTATAAATATTATATGGCATTTTGAGATCTGAAAAATAACTTCTTCATTGCTGATTTACTGATACGCTGAAGAACAAATTTAGTATCCATATTTACATGATAAAAGTTTTCAGTTAATACACTGGACTGTTTTTAGCCATCCATGGCAATGCTGTGATTACATTTCAATCGTTGAGTGAAGGAGAGAAAAGGATCCAATTTAGAATGAACCCAGCTTTCTGGGTAAGTAGAGATTTGCTGAAGTTGTGGGGGCAGGAAGAGACACAGGTCTCCAGTGGTAAAGTTAAGCATATTTTAATGAGGCCCTTTAGCCAGAGATGTCCTCTTGATATTTAAAGTATGTATAATGCACTCATTTGCAAAATGCCATTTTATTTACCTCTGAATAAAAATAACAGTTACTACTTATTCAGTACTTGATTTGTTACAGGTATTGTTTCTCACTCTATCTTATTTAATCCTTATAACAACCTTGTGGGTATATTTCTTCAACTTACAGATGAGGAAACTGAAGCAGAAAGAAATAAAATAACTTGCTAAAAAAAAAAAAATCACACAACTAGTAAATGCAAAGAACTGCCAGGCTCCAAGCTCTTGCCTTTGCCTCTGCCCTATACTGCTTGCAATTTAAAAAATAACAAACTAGCCACTTTTGACAGAGCAGTGACATTTCTCTCTGGTGGCTCAATCTCAGAGCAGCCCTCTCTGCATTCCTCATTGTGCTCCTCTGCCCAGCGTGTACCGTTGGAGCACATCTGAACATGACACTAATGCCCTGTGTTGGATTCACAGCCAAAGTGAGGATGGAAAAGAGTCAGCAAGGTCCAATGCTTTCTAAGTCTTTATTTGTTATACAAATAATCTTAGAACACTATAACAAGCAAGGAGACGGGGAGCTTAGAGAACTTCTAATTCATCTCAAACACGTAATGCATCTCAAATTTCAGCCAGTCACACACCACCTTCGTGGTTTTCGCCAGATCTACCAACCACTTTTACAATTATTTAATACACCATTTAAATAAACTTTTTAACACTTTTTAAATGCATTTATGTTAAAAAAAAAAAATATATCATTATTATAAATGGCAAGCCAGTATCACTTTTCATAAATTAAAGATAACCATAAAAATGTACAAAAATAACATTATGAAATTCTAGTCTAATATTGCCAAAACTCTTTGAAATTGATAGCCAGTATAGATTAGACATTATTTAAGAGGTGTGAAAGATACTGTAGCATCAAACTGAGACTTTTCCCCTTGAATAAATAGAAGGATTGAAAAAGAAGTAGAAGAAAATTACTCTTTCCCCAGGTAGTTCAATGTTATTTCATGCCATGTCTGTGCATTACTTATAGTCATCTCTAGCATAGCCAGTGGTTTGTATCCATCATTTAGGAAAGTCTAGGGAATAGATATTCCCCATATTAAAAAGAAAAAAAGACTAAGGTCCAGAAAGGTGAAATGTTTACATGTCTGATACCTGACAGCTAGCATTTAGTTCAGTGAGTGAATAAATGAAGTATTTATTCAGACATATTTGCACTTTGAAATCAAATATGGGTTCTAATGTTGTAACTGCCACTTCCTCCCAGTATGACCAAAACCCAGGTGGTCTCTTGACTCCAACAATGTTCTTATTCATGCCACATACTGCTCCACAATTGAAGACGATGCATAAATGGTAGTTGAGAGCTAGACGCGGATTCTATGACAGATCCAAGTTCTACAAGGCAAAACCAAGCACAGAGTTGGGAATCCAACATGTATTAAATAAGTAATAGGGGATAAATCTTTAAATAGATAGACAGGAATCTTGTTGTTTCCTTCCTTCTGAATTCAGCAGTGAAGTTCAACTTCTGTTTACTGAGAATACCTTTGTTTCTGGCACGATTCCTATAGAGTAGAATCAGATAAATGGGTCTACTCATGCTGAATTACCCAGATGAAGTGACCAACAAACGTACACTCTGCCTTCTTCCTCATCTGCTTTTTTTTTTTTTTTTTTTTTAACCATTTGTCCCTAATGTCATTTGGGAGAGTTTAAAATTCTGAGTTCTTCAAATTTTTCCAACCGCTTTTCCCACCTACATCAACCTCTTCAACCACAGTAGCCCAAGAGTGGCCACTATTAGGCTATCATGTTAATCATCCCAGATGGCCTAACTGTTCAACACCAAAGCTCAGGGGTAGTTGGAAACTAAACACTCCTTCAGTCACTGCAGTGAGAACAATATAAGCGCATCTGAAAGGAGAGTGGGGAGAAGGTCAAGGCAACAGGGCAAAGATATTCCTGTGGGACTGAATGGTGCTGCTCTTGGCAGAGTGCACTCCTGCTATGGATTGAATATTTTTGTCCCTTCAATATTTTTATGTTGAATTCCCAACCCCAAGGTGAGGGCATTAGGGGGTGGGGCATCCTGAAGCCCTAATGAATGGGATTCATAGCTTTATAAAAAGAGACCTGAGAGAGCTCCCTTGCCCCTTCCACATGAGGATGCAACAAGAAGATGCCTTCTATGAACCAGCAAGCAAGCCCTTACCAGGCACTGAATCTACCAAGCCTCCAAAACTAAGAAATACATTTCTGTTGTTTATAAGCTACCCAGTCCGTGGTGTTTTGTTATAGCAGCTTGCAGGGACTAAGACAACTCACCGTTACTATCTTTGGTGGAATTCACCTTCATGCATTCCATTCCAAGAGTAGGAGCTTGAAGAAATGTTTCCGATAAATTACACTCAATATTTTTTACCAGGAGAGCCATGTAGATGGGTCAGATGCAAGAGACTGTCAAGTGTCATATTTTCAGCCATTTTGAGAGATGCTAAGAAGGCAATTAAGGTGTATATATAAGATATTCCTGCATTGTTACCTGGTCATTCCAACCCAGCTTCTCCTAACTCTGGGTTCTGTTTTTATGTGGCCTTTTCGGATATCAAGACCTTTGGCCCACATTTCCACCATTCCATCATTTACGTAGCAACTGCTCCAACAGTAATAACAGGAAAAATCTTACTAACCTAATTATTAATTATGCTAGCACCATAGTAGACATCCTTTTTAGAGAACAAAATAAATCCAAAAGCCATTTTGTGAAGAGAAGAATTTTTTCAAGTCAACAGTTGAAAGCAATATGCCCTCACTTTATGAGATCAGTGACTGTCCCTTTCCCAGCACTTAGAACTATCATGGCATATAGATGTTCAATAAGTACTTGTTCAATGAATGAATGTAAATTTGAACAAATAATGGACTAAGGAATCAGAAAAGGGTGCTAATTTAATTACTACTACTTCTTGATCTGACCAATATGACTTCAGACAAGGTACCCAACTCTCAGAGCCTCCTTTTTTTTTTTTTTTTTTAAATCTATAAAATGCTAGTGTTATTTTTAAGATTAGAGATAAAGTATTTCGAGCATCTAACACAGTACCTGGCTCATAAGAGGGATTTAATAAGTGAGAGCTCTTATTATTATACTTATAAGTGTATCTATTTGGGGGCACTGAAGAAGTCTGAAAACTCCTTTAATTTCAAAGACCTAATAATCAGTGCCACCGATTAGTCATCAGTGTCACCAACAGGGCACAGCGTTGGATGTCAGAGGAGACATCAGAAGCAGGAAATGGGAAGGGTGGAAGGGGTGAAGTAGGAATAAATGAATGGATAGGAAAGGCAGGCAAAGAACGGGAGCTCAGTGGAGGAGCGGTGACTTGCCATGAATTCCTGCCTTGTTAGCACTTGGGACAGTGGGCCCTATCCGCATAAGAAATTGCATTTCCTTTCCTCAAGAGTCCACTCAGACTGCAGGAGAGACACAACTTGACAACTTTTGAATGGACACCTGAAAAAAGTCCTCTTATTTTCTGCCACTGCTTTGTGTTTCATTGTTTTGTTGGGCCAACTTAATATTAACTATTTCAATTTAGCAGATATTTCTGGAGAGCAACACCAAGTTCAAAACCCAGTTCTTGGCACTCAAGCAATGATATACTAAATATTTTTCACCGAAGACTACAGAAGATCTTACATCCCTGTGACATCTATAGGTGTGTATTTCTCTCACCACCTTGACAAAATTAAATTGGCTTTCTCATATGCAAGGAGAAATATACTTTCTAGTACCCAAGTGTTAAAGCCAGCATACTGTTACTTTTGTACTTTGAAACTATAAATGGGATATAGGTGGGGGGGAGAGAAGAAATTGGAATTGCTCTCATTAAGGGAGAAAAATCTTTTCCAGATAACCTATTCAAGAAGAGATAATTCTCAGGTTTCCACTTTGGATACTGACATTATCCAGAAAGTCATCGAAACAAGATTGCTGTGATACATTATATTGTCATATCCACATATCCATTTAGGAAAAAAATACATTGGCAATAGTTCTTCAGCAGAATTCATTATGTTCTCTGAATGAATAAGATTGAGAAGGCGAAACATCAAAAAATGATATTCTCTCCAAAAGTAATTCTTCATAAAAACACCAGGACTTTTGGCACTCTGTAAATACCATTTTTGTAACAATTATAATTAAAAGAACCAAAAGGAGGTCAGAAAAATGCAGAACCCAGTGAAAAATGCCCCCATGCCTTACTCCATGAAAATGTCTAGAATGATTTTAAGTACTGGAAATATGCAAATGAATGACGAATATTCCACAACAACCTCCACTTGAACAAAACAATGCTTTTGAATTGGCGTAAGTTCCTTGAATAGTATTCTGAAGTGAGTCTGTGCCAAAAATATAAAATAAGAGCAGCACATTACAGTAGCCAACAGTCAAACAAACAAACTGGCCCTTCAGGAGAAACTGAAGGATTTCAAGTTAATGCCCAATTCACTTCAATACAACAAAAACATGTTAACTTTCAAGGTGCTGTGAGAGATACAAGGGTGTATCAGTCTGTTCTCACACTGCCGATAAAGACATACCTGAGACTGGGTAATTTGTAAAGGAAAGAGGTTTAATTGACTCACAGTTCCACATGGCTGGGGAGGCCTCACAATCATGGCTAAAGAGCAAAGTCACATCTTACATGGCAGCAGGCAAGAGAGTGTGTGCAGGGGAACTGCCCTTTATAAAACTATCAGATCTCATGAGACTTATTCACTTATCCACTTATTCACTGTCACAAGAACAGCATGGGAAAGACCTGTCCCCATAATTTAATTACTCCCACTGGGTCCCTCCCATGACACGTGGGACTTATTGAAGCTACAATTCAAGACGACATTTAGGTGGGGACACAGCCAAACCATATCAAAGGTGGATGTAGCCTGATTCCTGTTTTGTGAGGTTTGCAATCTAATGAGTTAGATGGACAGCTACCCTTGCAATTACAACACAAGGCAGGATTTATTATTCATTCAACCAATATGCACTGAGCACCCACTGTGTGTCCGTCTCTGTTCTGAGTGCTAGAGATAAAGCAGAAAACAAGGATCTCTGCCTTCCTGGTGTGGGATTCTAACATGTGGATTGTTGGAATGACCATGAGTGATATGGAGGAAAACAAAGCAGACAAGGGGGATGCAACCTGGGCTCCAATGATAAAGCCCAGGGGAGTAGGAGTCCTCACTGAGAAGGTTGCATTTGAATAAAGACCTGAAGGAGGTGAGTGAGTCATTAGGGTGGCTGGGGAAGAGCCTTCCAGGCAGAAGAAAGAGCAAGGACAGAGTAAACACTATGCCTGGCATGTGCAAGAAACAGCAATAAATAAACATCACAAAGAAATTAATCTTGACTGTGGAATAGGAGAAAACATCATAGAAAAAGATGACATCTGACCTAAATCTTGAAACAGTGCCTTAGGCGGAGAGGGAGGACGGTGACATGCAGAGTGAGCAGCACGAGCAGGGAGCAGAGTGAGAACGAGACGCAGGTCAGCTGTGCTGGCACCCACCTGTCTCTTCCAGC
Source organism: Macaca mulatta (assembly GCF_049350105.2). Taxonomy (NCBI): domain Eukaryota; kingdom Metazoa; phylum Chordata; class Mammalia; order Primates; family Cercopithecidae; genus Macaca; species Macaca mulatta. Next base: position 19,218,538 of record NC_133409.1, on the reverse strand, counting down.
TCTGGTTCCGTGTGTTACTGGTGTTCATTACTTTATCAACAGCTCCCTGCTGTTTCTTTCTGCCATTCACATCCTCATCTACCTCTATTTTTTCCTGCCTGGAGTGTGCTGTGGTCATCACCCCTTCTTCCTCCTGTCTCTGGGCATAGTCCCTGCCCCAGAAAACCCATCTGTTTTCTCACCTGACTTAACATATATATCAGTTATCCTCAGGTCAGTATCTGAGTCACAATCTAATCAATAGTGCTGTGAATTATGGAAGGAATGATCAGGGTGTAGGAAACATTTGCAACCACCTATAGGAAGAGCAGCTGTCAACACTGGGGCCTCTGCAACCTGCAGGTGTCTGCAGGGGCTCTGAAGAAAGAGCTCACAGTGTCCTCTCCACATTATCTATTTGCCAGTTTAGGCCTCTGTATCTCTCATGCCGCTTCCACCCTGGTTCACCAATCTAGAAGTCACTTATAGAGAAAACCAGTGTCACCTGCTCCCCTGGTGTTTCTGAGCTTCCTCACTGTGCAGCCCTTGTGCCGTGACACCCTCATGGTGAGCATGGATGGCAGACTTGGAAGCTGTGACAGTAATGTGGGCTGAAGATCACTTTAGAGGATTGCACATTGAAATGCACACAAAATTTCAGGACACTGGAGGAAAAGAGAGAAATTGACAAAGGCTAGGGTCAAAGAGCAATGCTTACAGGGTTGGGTCTAAGGCACCTCCCCTCAGCCCTGGCAGTCCCAGCATAGAAGGAGCTAGGTAGGAATTTCCAGCAGCCCTGGCTGCACACTAGAATCACCTGAGGATCTTTTAGAAAACTGATTCTTCGTCCCTAATTAAATGGGAATCTCTGGGGTAAGGCCCAGGCAGGTATTTTCTTGGCAGTTCCATGTGCAGCCTAGGCTGTGAGCCATGGAGGCAGAATCAAAGCGGCCTTCTCCTCACTACAGATCCTGCTTCCTGTGCAGCTCTATACAAAAGATTCTGCCTGCCTGGGAAGGACTCCCCCTTTTAGCCTCCCTACCACTCCTGTATCTCCACAATGGGGTGTCAACCAGACAGTTCTTCAGAGGAGATGAAAATAGATGGCTACGTGTTAGAACACTGGGTCAGACCTTGGATCCAAGCCAGCAGTGCAACCTTGGGCAAATTATTTAACCTCTCCTGGCCTCAGTTTCTTCACCTGTAGCCAGATGGCAATAATCATACACACCTCATGGGGCTGTGATGATTCCATGATATCATAAGTGCACAGCCCCTCGCATAGTGCCTGGCACACAGTAGGAGGCGCTATTTGCTGTCAGTGTTATGTATCTTAACCCGGCTTATGCAAGTCCTTACCCTGCCCTCCAGACACAAGGCTTGCGAGTTTCTTGACTCAATGTACTCTCAAACTTGAATTGTTTTAAATTTCTCTCTCCTCCTCCTCCTCCTTTTCCTCGCCACCCACCGCCTCCCGCTACCGCCCGCCGCTCCTCTCACTCTGTCTCTCATGCTCCCACATACACACACTCTGTGGTGTCTATCACATCCCGGTCTTGCTCCCTCTGCCTGGCCTGGCCTCTCTCTGTCCTTCCAGGCATGGACCCCTATGCAAGCTCAAATCACCTCCCTGGAAACTGTCCCTGAACAAGCCCCTGCACCCTATCTCAACCGGAATCTTCTCTGTGCTACTGAAATGTCCCATACATATTTCTAACTGCATTTACCACATTATATTCTATCTGTGCATGTAGCTCTTGCCCCCACTACAAATGGGCATCTTAAAATGCATTATTTGTCTTATATTTTTGGTGCTTAAAACAATGTCTGGTACACAATAAACACTCAATAAATGTTGACTGACTGAATAAATGCTCTAAAATATCTTTCCTGGTGGCATATTAAGACATCTAGTCCCCTCCTCTTAGCCTAAAATTTATACCATTGGCATCATTTTCATGGGTTAAACAAGGAATACACCACCACATGGGTAGATTCTCTATGCAAGTCTAGCTAAAATACAACTGTGTATACACGTGCACATGGACACATGATACTACAGAGGGGCAAGGACTATCTACTGCAGCCATCCTCATCACCTCCCTCTCCGTTGGTGTCCTCTGAGGAACAGTGGGGTCATGGACTAGAGAAGCTCTCAGGTTCTCTCCAATCCTGGAACTTCGTAGAGGCAGGCTCAGGTCTTTGGGAAGTGCAAAAAAGCTGACTCTGAGGGAAGAAAATGGAGAACTGGACAGGGCAGTGAGGAACCAGGCCCACTGTCATCCCTTGATGGGTAGAAGACAAGATGGGAATGATGAGATCTGTGCAAGAAGATCATTCAGGAAGGGCAGATCTATATGCAGGGTCTAGAGGAAATGGAGAAGGAGGTGAGAAATAGGGGGTAAGAGGAGGATGAGATCCTCTCACAGCAAGCACTGTGGAAGGGTTTGGAGTGGGGGAAAGATGAAATTGGAGGGTTGGTTGGGGATCAAGTTGACAAAAACAGAACGTGGATAAGAGGACAAGGAGGACAGAACAATGAAAATGTCATGTAAGGCACATTAACATTAGCCCTGAAAATCTCCTGGAAGAAAGTCAAAACACAAGTCCTCTGAATTCAGACTGGCTTGAAAGAGAACCTGGGCTTCTGGTGGTGAATGGGACAGGAGACTCAAGGTCCAGCCGTTAGCCTCCCCTTCAGACCTACCAAAACCCAGCCTTCGTTCACATTAGGTGCACACACATTGTTTGGTGAAGACTTTATTCAGTGCTCACAGAGAGGATAACTATTTATAAGCCTGCCTTTTCCCCCCTTGAATCTGGCCAAAACCTTTGCTTCAATTGGACCAGGCAATCTCCATCGCTTCAGGCCGTAATACTGTTCTGTTTGCTGTTGCTTTTAGATTATAGGTGAACAGCACGGAAAATGCTATTTGTGACCAGGAGCACATTTCTGGAAAATGCCTGCCCTACTGGTATTTGGCTGAATTTTGAATGGCTGTCTTTCTGACTACCTTGGCCAGCCAGTTGCTGTGCAAACAAGAGGGTGATCTTTACTCATTCCCAACATTTATACGGCATAATAAGATATGACAGACTTTATAGGAAACTATGCATAAATTGATATCAAAAATTGATGCATTGGTTGTCTGAAAACAAAATCACATTTGCTGATAAGCTTTAATTTATTGTGGGAACAAGCAATAAAATGAAGGTTTCCTTTGGCAAAGTTTTACTGGAAATTCATAAAATCATGCAAGTGTACTGATTACAAATCAGCCATCTATACCATGCACAGATATGATCATTGTACAGTCCTTATCTTTCTTATTTTGTCACTTTTGGCACCAGTTTGTGTTTGAGACCCTCTCAACTATGATATAAGCTATGAGAATATTGAAAAAGGGAATCATTAATATGCAAAAAATAAATTAAAATTTAGGGTGCAAGTAAGATAATAATTCAAAATGTTTATATGGTAAAATATTTAAAAATTAAATTGAAGTGAAAAACGTATTAAATGATTATGAGAGAGGAATTTCCAAATGGAAGCATATACCACAATCACTCCCTTGGCACCAGTGTAAGGGCACGTTGGAATATTAAATGCCCACATGGTTACAGGCAAGGCTTATTGTGACCACTGATAACGAATGTTACTAATCAGAAAGAGAAGTACAGAGAGAAACAATAGTAAATAATGATTTCACAGAAGGGACATTTGTGGATTTTTTATTTTTACATAAAAAGAAACTTAATCAGATAAAGATACTGAGTAGGTCTCTGGCTTCTTAGGCCCAAGAACAAACTCTACAGTAGATAGTTTCAAAATTCAGTTTCCTGGAAGAAGTATTTTAAGAAATTTTTTAAAATTTCAAATTGTCCCCCTTCTCCTACTTTTTAATCGTGATATAACACCACGTTCCCTAAGAAGTTTAAGGGCACTTTGTTCTCTATATGGCATATTCTTTTACAAGACATCTTTTATGATCTAATATTTTATGTATTTTTATACTGTGAAAAACTATTATCAAAAGGGGGAAATACTTCGCAGTTTTTTACTTCCTAAATTCATAGGAAAAGTCACTTTTTAAAAGTTTACTTTTATAACATTTTAAGAAAGCAATAAAACCTACATTTCCTCCTTTGTATTCTACTTTATGAATTCTCTCCTGAAATATGGTCTACTTAAATTTCACTTACCTCCTTTTTTTTTCCTTTTGATAATCTGTAGTAGATATTTGCATTAGATTGCTCCTGAAATGTATGACAATTGGAACATTAAAATGGTTTCCACCTCCATTTCCAAAAATTACTCTCGCAACTTTGATGCATCTGCAAAGTTAGGCATTCAGTGGTGATGCTCGCCTGATTTTTAATGTGAAACATTTGAGTGCAAAGTTAGATTTTTCTATTTATTTATTTTTTAGAGACAGGATCTTGATCTGTTGCACAAGCTGGAGTGCAGTGGCATGATCGTAGTTCACTGCAGCCTTGAGTTCCTGGATTTAAGCAAACCTCCCTGCCTCAACCTCCTGAGTAGCTGGGACTACAGGGGTGCACCACCATGGTCAGCTAATTTTTAAATTTTTTTTGTAATATGTCTGGGTGCGGTGGCTCACACCTGTAATCCCAGCACTTTGGGAGGCCGAAGCAGGTGGATCACAGGGTCAGGAGATTGAGACCATCCTGGCTAACATGGTGAAACCCCATCTCTACTAAGAATGCAAAAAATTAGCCAGGCGTTGTGGTGGGTGCCTGTAATCCCAGCTACACAGGAAGCTGAGGCAGGAGCTTGCAGGGAGCCGAGACTGCGCCATTGCACTCCAGCATGGGCGACATAGCGAGGCTCCGTCTCAGACAAAAAAAAAATGTAACAACAGGGTCTCTATATTGCCCAGGCTGATCTCAAACTCCTGGCTTCAAGCAATCCTCCTGCCTTGGCCTTCCAAAGCACTGGGATTACAGGCATGAGCCACCATCTCCCACCCCAGATTTTTCTATAAACTAGCAATTGCATAGGTAACTTGAGAAGTACATTTGAAAAATTTGGTAACAACATTAAACAAGCTTTTTATTCATTGTGAAATGCTTTCAGTAGTGACTGAAAGTTACTTTTCTCTCTCATTGTAAAACTAACACAGTGCAACTCAATAGAATGTTTTAGGATGATGAAAATGTTCTATGTATGTGGTGCTTGATAAGGGAGGTGCTGGTCACATTAAAGAGCTGAAAGGTCATTAGTTTAACCAGGGAATTAATTTTAAAATTTTTATTTAATTGTAATTACTTTAAATTTAAATAGCTAAATATGGCTAGTGGCTACCATACTGGACAACACAGAACAAATAGATGTGGCTTGTTACGTACATACTTCGTTTCATTGAGATGGAACCTTTGTTTGTATTTTCACTTACCCCATGTGCTCCTCAATTTTCTTATCTAGATGAAGGTGTAGATTACATGATTTCTAATACTGTTTACAGCTGAAACTTGTCTGATTCTCCTCTTTATCCCAAAATAGCACACTCTTTAAAACCAGCTTTAATTCTATCACAGATCTAAACTCCAAATCTAATAATATGAGCCTTTAGTATCCGTAAGAATTATCCTATATATTTGAGTTTTATACAAAATCTTTGAAGTCAACATTATCATAACGACTTTTCACAAAGGTGGCAGAAAACATTTTTTCTGAAAGTATCTTTGCACAATTGCAATTACATAAAAAATACTAGCAAAACTTTCTCCTTAATAGCTCACCTAACCTTCCTTTCTCTCTTCTCTACCCCCCAGAGAACTTTTCGGTGATGTTACTGAACTCTCCTTACAATAGCAAGCATAATGCTTTATTTGTTTGGCATCCCACCCTCTGCTAGATGTTATATTAAGATTCTTGTTGAAGGTGTGTGTCTCAATTGTCTCTGCATCTCCACCTCCTGGAAAGAAAGATGCCTGGCCAGTGATGAGACCAATATGCCAATGATGTTAATATTTACTAAGAGCATTTTATGTACCAAGCATTGGGCTAAAGGATTTGTATTCTCACTTCTCACTCACAACATCTATGAGGTAGATACTATTACAGTCTCTGTTTAATAAATGTTTGACAAATGGACAAAGAAACAATCCAGAAACTTGGCTTTTTCTTTTCCTGGAGTTTGACTTGCGCATTATGGAAAAACAAAGAGAATTTATTGGCAGCTTTTTCTACAATGACAAAGCCTTAGCAACAGTTTTTCTTCACTGCAAAACATATGTGTCTGCCTAATATTTTTAACAACTAAGGGTTCAAAGAGCAACACTGAGAGCTATAAGGAGCCAGATGTATTCATTGACATTCACACTAGATTGGAGCTAGTTGCTTACTCTCTTTTTCTGTACTTTTTACTCTCAGCAGTTGTCTTAATCACCTGACATGCTCCTGAGCTGGTTCAGTAGTCTCAATTAAATTACAAGATGAAAATACAAGTTGTAAAATCTACAGGTTTATTTTGTTTTGATTTGTTTTACTTTTTTAAATCTCTTAGACTCTAATGTGTGCTTATTGAGTAGTGTTTATTTTTCAATGAAAGCCTGCTTACACATCATCAATATTTCTCTGAGATCCTTTCTACTAGTGTGTAAGATTCGTGAAGGCAGGGACTTTGTCTGGCTTGCTCATCTCTGAATATATCCCCAGGCCTTGGAAAAGTTCCTGACATGTATGCACACAATCAACATTAGTTACATAAGTAATAACCAAAATTCTAAATATTTACATGGTTGCACTATGTTTCTCTGCCTCACTTTTTTTTTTTTTTGGTGCAATTTTGCCACCTTTAAAAAAGATTATTATTTACATAAAATAATCAGAACATGGAACAAAAATGCAGCATACAAAATTGAAAGTGTTAAAAATTCTTAAAATGTCAATTAGTTAAGTAGATTAAGATGTGATCACAGAAACTTTTCAGTGGTTAACCAGAGGTACATATCAGAATTATCTGGAAGAGCTCTTTAAAACTACAGAGGCTCAGGTCTTTCTCCAAGAGATACTGATTTAGTAAGTTCAGGGTATAGTCTGAAAATCCACGTTTTCATAGAGCATCCCAAGTGATTGTCTTTTACTTTTTCCTTTTTCAGTAAGCTGTATAGTTGTGTTAGAGAGAGAACAGCAGGCTATATGTACATATATATACACACACACATATATATTTATTTTATACATATATATATAAATTTCTCCATATATAAGTCTCTCTCTATATATGTCTATATATATAAGTCTCTCTCTCTCTCTCTCTCTCTATATATATATATATTTGTCCTTTTTGACTGATTGATTTCACTTAGTATAATGTATTCAAGGTTCATCCATGTTGTAGCATGTGTCAGAATTTCCTTCTTTTTTAAGGCTGAATTAATATTTCATTTGTATGTATAGATTACATTTTGTTGATTAATTCATCTCTTGATGGACACTTGTATGCCTGGCTTCTTTCAGTAGGCGTAGTGCCTTAAGATTCACCCCTTTTATGACTTGTATCTGTTGTTATTTGCCCAGGTAATTTTGATAGTTCTCAAACTCTGCTAGCCATATGAATGCTGAAATGCCCAAATTTGGAATCAAAATTGTTTTGGGTTAAATGTGTGTGTATTTTCTTTCCTTCTCTGGTTTATTCTTGACCAGTTAGCTTACTATTTGTTTCTCAATGGTAAAAAATTTGTATCACTCTTGGGGCATGTTCTATGACAAGGGCAAGGAGTGGATCATGGTAATAATTTACACTTGTATAACACTGACCATTGACGGTACTCATTTTCATGCCTGTTTCCAGCATCATCTACATCAAAGGCAATTCCTAAAAAATTGGTAATTAAGTAGAATTTTCTTCCAATAATGGAGGAATTTGGTTTTTTATTTTGTTTTTAATAAAGACGGGGTTTCACCGTATTGGCCAGGCTGGTCTCAAACTCCTGACCTCAAATGATCAGCCCACCTTGTCTTCCCAAAGTGCTGGGGTTACAGGTGTGAGGGTATTTCTATTTTAAAGAGGTTTTCAGAGGATTGGAGAACTCACAGGACTAAAAGATGTCATTTTTATGCTTTGTGTCATGTAACCCTCTTATTAACCTCTTATATGTCTTACAATGACCTCTTATATATCGTTATCCCCACCTTATCTATGTGAAAGCCTAGACCATGAAGGATTAAGTAGTAATGTGCTTAAGGCTCACACACTTGGCAAGTAGTAAAACCATCATTTGAACCTAATTCCTCTGATCCAGATTCACTGCTCATGGCTTCCTGTGCATCTGTTTGAAAGGTACAAGGAAGGCTCCCATGACAGAAATTAACTCACCCACCAGCCCAGCAGGGTGCCTGAAATGCCTGAAGTAAATTGACATCTTTTGGTCCTGAGAGTTCTCCAATCCTCTAGAAACCCCTTTAAAATGGAAATATCCTACGGATGAGTTGCAGCGACAGCAGATTCACCCAGGGGGAATCAGTTTATAGCAACAAAAACAACAGCCACTTATTGAACCTGTTCCTACATACATTAGATACCTCACTTCATTCTCAAAATCATCTTCTGAGCTCAGCATTATTATCCCCATGTAACAAATGAATAAACTGGCCCAAGAATACTTAAGTAACTTCTTCAAAGTTACATAGCACATAGCTGGAGGATCCTATTTCTTAATCTGAAATCTGCATATGTGTATAGATAGTGCTTTTCCATACCAACTCTTACCAGACTTTCTTCCAATAAGATGCTGAACAAGGGAGATGAAAAGTTGGGACACCTTGAGGCAAGTGGCTGGGAAAAGGAGTCAGGTTGGACTTCGTGTATAAGTGTGTCTGGAGCTGGCTTGAATTACTATTTATGAATGACTAGCTATAAAAAAAAAAAAAAACTTATAAAGACCTCTCTGTTTTTTTTATTTTTACTCTTTTTAAAAAACATCTCCCTCTACAATGAATACTTTGCTTGTGTAGAATGTGTATTTGGCAGTTTTTTCTTGGTCTATCCAGGGAGTATTTTTGAAATGTTGTTTCTTACTGAGCGCCCTAAGGAACTGATGATATTAATCATGCTGAAGAAAGAACAAGAATATAAGATTCACACTGCTCTTTGATTAAAGCTTCTTAGATAGAATTTTACCTCAAGAGCTTTGTTGTGTTAATGGCCTCCTATAGGTATTTTTCTGAGCGGTCTCTGAGGGTTTTGTTTCCTAGTTCCCTGTAATACTGCCTGTCAGCTTCCAGGCTGCATGTATTTCACTTCAAAAGAGAGCCTGGGTGATCTGCCTATTTCTGCATTTTAGAGCAGAGTCAAACAATGCCAAATGGGCTTTCACGTGTTGACAAGAAGTCAGCAGGAAAGGCTAGTCAGGTAATCATCAAGTTGATATATTTGAGACGCTGTGCAATGATTTCAGCTTTGCCTCAACGAAGTGCTCTCCCTGCACAGTGGGTATCGATTAATCAGGTGGGGTTCAACTTAGGGTCCTAGTTATGCTGTTTGTTGTCTCAGTGCCTTAAATAGGAATATGTGATATAAAGCTCTGTTATTGGAATAAAACTCTACCTAATTACCAATTTCTTAAGAACTGCCTTTTGATGTAGATGATGCTGGAAATAGAATGCCTTTTGATCCTCCTGAATATTTAACAACCTTCATTAAAAAGATACAACTTTAGAAAACTAGTTTACTAGAATTCAATGACTCTTTTGCTGAACCAAAATAGTTTTAGATATTTATGACTATTTTTGATATATTGCCCTACATTTTACAAATAATTTTCTCAGAATATTCAGACATTTTTAAGTGACTTTCAGAATGCACCTTTTGAATTTTAAGCCTCAGTAGAGAAATTTCTACTGAAAAACATAAAAGTTTTTAAGTTGTATATGCTTTTCCTAATTGAAAGGCATGTGTTAGATTGCCCTGGATATGTGATGCTAGAAAGCTCAAGTTGTAATTCTTTCTAAAAATATTTCAACTTCATAAGTGTTTTGTATTTTTTAAAAAATCATTTAATTTATTGAACATATTTTATTTTACATATTTCAGTGGAAAATCGCATCTTCCAGAGAAAAAAAATCAATTATATTTTATTTGCTTTCCCCAGACTGAGTTTAATGACAACCCAAGATATATAAACTTATATCCTGGCTGCTTTTCTTAAGAGATTTCCAGCAAAGGTAGCCACCCAGGTATATTGTTTGTGCCACACAACTAGACTCACCCCATGGGTCAAGCTTTGAAACATTGCATCTTACTTGCTCATTTTATAGGATATTTTCTTTGCTACCATCTAGCAATGTTCTGGAGAGAAATACAACAAATGACCCGAAACAACGTAAACCTGAAAATCGATAGCTGATTGTTAATAATATGATCTAAAAGACAGATTTCAGTTACATTGTCTCATGGACCAAGAAAGCAGGATAATAATGTTAAATCCTTTGTGTATTATTTTTTTCTCTGATTATCAAGGTTTGTTTTCATTAGCTGGTCCCATTAGATTTAAAAAAAAAAAAAAAAAAAAAAAAAAGCTAATCATGGACAGAGCTGCTTACCAAAAAACTGAACCATAGTAATGGAAAAGTATTAATAATCTGTTTGATACAGGCAAAAACAAAAGCAAAACACAAAAACCTCCTGTATTATTTTAGTCACATATGTGGTTGGGTGCCAGGGAATGGGTATGGTCAGTTGAAGCCCTTGTAGAATAAGAAGCTGTAGACTGAGAAGAATGAAAGGAATTGATAAGCGTTAGGAGTTTCAGTCTGGCCAATACGCATCCTTGGCACACCCTGCATTCCAGGGTTTCATATTCCCTCTGAGGTCCAGGGCAGGTCTGACTTGGGTTGGGACTCAGGAGCTGGGATTGTATGGGGTTTTCAGCCCAGTAGTTTAGTGCAACATCAGGAAAAACAGGGGTCTAAGGTATCAGGTCCATGGTGGTTGTCAGTCACAGCAAGAGCTGGACAAAAAGGCAGGCATGGCAAAGGGAGATGTTGAAGGCACTGCCAGCTTTGACCTCAGCCTTAGAGAGTGGATGTGATAATGATCATGGTAAAGATCAGTGAGAGAGCTGGTATCCTTATATAATTCTTGAATAAAGAAATATACAGAGCAACAGTGAATTCTCCTCCCTAGTGCATCCTGAGAAGTTCACAGGGTTGTAAAATCTTGGAATAAAAAAAAAATGTCTTGGAGTTACCACATACCATCATATGCAAAGAATTATTAAATTTCCAAAGTAACATTTGTACATGCAAATGAATATGTGTTCCATACAGAGTACATGTTAGCCAAAGATCCATAGCTATAGGACCTACTTGTCTGGAAGGCAGACTGAATTTCTGAACTAGGCGTGAAGCAGGTCGAGTCGTGGATTAGCAGGCTGAACGGGATCATGGATCTGTATGCTTTCATTCAAAAAGTGACTTGGCTGGAGAGGAGACCTTATGTTAGGAAAGACAAGAAATGGACCTTGAATGTCTGGCTTAAAAGTTGGGATTTTATTTAATTGGACAATTATTCATTTTTATTTTTATTTTCTTGATACTTTTTGAAGAATTATCCTTTAGGGTATTACCTTATTCTGTTCAGTTTTCAGTCAGAAATACTCTTAATTGCTTTTGGACATTCAAATTCTGAAGTGGGAAAACTTCAAGCCATGTAATGTTGGCTTAGTTTTCTCATTTCTACAATGAATGTCTTGGGCTAGAAGATATTTGAGGTCTCTTCCAACTTAGAGTGTTGAGCCTGGGTAGTGTAAAAACAATCTGTATGGCCGGGCGCGATCGCTCACGCCTGTAATCCCAGCACTTTGGGAGGTCGAGGTGGGCGGATCACCTGAGGTCAGGAGTTTGAGACCAGCCTGACCAACATGGAGAAACCCCTGTCTCTACTAAAAATACAAAATTAGCCTGGTGTGGTGGCTACATGCCTGTAATTGGGGCTGAGGCAGGAGAATCGCTTGAACCCAGGAGGCAGAGGTTGCAGTGAGCTGAGATTGTGCCATTGCACTCCAGCCTGGGCAACAAGAGTGAAACTCCATCTAATATAAAAAAAAAAAAATTAATAATCTGTATATACACTTGACATTGAAATAAGAGAAAAGTTTTCATTGGCTTAATGATTCAGTATCCAAAAATAAATAATGCTGCGGATTGGAAGTTCAGAGTATCCAATGTTACAATCTTGTTTAAATCACAATAATGTTATGACCCACAAGTCATCCCGTGTTCCTTGCTTCTGTCCCCACACTTTACCTATAACATACACACTCCTCCAAGGTAGGGAAGGTGGACGTGGTGGAGGCATAGTTGGTTCTATGTATTTCAGTGTATTTGTAACCTATGTTAACAGAAGGGTGGGTTTCACATCCTAGGTGCATTATTCTCTTCCAACCTTGAGTTAACAAGGATTTCCGTGAATGTAAGAGGGAATATCATTGAAATAAAAATACCTAATGCCACAATTGCTCCAAACTAAACGTCATCTACCACTCTATTGAAAATGAATTCCAGAGATTTTCTAACTGGATGCCATAAATGCCTTCTCTCTTGGCTGAGAATTCCCTGGGATTTCTGAAAGTTAGACCCACTCCATGAAGGTAGAGTTTATGTTATACACACTTGTATCTCCAAACCCAGACAAAATCTAATGAAAAGTACGATCTCACTAAATTGTGTGATAGGTGAATGAATGAATGCTTATGTGAATGATGAAATGTTTACACACAGCCCCCAAAGGTCAGCCTCGAAGGATGGTATGGGTATCCTGCAGAGTGGCTCCTAAGGGCTCCAGGTAGCAAAGCATGATTTTAAGGGCTCATCACACATTCTGGAAACTGTCAGCTTAGCAAGACTGGCTAAGAAGAGTGACAGACAATCGCGGCTGGACCTTCCCTTCAAGTGTTATGCAAGACAGGTTCATTCCCAGGGACAGGTGGTGATGTCTGGACTGGGTCAGGGAAGAGCCCCAGTCTCAACAAGGAGCGAAGCAAGGGTGTAGAAGGTAGAAGCCCCTGGCATCTAGCACCCAGGTGGGGCCTGGGACAGGACTTCCAGCAGGAAGAAGGTAGGACGCACTGTCAGAACTAAGATCTAATATTCATTAACTCCTTATCACCCAAAATTGTATTCCCACCTCTAAAATGTTATTTTTAACATTTGCAAAAAATAAACAATTGTACAGATAAATAAATAAAAATAAGCATTCAACTTGTTTTATGACAGATATGCTAAGGAATGATGTGATAATAACCAAATATTGGAGACAAATATTCAAATATAGTGGTTGGTTTTTAAAATATATGGGAGAGCCATACACTAATACTATACATCTGTGTTAAATTATTTGTAGATATTATTTTAACCTGTGATTAAGTAAAAAAAATAAGGTAATAAATATTAGTATTGTATTTTTTGTAAAAATAAAATTTTATTTATCTACGAAGAAAAGGGTTTGGAAAGTCACAAACCAAGATATTACCAATTTTTTTGTTAGGTAATTAGATTATACATTTTTCCTTTTTTTGCTTATTTAGAAATTTAAATTTTTCTGTAATGCAAAAAAAAATGTAAAATAATTAACAGGCAGTAAATTTGTCCTTGATGCACTGAGTTACAGAAAGAACTCTGAGTAGAATGAATATCACATGTCTTTTGGATGTCCTAGGAGATGAGTTGACACTGGGCTGGTTGCTTGTGTTAGGTGGAGCGAGCAATATCACAGAAACCTCCCACATGGAGATTTCTATTGTATTTGAAAAGCTTAGAACACTGTTATGTGGTGTATAAACTGTGGGTCAGAACAGTAATATAAAAATAATAAAAGTAGTTTTGCTTCAAGAAATCCAACTTAATTTAAAGTGACTGGATTCCGATTTATAGGCCTGAGGTACATTAGAGTTTGAACGTTTTTCGTTTCCTTTCAAATGTACATTAATATTTGGCTCAATGCTCATAGGGAAGCAATTCAGCACCAAAGGTGCAATTATTCTTCCAGAATGCTAAAATCAATTTAGCTGTTTGGCTTATAATAAATGCTGAGTTATATTCTCAGATGCCAAAATTCCTCCAATTATAGGTGTACATTACTGGGACTTCTGAAAAAAGAAATATGTAAGACCTCCCTTTTTAATTCGTGGAATTCAAGCCCTGAAGAAAAAGAACAAAATCCTCTTAAAAATAAGAAAATGTCTAACCTCACCTATAAATTTGTAAAACCAATTTGGTCGCTTGTATTTTTAGAGAGGATTTTGTCATTCTTCCCTAAGAGTATCCGTTTTTCTCCATTAAATATTTTTAGACTCTTTGTTGAAAAGCAACTTTATATCTTACATGTGACTACTAGAAAGGTTCTCAAATCATAGCCTATAAACCATTAATGTCCCCTGATTTTCTGTAACTATTTTCCAATTGAACTGAAAAAAAGAACAAAATAATCACATAAAGAAGTATTTTTTGTCTGTGAGATAAATCTATTGTTCATTTTACACACACACACACACACACACACACACATTTTTAAAATGTAAAAACAGTATATAGAATCTCAAAGTTAGATATGAAAGGCATCAAAGTATGGTTGAAAGAATACAGACATTGAAATCATAGAAGATTGACTTCCTGTCATAGTTTGGACAATTACTGTATAAATGTAGGGCTAAATTACTTCGTTTCTCTGTGCCTCCGTTTCTCCCGTTTACTCCTATCTAGCAGGCTTATAGTTAGGGGAAAAAATTAGGTAAAGGCACAGTCATAATCACTAACGAATACTAAATATTTAATAAATGCTACCGGGGGCTTATCTGTTTATTGTTTGTTTGGGTTTTTTTGTTGTTTTCTGTTTTGTTTTGTTTTGTTTTGAGACAGCGTCTCACTCTATCACCCAGGCTAGAGCAGTGGTGCTCACTACAACCTCTGCCTCCTGGGTTCAAGTGCTTCTCCTGCCTCAACCTCCTGAGTAGCTGGGATTATAGGCACATGTCACCAAACCTGGCTAATTTTTATATTTTCAGTAGAGACGGGGTTTCACCATGTTAGCCAGGCTGGTCTCGAACTCCTGACCTTGTGATCCGCCCACCTCGGCCTGCCAAAGTGCTGGGATTACTTCTTTATTGTTTGTCTCTCTTGCTTTACTGTAAATTTCCTGAGGGCAGAACTGATGTCCTCTTTGAGCCCCACCATTTTGACATGATTTCTAACTCCCAGTAGTTACTTGATAAACATTTGTTGAATGAATTGGTGAAGCATATAGTATACTGCAAAGATTGAGGGCTCCTAATCAGGATTATTTGTGACTTTATTGTAATCAAATATACTAAATCTTCCCATCCTGCCAGAGTTCCAAACCCTTTTAAAATGTATAATTATGATATCACAAATATCTCTTCTATAAATCTTTCATGTTCACTTCTCTAAAAGCTGGAGTCCAGTTCTGTGTGCAGTGCTCTCCCTATGTTGGTTGCTACTTAATCTCCTAGGTTTTTCATGTTGTCCTTAACATTACGCAGTTCTTCCTTATTAAGAAAGTTTAATTTCAATTTGCAATCCCCCTCACTGCCTCCCCAACTTTTGAAAGACCACATTGTTGGTTTTAAAAGAAATGTCACATTATTTTCTGGAAGTCAAGAATTTATCAGATTCTGCCATTTTATCAGAACAAAAGTTCTGACATCTATCAAATGGATGAAGCCTCCCAGTGGTGGTCTAACCACCATGCCAGTGTTGCCATCCGTGTAAGGAAAGACTTTGGCTCACTCACTCCAATGAAATAACTTCTCTACTGCCTTGTTTATCGTCCCTCAGACACTTTGTGTTCTACTTTTCCCTTTAGGTTTGTGGACATCCATTCACTGTTTGCCTCTTCTTAAGCTTTGCTATTCTTACTCCTTTAGTGCCTTTGCTGTTTTTGAATCAGGTGAATTTTCTCATAGGAACAGTACATGTTATGCTTTGATTACAAACAACCCTCCGATTTAAGTGATTTAAAATATATGTTTTCTCTTTCTCAAGCTATGTATCCATCATGGCTTGGGTACTCCTGTGTTCCCCTTGGCCTTCGTCCAGGACCAGACAAACGGAACAGCCACACTATCTGGAGCATTCCCAGACACTAGACATGGTGGCAGAGAGAAAAGAGACCCACATTTCACACTAACTGTTAAAACTCTCACCTAGAGGTAACATGTGCCATTTCTGCTCATGTTTTATTGGTCAGAATAGTCCTATTCTACTCCTGTCTTCTAAAGGTGATGGAGAGATATTCTCCTGCCACCTGTCGGAAAGAAGAACTGTAAACATCTTGTGAAGAGATTAATGACCGAGACATATACCTTTCTATCAATTCATTTTGGTCATGAGGCCTGTCTAACCTGTGGGAGCTCATGTTTACTTCCATGTTTTAAACTTTCAAATTTATTTAATTTGTTCACTATATATTCTTGAGTAGAGAAATGAGAACCAGTAGCCGAGATAATGGTAAATAATAGTAATAACACCATATGATTGCTTTCTTATATATAGATTGTTTATAATGCAGTTAACTCCCATCCTTAAGAAATACATAAAGTGTTTGAGAATCACTGGTCTCCAGGAAAGAACATCAAACTCTTAAAGACAAAACACAGATTTGCCCTTGTGTCTCTTCTTTGTGTTACCTGCCTGACTATAGATCAATGGCTCCTTTCTATATGCCATTGTTTTTCCACTGAAAATTACACCTGGCTATGACTTATGTGGAAATGGCTAAGCTGGCAATAATAGTATAGGTGTCCATACATGCTCCCTCAGAGTCTCAATGGTACCTCAAGGTCATCTGCCTTGAGGACTGGTAAATCTGGTCATAATATGGATAATTTACAACTGGAGAAATAAAGGAGTTCTCCTTGCCATGCAAAGAAGGCCTCTTTGAAAGTTAGTATCAGCATTAATTCCCTTTATGACCTGAGGCAAATCACTTAATTGCTAGCTGTCTTCTTTTTCTGATCCAAGGATAATATTAACATACTTCTCTAGGTCCTTGTGAAGCATAATATATAGAATTGATTGCAAAAGCATTTTCAGAATATGAGACACTATAGAGACATTTGATGAACTCTGAATTCCCTATGTTGCCCACAGTGCCACTCCTAGAGGTAGATGTCTGGGTAGGGAGTGAAATATTTGAGGGAAGGGGTAGTTATACAGGGCAGAGCTGTCTATTTCTGAATTCCCAATTAGCCTAAGTCAGTTATCTACGTTGTGGATTACATCTGGCCTGCTTGATGCACTGATCTTCCTCCTTTCTTTAGGCATTTTTCTGGTTTCTTTTTACTTGGCAGAGGAGATAAAATTCAAATTGGTCTTTTTTGCCTAGTATAGTATCACTAGGAAGAAGTTAGGATAGCCAATTTATAAACAATACTGACACTTTGGGTTTAGGGTTAGAGTAATAGCATACTTGTTTAGCATTTAACTTTCTGAAGTGCTTTCACATCATGCATCATCTTACTTGAGACTTGCCATAACTTTGTAAGCTGGATATTACTCTAATTTACAGAATAGAAGACCGAGGTTCAAAAGATTCAGTATGTTGTCCAATGTCACCACACTAAGAAATGACAAACTCAAACCCATATTTTCTGATTTTGCGTGGAGTAATATTTGTTCCATTATTCCAGGCTACATCTGTGTTTTCTAGTAGAGATAAGTGACGTCCAGCTATAAACCATGATCGGTTGGAACCAAGACAGGGTTGAATGAAAAATTAGCCCAAAGGAACTTATTATTTGAAGTCAAATTCAAGATCTTTTGCCTAGAAAGTAAAAGAAATGAACTATTTCTTCAAGATTAATTTTAGTATTCTAATGAATTAAAATTAATTCAGTTAATTAGTTAGGTATTTTCCACCAGAGCATTCAGCTGGAATGGGGAGGGGGAAGTATTTTGAATTCCTGGTAAAAATGATGATTTGATTTCTTGATAATGGTATTAGCCAATGACTCAACTCCATCTCCCCTTCCCCTATAATAATAGGAATAAGAAGAGTTGATTTTCATGCATTCATTATTCATTTACTACCCTTTGCCAAAAAGCGTTAAGTCTAATGGATGAAGGGAGTGGGAGAACAAATACGTAAACAGATTATTATAATACAGTAAGTGCTAAAATGTAACAAAGGATGGCACCAAACCCAAAAGGAAGGGCAGCAATTAAGGTGAAGTAAGTCATTACTTAAACTCATTAAGTAAGATTTGGGTCAGTGGTGGGGGAAAATGGAGATCCAGCTGTTAGGGCAGAAGCTCCATTAGTTCTGGACAGCAAGAGGATGGGGAAGGAGGTGGGAAGTGGAAGGTGATGGGCAATGTAAGAAGTAAGCAAGGATTAAACCTTGAAAGACCTCTATGGCCTGCTAAGAAATTTAACTTTATTCTTAATGCTCTTGGAGATGCTGCTGAAACTTATAAAAATAGAAAGGTCTGTGGGGTAAATGGATTTGGAGACCTAGTAAATGTGTCAGCTGACTCAAAAACACTCCAGGTTGTTAGTAAAATCCAAGCAAGAAAAGACCAGGTAAGGAGAGGTTATGGTCTTTGCTGCACACCATTTAGCCCATAACGTAGGCAAACTAGAACCGGGGTCTCCTAATTCTTAGGCTGGCATTTCTTTCCCCCATCCCACATTGCCTTCCCATCTCTTTGGCATTTTCTTCCTTTAGAGAATTTTATTCCTTTTGGAATATATGCTGAGATGCTAGAATATCTTTAAAGGTAATCTCATTCTCCACTAAAAACAGATATTTATCATGGTGATGTTCACATTTGGACAGTTCTTACCAGCAATCTCATTAGTGTGATCTCATTTGGTTTTCTTCTGAGAACACTAAAGCCTTTTTACTCCTATGAGTAAAAATAAAGATACCCTAAATTTCTCTAGTGGAATACTTTAAACTTCAAGCGGTGCCTTTTCTTTATATTGTAGTTTGGAGAATAGGGCAAAAAAAATTGTTTTATTTTATTCTTTAGTGTCAAAAAATAACTGCTCATTGTTAATGAGAATTATAGGGCCAGTTTGACTGCAGTGATAAGTTCAGGGCATAAAAGATCATATATCAACATGACCTCACTAACCTTCTCTGTACTAAATGACAAACTGCTAGGAATAGCCTTTGGATCAGGTCACAGAGACACTAAAATACTTACCCTTCACCACAGAACTCTATCGAACCCTATGTGTCATTTACCACCGTCAATCACAGAAGCCTGCTTCAATGCTAAACAGGATTTCAAACAAAAAATAAAAGGAAAGAGAACTTCCTTCAAATAGTTCAACTTCTGATTTTATTTAGTGTCTTTCTGGACATTTGAAATAATGTGGGGGAAGATCACAGCCCATGCTTTTTGCATTTGCGGAGGGATTGTGTATGAGAGAAAGAGCAAGATTTTAGGGCCAGTGGGATTCAATCTAGCATCTACACTTCTTTCCCCTTCCATAAGAGGTTAACACTATATCATTATTATAATGATAGGACAGATATATGACATTACTCTTTTCTTTATAGCAGGACTAGACCAAGCTAATAGAGACTTGGTTAGCTTTCTAAGAGACAGAGACTCATGTAATTTAGCCAAAAGGTTCTGAGACTGCTAACTTCATGCTATACATACTTATTGCAAAGACTTATTCCCCAACTTCAAATAAATGTCATTGTTTCTTGTTTGTTAATGCGTCTATGAGAGACTTTTACAGTTTTCTTAGAAAGTCAGAATTTTAAAAAAATTATCTTCAGGAAAATGAACATACCCTTCAACTACCATTAACCACTCTAAAATTCACGTGTTACTTTCATGCCTTTTTCATGTGAGAGAGAAATACTTGGGATGGCATAAAAAATAAAATATATCCTCATATAAGTTTTATTGTCCTCATAATTTGCCAACTGGTAATTACTGAGATTCCACATTGTACATAGCATTAATGCACTTGATTTTGGGACCAGGACTCTGGCTCACTGCAGAAAAAATACTGAACCATATGAACACTGTCTTTGCATTTATAAAGCTTGTGAGGATAATATCAAAGGTGATTTGCTGACTGAATTAATGAATTCAAATAACATTTGTGTTCACATAACCTTTTAACACAAAAAGAGTATATTTTCCTATGGCTGAGTCTAAATTACAATAAAGCAACTGATCAATAAGATCTTTAAAAAAAGTAACTTGCAGTTTCAACTGCAGCATTTTCTTTAAGCATTTTTGTCCTCTCAGTAATATCAATTGCTTCATTTATATATTGTACTATGATTAATTTAGTCAAGAAAGGAAAACTCAAAACATGAATATTGTGCCAATCATAAAAACATATGTATAATAATAACAAAACAGACCTAATATCTGCACATAATCAGATTTTAAAGAGCAGTTTTGTGCATAGGAAAAATGTGTGACTTTATATTGCCAATGACTGAGGCTTCCCAGCAGTCCTGTTTTTGCAAATCATGCTGTAAGAGATCACATAATTATATGATCCTATTGGATCTTCAGTAGCTAAGACTCTGTTGAAAAGTTCTAAGAGTTCTTATGTCATTACCATCAAGAAAACTTTAGTAACATCCTATTTTGTAAATCAGAATGGGAGGGATTATTCCCCCACTTCTGCTAACACTTAAAAGTAACAGCACAATGGATAAAGTAGAAGGTGAGTGTATTGTAGCCATGAAGGAAAGGAAGGCCTCAGTTAGACAAGAAGTATTCGTGACTCCATAGAAAATCCATCAGTGAATCAAACTAGTCATAGAGAACCTGCTGCATGTTTGGCACTATAGTAATGTAAAGAACTATACATTGTTTCCACCACCCAGGTTATTCCATTTTAGTCTCAGAAACCAAAGCAATGCACATGTGACATATGCAGAGAAAGCCCACAGCTTGTCATTGTAATGGCAGAAGAAAAATTAAAATATAAGCATGCTCAGTTAAGTATAAACTATTCATTTGAGGTAATCATTGCTGTCACTAGTCCTGTCATAGAATCAAAGTAGAAACACAGAAAGATGGGTAGGTACTGCAGCTGGCCAGCCTTATTTCTAACGATAACAATGGAATGATACACAGGCATCCTACTTTCATACTTTCATAGTACTTCCAAGGACAAGTAAATGATCACATAAAAAAAGACTTTGACAGTTATCTTGCCCAAATCTTTCTTCAACCAAGTTAACTCTGGAGTGTTAACTTATAGACTAGCATAAAAGTCAGTCATTAAAAAAATTATTGAAAGACTATATGCCAGGCATTCTCGTGGGCACAGGCCGACAATAAATTGATGATGTTTTAGTTAATGGATCCATGAGAGTTTGGATACTGATATATGCTATGAGTAATTTAATAGAGCAACTTTAGGCTTACTTGGCTAGCATTAATGAAGTCTTCTTAAAAGAGGTGACTCTTGAATTGAGACATCAATGCAAAGAAGGCAGCCATCCATTGAAGGAGAAGAAGATCATTCCAAGAGAAGGAATAGCAAATACAACTGTCCCGGGTAGAAACAAGACTATTTAATGTGAGGGAGAGAAAGGCGGCCAGCATGACTGGAGTAAATGAAGGGAAAAGTTGTAATGAGGCTGGAGTAAACAGGTGTCCAGTTACATATATTTTCATAGCACGTGCTAGAATCTGGATTTTTTACTGGTTGCAGTGGAGAGAATTTTGAAGATTATGGGTGAAGAAATAGTTTAATCTACACTTTAGAAAAAAATTACTAAGGCCATAGAACAGTGGAGAGTGAAGATAGAAAGGTCATTGCATCCAATCGGGTGAGAGATGAAGAAGAACTGGACCAAGCTGTAGCAGTCTCATCTCTAGATGACAGAAGTATTGGACTCACGGCATTTATGGTGTAGAGACAACAGGAATTACCAGTGCATTTGGATATGGCATTTTGGGGGAAGGTCAAATTAAGACTTCAGCATATTTTGCCTGAGCTGCTAAGTGTTACTGCCATTAGGGAGGCCCCTGAGAAGTCAAGAGGGATGGGATCCAGGACTCAATGGAAGAGATTGGCTTTCAATTGGCTCATGGACAGTTCATCTACTACTATAACATGTGGAAGACAGAGAACCTGTGCAGCAATGGAAACAGATGAGGAAAATGGCAGGAACATGTGGTATTTTCCAATTATTTATTATTGTTTTTTCGGTAAAGTAAGAAGCATTAGCTAAGAATTAATTGAGGAGAAGCAGTGATGGAGATTTCAGGAAAGAGAAGTTGTAAAATAATTATCTTGGAAGAGAAGGAGAAGTGTGATAAGATAGTCTGAAAAAGTCAAGAGGCAATTGTGACGTGTAGCCATATTTGAAGTGAGGCCAACTAGCATGGTGGTATGCTATTTGCAATAATCAACTCTGTAGATGCTGGCAGAGAGTAAGTAGATAGTTGAATTTAACCATGGGCATTAGTTTTCTATTGCTCTTCTGTTGCTCAGACTTAGTGGCTTAGGGAACACGAGTTGATTACCTTGCTACAGGTCAGAAATCCAAACTGGATATCACTGGGCTAAATTCAAGAAGTCAGCAGGGCTGCATTCCTTCTGGAGGCACTAAGGAAGAATCCATTTATTTGCCTTTTCCAGCTTCTAGAGCTCATCTCTTGGCTTTGTTGATCCCTTCCATCTTTAATGCCAGCAATGGCTGCCATACCTCTGCTTCTCCCTCCTCTACCTCCCATGAGATTACACTGGGTCCACCTGGATAATGCAGGACAACCTCTCCATCTCAAGGCTAGCTATTAGCAATCTTCATCCCATCTGCAACTTTAACTCTCCTTTGCCATATAATCTGACATATTCACACATTCAGGGATTAGCACATGGCATCTTTAGGTAGCCATTATTCTGCCCAGCTCATCATGGTTGAGGTTTTGGCAAATGAAGAGGATGGAAAAGAGTGACGGTGTTTATAAGGGATAATTATACAGCAGAACCATGGACTCCAAGCCAAGGAGAAAGTGCGGTTATGAGAAGGATGGCAAGGAGGGAACACGCTAGTCATGTCAGGGAGTGATGGGTCCCAAAGAGGTCAGAAAATTTCTGAAGTGGAGTACTGGAATCAGTAAACTGGATAAATAGGACGTGATGGTTGAGACAGGAGATTTCAAAATCGGATTTCAGAAATGTGAAGTCGTTGGACACGGCAACGCTTTTGAGTTTTGAAACTGAAAAACCCAAGAAAATGAGTAACAAGTCACTTTCCTCTAAAATAAGTCAAATACCTAGCACTGGCCCCAACGTTATGGTAAGGTTCTAAGGTGCTTATTTTTTAATAGAATATGCACAGTTTATTGATTCCCGAAAAGTAAACCCAGATTCACATTCTGTTCCTGGCCCCTAGACCTCTATCGAGAGGAAGTCATTCCCCAGCACGAGCTGTGTGAGAAGTAGGAAGTGCAGTGCATAGAGAGGGAGTTCTGTCACCCAGGGAAGCAGAGGCCAAAAGACCTAGGCAGGAGACCCATGCTTTGTGTGAGGAAGATAGGACATTTTGTTTGGGGACGAGTAAATGACTCAGAAAATGATGTGCAAATACTTCCACCAAAGTGTGGTAGAGTTATCTGGGATGTCTTTATGGTACCTAGGGAACATTTAGCATCTAATTTGCTAAGGATGTTCCTATTTTGAAGTTAAAACTGTTTCAAGATATATTTTGCAATACAAATATGGGCCATCTCATTGCACTATTCATTGAAAGATTTCTCTCTAGTGTACTATGCCCAGAAAGCATTGAATTAGTTATGCTCCATTGAAACCAGTACAAAATGGACTCAGAAGTTTGTAGTTTCCATGTCAGATTATAAAAATAACATTTTCTTCCAGGCCCATGCATATACTTTTTTCCGAAGTAGTAAAAAATGACAGTTTACTAAAAATAAGAGATCAGGTTTGCATGTTCTCTGTATTTTGGGGAGTGAATATGAGTTGGATATGGAATCCAAATAAAACTACAGAATAGATGAAATGGTGCATGATGTATTCCAAGGCCAAGAATTAATTCAATGTAATTATCACAATGATATTCTTAGAAAATAAGAATTTGCCCTACGCTTTTTGAAGAGAATGAAATTTGATGGTTTAATAGTTAGAAAATAGTACACTATACATATTTTAAATATTTTATCAAACTAATAGAAGCCACTACATTATAGAATATGCAAAATACAAGTTGCAGTTTTTAAAAATTCATGTGATTAATTCCATGACACTGTTAATAGCCTCACCTGTCTCATCCCACATCATGCCCTTCATTTGCTCTCTTATATCCACTCTCCCCAAACCCTTCTTTCAACTTTTCAATTTTCTAAATATCCTATGAAGCTTAGCTCTTCCACAGAAAGTCCTCTGACTGTAAGGCCCAAACACGATTCATTTCCGACTTTCTTTTGGCCTTGGGTTTAGTACCACCATTCCAAAGCAAATGCTCTATGCTGGCTAGATTTCACATTGAAAAATTTGAGGTTTGTAAGGACAAACTGAATTCTTACATGGCTCTCCCACATCCCTACAGAACCAGCCTGGTCCTGGGCACAGAGTCATGCTCAAAAGCATGTTTTATTGATTGATTTAATGGATAATTAATGCATGTCTCAACTCACCATCCAACCTCCAGCACACCCTACCTAACTTTCAATAAACATCTAGTTTGAAATTCATTTTGTTGTGGCAGTGGTGACAGTGGCAGGGAAATAAAATAATGTATAGACTCAAGGCCACCGTTACAAATTTCATCAACAACAACAATTTTAATTACCTTTTGACAGATTAATTTAAAGTAAGCTAAGGGAAAATCAAACCAATTCTCTAATAAGCCCTCATCTATCAAAAAGTCATCCCAAGAGGTGAATATTTTGTATGCACATGCGTGCATATGTAAATGGCATCACTGTAGTCCATGGTTTCTGAGTCCCTGCCCTTGAGGAGCTTACAGTAATTCTGGTTTGAAGAATGACAGGGCATGTTGAGAGAAAAATCATCATATTATGTCCATTTGACCATCATACAAGTCCAGCTAAGTTGGGGTTTTTATGTTTTCTGCAGTTTCTCCTAAAAGGTAAGCACCATCAAGGCAAAGACTATGTCTGCATTGTTCATTGTTGTAGCCTTCATAGCTAACACAATGCTTGCATACAGTAGGCAATAAATATTAAATTAATGCAGAATTTCTATTTAACATAAAGAAGACTGAGGAGTGAGAAAGGGAGGGCAGTCAGTACATTCTAAGACTGCAAAGGTAGCAAACACTGTGGTAACATGGTGTATTATACTAAACCTCTCATGAACAGCAGCCATCGACCAGGTCCTCCCAGAAAGGAGAGCAATGAGGGTCCAGGGATCTCCATTAGCCAGGAAGCAAGAAATGGCCAGAGAGGAAGGGAAGGAGTGCTGTGCTGCAGCCAGACAGCCGGAGCTCATGAACACCAAGTATCTGTTAAGACTGGCCCCGGAGAAGTCCAGCCTCCGGTCCAGAGCCGCTGGATTTTGGTAAGGGAGGTTTTTAAATTCTTGGTCCCACTGAAAAGGCAGATGGAGGTGAGCTTCCCCGGCCAAACGGGGCTCCCGAGCTGTGGATCTGAAGGTTGAGCCCCTAGGGGATTTCACCCTGAGGAAGAGTCCTCAATGGTCAGTAATTTTGCTCTTGGTGTGAAAAAATAATACATAAATGCATATATATACACACACACACACACATATAGATACAAACGCCTTTCACTTAAGCCTTTAATCAGTTCAAGGATTGCTTCTGTTAGGAGAGTAGTGGAAGACTTTCAGATACATTTTTTTTTTCTTGAGACAGGGTCTCACTTTGTCACCCAGGCTGGAGTGCAGTGGCACAAACACAGGTCACTGCAGCCTTGACCTCCCAGGCTTAAGCAGTCCTCCTGCCTTAGCCTCCTGAATAGCTTGGACTACAAGTGCCTGCCACCACATCTGGCTAACTTTTGTATTTTTTTATGGGGTTTTGCCATGTTGCCCAGGCTGGTCTCCAACTCCTGAGCTCAAGCCATCCACCAGCCTCAGTCTCCCAAAGTGCTGAGATTACAGGAGTGAGCCACTGTGCTCGACCAGTTACATGTTTAACAGCTTTATTAAGGTAGACTTGACATATAATAAATGGCACATTTTTAATTGTACAATTTGATAAGTTTTGACATATGTACATACCTGTCACTAAGTCAAGATAATGAACATATCCATCACCCCTTCCCCCTAAAATGTCCTTATGCCTCTTTGTTATCTATTTGTGCTAGTTAATGATTTATTACCTCTCAGCTCCAAATGCATTTTTTGCCTGCTCCATGAAAATGGACCTAGGCCCTTTAAATATTTTCCCTTTGGAGCTGGCAGCATGTTGAGCTTTGTCGGTAGAGGGCGCCGGAGAGATATTACCAGAGGAAAGAGTTTCCCTTCTGGGGTCCAGTGTGTACACTAGACAGGGTTTTCTAGGGGCCGGCGTTACCAGGTGTCCAGAAGCTCCCTGAAATACTTCCTCGGGCATTATCTTCTTTTTTTTTTTTTTTTTTTTTTTTTTTTTTTTTTTTTTTTGAGAAGGAGTCTCACTGTGTCACCCAGGCTGGAGCGCAGTGGCACGATCTCAGCTCACTGCAACCTCTGCCTCCCGGGTTCAAGCGATTCTCCTGCCTTAGACTCCCGAGTAGCTGGGGCTACAGGCGTGCACCACCACGCCCAGCTAATTTTTTGTATTTTCAGTAGAGACGGGGTTTCGACGTGTTAGCCAGGATGGTCTCGATCTCCTGACCTTGTGATCCGTCCGCCTCGGCCTCCCAAAGTGCTGGGATTACAGGCGTGAGCCACCACGTTCCTCGGGCATTTTCATAGGTGAGTGCCTCTGGTGAGACACGTTCTATGAACAGCTCCTTTGGCAGCCTAGAAAGTGGATTTCAAGCAGCTTACACCAGTGCTGCACCACAGTCACTTCGTTTGCCGTCCAGTTCTGTATCTCAACCTTATTGAGGCGGTGGCAGCACGGCAAGGAATGGGGCTTTTTCTCGGGTGCTCTGCCTCAGCATTCAAAAGCATAGCTGCTCCTTATAGCTGCTATTCCTGTAGAGTTCTCTTTACTCCTGGTTGCTCCAATTCCCTGTTATAGTTAGTAATTCTTTATATTTTCTCTGTTTGAATTACTGTACAGATTTCCTCTCTTGATTGGACCCAGACCATATCTACCTTCTCATATATCTATATCTACATGCACACGCACACACGCACACACACACATCTGTTTGTATTTGTATACCTATATCTGCCTTCCCATGTGAATTTCCATATGAATTTTAGAACTCCTATCAGTTTCTACCAAAAAAAGCCTACTGGAATATTGATTAGAATTACATTGAATCTAAAAATTAATATAAGGGAGTTGACAGATTGGCAATATTTTGTTTTCTAACCCATAAACGAGTTATACTGCTCCATTTATACATGCATCTTTAATTTATCTCGGTAATGTTTTGTAATTATCAGTGTACTGGTTTTGCATATTCTTTGTCAAATTTATTTCCTAAATATTTCACACATTTATGTTATTGTAATGACATTGAAATTCATATTGATCACTGCTAGGATATAGAAATACCACTGAGCTTCTATGCTGAACTTGTATTCTGCAACCTCACTAAATTAACTTATTCTAGTAGCATTTTTATAAATTCCATCTGTCTTTCTATGTAATCATGTCATCTGCAAACAAACAGTTTTACCACTCCCTATCCAATCTGTCTTTTCTTTTTCTTTCCCATCGCACTGGCTAGAACTTTCAAAACAATGTTGAGTAGAAGTGGTAAGAATAGACATTGTCTTCTTCCTGATTTTAGGAGGAAAGCATTAAATCTTATTAATTCTGATGTTAGCTGCAGGGTTTTTTTTTTTGTGATGATCTCTATCAGATCAAGGAAATTCCCTTCAATTTCTCATTTGCTGAGAGTTTTCATCAGAAATGGATGTTGGATTTTCTCAGATGCTTTTTTGGCATCTTCTAAGGTGATCATATGGTTTTTCTATTTTAGTTATTACTCTGATAAGTTACATTATTTGATTTTCAAATGTGAAACCATCTTTGGGATAAACTCCACTTATTCATGACGAATTATTTTTTAAATGTTTTTCTATTTTTCTTCTCAAAAAGGCAGAATATAAAACTTTTGGGAAGGGAAAAAAACAGTGAGGAAAATATGCTGATGACTTCTCAACCTCTTACTCAATTTTAGTAAGTAATTTGAGCTTTGGGGAAGAACAGAATCTATGTTTGCTTCCCATTACTTCTCAGTATCATTTCCAACCCAAGTCTCTTTATTCAGTTTCTGAGATGGGCTTAATGAAATTTTTTTAACATACTATTTGTTGGTCTTCTAATTTTAGCATCAGTAACAAAGTCTGAGATGTGATAAAAGATACATAACAATCTTACCTGGTAACTTTTCTCCAACAGAACTAATATGCAAGTAGTTTTTCCTTATTATTTTCTAGGAGTAGATAATTGTATATGTTCTCAGAACCTTGTCTTGATTTTCAACTTTTATACATTGTACCTTGCACTTCATAATTACCTTGACTAAGTGATTTCAGTAATGGTATAAACTTCAGTTCTAAACCAGGAAGGAAGTTTTTTCAAAAGAAAAGTTTCAACTTCATGTTAAATATTCTCCCAACTTCTAGACAGTCATTTTACTAGAGCTGCCACAAATCAATACCTTATTTTCATGTAATGCATAAAAGAAGTTGTTATAGATGTATTTTTTAAAGTATGGATATGTGCCCATTATACGTAGTTTTTACTCTGTACTGTTATTTACAGAAAAGTACAAATAGAATATATTGTAAGTGGGAAAGGGAGAATTTCTTTTTTGGAGGTCTTTTTGTTCAATTCAAATCAAGGAACAGTTATGGAATGCCAACTCTACACAGCGTTCTTTTGTTAATAGTATTTATTAATTTGTTATCCTTTTCCTAAGTGACAGTATTTTATCATTTTATTTGATAGGTCTATTTTAACAGAGAAGTGGCTACTCTTAGATTAGTCATATGATGGATGATAATGTAATTTATTTCATTCAAGTAGGGATAGTTCCTGCATTTCTGGGAATCTCATTATCTTGAAAACTTTGCCCTATTATCTTCTTCTTTTCACGAAATTACCTCCTTAGCTTAATTACAAATGTAGTGTTTTCCCACAGGCAATATAATATCTACTTACCCTAAATACCCCAAAGTAAAGAAAACTTAGAGCATTAAGTAAAATTGATTTGTTGAGCCCAAATCGAAAACAACATTACAGCTTACTGGTTAATCAATGTAAATTTCACTAATGCCACAAGGAGTCAAATCCATTTGTAAAAGAACATGTGTGCAATCTATTTCATAAACTTGAATCATATGCAATGTTAATTTGATCTCACTAAGGTAGTTCTGTGAGACAAAAATAATATTACCTCAAAATGCTCTATTTAATCATTGTATAACATGAGTTATGTCCGGTTAGGGCAGGAGATGTGTACAGAGCTATATAGAAACATTTATTGACATAGAAAATAGCTGTTTATAAATTTGATCAGTTAGTTATTATAGCAAATTTATAGCACACATCCTAAGGAAAAGCTACTCAATAGTGACCACATGAATAAGAAGTCCCCACTTTTTGCCAAATTTAATTCTTGAAAATTGTTTCTAAGATGACAACAGCATTTCTCCACAGGCAGAAAATGTTATTGTGGTTACATTTCCCGATCAAATAAATAAATAAAAAATGTAATCAATATTATATCACAGTAGCAAAGATACAACAAATATAAACTTCTTTCATGAGATAAAATGGCAAAATTATGCTGCCAATCATATAAAACAGCACAGATTTACTTATTACTTGCTCCTCAGGAGTCAAAAATCCCACTCCCTGTACACATAATTTCTAACAGTTCTACTCTACTGTGTGGTTACCTAAAGTAGTATACTAGCTGAAACATGCTTTGGCTAAAATTTTACTGACGTTTCTTTGGCTTAGAATTTAGGATAATTTGGAAGGACTATATACACTTTTCAGCGCTCCTGAAACTGTCCATAGACATTTGAGCTGCTGCCTTCTTTTTCCTAATGTATTTTTCCTCTAGCCAACAAAAGTGTTCATTCATAATTATCCCTTTGACCTTAAAACCGCCTCAAATAATGAAGCCACTGGTTACCCAGTGGTTCTGTTGACAGCTATGAGAGTAGTTCACACTTTACTGGGAGATCATAGGAAAAAAAAAAAATCACCAGGTCATTAGCACAAACTGTTTTTTTCCTTTTTCTGTGGATGTTTGAAAGTTCTCTTGTAAACCGCGAAGATGACTGGTATCCCAGAGCACAGGTACTTGCTTCAAAGTCTGTCAAAGTTTTAAGTGGATGGACAAAAGTGGTAAAAAGTTGAGGTTTGGGTGTTCATTGAGCCTGAACTGAGGAAAATGATATTCAATGCTACAAAAATGAGTCTTGTGACATAACCCTTAATCCATGGGTAACTTGAACCAAAAGTATTCTCCTTCTGTGTATTTGTTCTCAACCCCCAATTCCTCACAACTTTCTAAGTAAGTAGGGTAAAAAGAAAGTCAGGGCTGCCTAGGGAAGCTACATTTCCTTCTCAAGGCTTGCACCTGCGTATTTCTTTTTTTTTTTTTTTTTTTTTTTTTTTTTTTTTTTTTTTGAGACGGAGTCTCGCTCTGTCACCCAGGCTGGAGTGCAGTGGCCGGATCTCAGCTCACTGCAAGCTCCGCCTCCCGGGTTCACGCCATTCTCCTGCCTCAGCCTCCCGAGTAGCTGGGACTACAGGCGCCCGCCACCTCGCCCGACTAGTTTTTTGTATTTTTTAGTAGAGACGGGGTTTCACCGTGTTAGCCAGGATGGTCTCGATCTCCTGACCTCGTGATCCGCCCGTCTCGGCCTCCCAAAGTGCTGGGATTACAGGCTTGAGCCACCGCGCCCGACCGAACCTGCGTATTTCATGCCTGACATGTTGCTGAACACAACCGAGTAAAGTGCCAGAATACAATCAGCTCTGTTCAAGTGGTACCAGGAGTGCTGCTGAAACGAAGGTAGGTATAGGATTCTGCAGGATCCCAGACAGGCCAGGGAACTGGGACTAATTCTGAGAAACCTCAAAGCTGAGCATATTTGAAGAAAATGCAGAGTGAAATGGCTATGGGGGCCGGGAGGTCTGGATTTAAGGTACCAAGCACCACTGATATAAACACTGATGCTCAGAAAAAGAGATGATGAGTGTGTATTTGTGTCCCTTGAGACCTAATTTAACTTATAATTATTCACCAGAGGTGAGAGGTAAGGTATGTCTCCTTGCTGGATATCTGAATTTACACAGTTCTCTAGTCGTTAGTATTTTTTACAAATATACCACTCAGACTGGGGGTCAGAGGATCTAGGTTTAATTCCAAGACCTGTCACTTATCTGTGATGAGTTTTGTAGCTTATAAAAATCTCTACAGTTTAAACACTTTTTTTAAAAAGTCAAGTACTCCCCCTCCTTGGATAACAGGATTGTTTTAAATATCACAAGGAATGAAATATGTAAGAGTGTTTTGAAAAGTAAAACAATAGGCCGGGTGCAGTGGCTCACGCCTGTAATCCCAGCACTTCCCAAAGTGGATCACGGGTGTCACGAGGTGGATCACGAGGTCAGGAGATTGAGACCATCCTGGCTAACATGGTGAAACCCCGTCTCTACTAAAAATACAAAAAAAGAAATTAGCCGGGCGTGGTGGCGGGCGCCTGTAGTCCCAGCTACTGGGGAGGCTGAGGCAGGAGAATGGCGTGAACCCGGGAGGCAGAGCTTGCAGTGAGTCGAGATCGCCCCACTGCACTCCAGCCTGGGCTACAGAGCAAAATTCCGTCTTGGGAGGAAGGGAGGAAGGGAAAATTAGAACAATAAAGAATACAGTTAGGCTTGAAGCCAGGAGTTTGAGACAGGCAACAGAGTCAGACCCTGTCTCTACAAAAAAAAAAAAAAAAAATTAATTAATTTTAGAAAAAGAAAGAGAAAGGAACATAGTCAATCAACAAGAAATGAATTGCTCACTATGTTCTCTGAAGTCAGCTAACTGATGTTCATGAGCTTTCCCATGTCTTCTAATAATCTGTACAATTATTTAGTTAATAGTTTTTCTTAAATCAACTCATTTTTCCCCTTTTGCACCCACATTACTCTTACCCTAAAACATAATATTCATAAAATCAGAGGTCGGTGTGTTTATCTTTTTTTTTTTTTTTTTTTTTTAGCTTTTAAGAGTCAGGATCTTGCTCTGTTGCCCAGGCTGGAGTGCAGTGGTGCAATCATAATCTCTAATTCCTGAGCTCAAATGATCTTCCTGCCTCAGCCTCCCAATAATTCTAATACATATTAAAATGAATTCATACTTATTAAAAGTTTTAAAAGTTCTGTATATCATGCCTCAATAAACACTGCTAGAGAAGAAGAAGTTCTTAAAATACAGGCAAGTAGCTGAGACCGAACAGGGTAAGAAACAGAAGCCATAAAAGGGTTGAAAAATTGTTATTTGATTCTTTTTCAGATACCATCACTCTCCTCTTTAAAAGTACAGTATTGATTTTTAACTAAGGTGAGTTAGAAATTTTTTTGAAAATTCTTTTTCAAAAAAAAATTACAGTCACTAAAGTCATCTGGAAGTGTAGAATCTGAAGAAAAATTTTTATTTGAGGTTTAAAATTTTATTTTGGTATGGCAACCTCTGTTTTGTCAAAGGAAGGGGTGATACTGGCACATTCTGGAGTGCAGAATTTTTCTGTAATGCATTCTTAAGAAGCCAGATTTTAAACTTTTTACACAGCCCTACCTGTGGCTCAGCATGTTAGCATTATGATGTATTTTAAGGATAGGGTTTGAAATAAGATTATAGTGTGTGATTTTTGGCATAGGCGAAAAATCCAATAAACTGAGCGTTTGAAAAGGGAAAACAAAGACCTTGTAAATCTCTTCAAGCCAGAATGTCTATTTCTTGCTTCCTTGGGTAGAGCTACTGTGGTCAAAGTTTATTACCTTTAAGTTACCCCTGTCTTTACCCTCCTTCATCATGGCAAAATTCTCCCTAGGCATCTAAGGCATAGGGGACCCATCATGGTAATGCTCAAGAGGTCTGGAACACCAGTCCTTCTGCTCTAGATGGGGGAAGGTAGACAACAGTGAGCTCCTCCAGATCCACAAATAGGCTCCTATTTCAGTGCCAAATGTCAGAGATTCTGGAACCAGCTTATGTTCTGGGAATGGCAAAGACCTGAGGTAGAAAGAACTATGTGCCACCATTTCTAAGCCAGGAGTGCAGTAACATATTGAATGGTTAGGCAGTAGAGGCAACTCTGCAGTTAATACACATTCTTTAAACTTTTATTTTAGGTTCATGAGTACATGTACAGGTTTGTAATATAGGTAAATTGTATCACAGAGGCTTGGTATACAGATTTCATCACCCAGATAACTAAGTATAGTACCTGATAGGTAGTTTTTTCCATCCTCACCTTCCTCCCATCCTTCACCCTCAAGTAGGCCCCAGTGTCTCTTGTTCCCGTCTTTGTGTCCAAGTGCACTCAATGTTTAGCGACCACTTATAAGTGAGAACACGTGGTATTTGGTTTTCTGTTCCTGAGTTGGTTTGCTTAGGATAATGGCCTCCATGTCCATACATGTCGCCACAAAGGATGTGATCGCATTCTTTTTTATAGCTGTATGGTATTCCACGGTGTACATGTACCACATTTTCTTTACCCAGTCTACTGTTGGTAATTTAGGTTGATTCCATGTATTTACTATTGTGGATACTGCTGTGATGAACACACATGTGTGTGTGTCTTTATGGTAGAATAATTTCTATTCCTTTGGATAAGTACCCAATAATGGGATTGCTGGGTGAAATGGTAATTCTGTTTTAAGTTGTTTGAGACATTGCCAAATGACTTTCCACAGTGGCTGAACTAATTTACCTTCCCGCCAGCGGTATATAGGCACTGCCTTTTCTCTGCAGCCTCACCGGCATCATACGGTTTTCTTTATCGAAAATATTTTTGGAGCCTTTGATATACCCACAGGCACTGTAAATCAACAAAAGGGGCACTCTGTCCTCAATTTCATCATTCTTCTAATTTTTTTAACCACATGGTGCTTTTTTGGGAGCATGTGAGGAGAATAGCATCCCAGGAGAGTCCTTCTCTAAAAAGATATTGCTGTTTGGGACAATATAAATATAATGCAATATCATATAGGAGGTTGTCCTTTTGTATATTTTTAAAACATGCTACTTTTGTGCTTTGGAGTTGCCCTAGATAAATATGTTGTAAACCTTTGTGAGTCTCTGCTTATTTGGCTTAATAACCCTTTTGTGGTTTCTGAATAATATAGGAATTTGATTCATTATTTAGAAATCTGAGTCGCTGCAGTAATGAACTAGATATTACATTTAATCGAGACTGCCAATACTACCCAGATTGCCAGCCTCACAGGGCATCAGACCTAACTGAATTTTCCTGCTAGCAAAAAAAAGACAGAAAAATAATTCACTTACAAAAGTTAAACACTTTGCCAATTACTAGTGACCCTTGATGTGACTTTTAATTTATAGAAAGGCCCAGATTAATTGTTTTCAAACCAAAAGCTATGACTCTTAGATAGCACTTTAATTTTAAACAAATCTTCTCCTCCATCTTGACTGTGAGCTCGTACCTACAGAATGATAAGCCTTCTAACAATGCCTGGCATAGTGTCAGCTTGTGAAGCCATACACTGTATATGTTTTGGAACTAAATAGTTCTTCTTTCCATTGACTCTTGACCCCCTTAGAACAACTGTCACCTTCTTCAGATGCTTTCACTAAGTAAAAAGTCAATTGGCTGTAAGTGGTGATGAAGAAAATGTCGTGTGATTAATGCTACAGTTTAGGCTGTTGTGATTAGTCACAGGAAAAACAGTTAAACTTCCTCCCCCAAGAAACATGGTACGTTAACGGCAAATGGCCTGCCTGAAGCCCAATAGGAAGAAATAGTTGGGCAGTGTTAAAAGCTGCCTATTGATTTGGGCCCCGACTGAAAGCCATGTGCTGATGTAAATGAAAATGTGTCAAGAGTTGATATCGATTTTTTTTTTAAATCAGACCATCTCTGGGGAAATACTGCTAGCCATACTACTGCCTGTCTATGAGTGAAATAAGGTTCCTTTCCACAAGACTACACATGTCCAGACATCAAATTTTTCTCCTTAACTGAGGTGTGGTAGGATGCCTCTCTATCGTCTGCAACCTCTGCGCGGAGAACGTGGCCCAGAGACTATAAAGATTGTCTTGATGAAAGACGTTTATGTGGGGAAGGGTGTGAGCTCATGCCACCTATCTACACATCGGTCTGTTTGTGTATGGTTCATAACACACACGTAGGCTTCAGCTAGGAATTGTCATCCTATGTCTCCTAGAATAAATCATTGCAGAAGAAGAAATTTATTTTTAGAAAATTCTATCCAGAGAGAACCACAATATAGGATAAAATGTAAAACATATTAGAATATGAACCATGAAGTTGGGGTCTTTCTTTTCCTTCAGACTGTAGGAAAACTAGCCACATTTTTTCCCCATTTCTTAGGAGTTATTCCCTGAGCTGTACCTTATTCATAGACTGCAGTGCTTGTAAATATTGACTAACTATATATGAAAAGGCCAAGAGTCATAATAATCACGCAGCTTTGGGTCATATCTGTGGGGATTTCAGCTGCCTAGGTAAGGCTGCACTTCTGACTCAGCTGGGATAAAGCATGGATGCTAATATTAAGCGATTAGAATGGAAAATTAGTGTGGAAGAGGAGAGGGGTCATCACCTAGCAATATATGTGGATTATTTGGAATCAACTACCAGGATTAGAGAAAACCCTAATAAACTAATAAGGGAAATGGTCTTTCCCTCCATGCTAGCTTACAGAACTGAATCCACTTAGTTTGATTTATTGGCCTTAGGCACAGACACATGATGAAGACTTCACTTTGCAAATTGATTAACTTTTTGTTGATTACTCAATGACTTTTGCCGTACTCTAAATTTTATGATCTGTGTGCCTTGTGCTCGACATTAAAGGAAAAACAATGATCTGAAATAGACCTTAAGGGAATAGGAATTACTATGATGAGACAATTTTATACTGAAAGTTCTACATTAAAATTTAGGAGTGTGTAACAAAACTTTCAACTAGTGTTTTAAACTAGTTGTTACCAGTAACTGGGAAGACAAATGAGGTCTTACAAATGATCTAAGTAGATGGAACTTTTCAATTAGGGCTGCTGCCTTAACATACTTAACATTAACTTGTACTTCTTAAAACAGGTGTAGCTTGCTGGCCCTGTAACTTGACTAACAAGCTAAGGTTTCTGGCTGATCCTCTAGGGTATCCCTAAGGTGGCTACAAGAGCAGCCCTTTCTGCAGCATGGAAGACCAGCGCTGACTCAGAGACCTTTGCCTATCTATCAGGAGTTCTAGACCAGCTCTTGACTGCTCCAACTCCCATCATTTCTTGTATTGTTATTTAACTTCAGGTATATATTTATTAAGAATCTCCAACAGGACATTAAACTCAATAAAAACATGCATTATAGTTCATTGTGTTGGCAGCAGTGCAGAAATTCATAACTGCTCAAGGGAAAAATACACAAGTATACATACATACATGTACACATATATGTGTGTATGTATATATTTTTAATGCAAGATGAGCTAGTCTTCCTATGACATTAAATTATTTAATCACTTTTTAACTGAAATCAAAGAAATACTCACCAATGACTTTACACAGTTATTTATTCTAAGGTGAATGCAAATTACCTCAGAAGATATTATCCAGAATAACAATAAATGTTTATTCTTTCTTCTTATGGTTTATATAGCTGCCTAGTATGCCCATTCATCAAGTATTTCATAGTTGTATTTCATGCTCAAGCATATAAATATCATTTTCAAATATATATATTAAATATTATATTAAATTATACACTAAAATACATATTTGAAAGTGATAAATATATACGTATACATATATATGTACTTGAGATGAGAAAAAATAATTTGAGACAGGCCATAAAGTCTGAAAATATAGACAATATTAATTATCATCTATATGTAATATAATATTAATACATCATTTGTTATATGTTTTATTTCCAGGTTTAGTGACCACTCAGTATTTGTAAATATATTGTAAAGGTATACATTCAACAAATTAACTGATCTTCTGATTTTAACTTGAGTTACCAAGTTGAAGGTTTTTCTTTACTTGGTTTTTTTGTTTTAAATAAAAGAAAGCAAATGATTTCAGGAAAAGAATTGTCACAGCCAAAAACTTCCAGGTTAAGCAAAAGATCATAATAACTTTATCTTACCAACTACCTTGAATGTTTTAGTATGTTCTCCACTCACTTAGTAAAACATCTGAATTAGAAAGCATGTATTACCATTTAATTCCCAGCCTTTCCTTTCAGGGGCCAACCTCACTTTTCCAAGTACTGTACTAGTGAAAGAAGCAGGGAACTAAATGTCTGTACATGAGTCATGCATTTGTCTTTTGATTGTAGAGAAGAAAAAGAAAAAAATATATATATATACACACATATAAACCTAAAAATAAGAATGAATTATTTGCCAGCCCACAAAATTTTTCACTACTCCTTTTTTGTCCTTTGGGGGTAGAGTTAGTTAAAAATCTGTTTTTTTTAAATTTTGGTTTGGAATTAACAGGCTGAGATGGGAAACCAGAAAATAATGAGAATATATACTATTTTTTGATTTTTTTAAAAAAGGAAAGAATAAGGAAGTAGAGCTCAGGAAAATTATCTTCCTTTTCTCATTCCCCAAATCTTCTATCCAAAAATAATTTTGATTACTTCAATTCAAAGTGTTCATATTTTCCAAAGCACAAAATAGACTCCAAATATAGTTCTATGTAGAATTTTATATATTTATGCCACAACATTTGACAATCATAGAAAAATATAAGAAATATGCAACACAGAACTCATAATTGGAACATATTTGAAAGCATGGAAACAAACATAAATTACAATATACAATATAAAGGATGCTGAATACCCAATATTTCCTTCCCTAATAATAATGCTTTTGTTTTAATATGTTTTAATGTCCCTAGGAAAAGTTGTTAAACAAGTTTTGCATTTTGCATGTCTTAGAACAGTAAATGAAATACATCCTAATAAGTTACCTTTTTTCTTAAGTATATCCACATAGGACCAAACCTTTTAATGAATTCCTTTAACTGGTAATACATTAGTATTTACAATTTAAAAGTTTTATTCTGTATATTCTGTTGAATAAGGTTAAACACCCTAATATCCAATTTTGTATATGTATAGAGATACATATTTCATATCTATAAATAATTATCTATTAATTGATGGAATAATTCAAGTGGCAAAAATTTTAAACGTTGTGTTTTGTATTACTCAGGAAGAAAAATAATCAGGAAACTAGAGGAAGCTCTTTTTTTCCCCTTTTTTATTACACCAAAGAAATTGAGCGCAATGAACCACATTATGCCTTTCTTTATCAGGTGTGTATTTACATTTACATTTCTAAATTATTCGCCATAAATACATTTTTAACACTAGAAAACCTTAAAATAATAAAGTTCCATTTTTCAGGCTTTATACAAACATGCAAATGTTAATATGACTAAGGAATATACTTTAAATTACAGGGCATTTTTATTCATTATTCTATTACCCCTGCTGTGATAGTCAGGCTTCCTGCCTACGGAATGTTAGAGAGCCCCCTAGTGGCACTTACATGCCTATTAAGTTTCCAAACTAAGAATAAAGTTGTTTTCCTTACTAACTGCTTGGACCAGTTTTGATACCTAAACATAATTTGGTTGACTTTTTCCCCCAATTTTTAAACCCAAGTTGACTTCTTTTTATGTACCACACAAATTGTGCACGTTTATGGCCTCAAAAATGTAATAATAACATTATCTCTGGTTATTCAAATGCTCAGTTGCTAAACATCTCTTTTCATTTTTTCTCACCTGGTAACCTTTCCAGTCATCTCAGGAACCATTTGGAGATTCACTGTGAAAAACATTTTTATGGGGAAAAAAAGTCCTGAGTTAGATGGTAAAAGCATACACTTACCCAAATAGATGTTATTTTAATGTTACTGTAGTAAAGAGGCGTGTCTTCATTATACTTTCATATAGCCAGAGGAAAAGATATACAAAATGATACCTAAGATGCATTATCACTGAGGCAGCCACCTAACATGTTTGGAACTTTTTAACGTTACACTAGTTTATGTTCAAGATTTGATGATGGGCTCAAGGGTGATGTTGCCTTGGACTAGTGAACAATTTGCAGCATTTTTGATGCTTTTTCAGCTGGATACCCACAAAACCTCTGCCCTTGCCTAAAATTATCCTTCTTAATAGGTGAGTGAATGCTTCCCGAAGGTTTAAAATACATCCATGGAATCTTAAAAGGTAAGGTAAAGTTAGTCTTACAAATGCTGGAAAAGAATGTTCTTCACAGTGAAAATAACTTCAATAGGAATATGGAGATGAAAAATAGCGGCCGGGCGCGGTGGCTCAAGCCTGTAATCCCAGCACTTTGGGAGGCCGAGACGGGCGGATCACGAGGTCAGGAGATCGAGACCATCCTGGCTAACCCGGTGAAACCCCGTCTCTACTAAAAAATACAAAAATCTAGCCCGGCGAGGTGGCGGGCGCCTGTAGTCCCAGCTACTCGGGAGGCTGAGCCAGGAGAATGGCGTAAACCCGGGAGGCGGAGCTTGCAGTCAGCTGAGATCCGGCCACTGCAGTCCAGCCTGGGCAACAGAGCAAGACTCCGTCTCAAAAAAAAAAAAAAAAAAGAAAAAAAAAGAAAAATAGCATGAATATGCCCCGGAAACTATACTATAAACAATTAGTATCATTGAAATACAGAGTGACAGGTAGGAGCATAGGACAGGAGATGTATCCAGAGATGTAACAGCGACAGTTACACTATGGAAGGCTTTGTGGACTACAGTAAGGTGTTTTAATGTATCCTAGATACTAGTAGAAAATATTGTAAGATAAACCAGATTTCTGTTTTAGGAAATCAGTCTGGGAATAGACTCGAGGATAAATTAGAGGGGGAATAAGATTCCAAGTCAGAGTGAACATTTGGTCCAAGCAGGAAACAATGAGAGCTGGTAGAGAAAGTTGTCAAAAGTGCCTTTACAGTAAAGTGAGGTCATTGCTGGGCTACTGATGCCCCGGACAATGGTAGAATTAACTGGGGTCTGAGCAAAGGCCTTGGCACCACCCTGCCTCGGTTCAGTAATCAATCAGTGTTGTCTTCGTCGGTTATTTGCCCCTTATCCTTGGCAATTCTGTTGCCTCCCTCCCTCTCCCATATTCATGTGAGCATCTTATAGCCATCAGCCCTGAAGAAAGGCATGGGTTGTGTAGTTTGAGCTTCACTAGTTTGAAGGGTATGAAGCATAGAAAAGAAGAACTGGTTGAAAGGTAGGATTTTGGAACATGCAGAGTGGTTAGATGCTAGATGTTGGGCATAAGGAAAGGGAGAAGGTCAGAATGGCTCCAGGGTCTCTGGCATCACAACTGGGAAGATGGAAGCACTAATCACTGTTTATACAGCCAATAATAGAGGAGGGCCAAAAGTGAAGTTTATTTGCTTTCTATGCTGTGTTACAAATTCTCACAAAGTTAGCAACTTAAAACAATACACATTTATTTCCTCATCACTCCTGTGGGGCATGAGTTTGGGCATGGCTTAGCTGAGTTCCCTGCTTCAGAGTCTCACAAGACTGCCATCAAGGTGTCATTTACGCCTTGGTTCTCATCTGGAGGCTCAGCTAAGGGAGGGAGATGTGCTTCCCTGCATGTGGTTGTTGACAGCATTCAGTTTCTAGCAGCTGAAGGTTCGTGACAGCTTCCTCCTTCAAAGCCAGCAACAGAGATAGAGTCCCCAGTAAGCCTACTAGAAGGACCATCCTCTGTCAGGTATCAAAATCACAAGGGTGACATCCCATCACCTTTGCTATGTGGGCTAGACACAAGTCACAGGTTCTGCCCATACTCATGGGGAGGAGATTATACAAAAGCATGAACATCAGGGACCAGGGATCACGACAGTCACCCTGTCTATCATAGGAGTATTTTTATAACGTTTACAAAATGTGAAATTTCTGAGTGTTTTTACTTCCAACTATCCATTCAAGGAAATTATATTATACTATAACTTGGATCATTATTACATAGCCTTAGGATTATTAGAATAAATGTCCCAAGAATAGCTACCATATAGGAGGAAAAAAAAGAATAACTCCATTCTTTCTGATCTTTACCCCCTATTCATAAGGGTTCCTACATTTCTAACAGAAATTTGTTCTTCACTGTCTCATATACCTCTGAGAAATCTCAGTTCATGGTTTGGAAACTATGAAAGAGCAAATTCCAAGAATACTTAAAACTAAATAACACTGTAACATTGGATTGTTGCTGGCTGCTTTCCTATCCACTGTGAAGTTTGATTTGTTGTAAATATTTAGGGAAGTATCAAAACTCACCTTAAATTCTTTCCTTGTGCACCTCTTCTTGAACTCCCCCCAAATAAGTCAAGATTTTTTAAAAACTAGGGCAGTCCTAAAATGGCATATATTACATCCAGTCTTCTTCTAAGTCCTAATGACTCTTTCTTTAAAATATTCATACTGGCTCTACCCCATCCCCTTTTTTCTATTTACACAACTTCTCAACACTGGTGCAAGCTGTTACTACTGTCTGTGTCTGGATAAATCCGCATCACTGTCCTATCTGGTATCCTTACTCTACTTTTCCCTTTCCTCTTCTGTCAGAGCTATTCAAGATTGAATTTTTATCATATATAAACAGCTTTGAACATGCAGTTTCTTTTTTCAGTCATGTGTGCTGCTGCTCCGTTTCCTACACTACCATGTACATGCCCATGTCTGCCTTTTTAGAAGGTCTATTATCTAATGTACCTGCCTATTCAATTATATTCCCATTCTTAATACAAACCATATTTTCTCTTCCAAATAATTTCCTCTTGGCCTCTATACAAAGCAGGCTTGTTTCTGTTTTTTTATGTCTGCTCAGATTTTACTTCCAGCTTGGGTTGTCCATGCATCTGTCATCATGTCTGCCCTAAGTCACGATGAATAGATATTGCACGATGGGGAGCCCAGGTAAAGAGTAAGAGGAAGCCAGATGTATAGAAAAGAAAAGGAGAAAGACGAGATGAACCCATAATGGAACTCAGAAGGCAAAGCCCATGGCAGAGCCAGCAGGTTGGAATAAGGTAGGCAAAATGAACAGTAATAACATCACATTCTAGAAGTCAAAACCAATCCAAGCCCAGCAGGTTAGCCAGGACAAATGTAAATATCAAGGATGGAGACAAGCAAAGAGGGGCAGACAGAAAACATCCACCAAAAAAAAAAAAAAAAAATCCCAGAAGGCAAAAGAGATACAAGGTCGTATGTGAGGATATTCTCAGGCCTTATAGGGATGAATCAGCAAAGAGAACAGGCAGGTGCATATTCACCAGGAACAGCTTGATTAGAGAGGCCACATTCGTCCTGAAAGCCAGGTTCTTTAACAACCCAGTGTTCTTCCTGTTCAGGCAGACTGGTGTGTGTGGAGGATTAGGGTCTTTGTAGCCAGTTAGACATGGGTTCAAATTCCTCTTCCACCATTTGTTAACTGTTTGGCCTTGGACTTGTTATTGAACTTCCTCAACCCTCACTTCACTGATCTGTAACATGTGGATCATTCTACCAATCTCATGGGGTTATGAGAATTAAATGTGATTACATATACTATACGAAATGCCTGACATCAACCAGGTTTAGTGGCTCATGCTTATAATCCCAGCACTTTGGGAGGCCAAGGCGGGAGGATCACCTGAGGTCAGGAGTTTGAGACCAGCCCGGCCAACATGGTGAAACCCCATCTCTACTGAAAATACAAAATTAGCCAGGCATAGTGGCGTGTGCCTATTATCCTAGCTACTTGGGAAGCTGAGGCAGTTGAATCACTTAAACCCAGGAGTCAGAGATTGCAGTGAGCTGAGATCGCACCATTGCACTCTAGCCTGGGCAAAAAGAGTGAAACTCCTTCTCAAAAACAAAAAAACAAAAAAGCAAAGCAAAACCAAAAAAAAAAAAAAAAAGCCTGACATCTGGCAAGTATACAACATATATGTTGATTTTCATCATTTTATTTTTATTTTTATTTTTCTATCTGCCAAAACCAAAATAGCGGCCAAGTTGTAGCTATCCTTTTATGAGGTCTGCATGCCTTTCTCTAACCTCTTGTGATCCATAAAACCTGCCTCATACATTGTGCCACTTACCACAGAATGTTCTTTAGGTG
The DNA here is from genome assembly GCF_049350105.2 of Macaca mulatta. Lineage (NCBI taxonomy): Eukaryota > Metazoa > Chordata > Mammalia > Primates > Cercopithecidae > Macaca > Macaca mulatta. Next base: position 19,175,065 of record NC_133409.1, on the reverse strand, counting down.
TACTAAGTTTCAGGTTATTTAAGCTAATTTCTTCAATGATATTAAAAGCTCCTTGGGGAGAGATTTCCCAGTGCTGAGCTCATCATACTCAACCTGCACTTGAGATTACAACGCATTTCAAGGCCCCATTTCAGTCACCCATTCAGCAGGTATGTATTCAACACCATGTGTGATGTACTGGGGATGAAACAACAAAGAAGACAAGCTCAGCTTCCTAGAGGTAGGCGTGGGTTACATCACTAAAGTAAGGGCACTGTCATCTTCAAACTGGAAGGACCCTAAGAGATTATCTAGCCCAGCTCTTTGCTTTTACAAAGATGCAACTGAGAATCACAGAAATGACAGTGGCATATAATTTTTTATTCACTGGCCTCTTTTTGGCCTGTTGAATCACTGTCATTTGGAAAAACAAAGAGATAAAAGTCTAGAATGTTTTAACTGAGAGTTTGGGAGTGAATTGTTTTGTCATCTGCCATGCCACTGTAAAACAGAGGCCACTTGCCTCGGACAGCATTGCCAGCAAACGTCCATGGTATAGCCTCCTGCAAGTCTCTACCAGAAAACTCAAGAGTTGTCTATGGCTGCTATGCTCTGACCTCTTTGCTTGTTCCCCAGTGTGAGAAAAAATAAATAAAAATCATCGTAGGAAGAAACACAGGTAATTCAGAAAACACGCACAGATACTTTCTGCTTTCTTTGTTGGGGAAGGCCGAAACATGGTGGCTTCTTCCAGCAATCATTCCAGACCACTGCTTAGCACACTTCTTTTTTTCTTTTTTTTGAGATGGAGTCTCCTCTGTCACCCAGGCTGGAGTGCAGTGGTACAATCTCAGCTCACTGCAAGCTCCGCCTCCCAGGTTCACGCCATTCTCCTACTTCAGCCTCCCAAGTAACTGGGACTATAGTTGCCCACCACCACACACACAGCTAATTTTTTTTTTTTTTTTTTTTTTTTAGTAGAGACGGGGTTTCACCTTGTTAGCCAGGATGGTCTCGATCTCCTGACCTCATTATCTGACCGCCTTGGCCTCCCAAAGTGCTGGGATTACAAGCGTGAGCCACTGCACCCGGCCACTGCTTAGTACATTTAAAAAGACACATGTAAACATTTGTATGTAGGGATGCATTTGAATAAATAACATGAGACTGGCATCTGAAGACTCAGTGGCTTTAATCAAAGTGTTTGCTGAACATCCTTCAATACTTGATCCACAAACTTATTTCGAAATTAAAATGCCAAGGTGAAGATTAACACCTCTAGTTCAGTGGGGCTAATGAGACATGACTTATTAATCCTACAAGAAAATCTTAATTAGGCAGCGGGGCACTGCTTGTTTCATTGTTAAATACTACCCAATCCCCAAAGAATTGGAAAATAAATAGGGACTAAAATAGAAAGGAGTTTTATAATTAGGCCCCTTGAAATGAAAGAAATAGTTTTTTTCTCCCCACAGAAAGTATTTGTCGCTTTTTTCCCTAAATAACTCAGTATTAGCATTTGTAATAAAAGTTTGATGCAAACATTCTTGAAATAGCTAGACATGTGGACACCAGAGAAAGAGGAGAATCTGATGCACCAGAACTCTGCTAAGAAGGCAATTGTACTGCTGAGTTTCAGCTGCAGCAAAACTCAGGTCACCGTCCAGGTTAATTAGCAAGATGACTTCATTATTATTTACTTCTTGTTCATTTAATAGGCTCTTCCACTAAGATACACTCATTTTAACACTAAAGATTTCATGATGCAAGTCAAAAAGGAATTGCTTCACTCAATTTCGCTGGCATTTTTTTCAAACTATCCATAGTACCCAAAAAGGAAATGGGAGAAGGGAGGGCTGCAGCACAAGGGAAGAGCCGACATTTACCTCAGCTTCCTAAAACTGGAAAGCTGGAACATAGCGTACCCATGGTAACGCTCATGACCAACAACTTTGCCATAATATTTGGTGTTATAAAATTTGTTGTCATCAGTGGATTAAAGATAAGTGTAGAGAAGAAGAAAGAATAAGAGAGAAGAGGGAAGAGGGAGGAGGAGTTGGGAAAGTGGGAGAGAATCTTTGTAACATTCATTTATAACTTCAGAATAAGTCACCTTGTTAAGTTACAGCTAGAAAAAAATATCACTGGCATTCAACACACAATTTGTTACAAAGTATACTAATAAACCAGATTGCCAAATTATGTCAGTCACATCTAAATAATAAGCAAATTGCCTTACACAGATGGACAATGTGTAAGGTGCATAGATTTCCTGTGAGGCAACCTCAACTAAGACTTATTGATTAATGTTGTCCTGCTTGTTTATTCTGTTTAAAAGCACGGACTGCATTATTTTCGCCTTCTTTTAAAAAAAAGAAAAGAAAAGAAAAGAAAAACCATTAAAGCCTAAGCCCCACATTTCAAAATCTTCAAGCTTTAAATAAAGTTTCCTTATCTTTGGCAGAGGGAAGATTCCACATGTACAGGGTTCTCAAAGAAATGTCAGTGGCTAACTCCCCAACGCCAGAGCTTCAGAAATGCAAGAGTATCCCCAACTAAAGTTTTGGGAAACCAGTTTAGCAATTATTCCAATTATTGTTATATTGGATAAAACTATTAAAAGAAAGGTTGTTTTCTTTCCATGTATACTAAACCATCAAAATTGTGTTTGAAGAGAATAAAGAATAAGAAATTATCTAGGGAGACTGAGATCATGAGATTGCCCAACAGCTTCCCTCCATTCAGTGGCCACAAATTATACCCCTTGCTCAGCATGATGAATCTGTGCTCTTATTCAATACAAGTAATAATGGGAAGCAAAGAAGCAATCATAATATTTGAAAATAATATAGAAGACATATACAGCTCCAACATTCCTAAGGTATGTGACATCTGATCAGTTTAAGTTAACTTCTTTGAGTATTTGGCTCCACATTTCAAAGTGGAAGTGCTAATAAAACCTAATAAGTTTGCTTTGAAAATTTGATGACATAGAATACATAAGACAGGTGCTCTGTAAAATATCAAGCAACAAATACATGTATGAAAGGGACCAGGACACGAAAGGATAGGGGATCAATGAAAATCCATCAATAAATTAGGAAAATTATTGAAAACACATATATACTGTTTTCTGCACAGATAAATGCCAGCAAGATCAGTAATGACCAACTTGGAGAGGGTCATTCGAAAAGGAAGGAAAGGTGTAATTAACTCTTGTGAATCCACCTATGCCTAGATGCCATTGCCAGAAAAACTGTTAGATGGCTAATTTAATGGTTGGCTGAAATTCTGTTATAAATATAGCTCCCCATTTCTTCCCAACTGTCCTTCCCCTCTCTACATGGTAGAGTGAAAATATTACTGTTTTGAGAATCAGGAGCTAGGTAGCCTAGTTTGAGTTCACTAGATGTGTTTACTTTGCATTGATCATTTATTCATTCATTCATCCAGCCAATGTTTATTGACCTCTTAAGTATCAGGTCCTGTACTGACCACAGGAGATAGAGCAGTATACTTCTCACATGCCTTCCCTTCTAGCAGGGGTCTCTTAACTTCTCCAGCCTCAGTTCCTTCATCCGCAAGAAGCGGGAAATGAGTGCAGTGCTCTCTACAGTATCTTCCAGCCCTAATGTTCTCAGTGTTGATTCTCTCTGAAGATTTTCATTTTTTATTCTTCTCTAAAGACCTACATAATCTTGCTGAGTCTTTCCCTCTTCATTAAATTATGAAATGTTGAGTCTGTATTTATGTATATATATTTACATACATGAACATGTATATATGTACACACATATCTGTATATAGCCTATAACCTATCTTCTAAATAGAATTCCTCCCTTCAATTTATGTATTGCACGTTTTTGAGAGTTATTGAGGGAAGTCACTATGCTATTTGTGAAGGCAATAGTCCCTATCTTCTAAGTGCTTATAACGTAATAGACAAGACAAGATAAATATACAATAAATACACATCAGAATCCTTCCTTTAGAAGAAATCCCTTTCCATTAGTGGGATCAGAGGAGGTTTCTTCCAGGCAGTGAAGCTAAAGTGAGCTTGCAGGAGAGGATAAGATATTGATAAGCAGGCCGGGCGCGGTGGCTCAAGCCTGTAATCCCAGCACTTTGGGAGGCCGAGACGGGCGGATCACAAGGTCAGGAGATCGAGACCATCCTGGCTAACATGGTGAAACCCCGTCTCTACTAAAAATACAAAAAAAAAAAAAAACTAGCCGGGCGAGGTGGCGGGTGCCTGTAGTCCCAGCTACTTGGGAGGCTGAGGCAGGAGAATGGCGTAAACCCGGGAGGCGGAGCTTGCAGTGAGCTGAGATCCGGCCACTGCACTCCAGCCTGGGCGACAGAGCGAGACTCTGTCTCAAAAAAAAAAAAAAAAAGATATTGATAAGCAAAATTTAAAAAAAAAAAAAAGAGAGAGAGAGAGAGAGATCATCCAGGTAATAGTATGAGCAGAAGAAAAGAATAAGAAAGCACAGAGTCTCTGAAAAAATACTGGCCATGGTGGACATTTCATATGTGGGATATGAGAGTTGAGACAAGTAGAGGAGATTGCAGCCAGATGTGAATTACAGCACCAAATTCAGGTGCTGGGACTTTATGCTGTAGGCTAGCACATCCCAGTAGAGTATAATACAAGCCACATATGTAATTTACAATTTTAGATACCTCATTAGAAAAGGTAAAAAGAAACAGGGGAAATTAATTTTAGTGATAAATTTTCTTTACTCAGTGTAGGCATCGCAACATAAAATCAATATATTTGACATTCTTTTTTTCATACTATGTCTTTGAAATCCAGTGGACATTTAACACTTTTGGTACATCTCAAGCTGTGCTCATGGATAGGGGCTAGTGACTACCATATTAGATCATGCAGTTCTAGGCTACGAAAAGTTATTACGGGGTTTTAGAGGGAGAGCAGTTTAGTAAAAGCAACTTTTAGGCAGCTGAATGAGGCTTTTGTATGTAGATGTGTATCAGATTGTGAGGATGTTACAGCACAGGACAGAGAGTTGAACCTGTTAAAATCATCTGGTTTTGAAGCCTGGTGGTTGACTCATGGGTTATGAAAACTTGGGAGAAACATTGAGGCTACACAATCCAGTTGAAGAGAAAGTAGTGAGCAATATGCTGACTCATACATTTAAAAAAACAGAACTATTCTTTTGCATACAACTATTCTTTTGCACCTGATTATTTTGTTTATCTCACTGGGCCTGAGCCAAATTAGGTTCACTCAATTCCACAAACAAGGATCAAACATCTAATAATGAACTGTGCCAGGTTTTGGGGATTCATAGATGTCTGGGGATTCATAGGCCATTGTTCTTAATGTCAGTAACTTAATGTCATGGCAATTACACAACAGAGGGCAAAAGCTATTTTTGAAGACTTTGGAAACACAAAATAGGAACTATCCAGTTCTGCCTGGAAGAATCAAGAAATGGGGCAAGTGATGCCTGAGCTGAATATTGAATGATTACAGTTTCTACAGGTGGAAATGGAAGAATGGTCATCACGTAGGGAAGGAAGAACCTGCTGGAAATTAGGAAAGTACCTGGCATGTCTGGGCAACAATAAATATCTTCCCAATTTAGGATCTGTGTGGACATTTATCAAAAATGAAGCTAGAAAGGCAATTAAGGGTGAATTGGAGGAAGAGGGAGGTCAACATGTAGCTAAATGTAAAGTGGCTCCACTTTGCTGCAGAGACCTACAGCCTCATCAAGGAGAGAGGGCACTTCCAGAGCCCACAGGTGAGCACTGGAGAACATGGCTTTAACCTGAGAAAAGACAGAGAGGAGTCAGCTTCTGTGAGAGTAATGTGAAGACAGTGGCTTACAGATTACAATCCAGAACACTGACTTGGTGTCAGATAAAATGATCTGCCTTTTCACTGAAAAGTATTTGACATTTCACTAAATTGACCTTTGCTTGCCAATAGCAAACTCAATTGCATTATTTTCTCTGTTCAAAGTTTAATAGTATAGTCATAGGCACAATGTATCTCTTGAAGGTGAGCTTTTGTCGTTCGGTATTCTGTGTTCCCGAACCAAAAGCTTCAAGAAAAATTCACTAGTTTTGTTTTTTCTTAAAGTTACAGGTGATGGAGAAATATGCCTGCTTGAGTTTTCTATTGCCGCATAACAAAAGCCCACCACCTTGGAAACTTAACATCTATATTAGCACATAGTTCTTTAGGTCAGAAGTCCAGGTAGGCTCAACTGGATTATCTGCTGAGCGTCTCACAAGGCTGAAATCAAGTTGTCATTTGGATTGTGCTGTTGTCTGGAGATGACTCTCAGGAAGAATCTGCTTCCAAGTTCATTCTTGTGGTTGGCAGAATCCAGTTCCTTGTGGTTGTAGGAATGAGGTCCCAGTTTTCTAGCTAGCTATTGACTAGGGGTCACAAATCCTAGAGGCTGCTTTCCAAATCCTTGCATCTTCAAACTAGCAACACTATGTCAATCCTTCTCTTGCGTGGAATCTAATCACTTCTTCTGCTACTTGCTAGAGAAAATACTCTGCTGTTAAAGAGCTTATCTGATTAAATTAGACCCACCTGAATGATCTCCCTATCTTAAGTTCAACTGATTAGTAACATTAATTACAATCTGTGAAATCTTTTACCTTGTAATGTATCACAATCATAGTAGTAACACCAAGACCAGGGTTATGGGGTCCATGTACAATTCCACACTCCCTTTAATAGCATGTCAGAGTATCTTTCAAATAGAACTATTTTTTTTTCCTGTAAACTGAAAGAAGCATTTGTTGCTAAAAATGAAACAAAAACAAAACAAAATCTTTGAATGTCCATAAAAGGACAGATATAGGAGTTTTTCCTCTCAGTGGCTGATTAAATGGGGGGGGGGGGAATAAATTTATATGAATTTAAGAGAAAATGAATAAAATAAAAACAATTTTTATTTCCGGTAGTATGGTAGAATAGGTACCCTATATCATCTATATCACCCTCACTGTTGAAATAACTAAAATATATGATGAAATAATTAAAATATATGTCTGTATCTATAAATATACAACTATATCTATGAGGCTGCTTGAAAGTAAAGAGTGAACAGATCCCTAACATAAAATAAAATCAGAAAATCAGATTGGTAAGCAAGTTCCCAAGTGGGTATTGCTGTGAGAATTTTTGCTAAACCCTAGAATTATTTGGCTTCCATTCTGATGGTTATGTGGGACCAGCTGTGAGATACAGCCTAGGTCTTGGTTAGTGCAGGAAATCTAACAGGAGGCCTTCATAATAACAGTATTCTAGAGAGCTATACTGTCAATGTAAGAATGAATTTGCAACAAACTCTGATATTTCACAAGCAAATTGATTTTGGCATCGTGTGAGAGGATGGAATTCTCTGAGGATTCATAATCCCAAATTGGTCTTTGCTTGAGTTCTGATTCATCGTGCATGTGTGGTCCATAAAACCTCAAGCGTGATCCCAGACGACCATGTCCTCAGGTGACCAGCAGAAGAAAATTTATAACTTCTTTGAAAGAACTCAATTTCAGCCCAGGATTCAAGATACCACAAATAAAGTTTCTTATAAAATGAGCAGTCAAGAGTGAAGAATCGCAAAACAATGAAAGAAGTAAGGCACTGTGAGTAAAATGACAGACCACAAAATCCTCATATAATAGAATTTTTGACATGGAATATAAAACAGTTATGTTTAAAGAAATTTTCTCGCTTTGGGAGGCTGAGGTGGGCAGATCACAAGGTCAGTAGATCGAGACCATTCTGGCCAACATGGTGAAACCCCGTCTCTACTAAAATACAAAAAATTAGCTGGGGGTGGTTGTACACATCTGTAGTCCCAGCTACTTAGGAGGCTGAGGCAGGGGAATCACTTGAACCTGGGAGGCAGAGGTTGCAGTGAGCCGAGATCACCCCACTGAACTCCAGCCTGGCAACAGAGGGAGACTCTGAGAGAAAGAGAGAGAGAGGGAGGGAGGGAGGAAGGGAGGGAGAGAGGGAGGGAGGGAGGAAGGGAGGGAGAGAGGGAGGGAGGGAGGAAGGAAGGAAGGAAGGAAGGAAGGAAGGAAGGAAGGAAGGAAGGAAGGAAGGAAGGAAGGAAGGAAGGAAGGAAGGAAGGAAGGAAGGAAGGGAAATTTTCTAAGAGTTTGAAAATACGCTGAAGTTTGCTGCTGCCACTGAAGCCACTCCAATTGCTGGCCTCTTCACTCCTGGAAACTTCACTACCCAAATCCAGGCAACCTTCCAGGAGCCACAGCTTCTTGTGGCTACTGACCCCAGGGCTGACCACCAGCCTCTCACGGAGGCATCTTATGTTAACCTACCTGCCATTGCTCTGTAACACAGACTGTCCTCTGCGCTATGTGGACATTGCCATCCCATACAACAACAAGGGAGCTCACTCAGTGGGTTTGATGTGGTGGACACCAGCTCGGGAAGTTCTGTGCATGCATGGCACCATTTCCCGTGAACACCTGTGGGAGGTCATGCCTGATCTCTACTTCTACAGAGATCCTGAAGAGATTGAAAAAGAAGAGCAGGCTGCTGCTGAAAAGGCTCTGACCAAGGAAGAATTTCAGGGTGAATGGACTGCTTCAGCTCCTGAGTTCACTGCTACTCAGCCCGAGGTTGCAAACTGTTCTGAAGGCGTGCAGGTGCCCTCTGTGACTATTCAGCAGTTCCCTACTGAAGACTGGAGCACTCGGCCTGCCATGGAAGACTGATCTGCAGCTCCCACTGCTCACTCAGGCCACTGAATGAGAAGGAGCAACCACTGAATGCTGAATGGTCTTAAGCTGTTCTTGCATGGGCTCTTAAGCAACATGGAAATTAAATTAATGGGAAATAAACATCCGTTTCTAAAAAAAAAAAAAAAAAGAAAAAAAAAGAAAGAAAAGAAAATATGATCAGGGAACCTGAGACCATAAAAATAGACCAAGTGTTTGTACAATATTAGATTCTGCAAAGTAATATATAATAATTAAAAATTATAATGAAATGGATAATACCATTCAACATATTAGATAATAATGCAGATAGTGAACTGGCAGATCAATCCTAAGAAACAAACTAGAATGCAGTCCAGAGAGATGAAAAGATAGAAAGCATGAAACATAGGTCATTATAAAGGCTAGTGTAAGAAAGTTAAGCATATATCTAATCAGAGTTTCAGGAGGAGATAATAGAGATAATGGAGAAGAGGAATACTCAATGGGGTGATAAGAATTTCCCCCAGTTTTTAAAAGATACCAATCTTAGAGCTGGGAAACCTAGTGGATCCCAAACAAGATAAATGAAAAGATTTCTACACCAAGACATATTAAAGAAAAGCTATAGAACACCAAAGTAAAAGAGAAGATCTTAAAAGCAGAAAAAGTGAAAAGAGAGATTGCTTTCAAAGTACAAATAGTTAGCCTGCTTATAAACTACTTTTTTGATATGTAAATCTTCTGCCACCCAGAGCTATCTCCTTAATGACCTGGAGCTCTCTCTTCGACCTCAAAGGAGATAGTGTGAGTTCCACTCATCCCCAACCCCCACTCCCCCACTCCCATCCCATCTCCTGTCTTCTTACCACCTTCTTGTTCTTTTGTCTCCCAGGCTCCGTGGGAGGGTAAGGGACTAATTTTGATAGGTGCTTTACCCAATTTGTAAAACTACCTCCTGTCCTGGAGATTCAAAGTTTGTTTCTTCTCCATAAAGTGCCAATTAATAAACCAGATGGCCTGATTACATTGACCAAGCCCCTTCTTGTTTTTTGTAATTTTCCACTTCCCTGACTCTCTTGGACCTGCCACTGGTTTCTCCCTCCCTGTTTCATCAGTCTCTCTTTAAACCACCATTACCTCTACACAATTGAAGTTGAGCTCAGTTTTATACTTGTTATAAATAAAGTTTCTGTACTGCAAAAGAAATAACATTCGAATATAAAATTTTCTTTTTAATTCTCAGCAAGGCAATGTACTTCTACAGAAGGGTGCACCGTTACAGATGGAGCAGTGATGAGTGCCCACTTGACAAGGGAGGGGAAGGGGTTCTTATCCCTGACACACGTGGCCCCTGCTGCTGTGTCATTCCCCTGTTGGCCAGAGTTAGACCGCACAGGCTAAACTAATTCCAATTGGCTAATTTAAAGAGAGTGACGGGGTGAGTAAGGTTTGGCAGGAAAAAGAGCAGTTAATCGGAATGAGTCAGGATGGAGCAGGTAATCGAAAAAGGTTGCTCTATGAGGAAGTTACATTTAAAAGTAGAAGGCAAAGAATTGAACATACTGACATATTGATTATTTGAAGAGAAATTTAGAACTCATATCTACTATACTGAAGTCTCTCTCCACTACTGCAGTAGTATTACTGAATAGAAACTGTCTTTACCACCTTTAACTAGTGTCTGGCTTTGTTTTTCTTTAACACCTCTCAATAAATGCAAACTTTATTCTGATATCTCAATACATTTCCCTGATCCCCGTGAAGGTGTTTTGCCTCCTGGATACTGACTCTTCTTTACAAGTATGTGTCTTAAATATTTTGCAGGCAATTACTAACCAAGAGGTCTTTATTGAACACTAAATATCTTAAAATCCAGTTAAGAAAAAAAGACTAAGATTAATTTTTTGAGGAGAAAATTTTAGTAACTTACTCTTTTGAAACCAGCTTCAACTCACTACTAGTCTCAAGAGCTGATCATCAGGATGATCTTTCAAGGATTAGTTCATCCTAATGAACACAGCTCAAAGAAAGAAGTCCTACATATTTTTGCCTTTGGGAATGAGAAGAAATTAAGGAAAATATTTCTGCATTTGGTTTGAAATGTCACAATTTTTGTTTGCTGAATGGAGGGAAATTCTACTTCTGGCAGAAGGAAAATGAAAGAGCTGAGATGCAAGAAGGAATAGTGTGACACAAACTAGATTAGCAGTTGCCAAGGGCTGGGAGGGAAAAATGGAGAAATGGGGTAGACTGCTAAAGGGTACAGTGTTTTTTGGGGGATGATGAAAACGTAAATGTAAAGTTGATTGTGGTGATGATTGCACAATACTGTGAATATATTAAAATGTAGGTATACTTTTAAATGGGTGAGTTGCATGTGAATTATATCTCAATAAAGCTGAGACCAATAAAACGGAATAGTGAGTGACAGTATTGATAAATGTGGATAAATCTAGAACAAATATTGTCTAAAACAGAAATAAAAATAATGTCCCATATAAGGGGATTTGGAGAATCAGTCTATAATGAAATTTCTGCTTAAGAAAATGTACATATTAGTGAGGAGGAGATATTGGAATTGGTGTACTAATTCCACCGTTGTCAGTCTCAGAAATTATTCAGGCAACTAGTTTATTTCCTCTTTTGCTAGGCTTGATAAATCTATTATAATCCTTCTCATCCTAGCATGAAGTTTTATGAGAGGAACCATTGCTCCATCCAGAGAGACTGAGAAAGACTATTAACACTTGTTAATTTCAAATTATTTGACACCTCTTTCATTTCTTCTAAGTTCTGTACTTTTACAAAAATTACTTCAGCTCTCTCTTAAAATTTGTTTATGCATACATTGTTTTACTGTGCTTCACTTTATTCTGCTTCACAGATACTGCTTTTTTTTTTTTTTTTTTTTTTTTTTTTTTTTTTTGTAATTGAAGATGTGTTGCAACCCTGCATTGAGCAAGTCTACTAGCACCATTTCTCCAAAGGCATGAGCTCATTTCGTGTCTCTGTGCCACATTTGGGTAATTCTCCCAGTATTTTAAACTTTTTCATTATTATGTCTGTTATGGTGATCTGTGATCGGTGATCTTTGATGTTACTACTATAATTATTTTGGGCACCATAAACTACACCCACATTAAACAGCGGACTTGATCAATAGATGTGTGTGCTCTGTCTGCTCCACCAACCAGCTGTTCTTGTCTTTCTTCCTCTCCTCAGGCCTCCCGATTGCCTGAGACACAGCAATATTGCAAGTGGACCAGTTAATAGTCCTACAATGGCCTCTACGTGTTCATATTAGAGTCACACATCTCTCGCTTTATTTTTTATTACTTTTGTTGTAATTTCAACTTTTATTTTAGATTCAGGGGGTACGTGTGCAAGTTTGTTACCTGGGTATATTGTACCCTGAACTCTAGGGTACAAATGGTCCCATCACCCAGGTACTGACCATAATACCCAATAGTTAGTTTTTCAATCCTTGCCCCTTCTCTCCCTCCTGCCTCTAGTAGTCTGCAGTGTCTATTGTTCCTATGTTTATGTCCTTGAGTGCTCAATGTTTAGCTCCCACTTATAAGTAAGACATACAGTATTTGGTTTTCTATTCCTGCATTAAGTCAGTTAGGATAATGGCCTCCAGCTGCACCCAAATTGCTGCAAAGAACATGATTTCATTTTTTATGGCTGCATACTATTCCATACTGTATATGCACCACATTTTATTTATCCAGTCTGCCACTGATGGGCACCTAGGTTGATTCCATGTCTTTGCTATTGTGAATAGTGCTGCAGTAAACATATGAGTACACATTTCTTTTGGTAGAACAATTTAATTTCTTTTGGATATATACCCAGTAATAGGATTGCTGGGTCAAATGGTAGTTCTGTTTTATGTTCTGTGATGTCTCTCACTTTAAATAAAAAGTGTTTTAAACATATGTGTAAATATCACATCTGTTTACAGCATTGTTTATTGAATGTGTTTAAGCTTATTGTTGAGACCTACTGTTTATTTAAAAAGGCTGCTTTCAAAAGATTACTGTTCATTGACAGTGCACCTAATCACCCAAGAGTCCTGATGGAGATGTACAAGGAGATTAATATCACTTTCATGCCTTCTACAGTAAATGGATCAAGGAATAATTTCAACTTTCAAGTCTTATTATTTAAGCAATACATTGTAAGATGAACGCGGTAGCTCACACCTCTAATCTCAGCACTTTGGGAGGCTGAGGTAGGCAGATCACCTGAGTTCAGGAATTTGAGACCAGCCTGACCAACAGGGAGAAACCCCATCTCTACTAAAAAAAACAAAATTAGCCAGGCGTGGTGAAACATGCCTGTAATCCCAGCTATTCGGGAGGCTAAGGCAGGAGAATCGCTTGAACCTGGGAGGCGGAGGTTGCAGTGAGCTGAGATCCTGCCATTGCACTCTGGCCTGGGTAACAAGAGCCAAAACTCCGTCTCAAAAAAAAAAAAAAGAAATATATATATATGTGTGTGTGTGTGTGTGTGTGTGTGTGTGTGTGTGTGTGTGTGTGATTTCCTGAGGCTATAGCTCCCACTGTGATTCCTCTCACAAATCTGAGCAAAGCAAATTGAAAACCTTCTGGAAAAGATTCACCATTCTAGCTGCTATTAAGAACTTCTGTGATTCATGAAAGGTGATCAAACTATCAACCTTAACAGATGTTTGGCAGATGTGGATATCAACCTTCATGAATGACTTTGGCAACTTCAAGACTTCAGTGGAGGAAGTAACTACAGATGTGGTAGAAATAGCAAGAGAATTAGTGGAACCTGAAGACGTGACTGAATTGCTGCAATCTCATGATCAAACTTGAAAGGATGAGGAGTTGCTTCTTATGGCTGAGCAAAGAAAATGGTTTCTTGAAATGGAATTTACTCCTGGTGAAGATGCTGTGAACATTGTTGAGATGACAACAGTGGGTTTAGAATATTACATAAACTTCACTGATAAAGCAGAGACACATTTTGAGAGGACTGACTACAATTTTGAAGTAAATTCTACTGTGGTTAAAATGCTGTCAAATAATATTGCATCCCGCCGAAAACTCTTTCATAAAAAGAAGAGTCAATCAATGTGGCAAATCATTGCTGTCTTAACTTAAGAAATTGCCACAGCTGCCCCAACTTTGATAACCACCACCCTGGTTAGTAGCCATCAACATTGAGGCAATGCCCTCCACCAACAAAAGGATTACAACTCACTGAAGGCCCAGTTGATCATTAGCTTTTTTTTTTAGCAATACAATATTTTAAAATTAAGGCATGTACATTGTTTTTTAGAACACTATACTATAATAATGCTATTACACACTTAATAGACTACAATATAGTGTAAACATAACTTTTATACGCTTGGGAAACCAAATGATCTGTGTGACTCACTTTACTGTGATTTTTGCTTTATTGAGGTGCTCTGGAACCAAATCCACAACATCTCCAACGTGTGCCTATACTACTCAAGGATTAGATTTGCACTAATGAATGCGTATCCAGTCCTAGAACCAAATAATGACAAATCTTCATAAAAAGGGGATGAATGTACCCAGCACAAACACTGAAGATCAATACAGCTAGACTGTATTTTGAACTCTGCTAGTTATAGGTGCTAGGTAGACCGGGGCACTACACCTTAATGAGGTCTTGGCTTCCTCATCTATAGAATGGAGAATAAAAGAGTCTTGTATCCCTTATATTTTTGTTGTGAAAGTCCAATAAAATGTTTAAACTAGTGCTTTAAAAACTGAAAAGCGCTATACAAATGGATAGTATTTTGAAAACTGTTTGTTTGCCGGGCATGGTGGCTTACGCCTGTAATCTCAGCACTTTGGGAGGCCGAGGCAGGTGGATCATCTGAGGTCAGGAGTTCGAGATCTGCCTGGCCAACATGGTGAAACCCCATCTCTACTAAAAGAAACACAAAAGTTAGCTGGGCGTGGTGGCGCATACTTGTAGTTCCAGCTACTTGCGAGGCTGAGGCAGGAGAATTGCTTGAACCTGGGAGGTGGAGGTTGCAGTGAGCAGAGATCACGCCAATGCACTCCAGCCTGGGTGACAGAGCGAGACCCCGTCTCACAGAAAAAAAAAAAGAAAGAAAACTGTGTGTTTATGGTTATTAAGTGAACAGTAGGTTATCTGTCTGTAAAGTTTTCAGGAGGTTATACTTACACAAATTTGCTAAAATTTTATATTAAACGTTAAATTTTCTGGATCTAACTTGGTAATTTGAATATGATACATTCGTATTTCTGCACAGTCTGCTAATGGTTTAATTCTTCACATAAAATATTTAATGTTAAAAATCAGCATTCATCATCAGTCATTACGAAAGAAATATATGGCATAGTGTTATGGAAATTAAAAAGGAGAAAAAGTCACTGCAGAGAGAGGTTAATGAAAACTACAATGAAATGAAGCTTGATGATAAAAATACCATCATACTTTTAATGTATTTACGGCATTAAAAGTCATTTTATATATATAAATATATATATAATGATATATATATATCATTTTATATATATATTTCTTTCATCTTCATTATAAACAAAAACAAAACTTGAGGTAAATAAAATTTAAAAGTTGGCTTTCTGTCTGGTAGTGAATACTACCTTTGATTTTAAAATAGATACCTTCAACTGTTAACGGATATGACAAGTAGAACTAATATTACTATAAAACTGATGTTTGCTACATGGAGCAGAGGGAAGAGCTTAATCCAGTTAACTGGAACTCTTTAACTGCAGGAGCCTATATCTCTAAAATGATGTTTGGACTGTGTATATTAACTTAATTAACTATATAATTGTTACCTCTGCAACTCACACTTTTCTATATAAATACAAGATTAAAGAAGGAAAGATTCTGCTTCTGAACTCACTAGCAGGTCAAATTTACTAAACTAACAACCGTTTAATGCAGTGAAAAGAAATTTGGGGGAATAGTGGATAAACATTAGTTTATCCCTTCTATAAACATTAGTTATCTATACCAGTGAGACACTGGGATTAAGAGTAATTGGGATTCCAGGCCCAAGCAAAATTCAGTTCCCATATTTTTTCTTAAGACATCATTCTACTAAATGAGACCCCAGAACAGAAGCAGAATTAACTGGCTCCTTTTAAGTCTGGTAATTACAAATGCAAAATGAGTATCCTCCTGCAGACAGAGAGCCAGAGGACTACTCAAGCTAACGCAATAATGGGGGCTGTGATAAATAATCTATGCCTGATATGGAAAGCTGAATGGAGGAAAGAAACGAAGAACCCATATGAAAATTTGGAATTTGCTCAAAGCTACTCCCGCCACAACTCCAGGGAGGATAAGCAGTATTCCACCATGCAGTTCTGTATAATTTATCAACCTTTTTCCTTTTCATTTCTAACATTGATCCTTTATGGTTAACTGAAGAAACATAGAGCTAAATAGCTTCCTTAGCCATTTGATAGAGCAATTATGAGCATCCTGACTGATAGACTTTCTGCTTAATCTACTAACAAATGGTGTCCATTTTCCTCTTAATCTCTACCCCATCTCCACATTCGACTTGACACATGCACAACACTGCTTTTTGTGCCCTGTTCCTGTGCCCCTCTTCATTTGTTTCTTTCTCATTACAGCTCTCTTATGTGATTATTGTTACAGAAGGAAAACGAATTCTTTATGACAATTTTCCTCAGCTGCCCTTGGTTAATTTTTTCAAAATGTGATTTCTATAGGCTCCCTGACAACAGTGCAGATTGAAAGCTCATCAGTACAATCTTTCTTAAGTATCGGTTTCTTTTCTAAGAAATTTTATGTCTTAGGACAAGAGGATTGTTTCTCCCAGTAATAGGCAATATGATGTGGTGCAGCCATCTTTAAAGAGGTCAGGACTGTTTAAAACTGGGGGCTATGAAGACATTAAAAATTAAAATGTACCTCAGGCACGACTTTCCCACCACAATGCAGTTGTCTTTACTTCCTTCTGCATTCATCTCTCATTATAAGAACATTCATTTTTCCCTAGAATAAGAGAATTTGGGGCCCAGAGGGATTGCTGAACTCATTTCTTCTCAGGCGTTTGTTTCTTGGATGAAAAAACAGAAGATCGGGGGTTAAGTGGTTTACACAAAGTCACATAGCAGCAGGGTAACATAGTTTGAGCTTCCTGTTTTGTTTTTCCCTTGAAGGGAACATGAAATGGAGAAATAATTTCCTGCGCCACAGAAGGAGCAAATGTCCTCAGATATCTGCATTTTCTTACCTGTTTGATAGAGATACTGTCCCTTCACCTCACAGGATTTCCCCCACTAATCTATTGTGATGAAACCCTTTCTTTTGGGGGCGTGTGTGTGTGTGTATCTCAAGCACTACCTTGTGTGGCACATTCTCTGCTATGGTTATTGTACTTAAGACTCTAAGGCTTTGTGGAGAGCTACCACGTTCTCGAAGGCAGACACCATTTTCAGTGTTGGTTACCCAAGGAAGAGACGAGCCTCAGGGAAGACCGCAGAACTGAGAGGGAGAAATAAAAGGGAGTGAAAATCCCAACTCTGTAAAAAGATGTGAAGGGTTGTGTTCCTGTGTGATGGAGTTAAGACAGTGTCTGTCTCTTACAGTTCAGTGTCAGAAGAAGAAGGGAGGTACCACTGTGAAGAGCCACAGTCTCCACACAAGTAATCTATCCTGAAAGACCAAAAAGTCTGGCTGCAGAATCAGGCACATAATTGGTGGGGCCCAGGGCAAAATAAAAATGCAGAGAATTCTAAGACAGCGACGACAGAGCATTAAACCAAGCACAGGGCCTTTCTGATCACAGAGCCCCCATGTAAATGCACAGGTACCAGCTCATGTCTCACCACAAGTAGTTACTTAGTAATGTCTGGTCTACACATACCCAGTGAAGTCTTCACTTGCATGTGGTTTTTGAAGAAGAGTCTTGTTGAAGGAAGAGTTGTGCTTTTTGGTATAGTAGTTTGATTGTGCCTACTTGGGCAGGAGGCAAGGACTCTTCAAGGCTGATTTTAGGGTCAGGAGGTGAGATTCCAAAGTGCAGCAGATCCCGCCTTTGTAGGGATTCTTCCTTCACTGCCAATCTAAGAGAATCAGAGGCTACAGCCACACCCCCCGAATGCGCCTGAACTCTCATAAGAGGATCCAAGCTCTATGTTTAGTAGATGATGCAGTTTCCTTAGATGTATACCAAGAGTTGAACAGTAGAAAACTACAAAAGTAATGAGGCAGAATCTGGGTCTGTTGTCCATATTATTTCCGGCATCTGCAGTTCCTGATGCATGGTAGGTCCTCAGTAACTATTTGTTGATGACTGGTAACAGGTGGTTATCTTAGTGTTGAAATTTGGTGGAGTCCTTCTGGCCCTAAAAGGAAAATCAAATATTTAGAGAAGAAAGGTGTCTCTGGTAATAAAAAGAAAAAAGTTTTCAAGCATGTTAAGAATGCTAATTTTAATACTGCAATTTAAGAAAATGTTAGCACGCCTAAGAAGGGGAGACTTTTAGTATCATTTTGCATACAAGCTAATTATATATTATTTTATAGGTTTATTAAATCCTTATAAAATTTCCTAAGATTTTTAGATGTACTTTTGCTATCAATGTTACTTAAGAATAATATCTCAGCAGTCTTTTCTTTTTTTTTTTTTTTTTTTTTTTGAGACGGAGTCTCGCTCTGTAGCCCGGGCTGGAGTGCAGTGGCCGGATCTCAGCTCACTGCAAGCTCCGCCTCCCAGGTTTACGCCATTCTCCTGCCTCAGCCTCCCAAGGAGCTGGGACTACAGGCGCCCGCCACCTCGCCCGGCTAGTTTTTTGTATTTTTTAGTAGAGACGGGGTTTCACGGTGTTCGCCAGGATGGTCTCGATTTCCTGACCTCGTGATCCACCCGTCTCGGCCTCCCAAAGTGCTGGGATTACAGGCTTGAGCCACCGCGCCCGGCCAGTCTTTTCTTTTTAGGTTATTTTATTTAGAGAACATAGTCAGTGGCAGGGTATAGTGAGAAGCAAAAAAGCTGGGAAGAAAGACTTAGAAAAGTCAAAAAAGAAAGAAAAGGATCACAAGGGTCTCAGAAATGAAAATAGGCCCCTGTAAAAAGGCAGAATGAAGAGGGAGGCTAAAAACAGAAGGTGAGAGGTAGGCCCCCCTCTTTTTTAAAAGAGTTCTTGGCACCATACTGCACACTTGATTGGAACTTGGGAAAGACCTGATTATTGAATGTGCAAAAGAAAAATAAATGGGGTACAATCAGTGGTATCCTGGTAAATACTTAACAACTAGCTCTTGGGGAGAGGGGTATGGTTTGTAGTATTTGTCAATTTCTATTGCATAAATTCTTCATGGCCAATTTTTTTTTGCTCTTTTATTATTATTATTATTATACTTTAAGTTCTAGGGTACATGTGCATAACGTGCAGGTTTGTTACATAGGTATACATGTGCTATGTTGGTTTGCTCCCATCAAGTCATCATTTACATTAGGTATTTTTCCTAACGCTATCCCTCCCCCAGCCTCCCACCCCCAAACAGGCCATGGTGTGTGATGTTCCCCTCCCTATGTCCATGTGTTCTCATTGTTCAGCTCCCACTTATGAGTGAGAACATGCGGTGTTTGGTTTTCTGACCTTGTGCTATTTTGCTGAGAATGATGGATTCCGCCATCATCCATCTCCCTGCAAAGGACATGAACTCATCCTTTTTTATGGCTGCATAATATTCCATGGTGTATATGTGCCACATTTTCTTTATCAAGTCTATCATTGATGGACATTTGGGTTGGTTCCAAGTCTTTGCTACTGTGGATAGTGCCACAATAAACATACATGTGCATGTGTCTTTATAGTAGCATGATTTATAATCCTTTGGGTATATACCCAGTAATGGGATTGCTGGGTCAAATGGTATTTCTGGTTCTAGATCCTTGAGGAATCACCACACTGTCTTCCACAATGATTGAACTAGTTTATACTCCCATCAACAGGGCAAAAGTGTTCCTATTTCTCCACAGCCTCTCCAGCATCTGTTGTTTCCTGCCTTTTTAATGATTGCCATTCTAACTGTTGTGAGATGGTATCTCATCGTGGTTTTGATCTGCATTTCTCTGATAACCAGTGATGATGAGGATTTTTTCATATGTCTATTGGCTGCATAAATGTCTTTTTTTTGAGAAGTGTCTGTTCATACCCTTTGCCCACTTTTTGATGGGGTTTATTTTTTTCTTGTGAATTTGTTTAAGTTCTTTGTAGATTCTGGATATTAGCCCTTTGTCAGATGGGTAGATTGCAAAAAGTTTCTCCCATCCTGTAGGTTGCTGTTCACTCTGATGATAGTTTCTTTTGCTGTGCAGAAGCTCTTTAGTTTAATTAGATCCCATTTGTCTATTTTGGCTTTTGTTGCCATTACTTTTCGTGTTTTCATCATGAAGTTTTTGCCCATGCCTGTGTCCTGAATGGTATCGCCTAGGTTTTCCTCTAGGATTTTTATGGTTTTAGGTCTTACATTTAAGTCTTTAATCCATCTTGAGTTAATTTTTGTATAAGGTGTAAGGAAGGGATCCAGTTTCAGCTGTCTACATATGGCTAGCCAGTTTTCCCAGCACCATTTATTAAATAGGGAATCCTTTCCCCATTTCTTGTTTTTGTCAGGTTTGTCAAAGATCAGATGGTTGTAGATGTGTGGCATTATTTCTGAGGCCTCTGTTCTGTTCCATTGGTCTGTTTTTCTGTTTTGGCACTAGTACCATGCTGTTTTGGTTACTATCGCCTTGTAGTATAGTTTGAAGTCAGGTAGCGTGATGCCTCCAACTTTGTTCTTTTTGCTTAGGATTGTCTTGGCTATGTGGGCTCTTTTTTGTTTCCATATAAAATTTACAGTAGTTTCTTCCAATTCTGTGAAGAAAGTCATTGGTAGCTTGATGGGGATAGCATTGAATCTATAAATCACCTTGGGCAGTATGGCCATTTTCACAATATTGATTCTTCCTGTCCATTTCATGGACAATTTTAAGCTACCAACATGAATTGACTGAATATGGAATCTAAAGCTACTAAGATGAATTCACTAAATGTGAAATTGGGAAGAGATGTGTAGTATTCCATTGTACAGATGCAACAGACTTAAACTCAAGACCATAGATAATAGTAAAATGGAGTAAGATACTTAGAAAATAAGGAGTTTTTCCAATTTATTACCTTTGCTTTACTTTACTTAATTATAAATTTATATAATACAATTTTAATTTTTAATAATGAGTTTAACAACTGGCTTGCAAAGTAGGAGCCAGCCGTAGCATTCCAGTGGATGGGCATCACCACATGACTCTACCATCTGCGTTAAAATATTAAAAGAGCTTTTTCTATTTTTTCTTTCTTAAAAGGAATTCAGAATAGTGTAATATGAGACAAGACAAGAATCTCCTAAGAGTATTTTTTGTCACCACCCTGCCAAAGGTTTTGTTCTTTTTAAACACTCAACTCAGAATTTGCAGATTGAAAGTTTAGACAGAGATGAGGGATACATTTATTTCTACCAATAAAATCTGCAATATTTTCAACTTTGCATGAACTTCATAGAGAGGCAGAGTGGTGCAATGTAGAAAGCCCTAATATAATTATTTACAACCCCAGACTAAGCAGTTTGAAGCTTTGAGCAGGTCATTTCACCTCCCTAGGCTTTGAGACAAGGATGCCCACTGCCCCACTTCTATCACAGGGCAACATGTGTGTGTCAGGTGGGGGCTTCTCACATGCTGCAATGTTGAGATCTGCCACTTATTTTTAATGGTTCCATAAAAGTAATATGTATTTGTATAGAGACAAATAAAGCAAATATGGCAAAACATTAATAATCAGTGAATCTAGGCAAAGGATATATGAGTGTTCAATTTTTTCAAAATAAAAAGATAGAAAAACTAAGGTCATTTATACACAGACAGCACTTGGCAAACCTGCTAAGTAGTATACAAAGACAAAGTAGTAGTATCTAAAGAGATGAGGTATCCAGATGCCATAATCTTAGGATATTCAAAGTTCATTTCATCTAACTGATTGGATTACTTAGCAATCATTTACTGAGTATCAATGACCCTAAATGCTGGAGATAACTCAATAATGCACAACACATACTTCTTAATCTCACAGAATTTGATCTAGTTAGAGTTACACACAAGTAAACAGACAATTGCAATATGGCTTAAATAGAATTAAGTAGAGACTGCTGTGGTGCCATATAGGAAGAACATCTAAACCAGCCCTAAGTGATGAAGAAGGACTTTCCCAAGGAACCTAAGAGCAGTGAGAACCTAAGATCTAAAACACAGGAATTAAACCATGGCCTGGGAGGGAGAGCAAGCATCCATTGACGTGTCTAACATTTATACTATAAGCCAAGCAACACATGCCCATTTACTCCTCGGAGCAGTGCTGTGGGGCAGGTTATTGGTATCCCATTTGACAGAACTGATAAACAGAGCACAGAGTTGGTGTTTTCAAGCAATGGAAATCTTATGAAGAAAGGCCCTGAAGCAGAACTGATCATGGCTTATTCAAAAGAACTGCAAGTTGTTCTGTGTATTGCAGTTTGTATATATAAGCTTTGGGCGGGCTATGTGGAGTTACAGTGGAAAGGAGTAAAGGGTCTTGTGGATGATAGGCATCTATTAAAGGGTATTAAGGCTGGAGATGATGTGATCCAGTTTCCATTGGGAAAGATTACTCTGGCATCAGTATGAAGAATAAATGGAGGAAGGAACAAAACTAATAGTAGGGATACCACTTGGCTGCTCATAAGGTAGTCTAAAAGACACAGTGGCCCGAACCAAGTCTGTCACAAGTGATGACAGAAATTAGGTGGATTCTACCAGTACTGGAGGTAGCATCTTACTGGCTGATTGGACATGGGGACAGGGTGGAGACCAGAATGACAACTTCCAAGGTTTTTGGCATGGATGAGGGGCAGATGGGGAGCCATTCACTGAGATATTGAGAGGAAGTGCTATGGGAAGGGGTGTGTAGGGATTGGGTGATAATGGGAGGGCAAAGACAGATTTAATCAAGATCTTACAAAGACCAGCACATAAGAATCTGAGTCTGTGACAAGTGGCAGCTAATCCTAATGGTATTTTGATCATCTACTATAAATCTTTCTAAGAGATAGTTCTTGAGTCATGGAGAGAAAAAGTGAGGTATGCATGATTCTGGTCAGTTTTAATTATAAGTGGCTTGGTGAATATGAAAAACCCTTGGTAAATTATGGAAACATGACCTTTCATTATAATTGCTACTGTCATTACTTATTAGTATTTTCTCCCTGCTTTCATCAGGTTCAAACAACCTAAATGGTCCCTTTTACCTGGCCTTTTATGGAAACATTTTTCCTCTTTTTTTTTTTTTTTTTTTCATCTCCCCATCCTCTAACTCAAGGTTCAGTGGCAGGTAATTTGGGTGGAGTTAAGTGTTTTTTTTTTGCTCTCAGTCAATGAACAAATATTTATTAAGAATCTCCCAGAAGCTAAGCTGTGAGGGCACAAAGGCATAAGAGTGATAGAATGGACTTTGGGGACTGGGCCGGGGTAAGGTAGGGAGGGGGATGAGGGATAAAAGACTACATATTGGGAACAGTGTACACTGCTCATATATCAAGTGCCCTAAAATCTCAGAAATCTCCACCAGAAGATTTATCCATATAACAAGATAACATATAACCACATGTACCCTTGAAACTATTGAAATTATTTTTTTAAAAATCTCCCATGTAAGTGTAAATCACCACTAGAGGACTTATCCATATAACAAGATAACATATAACCATCTGTATCCCCAAAACTATTAAAATTATTATTTTTTAAAAAGTCTACAGGTGTGGTGGCTCACACCTGTAATCCTAGCACTTTGGGAGACCGCGGCTGGTGGATTGCCTGAACTCAAGAGTTTGAGACCAGCCTGGGCAACATGGTGAACCCCTGTCTCTACTAAAATACAAAAAAGAAAAATTAGCCAGGCATAGCGGTGAGCGCCTGTAGTCCCAGCTACTCGGGAGGCTGAGGCAGGAGAATTGCTTGAACCCAGGAGGCGGAGGTTGCAGTGAGCCGAGATTGTGCCATTGCAATCCAACCTGATGACAGAGTGAGACTCTGTGTCAAAAAAAAAAAAAAAAAAAAAAAAATTCTCCCATGTAAGTATCCAAACTCTGTGGCTGGTGCTGCAATCATAGGGTCATGTTCTTTGGGGTCAGATAATTCTGAATTTAAATCCTACTTCTGCATTTACCAGCCACAGCCCTTGGGTAAAAAAATCTACTCATGTCTCTGCTCAGTTTCCATAAAAAAAAAAAAAAGATAATATTACAGAGGTCTGTTGTATGATATGAGATAATAAATGTAAAAAAAGTAACACAGAGCCTAGTGTTCAATAAATGTAGTTCCTGTCCACCTCATAAGGCTGTTGCCCAGGATAAATGAGCTAATACTCAAAAGAGAGTTATGATTTCCTTGGAATAATTCTGCTATATAAGTTCAGTCGTTTTTAATGAACTTGGCTGCTATTGTTCCTCTTACTGTTTTTACTGGTACCAAGGGCTTGTGGTAACCATGTCTACAAGCCTTTGAGCAGCACTTGAACACATCTTTATTATTATTATTTTTGAATCTCCTTATTTCTTTGTTTCATCTGGGGACTCATTTCTTTCTTTGCTTAGTGCTGCTTTAGAGAAACAGCCAGATGTCTCTACAATTTGTCGTTTCTGGCCACATACTCTGTTATTTAGATACTCTGCTTTGTTCAGCCAAGATACCATGTCTGTTAAAGCTTTAGGAGTCTGAAGAAACTAATTGTGCTGTTCTTGGCAGGCGAAATGGAAGACATTGAGAGATTAAAAACTGGAGATGGGGGAGCTTAAATATCACTGTAGGTCTTCAACCACTTTTTATATAAAAAGAAATAATAAACTTTTTTTTAAAACTTTATATAAATTTCCCATTACCAGTATAACTGCTTTGATGAAAGGTTATTAAAATACCCATTAAAGCTGGCATAGCTGAAGGAATGGGATTTGAGGGTTGGAGAAGCAGTTAACATGCTACCCAATTTAACAGCATTGTCCATAAGGATCGAATGGTGTGCCTTCTCTTTGTCTTATATTCCTAGACCAAAAGCAACAATCTCCAGCTTTTAAGACACCATCCTGGCAGATTCAAATGCTTTATAATGTTACAGAAAACCAAAGAGGCATTTTCGGAGTTAATTTAACCAGATATCTTTGGTTTTCCCTGGGGAAGTTTTATTCAGAGCTGCTATGATATAGTCTCTTAGGACATAGTCTGCGACTGGTTACAAAACAGAATGAGATTTCACTTTCTATCTGCTAGAGAGCCTCAATAGAAACTTCTGGCTTGGCCTCCTCATTTCTCAAAAATTCTAAGAGATTTCAGCTCAAGAAGAGCTGAAAGAGAAATATTGACTGTGTGTGTGTATATGCATGTACCATCTTGCTTTGAACCAAAAAATATAGCATTAGCATTCTAATTCTTAACAAGAATTTCCATTAAAAGTTATTTATACTTAAAATACTATTTTTCATAATTCAAGTATACTATTTATGAAAACTGCATTTATTTTATTTTTCTCTGTAAAATGCCTTGCAATAATTAATCTGCCTCCTGAAGCTATTAATTATGCTTCATTTTTGTACAATGCACAAATGTTCACAACTTCTATCCTACTGTTCTACTCCGTGCTCACATCTTAAGAACCCTGTGAGACAGATATTATTATCATAATTTTATGGATGAGGAAAGCAAAACTCAGAAAATTTCCATTACAAAACCAAACCAAAATGTAACCCAAGGTCTTTTGACTCCCAATCTAGTGGTCTTTCCACTTCACCATGAGTGGCTCACTCATATTAGTTGAGATCTTCAGTAAAAATATTAGTTCTTCTCAGTGTCACAGTAGATAGGAAGGTACCTTGCCATGCATACCGGGTCTGCCATAACCAGAGGGGGCAGTGTAGGGAGCCAGACCAGTCTTGTGAACAAAATGCTGGAGAAATCATGTCTCCTGAAGAGGGAAAAAACCTCAGCAGGCATATTTAAGGCATCTCAGGCACAGAGAAGCTAGGCTGGCAGTAGTATCTAATCCCACAGAGCAAAACCTCTATGGTGAAAACTGGGTTTATAGCCTAGTATATACCAGATGACCTGTGCATTGCAATTGGATGCTGATAGTTTTGTCATCATAGTCTCCTAAATCTTGCACTACTTCTTCAGCAGGCTTCACATTCTGTCATGTTTTTCTTCTTTTTCCTGTCTGCTAAACTTGAACAGTTTAACAATGAGGTCATTTTATAATTTCACCCACCCCTACATGCAAAAGCCTTGCAAGTTTTATTCCTGAGCCCAACTATTATCCTTTGGTCCTGTACTTATTTATCCAATGGACATGACCCATTCCTACCCACCAAAGGAATGTGTATTGGGATTTTTCCCCTAAACTCCACATCCACCGAGATCAAGATCACTTCCTAGGAAGACACCAGTAAGATCCGGAAGTCTCGAAGGAGGAGACATAGGAAAGATATCCCAGGTCAGCAAGCAAGCTGATGATTGCACAGAGATTAGAGAAAAGGCATATGGGGAACGGTGCAGGGACTGACCTGACAGGCTCAGAGGCTGCAGTGAGTGACTTAAGAGGGTGAGAAGCTGACTGTCTACACTGGGACCTCAGAAGGAAGGGCGTAGACTTTCAAGAGGAAGCGATTGAACTTGATCCAGTGAACAACCCAAAATAGATGAGGGACAAAATAACTTATATTAGGAAGATTAATAGTACTATGCAGGGCCATGGGAAATGAACGAGGAGAGCATACCAAAATGTTAAGGAGCAAGGGAGGCACAAAGTGCCTGCACGGCACAAAGCAAGAAGAAATTAAGGAGAAATCATTTTTACTGACCTTGGTGGCTGAAGATACAAAAGATGGTAGAAAACGATAAGCTTTATTACTTTATTCTAGTTTTTTTGTGTTTTTTTTTTATTTTTGTTTTTGTTTTTGAGACGGAGCCTTGCTCTGTCACACAGGCTGGAGTGCAGTGGTGTGATCTCGGCTCACTACAACCTCCACCTCCCGGGTTCAAGTGATTCTCCTGCCTCAGCCTCCAGAGTAGCTGGAATTACAGGCACCCGCCATCATGCCTGGCTAAGTTTTGTATTTTTGTAGAGATGGGGTTTCACCATGTTGTCCAAGCTGGTGATCCACCCGCCTTGGCCTCCCAAAGTGTTGGGATTACAGGCGTGAGCCACCACACCCAGCCTGTTCTAGTTTTATAAAAACAAAATTAATTCACACCTGTTGAATCAGAATATCTGAGGGTGGTAGCAAGTGTGTGTGTTTTAAAGGCTCTGCAAACTTACCATAGAGAATCACTGGCCTGTGCAGCAAAGCAGATTCTGGGCTTAGTACCTTTCCGTAAGCTTTCTAGTGCTTCTGAGTCAGTCAGTAGGTTTAGCCCATTGCTAGGAGATGATGATGATACACACCAAGAAGCAGCTAACACTAAACAAACACTCATGCACAATGAAATGCCTAACTGTGGTTCTGACTGCAAGAACAAGAGTTAGTGGAGGTGGGTGATGATCCTGGACTGGAAGCTGGAGAAGGCTTCCTAGAGGAACTGTGATATAGCCCAGACCTTAAAGAATGGGTGGACTGGAGCTAAAAATAGACAGGTGGACCAAGGAGCTGGTGAAAGTGGACGAAGCATTGTGCAGTATAGTTTTAAGCAGGAGGGTGTGGGCATTATGTTTAAATAGCAGAGGAGGTCGACAACTTCCCTAGCCTTCCTCTGAATTGGCCCCTTGTATGAGGCTGGAGACCCTTGCAAGGGTCATGGGGCAGGCACATTTTTCCTTTGTTTTTCCCATCCCTTCCCTTTGCAGCTCAGCCACAGACAAGCTTTATTCCCTCACACTCCTCATCTGTGAATGCACACTAAATTCATTCATGCTAAGAAACAGATGACACATAGTCCTTTGCATTAGTCTGGCAAGCTAATAAACCTTTATATAGTAATATCACTTGTAGAAACCTCATTTCATTCTTCCTGCAGCACTATGGAATGGGGACACCAGAGGTGGTCCTCATATTGCAGATAAGAAAAGGAAACCCCAGAGAATCCAACCTCAAAACCGTAGAGCTACTAAGGGGAGTATTTAATTGGGGGACTTGAACACAGTTTTCCTTCTGCCACCCTGTTCTGCAACTTGCTGCAGTATTTGCATTTCAACAAGGATCAGAGCCCAAGGCACGTGGGTCTAACTGAGTACTTCAGACATCAACCTGTAGACAGGAGATTGGTTCTTTCAGGGGAGCTCTGAATCACATTACGTAGGTAACTGTCTTTGTCTTCACATTATCTGTCAGTTGTGTGATCACAGGCAAGTTGGAGAAAATTGTGAGCTTCACTTGACCTATGAAATGGAAACAACTCCATCTACTTTATAGGGTTTTTGAGAATTTCCTGAAATACCACCTGGACAATGTCCTTGCTACACAGTGAGCCTCAAGAAACCTCACTCTCTTTGTCTTCCGCATTTTATCTACACATAAGGCACGCTCTGCTACATCAAAACCACAGGCTCACCCAGCCTACCTGTCTTTGCTCTCTCTTTTCTTATGCTCTTAGCCTTTTCTCTCTTTCCCTCTACCTTTGTCCAGCCACACCTTCCTACCTTCACTTCTTAAACAAGCCAAGCATTTTCCCTCCTCAATCCCTCATGTGAGTTGGTTCCTCTGCTGGCTCGTGCCTCTTTGCTTCTCCTCCTCCAGGTGTCACCCCAAGTGTTACTTCTTCAGGAAGCACTGAAGTAGGTTCTTCCTATTATTCTTTCTCACTAGGTCCTGTAACTTTCCTTTGTCATACTGAATACAATTTGTAAGTATGCATTAATCCTGTTTGTAGGCTTAATGCCTGTCTTCTCCACTAGACTGTGAACTCCCACAGGACAAGAACGTGTCTATTTATTCGGCCACTATTCTCCATGGTACCCAGTACAGAATCTAGCACATAACACATATTCCATAAGTATTTGTCAATTGTGTGTTGGATGAGTACTGGTCTCATCTCTCCCTCTTAGGATGCCCTCCTACCATTTCCTCAGCAATTCACATAGTACATTCCACACACAAAAAAAATTTTTACCATGCCCACATTCTCTGACCTTTTCCTTAATTTTATTTTCCCAACACTTATTCATACATTATCATAATTGGGTAAAGTTCTCTGGTTGTTTCCTGATTCCCTAATCACATTATCAGTTTTCTAAGGACTAAAACTCTTTGGGGATCTTTTTTGGAATCTCCTATAAACCTAGTGTAATAGTTGAAAATGCTTTGGGAATTCAGTGATTTCTCGATGAACGAATGAATAGATCAATCATTCAATCCTAGTATATCCCTTTTGCACAAGGAAAATCTTCACATAGCAATACAGAGATATCATTGCAGCAAAACAATTTCTAACCATGACTCATTTCTATCTATATAGCTTCCTTCTTGGGTTACTATTTTGAGTTTCAATAAGAGGCAAACAATCTTATCTTGAAAGGGGGATTGGATTTATTTTTAATAAGAAAGGCTGAATTGGGAGCTTGCATTTTCCCCAAAAATTTAATAACAGCACTAGTAAAGCCCTAGACTCCTCAGCTGGCCTTATTTCAGGTATATGAGAACAGAGCTTCCAGGTAAGCTTCTTTCATGATCTAAGAGTGAGACCAATACCACCAAACCTGTCTAAATTCATTGACAGCCAGGGGAGGTCACACAGCAAAAGCATCTAGTCTGAACATGTTTCAGAACCCAGGACTGGGCAGAGGACATGGAGGGAAACATCAGGTTCCGCAAGGCCATTGTCCTCAAACTTGTGACATTCTGATACTTACCACTGATAACTTCAGTAAGTATCACTTTGATCTCACCCCCTTCTACTCACAACTAAAACAAAACAAAAACATATGTAATTAAAATATGTCATTGCTGTGCTCAAAATGATAACTTATGAACTGGGATTTCAAATTCACCTTGTTATTCTGAAGCAGAATCTTCAGTTTATGATTGCCCTGCTGGTAAGCCTCAAGTTGCTCTTTTATTTTTTTTCTTTTTTGAGACAGGTCTTCTCTGTCACCCAGGCCAGAGTGGAGTGGCATGATCTCGGCTCACTGCAACCTCCGCCTCCCGGGTGCAAGCGATTCTCCTGACTCAGCCTTCCTAGCAGCTGGGATTACAGGTGCCCACCACTGCGCCCAGCTAATTTTTGCATTTTTGGTAGAGACGAGGTTTCACCATCTTAGCCAGGCTGGTCTTGAACTCCTGACCTCAGGTGATCCACCTGCCTTGGCCTCCCAAAGTACTGGAATTACAGGCTTGAGCCATCGCGCCTGGCCATGTTGTTCATTCTATCCATATTCTTTGAATCATTTTATACACACACACACACTATATGTTACATGCATTTTAATTTACTTTGACAATAATCTAACAGGTTCTGTCTAGTTAGCATCTTTTCCCCTACAGTTAGTATTTGATCTTATAACATGGGCCAGGAAAAGAAAGGTAAGTTTTGCTAAATATACCTGTTACATCATGACAATTATCAGAGTTGGTGTGGGATCTGCTCTTTGTGCAGTGTCGCTTATCACCTGTCTTCCACCTCTGCTTAGCTCTGTGACAACAAACAGAGCCTCTAAGAGATGACTGCTGATGAGTCCTTCTATCGCAGGCTGCAGCAGTCCTGAAGGTTGATGGAGGGCCATGCTATTCAAACAGCAGGCGTGGCTGAGACAGAAGCTCCTGGTGCTGGGAAGCCTTGCCGTTGGGAGTCTCCTGTATCTAGTCGCCAGAGTTGGGAGCTTGGATAGGTGGGTGCTTAAACACATGCTTATACCCCTGTGACTTTAAGTCTTGATGTAAACTTCTTTAGGACATAATTTTAAGTCTATCCACTTGTTTTTCTCCCTCAAAATTCCCAGGAAACATGCTTTTCTGCAGTATTGATTTTGATTTATTGAGCCTTTAAAAGAGAGAGATCCAAGTTGCTCAAACCAAGATGTTCTGTCAGGATCCATTTGTATTCCGTGTGCATTGACACTTGTTTTCAGGGAAGGGATAAAGCTGTGTACAGTAAAACTGTCATTTACTAGAGCTCAGTGTGGTCTGCGCGCATCTGGTGTTGACCTCTACCTGTAGCAAAACAGTGATGATGTATCTATGTATCTTCCTTTTGAAATTTATGAGTGGACACTTAATGTGCTATCAGGAGCATTAAAATTATGTATGAGTCTCTAAAGGAGCTCATCAAGTTTGCAATCCATTGCCCTGGAAAGATGGCTGCAGGCATGGGGAGTTTTAACTATGCTAATTAGCTTTGGTTTTCAGGGCCTGAATGCACCAGACAAGGAGGCTGTTGCTCAGAATAATTGCCCAGAAAGCAATGGGAAATCCATGGAGAGAAAATTACAGTGCTAGGTCTTAGCTCTAAACAGACAAACAGTTGAGAGGTATTGAACTTGCAGAAGTCCCAGCAACATCAGCTGGCTTCACATTAAATGTTTCTGGTGTGTTCTGTGTCTAGTCTAACGGGCAAGAACAGAGAAGTTAATTTCTGAAATGTGAAGCTTCCTTTTTTGCCCTTCAAAAAAAAAATTTTTTTTTTTAATTGGAGTTTCGTTCTTGTTGCCCAGGCTAGAGTGCAATGGTGTAATCTCGGCTCATTGCAACCTCCTCCTCCCATGTTCAAGCTATTCTCCCGCCTCAGCCTCCCAAGTAGCTGTGATTACAGCCATGTGCCACCACACCTAGCTAATTTTGTATTGTTAGTAGAGACAGTTTCACCATGTTGGCCAGGCTGATTTTGAACTCCTGACCTTAGGAGATCCACCTGCCTCAGCCTCCCAAAGTGCTGGGATTACAGGCATGAACCACTGTGCCTGGCCGGCCCTTTAAAATTAATTCTTGCACTGGAAAGACTGAAGTGTGTTCTCTGTGAGTTCAGTTCTCACCATCAGTGAAAACACATACAAACTTAAAAATGAAAATCTCTTCCTTTCAGTTTTCTTTTCCTTCCAAAGTTTAAGCTAATCTGTAGACCTTATCACTTAGATATTTAGAAATAACATAGCAGTGGTCCTTGTTTTCCTTCAGTTGCTGTCATTTTGACTGGTAAAGTGAACTCCTTTGATGCTTCTCAATTCAAAATTGCTGAGTAATTGTCCCACTCACTAGTTGTTACCTACCTGAAAGTGTAATCAGAGCTTCTCCCCGACTTCCAGCAGTTTCCTAAAGTAGCACTTGATGATTAATGAGAAGCCTTGAGGTGGTGCCATTGGCCTACCTCTGTAATGGAACTTTTATATCCAGCCCTTCCCAACTGACCTTTAATTAGCTTCCAATCATTTACCTTTTACTTAGTAATTGATCTAATGATCACTAATGCATTATTATTTAGTTGACGATTCTTTTCATTTTCTTAACTCTGTCTCTAGTCTCTAAGGGGATAGCTTTTATTCGGAATTGAATGGTTTGGTGGGCTTTCTAAAAGCCTCTCACTTGAGACTTTGAGATTACGTCTGAAGGTAACACAGGCTTATGTAGGCCCACCCTCCACTAACTGAAGACCCTGCTTTCTGGGAGGGAGGCAGATATTACTTCTTCCATCCCTTCCAATCCTAAACCTGTATGATTTTTCAGTCTGGGACCCACATTCAGAATCTATGCTGTCAGAAGTGGGAAAGAATAGGATATTTTCTCATATTTTCACATCCTATCTTGAGTTAGGGAGTCCAAAAGGCGACTGTTCTGCAGCGTGTGATCTCCCAGGGTAGAAGGTAGAAAAAGGAAGGAAGGAAAGAAGGAAAATGACCCTTTCTACAAGTAGGGAAATTCCATTTGACCTCAAACAAAGCAGAGACTATCTATGTCAGCCACTCTCAGCCAGGGTACTATGAGAGAATTAAATCCTGCAAAAGAGAATTTGAGTGACTGTTTACTCAATTCTTGCAAGGCTGGTACTGACATCATTCTAGGTGCTTAGAACAGAAATCCATCAATGGATGCCTTATGGAATTAGAGCTTAATTCTCAACCAGAACCCAAGAAGAACTGAAAGATGAACTTGTAATATTCCAATCAGTGTCACAATTAAAAGCATCTTTGCCTATGTATCTACTGATAATTTTATATCCTCTATTTAAAGCCCTAGTACATTAATCTCATTAACAAGTGTAAAAACAAAATTCATGTTTGTCTAAACTATTAACTGGGTTAAATCCTGTTTTTTAAAAGCTGTCTAGGCCAGGCTCAGTGGCTCACGCCTGTAATCCCAGCACTTTGGGAGGCCGAGGCAGGCAAATCACGAGGTCAGGAGTTCAAGACCAGCCTGGCCAACATGGTGAAACCTCGTCTCTACTAAAAATACAAAAATGAGCTGGGCATGGTGGCACATGTCTGTAATCCCAGCTACTCAGGAGGCCAAGCAGGAGAATCTCTTGAACCAGGAGACGGAGATTGCAGTGAGCCAAGATCATGCCATTGCACTCCAGCCTAGGCAACAGACCAAGACTCCATCTCAAAAAAAAAGAAAAAAAAAGATTCTCTATATTTTCACACTTTCCACAATGAGCATGAATTGTTTTAAAAATCATGAAAGGAAACATCACGAAAAGTAATATATATTGATATTTCTCCTTAAGCAATATGATAGATAGTTGTTTAAATAACACAGACCAAGACCATGCTCCTCAATTCTGCAGAACAGATTGGGTGTATTAGTCCGTTTTCACACTGCTATAAAGACATACCTGAGACTAGGTAATTTATAAAGAAAAAAGGTTTAATTGATGCACAGCTCTGCATGGCTGGGGAAGCCTCAGAAAACTTACAATCATGGCAGAAGGCAAAGAAGAAGCAAGGCACGTCTTACATGGTGGCAGGAGAGAGAGAGAGCTTGCAGGGGGAGGTGCCACACAGTTTTAAACCATCAGATCTCATGAGAACTCCCTATCATGAAAACAAGG
Organism: Macaca mulatta; assembly: GCF_049350105.2. Classification (NCBI taxonomy): domain Eukaryota; kingdom Metazoa; phylum Chordata; class Mammalia; order Primates; family Cercopithecidae; genus Macaca; species Macaca mulatta. The sequence continues at coordinate 19,141,284 of NC_133409.1, read as the reverse complement.
GGGAAATACACCCCCATAATCCAGTCACGTCCCATCAAGCCCCTCCTCTGACATGTAGGGATTACAATTCCGGATGAGATTTGGGTGGGGACACAGAGCCAAACCATATCACTGGGCATGACCTTGAGGTTGTTTCTCATCTCAGAAAACAAGAAAGATGCCATACGGTCTCTTGGGAAGAGCAAGCAACAGCCTCATTGCCACAGAGGGGGAGATACAGATTCCAAATTATTAGAATAACTGGAAGCTTCCAGGTGTAAGAATTGGTTTAACAGCCTTTTTGACTGATATTAATTCCTTTTACCAAGAAGGCTAAAATGCCCTCACAGATCAACCTAGGGAAAGTATAATGAATTTCAGTTCAATTCAGACTATACCTAAATGGAAACTCAATTTGCTAACCATATATGTTAGCCATGACAAATTAAACGGTCACCATCGTCTACTATCATTGTGACTGTTACCACATCTTTCTCCCTGAGAAAAGCAGAGATGGTCGTTCACTATTCAGGATAATATTGAAGTGAAAATCCTCCTTTCTGGCTATATCCATTGCATTCCTTCCTTTATGAGCTTGAGTTCCTGATTTTAATGGGCTTGGCAATGAGGGCTTGAGGTTTCTGGCCCTGTCAAGGTCTTGTTGATGCCTGGTCCCAGGTGTGGTTGGTGATATACAGCACTTGCTGATGGCAATTGGGTTTGATCCTATATTCAGCAAAGTGGAAATATAATCCTGACCTCTTTAGATAGAAAGAGAAAGAGAGGCAAAAGAAATATTATATTCTTCTGGCTGTCCTCAAGGCCAAGCAAGGGCAGAGAGTCTCAGAATGAAAAGCTCAGCAAGTTCCAAGATTGGAATTTTGCAGGTTGATGATGCAAACAGCCCAGGGCAGAAACTGGGACCTCCTTTCAGATTATATCTCAAAGAGTTTCAACAGCCATGTGAGTGCTGCCGGGCTGCAAGAAAATAATACCACACGAAACATGAAACACGTGGCCTCCCTGCTACCCTTCCGCCCCCCAGCTGAAGATTATAATCTCCTGCCTTTCACTTTTTCTTAATGATTTTAACTGGTGAGCTGTTAAAAAGCTATTCGTATGGCTGGTGTCACTTGTCTATCCTGTACTGCGAACAGAGGTACGCGCCGTAGTCAATTAAGTGCTTGGGGAATAAAAAATTTTAAGGAGCACTAATAAAAAAATCTCATCAATTGTGTGTGCTCCATTTAATACATGGTTGCTTAAAATAAAATTTCCCAAACATATGTTCATTATGGATTGCAGCAGGCTGGGAATCAGTGGCTTTATTTATGCATTTAAAGTCTTGGTCTGACTGGGGAACCAGGAAAATGAGAAGTTAGCTGCAATGAGCTTAAAGTGTCTCTGTCTTGCTTGCAGGCTACAACCCATTTGCCCCATTGAAGGTCGACTGGGTGGTGCCCGCAGTCAGGCTGAATTCCCACTCCGCGCCCTGCAGTTTAAGCGTGGCCTGCTACACGAGTTCCGGAAGGGCAACGCTTCCAAGGAGCAGGTTCGCCTCCATGACCTGGTCCAGCAGCTCCCCAAGGCCATTATCATTGGAGTGAGGAAAGGAGGCACAAGGGCCCTGCTTGAAATGCTGAACCTACATCCGGCAGTGGTCAAAGCCTCTCAAGAAATCCATTTTTTTGATAATGATGAGAATTATGGTAAGGGCATCGAGTGGTATAGGAAAAAGATGCCTTTTTCCTACCCTCAGCAAATCACAATTGAAAAGAGCCCAGCATATTTTATCACGGAGGAGGTTCCAGAAAGGATTTACAAAATGAACTCATCCATCAAGTTGTTGATCATTGTCAGGGAGCCAACCACGAGAGCTATTTCTGATTATACTCAGGTGCTAGAGGGGAAGGAGAGGAAGAACAAAACATATTACAAGTTTGAGAAGCTGGCCATAGACCCTAATACATGTGAAGTGAACACAAAATACAAAGCAGTAAGAACCAGCATCTACACCAAACATCTGGAAAGGTGGTTGAAATACTTTCCAATTGAGCAATTTCATGTCGTCGATGGAGATCGCCTCATCACAGAACCTCTGCCAGAACTTCAGCTCGTGGAGAAGTTCCTAAATCTGCCTCCAAGGATAAGTCAATACAATTTATACTTCAATGCTACCAGAGGGTTTTACTGCTTACGGTTTAATATTATCTTTAATAAGTGCCTGGCGGGCAGCAAGGGGCGCATTCATCCAGAGGTAGACCCCTCTGTCATTACCAAATTGCGCAAATTCTTTCATCCTTTTAATCAAAAATTTTACCAGATCACTGGGAGGACATTGAACTGGCCCTAAAATAATATGTCATACAACACTATGTGTTGTGCCTGGAGACACACAATGTCTCCTGTAGATTAAAATATGCACTTTTCCTAGGCAGAGCTATCCAAGTCATTTTTCCATGTATACTTGTACATACGCAGTGTGTGACCAAATATAAGATCAGTTCTTTTTCTACTGAAAATTTACAAAAAAAAAAAAAAATGCTGTCTGCATAGTCACATCTTTTAAGCTATTTACAAAAAAGAAGAGGTGGTGGTATGGGGGGAAAGTGACTTCAGCTATTCTCAAAGAATTAGTCTTCCTTGGATTCAGAATCTGTCACCCACCATTTTCATAGATTTAAGCCAAAAGATAAATGTGTGAAAATGTACCAATGGCTGCGAAGCTTCAGGAAGTAGAGATCCAGTGATGCTTTTTTTTTTTTTTCCTAAGGGAAAGCTGGCTCTTTAATTCAGATGCTGAATTGGTGCCATGAAAACAGAAAATGCTATTTTCTTATTATTTAAAAGAATGTCTTATCTCATAAAATTGACATTGTCCAAAGTTCCTATGGTGATTGTGCACTATTGTTTTCTCGTATGGACCATGGTGTCACTTATAGCATGTCAATCACACGTTGGAAAGTCAAGTCCTTTTACTTCCACGTTGTATGTCAACAGAGAGAAATGTCATGTACATAATGTATATTGTTGTAAATACTGGTTTCACACTAAGTAATTCTATTTTGTAAACTGAATATGGCTATTTAATTTATTGTGAAAATTAAATTTATTGTGGTATTTAAAAATGGAATGGATTAAAATTACTCTATGTGCAATTTTTTTTTAACTCATTTTGTTTTACATGCCCCCTGCTGGCTTCCAAAATGGAAGCTGTTTACGTGCATATGAGAGCACTTGGAAAGATGTGCTTCCCTGCTGGATTTCTGTACCCTTGTGAAAATGTATTTACGAAGTGAGGTTGAGTATATTAAAAAAGAAAAACCTCAACCATCTGGAAATCAAGTATAATAGCCACCTCAAAGAATCCTAGTGCTGCTCTGCTACAACTTTGTAACAATTAATTTACTTGCAGTTGCTGCTGCTCAGGGCAAGAGACAAGGGATATTTTAACAGAATCCAGGCATAGAAGAATCACCATTTTATTTGAACCTCTAATCAGAGTCAGACCGGTAGAGAAATTAAATAAAATAAGATTAGAAAACTCTGTACTGAAAGCTGCTGATGCTTCCAAAATGAATACAAGATCTCAGAACTCTCCCTGTTAGATGAAAATATATCAATTTGCTCAGAAAGGATTCAGTTGCCTAGTGTTGCCATTACTAACATAAACATATGGCTCATATTTCCATCCAGAGAAATTAATGCTAAATTGGTGCCTCACTAACATCAGATACACTGTATTATGCTTACATATATTCAGTAAAATGTGGAAAGGGGTATTAACAACAACAACAAAAAGATGAATTTTTTTTTTTTTCTCACAGTCACAGTTGCTAATCCAGTGGGAGATATTTTAGAGTTTTGTTCAACATCACAGTGAGAGTGCCTAGGGAAACCAGCAAATTACAATGGATTCCCCTTTGATTGTAATAAGTGTTGATTTTCCCCATGAGTTGTTTATCCTGTCCAGTGATTTGATGGTGAACTTTTCTAAATAAATAGCCCTTTCCCCTCCGGTGTCGGTATATATTGCTTCTCAAGTCACTGCCTTGGTAATCATCTCTATTGTTTGAATTAGCAGTGATGCTGTTCTCTCAGCATGAAACAGGCATGACACCAACACGTGCTGGCAGGCCAGCTCCTCCCTCACTGTGGGATGACTCTAGAGTGACAGCCTCAGGTCTAAATGTCAGCCACTTCTCCCCTAAGCCATGAATGAAGTCAATATAAGGATCCTGCTGTCAGATTTCTCTGGGCCTCAACTCTCTGCTAACCATCAGTATAAACTCTTTGAATACAGTGTTCAAGGACACAATCACTGTATTATCATTAGTTTCATAGAAGTATTCCTAGAGCGCTATACAGCCAATATGATTTTGTCCCAGTAACTGTCAAATTACGCTCCCTTGGAACACTGATGTTTCAAAAACTCAGACCAGGTATTCCATCAGTAAAATTACAAAATGGTCATCTTTTCCCAGATTAATAGAGGAATAAAAAATAAGTTAATAAATTGAAATTTCTCAGTAATCATCTTTTCTGTTACCAGTTTTTCTTACACTTTGCTACTGCTACCAATAGCGTATATCAGACTTTATTCTAAGATTCTATTTGACTTATGCCAACTTTTATCTCAATAAGCCAGTATTTCTTCATATTTGGGGGCAGGAGGAGGGAAGCACTGTGATTTCTAGTTGTTCCACTTCCTGAGTAAGTTTGAGAATTGTTTTAAATCTTCAAGCCTCCCCACGGAGATTTAAAGCAAGGGCCTATGTTGGGAGAATTTTTTGGGTGGCAGGTTTTATTTCAGTAAAACAACAGTCACAGCCACTGCTGATTGAGCTAGGTAGGGAGAAATAAAAATGCTATGATTTAATAGCATAACACTCGTGGAGATTTTAAACCTGCTTGTTTAGAAAAATGTTTCCTGTTGTTATCAGACAGACAACAGAACTCTAGAGAAATCTTCACCTCGTTACAATAGCTCCACTAGGGCTCTCTTTAATAAGTTACGTCTTTTATGTCATAAACACCTTGCATGTTTTCAAGAGGCACAGTGGAACCATACAGTTTTGTGAAACAGTTCTAGCTGCAAAGAGAAAAATTGTTTAAGCAATGGCAGGGTTTCTGCTGGACCATAAAGCAGAAATTACACCTTTTCTGGAAGCCAAGGAATTCCAGTTACAATTATACAAATAGCCCAAGAGAACAGAGAGAGACTAGGGATCGGAGAGATTTTAGATTTTAGAACAGTAAAATAAACCCACAGATACACATCCTCAAACTCCAAGTCTATCTCCTACCCACCTGAAACCACTGCATATAAAACCTTGATTAATTAAGGCACTAAACTTTTCTTAATAATTGCAATATAGGATAACAGAAGCCCAAGACATTTTGGTTCTGAGTTAATATATATGATCAAGCAAAGGCTTGTAAATTCCTCTGAGGTTTATAATCCCATCTGATCTTAGATTTGGTAATCTTTACGTTGATGGAGCAGTGAGAAGTCATTAATTGGCAGCCCAGTTCCTCCTCATGAGTGTTTCATGGGCATGCTTCCTGGAATTCTGCCCCTGAAATGAAGGCTTTTCTGGAAGACAAGCTTCAAGGCCTGTGGGGGGCATCACTGGGACACTGCAGATGCGCTGCTGCTCAGGGAAGGTGAGAACCAGGGACAAGTGCAGTCCAAATTCCATCCCTGCTGAGATGCTTTTGCTTGGTCCAATAAGCTGCTTGCTAAATCAAATTGCCTTCATAAGCCTAATTTGAGAATTTTCCAGCAATGGAGAATTTCAAATGATTGTAGTATCTTCCCACTGAAATATTGCATACTCTTTCCACACACTCAGCAGCCATTTTCCACTAAAAATAGTCTACAGTCTAGGAGAAAGAGAAAAACACTCCCCCTCAAAATTACTAAATACAGCAAAATCTTAGCAATTTGGGCTAAGAAGGTGAAAATATAAAATATTTTAAAACAAATTCATTGCAATTATTGCCAAGTAGACAAACCATCAAACTGGGAGGCTGAGTGGGCAGATCACGAGGTCAGGAGTTCGAGACCAGCCTGACCAATATGGTGAAATCCTGGCTCTACTAAAAATACAGAAATTAACTGGGTGTGGTGGTGCGTGCCCGTAATCCCAGCTACTCAGGAAGCTGAGGCAGGAATATCGCTTGAACTTGAGAGGCAGAGGTTGCAGTGATGCAGTGAACCAAGATTGCACCACTGCACTCCAGCCTGGGTGACAGAGCAAGACTCCATCTCAAAAAAAATAAAAATAAATAAAAAATATCCAATTGTGCCTGCTTTGCCAAATCAAAGCCTCATAATTGGCATATTGGATTTTTTTCCAAATTGGTATTATTCAAGTATTTCAAAATAGTCTGTTCTCTTAAGCAGGTTATTCAAGCCCCCTAGCATCTGTCAATTTTTATAGCACACCTTTCTTTTATAGCTCGTGTAAGAGTGAAATTTTGTCCAAAATATGATCATTTGGTAAGGTTCTAATTAACGATACCTTACTATACATCTTATATAAACAGTTTCCTTACATTTGGGCTTTCAAAAAATTCTTTTCAGTTACATTTTATTGCACCTTTTAAGAATAATAGTGCTATTTCACAATGATTAGAAACGGATTGAGGCGTTGAAAGGCAGAACTGAACTGAGAGCAATATGCAACTCCCACAGAAACACTTGATTGGTATTCCAAAAACAAGTGTCTGTTATTTAAAGGTAGTTCAGTTGAAAAGCAGTAAGTACCTTTTCAGTCATATCAGGTAGGCCGTAGCATGATTGGTACTTGATCAGGCTAGATCTATTGATGAATTTATGAACCACATCAGTCTACCAGGTTTGCGGGAGGTGTTGGTGAAAGGTTTTATTCTTTCTAAGGATATGTGTCACCCTCTCTCAAAAATAGTCTGTCAAGAAGGTGTCTCCCAACAGATGTGTAGCACCATTCCAAAGAGGTAGCTTATCTTACACGTATCTAAATGCATGTGTCTCTGCTTTGCATTTCCATTTCTTTGATGACACCAGAGAACATCCTTAAGGCCAACTCTAAAACTGCCTGTTTCCTTGGTAAAGCCTCAATAAGGCTCACATAAAGGTTTGGGCATAGATCATAAAAGAAGTTGTAATTGTTTCATGGTCAGGTAATCTAACACTAGGTCCTGTAAATAAACTTAATAAACTCTTTAAAGGTGAGACTCTCTGGCAAGGCCAGATGACAATGTTGCCATACCAAGTAGAACTAGTGAGTCACAGTTCAGAAACTGTAGGAGAAATAAATAAATAACTCAGCCTGGAAGAATCAGAGAAGGCTTCCATGAGGCCACATTTGAAGATCATAACATCTCATCAGGGAGACAAACAGGAAAAACATACTCCAGGATGAGGGAAACACTACAGCAAAAGCACAAAGTGTGAAAAAGACTAGCAAATCCAGTATAGCTGGAGAGTAGGTAACAAGAGAAGGTGGAATGTAAGAATGGAAACTGCAACAGAGCTTCCTAGGCCCTGAGCGACTCCTTCCACCATAGCCCTGAGGGGACCCTGCTAGGTAGCAGGCCAGGCCCATCACGCTGAGTCTACACCCAGCTGATTCTTAGAGGTTGAGGGTTCAATATTGGAAAAGATATGATAAAATTAATAAGCCGAAGGTTATCTTTCAAAGAGAAAAAAAATCAAATGATTGGTGCCTAAAGAATCACCATTTTCCTTCCCATTCTGCTTTACTCTTCTCTTTGCTTCTCTCACTGTTTGCTTCTTTCACTTCTCTTCATGACCAGTAGCTTTGCTGCAGCTGATGGGATCCTCCATATTTGGCTCACTTTTTTTCTGAGGTTGAGGAAAAAGTGTTTCTGTGGGTATACTGACCGTGGAAGAGTCATATTGTCTCCTTGCCACTGGGCTTCTCACCAAAACTTCACCCATCCTGGGACTGTAACAGGAGACATGGGAATGAAAAGAAAAACAAGCACAATATTCTCCTGCAAGATAGGTGTAAGAGTGTTCTCAAAAAAAAAAAAAAAAAAAAAAAGCCAGGAAACATATTCATTTCATTACAAATAAAGCAAATAAAATCATGCATCACTTAATGACAGGGATATGTTCTAAGAAGTGCATCATTTGGTAATTTTGTAATTGTGTGAACAACATAGAGTGTACTTACACAAACCTGGATGGTATAGCCTGCTAGACACCTAGGCTATATGGTTTAGCCTATTGCTCCTAATCTATAAGCCTGTACGGCATGTTACTATATTGAATTCTGCAGGCAATTGTAACACAATGATAAAGATCTGTCTATCTAAACACATCTAAACATAGAAAAGGAACAGTGCAAATATGGTATAAAACATTTTTATATGCTACGCTTGTGGAGTTAGGGCATTTATCATGAATAGAACTTGCAGAACTGGAAATTGCTCTGGGTGTCAGTGAGTAAGTGGCGAGTAAATGTGAAGGCCTAGGACATTGCTCTACACTACTGTAGATTTTATATATAAATACTGTACACTTAGGCTACAATAAACTTAGAATATTTTTCTTTCTTGAGTAATAAATTAACATTAGCTTACTGTAATTTTTACTTTATAAAATGTTTAATTTTTTCTTTTTGACTCTTTTGTAATAACACCCACCTTAAAACACAAATAACACTTTGTACAGCTGTACAAAAATATTCTCTTTCTTTATAACCTTATTCTATAAGCTTTCTTCTACTTCTAAATTGTTCCACTCTTTCACTTTTTAAGCTTTATTTGTTAAAAACTAAGACATAAACACATACATTAGCCTAGGCCTACACAGAATAAGGATCATCAACATCGCTGTCTTCCACCTCCAGATCTTGTTCCATGGCAAGGTCTTCAGGGGCAGTAACAGGCATGCAGCTGTCATCGCTTATGATAACAATGCCTTCTTCTGGAATGCTCCAGAAGGACCTGCCTGAGGCTGTTTTCCAGTTATTTTTTTTTAATAAGTAGAAGGAGAACACTCTAAAATAATGATAAAAAGTAAATACACAAACCAGCAACATAGTCATTTATTATCATTGTCAAGTATTATATACTGTACATAATTGCATGTTCTATACTTTGATACACCCGGCAGCACAGTTGGTTTGTTTCTATCAGCATCACCAGAAATGTAATGCATTGTGCTACAACATTGCGATGGCTACGAAGTTACAAGGCAACAGGAATTTTTCAGCTCCATTATAATCTTATGGGACCACCTGTCATATATGTGGTCCATTGCAGACCCAAAAATATCATTATGTGGCATATCACCGTATAAGCTAAACTTTCAGGATGAAATGGGCAAGCCATTTTGTCTTTTTGAGCTTCCTGTTAAATAGAAGAATCAGAACAGGTATTTGTACACTCCTTCTTATGACATCATACCATTCCATGAAAGGGATTATTGGAGCATTTCTTGTGACACTGAACATCCACAGAGTCAAGGCATGAAAGTGGAGGAGGAAGGAGGGGCCAGACTCAATGTACCCTGCTGTACTTGTGCAAATGATCTCTCCAAAAAACATTGTCTATGGTTTTGCCTGTAAGGTCTCTTCTTTGTCACCATTCCCTTGCAACCAAACTTCCATTCATTCAACCTCATTCTCAACTTTGGTTTCTAGTTTACCTATCCCTTCCCACATTAATTAACTTTTGCCACACAGCCAACCATCCCTCTAAAATTTAATTTAGCTCACAATTCTGTTGTTCAGCTGGGCAGTTCTTCTGTTCTGACCCCGCTTGTCTTCCCTCTGCTGGCCTCTTTCACATACCTGTGGTTTCTGTCAGGTCAGCAGCTGCCTGGATGATCTCAGGTGGCCTCATCTAAATGTCTGGTGGCTTGCGCTGCTTAGTGATTGGTGCTGCCTCCCAGTTTACCTGTTGGCTTGGTGACAAAGGTGTCTAGGTCACATGTATCTTCTCACTTAGTATATGCACCAGGCCTCTTCACATGGTAGTCAGAAAGGGCTTAAGAGAGGGCAAGTCCCAGTGTGCAAGTACTTTTCAAGTATCTGCTTCCATCATGTTTGCAATCGCCTCACTGGCCAAAGTATGTCATATGGCCAAGCTTAGAGTCCACATGAGAGGGTATTTCATAAGTGTGTGGATACAGGACAGGAAATTATTTTTTAAAAAATGTTTTGGCCAAGCATGGTGGCCCATACCTGTAATCCCAGCACTGTGGGAGGCTGAGGCAGGCAGATCACATGAGCCCAGGAGTTCAAGACCAGCCTGGGCAAAAAAAAGTTTTTTAATTAGCCAGGTGTGGTGGCATGTACCTGTCGTCCCAGCTACTCAGGAGGCTGAGATGGGAGGATCACCTGAGACTGGGAGGCAGAGGTTGCAGTAAGCCAAGCTCATGCCTCTGCACTCCAGCCTGGGCAACAGATTAAGATCCTGTCTCAAAAAACAAAAAAACAAAAAAAAATTGAAGAAATGGAATCTCTCTTAGTTGCCTTGGCTGGCTCGAATTCCCTGCTTCAGGCAATCCTTCCTCTTACCTTAGCATGAGCTGCCACACTCAATAAGAAAGGAAATTATTGTGACCATTTTTGCAAATAATCTACTACACTTCAACCTTGATTTTATCATGATGAAAATTATAATACAGAATAAATTTTATGTTTCTTAATTTTTAAAGAAATACATAATCTTAATAAGAAGAGTGGTAGGTAGAATAATGCCCTCCCTCAAAGATATCTACATCCTAATCTCGGGAACATGTGAATATGTTACCTTACATGGCAAGGGGACTTTGCAGATATGAGGAAGTTAAGGGCCTTGAGATGAGGAGAGTATGAAGGATTATCTGGGTGGCCCTGATGTAACCATAAGGGTTCTTAAAGGTAGAAAAGTGAGGCAGTAAGGGGCAGTCAGTGGAATGATAAGAACTGAAAATGGGTTTACACTTCAAGGACCTTCAGGGAGATGCAACAGTGCTGGTTTTGAAGATGTAGAAAGGGCGTTATAAGTCAAGGAATGTGTGCAGCCTTTAGAAGCTGGAAACGGCAAGGGGAGAGCTTTCCCCCAGGGCCTCCAGAAGGGAACATAGCCCTGCCAACAACTTGATTTCAGTCTGGTGAGACCTGTGTTGGATTTCTAAACCTGCAGAAATGTAAGATAACAAGTTCATATTGTTCTAAGCCACTAAATTTGTGGTGATTTATTACGGTAGCCATAGCAAACTAACACAAGAAGCAAGAGGAAATGGAGGGCTCACAAAATGTCGTGTTTAATCAGCTTATTCCCCTTCATCATGAATGGGTGATATGGCAAGAGCCATCAATCACGAAGGATATTTCTGAACAAGCCAAACAGAAGCCCTGAAGGACAGGAGAACCTTTGCAAATCCCTGAGACTGAACAGGCCTAGTGAATGCAGGCAGAGTGACCCTGCAGGACACAATCCCCTGGTCATGGAGAAGCCTCATTGCTTCTGGGACACCTTCACTGTAGCTCAAAGAGTAAAAAACAATTTTAATGCTAAATTCCATAATCGTTTATGCAAAGTGCAGATTACATGATGTTTTTGAATATCTTTAACATTATGGCTTTTATGCTGAAAACAGAAAACATTTCTCTTTTTGTTACAAATTTGTAGTATCTCACCTTGATCCAGAAAATCTGAAGTCCCCAAAGGTCAGAGCTAGGAACCTCCGTCTTTTCCCAGGTTGATCCCAAAATTTCCTCTAAATGGCACTGAAAATCATCCCGTGGGAAAAAAAGACCTTAAATGATTTTTCTTGGACTTAATGAGATTCAGAGGTATTTCTTGACCATCTAATATGTTCCTAGCTCCTGAAGAATTCATCAATTACTAAAAGTCACTAGGAAAACCAGAGTTAGGCGTGTGACCAGAATACAGCTCTCCAGAATTCCAACCCAGGGCCACTTGTCAAGAAAAGTCTCCAAGTGGTTCTATTTATTATTTATACCTGCCTACTTCCTAAATGGATTTGAGGTGGCAATTTTCTAATTAAAATGTGTTTCTAACCTCTTTCTAATCTTGTTTCATTGGGTACATTTTAATCCCTTGTACTTAACCTTGAATGGAAGCATGTACTGAATCTGTATAAAAATATGAATTAGCTGGGTGCGGTGGCACATGCCTGTAACCCCAGCTACTTGGGAGGCTGAGGTGGGAGAATTGCTTGAACCCTGGAGTTCAAGATGAGCTTGAGCAACATAGCAAGACCTCATCTCAAGAATATATATATTAGCATTAAAATTAAGATGTACATCCATTTATACATGTAATATATGTGAACACATATATTTTTATTTGTAAGCCTGTTGAAAGAAGCCAATAATAATGGTTCATCCTTGGAGCAATTCAAACATTCTTTTGCTAACAGTTACCTGTCAAATTTGCACAGCAGCTCTTTAAAAAATTATATTTCAAAGGTGTCGCAGTCTAGCCAAACAAAGTAAGAATATATAAGAGAAAAAATAGAAAAAATCAATAAATTGATATTTCAAAAGCACATCAGCCAATCTGGAAACAAATACTTTGGCAAAAGAGGATAGCTTGCCTAAAGTGTCAGTATATAGTATAAGAAGTTTCAACAGTAAAAGGCAGATGTCTTCTAATCCGAGGAAACTGAAAGTGCTTTTAGGAAGTATTATACATCCAACTATTGTGTGTGTGTGCATGTGATTTTCAGCCATTCTTTAACTGGTTCATCCCATTGTGATGATCACGTTGCCTTTCATCCTGACCATCACTGCAAGTCTTCCGCCTTGAAATTGTATCAGTTTTCTCTGAAAGCACAATTAAATTTAAAGATAAATTTAAGAACAAAGTGTTTACTTGGTATTATTGTCTGCATCTATTGTGTTTGAGGTCTCCTTCATTAACATAAGGTGATAAATTAATACGAATACAAACTCAAGCCTGAAACTCTGAGAACAGAGGCTTGATAACTTTCTCTGAGATCCTGAAATGTCCTTAGGAACTCTGAGCTAAAGAGCCAAGCAATTACTGAAAACTAAAGGTGTTTGCAGTGAGGGGTCAGATTCACAGGGACAAAAGAACCCCAACACACACACCCACTGACACCCATTAGCAACTGTGTTTATACTCACAGATGAACCAGCCAAATCTAGCCACACAAGCCATTATTTTGGATGAAGTTTGTTAAGTTGGTCAAATTATTGGTTACTACATGATCATACTCCAACCTTTCCAGTATCTGTCTCAAATAATGTCTGAAGTATCTGGAGAAAGAACTTAAGAATTCTTTGTGTGAAATTAATTCTTTGTCAATCTCTTTGGCTGCCTCAAGCCCCACATGGCCCCAACTCCTGTAAATGTACTCCCAGTGTATTTCCAGGAGTCCTCGGGAACTTCTAAGCTCTGCTGACACACAAGCCAGTCAGCACTACACATAACCTGTCAAGCGTAGCTGCCCTCCTGCTGTGTGCCTCAGTGTCTGTTCAGTACTGCAGCCAAATCTGTTCAGGAAGTGTGGCTTCCCTAGTCAGGCATTGCCATAGTCTCCAAATAACCAAAGACCAATGACAATAGGGGTGTGTGTGTGTGTGCATGTGTGTGTGTGCACGTGTATGTGGATGAGGGCAGGTAATTCTTTATCTCCTGTGTAATACTCCCTTTTAAAAAGTACCAAAGCTGCACGATGGTGATATATCAATAAAGCCGCTCTTTCAGTTCCTATGTTCAGAATCTACCCCTGACCTTAATAGAGTCAGGCTGGAGTGGAAGACAAATCTGGGTAGTAGACACCATGTTAAACTCAGAAGCTCATGATAGGTGTTTAATAGACATTGATGGAGTGGGTGAATGAATCACTCTTTCATTACAATGACAAAGGCATTACTAGTTGGATAAACTTATCTGCCTCTTTCTTCCCTTCAGTTGGATTCTCTGCCAAGAGAACCTAAAATTCTTTATGCAAATAGATTTCTGGTGGCTAATCCACCAAAGAGCCAGACATATCCCCTAGCAGTGAACACAGTGCAGGATTTTGCTGAGCTCCTGAAAGTCCATTATACTTTTCATGCATTGTAAGACACAAACACAAAGAACCAAGGACTGGCTTCAAACTCTGCTCTTCAAAAGCCTTCTCGTGCCAGGTACCAGCATGACATTTCAAGTCACTTTGCTCCTTTATGCCTTGTAATATACTACAGTGAGGTGGTAGATGTCAACTCCTATTTATGTAAGAGTCCTTGTCCCTCAATAACATGGATCCCTAAATTTTCTCTGTTAAGCTGTTAAATTTTACATTTAATTAAGCATGAGTTAAAATTGTAAGTTTCCAAAACCATAACTCAAGCAATAAATGAAGTGCCACTTTCATCATGTTAAACCAATGTTCTGAATATTCATTGTTCAGGGTTTTATGATATTAAAAGTGAACATCTTAGTTCACTAGTGGTATGGAAGCTAGATCTAGTTTTTGTTGTTGTTTTGACACGGAGTTTTGCTCTGTTGTCAGGCTGGAATGCAGTGGTGCGATCTCAGCTCACTGTAACCTCCGCCTCCTGGGTTCAAGTGATTCTCCTGCCTCAGCCTCCCAAGTAGCTGGGACTACAGGCGCATGCCACCACACCCAGATAATTTTTGTATTTTTGGTAGGGACAGTGTTTCACCATGTTGGCCAGGATGGTCTCGATCTCTTGACCTCATGATCCGCCTGCCTCAGCCTCCCAAAGTGCTAGGATTGCAGATGTGAGCCACTGCGCCTGGCCATTGTTGTTTTGAATTACACTTGAATTCTATCTTTTTTTGCATGTTAATGAATCTTAGCCTGGCAAAGTGCCAGACACAGTCTGGTGGACTCAAAGAGAAGCAGGCAGTTCAATGCCTCTGGAGAGTAATAGGGGTCTACATATACACAACTTTCCAGTCATAGATTAGGAGAAACACTCACTTTAATTTACTTTGACGTATTTAGGAAATCACTATTAGACACTAATTAAAGAATGATTAAGACTAATTATTTGCACAAGGCTTTGTGTGTACAAATAAAATAATCAGACCATGGACGATCCACTTATTTCTACTCTCCAAAGTTGCAAACTGAAATTGTCATTCTCTGAGTCTAGTTATTATTGCATCTCAGTCGATTGGTTACATCATATAGACACAGGCAAATCATTTAGGAACATACTTTAATGCATGAATAACTTTGGAAAATTCACCAAACGAAGAGGCAGCAGCTGTGAATAAATGAAAAATTCTTGGCCTGGATATCTATCTAAGTCAATAGAGATAGTTCTGTCTAGGCATGATGGATAATAAGGTTAACATCTACCCTCCAAACTGGTTATTTCAGCATCTCACAGGTAATTCTGGCAGAGACTCAGAATAAATGTTTATGTCACTTCCCACCCTCATATGTCAGAGGAGAAAACTGGGATGCAGAAAGTTTCAATGACCTGCCTAAGCTCACACAACAGGTAATTACAAAGCTGGGACCAGATCCCCAGGGATTCAGATTCCCACCACTCCAGGAACCCATGTGTTCTGATTATATTTAGTCCATTGTTATTATTACACTTAGGAAGGGTGGCTGTTTTGTGGCAATTCATGATTTAAAAAAAAAAAAAAAAGGTGGAGAGTACGAAGGACAGCCATATCCACATCCTGAAAGTGCCAGGTATAATCCTTCAAAATCTGGGATTACAGCACACAGGGAGGGAATGGGGTTTCTCAAACCTTTTCATGCCGCAGCACACATATGTATATGTGATAATATTTGTTTGCAACCTAGAGTACATACAAAGCTATTATTCCTGACCCTGGAGACTCTTTAGCTATCCAGACCCTGTCCAGATGCTCAGAGGGCATCAATTTATCATCTGAGGACAACAATTTTTCTCGGCACATTTCTAATCCATTCATGACTCACCCAGATACCTTGGACCATAAACAGGAAACCCTGCCAGATAATAATTATTCTTTTAATTATTAGAATTAAATGTAAAAACTGAAATTACCATGGCTTCTTGGCTTACACTATTCTTTACTAAAGAGCATATCAAGTAGAAAAAAGGTTTACAGAAGCTAAAAATATAAGGGTGTACCTGGTTTACAAAAAATTATCGAGAATCTCTGAAGTTCATTATTTGCTGAAAAATAGCTTCTGATGCAAAATAACTCGCAGAGAACACCTCGGATGGTCTTACATATAGGCATTTAGTTCAGAGCCCATCATGGGAGTGCAAGAAAGCCCATTTGTTCCAAGCCTCACATCGACAGAGTCCCAACTTTACAACAGTGATATTATACCTCCAAATGAGATTATACTGTGCTCTTTGAAAAGCTCTGACACATACCACATATTTTGACTTTTTTAAAAAATGTGCCTGGAATCTCACAAAATATTGGTGGCCCCTGGGCCTCTGAGAGTCAACAATCCTCATACATATGGGACTAAACTCTTTCATAACAGGTTTGTTAATAGAGAAGTTGCCCTTTAGGTATTCATTTTGCTCTTCCTTGTCAATACGACTGAGAAACAAAAGCATGAGATCTACAGGTCTGCAGGAGAATATGCTTTTGAACAGAGCAAGTGCAAACGGGAGAAAAGGTACAGGAACACTAATCCACATTCCCATAGAAATGCTCAGGTTTCAATATTCCTTTTGAAAAATGTAGCTTCTCTAGTAAGTTGGTCACACTCCAAGAGGAATTAAGCTTGAAAGATAACAGAACTTCAAAAGCCAAGTTGAAAAGACCAGACCTGAGGCAGTGAAGGGCATTCAGAAGAAAGAAGAGTTTTAACTCAGCTTTCAAAGCATGTTCTCCTTCCTCTTTGAAAGTTTCTGACACTTTCAGGGTTGCTGAAGATGTTCCCACCCGTGACATCTTTCATCAGAAAAGCATGAAATAACAAAACTCTCTCTACAGGTAGAATAGGGAGAAAAATGGGAAAGTAAGTTAAAGTAAGTTGCTTCTTGTTCTGCTTCTTCTTGAGCCTAGCAAGTCATCTCCAAGAAAATTACTTGAGCCTTATCTCACTGCAAATTAGCAAGATGCAAATTCTACTATGCAGTGGAACTGAGGCCCCAAACGAGCGGTCCCTGAAAGGAAGCAGAGGCCGGTTGCCAGTCATGATTTTCCCATGACTCATTTTTCAGGATTGGCCAAAATATGAAAAACAAAACAACAACAACAAAACAGTAGGGAAAAACTAGAAGGTAAGAGTGAAAAGTGTACTTAAGACTCAATAATTACATCTGTGCGTTTTAAAGGCTACTTCCATTATCAGTAATCCCCTGTTATTCTGCATTTACCTGGGTAACATCTGCTGATCCTTCAAGGCTCAACTGAGAATCATTCCGATTACTACTGGGTGCCAGGCAAGAGCTGAGCACAAGGAACATGATAATGATATGCACAGTGCAAGGCACCTACCTTCAAGGAGCTTTGGCCAGACTCAGTGCTGGGTGTATAGGACATGATGGTATACAAGATGAGCCCCAGTGAGCTGAGAATGGGTTGACTGCTAGACAGACACAAGAAATGTGACACAGGGAGACCCCATCTCTACAAAAAATAAAAAATAAATTAGCTGGTCGGGCACGATGGCTCACGCCTATAATCCCAGCACTTCAGGAGGCCAAGGCAGGCGGATCACGAGGTCAAGAGTTCAAGACCGTCCTGGCCAACATGGTGAAACCTCATCTCTGCTAAAAATACAAAAATTATCTGGGTATGGTGGCCCATGCCTGTAATCCCAGCTACTTGGGAGGCTGAGGCAGGAGAATCGCTTGAACCAGGGAGTCGGAAGTTGCAGTGAGCCAAGATCGTGCCACGGAACTCCAGCCTGGTGACAGAGC
This sequence comes from Macaca mulatta, assembly GCF_049350105.2. Taxonomy (NCBI): domain Eukaryota; kingdom Metazoa; phylum Chordata; class Mammalia; order Primates; family Cercopithecidae; genus Macaca; species Macaca mulatta. The sequence continues at coordinate 19,123,462 of NC_133409.1, read as the reverse complement.
AAAACTCTGTCTCAAAAATAAATAAATAAATAAATTAGCTGGGTGTGGTGCCTCATGCCTGTAGTTCCAGCTACTTGGGAGGCGGAGGAAGGGGGATTCCTTGAGCCCAAGAGTTCAAGGCTGCAGTGAGCTAGGATCACACCACTACACTCCAGCCTGAGAGACAGAGCAAGACCCTGTCTCTTAAAAAAAAGACAGAAGCGTGACAATGTGCACAACAAGATTGTTGCTCATAAAGAGATGTGTGCCAGACTCAATATGGGCAAAATTATGGTATACAATGCAAAGGGTCACACCTCCAGGGGCTGCCTTCTTGAACCCCTGGCCTAATCATTGCTTTCAGAACCCCCGTTTATATACTGATAAACACCAACATTTTTGAGGGAAATATTTTCAGTGTCTATTTCCCCCATTAACTATAAGCATATTGAGCATATTGAAGGCCTTAATTATAACATGTTTCTGCTTGTATCCCTGGCACTACACACAGTGACTGCAAAAAAACAAAACAACTGCCACCAATTTCAACACAGATGTGTGTAGAACTGAGCCAAATTCCTCCATCTCTGCTCCAGAAAGGTCAATGAGGTTTTAAAGGAACGCCTTATCTGCTAACGTCTACGTAGTGTTTTTTACATCGGTATTCATGAGTGATATTGGTCTGTGGTTTTCTCTGTGCTATCTTTATCTGGCTTATACAGCAGTGTTATACTTGCTTCACAAAGGTAGTTGGAGAGGTTTCTTTCCTTTTCAGGGCTCTAGAGCAGCTATCAGCACATTTTTCTTTATAGTCAGTCACGGTAAATATTTTAGGTTTTGTGGTCCATATAGTCTCTGTTGAAACTACTCAACTTTGCCCCAAAGCAGCCATATACAATGAGGAAACAAGTAGGATGGTTGTGTTCCAATTAAACTTTATAAAAAACAACAACAACAACAACAACAAGTGGCTGGGGCTAAATTTGGTCAGTGGCTGATACCTTCTCTGGAATAATTTACACACCACTTGAATCGTGTGGTCTTCAAAGGGTTGAAAAATGCTATAGACCAAATGTTTATGTCCCTGTAAAATTCATATGTTAAAGTCTAATCCCCAATGTGATTCTGTTACAAGGTGGGGCCTTTGGGACATAATTAGTTCATGGGGGCAGAACCCTCACGAATGGAATTAGTCCCTTTGTAAAAGAGACTCCAGAGAGCTCCCCTGCCCCATCTGCCATGTAAGAACCCAAGAAGAAGGTGCCGTTTATGAACCAAGATGTAGGCTCTCACCAGACACAAATGTTCTAGGACCTTGATCTTGGACTTCCCAGCCTCCCAATCTGTGAGAAATAAATCTGTGTTGTTCATAAGCCACCCAGTGTGGTATTCTGTTATAGCAGCCTGAATGGACTAAGACACTAGAAGAATGCCTGATCTTAATGGAAAAGCCTCGTGTTTTCCCATTAAAAAGATCACAAAATGTTGCAGGTTCATCTTGTATTTTCCTTACCTTAGTTCTGGAATAAACTATGTCTCCAAGGAGGCAGTGTCGTACTGTCTTAGTTATAGAGGATTTATAGTGTATTTTTGATATCTAGTAGAAGTAGTTCCCCTTGTAGTTTTACCGTTTTCCTATTTTGTGAAAGAGTCTTTCTCGGCTGAGCCAACCACAGAAGAACAGAGAAGACTAAAAGGGTGTGTGATCCAAAGCCAGACTTGCCACAGGGACAGGGGGTGCAAGGAGGAAGCACAGTTTATCAGGCCAAATGTGGAAGCCGGTAGCTTGAATATGGCAATATTGTGACCGTGGGTTCCAGTGCGGGCTCACGTCTGTGGGTCCTGGCATGTGGTCGGGGAGGCTGAGAGTTTAACACCAGTGATGTAAGGCTCCAGCAGCAGTGAATCCAGGTGCAAGGGAAATCCTGAGACTGACACATGCTGGGTAGCAACTGGTAACAAGGGTCCCTCCAGAGGAAGGTTAGCCCGGTAAGGATAAGGCAAAGCCTTCACTGCAGAGGCTCAGGGTCCCAAGATAGCAACCCAGCAGAAGGATCAAGGCAAACCCTTTGGTAGAGCTGCCAGGCATCTGGGGAAGAGACTGAGATGCCAAAATAGGCCCCAAGATGAGTTACCAGAACTGGAGCTCAGGGCACAGCTGGAAATGCACCAAATGGGGCTTAGGCTGAACTCAAATGTCAAGCTAGAGCTCCTAAGTCCCTCCTGACTAATGTCCCAATTAGACCCTGAGCCTCCAAGTAGAGCTGATTACTCTGGCTTTGAAGTCAGGAAGGAGAGCAATCTTGGAAATAATCAAGGTCAGACAATGGACTGTGAGTTTTGGGGGTTGTCCTTGATTAGCCAAATGACCTTGGGCAGACCACTTAACCTCTCTGGGCCACCAAGGGAATTGAATGAAATTATGTCTAAAGCTCTGTTCACTTCTAAAAGGCTAATTAATTAACCCATTTGAGAGCAAAAGGAACTTGTATTTCACCTGCGCATTCCGTGTGCCATGCACTCTGCCAGACATTTTACATACATTAAAGAGAGGGAAACTAGTGTTTTTTGTTACCAGTGGCATGTTGGTAAATGTTTAACCAATATCTTTGGTTAGCCAAATGCAAACCAGCTCTCCTGTAGGTGGAAAGGGCCTTGATTTGTAGCATTTGCTAATGTCTGTGGTATGAATACTCCCATCGTGGTTTCACGCTACCACCAGGTAGTCACTGAATGCAGAGCTGGGAAGAAATACGCCATGGAACACCATAATATGCCATTTCTATTGCACAGAAACAATCCAGGTAAAAAAACCTTAGAGCGGCCAAGCGCAGTGGCTCACACCTGTGATCCCAGCACTTTGGGATGCTGAGGCGGGTGGATCATGAGGTCAAGAGTTAGAGACCAGTCTGGCCAATGTAATGAAACCCCATCTCTACTAAAAATACAAAATATTAGCCAGGTGTGGTGGTGCGTGCCTGTAACCCTAGCTGCTGGGGAGGCTGAGGCAGGAGAATCACGTAAACCCAGGAGGCGTAGGTTGCAGTGAGCCGAGATCACACCATTGCGCTCCAGCCCAGGTGACAATACAAGACACTGTCAAAAAAAAAAAAGAAAAAAAAAAACCTTAAGGGATAGCTATTAGTAAAATGTAATAAAATTATTAGTAAGTGATAAGTGATAAGCTTTAAGTATTGATTACATTTATTCTTAATATAATTTATTTAACTGCAAGTATATATAATTTAATTTTGCATAATGCCTTTGTTTAACAACTGGCTCTCAAAATTTCTAATTTATCAATCAGTTTTTGAGAGCCTGTAGAGGTCAGCTGTAACATGCCACTGACTATTATCTGTTGTCTGCCAGTCACCATGATTGGCATTTTAGATACATTCTTTCATTAACCCTCACCGTACCCTTCTGGAATGGCTATTATTTAGAGATGAATAAAAGGTCTCAGAAAGATTAAATAAATTGCCTAGATTCACATAGCTAAAGTCTGGTTGTATGACCTCCAACCCCTAAATTTCCATATTCAATTATACCGCACAGCCACTCATATAACAGAAATTTGCTTTTAAACTGTTTTATTTTTTATCCAAGAGAATAGATTGTGTTCCACGTAAGCTGGGATCCTCTGGATTCAGTGAGTTTCTGAACATCGATGCATGTTTGAGTTCACTGACACTGAGTAGTCTGGTTACAGAAAATACCATTAAGCTGGATAAGAAACCCAATGTTACGCAGGACTTCAACCATATGGAGGGTGATCATGGCGAGCTGATTACACCATGTTAAGTCTTCCACCCAGAGACACTAGAATCACTTCAACCTCTTATCTCATTTTCCTTAAGTTAATTTCAACTCAACAAAACTAATCCTTTTTAAGCAAGTCTCTTTTTATGCACAATGATCCTAAAGGTAGAACATCCAATAACATTTCAACCACTGTTTTTAACTAATTATTGTTACTGTTGTAATTTTTGTGTCAAAAAAAGTGTTAATATTTTGTAAGTTTTGTTTCTTCTTACAACATAACATAATGGTATGTTTTTTTTTCATTATTTAGAGAATATTAGTCACTGTAATCAAACGCATATAGATAAAACCTTACATATTTAATACAAGGGTTACCCCTGTACAAATGGAAATAAATTAAGTTTAATGTTTCTACACAAATATGGTTGTTAATTTATGTACAATGTCAACTCAACGTGGTAAACTGGGATACTTTTTCAAAAGTTTACAGTACAGCTAAAGTTTCCAAAAATTCAAATTATATATATATAATTATGTTTGTATAATTATATATACAATTTTTTATATATACGCATTTATATAAAAAGACCAATAATAGCAGCATGTTATACATCAATAGCAGCAACAGCTTGTCCAGGTTCTGCAATCATCTGAAAAAAATTATAGAGACACTCAGCACACTCCATTTAAGGAAAAGGGGAAAAAAAGGTAAAAACCAAAATCCCAGAAAATTGCAAAATTCTGTTACTGTTGTGGTACCTGGTACCATTTTTTAAATTAGCTTCTGAATCATTATCTGGAAGAAAAACGTTCTAGAATAACATTATTAAAAACGACTTTGATAAAGCATGGTCACTACTACGTATCATAAAGTGGGTACAAGATATTTTTGCATTCACAGAGGTATGATAAAGTACTGTCCTACATCTGTATTACTAGAAGATACAATTAAAAAGGCATTATTTCAGACTTGATTCTACTTTTCTAGCAGAGGTCCCAAAGGATGGTATGACACAGCTCTGTAAAGAAATGCTCCTTCTTAGGATTTCCTTTCATTAGCGGCACAGTTCTAGGTACTCACTGTTCTTCATGAACATCAACTAAGAACTGTTTTTTAAAAAAAAACAGGCCACGTTTTCTTTATCCAGTCTATCATTAATGGAAATTTAGGTGAATTCCATGTCTTTGTTTATTGCGAATAGTGCTGCAATGAACACAGGTGTGCACGTGTCTTTATAAAAGAATAATTTATCATTCCTTTGGGTATATACCCAGCAATGGGATTGCTAGGTCAAATATTTCTGTCTTTAGGTATTTGAGGAATTGCCAAACTATCTTCCACAAAGGGTGACCTAATTTACACTCCCACTAAGGGTGTATAAGCATTCCTTTTTCTTGACAACCTTGTCAGCATCTGTTGTTTTTTGGAATGTTTAATATTAGTTATTCTGACTGGTGTGAGATGGCATCTCATTGTAGTTTTGATTTGCATTTTTCTAATGATCAGTGATGTTGAGCTTTTTTCCACATGATTGTTGACTACATGTATGTCTTCTTTTGAAAATGTCTGTTCATGTCTTTTGCCCACTTTTTTATGGGTTTTTTTTTCTTGTAAATTTGTTTAAGTTCCATATTGATGTGGGATATTAGACTTTTGTTGGAGGCATAGTTTGCAAAAACTTACTCCCATTCTTCAAGTTGTCTGTTTACTCTGTTGACAGCTTCTTTGGCTCTGCGGAAGCTTTTTAGTTTAATTAGATCCCATGTGTCAATTATTTTATTTTTCTTACAATTGTTTTTGGTGCCTTCATCATGAAATCTTTGCCCATGCCTATGTCCTGAATGGTATTGCCTAGGTTATCTTCCATGGTTTTTGTAGTTTTGAGTTTTGTGTTTAAGTCTTTAATTGATCTTGAGTTAATGTTTGTTTATGGTGTAAGGAAGGGGTCTAGTTTCAATCTTCAGTGTATGGCTGGCCAGTTATCCCAGCACCATTTATTGAACAGGGAATCCTTTCTCCATTGCTCTTTTTTGTGAGGTTTGTTGAAGATCAGATAGTTGTAGGTGTGTGTTCTTACTTCTGGGTTCTCTATTCTGTTTCATTGGTCTATGTGTCTGTTTTTTTATTTTATTTTATTTTATTTATTTTGATCTTAACATTTTAATATGTGTATTTTGATTCTATTAAGAAGCACATTCAAACTTTTCAGTCAGGAATAAAAGAATCAAAGATAATTCGGTTTTTTAAAAAGCAGTACCACCCCAGAAAAATAGACTGCAGCTTTTATAATTGTATTCAAACAATTCAATAATAAGCTAAAGTGAGCATATGTGACTTTTCAGGATCTCAAAGCTGCTAGTTTGCCTTCCTATGTATCAGACACTTTTCTCTAACTAATCTTTTTTTAAATTATTATACTTTAAGTTCTAGGGTACATGTGCACAACGTGCAGGTTTGTTACATAGGTATACATGTGCCATGTAGGTGTGCTGCACCCAGTAACTCATCATTTACATTGGGTATTTCTCCTAATGCTATCCCTCCCACTCCCCCTACCCAATAACAGGCTCTGGGTGTGATGTTTCCCACCTTGTGTCCAAGTGTTCTCATTGTTCAATTCCCACCTATGAGTAAGAACACGTGGTGTTTGGTTTTCTGTCTTTGTTATAGGTTGCTGAGAATGATGGTTTTTAGTTGCATCCATGTCCCTACAAAGGACATGAACTCATCGTTTTTTATGACTGCATAGTGTTCCATGGTGTATATGTGCCATATTTTCTTAATCCAGTCTATCATTGATGGACATTTGGGTTAGTTCCAAGTCTTTGCTATTGTGAATAGTGCCACAGTAAACCAATGTGTGTGTATGTCTATAGTAGCATGATTTATAATCCTTTGGGTATATACCCAGGAATGGGATGGCTGGGTCAAAAGGTATTTCTAGTTCTAGATCCTTGAGGAATCACCACACTGTCTTCTACAGTGATTGAACTAATTTACACTCCCACAAACAGTGTAAAAGCATTCCTATTTCTCCGCATCCTCTCCAGCATCTGTTGTTTCCTGACATTTTAATGATCGCCATTCTAACTGGTGTGACATGGTATCTCATTGTGGTTTTGATTTGCATTTCTCTGATGACCAGTGATGACGAGCATTTTTTCATATGTCTGTTGGCTGCATAAATGTCTTCTTTTGAGAGGTGTCCGTTCATATCCTTTGCCCACTTTTTGATGGGGTTGTTTGATTTTTTTCTTATAAATTTGTTAAATTCTTTGTAGATTCTGGATATTAGCTATTTGTCAGATGGGTAGATTGCAAAAAATTTCTCCCATTCTGTAGGTTGCTGTTCACTCTGATGATAGTTTATTTTGCTGTGCAGAAACTCTTTAGTTTAATTAGATCCCATTTGTCTATTTTGGCTTTTGTTGCCATAGCTTTTGGTGTTTTAGACATGAAGTCCTTGCCCGTGCCTATATCCTGAATGGTATTGCCTAGGTTTTCTTCTAGGGTTTTGATGGTTTTAGGTCTAACATTTAAGTATTTAATCCATCTTGAATCAATTTTTGTATAAAGTGTAAAGAAGGGATCCAGTTTCAGCTTTCTACATATGGCTAGCCAGTTTTCCCAGCACCATTTATTAAATAGGGAATCCTCTCCCCATTTCTTGTTTTTGTCAGATTTGTCAAAGATCAGATGGTTGTAGATGTGTGGTGTTATTTCTGAGGGCTCTGTTCTGTTCCACTGGTCTATATATCTGTTTTGGTACCAGTACCATGCTGTTTTGGTTATTGTAGCCTTGAAGTACAGTTTGAAGTCAGGTAGCTTGATGCCTCCAGCTTTGTTCTTTTTGCTTAGGATTGTCTTGGCAATATGGGCTCTTTTTTGGTTCCATATGAACTTTAAAGTAGCTTTTTCCAATTCTGTGAAGAAAGTCATTGGCAGCTTGATGGGGATGGCATTGAATCTATAAATTACCTTGGGCAGTATGACCATTTTCATGATATTGATTCTTCCTATCCATGAGCATGGTATGTTCTTCCATTTGTTTGTGTCCTCTTTTATTTCATTGAGCAGTGGTTTGTAGTTCTCCTTGAAGGGGTCCTTCACATCCCTTGTAAGTTGTATTCCTAGGTATTTTATTCTCCTTGTAGCAATTGTGAATGGGAGTTCACTCATGATTTGGCTTTCTGTTTGTCTGCTATTGGTGTATATGAATTCTTGTGATTTTTGCACATTGATTTTGTATCCTGAGACTTTAACAACAGCAAAAAAGGAAAATTTTAGACCAATATCCCTGATGAACATCAATGTGAAAATCCTCAATAAAATACTGTCAAACCGAATCCAGCAGCACATCAAAAAACTTATCCACCATGATCAAGTCGGCTTCATTCCTGGTATGCAAGGCTGGTTCAACATATGCAATCAATAAATGCAATCCATCACATAAACAGGACCAGTGACAAAAACCACATGATTATCTCAATAGATGCAGAAAAGCCCTTTGACAAATTTCAACAGCCTTTCATGCTAAAAACTCTCAATAAACTAGGTACTGATAGAACATATCTGAAAACAATAAGAGCTATTTATGGCAAACGCACAGCCAATATCATACTGAATGAGCAAAAACTGGAAGCAATCCCTTTGAACACTGGCACAAGACAGGGATGCCCTCTCTCACCACTCCAATTCAACATAGTGTTGGAAGTTCTGGTCAGGGCAATCAGGCAGGAGAAAGAAATAAAGGGTATTAAAGTAGGAAAAGAGCAAGTCAAATTGTCCCTGTTTGCAGATGACATGATTGTATATTTAGAAAACCCCATCGTCTCAGCTCAAAATCTTCTTAAGCTGATAAGCAACTTCAGCAAAGTCTCAGGACATTTTTACTTTTTTGGGACAGAATCTTATTCTATCATCCAGGCTGGAGTGCAGTGGTGCGATCTCGGCTCACTGCAACCTCCACCTTCTGGGTTCAAGTGATTCTCATGCCTTGGCCTCTCAAAATGCTGGGATTACAGCTGTGAAACACCACTCTGGCCTATGTGTCTGTTCCTGTACCAGTACCATGCTGTTTTGGTTACTGCAGCCCTGTAGTATAGTTTGAAGTCAAGTAGCATGATGGCTCCAGCTTTGTTCATTGTGCTTAGGATTGCCTTGGCTGTTTGGGCTTTTTTTGTTCCATATAAATTTAAAATAGTTTTTTCTAGTTCTGTGAAGAATGTCAGTGGTAGTTTAATGGGAATAGCATTGAATCTATAAATTAATTTGGGCACTATGACTATTTTAACAATATTGATTCTTGCTATCCACGAGCATGGAATATTTTTGCATTTGTTTGTGTCACATGATGGTATTTTTTAAAATTTAATAAGTAGCATCACTGTAAAGATAGAATAGAAGTCCTGGGAGCAAAATACATTTTAAAAAATTAATAATGCATTTTCTATAAAATAGAAAGAGCTTCCAAAATAAATACACAATTCAAAAAAGTTAGTAGATACTTACTGGATAATATTTAAACCTTTATATTATCTGCCTGAAAGGTTAAAAGGCAATTACTTGCAATCATGAGTGACCAGCCTTGCCAGAAAGAAGATAGATATTAAAATTGACTAGTGCCATCTATTAAATACTTTGAGCAATACATTTTTTAAAACACAGGTACTGTTCTGAAAAAAAATTTTCTCTATCATTTGTTGGTTAAATTATTCCATATGCCTTTACTGTAAAGTCATTTTAGGTCTTGGGAAGAATGTAATATATTACTTTTAATTACCACATCAATTCAGAATGTTATTTTTCCCTTTTTGTTTGCATCAGGGACCACACAGGAAGCTCCACAGGATGTGTGCAGCCTAGAAGCCTAACCTGATATTGAATGTGTTTCCTCTTATCTTCACTGTTCTTGCTTCTCTGTCCCTTACATTCAGTTATACCCTTCTTTTATTCTCTCTCTGATTCTCTCATTTCCTCCTCACTCTTCTCCATTTCTCTCCTGGCATTCAGTAAGGGAGTACATGGAAAACAAGAAAGGAGAGTGGATATGTGTCTTTGATCTCAGTGTGCCCAAAGCCTGGCACAGTGCCTACCACATCAGGGGAGGGGGAGCCCAAGAAATGAGTGACTGAAGGGATAGAGAGCACGTTGAGCAAGGGCTAGAGAACTGTTGTTCTGCTCCATATCTTTCATGATGCACTTTTATATATATAGGAGGGTTTTGTTGTTGTTGTTTTTTGTTTTGCATCAAAATAGAGGACATAATGGAGGGATAGAGTGAGCAAAGATATAAAATAGAGTAAAATAGTTGATGTAATTGGGACTATTGAGAAAAGAGTAAAATTTACTGAACCAAGTCATAACTCAGGAAAAAAGGGGCTGATGATGAATGATGGAAGAGGATCTTCCATTTTATTTCATATATTTGTTTTATTTAAAAGATCTATAAAGAAAAATTTAGCATTTTGAAGATGAAGCTTAGGAATGATTACCCAAGAAACCTTTCCTGTACGCTGCTGAAGAGATTGGTGTCAGCATCTTCATAATGCTCCTTCATACTAAGCAATAAAAACAATACTAATAATAATTTAAAATAATAATCACTGACATTGACGGCTTATTATATGACAAATGCTGTTCTAAAGACTTTATATGCATTGTTTCTCACAACAAGCCTATGAAACAGGAACTATTTTATTATCCTAACTTAATAGTTAACTGAAGAGCAAAGAGATTACTAATTCCTGTAGTAATTTTGCATTATTCTAAAGACAAACTCGAGGTCCATTAGGATTTCAATCAGGGCCCTCCACAATCTGGTTCTAAATACCCTTTCAAACTTAGGTCCTACTCTTAACTGACAAAAATAGTACTATGAGGTTCCTAGCATGTCTTCTTGCTTTCTTGACTGTAAGCTTCACTCCAACCACTGTTTCCATCCAAAATGCCTTCTCCCTATCCTTTGCCTATTTGGATCTTTCCCATCATTCAAAACTCAGCTGTAGTGTCAACTCTTTTATGGAGACATCTCTGACCAATCTCACCCAATGACCTTGCACTCCTCTGAATTCATAACTCACTTTTACAAATACTACCTTATAAACTTCTATTGACTTACTGTCTTATATTATCATTTAAATGACCATATTGCATTTTTGTTTCTCCAACTAGCATGTTAACTTGATATAAATCATGTCTCCATAATGTATCCACAGTGCCTAGCTAAGTTCTCAGTATGCATAGTTATCATCAATGACTTTTTTGTTAAAGTAATGTATTGTGTAGCATATACAGAGATTATTCGTGTCGTCGAATGTATTCTATTCTTGGAGGCACACTTCACATATCTTCAGCATGAAAAATGTCCATATGCCCAAAGATTACATCCATTCTGGTAAAAAGAATTGATGAGATTTATCTATTAATCAGAATATTTACTACTCCAACCCATATTTTATGGTATTTTCATATTCTATTAAAAAACAGAATACTAAAAAATATTCCCACTTTAAACAAACTGGTTATTTGAGAAATAATACTGAGAAAACTTGCAACTTACACAAGAAATAAGAAATTAAATTGATTTTCTTTTAATAATGTACAAAACCAAAGGTCAGGCAATCGTAAGACAGGTAGAATGTCCTACTCTATTGGACTCATTTTTTTGTTGTTGTTTTTGTTTTGGAGAAGTTACAAACATCTAAATTATATATATAATACATATATATATAAAATACATATATATAATACATATATATAAAATACATATATGTAATACATATATATGGTTTCTTTTTAACGGTAAGTGAATTAGGAAGTTTGGAAAACTTTCAGGACAGTAGTTCACAGCTTTCTGAACGTATTTAAATGAGATGCAAACTGACAAAATTGAATTGTTTTGGAAAATTTGCCCAAGGTAGACAAGCAACAGATGGAAAGATTATGCCAAGAAACATATCACATGCTACTTAACTCGTTTGGGGAGGACTGTTAGCTAAAGATGAGAAGAAAAAACAAACAAACAAACATTTAGTTCCAAATGAAAGAAACAAGCTAGCTGCCTTCAATGTACTCTGCCTGATTTTATTTCAAACTGCTCTTTAGGAATCAGAAGTACATCAGTTTCTTCGAAAAGGCAGTGAAAACCATCTCCGTGTCCCTCACAGGCTGATTTACTCATAAAACAAAAGAATGAACAAGACTGCAGTGTCAACATTTACTGTCACGTTATCAAAATTCGTGTTGTCATTTTATCATTTATTTATTTATTTTGAGACGGAGTTTCGCACTGTTGCCTGGGCTGGAGCTCAATAGCGTGATCTCGGCTCACTGCAACCTCCGCCTCCCAGATTCAAGCGATTCTCCTGCCTCAGCCTTCCAAGTAACTGGGATTACAGACGCCCGCCACCACCCCCGGCTAATTTTGTGCGTTTTTAATAGAAACGGGGTTTCACTATGTTGGCCAGGCTCGTCTCGAATGCCTGGCCTCATGATCCACTCTCCTCCGCCTGGCAAAGTGCTGGGATTACAGGCATGAGCCACACTGTGCCTGGCCAGTCAATTTTAAAAGTCCTGATTAAGCCTGTGTGCAGTAGCTCATGCCTGTAACCCCAACGCTTTGGGAGGCCAAGGCAGGCCGATCACTTGAATCCAGGAGTTCATGGAGACCAGCCTGGGCAACATGGTGAAATCTCATCTCTACCAAAAAAGATACAAAAATTAGTTGGGCCTGGTGTTGCACACTATGATCTCAGCCTCTCTGGAGGCTGAAGTGGGAGAATTGCTTGAGCCCAGGAGGCGAAGTTTGCAGAGAGCCAAGATTGCAGCATTGCACTCCAGCCTGGGTGACAGCGAGAGCATGTCTCAAAAAAAAAAAAAAAAAGTCCTGATTAGAAAAATTCTTAGCACAACACTTAAACACCAAGGTGATTTAATTGGAATAACATCAGCCAAGAATTCAGGAAAAATTCTTGAGGAATTGAAATTAGATAACGATAACAGTAACAACAGATCAAGAATGCTCTAGATTCAGAAAATTGTGGACTGGCTAGTTTAACCTCTATCCTAAATAAATTATTAGGCTTTATTTTTAGAAACCAATTGGGAATACTAATGGACAAAGATTCCCTTCATTAAACAGAATTAGCCTGCTTGCAGGAAAATATGATCATTTTCACTAACAGGGGTAATAAGAGATGCCATTTAAAGATATTAGAGCAGCAGCACACACACATACAAAAGCCAACATCATAATTAGTTTGCCATGAAGAGTATGAGAGCATTTCACACTCAGAGTAAAAGGTGTAAAGGCCAGAGTCAGGGAAATGCTACTAATGACACGCCAAGCACTCAACGTTAACTCTCGGATGCAAGAAAGAAAGATGCTGTAACCTTGGAATCTTAGAAAGTCTGCATGACAGTACCCTACAGGTGAAATTGTTATGTACCAAGAACCAATTTTTATTAAATATAAATAGTAGATTACAACTTGTCTAAAAAAATGTTCCAATATGATAGACAATATGATGTGAAGAATCATCACTTAATAAGGAAAAGTCAATCCAACACAAAACTTGGTAAATCAGGGCTATTTCTCATCTGTACTGCTTTCTGAAGAAGGTGTAAGCAGACAGAAACATGTCTAGAAACTTCTGAGCAAAAATAAATGTCCTACATTTCTTGTCACAGACTTTCGCTCTAAAAATATACATTGGCTTTGAACAGAACAGCTGGCCGATTCAGTCCAAAGTTCCATCAATCATCAAAGTGCTCCCAGGCAGCTGGATTAATGACCTTTTTCATGTATTGACTCTCCATTTTGGTGTCCTGAGATTATTCAAGGACATAAGTGACTTCTTAAGAAAGTTGGTCCTTTGATGGGCATGTTAACTCTTTTATCTTCTAGACTTTGAAACAGCATATATAACTCTAGATTTTTCACCATCACCAAACATTTACTAAGGCAAAAACCAACATACATAAGAATATGTACTGAAAAGACTGGGAGCAGTGGCTCAAGCCTGTAATCCCAGCACTCTAGGAGGCCGAGGTAAGCAGATCACCTGAGGTCAGGAGTTCAAGACCAGTCTGGCCGATGTGGTGAAACCCCATCTCTATTAAAAATACAAAAAATAGCTGGGCATGGTGGCACACGCCTGTAATCCCAGCTACTTGGGACACTGAGGCAGGAAAATTGCTTGAACCCTAGAGGCAGAGGGTGCAGTGAGCCGAGATCGCACCATTGCACTCCAGCCTGGAAGACAAGAGTAAAATTCCATCTCAAAAAAACAAAAACAAAAACAAAAGAATATGTATTGAAAATAGCTAAGTGTACAAACTACCAACCAAAGGAAAGCTAAGGAAAACAAATGCTACAGAAAGAGGTAACATCTTGCTCTTAGAGAGGTGTCAATGAAGAATTCACAGAGATTGCAGACATGAAGTGAGTTTGAAAGTACTGGAAGCACTGGACAAATGAAGAAGAGGAACTTGGGCATCCAGGGTAAGGAAAGCATGTCAGCAAAGGGCTAGAGATTGGAATTCATCTGGCTTTTCTGATTTGAATACAGTCAGGATTCCCGTAGCAGATATAATGGAAAATAAAAGTGAAAAGGTAATTAAGAGCAAAAAGATGTAGTGTCTTGAATGTCAGGCTTAGCAATTTGTACTTTATTCTGCAGATAAATGGACTGATGATTTAGGAAGATTAAGGCAATACCTGTGAACAAGACAGATTAAAAGCATGAAGATGGAAAAACCAGCATAAAAACTATTTCAATAATTCACACCAATAGAACCAGATTCATACACTATTTGCCCATGGGCCCAGTCTGGCCCACAGCTGACTTTATTTGGCCCACATACTTTTTTGAAAAAATAAAAATAAATTTCCAATATTTAATATATAATATTGCATATTATAACCTGCATTTGCAACTTCTCCAGAAAGGCTTGTTTCAAGGCCCTCAAAGTCTTTCAAGGCTGAGACACTGAGTTTGGAGGCCCAAACCCAATGAAGCTACATGTTTCAATCAAACATTTCAAAGTGAACCCAAATACTACACTAAATGTGATTTATATGTAATGGTATAGAAGTTGACTTGCACTTAATTAGTTGATATTTTAGATCTTGCAGAAAACCTTAGTCTACCTCCTTTTGTAGTTTACTCAAAACACTAATTAGAAAAATGGAGTTCAGGCCGGGCGCGGTGGCTCAAGCCTGTAATCCCAGCACTTTGGGAGGCCGAGACGGGTGGATCACGAGGTCAGGAGATCGAGACCATCCTGGCTAACATGGTGAAACCCCGTCTCTACTAAAAAATACAAAAAAAAAAAAAACTAGCTGGGTGAGGTGGCGGGCGCCTGTAGTCCCAGCTACTCGGGAGGTTGAGGCAGGAGAATGGCGTAAACCCGGGAGGCGGAGCTTGCAGCTCAGCTCTATTTCTTCAAATGTTGCACAATCCCTAGACCAGACCACATGGACCCTGAGCTTATTTCTTGTAGAAAAAAAAAATAATGATGCATTTCACTTAAGTAGAAAAATCAGAAAGAAAAGGGGAATAGAATAAATAATTTTAGACATGTTGAATTTCAGGTGTTAGCAGGAAAATCTATGTTAAAAGATTCAACAGGCCACTGTGCACACACAATTGGAATTTGAAAGAGATTAGCTCTGGAGATTTAAATTTGATAATCATTTACACAAAAGTAACAATTGGGCCAGGCACAGTGGCTCACGCCTGTAATCTTACCACTTTGGGAGGCTATGGTGGGTTGATCTCCTGAGATCAAGAGTTTGAGACCAGCTTGGCCAACATAGTGAAACCCCATTTCTACTACAAATACAAAAAATTAGGAGGAGGTTCCAAGATGGCCGAATAGGAAGAGCTCCAGTCCATAGCTTCCAGCATGAGCAACACAGAAGGTGGGTGATTTCTGCATTTCCAACTGAGGTACCAGGTTCCTCTCACTGGGGCTTGTCAGACAATGGGTGCAGCCCATGGAGCATGAGCCGAAGCGGGGGGGGGGCATCACCTCACCCAGGAAGCACAAGGGGTCAGGGAATTCCCTTTCCTAGCCAAGGGAAGCCGTGACAGACGGTACCTGGAAAATCGGGACACTCCCCCCCTCATACTGCACTTTTACAATGGTCTTAGCAAATGACACACCAGGAGATTATATCCGTGCCTGGCTCAGAGGGTCCCATGCCCATGGAGCCTTGCTCACTGCTAGCACAGCAGTCTGAGACTGAACTGCAAAGCAACAGCAAGGCTGTGGGAAGGGCATCCACCATTGCTGAAGCTTGAGTAGGTAAACAAAGTGGCCAGGAAGCTCAAAATGGGTGGAGCCCACCACAGCTCAAGGAGGCCTGCCTGCCTCTGAAGACTCCACCTCTGGGAGCAGGGCATAACTGAACAAAAGGCAGCAGAAACTTCTGCAGACTTAAACATCCCTGTCTGACAGCTTTGAAGAGAGTAGTGGTTCTCCCAGGACAGAGTTTGAGATCTGAGAATGGATAGACTGCCTCCTCAAGTGGGTCCCTGACCCTCGAGTAACCTAACTGGGAGGCACCTCCCAGTAGGGGCCTACTGACACCTCATATGGCCAGGTGCCCCTCTGAGATGGAGCTTCCAGAGGAAGGATCAGCCAGCAACATTTGCTGTTCTGCAATATACGCTGCTCTGCAGCCTCCACTGGTGATACCCAGGCAAACAGGGTCTGGAGTGGACCTCCAGCAAACTCCAACAGACCTGCAGCTGAGGGTCCTGACTGTTAGAAGGAAAAGTGACAAACAGAAAGGACATCCACACCAAAACCCCATTTGTATATCACCATCATCAAAAACCAAAGGTAGATGAAACCACAAAGATGGGGAGAAACCAGAGCAGAAAAGCTGAAAATTCTAAAAATCAGAGTGACTCCTCTCCTCCAAAGGAACACAGCTCCTTGCCAGCAATGGAACAAAACTGGACAGAGAATGACTCTGACAAGTTGAGAGAAGAAGGCTTCAGATGATCAGTAATAACAAACTCCTCCAAGCTAAAGGAGGATGTTTGAACCCATTGCAAAGAAACTAAAACCCTTGAAAAAAGATTAGACGAATGGCCAACTGGAATAAACAGCATAGAGAAGACCTTAAATGATGTGATGGAGCTGAAAACCATGGCACGAGAACTACATGACGCATGCACAAACTTCAGTAGCCGATTCAATCAAGTGGAAGAAAGAATTTGATTCGATCAAATTCAAATGACTGAAATGAAGTGAGAAGAGAAGTTTAGAGAAAAAAGAGTAAAAATAAATGAACAAAGCCTCCAAGAAATATGGGACTATGTGAAAAGACCAAATCTACGTCTGACTGGCATACTTGAAAGTGACAGGGAGAATGGAACCAAGTAGGAAAACACTCTTCGGGATATTATCCAGGAGAACTTCTCCAACCTAGTCAGGCAAGCCAACATTCAAATTCAGGAAATACAGAGAATGCCACAAAGATACTCCTTGAGAAGAGTAACTCGAAGACACATGACTGTCAGATTCAACAAATTTGAAATGAAGGAAAAAATGGTAAGGGTAGCCAGAGAGAAAGGTCAGGTTACCCAAAATGGAAGCCCATCAGACTAATGGTGGATCTCTCAGCAGAAACTCTCCAAGCCAGAAGAGAGTGGGGGCCAATATTCAACATTCTTAAAGAAAAGAATTTTCAACCCAGAGTTTCATATCCAACCAAACTAAGCTTCATAAATGAAGGAGAAATAAAATCTTTTACAGACATGCAAATGCTGAGAGATTTTGTCCCCACCAGGACCGCCTTACAAGAGCTCCTGAAGGAAGAACTAAACTTGGAAAAGAAAAAATGGTATCAGCCACTGCAAAAACATGCCAAATTGTAAAGATCATCAATGCTAGGAAGAAATTGCATCAACTAATGAGCAAAATAACCAGCTAGTATCATAATGACAGGATCAAATTCACACATAAAAATATTCATCTTAAATGTAAATGGGCTACATGCTCCAATTAAAAGACACAGACTGGCAAATTGGATAAAGAGTCAAGACCCATCAGTATGCTGTATTCAGGAGATGCATCTCACGTGCAGAGACACACATAGGCTCAAAATAAAGGGATGGAGGAAGATCAACCAAGCAAACGGAAAACAAAAAAAAGCAGGGGTTGCAATCCTAGTCTCTGATAAAACAGACTCTAAACCAACAAAGATCAAAAGACACAAAGAAGGCCATTACATAATGGTAAAGGGCTCAATTCAACAAAAAGAGCTAACTATCCTCCTAAATATATATGCACCCAATACAGGACCACCCAGATTCATAAAGCAAGTCCTTACAGACCTACAAAGAGACTTAGACCCCCACACAATAATAATGGGAGACTTTAACACCCCACTGTCAACATTAGACAGATCAATGAGACAGAAAGTTAACAAGGATATCCAGGAATTGAACTAAGCTCTGCACCAAGAGGACCTAATAGACATCTACAGAACTCTCCACCCCAAATCAAAAGAATATACATTCTTCTCAGCACCACATCACACTTAGTCCAAAATTGACCACATAGTTGGAAGTAAAGCACTCCTCAGCAAAGGTAAAAGAATAGAAATTACAACAAACTGTCTCTCAGACCACAGTGCAATCAAACTAGAACTCAGGATTAAGAAACTCACTCAAAACCACTCAACTACATGGAAACTGAACAACCTGCTTCTGAATGACTACTGGGTACATAACAAAATGAAGGCAGAAATAAAGATGTTCTTTGAAACCAATGAGAACAAAGACACAACATACCAGAATCTCTGGGACACATTTAAAGCAGTGTGTAGAGGGAAATTTATAGCCCTAAATGCCCACAAGAGAAAGCAGGAAAGATCTAAAATGGACACCCTAACATCACAATTAAAAGAAACAGAGAAGCAAGAGCAAACACATTCAAAAGCTAGCAGAAGGGAAGAAATAACTAAGATCAGAGGAGAACTGAAGGAGATAGAGACACAAAAAACCTTTCAAAAAATCAATGAATCCAGGAGCTGGTTTTTTGAAAAGATCAAAAAAATTGACAGATTACTAGCAAGACTAATAAGAAAGAAAAAAGAGAAGAATCAATTAGACCCAATAAAAAAGGGATATCACCACCGATCCCACAGAAATAAAAACTAGCATTAGAGAATACTATAAACACTTCTATGCAAATAAACTAGAAAATCTAGAAGAAATGGATAAATTCCTGGACACACACACCCTCCCAAGACTAAACCAGGAAGAAATTGAATCCCTGAATAGACCAATAACAGGCTCTGAAATTGAGGCAATAATTAATAGCCTACCAACCAAAAAAAGTCCAGGAATAGACGGATTCACAGCTGAATTCTTCCAGAAGTACAAGAGGAGCTGGTACCATTCCTTCTGAAACTATTCCAATCAATAGAAAAAGAGGGAATCCTCTCTAACTCATTTTATGAGACCAACATCATCCTGAAACCAAAGCCTGGCAGAGACACAACAAAAAAAGAGAATTTTAGACAAATATCCCTGATGAACATCGATGTGAAAGTCCTAAATAAAATACTGGCAAACCAAATCCAGCAGCACATCAAAAAGCTTATCCACCATGATCAAGTTGGCTTCACCCGTGGGATGCAAGCCTGGTTCAACATACGCAAATCAATAATCGTAATCCATCACATAAACAGGACCAATGACAAAAACAACATGAATTTCTCAATAGATGCAGAAAAGGACTTCGACAAAATTCAACAGTGCTTCATGCTAAGAACTCTCAATAAACTAGGTACTGATAGAACGTATCTGAAAATAATAAGAGCTATTTATGACAAACCCACAGCCAATATCATATTGAATGGGCAAAAAATGGAAGCATTCCCTTTGAAAACTGGGACAAGACAGGATGCCCTCTCCCACCACTCCTATTCAACAGTGTTGGAAGTTCTGGCCAGGGCAATCAGGCAGGAGAAAGAAATAAAGGGTATTAAAGTAGGAAAAGAGGAAGTCAAATTGTCCCTGTTTGCAGATGACATGATTGTATATTTAGAAAACCCCATCATCTCAACCCAAAATCTCCTTAAGCTGATAAGCTACTTCACCAAAGTCTCAGGATACAAAATCAATGTGCAAAAATCACAAGCATTCCTATACACCAGTAACAGACAAACAGAGAGCCAAATCATGAGTGAACTCCCATTCACAATTGCTTCGAAGAGAATAAAATACCTAGGAATCCAACTTACAAGGAATTTGAAGGACCTGTTCAAGGAGAACTACAAATCACTGCTCAACGAAATAAAAGAAGACACAAAACAAACAAATGGAAGAACATTCCATGCTCATGGATAGGAAGAATAAGTATCGTGAAAATGGCCATACTGCCCAACGTAATGTATACATTCAATGCCATCCCCATCAAGCTACCAATGACTTTCTTCACAGAATTGGAAAAGACTACTTTAAAGTTCATATGGAGCCAAAAAAGAGCCCACATTGTCAAGACAATCCTAAGCCAAAAAAACAAAGCTGGAGGCATCACCCTATTTGACTTAAACTATACTACAAGGCTACAGTATATAGCAAGGTACTGGTCTCAAAACAGATATATAGACCAGTGAAACAGGACAGAGCCCTCAGAAATAATACCACACATCTACAACCATCTGATCTTTAACAAACCTGACAAAAACAAGAAATGGGGAAAGGAATCCCTATTTAATAAACGGTGCTGGGAAAACTGGCTAGCCATATGCAGAAAGCTGAAACTGGATCCCGTCCTTACACCTTATACAAAAATTGATTCAAGATGGATTAAATACTTAAATGTTAGACCTAAAACTATAAAAACCCTAGAAGAAAACCTAGGCAATAGCATTTAGGACATAGGCATTGGCAAGGATTTCATGATTAAAACACCAAAAGCAATGGCAACAAAAGCCAAAATAGACAAATGGGATCTAATTAAACTAAAGAGTTTCTGCACAGCAAAACAAACTACCATCAGAGTGAACAGGCAACCTATAGAATGGGAGAAAATTTTTGCAATCTACCCAGCTGACAAAGGGCTAATATCCAGAATCTACAAAGAACTTAAAGAAATTTACAAGAAAAAATCAACCCCATCAAAAAGTGGGCAAAGGATATGAACAGACACTTCTCAAAAAAAGATATTTATGCAGCCAACAGACACATGAAAAAATGCTCATCATCACTGGCCATCAGAGAAATGGTTGTGGGGTGGGGGGAGTGGGGAGGGATAACATTAAGAGACACACCTAATGTAAATGATGAGTTAATGGGTGCAGCACACCTACATGGCACATGTATACCTTTGTAACTGCACATTGTGCACATGTACCCTAGAACTTAAAGTATAATATAAATAAATAAATAATACAAAAAATTAGCCGGGCATTGTGGCAGATGCCTGTAATCTCAGCTACTCGGGAGGCTGAGGCCAGAGAATCGCTTGAATCTGAGAAGCAGAGGTTGCCATGAGCTGAGATCGTGCCATTGTGCTCCAGCCTAGTCAACAAGAGCGAAACTTCATCTGAAAAAAAAAAAAAAAAAAAAGGAACGATTGAAGGTATTCAAAATAAGCCTTGGAGAATATGAGAATTAGCAGACTGGACGAAGTAGAGGAGTCAATGAAAAAAGAGAGAAAAGCAAAAGAAATGATATCTTCTAGGGGTTGGAAGCCAGGAGAATAATGAGTTTTAAGATGAGTCAAACTCTGAGTCCAAATCAGCTTGCACTCCCATATACATCTGCTTATTTAATCCATACAACAACCCTTTAAGATATGTCATTATACCCATTTGACAGATAATAATACCAAAATACAGAGAGATTCCTTGAGTAATCTGATGGTACACAGCTAAGAAGTGATAAATCTAACAGCGAGTCTCAACTACAGGTGATTTTGCTTCACACAAGACATTTGGCAACATCTGGAGATATTTATGGTTGTTAGAACTGGGAGTGGAAGGGAGGAAAGGAGAGAGGAGTGTGAGAGAATTACTATTAGCAACTAGTGGATAGAGGCCAGATATGCTGCTAAATATCCCAGAATGCCCAGGACAGAGGAATTAAACAAAGAATTGTCTAACTCCAAATATCAGTGTTGCTGATCTAGCACATAGTCTTTCAAATGTGATGTTTAGTCTTTCCGTAAGAGCACTCTATCCAAGATGCAACCAGGTTCCTGCACTAAGGCCAACATTAGACTAAGGGAGCCTTGACAGAAGTTTATAATTTTTTTTAAGAGACAGGATCTCACTATGTTGCCCCAGCTAGACCCGAGCTCCTGGGCTCAAGTGATCCTCCCATCTCAGCCTCCTGATTAACTAGTATTATTGGTGCATGTCACCATGCCCAGCTCAGGAATATGTGTTTTTGGGTAGCACACAAAACTGAATAAGAAAATCTGGAAGTGGGGCCCAACAGTCTGTGTTTTTAAAAGCCTTCAAGATGATTCTGGTATATTCTAAAGTTTGATAACCAGTAAACTTTAAAAAAATAAGTCTGATGAATTTGGCAATTTGAAAGCCATCATGGCTTGTTGAGTATGTACTTTTTGAGAAGGTGCTAGGGAAAGAAGTAAATGCTTCAGCTAGGCATGGTGGCTCACGCCTTTAATCTCAGCACTTTGGGAGGCTGAGACAGGAGGATGGCTTGAGGCCAGGAGTTTGAGACCAGCCTGGGCAACATAGCAAGACCCCATCTCAAATAAGAAGGAAAGTAAGAAGAGGAAGAGGAAGAAGAATAGGAAAAAGAAGAAGGAGAAGGAGGAGGAGGAGGAAGACAAAGAAAAAAAAAATAAAATGCTGGGGGCAAAGGAATGAATGTTACTAAGGAAACGTAATTCTATCTAGTTAGGCTCTAGTGGATAGATCCTGCCTTGCGTTTACATAATAATATCCCTTATGTTTCCTCATCTAGTACTGTAGCCTGATTGCTCAAACGTAAGAAACATATCTTACACATTTATAGATTTCCCTTGGTACTAAGCACAAAATACCATGTAGTCAGTTTTTAACAAATGTTTGATGAGTGAAATTAACCAAACTTTAAAAAGTCCTGCTTTCTGTTTTGGGCAAGCTGATATTTACCTTTACCTTCACAAGGCCTAGAACATACTCATTCTCTCAGCCTGATTCTCTGACATATGGGTCAGAAGTAAAGCAATCAAGGAAGTTCCTAAATAAATTTATTAGGATAGGAGAATTTGTAGATAAGGGAATAAATTCCTTCTATTCATTCATTGGGTCAACTTTTAACCCATACAGAATTATGCAAGATAATTTGGTTATTTCAGTATCATAGCTATTCATTCTTAAGGAATTGCATATTTGCCTTGTTCTAGGGACTGTGCTGAGATCTGGCAATATAAAGACCAATACTTTATGGACCTTGCTCTCAAACAACCCACAGTCACTTAGAGTGAGAACATAAAAACAAGAGTGTATAGTTGTTTGAAGATCTAGATGGAGTTCGCTGGGGCACTAAGGGTAAAACTAGGTATGAGAAAGGGGATTGCTGGTACTCTAAAATGAAACAAATAAAAATCCAGTGAAGTTAGCTTATGAAAAAGTTAAGGATTTAGGGGTGTCTGATGAATCCCAAATCCAGTGATGCTGCTGGACTTTAAGTACAGAAACCAGAAAGTAGGAAGTAGGGCAGGAGTTGAGGATAAAAGCTTTTTTTAAAGATGGTCTTGCTCTTGTCGCCCAGGCTAGAGTGCAAGAGCATGATCTCGGCTCCCTGCAACCTCCACCTCCTGGGTTCAAGCAATTCTCCTGCCTCAGCCTTCTGAGCAGCTAGGATTACGGGTCCCCACCACCACGCCCAGCTAAGTTTTGTATTTTTAGTAGAGATAGGGTTTCATCATGTTGCCCAGGCTGGTCTTGAACTCCTGACCTCAGGTGATTCACCCGCCTTGGCCTCCCAAAGTGCTGAGATTACAGGAGTGAGCCACCACACCCGGCCAAGGACAGAGGCTTCTTACACAACATGGTTACTAAAATCCCACCACTGAAAGGAAAAGCTTCATCAAAAAGATTATTCATAAGACAAGTTACAAAGAGAAGAAAACATTTGCCCCGCAGAAGAGCTATGGGAGGGCCTTCTAGGCAGGAAAGCAAAATGAGCAAAAGTATGGGAACGTGTACCAGTGTGGACCATATTAGGGTAATAAAAAGCAGCTAAAGGTGACTAGAGGACAGCCAGGAAAATGCTGGCAGGGGAGGGGTCAGTTTGGAGGGCAGAACTGAATGAATTGGCAGTGTAGGCAGGACATGGATCACAGAGCTATCAAAAGAGATCGGGGTGCTAAAGAGTTTTCAAACATGAAAATACCTGAATTAGATACACATTGAAAAAGTTGACTGGGCGACTGTCTGGAGAGTAGACTCAAGTAGGATGTGAGGCTAGAAAAAATGTTAGGAGGATACTATTGTATTCATGTCATCAGTGGTGTCCAAGGTGAGAAGAGTGTATGTGCCCTAGGAGAGGGGCAAGCCTATCCATTTTAGTGGAAATCAGAACTTCAGAACTTCTTTTTCCTTTTTCTTCTTTTCTTTTGAGACAGGGTCTTGCTCTGTCACCCAGGCTGGAGTGCAGTGATACAGTCATAACTCAGTGCAGCCTCAAACTCCTGGGCTCAAGCAGTCCTCCCACCTCAGCCTCCCTAGTAGCTGGGACTACGGGCTCCACGCACCATCATGCCTGGCTAATTTTTAAATTCAGAACTTCTTTTGATATGTTATTTGTTATATTTATTGTTGTCTAAAACATTAAGGTTTACCAGTAGTACACGAATTAATACTGAGATCTTTCCTTGGTCTATGTGCAAGAGGGCCATGTGCTATTTATCCTGATGGCAGAGTGAAGAGAGTTCTGTGATGTAGAACCATTGACAGTGACACTCTTCATCTCACAAACTTTAGAGTGTCTATTTCAGCTAAGATGTTCCCAGTGAGATGGATTTATGGCTTATATTATCTAATTTAAGCTAAACTAGCCCTCAAAAAAATGAGCACATGATTTTTAAAAGATTCCTGCAAAGAGATGTTAGACTGTAGATGATATGAATAATTCAAGCACAAGGAAATGGCAGAGCTAACGCCTCCTCTTCTGCGAGCTGAAGCTCTTTCTCAACCACATCGTTAAAAGCAATGACCACGTAGATCTAACAAGAAATTGGCCAAAACAGTCTAAATTATCCATAAGTCTATGTAAAATATTGTTTCACATCCTTAAAGATAAACCTTATCCAAATTGTGTATTGTGCTGTGAGATGTCATCTATTAGTTAGTGGTAGTACAAAGTCACCAGAATGTGTAAGATGTTTGAACAGCGAGGATGAAAATATATATTGCGGCCGGGCGCGGTGGCTCAAGCCTGTAATCCCAGCACTTTGGGAGGCCGAGACGGGCGGATCACGAGGTCAGGAGTTCGAGACCATCCTGGATAACACGGTGAAACCCCGTCTCTACTAAAAAATACAAAAAACTAGCCGGGCGAGGTGGCGGGCGCCTGTAGTCCCGGCTACTCGGGAGGCTGAGGCAGAATGGCGTAAAAACCCGGGAGGCAGAGCTTGCAGTGAACTGAGATCCGGCCACTGCACTCCAGCCTGGGCGACACAGCGAGACTCCGTCTCAAAAAAAAAAAGAAAATATATATTGCTACTTACAGCAAAATGAATGAATCTCAGAAACTTCACATTGAGTAAAAGAGGCCAGACACAAAGGAGGATTTGCTATTGATGAAATTTGTGTATAAAGTTCAAAACAAGTAAAACATAGCTGTAGCATCAGAGGTCAGGCTAGCGATTATCCTTGGTGATGGGGGAGGAGAATGAGTCACTGGGAGAGGTCATGAGGGGAGCTTGTAGGTACTGGCAATGTTCCATATCCTGGTCCTAATTTAAACTACATGCTCACATGCTGTGTCCACTTTGTGAAAATTCATCCAGCTGCACACTCACAGTGTATCATCTTTTCTACATAAAAGCTGCCGTTGAATAAAGTTTACTTGAAATAGATTTTTTTTTTTTTTTGAGATGGAGTCTCACCCTGTCACCCAGACTGGAGTGCAATGGTACAAACTCAACTCACTGCAACCTCTGTCTCCTGGGTTCAAGAGATTCTCCTGCCTCAGCCTCCCAAGCAGCTGGGATTACAGGTGTGTGCCACCACACCCGGCTAATTTTTTTTTTATCTTTAGTAGAGACAGGGTTTCACCAGGTTGGCCAGGCTGGTCTCGAGCTCCCAACCTCGTGATCCACCTACCTTGGCCTCCCAAAGTACTGGGATTACAGGTGTGAGCCATCACGCCCAGCCGGAAATGGATTTTAAAAAGTAAGATGTTTAACTAGTTTAGGTAGCACATATAAAAAAAATTACACAGTATTTGTCCTTTTCTTACTAGCTTATTTCACTTAGCATAATGTCCTCCAGGTTAATACATGTTGCCAAAAATAACAGGATTTCTTTCTTTTCAAAGGCTGAATAAAATTCCATTTTGTCTTTTGCATGTGTGTGTGTGTATAAATACCACTTTGTTAATTCACCTATTGATTCCACTGATATGAGGCCATCTAAAATAGTCAAACTCATAGAAGCAGAGAATACAATGGTGGTTACCAGGAGCTGGGGAGAGGGAAAAGAAAGAGCTGTTGTTCAATGGGTATAAAGTCACAGTTATACAAGATGAATTAGTTGTAGAGATTTACCATATTGCATAGTACCTCTAAGTCAACACAGTCAACAATACTGTATTATGCACTTAAAAATCCATTAAGAGGCTAGATCTCATGTTAAATGTGCTTACCACCACACACACACACACACACACACACACACACACACACACACACAAAGATGCAAAGAAACTTTTGGAGGTGATGGATATGTCTGTTACCTTGATTATGGTGATGGTTTCACAGGTGGATGCACATGTCCACACTTCAAACTGTACATACTTAATATGCTTAGTTTTGTGTGTATCAATTATATCTTAATATAAAAAATAAATTTAAAAAATAAAATTTATTTTCTCTTTTTAAAAAAGTAAGATGTTTAATAATTATCAAGAGCATTGACAAATTTCTATAATTCATGGGAAAACTGCTTTTGTGCTGTTAATAAATACAGTTTCTAAAACACTATTGTTTCATTATCTCATCTTCTAAAATTTATATTTGAAATGTATAAAATATTAGACAAATAGTACATGTATTTAATCTCATAATGTCATCAAATCTAATTTATTGGAGAGTTTGAATACATTAGTTTGCTGAAGGGGACGTGTCATAAAAAGCCTACCCATCCAAACAAGAGCTGATAAGAGTCTGAACTATGTCAATAGTATTGGGAATGAGAAGAGGGGATGGAGAGAAGAGATGACAAGAAGAAAGAATCTGCAGGACCTGATAACTGATGTTTGGGATGATTAAAAGGAAAGAATCTCTAGTGTCTCCAGGTTTCCATGACGGCTGGTGATGCCCTTCACCAAGAGAGGAAACCCAGGAAGACAATGGGTATGAGGAATATGCACACATTTAGAATGTGGAAAACACACCTCTTTATTGAAATCCACGACAATAACCCCTTGTTATATAGTCAGCTCTTAAAAATGATTAATACTTTATTTTCTAAAGCCATACAAAGAAGTGTCATTCCTAAGAGAAAATCTTAACTAATTAATGTTGTATACTTATGATTACACTGTAAGTGTAAGGTATAACTAGCAATGAAAGTACATTTGCTTTTGAAAGAAGGTCTAGGAAAAATTATTCTAAAATCGAGTGCTGTAATTATTTTCATAAGTATGGTAAAAAGTATAGTGTTTTATTATCAGGTCTATGAAAAAGGGCAGTGTAATTAATCATCAATTATATTCTTAAAATTAGGCTTCTTTTAAAACATAAAAGTCAAAGAAATGCATTTATTTTTAACTGAGGTTCTAAGAATATTTTTAAAATTAGCATCATGAAATTGTTATTGGGACAAAAATCATTTGCATTGCCCACAAATGACCCCATTTTCAGTAATGTGCATCAAGTGTATTATCCATAATAAGACTTCGTCCTGGCTTGGCTTTTTTTTTTTAATCTAAAAAGTTTTAATTTCTTTACATATATTTATCCAGTGTCCCTGTGCCTCATGAGGATAATTATCTGGGAAATTAAACCACAAAAAGATGCCTGCCTTTCCCCCAAGTCACAAGAGGCACAGGAATAAACGACACCCCCAGGCAAGACTTCTTGGCGTTCCATGTTGCTCTCTTTACTACAGTAAAATGATTCCACAAAGTTATGAAATTCAAATGCAAGGCCCTAACATGTGTTAGAGGCCAGAAAAAAATATCCCTAAGAAGACAGGGGCTGGGTTTGGTGGCTTACGCCTGTAATCCCAGCACTTTGGAGGCCAAAGCGGGTGGATCACCTGAGGTCAGGAGTTCAAGACCAGCCTGGCCAACATGAAACCCTGTCTCTATTAAAAATACAAAAATTAGCCAGGCATGGCGGTGGGCACCTGTAATCCCAACTACTCAGAAGGCTAAGGCAGGAGAATCACTTGAGCCTGGGAAGCGGAGGTTGCAGTGAGCCAAGATTACTCCACTGCACTCCAGCCTGGGTGACAGAGTAAGACTTGGTCTCAAGAAACAAAAAAGGAACATATTGGAGGAAGAAAGAGGAAACTGGCTCCAGCATTTAAAGGATCACTCTCTGCCATGATCTCCCACTCTTGTTTGAAGTGTTTCCTTTTTATTACATTAATTCTTCATAACTGACAGAAGTTTCCTTTCCTTCCTTTTCTTCCTTTCTTCTGCAGTCAGTACCCTGCAAGGCATCAGGGATGTCAGCATAACTAGGACACATTTCCACCCTCAAGGAGCTCAGAGGCTAGTAAGAAACTTAAGATTTAGTCAGGGAAATATATGCCTTTTATACATTGTTTTATTTTTTTAATAGACAGATAAAATGGTATGTATTTATCATGTACAGCATGATTTTTAAAGTATATATGCATTGTGGAATGACTAAGTCTATCTAATTGACATACACATTAACTTACAGAGTTATCATTTTTGTGGTGAGAACATATAACATCCACTCTCTTAGCATTTTTCAAAAATGTAACATACCATTAACTATAGTCATGATGTTGTGCACTAGATCCCTTGAACGTATTCCTCCTGTGTAACTGAAATTTCGGTTTTGCCCAACCTCACCTCCTTGTCACCTCCAATAGCTCGAGCCTCAGATAAACACCATTCTACTCTTTTCTTCTCTGAGTTCAACTTGCTTAGATTCCACACACGAGTAAGATTATACAGTATTGTCGTTCTGTGCCTTTTACCTAACATAATGTCCTCCAGGTTAATCCACGTTGTAACATAGAACAGAATTTCCTTGTTTTTTCATGGCTGAATAGTATTCCATTGTGTTTATGTATCACATTTTCTTTATCCATTCATCTGTTGATGGCCACTCAGGTTGATTTCTTAGCTTGCTCCTGTAATGCTGCAACAAACGGGGGTGCAGATCTCTCCTCAACACATGGGTTTCATCTCCTTTGGATACATATCTAGTAGTGGAATTGCAGAACATATGGTAGTTCTATTTTAATTTTCTTAAGGAACATCCATATTGTTTTCTATAATGATTGTACTAATTTACATTCCTACCAACAGTGTGCAAGGATTCCTTTTTTTCCACGTCTTCATCAACACTTATCTTTTGTCTTTTTTATAAAAGCCATTCTAACAAGTGTGAGGTGATATCTCATTGTGCTTTTAATTTGCATTTGTACATTTTTTGGCCCAGGGAACATTTGGGATTTTTATTTTGACCAGAAAACTATGAATATTTTCACTTTGAAATCTTAAAGTACCGATAGATTGGCATCTTAAAAGCGAATGCTGCTTGGAGGAGATGGCCATAATGCTGCTTTGGCCCAGGGCCTCCCCGACTGGCCTGCGCCAAGGCCTGGCCTGGTCCTCAAGCTGCCTAGGGGCCAGCCTGCCTGCACCGGGACCTGCGCTCCTTCCTGTGGCTGTGCCTGCAACTTGACTGCACGCCCGACATCTGGGCGCTGCAGGACGGGAGTGCCTGGCTCACACCTTTCATGCCTGCCGTCACTCGTCACTCCCGCGCGGCCTCCTTACTGCGTTGCCTCCTTGAGCCGCTGCCGGTTTACCCTGACTTGGCCAAGGTGGTGGGCTGCCAGTGGTCATCTCTGTCAGTTGCAGCTGAGTTTCTTATCAAAAGAAATGTGGTTGGCACCCTCACAGTTCTACGAAATAAGAAGACTTGAAAACTTGGCCTCTCTCCCTGACTTGCACAAATTTTGTCTGGATGGTGCATTAGAAGGATAGGAAAGATGAATGCCCATCACCTTGTTAACTGCTGACGGGAGGCTCCAGCTTTTTCCAATTGATGAGCTACACTTGGAAGATTCAGACTTTTTCGAAAATCTTTTGTCTACTGAAAAGAAAGTCTGGGCCGGGTGCGGTGACTCATGCTTGTAATTCCCGCACTTTGGGAAGCCGAGGCGGGTGAATCACCTGAGGTCATGAGTTCGAGACCAGCCTGGCCAACATGGTGAAACCCTGTCTCTACTAAAAATACAAAAATTATCCAGGTGTGGTGGCAGGCGCCTGTAGTCGCAGCAGGAGAATTGCTCGAACCTGGGAGGCGGACCTTGCAGTGAGCTGAGATGGCGCCACTGCACTCTAGCCTGGGCGACAGAGCGAGACTGCGTCTCAAACAAACAAACAAACAAACAAAGGCTGAAGAAATCATGAAGGAAGGCAAGTAATTTC
The DNA here is from genome assembly GCF_049350105.2 of Macaca mulatta. Classification (NCBI taxonomy): domain Eukaryota; kingdom Metazoa; phylum Chordata; class Mammalia; order Primates; family Cercopithecidae; genus Macaca; species Macaca mulatta. The sequence continues at coordinate 19,092,862 of NC_133409.1, read as the reverse complement.
ACCGAATAGTGATATCCAATCACCATCTGTATGATATCTACGTGACTGTTCAAAGTGTAAACACGTTTATCCCGAGAACTCCTTAGTAAGAAAGAGCCATCTGTAGGGTGCCCATGCTGGTTTGTAAACTGGCTTACTTGGAGTCCTTGTGATTAATGAGGGTTGAATTTCAACTTGCTCAAAACGTTAAGGAATTTTGTGCCTATAAAAGTTATTATAATGTAGTATTTCTTATTTCAAATGTTTTAGGGAGCTATCTTGCTTATTTTATTCTTTAAACCTTACAGTGCGCCACATGTATAAAGTTTATAAAGTATTAATGATCTTGTTAACCAAAATAAGAAAAAAATATCACAAGGGTTCCCACTCCTGTATTGTTTTATTATCTCAAAAGTTTAAATAAGGCCAGGCGCAGTGGTTCATGCCTGTAATCCCAGCACTTTGGGAGGCCGAGGTGGCAGGTCATGAGGTCAAGAGATCAAGATTATCCTGGTCAACATGGTGAAACCCTGTCTCTACTAAAAGTACAAAAATTAGCTGGGCATGGTGGAGTGTGCCTGTAGCCCCAGCTACTTGGGAGGCTGAGGCGGGAGAATCACTTGAACCCAGGAGGCAGAGGTTGCAGTGAGATCACATCACTGCACTCCAGCCTGGTGACAGAGTAAGATTCTGTCTCAAAAAGAAAAAACAAGTTTAAATAAGATGTTCTGCTGCTATTGTTTTTCTTGCCATTCACTATATTGGCACTTTTCCAAATGTGCTTTAGAGGTTGATCCGTGAATTTCTTAGACATTTTGCTGGAATTATTTTAAGGGTGCCTGATTAGATGGTGAACAGGAGACTGAGACAAACTAAAAGTGACCATGTCCTTGTTTTCTTTCTATGTCTTTAGCTTGATGATTAAGATACAATTCCTTTTAAAATCAAATGACATTAGTTATTATGCTTCCCAAATTAGAAATCTATTTTAGTTGACATTTTAAAGATTAGAAATCTATTTTAGTTGATATTTTAAAGAAACACAAAGCCATAACAAAAACCATCATTGTTTTTACTCCAGAGTGTTAATGAATGTAAAGAGGTTACAGAGATGTGGTGTTTAAAATAATGATGTTTATTTTTACTACATTTAGTGAGTAATTTTTCATTGTCTTTAAAGATAAATAATATTTATTGACTAAAGGTGAGAAGCTGAGTGCAGTGGCTCATGCCTTTGGGAGGCCGAGGCTTGAACCCAGGAGGCAGAGGTTGCGGTGAGCCAAGATCGTACCAATGCACTCCAGCCTGGGCAATAAGAGAGAAATTGCATCTCAAAAAAAAAAAAAAAAAAAGGTGAGAAATGATAGTTAAGACACCCACTGTGTCAAGATCTTTGACTGTATTATGCATTGGACAAATGATTTCATTTTGAGGCAAGAAAATAGGGTCTGGAGCCAAGGGAACATAAGGCTGATTCACACTTCAGCTATGACAGGAAATATCCTCTCCATAGGGTGTTGGGGACCAGCTTCAACACAACCCATAGGGTACCTGAAGTCTGGTGGCGACAAAGGAATGAGAAGAGACAGGTTAAGAGTTCATAAAAGTAGGAGCCAGGGGGCCAGAGCAAATCAGAGGCTGCAAAGACCCAAAGTTCTGGTCTCCACACTATTTATTGAGTACGGTCACTTAGATCTAAGAAGCAGATGTTCAGGGCGAACAGTGAAAGAGAGGCAGTGTGTCATAAGTGTAATGTATAGCAGAGGTGGTTTAAATGAATCTCCTTTATGCTTAAACAGCATATCTTTAACTTATCAGAGAGTAGCTAGTGGGAGCCTGCTTAACTAGGAGGCTGCATGTCTGGCCACATTCCAATGCTTCAAAGGAGTATCTTTCTCCTTGAACACAGTGTTTATGGACAAGAGAGCAGATCTCGCTCTGAGCATGGGAACATGATGGCAATTAGGAGGCTTTCCTCCTCAGAGGCCTCTTGTGGCTTTCCACAACTTATTGTCCCATATTTTTATGGCCAGCTTATGCAGGCCCCCCCCCCCCCCCCCGCCAAGTACTTTTCCCAACAATAGGGCATACACTGAGTAAATGACTTTGTAACTTTACTTCATCCTCTTCATTTACATAGGGAGTACCCCCAAGTAACCAGTGGAATCTTCTAGAGGGTATTTAAATCCACACCAATTCTGTAACAGCACCCTATGCTCAGGCCCACTCCCACACTGTGAAGTGTACCTTCATTTTCAATAAATCTTCCATTCCTTCCTCGCTTTGTGCATTTTGTCCAATTCTTTGTTCAAGATGCCAAGAACCTGGACACCCTCCACTGGTAACATATTTTGATGAGCCAGTCAGAAGTTCCAGGAGAAGGTAGGCCCAAAGTTTGGGACTTACTTCTCTTCTTCTTTCCCCTTTCCTTTCTGCTCTTTACAGGGGAATCTCTCTCTCTCTGTCTCTCTTTTCTTTCCAACTCAGGACTCTTGGTGGACAGCACTGAAGCAAGGAAGCAACTGCAGGTTACTGGCGGTGGCTGGTGAAACTAAGGGGTTTCCATGTGAAGGTGCCGAACTGCCACCACCCAGTTTGCTTAAGGGACCAGGGTCTTTTTCATTTCTTTATTTTTCCCCCTTTCTTTCTTTTTCAGTCTTTCTGTGGCTGTTTCCTAGTAGCTCCTTGGAAATTGAGGACAATTGGCTGGAGTCACTCCCTAGTATTGCCTGAAGGCCTACGAATGCATGGGAATAACTGCCTTGCCCAGAAGAGGAAATGACTCTTTTTTTTTTTATCTTTTCTGGGTGTGGTCCCTGCTCCCTACATGTAGCACAGCTCAGAGCAAACCTGCACAAATTTCAGGTGACTTAAACCTTCTTCTCTTATGCTATATTCTACCCTTCCCCTGTTCAACTGGCTAAGGGCAAAAGAAACCCACCCAGCCTCCAGTTCCTATCATTGAAGTTTGTGGAAAGGAAAGCACTGGGAAAGCATGGCCTTATCAAATTATAAGGATGCTAAAAGTCAAGGATTACACTCAGGTACAAAGGAAAGCTCATAGTAGGCTCTGAAGGGAAAGCACGAAAAGTGGCACTGGTGCCCACCTAAACAGTGACATCTGACACTTTAAGATTGCACCCCACAGGAGGACACTCTGAGGGATCCTGTGGACCTCAGCCTCCCCAAAGGGGAGGCTCTTAGTAGAGGTTGTGAGACCTAGTCATTGTCTCATGTGTCCATGTGGAGAGACCGCCGAACAGGCTTTGTGTGAGCAACAAGGCTGTTTATTTCACCTGGGTGCAGGCGGGCTGAGTCCAAAAAGAGTCAGAAAAGGGTGATGGGATTATCATTAGTTCTTACAGGTTTTGGGATAGGCAGTGGAGTTAAGAGCAATGTTTTGGGGGCAGGGGGTGGATCTCACATAGTACATTCTCAAGGGTGGGGAGAATTACAAAGAACCTTCTTAAGGGTGGGGGGAGATTACAAAGAACCTCCTTAAGGGTGGGAGAGATTACAAAGTACAAGGATGGGGCAGAAACAAATCACAATGGTGGAATGTCATCAGGTAAGTCTATTTTTACTTCTTTTGTGGATCTTCAGTTGCTTCAGGCCATCTGCATGTTTACGTGCAGGTCACAGGGGGATATGATGACTTAGCTTGGGCTCAGAGGCCTGACATTCCTGTCTTCTTATATTAATAAGAAAAACAAAACAAAATAGTGGTGAAGTGTTGGAGTGGTGAAGTATTGGAGCGGCGAAAAATTTTGGGGGTGGTATGGAGAGAGAATGGGCGATGTTTCTCAGGGCTGCTTCGAGTGGGATTAGGGGCAGCGTGGGAACCTACAGTGGGAGAGATTCAACTGAAGAAACATTTTAAGGTAAGGGGTGATATTATGGGGGTGTCAGAAGGAGCATTTGTCGTATAGAATTACTGGTGATGGCCTGGATGTGGTTTTGTATGAACTGAGAAACTAAACCAAAGACACAAGGTCCAAATAAGAGGAGGAGAAAAACAGGTATTAAAGGACTAAGAATTGGGAGTACCCAGGACTTCCAATTACAGAGTGTCCAATGGGGTTCAGCATAATTATTTGCTTGGTTGGCTAGTTTTTGGGCTCTATCCTTGAGTTTTTTTTATGTTGTCATATACCAGGTCAGATTGATTTAGGTAAAAACAACACTCTTCATTTAAAAATATACAGAGTCCCCCTGTTTTTTAGCAGTGAGTAAGTCAGGGTCTCAGTGATTTTGAAGAAAAGACAAATGCAAAGCCAGCAATTGTTTGTTAAAGAAGGATTAGAAACAGCTAGGAGAGAGTGAATTTGATAGTGTGGTGGAGATGGCTGGGGAGAGGTAGAGGGTGGCATAAGAATGGGAACCAGAATAAGAGTGAATATAAATGAATGAGACTTCTTCAGGGTGAAAGTATTGGAGGGCACCTTGCCACTGAAGATCTTCTATCCACTTCAAGAGAGACTTAAGGGTGGTGATTTGAGGTAAAACCAGGAGCCACTAATTACCAATGTTATGCCCAGACCGTTTATTCCCCGAAGAAGACCACCAGAGTCCAGAGTCAAAGCTAAGCAGCAAGGATCTTTATTACAGGTTCGAACCTGGAACTCTCCCTCGCTCGTGAAACGAGACGGGCAGGAGAGCTCCAAGCAGTGTTATATAGTCTAAGAAAAGTGGGCATAGAGTTATTATACAAATCAGATATATGATTGGCTAGTGTTTGAACAAGGCGATTTGGCTAACTGTGATTGGTTCCCGCCATTTCTGATATTTTGGTTCAAACTTTGAGGCGGGAGAGTAGGTTTATGGCAGCAAGAGTTTATCTTACTTAAACACGTCTTGTGACCTTGCCTCAGAACTTACAAAATCTCTGGTATGTGCAAAACAAAATCTCTGGTACGTGCAGAAAACCAGGTACTCACAGAACTTACGAAATCTCTGGTATGTGCAAAGATTAGAGAGCAGAACAAGGGTGTAGCGGGTGGGGGGCGGGTACACATCTATCTTTGTGTCCTTTCACCAAGAGCCTGAGAAACTGCTTGGGTCATTTGACCAATAAAGGCTGGTCTGTTATCAGACTGTATAGTGGTGTGAAGGCCAAACCAAGGAATTATGTCTGACAGAAGGGAAGAAATGACCACAGTGGCCTTCTCAGACCCGGTGGGAAAGGCCTCTATCCATTCAATGAAAGTGTCTACCCAGACCAAGAGGTATTTCAGTTTCCTGACTCGGGGCATGTGAGTAAAGTCAATCTGCCAGGGGCAAATCCCCGAGCTTGATGTGTAGGGAAGGGAGGGGGCCTGAACAATCCCTGAGGAGTAGAATAGCAGATGGAACAACTGAGAAGTGATTTCCTTGAGGATAGATTTCCATGATGGAAAGGAAATGAGAGGTTCTAAGAGGCAGGCTAGCGGCTTGTAACCTACATGGAAGAGGTTATGAAATGATGACAGAATAGAATGGGCCTGTGAGGTGGGAAGGAGATATTTTCCTTGGTCCAAGAACCATTTGCCTTGTGTGGGAAGAGATGGATAGGTGGAAGTTTCAGTGGGAGAGAAGGTGGGAGTGACCAATGAGAAGGAGCAAAACTGGCCATGAGGGACAGAAGTTGGAAGGCTAGCTGCTTCTTTAGCTACCTTACCAGCGTAAGCGTTGCCCTGAGTGATGGGATCTGATGTCTTTTGGTGGCCCTTGCAGTGTATGACTCCAGCTTCCTTTGGAAGTAAAGCGGCTTTGAGAAGAGTTTTTATTAAAGAGGCATTAATGGTGGAGGACCCTTGCGTAGTGAGGAAAATTTCTTTCTGCCTAATATAACAGCATGGTGGTGCAGGATATGGAAGGCATATTTAGAGTCAGTATAAATATTGCCATGTAATTCCTTTGCAAGAGTGAGGGCTCGAGTTAAGGCAATGAGTTCGACTTGCTGAGAGGTAGTGGAGGAGGGCAGAGCGGTAGCCTCAATGGTAGATGTGGAAGATACTATAGCATAGCCCGCCTTTGCTGGTGTGTGGCGATTAGGCCTGGTGGAATTGCCATCAACAAACCAGGTGTGATCAGGGTGAGGAACAGGAAAGAAGGAAATATGGGGAAATGGAGTGAATGTCAGGTGTGTTGAAACTAGGCCTCATAAAACTTAGAAACTAGGCCTCATATAGAAAAATTAACACCAGGTGGCTCTGGATAGGGTCCCACTCTGCCTCAATAGGGTCCCACCCTGATAGGGTCCCACCCTGCCAATTCCGGGAAACAACCTCATGGGGTCCCACCCTGCCAATTCCGGGGGTCCCACCCTGCCTCGAAGTTCCCGGAATCAACAATTCCAGAAAAAAAAAACCTCATAAGGTCCTGCTCTAACCAATTAGCATAAGACACCTTGCTCAGGCCATAGACAGACCCAATTACCACGCGCCTAAAGCTTTGTTTGAATTTCGCGCCCTAAGCTGTGTTTGAACTTGTATTTGCCTATATAAACAGCCTGTAACAAGCAGTCGGGGTCCCAGGGCCAACTTAGAGCTTGGGACCCTAGCGCGCTAGTAATAAATAACTCTCTGCTGTGAATCTCGTGTCGGTGATCCTTCGCGGCGACCCCTGCCCAGGAGGGAATCGACAGTTCGGTTCCAACAGTATCAGAGAGATACAGTCATGGGGGTCAGGTGTGGTATCCAGAATAATGTGGGAGGCCGGATTGAAGTCTGGGCCAGGAACAATGGTAATTGTGGGAGATTCAACAAAGAGTGAGTATAGCTGAAGGAGCCAGGAAGCAGAAAGTATATATGTCAGGTGTGAGGAAGAAAATACATTTTGGAAGTTATGAGAACTGTAAAGAGTTGAGCATAGTTTGTGATTTTGAGGGCCTCTAAAAGTATTAGGGTGGTGGCAGCCGCCACACAGAGACATGACGGCCAGCCTAAAACAGTGAGGTCAAGTTGTTTGGACAAAAAGGCTACAGGATGCAGTCGCAGCTCTTGTGTAAGAATTTCAACCGCACAGCCCTGCACTTTGGCTCTGTGTAATGAAAATGGTTGGGATGATTTAGGGACAGCTAGTGTGGGAGCAGCTTTTGGGGCTGTTTTTAAGGAACAGAAAGAGGAGTGGGGAAAGGATTTAGGATCTATGGGGTTACCTACATTTGTTTTTGTGAGTTTATATAATGGTTTAGTCAGGATGGTAAAACTAGGTATCCAAAGGCAGAAATACTTAATCATGCTCAGGAAGGAAAGGAGTTGTTGTTTTGTAGAAGGAGTTGGCGTTTGGGAGATTAGCAAGACACGATCGGCAGGCAGAGCATGCGTGTTTTCATGAAGAATTATGCTGAGATAGGTAACGGATGAGGAAGAAATGTGGGCTTGACTGAAGTAATGGGGGCTGTCCATGAAGCCTTGCGGCAGTACAGCCCAGGTAATTTGCTGAGCCTGTTGGGTGTCAAGGTGAGTCCAAGTGAAAGCAGAGAGGCTGGGATGAAAGGTGCAAAGGAATAGTAAAGAAACCATGTTTGAGATCCAGAACAGAATAATGGGTTGTGGAGGGAGGTGTTGAGGATAGGAGAGTATATGGGTTTGGCACCACGAAGTAGATAGGCAAGACAATTTGGTTGATAAGGCACAGATCCTGAACTAATCTTAAGACTTGTCCGGTTTTTGGACAGGTAAAATGGGGGAATTGTAAGGGGAGTTTATAGGCTTTGAAAGGCCATGCTATAACAGGCAAGTGATAACAGGCTTTAATCCTTTTAGAGCATGCTGTGGGATGGGATATTGGCGTTGAGCCGGGTAAGGGTGATTAGGTTTTAATGAGATGGTAAGGGGTGCACCCTCCGTCGCCAAAGAGGGAGTAGAGGTGTCCTATACTTGTGGATTAAGGTGGGGAGATACAAGGAGAGGATGTGAAGGAGGCTTTGAACTGGGGGAAAAGGCAGCAATGAGGTGTGACTGTAGCCCAGGAACAGTCAGGGAAGCAGATAATTTGGTTAAAATGTCTCGGCCTAATAAGGGACGTGGGCAGGTGGGGATAACTAAAACAGAGTGCATAAAAGAATGCTGTCCAAGTTGGCACCAGAGTAGGGGAGTTTCAAGGGGTTTTGAAGCTTGGCCGTCAATACCCACAACAGTTATGGAGGCAAGGGAAACAGGCCCTTGAAAAGAAGGTAATGTGGAGTGGGTAGCCTCCATATTGATTAAGGAAGGGACGGACTTATCCTCCACTGTAAGTTACCCAAAGCATCTGCGATGGTCCAGGGGGCTTCTGAGGCGATGGGGCAGCATCAGTCTTCAGCCGCTAAGCCGAGAAGATCTGGGAAGGAGTCAGTCAGAGAGCCTTGGGCCAGAGTTCCAGGGGCTCTGGGAGCGGCTGCCGGGTGATTTGGATAATCCGTTGATTTCCAGTAGGGTCCTGCACAGATGGGACACAGCTTAGGAGGAATCCCGGGCTGCAGGCATTCCTTGGCCCAGTGGCCAGATTTCCAGCACTTGAAGCAAGACCCTGGGGGAGGAGGTCCTGGGGGACTGCCTGGCCGCTGTGGCTTAGGCATTTTGAAGTTCTGTGTGCGGGAGATGTGGCTGGGGTTTCTCTCACAGTGGAGGCAAGTAATTGCAACTCAGAAATAAGTTGCTGCTTGGCTGCCTCTTTTTTATTATTGCACACCTTGAAGGCAAGGTTAATTAAATCCTGTTGTGGGGTTTGAGGGCCAGAATCTAATTTTTGGAGTTTTTTTTTTTTTTTAAAGGAGTGGACTGGGTGATAAAATGCATATTGAGAATAAGATGGCCTTCCTCTGGGGTCTAGGACAGTAAAGCATCTAAGGGTTGTTGCCAAATGGACCATGAACTGGGCTGGGTTTTTATATTTGATGAAAAAACCTAAATTCTAACTGATTTGGGAGAGGTCGGATAAAGAAAAAAGAGCATTAACCTCGACTATGCCTTTAGCTCCAGCCACCTCTTTAAGAGGAAATTGTTGGACAGGTTGGGGAGGGTTAGTCACAGAACGAAACTAAGCCAGACCAGGTGTGAGGAGGGGAGGTGATAGAAAGATTATGGGGTGGGCGAGAAGAGGCTGAGCAAGAATTGGGACCTGGCATGGCCTGGTGAGGAGCAGCCTGAGGAGAAGGAGAGAGGTCAGATGAGTCTGCAGAAAGGAAGGATTCAGAGGACTCAGAGCTTGGGGTGAAGACTGAAGGAACAGACAGGATAGAAAGAAGAAAGACTTGGGATGAGTCTCACTGGGAGCAGAGACTAGGTAGGGACCAATGTGTAAAAGAATGCCCAGACGTCAGGCACTTCAGACCATTTGCCCATTTTTCGACAAAAATTATCTAGATCTTGTAGGACAGACAAATCGAAAGTACCATTCTCTGGCCACTTGAAACTACTGTTGAGTTTGTAATGGGGCCAAGCGGTATTGCAGAAGAAAATAAGGCGTTTAAGTTTTAGGTCAGGTAAGAGTTGAAGAGGTTTTTAAGTTCTTGAGAACACAGGCTAAGGGAGGAGGAGGAATGGAGGGTGGAAGGTTGCCCATAGTAAAGGAGGCAAGTTTAAAGAGGAGGGTAGAGACATGGAGAAACGGGGTGGGGAACAGCCCTGGGCTGCAATGTGGGTGAGCAGCCAAAGCAGGTGTCCCCGCAATTGACTTGCCACCAAGGGAATGTGTGTCAATGACCAAAGCGGGCGTCCTTGTGGTGATCAGACACCAATGAAATGTGGCTGAAAAATCAGGCAGGCGTCCCCGCAATGATTAAACACCGAGGGAAGGCTGTCTCCCCAAGTTCGTGACCCGCGCCGGAGTTTTGGGTCCACAGATAAAATGTGTCTCCTTTGTCTCTACTAGAGAGGGAAAAGAACTGGAATTGGAAGGACAGGGAGACTGAAGAGTAGCGAGAGAGGCTGGAGAAGAGAGTGAAAAGACCACTTACCCGATTTGAAATTGGTGAGATGTTCCTTGGGCTGGTTGGTCTGAGGACCTGAGGTCGTAAGTGGATCTATTCATGGAGTGAAGGTGAGGACAGGGGACTGGTCTCCTGAAGGAGTCCCTCTGACCCAGGTCTTCAGCACCAAATGTCTCGCGCATCCCTGTGGAGAGACCACCCAACAGGCTTTGTGTGAGCAACAAGGATGTTTATTTCACCTGGGTGCAGGAGGGCTGAGTCCGAAAAGAGTCACCAAAGGGTGGTGGGATTATCATTAGCTCTTATAGGTTTTGGGATAGGTGGTGGAGTTAAGAGCAATGTTTTGGGGGCAGGGGGTGGATCTCACAGAGTACATTCTCAAGGGTGGGGAGAATTACAAAGAACCTTCTTAAAGGTGGGGGAGATTATAATGAGCCTTCTTAAGGGTGGGGGAGTTTGCAAAGTACATTGATCAATTAGGGTGGGGCAGAAACAAATCACAATGGTGGAATGTCATCAGTTAAGGCTATTTTCACTTCTTTTGTGGATCTTCAGTTGCTTCAGGCCATCTGGATGTATATGTGCAGGTCACTGGGGATATGATGGCTTAGCTTGGGCTCAGAGGCCTGACAATCATAAGCCCTCCTTAGAATTTTCTCTCAGAGTTGCAATGCTGCTTGGCCCCAAAATTGTTTAGAATCTGGAGTTCACTGTCTACTGGGAGAGTGGGATGGCCATTGCATGTATGCAGGCTTTTGTGCTAAGCAGCGGGCCTAGTTAACTAACATATGATGCTCTCATTTGGTGCTGTTTAGCCTCAGTGTTCTTTGGAGTCTGGGGAAGTTTGGCCTTTAAAAATCAAATTGCTGTCAAAACTGCTTTACCTGAAATTTTGCTTCACAGCCTTCATTGGATTATCTATTGGGGCAAACAAAGTAAAACTGGTGAGCTCTTATTGCTATCTCATGGCTAGGGTTGTAAGCAATTGGATCTTCATTGATGCCTGTGTATATGTGTCTAGATGTGTTTATTTATATGTATACTTAGTGTTATATCCTGTGTCTACCAAATTGGCTTATAACTAAAAGAGTGCCCATAAATTAAGTAAATAGTCTAAGCAGTTTTCAAGTTCATGTGACTTACATTACTAAACAAGCTGACTTTAAAATTATTGGTAAAAAAAAAAAAAAAAATATTGGTAAAATAAAGATAGAAATGCCTTCAGAATTGTAAGCATACGTTTTTGTCTGGATTTGATAAATTTGTCTTTGCTAGAGATTTTGAGATGTGAGTGTTTGACATAGAAAGTTATAAAACTATAAACCCAGCCAAAACAAAATGATCTTGGTTTGCATGCTTTTTTTTTTTTTTAAACAAATGAGAGTAATTTATGAAAGGAAAATATCTTGGGCCCTCAAAATCACCAAGCTGAAGGGAAAATTCTAGCTAAGAACTCTTTAGGGCAAACCTACCTCCTATTCTATTTAAAATCTCACTGAGATGAATGCATATCTAATTGTCTCCTTGGGAAGGCTAATCAGAAACTCAAAAGAATGCAATCATTTGTTTCTCACCTACTTGTGACCTGGAAGCCCCCAAACCCCCTCCCTGTTTTGAGTTTTCCCGCCTGCCTTTCTGGAGCAAACCAATGTTCATTTTACATACGTTGATTGCTGTCTCCTGTCTCCCAGGTTAAAAGTCAAAGAATTGAGTACAGTGAATGGAATAAGTGTTTTAGGTAAACTTTTTGTGTAAATTAAAATCTTAAAGTTATTTTTGATGCTCATTTAATATCTGGGTAGTTTTCAATTAAGAAAGGGTCGTTATATAGACAAATATGTTTCCAAAATTGTGGAATTGTTCTCATCTATAAATTCCCATATCTGAGAGTTCAAGATTTCTTGCTTTTTAGGGTTTCACTGAAGTATTAGGTTTCTAAGGATAAAAATTCTAGTTAATCCATAATTTTGTATACAAAATGTGCCAGAAAGGGTTATGTTGTTAGTGAAAAAAAGAATAATTTTGTCTAATTCAGAAGTTATCTAAAAGTTAGTTCAAAGTACAGATTTGAAAAGGTTATTTGTGAAACAATGTAGTAAGGAATCATTAAGTAGGGGAAGATGTAGAAAAAGTTTAAATAATAAAATATTCTTTAAAACCTGATGGAGAATTGGAGATATTTGGCTAACTAACATTTTCATAAAGCTCTTAATCTTGATTAAAGTAAAATAATAAATATTGTAAAGAAATGCCAATTTACTCTCCAGCTGTGGCAGGGAATATCCTCTCCATAGGGTATACATGGAGTAAATGACCTTGTAACTTCACTTCATCCTCTTCATTTACATAGGGTGTACCCCAAGTAACCAATGGAATCCTCTAGAGGGTATTTAACCCCCCACAAATTCTGTAACGGTGCCTTGAGCCCCTATGCTCGACCCACTCGCACAACGTGGAATGTACTTCCATTTTCAATAAATCCCTTCATTCCTTCCTTGCTTAGTGCATTTTATCCAGTTCTTTGTTCAAGATGCCAAGAAACTGTGAAAGGAATGAGGCACATCCCCCATATATCTCCCAACTTCCTGAGCCCAGCACAAACACATTCCTCCATATTTCTTTCAAACTTCAGAAAAACATCACCTGAGAGATCTCCGATAAGGAATGCTAAATGTAGAATGTTAACCAATTGTAATGCTGTAACCGAGAGGATTACCTTGTTCCCTATAACTTTACATATCCTGTTTACATCGGGCTATAAAAAGCAAGCACTCGCATTGTTCGAGGCCCTCCTGTATGCTGTGGAATGGAGGGACCAAGTTCGAACTTGTAGTAAAAATCCTTGCCGCTTGGCTTTGACTCTGGACTCTGGTGGTCTTCTTTGGGGAACAAACGGTCTGGGCATAACAACTGAACACCCTCCACCAGTAACAATTTTTCATGAAATGACTTAGTTTTTCTACTGTAAAATAAAGACAATGATGAATTTTTTAAAATGCCTACTTGGACTTGTCTTTTATTAAATAAATGCCTTTTACAAAGGACTGAAAGGCAAGGAAAGTCTACTGTATCTTTGGATGATGCTTTTCCATGACCAGAAGTGATTTTTTTAATATAATGAGTTTTTAGTGATACTGACACATACTGCAAACATTTCAGAGTGCCACTAAACCCCAGGCTTTACAGCTTTAAAAATTCAAGTTTTTAACGCCCTCCTTGCCCACATTTTTTGGTCATTCTAAGACCAACTATTAAGCACAGGCACAGCAAGCATGCTTTCTTTCTAATAGGCACTGCAATGTTCCAGAACTACAGTTTCCCTCCTTATTCCTCGGCTCACTGTTAAAGTGGAAAGATAGGGGCTTCCATTACATGGGGCAGGGTTATCCTGTAATCTCACATTGGGTTCTGGAGTTGGTAACTGATGCATTTTTAATGCAGCAACCACCCCATTGTTTTAAGGACATGAGGCTGATGTTGGATATTATGAAATGAATAAGTAAACATCAGCTCATGCATCTAAGTATCGTCCCTCAAGGCTCTGTGGTGTAAAAAGTGCTTTGATGTGGTTGAGAGAATGAGACACCCTCATGGGCTGCTTCTGCTCCCCAGCACAGAGTAAGTGTCTTCCAGTGACGTAGTCAAATGAAAAGGAACCACACTCATTGTGCAGATGAAGCAGATTTTTGTCTAGTGACCTGTTGTAAAATGTAATCAGAGCTTTCCTTTAATGGACTGAAAATCCAAACTAATTAAAATACTGTCTGACCCAAACCATAGTTCAGATCAGATTGTGAGAGGCTATTGTCTTTAATGCACTTCACCTCTCCTCTGAAACATGCCCTGCTTCTTTTGAAAAGGTTAAAATTATGTCCATGCAGCAAAACTATAAATGGCCTGCCTTAAAAGGAGTAGGCATCCAAAAGATATCCTGAATCCTCACCCTTAGCAGGATGAAAGAGCAGACACTGGAGAAGAATGTCTGCTTATATTTTCAGGCAAAAGATGTGAAGTAGGGAAAGAAAAATTTTAATAAATTGACATTTATTCAAATCATAATGGGAGGAGTTTTACATGTTTTTCATTGTGTTTTAGAAAGACAGCACATATCACTGCAGGTCCATACACGCAGGGAAGAAGTCTCCACTTCCCAACAAGAGATGCATGGATATCATGGTACCATCCATGAATTCAAACTGAAGGGTCTAGAAAATCAAACTGGAGGTCAGTGTGCGTGAACAACAGGGATAAGAGCTCCATGATCCTTTCTTCAAATATATCATGAGACTGAGAAGGAATTAATTTTGGAAAAAAAAATAGAGGTAGACAAAAGAAGCCAAAATATTGCTTTCTCCAGCTGAATCATCTGCCACGCAATCTGGTTCCATGAAAGTCCTGAGCAGACTGGCAAGAAAAAACTTAAAGAGCTTATGGGCTGCGCTTGGTGGCTCACGCCTGTAATCCCAGCACTTCCGGAGGCCAAGGCAGGCAGATCACGAGGTCAGGAGCTCAGGACCAGCCTGACCAATATGGTGAAACCCCATCTCTACTAAAAATGCAAAAATTAGCTGGGCATGGTGGCGGGTGCCTGCAATCCAAGCTACTCCGGAGGCTGAGAGAGGAGAATCGCTTGAACCCAGGAGGTGGAGGTTGCAGTGAGCTGAGATCGTGCCACTGCACTCCAGCCTGCGCAACAGAGTAAGACTCTGTCTCAAAACAAACAAACAAACAACAAAAAAACAGCTTATGGACCAGCATGGCCAAAGCAGAATGAATGAGGGAAATAATTCTAAGAAATGAGGTTAAAGGGAACAAGAAGCACAACTGTGAAACACAGAAAGTCCTTATTCCGGTGTCTAAGACTTGCTCCCTAAATGGTACCTATAAGAGCTGCCTGTGGGACTGTGAGCTTCTAATAGAGACAGAAGCCCTCAGAGCCGGAATCCATCCTCTTCACTTCCATATTTTCAGCACCTATGGTAGTTCCCAGCACAAGTGCTGAGTGAATGACGAACAAATTATTTACTCTAATTATACTCACGAGACTGTTATGTGAGGTCAGAGCATTAAGTTATTAATTTATAACGTGTGATACACCTCTCTAATGTATTAATTATATCAGGCGGCTATCCAGGGCACTTTCTACCGGTTATCCAAGTAGTTAGGTAGCCTAATTAATCAAAAGGAAACTGCTTAATAAGCATGGAATAAGGTCAAAGAAAGCTGGACAGTCCTAAGGGATGTTACCTGCAATCTTGTCTTCTTTGCCCTCGCAATTTTACATATCAGAAGACATATCCAGCCAATAAACTGGGTCAAAGGCTGGACGTGGTGGCTCACGCCCGTAATCCCTGCCCTTTGAGAGGCTGACGAGGGTAAATCACTAGGTCAGGAGTTCAAGACCAGCCTGACCAAGATGGTGAAACCTCGTCTCTACTAAAAAATACAAAAAAATTAGCCGGGCGTGGTGGCCTCGGGAGGCTGAAGCAGAGAATGGATTGAACCCGGGAGGCAGAGGTTGCAGTGAACTGAGACTGCACCACTGCACTCCAGCCTGGGTGACAGAATGAGACTCCGTCTCAAAAATAAACTTCAATTACCTCTTAAAAATTCTATCTCCAAATTCCTCAAATGTCCAAATATCTCCTGCCTCTTTACAGGCCCTATCACATTAAGGGTTAGAATTTCAACATGAATTTGAGGGGGACACAATTCAGCCCACAACAGCTTGCCTCTTATTAATAATATGCCATTTATTTAGTCATTGTGACAATAATTTCAGAAGGTCAATGTAAGCCTATATCACAGCATCTAATGCACAACAGTGATTACAGATTGTGCATCAAATTTTTAATTTGGATAACACAAGCAGAGGATTAGACTAGATGACCTTTAAGGTCCCTCCCAACTCTGAGACTCCATGAATATATTTGTTAACTGCTAATATTTTTAAAATTATGATTGTTTATATTATATCAGTTGAATTACCTTTAGGTGGGAGCATCAGAACGATCTAGAGAAATGTATCAAAAAGTGACTTAAGCTACATTATGTAAAAAGCGTTCCAGGAGTAAAGAAGTTCCAGGTTAGTTAACAAAATTGCTTAACAAATCATCAGAGCCAGGATTCTTTCCATCTTTCCAGCCTGCCAGTCATCAATGTGCCAGCAGTTTCCCCATGGTCACAAAATGGCTGCATTAGCTCCAGGTATCACATCATTACAAAGTCTCCACAGGCAATACAAAGGAAAAGTGAAACATCTTTGCTTTTTGCCATTTTTTTTTTTTTTTTTAAGAATAAAGAAAGCATTTCATAAAACTCCCCATCAGGCTTCTCATTGGTCAGATTTTTGTCACCTATGTACTATGATTGGTTTAAATCAGTAGACATCCCCTCATTTCTCATTGATAGAACTAAGTAACATATTGTACACACCAACTCAATGAAAGGCAAAGCAGGGAAAGGCACAAGTAGACTATAAGTCCTTCCTAGGGGTTGGTGAGGAGTCAGTTTCCCTTGACATGGAATACATAAGAATTGATCAAATCCAGGTTCTGTTAGCATTGAAGGATAGGAAGATCTGTTGGCTACAGATATAACCAAATTATATCAAAACCCCAAATCAGAGCTAGCAGTAAAAATGAGCATTTGATAACAAGATTACCTTGGGAAATCTGAAAAACCACAAAGATGGTGACGACAGTGGTTCCTACCCTAGTGTTCCTTAGAAATATCAGAAGGTACTGATGGAATTTCTGAGCTTATTTTCAATATCTCAAAAACCCTAGGAGAAAAGGTCTATACAAACTAACTAAAATGTTAAATTTTTTTGATTTTGACTGAAATTCTATAAAGTCAGTATGCTAAGGATTGCTCTCTCATCCTAATCAGAAGCTCATTTTAGTTTTAAATATATATTGAATTAATGGAATGTTTTCAATAAATCAATAACTAAATAAACATATTTGAAAGGTATATTTCAAATATGAAAGACTCTTTTAAAACAAGAATTCCATGGGAGAAATTTTTTTTTTTTTTTTTTTTTTTGAGACGGAGTTTCACTCTTGTTGCTGAGGCTGGAGTACAATGGCGTGATCTCGGCTCACTGCAACCTCCGCCTCCTGGGTTCAAGCGATTCTCCTGTCTCAGCCTCCTGAGTAGCTGGGATTACAGGCATGTGCCACCACACCTGGCTAATTTTGTATTTTTAGTAGAGATGGGGTTTCTCCATGTTGGTCAGGCTGGTCTCAAACTCCGGACCTCAGGTGATCCGCCCGCCTCGACCTCCTAAAGTGCTGGAATTATAGGTGTGAGCCACCATTCCCAGCCTGAAAGTACTCTTTAACGTGTCACTCGTAGAGGAAAATGTGAGAAATCATTGATGTTCAAACTATTCCCTTCTTCAAGGTAACGTAAAGAATTTCAGCTCCTTGGGACTCAGGAGTGCTATCCTGTCTACAGAGAGAAGCAGTAAACACCCACAGACATTAAACATTCAACCTCAGTCTATTCTGTGCCTAGGCAGATATCTTTCCACTGACCATCTGCTAAAAAGTCATGATCTTTTCATATCATTAACTTAAACACCACCAGGATTTCTTGAATAAATGCATTCATTAATATAAGTGAATGGAATATGCACTCCTGTTATCTTTTATTTCTATGAGAAAAGGACCAATCAACAATGAGCATTTAAATTAAATTCTATCAGCAAAATATACTTGTATGATACCATAGACATTTGCATTTTATACCCTGCAATTACTATCTGCTAATAGTAATTTAATTGTTTAATGAATAATATCAAGGAGAGTAAATATTAACGAAAATGTAGAACATTTTATTTTATTTTATTTTATTTTATTTATTTATTTTTGAGACGGAGTCTTGCTCTGTTGCCCAGGCTAGAGCACAGTGGCGTGATCTCAGCTCACTGCAGCCTCCACCTCCCGGTTTCAAGAGATTCTCCTGCCTCAGCCTCCTGAGTAGCTGGGATTACAGGGGCCTGCCACTGTGCCCGGCTAATTTTTGTATTTTTAGTAGAGATGGGGTTTCACCATGTTGGCCAGGGTGGTCTCAAACTCCTGACCTCATGATCCACCCGCCTCGGCCTCCCAAAGTGCTGGGATTACAGGCATGAGCCACCGCGCCCAGCCGAAAATGTGTAACATTTTAATGAGAACTTCTGGTTTTATTTGTCAATAGTGACAACTATATTCAGTAAATTTTAAAAGATGATTAATCAAAGCCAGAAAATAGTAAGGAAAGATGATTGCATGGCTCTTGAATATTAGATGGCCAAAGGAAAACAGCTAATTTCTAAAAGTAGTGTTTGGGGAAGAGAATAGAACAAATTGTAGCATAAAGTGTAGCATAAATTGTCAGGTGTTTTGCATATGTATTTTGATACTAATGGGGACAATTTTGATACTAAACTGGCTAGAAAGAGAATGCAGTGAGATTCCATGAATACCCCTGTCTACATGCCTTTTTTATTAGAATAACATCTAATCCTGCTTGGCAGCTGAAAGATATAATTAGCGTGCTAATGAGTAAAACGTCTACAGAGTAGAGAATGGTCTCAAAGGTTGGTGGAAGATGTTCTGGGAAGACATGTTTCTGCTGTTGTTGCTTTATTTGTTTCTAAGTTACGGCTTGCATTCACACACTGGTGAAGTGGACACTAAGCAACAAGTATATCCGATACTCCTTGTCATGCTGGAGGGTCACTGTCTTAAGGAGCTTTTTGGTTTCCAGGAACAAAGACCCAAACTAACTCAATTAAGTCAGGATATTGGGAACATATAAGAGGACAAAAGAAATGTCACAGATACAGAAGCCAGAGTAGGGTCAACACACATACATTCAGGAGAATAAACTGAAAGATGGGTCTTACTCCAAGACTTCTCTGGAGATCTCAGCAGTATGTCTTTGCCGCAGTGCTCTGCAATTGACAGGGCACCTACCCTTCCACACATGCCTCTCTGTTTTCTCTTCCTAGGAACTGGCTTATTCACCCTCTAATCTGTGATTCTTTTCTCCATCTTGAAGTATATGCTCATTTATAACTATAGCTCATGCACAGTTTACCTCACTCATAACGTGGTCCAGCCTATCTCCATTTCACTCCCTTTCACTGTATTTTCCCACTGATAACTCTATTCTCCTAGAATATCCCACTTGGATTGCCTAAGATAGATAGTCTCATTGGCTTAGACCATCTTTCATGCATGGGTCACTAACTAGCTCATACACTGACTGCCCTGGGTCTGGTGCCCACTCTTTTCCAACCAGTTGTGTCCTGAGAGGTGGGAATACATGGTACCAAATGTGACTGCCCAGGGCTCTTCCTTCAGTAGGGAATGGAGAAGGGGACACTTTCCTTTGGAGCACCTGCAGGTCAGCCAGGCAGTGTGACTGACATCTCTAGTTAAACAACTAACTCAGGGGAACTCAGTCAGAAGACAAGCCAGTAGATAGTTTCATTATCTGGTTTGGAGATCTTCAGTGAGTCGGTAAATTGATAATTGTTTCATATTTACTTTATATAATATGATTATAGCCTATATTTCTTTTAATTTGTAAGTAAATGTTAGTAATTATGAGAGACACTTTTCAGGTACACTGGAGTTCTGATGCAATTAGCTTATTGAGTCAAAACAACTCCAACAGATAGAAACATCTAGGAACCCACCATCTTCCCTCTCATAAAATAAGCTCCCTTTAGAATCCATGAATCATGACTATCCAATCCATTTTTAATAGCTTCTGTCGGAGACATTTCAAAATAAAGGGCAGTTATTATTTATTGTTTGTAATGAAGCCTGCTCAGCCCAGAGGGACATTAAGAGGATCACTGTCAGATTTTGTAAAATACCTTTGGTTTTTCAATGGAAAGGTACTATATATGATAATAAAAGGAATAGCAATAATATTCTTCCACCATCTTGACACGGAGTTCATCTTTCTCTTAAAAAATAAGTTCATCTTTAGGCCTTATGGGGATTACTGAATTCAATTTGTCCTAAGAATGCTAAGGCTGGTGAAAAAAAAGATGCTTATTATAAAAGCACTTTCTCCATTCCCTGTTCTGTTCAATATGTGTTGTTCTTAACTTTTGTGTATATGGGAGAGTTGACTACCTCTTGTAAATGCACAATAAAGTAATGGCGAAAACTGCCATGGCAAAAAATGGTGCTTTTGCCATTACTTTTGCACCAATCTAATAATTGAAATTTGAACTCTATAAAAATTTTAGGATGGTATAGAAAGAAATTTTTCAGGTGAAACTTTGCAAATGTTTCCCAGACTCACATGCATGCACTCATATGCTCAGGCAGTTCTATGCACACACATGAGAAAGAGACAAAAATAAGAAAAGGAGATGTGAAGTGAGAATTTTAAGAAAAACATTATATTCACACCTATATATGGATTGTGTTTATATTGCCTTACAAAGCACTTCTGTACATGTTATTTCACTTGATTCTCACTAGAAACCTTGGAGCTAGGTGGGAAGATGAGGATTGCCTAGCTCTTTTGCCCTGGGCACTGTAAAATTCTTTTCCAGAGAACAGGGCTGGGGATGGGAGAGCAGATGTGTCCACCATTTCATGCAGGCCACAAAGGGAGAGACTCTGTGGAAGCCCAGAAAGCTAGTGAACCTAGACATTGTTCTCCATCATGTCTTAATGTAGATTTCCAACTGTTTTTCCTTTAACCTTGCCAATACCTATGTTAAGGTGAGGAAAAGGATGCATTGTGAGACAGACAGAGTTGAAGGGGTTAGATCACTTGGATTATTCATTTCTTGTCAATTTTCAGGAAGCAACAGAGACCAAGATACTTAGTGCAAGTCACAGAGCTAAAAGTAATGATGAAGTAACTATATATGATACGAGGAGGCCAGGAGCAAGAGAGCTTTCCAAATCTGAGCCTCATGCAGGGGTTCCTGTGGTCAGTTCTCTATGACTTTAAGTCTGACTCACATATTTGATGTGCAGTTAATTCTCTATAAACAAACAACCTGTTTGATATGCTTTGGCTGTGTCCCCACTCTGATCTCATCTTGAATTGAAACTCCCACAATTCCCATGTGCCATGGGAGGGACCTAGTGGGAGGTAATTGAATCATGGGGGCAGGTCTTTCCTACATTGTTCTCATGATAGTGAATAAGTCTCACAAGACCTGATGGTTTTATAACGCGGAGTTTTCCTGCACAAGTTCTCTCTTGTCTGCCACCATGTAAGATGTGCCTCTCACCTTCAGCCATGATTGTGAGGCCTCTCCAGCCACGTGGAACAGTGAGTTCATTAAACTTCTTTATCTTTATAAATTACCCAGTCTCAGGGATGCCTTTATCAGCAGCGTGAAAACAAACTAATACACTGTTTTGACCAAACCACGGCAAAGAATTAAGTAACCACCCCCAGAGAAGTTGCCCAAGGCTTGCCTCTGCAGATACCCCTACCATCAACTCCTGCCTCTTGTGAATGATCACACTGCTCTAGTTTTTTTTAAATTTCCACTTTTCAGAAATTCCAGGCTGTCTCAAACAAGGCAACCTAACAACTTTCTCCCTATAGAAAACTTAACCTTGTCATTCTCCCACTTCTAAATCTAATTCAGAATTGCTTTTCTGGTTTTTACAACTCTTCATTGGTTTGCTCCTCCCTGCATATCCAAATTCATTTCTCCTTATCTTCATCAATCTGTCACCTTCAACACCACCCGTCACTCCACTTCTTGGCTTTTCAGGCAGTTACTGTTTGAATGAGAAGATTGAAAATCTCATTTCTCACTTTTGAGAACTCTTACAGGAACATATTGCAAAGCCTCCCTCACACCCAAGAGAGAGGAAGAGAGAGAGAGCATGACACCTCACAAAGAATGTCTAAAGTGGGAGTAGCCCTAAAATAGAGTACAATAATAAACTGATGCTGCTGTGCTTTCTTTAAAAAAATGAAAACAAAAAACAAAGCAAAATCTCACAATGGAACTTTCCTTCAGTAAATGAGTTATTATCAAAGTATTCAATTCTAGAAAAATCCCACAAATTGCTAAATTCTCTTTAAAAATATATAAATAAATAAAAAACCATGCCGTTCAAACCACTGCAACAAGCCACAAGGGAAAAAAGGCTACAAAGACAAAGCCCCATTCTCATTTGGTACCAGTGCTACCCTGGTATGTGTTACACCACTGAAAAGACTTGTTAACTCAAACATCTGTTCTAAGGCACCCTTCACCATCAGAACTGGTACTCCATTCATATTCCTTCCTTCCACAGGTTTGACAGATGGATGAATTCCTAATGGCCCCAGATAAGATTCAAATAGTTGCAATAACCACCTCCTCCTTAGTGAACACGACTTTCCCCCCAGGTAATAAAATGGAGATAATGGTAGCGGGGTGTAAAATAACATAAATTGGGAATCTAGGTTCAAAATCCAACATTTTCCCTGCCAGCAGGAACACCAGACGGTGGTGTCTTGATCCTGCCATGCACATATTCCATGAGTGACAACAGGCAATGAGATGTGAAGGAAAAGAGAAAGATGTGCCCACCAGCTCCTTCCCAAAGGGCAGCCAAGTGTTTTATTTGAACTGCCTTGTGGCTTATTGGAGTCAGAACTGCATGTTCCATAGAAAACTGTCAGCCACCAAGTTAGGATCTTTACTGATTATCACCGAAGGTCTTTTGTCTTTGGAATGCAATGAAAAATAACTCCCATAAAGGAAGCTGGTATAAGCTGGGAAATGCAGGCTACTATATCAGAGTCATGTGGATAGATGTGTTCTGCTAGCAGGCTTCCATTTTACTCTATAACAGAAAAGAAAGATAAAATTTCCAGGAAAAAGAAATGAAAGCTGCTGCCAGTGGAAAGAATGTCTACCACCAAGTCAAGTAGGCTGGGGTCTCCACTTACAGATGGTGATTACCATAGACTATGGATTAAACCGTGTCTGCACATCCACACCAGAAGTCTCTACAACTCGATTTGGTCTTCCCCCATGGTCTTTTCTTTTCTTTTTTGAGATGGAGTCTCACTGTGTTGCCCAGGCTGGAGTGCAGTGGCGCAATCTCGGCTCACTGCAACCTCCGCCTCCTGGGTTCAAGCAATTCTCCTGCCTCAGCCTCCCGAGTAGCTGGGACTACAGGCGCCCGCCACCACACTCGGCTTATTTTTTTGTATTTTACTAGAGACAGGGTTTCACCATGTTGCCCAGGCTGGTCACAAACTCCTGACCTCATGATTTTCCTGCCTCGGCCTCCCAAAGTGCTGCGATTACAAGCCATGGTCTTTTCTTACACTATAATCTTCCAATTTTGATTTTTGCTCTAAGTTGGCATAAGATTCACATATCTAAGGATGTCAGGTTGTAAGTATAGAAATGAATGTCATTCTAATTTGTTTCTGTGTATGAAAGTTAATGTAGAATGAAGATGTATACATCATGATTAAAAGAGACTGTGAAGAATATTTTCTAGTGAAGAATTTGCTTCCTATAGTTTTGTGGCCTCTGGTGTTATAATAGAGGGTAATCCACTTATATATTTTCATTAAAATTTATTCATAGTCTTGTCATGTCTTTTTTCATAATGTGCCAATATTCTTGTCCTATCCACTATCAAAATGAACTTAAAACATTTATTTTTTAAAAGGTTGCATGCTATTGACTTTACATGTTTTCTGTTGGTATATTTGTCCTCCACACCCTCTTTTCCCCTCTTGTCAACTGCAATTCCTATTCACATTTGGCTTTGCATTACATTTTCCCCAATTCTAACATTCCCATTTGCTTTCTTTCCACTCTCGTTTCATTGCTAATTCTCTGGAGAGAATGAAATTCTATTGTTGTTATTGTTATTTTCTTTTTTCTTCTAAAGATTGGAGAGTAGAGCTCATATTTGCGAAATGACTAGTTCCATAAATATCAAGAAGTGAGTAATAAGTGGAAACTGTTCTTGGAATCCTAACTCCTAGGATGTGGTCTATTTTTAGTAGACCACATAATAAATGGGCGGAGACCAAAAATCCAAGTGCCTTGAATATTGGGGGTGAGCTGAAATCAAATCAGGTTTCTTTCTGGTAATTGATTATAAAGTAATTTCATCCACAATGACAATGAATTGATAAGTCAATTTGAGAAATATGTTATTAACTTATTTTTATAATTAAGAAGCTCTTAACAGATTTCTGTAAATGCTACAAAAATAAAACTCCAAAAACAAACATAGTTTAATTTTGTTAATAAGATATAGCTCTCATTTAAAAAAAATTTTTTTTTGAGACAGAGTCCAGCTCTGTTGCCCAGGCTGGAGTGCAGTAGTGTACTCTTGGCTCACTGCAGCCTCCATCTCCCGGGTTCAAGGGATTCTCTTGCCTCAGTCTCCCAAGTAGCTGGGATTACAGGTGCCCACCACCATACCTCGATAATTTTTTTGTATTTTTAATAGAGATGGGGTTTCACCATGTTGGCCAGGCTAGTCTTGAACTCCTGACCTCAAGTGATCTGCCCGCCTCGGCCTCCCAAGGCCGGGATTACAGGAGTCAGCCACTGCACCCGGTCTCATTTAAAAATTTTTTTTAAAAAGGTAAAATTGGCCTCTTAGCTAAGTGATTATTTATCTTGCAGTGTGAAAGGACAAGAAAGCTCTACCGGCACAGGAATTAGCTGCTGCTGACCTCCTTTATGTTATCAGTGGACAAAAAGGCTGGTTAAAACTTGCTTTGATGCCAGGCGTGGTGGCTCATGCCTATAATCCCGGCACTTTGGGAGGCCGAGGTGGGCGGATCACTTGAGGTCAGGAGTTCGAGACCAGCTTAGCCAATATGGTGAAACTCCATCTCTACTAAAAATACAAAAATTAGCCAGGCCTGGTGGTGGGTGCCTGTAATCCCAGCTTACTCAGGAGGCTGAGAGAGGAGAATCGCTTGAATCTGGGCGGCAGAGGTTGCAGTGAGCCAAGATCGCTCCACTGCACTCCATCCTGGGTGACACAGCAAGACTCCATCTCAAAAACAAACAAACAACAAAAAAAAACACACAAAAAAACAAAAACAAAAAACAAACAAAAAAACCTGATTTGATATAGTTTCCTGGTGATTTTTTGTTTTGTTTACTGCTGAGATTTAAAATGGTTGCTTACCTTAAGAGAAAGAGAGTATGCTTGTAAAATTTAAGTGCAGGACCAAAACATGGACCCAAGGGAGCGGAGGGTGAGCACACAGGAGATCACAGCTACTCTCTGCTGTGTTATAGGAGAGGGTAGAGCCAGCTGGCAGACAGCAGGCTGGAAGCCAGCAGTTAGAAGCAGCAGCTGTGGGTGACCTCGTCTGGGAGAAATGAGAAGGATCCCTAGAGTGGAGAGATGTGACGACAGTGCTCATAAAACCATTGTTGCCTTTACTGAAAGAGCAGAAGTCAGGTGTTCTCAGATATTAGAGGACAGACAAGTCAGGTGAGCTGCTTAAAAATTCAAATTCCTTGTCCTACTTCAGTCTTGAGGCCCGAAAATCTTTACGTTACACCATCAACACGGATGACTCTGAGACAGCTCTTTCAGGAACCACACTTTAAAAATCCCTGGACTAAGGTGCAGCATCTGTGAAAATAAAACACAAAGATCTGTAACAATTTTGCAGGCGATCGGGCTACATATTTCTACTTAGGGATTTGGCTTTTGTTTAACCCTTTTTAAAAGTCTCACTTACCCATGAAATTAAATTACTTCAGGGTTATTTAATTAAGTAAGACACTTCCATTTTCTGATATTCTGACCTCTTGTCAGACAATGTGTCCCCATTTGGAGTGTTCTAATATAATCTTTATTTTAGAAGAAACTATGCTCTTTGCGCAGTTGTTTCTATTTGTTGCTGTTTCATTCTTTAAAAATAAAACCATACTGAGATAAATGCACAATTCCTGCTTCTCTCAGTTACCTACCCAGAAATAAAATAATTCTAGCTGTAACTGAGTCTAAGTTATGCCAAGCCTGTCTGGTAGCCACTGTTTGAAATGCCTGCATAGAGCCTTGAAGGAATTCATTGTTCTTCAAAGTGCCAGCTGTACATACTGCGATTTCCTGCATGGCTTCTGCCACTCAGGAATGCTGCACCCTGGTGGTTCTTTAGGGGTGTCCTTTTTCTCAGTTGCTTCATTGTGGGTCCCATAGTGTCTGTCTGAAGATGTTCCACCACAGCTCAAGAGCACCATCTTGGGATGCACATTTTTGCAACAGATAGAGGACTTGAGTGGCACAGAATTCCATAACTTGCTAGAGGCAAGTGCAGTAAACCTAGAACAAAAAATCAAAAGAAAGAAAGAAAAGGGGCAGTGAGGCAGTTACTTTAACCATGTGCATTAGCTTGGCAACACCTCTTAGAATTTTTCTTGGTAGGAGATGCAGACTTTATCCAAGAAAGACAGTGCTACTGCCTTCCACAAAATTTGTATTTTGCTATTGTTGTCTGTAGGTCAAGGTCACAGTCAACTTTGAAAGAATCAGCTATAAATCTAATAAGCGGCAAAGAAACTTAGAGGGCTTTATGGAAAAGTAAGTTCTTTTCAGATATCCTGCAAAAATGTGCTGGCCTTAAATCACCGATGGCATTGTAATATTTGAGATATGCGAGAAAATCATTGAACTTTGGGACCATTTTCAGAAAAACAAAAATATAAAAGTACTTTTATTTTCACATCTCTAAAGTGAATCATCAGTCAATTATCATGTAATCTAAAGGTCTGACAAATTGGTCCTTGCACCTTGGATATATGTGTTAGAAATTCTGTGATGGAGTCTCATTTGGCCTTTGCTTTTTCCAGACTAGGCTTTTCAGCACTGATGTCTTATGCTGGATCTCCCTCAGCTGCCCACACACCCCATGGAAATGGGACAGATGAGGCAGTTGGTGGATGGGGGAAAGAAGAGTGAGACTAATAAGAGAGACCAGACTGGGAGAGAATTCATGTTTTTCCTCATGGTAAGTAGAGAGCTTGATGTATACGCAAATTCATATACATTTCTTTAGGTTGCCATAGACACTGATGCCAATATTCCCTATTGTCCTCAAATTCTCTCCCTGAGCACAGGCAGAGTATTTAACAATGTCAATGCCAATCTGTGTGTGGAACACCAACTACAAAAAAAAGTTGGATGGCATTAATTTCACATGTGAAGTGGTCTGAACAATGCAACTAGGAGTTAAGAAAATGCCAATACCGGCCAGGCATGGTGGCTCACACCCAGTAGTTTGAGAGGCCAAGATGGACGGATCACCTGAGGTCAGCAGTTCGAGACCAGCCTGGACAACATGGTGAAACCCCATCTCTACTAAAAATACAAAAATTAGCCGGGTGTGGCACACACCTGTAATCCCAGCTACTCGGGAGGCCAAGGCAAGAGAATCACTTGAGCCTGGGAGGCTGAAGTTGCAGTGAGTCAAGATTGTGCCACTGCACTCCAGCATGGGCGACAGAGCGAGACACCATCTCAAAAAGAAAAAAAAAAAAGAAAAAAGAAAAGAAAACGCCAGTAGCATCTCTCAGCCTCCCTGGTGTCTAGGCTGCTGTGGAAGAATGAGCAGCCTCTCTTCCAGAAGCTTGAGGGGAACTGGACTGCTAGGGGAGAGGCAGGAGAAGAAATTGAAGGCAAGAAGTTTGAGGATGTGAGGAAATCAATTAGGTATCAGTTAGGGTAATGCTAGACAAACGCTCACGAATAAGCCCTCACATTTCAGTGGTTGTCGTCACCCCCAGGTTAAGAGTCCATTGCAGGTGTTCTTCATTGACTGCAGCTTTTTTCCATGGAATAGTTCGGAGATCCAAGCTCCTTCCATCTTGTGGCTCTGACTTCCCCTAAAGCTACAGAATCCTTCCTATTCAGACAGGAGAAGAGAGCAGAGAAAACAATGATGCTTTTAAAAAAACCAATCTGTTAGGTGACATAAATCTCTTTCTCATTTCATTGATGAAAACTAGTCACATGGCATAATCTGGATGCAGGAAGGACTGGAAGATGCGGTTCCTGGCTGGGCAGCCAAATTCAACTGACATATCTACACTGTGAAAGGGGATGCTGAATTTTAGGGGACAGCAGCCATCTCTGCCATGTAAAGTCCTGATAAGGCATAATAGACAGGACTGAGAAGGAAACCAGCAGAAGAAGAAACAGAATATTATGGAAACTGGACAAAACAGTTAACTAAAACGAATTGCATTTGTCTGGTAGCCTGGCATAACGAAGATGAGATGGATGATTGAATTAATTATCTTTGAAATTTGGGGGTAAGGTAGTCTAAGAATTCAGGCATAATGAAATTAGGAGGCTTTGTTCAGTGTTCAAATGGGATATAATCAAGAACCAGGCCAAGTGTGGTGGCTCATGCCTATGTAATCCCAGCACTTTGGGAGGCCGACGTGGGTGGATCACTTGAGGTCGAGTGAGTCTGGCCAGTCTCGAGGAGTTCGAGACCAGTCTGGCCAACATGGCAAAACCTCATCCCTACTAAAAACACAAAAATTAGCTGGGTGTGGTGGTGTGCACCTGTAGTCCTAGCTACTCAGGAGGCTGAGGTACGAGAATCTCTTGAATCCAGGAGGCGGAGGTTGCCGTGAGCCAAGATCATGCCACTGCACTCCAGCTTAGGTGACAGAGCAAGACCCTGTCTCAAAAACAAAACAAAACAAACAAACAAACAAAAAACAAGAACCAGTTCTGGGGTCTCCAAACAAAAACTTTCTTTCCAAGTTATTGGAGGACAAGGTGAGATGTTTTCTAGTTGTTCATGTCCCAAAGAAATTCGCTGTTTCTCTAGCTGGAACACTTGGGCTTTTGCTGGTAGAACCAAAAATAACTCTAGAGGAGAGGTGTTCACTATGTCTGCAATGAGGGAAATGTTCTATATCTTTACTGCTCAATACAGTAGCCACTGGCCACATGTGGCTATTGAGCACTTGAGATGAGGCTAATGTGTCCAACGAAATTTTAAGAAGTTTACATTTACAATTAAGTAACTACATGTGGCCAGTGCCTACCATTTTAGACAGCTCACCTCCAGAGGGATGTAATGGGCACCTCTTGTATCATCTGCCCAGGCCTCCCCTCTCTCTGTAAACTGACACCTTCTCCTACAAGCTTCCTCAGGTGGCTCTGAACAGCCAGGTTCATCACGTTTTTCCTTTTCACCAGTCATGGTTGCTTAACCCTGGGGTGATCACTATACCAACATTTTAGACAGTCAGAGTCTCTTCACAGATGCTGGGAAAATAACAGAGCAGTCAGTCTCTCTGCAGGTAGATTCAGAAGCTGTTGGTAGCCATATTTTCGGCATGGGGATTCGAGAAGCAGAGGATGCCAATCTGCAAAAAGAGATGAACGAAGCACACATGAAGAGAACAATGAGGGGAAAGAGAAAGCTAGAATTCTGGCTGCTATTCTAGCCCCTGAGTCCATACTATTTCTAAAACAGGGCTGCAGCTGACCCTCAGGGCATGATGGCTTATGTCTATAGACCCAGCTACTCTGGAGGCTAAAGCGGGAGGATCTCTTGAGCCCAGGAGTTTGAGGCTGCAATGAGCCATAATTGTACCACTGCTCTCCAGTGTGGGTGACAGAGTGAGACCCTGTCTCTAAAATTAAAACAAAACCAAAAACACATGAACTCAGTTTGGAATGTCTGACTGCCATCTCTACCTATCAAAATTCTACCAATATTTCAAGGCCCATTTCAAAGGCCATCTCCTCCTCTATCCTATTTTTCCTTCTATTTTAGTTTTTGACTACTTTGAGCACACGGCCTTCATTGTTTTATAATTGTTTATAGATGGTTTGTAGGTGCAATACTCCAAAACCTTCTCCAGACACAATTTTTTATTAATGCAGTCTAAAATGGCATTCAATTTTCTGGTAGCTACTTCATATTTTCATCTCATATTGAGTTTTGTGGTCAATTAAGACCCTCAGTGTCATAATTCTTGAGGAGTGAGGCCAGAGCATGCTAGGTCCTCACTGGCAGGCTGCTGAGGAAGTGGAGGAGGGAACAGAAGAGTACAGCACAGGGAACTTCATACCAGTCTGGAAGTACTAACGGCAATGATATCTGCTCATGGTCTGTGAAAGATTTAATACTTTAGTGGTGTTCTTTATACCTTGATTAATTTTTTGTGACTTACAGATTTCTAACAATGCATAATTATAGAATCACTCTTTTAAGTTTAAAATAAAAAACAAACACTGGATTGGTTTAGGTGAGAGGGAAACAGCAGCAGGTAATTTGGGATGGTCACAATATCTGGAGTCACTTGGCTAACTATTCTGTGGTCCAAGGTCCATTAGAGTTGTACAAAAATCTAGCCAATAGCTAATGAGGCTTGGGGAAGGAGCTCCAGGCCTGGACACCTGAGAAAGGTGGTTAAAGACAGGATGGGCCCTTTGGGGCTCAGTGTACAGGTAAGTTAGGTAGTAGAATCATTGGCTGCAGAGCCAGACAGACCAATATTCTTGTCCTGGGAGGGACTTGGAAGAAGTCACTTCACTTCTCTAAGCCTGTTGTCTTATCTGTAAGATGAGGAAAAATTGTCTTTTGTGGGATTGTTGTGAGATTACCTGAAGGGGAAAATATATACCTGCCCCACAGTAGACACTGAATATATCACAGGTAAGGGCTTGGTGGGCTGTATGTTCTGAGTTAGGCTGGATTTCAGGCAGAACCATGCTCAGCAGAGGAATCAGAAATCAGTAAAAGAAAAGAGGCTGACAGCCAGGTATGTAGGCTAAAGCAGGAGAAGTTAGAAACTCAAAAGGAAAATAGAAAGCTTAGGGTAATAAGATGAATGGCAGTTCCCCCTAGCTGTTTGGTACTGTTTGGCTGTGTCCCCACTCCAATCTCATTTTGAATTATAGCTCCCATAATACTCACATGTCATGGGAGGGACCCAGTGGGAGGTAACTGAATCATGGGGACAGCTTTTTCCCTTATTGTTCTTTTTTATTTTTATTTTTTAATTTTACTTAAGTTCTGGCATACATGTGTAGAACATGCAAGTTTGTTACATAGGTATACACGGGCCATGGTGGTTTGCTGCACCTATCAACCCATCATCTAGGTTTTAAGCCCTGGATACATTAGGTATTTGTCCTAATAGTCTCCCTCCCCTTGTTCCCCACCCCCCAACAGGCCCTGGTGTGTGATGTTCCCCTCCCTGTGTCCATGTGTTCTCATTGTTCAACTCCCACTTATGTGTGAGAACATGTGGTGTTTGCTTTTCTGTTCCTCTGGTAGTTTGCTGAGAATGGCGGTTTCCAGCTTCATCCATGTCCCTGCAAAGTACATGAACTCATTCTTTTTTATGGCTGCATAGTATTCCATGCTGTATATGTGCAACATTTTCTTTATCCATTCTATCGTTAATGGACATTTGGGTTGGTTCCAAGTCTTTGCTATTGTAAACAGTGCTGCAACAAATATCTGTGCATGTGTCTGTATAGTAGAATGATTTATAATGCTTTGGGTATATACCCAGTAATGGGATTGCTGGGTCAAATGGCATTTCTGGTTCTAGATCCTTGAGGAATCGCCACACTGTCTTCCACAATGGTTGAACTAGTTGACAGTCCCACCAACAGTGTAAAAGCATTTCTATTTCTCCACATCCTCTCCAGCATCTGTTGTTTCCTGACTTTTTAATGACTATTATTCTAACTGGCATGAGATAGTATCTCATTGTGGTTTTGATTTGCATTTCTCTAATGACCAGTGATGATGAGCTTCTTTTCATATGTTTGTTGGCTGTATAAAAGTCTTCTTCCGAGACGGGCGGATCACGAGGTCAAGAGATCGAGACCATCCTGGCTAACACGGTGAAACCCCGTCTCTACTAAAAAAATACAAAAAACTAGCCAGGCGAGGTGGCGGGCGCCTGTAGTCCCAGCTACTCGGGAGGCTGAGGTAGGAGAATGGCGTAAACCCGGGAGGCGAAGCTTGCAGTGAGCTGAGATCTGGCAACTGCGCTCCAGCCTGGGCAACAGAGCGAGACTCCGTCTCAAAAAAAAAAAAAAAAAGTCTTCTTTTGAGAAGTGTCTCTTCATGTCCTTTGCCCACTTTTTGATAGCGTTTTTTTTTTCTTGTAAATTTGTTTAAGTTCCTTGTAGATTCTGGATATTAGATCTTTGTCAGATGGATAGATTGCAAAAATTTTCTCCCATTCTGTAGGTTGCCTGTACACTCTGATGATAGTTTCTTTTGCTGTGCAGAAGCTCTTTAGTTTAATTAGATCCCATTTGTCAATTTTGGCTTTTGTTGCCATTGCTTTTGGTGTTTTAGTCATGAAGTACTTGCCCATGCCTAAGTCCTGAATGGTATTGCCTAGATTTTCTTCTTGGGTTTTTATGGTTTTAAGTTTTATGTTTAAGTCTTTAATCCATCCTGAGTTAATTTTTGTGTAAGGTGTAAGGAAGGGGTCCAGTTTGTTTTCTGCATATGGCTAGCCAGTTTTCCCAGCACCATTTATTAAATAGGGAATCCTTTCCCCATTGCTTGTTTTTGTCAGGTTTGTCAAAGATCAGATGGTTGTAGGTGTGTGGTGTTATTTCTGAGGCCTCTGTTCTGTTCCATGGATCTACATATCTCTTTGGGTACTAATACTGTGCTGTTTTGGTTACTGTAGCCTTGCAGTATAGTTTGAAGTCAGGTAGTGTGATGCCTCCAGCTTTATTCTTTTTGCTTAGGATTATGTTGGCT
The DNA here is from genome assembly GCF_049350105.2 of Macaca mulatta. Classification (NCBI taxonomy): domain Eukaryota; kingdom Metazoa; phylum Chordata; class Mammalia; order Primates; family Cercopithecidae; genus Macaca; species Macaca mulatta. Next base: position 19,060,242 of record NC_133409.1, on the reverse strand, counting down.
ATATGGCTCTTTTTTGGTTTCATATGAAATTTAAAGTAGTTTTTTCTAATTCTGTGAAGAAAGTCAATGATAGCTTGATGGGAATAGCATTGAATCTATTAATTAGTTTGGACAGTATGGCCATTTTCACAATATTGATTCTTCTTATCTGTTAGCATGGAATTTTTGTCCATTTGTTTGTACTATTCTTGTAATAGGGAAAAAGTCTCATGAGATCTGATGGTTTTATAAAGGGCAGTTCTCCTGCACATACTCTCTTGCCTGCCACCATATAAGACATGGCTTTGCTCCTCCTTCGCCTTCCACCATGATTGTGAGACCTTTCCAGCCATGTGGAACTGTAAGTCCATTAAAACTCTTTTTCTTTATAAATTACCCAGTCTTGGGTATATCTTTATTAGCAGCATGAGAACAAACTAATACACTACTGAATCATAAATACTGATCCAACAATCAATTTTCAGCACCTCTGATATGTGATCACTCTGCTGCAGCTGACACCAGCGACATCTCCAGCCCCTCTTGGCTTCTGTGCCTCCGTTGACACCATGCTTCCCCGTGGCCTCCTCCTACTCCAATGCTGCCACAGTTTCCTCTCCAACAGGCACTTCTTCACCTCCTCTTATAAACACTGCTGTTCCTTGCAGTTCTGTTCTGGGCCTCTTATCTTCCCACTTCACACATTCTTCCCCAGTGGTCTCATCTACGTACCTTTGATTGGTTTTCTACTATTTGCTACTGACTTCCAGATCTTATATCCAGTTAATTACTCACAACTCAAAACCCTTCAAAGTTCTCTTGGAAACTTGAGAGTAATTTGCTTTGGAACCCAGTTATGCCTTTAATCTTCGGCCTGCCACCTCCATGTTTTTCCTGAACTAGACCTCTGGCTCAAAAATGACCATTGCTATGGTTTGAAGTTTCTTCCCTAACCCTCCTTATTCATATATTGAAATCCTAACCCCTAAGGTATCAGGAGGTGGGGCTATTGGGGGGTGATGAGGTTATGAGAATAAAGCCCCCATTAATGGGATCAGTGCTCTTATAAAGGGTATTCCAGTGAACCCCCTCTCCATTTTGACCATGTGAAGACACAGAGAGAAGATGGCTGTCTATGAACCAGAAACAGGCCCTCACCAGACACTGAATCTGCTAGTGCCTTCATCTTGGACTGCTCAGCCTTCAAAACTGTGAGAAAAACTTTCTGTTATTTATAAGTTATTCAGTTTATGGCATTTTGTTATAGCAGCCCAAACAGACTAAAACAACCATTGAGCATCTAAGTCATCACCACAATCGCTGTAATCAATCCTATTATATTGCCAGCGTTTTTAAAATTGGTTATCATGACCCATTACTAGTTCTAGAATTAATTTCGTGGGTCACAATTGACTTTTTAAAGAATAGAACAAAGAATAGAATGGAATGGAACAGAAATAGCAGAATGCTTGCTTCCCTAGTAAGTATTGTTTTAAGATTTTTTAGTGTGTGTGCATTATGTTATAATAAACATTTTATTTTTTTATTGTGGCTCATAGACAAAAGTTTAGTACCCACTGGATTAGACCTCTGTGTCTTCCAGAGCATCCTGAATCAAATTATAAGAAACACAATTTGGAAACTAAATTTTCTGGGTTCAGTCACAGGTTCTGGTGCTTACTAGCTGTGTTTTCTTGGGAAAATTACTTAACCTCTCTATTTCTCAATTTTCTCATCTGCAAAATGGATTTAAAAATTGTATATCCTCATGGACCTATAGTGAAGATTAAATGAATTAATACAGTTCTTGCCTGACATGGATGAATGCTTTCTAAGTATTGTCTACTCTTAAACAATAAAATATCTAAATACTCTATTAAAGTTATCAAAATCATGAAAGTACATGAGAGATACTGAAACATAAGCATATTGTACATAATACGAAAATAGAAAAATTAATCAGATTGCTTTACCTAAAACAATCGCACTTTGAAAGACTTTACATTCATTCAGTGCCCTTTCTTGGTTTGGCACTCTTCTTCACCATTTTAAGGATTTTTTCAATCAATTCTTTTGAGGACATTTTGACTTAATTTTTATAAGTCTAATAAATGATTATCAGATTTGGATTTTATTTATATCATGTGGGCATGGAAGTTTTCTATGCATTATCCATGCTCCCTTCTTCCTTCTTACCCTGATATCAGTAAGAGATATACTTCTAGTCTACACATCCCCATACTTCTGGAAAGGGACTGTATCCACCACCTAAGCCAATGCTTCCAGCTTTTTTTGTGTGTGTGTGTGATGTGACAAAAAAAAATAGTGCTTGTATAGCACTGTAGGATAAAAGGAAGAGGCCGCTCTGCTTGGAGATGACTGGTCAGATGTGACAGTGGCTTTGGGGCAAGAACAAATGGCAGCCCTAAGGCCTGAAGGGATCCATATCTCTACATGTGCAACCCATTCTCAGCATAAGATGGAAACCTCTGTATTCTAAACTAAGAAGTGCATGTCTTTCCCATTGCCACAATTACCAGTTCAGCATGGGCCCATGATCAAGTCTGGCCAAGGAAACTGACAAGAACAACTTAGACCCCATCATATCTTCCTCTGTCTTACTAGATGAGAAGAAGGACGACCATTGCCCTAATTGATGCCAACTTTAGGATGACACTAACTCTGTGGATGGTAGAAAATGTCATCTAAGGAACCTGGCTCTGACAAAACTGCAGAGCTGCTGCATCAGCCAACCCTGCAGTCTACCCTATTCTAGATTCCCTGTTAAGAAGATAATAAATGTCTTTATTGCTTAAGCCATTTTGAATTATGATTTCAGTTACATTCAGCCGAAAGCATCTTAGCTGATTCAATGGCTTGTTCTGTTTTATAGATTTTTCAAAACTGCAATTCACAGAATTATATTGTACTATGAAATATAAAGTATTACATACAACTTTGATAATTGGTGTTATGGACCACAGAGCACAGATAATCATAAGTGTTTAAATTTGGGGTTTTAGTCTCTTCTCAGACCCCCATTAACCCTTCCTTGGAAAAGCTTATTACTAACTAGAGGTTTTTTGCCCCATCTATACCTCATTTAGATTCTTTAGCTTTTTGGTGGAATCAAAAAGCACTTCCCTAAGTCTGGGTAATTTCAACATGTAAGCTGCTGGAAGCCAAAATGACACCTACCTGCGTAACTGCTTTTTTTGGTAGTCCATAGGGAACTCTGGCACAGGAATTTTATATTTACTATAAAAAGATTTAAGTTCATAAAACAAGTAACTGTGGACATGTGTATTAATCCATTTTCATACTGCTATAAAGAACTGCTCGAGACTGGGTAATGTATAAATAAGAGAGGTTTAGTTGACCCCACAGCTCAGCATGACTGGGGAGGTCTCAGGAAACTTATGACCATGGTAGAAGACAAAGGGGAAGCAAGGCACCTTCTTCACAAGGCAGCAGGAAGGAAAAGTGCTGAGCAAAGTGGGGAAGAGCCCCTTATAAAACCATCAGATCTCGTGAGAACTCACTCTATCACAAGAACAGCATGGGGGAACCACCCCCATGATTCAATTACCTCCACCTGGCCTCTCCCTTGACAAGTGGGGACTATGGGGATTATAATTCAAGATGAGGTTTGGGTGGGGACACAAAGCCTAATCATATCAACATGTGAGCCCCAGTGCCCTCAAAATGGCCCATAATTGATTGTGCTGGCTTTCATAGTATGGCCATCTTGAATGTGTCAAAAATCTACAACTGCCACAACTAGGAAAAGGCCAGGGCAAGCACCATAGGAGTTTTTTTGTATGTTGGCCATTGCTCTCCCAGCTATTCTTCAGGCTGCTATCTGGCATCATCCTCCAAATGTATTGGCATCCATGGAGCAGAAGGCCTGGAAACTCACAAAAACCCCTGTGTGGCCAGCATTTCAAAGCCCCTCCTAACTGACAGAGGATGGACAATGGGTTCTAGCTCCTGCTTGTGTCTCAGCAGGCGAGTGTATGCCAAAGGAGAGGAGTGGACTTAGTTTACAGAGCCCTAAACAGTGGTTGGGACAGTAACAAAGCAGTTCTGAAGATCCCAACCACATAGCTGCCCCTACATTTTTAGGCAGCTTTGAATGACAAATGGTAGCAAACTCACATCTTCGGTCTTGCAATCACTGTAGAGGAACTCCCTCCGTCTTCTCTGCCACTGGAATTCATCTAGAAGAAGCACATCTAGCTATGAGTAGGGGTCACTGGATTGGCTAGCCTATTCTTACAAACTCCCAGACTGCTTTTTGTTTGTGTGTCTAATATTAAAAATATTAAGGAGCTGAAGAACCTTGGCTGCTCTGACCCCTGGACTTCCCTTGTGCATGAAGAACTTCCACTCCTAACTCAGCTGTTTGAATTTAGCATCTACAGAGCAACTCCCCTTGGGGAAGGATGACTGAGATAGCACAGGTTCTGGGGGCCCCTTCATGAGAACCTCTGCATTTCCATCACTTGAAGATACAGGGAGGCCAATCCTCTACCTATCCCAAGGCCAGTTCCAAGTTCTTGTCCCCAGGGTGTCTGACGCTTCTTTGAGGAAAACTTAACATACGTATTTGTTTCAACCAGGGTATGCCCTGCCCTTTTGCACAGTTAATGGCAGTTTCACTCCCTAGAGAGGAAGACAGCATTTGGACTTGATGCCCTTCATTTGAAAAAAATTTATGAAATTATTTATAAAAATAAAGCAAGTAACCATCCATTGTTCTCAGAGATTAGTCTGAGGTCACTGAAATCTATGACAGATGCTAAAGCCTAGGATTTTAAGGATTATGGAGAACAATAAACATTGACTAAATGTAGATTTAGATCCTTCCCTGAAAAAAAGAGAGAGAGAGAAATAGAAAAGATTTTCAATAGAAGAAAACTTAGGTGGTGGCCCTCTTATGAAATTATTTATTATTGAAGATCTAGATTTTGAGAATTATACTATCACTGACAGCACTGCTTTTCTAGGCCATAATGTCCTTGGTTATTTACATGGAGCACATAATCTGTGTGCAGTTAAAAGAAATAGACTATGTATATTCTTGGATGTACATTGAGACGACAGCACTTGTTCTGGGCAGAGCATGTGGCTGATGCCAGGGCCTCTCCTTACCTGGCACCTTGAAGACTCCTTGATGGGAATAGTAACAGCAGCAGCAAATGGGCTGCTTCAGCAGACCATTACATTTCCTCATCATGTAACTATGGCCCTTTTAGACAAATCACCTCAGTAGTCTTTTTTTTTTTTTTTTTTTTTTTTTGAGACGGAGTCTCGCTCTGCCGCCCAGGCTGGAGTGCAGTGGCCGGATCTCAGCTCACTGCAAGCTCCGCCTCCCGGGTTCACGCCATTCTCCTGGCTCAGCCTCCCGAGTAGCTGGGACTACAGGCGCCCGCCACCTCGCCCGGCTAGTTTTTTGTATTTTTTAGTAGAGACGGGGTTTCACCGTGTTAGCTAGGATGGTCTCGATCTCCTGACCTCGTGATCCGCCCGTCTCAGCCTCCCAAAGTGCTGGGATTACAGGCTTGAGCCACCGCGCCCGGCCACACCTCAGTATTCTTAAATGTATCACAATGGAGATCCTGAAGAGATCAAAGAATAGATGGAATGGGAGTCTCTTAAAAAGAAATATGACTTGGCTGGGTGCAGTGGCTCACACCTGTAATCCCAGCACTTTGGGAGGCCGAGGCAGGTGGATCACGAGGTCAGGAGTTCAAGACCAGCCTGGCCAAGATGGTGAAACCCCATCCCTACCAAAAATACAAAAATTAGCCAGGCGTGGTTGCAGGTGCCTGTAATCCCAGCTACTCGGGAGGCTGAAGCAGGAGAATCACTTGAACCTGGGAGGCGGAGGTTGCAGTGATGGCGCCCCTGTACTCCAGCCTGGGCGACAGAGCGAGACTCTGTCTCAAAATAAATAAATAAATAAATAAATAAATAAATAAATAAATAAAATAAAGAAATATGACTTTACTTTTATCCTCCAGCCTGTGAATTGAAATATTCATATTATAAGCATGTGTAATGGATATATACTTAGTACTCTTTTTGTTTAACTGATGTATAATTTCTGTACAACATGCTGCACTGCACATATTTTAAAAATACAATTTGATGTTTTAACCTGCATATACACTTATGAAATCATCCACACAATCACAATAATGAATATATCCATAAATTCCAAAAGTTTCCCCTTGCCTCTTTGTAATCCTTCCCTTTCTGCTCTTCCCACTGCTCCTCCCATCTCCAAGCAACCACTGAAGTGCTATCACTAAGTGCATTTTCTAGAATTTAATATAAATGAAATTATACAGTACGTATTTATTTTTGTCTAGCTTCTTTTACTTAGCACAATTGAGACTCATCTATGTTGCTTCACATATCAATAGTTCGTTTTTTAATGCAGAATGCTATCACACTGCATGGCTATATCACAATTTGTTTAGCCATTCACCTGTTAATGGACAGATTGTTGGGTTTTTTCAAGTCTTTTGCTATTATAAATTAAGCCCCTGTGAACATTCATGTACAAATCTTTGTATGTTTATAACCTCTTATTTCTCTTAAATAAATACTTACGTGTGGAATGGCTGGATCACAAGATAGATGTATGTTTAACTTTAAAAAAAAAAATTAGAGACAGGGACTTGCTAGATTGCCCTGGCTGGCCTCAAACTCCTGGGCTCAAGTGATCCTCCCACCTAAGGCTCCCGAAAAGCTGAGACTATAGGCACATGATACTGTGCTTTTTTTTTTTTTTTTTTTTTTTTTTTTGAGGAAGAGTCTTGCTTTTGTCGCCCAGGCTGAAGTGCAGTGGTGCCATCCGATCTCACTACAACCTCCATCTCCTGGGTTCAAGCGATTCTCCTTCCTCAGCCTCCCAAGTAATTGGGATTACAGTGCCCACCACCATGCCTGGCTAATTTTTTTTGTATTTTTAGTAGAGATGGAGTTTCACCATGTTGGCCAGGCTGGTCTTGAACTCCTGACCTCAGGTGATCCACCCACCTTGGCCTCCCAAACTGCTAGGATTACAGGTGTGAGCCACTGCGCCCCGCCGAATGTTTAACTTTTATAAGAAACTGTCAAATTGTTTTCCGTATTGGTTGTGCCATTTTACATTCTCAACAATGGTGCATAAGAGCTCAAATTGCCCCCCGTCTTTGTTAACACTTGAGGTGATCAGTCTTTCTAACTCTGGTCATTTTAACAGGTGTATAGTGGCATCTCATTGTGGTTTTGATGTGCATTTCCCTAGTGACTGAGGTTGAGCACCTTTTAAAGAACCTGACATCTGCCAATCTTCTTTGAAGTGTCTTTTCAAATTCTTTTGAAAAGTTCAAAAGAATTCAAGCTCTTTTGCCCATTTGTAGTGTACATATATATATAATATTCTTTCATAAAAACATATATTTTTGGCTACCTCATTCTAGATCAATATGATGAGGCAGATTACTACCTAAGAGGTCACCAACCTCTTATCCCCACAGCTACTAAACACACTTTACAAGTAGAAAATTTGTAAAGCTTCAGCCCATTCAAGGAGTAGAACATAGAGTTCTATTCTATGTTTGGAACATGGAGTTCCAAAAGTTTCCACTGTCTCAGGAATCATATACATAGTTTGGAATTTAGATGGCCTTGGGGCAGAGCGTGGGAAAAGTCAACTATGAGTTGTGCATAGATCCTAGGACCAGTGTGTACAAGTGGCATCCAAAGATAACTGAAAATAAAGGAGGTTAGAAAGTCAACTGCTGGGCCGGGTGTTGTGGCTCATGCCTGTAATCTCAGCACTTTGGGAGGCCAAGGCGGGTGAATCACGAGGTCAGGAGTTCGAGACTAGCCTGGCCAACGTGGTGAAACCTCATCTCTACTAAAAATACAAAAAATTACTGAACATGGTGGTGGATGCCTGTGATCCCAGTTACTCGGGAGGCTGAGGCTGGAGAATCACTTGAACCCAGGAAGTGGAGCTTGCAATGAGCCGAGATCGCACCACTGCACTCCAGCTGGGGTAACAGTATGAGACTCCATCTCGAAGAAAAAGAAGAAGAAAAAAAGTCAACTGTTGTTTCTAAGTGGCTCTGGGATAAAGGGCAACATTAGGGTCTTTTTTATTTGCCTTTGTTCTCTTTGCTAACATGACTCACAGGAGGGTGCCACCCCTCATTATCTGCTGCACTGCACGGTGGCAGCAAGAGGCACATGAGACAACTGGGCCCCAACAAATTCACTGGATGTTAATCCCAGGGCTCTCTTGAGAATGCCAATCTTAAGAAGGTTCACAGAGGCCTAAAATTAAGCAGACTGGACACAGAGTGGGAGGGGTGTTACTGCTGGGAGTAAGTGGCTATGATTCAGTAGGCATGGTACTGCCCAGTGTGGCCAACAGAGCATTTCAAAGATGGCTGCAATAATCCTTTCAATCCGTAATGTTTTTCTGAAATGTTGCCTTGACATTGGAGTAGTGGGCTCTATGTCCCCCCATCTTAAATGTGGGTGCACCTTTGTGACTGCTTCATCCAAGAAGGGCTGTAGAGGTAAAGTTATGCGACTTCTGAGGCAAGATCATAAAAATGCCACCTTCTTCAACTCTGTTGGTACATCCATTCTTAGAAGCCATCTAACCATTCTTTGAGGAACACTAAGGAACCACATGGGGAGTCTTAAAGTCTATTACCACAAATAATTTATTTACAAAGCGGTAAATGAAAACTACGCAGTGGAGAAACCTGGTAGACACCACCTTGACCTAGTTTTCAAAGTTAACAAGACCGACAGACAAGGAAAATAGATTAATGCATCTCCTGTCATGGTCACTAAGGACACATCATCACTCCTGTGGTATTTCTGCAGACATCACAGCTAAGTGTAATATATGATCCTGGATTGGATCTAAAATTAGCAGAAAAATTAGCTGTAAAAATATACTGGGATAGTTTGTAGGAATTTTAATACAAACCCTGAATTAGATAAGTTTTATATAGATTTCCTAATTTTGATGACTTTATCTGATTATGTAAGGGAATGTCTTAGTTCTTAGGAAATACACACTGAAATGTTTCCAACCTACATTTAGGGAAAACAAAAACAAAAACAAAACGTGTGTGTGAATAATTGGCGAATCTGGGGAAATGGTATACAGAAGTTTCTCATACTATTGTTGCAATTATTCTGAAAGTTAAAAATTATATAAAAATTGAAAGCTCTCCCCAACCCTCTAAAAGAAGGTAAAAGCATTCATGGGATAGGGCTGGTTTGGACATTGGCAATACTTACTCCTACATGTTTCTCTGGATCTAGCAACATTCACAGGCTGGCTGTGTTTTAGAAAATAACAGATGATCCTCAGGGAATGGGAATGAACTACAGAGGGATGTTACTGATATTTAGACAGGGGTTTGGACCAGCAAGGGTCTCCCTACAGCAGAGGGTGGCCAGTCTGTGCAAGCTCTTCCTTCTGTGACACCTTGTGGCAATGAAGAGCTATTGCGGACCTCAGTGCCATCTGTTCACAGGACAGACCTGCTTTTAATTCTGTCATCTCCTAGAGTTCTTCGACAATTTGAGAGGAAAGATGTTTAGGAAGGGATACAATCCTTCCAGTTAATACGGCATGTGAAACTTCAAACTAGAAATGGGAAAAATAAGAGATGTAACAGTGCTTGTGTCCTTAGTTTATAAAGTAATGCCAATCATATTTCTGTAGCTTTATTGTACAACAATTGTGTCAAAAACTATGCAAGTATTAAGATATAATGACAAAAGTATGATTGAACAGTTCTCTCCAATGCGAAAAGTGCAACTGCAAAGCAAAGTTGTGTAATAGTGTCTTTGCACATTAATGTGTTCTTGAAAAGCTGAGTAAACTGAACTTTCATAACTGCAACCATATTTTCACTGCACCTTGAGCATTTAGAATAATATTATAGGACGAAATTTTGAAATGTGAAGTCATAGAAACTTTTTATTTATCTTAATATTCAGTCTCTGAAAAAAATCATGTTTTGCTAAAGTACAGTATTCCTACAAAGTTAGATGTTTACTTAGTTAGAAGCGAGTGATAAATCATGTAAGCTTAAGAGCTTACATGTTTAAAATTGTGGACCACATAATACGCAATTAGTTTGTATAACACTTAATTTACTGATAAGAAGAGTGAATTTTTGTATTTTATTTTGAATTTGCATTATGTAATAATAAAAGCTGTTTGGGTTATAAGTAAGAGAGATCCATATCAACTAGTTCAAGCAAAAAATGGGAATTTATTGGCCCATATAACTGGGGAGTTTAGAGGCAGTGCTAGCTTTCAGGCATGGCTTAATCCAGGGGCTCAAATGTTTTCTTTCTAGCTAGCTAACTAGCTAGCTCTCCCTCTGTCTATCATCTATATCTCTTTACTTCCCTCTATATTTTTCTCAGTTCCTCTTTGTACAAACAGGCTTCTCCTTAAGGTCAAGGAAGACAGCCAAAAGCAAATAGAGTAAGTTTCTCCAGTTTGCTCTGTCAGCAATGTCTGGGGAAAATATTCTGGCCCAATTTGGATTACAAGCACACGCCTGGAATGGGAGGATGGAGGCTATGTGCTTTACAACCCTACCAGGATCCTGGCCCAGGATGAGTGGCCAAACAGGATGTTAGGAGTTATAGTTCACCCAAAGAACCAGAAGATGAAAGAAAGAAAGAAAAAAAGGTAGTAAACCGACAAAAACTATAGTTACCACTGTCCCCTATGCTTCAATAATGTACACTTTTATAATTCTAATGGACATAGAGATAACTATGCATCAAAAGCTTTTTAAGCTAAATATTGGACCAATGCATGAAGACGTATTTTAATAGATTTAAAGAAAGCACTATTTGAAACAGCCAAAAGTTTTTTAATCTAACAGGGTTTAGTTAAATCTTAATTTATTTATTTATTTTTTTTTAATTTTTAAAAAATTTTTATTTATTTATTTATTTTTCAAATGTTTATTTTATGTACCAAGAACTATCATGGTTTTTCACTGAGTAGATGGCCTTGGATAATGCTTTGAAGGAAGATCATTTAGTCCAACTTAATGAAACCGATATCCTTCGCGTACTGACGGAAACACTGGCGGCACATATTGAGGCCATATTTCCGGATCAGACCGTGCCGGTTTGAACACACGCGACAAGAACGAGAACCCTGGCCGAATTTTCGCGGGTGGCTCCAGTACAGCTGCTGGTGACCCATCTTGCTCTCCGAAGTGCAACGAGGTAAAAGGCTAAATCTTAATTTATGCATGAAATGTTTTTGCATGTATTTATACAGAAATGTATTATTGAGAGGGGAAAGGCAAATTTAATACATTATGTATTTATAAGACAGCATATAAACAGTAAGTCCCAATTTTTGTTTTACAACATATATCCTCACCTGCTTACATAGACTTATGTGTATTTCTTTTTTGTTTGTTTTTTTTGAGACGAGTTTCACTCTTGTTACCCAGACTGGAGTGCAATGGTGCGATCTCGGCTCACTGCAACCTCCATCTCCCAGGTTCAAGTGATTGTCCTGCCTCAGTCTCCCAAGAAGCTGGGATTACAGGCAGGCGCCACCATGCCCGGCTAATTTTTGTATTTTTAGTACAGATGGGGTTTCACTATGTTGGTGAGGCTTGTCTCAAACTCCTGACCTCAGGTGATCTGCCCGCCTCAGCCTCTCAAAGTGCTGGGATTACAGGCGTGAGCCACTGCGCCCGACCAACTTATGTGTATTTCAAAAGTAAGGAAGTGTGTGCGACAAAATGATATTAAGGGCTGGGAAGAGAGATGCATGATAAAAATTTATTTCCTTTTTGTCTGTATTTTCTTATTTCTATTAAATGACATATAAAACAAAACTCAAATTCCCTACAACTCAAAGTTTTATGCATTCAACCCTAGCTACAAATATAATCCGTTCCTGGCCAAGTGTGGTGGCTCACGCCTGTAATCCCAGCACTCTGGGAGGCCGAGGTGGGCAGATCACCTGAGGTCAGGAGTTCAGGACCAGCCTGGGCAACATGGTAAAACCCTGACTCTACTAAAAATACAAAAATTAGCTGGGCGTGGTGGTGAATGCCTGTAGTCCTAGCTACTCGGGAGGCTGAGGCAAGAGAATTGTTTGAACCCGGGAGGCAGACGTTGCAGTGAGCTGAGACCATGCCACTGCACTCCAACCTGGGTAACAGAGCAAGACTCCATCTGAAAAGTAATATAAAAAAAAATAATAAAAATAAACAAATACTAATCCATTCCAAACTATCATGGTGCCTAGTGGCAAAAGGCAGAAGTCAGGTCCCACTAACTTACCCAGTTAATATGAGCGAAATGATTCAATTTATAAGAAAATTTAAGCTAAAAATCTAAGTGGGCTACCCTGATGTGCAGAAAATGTTTGGATACCAAGCATTAGTCAATGAGTGGATCTCGGCTCATCTATATCAGAATTACTTTGAGAAGTTTGTTAAAATGCAGACTCCCCACATCTCAGTCCAGAACTTCCAATTCAGAAATATAGAAGGTAGGCCAAGGAACTGGCATAATAAATCAATTCCCAGGGAGTTTTTATATACACTGAAGCATGAAAACTCCTGTTTCAGAAATGATAAGGTAGAAACAGTATAAAAGGGAAGTGATCGGTCTGCCAAGAGAGACTTCCCTACATCATTTATGTTACAATCATTATTAATAGCACAGTTGCTTTGTATAACATTTTGACTATGAACATTAATCAGAAAAGTATAAAGTTGTCATTAAACATTTGAAAAATAGAGTAATTTTATTACATGTAGGGCTCAACATTTTTTTTCCCAGTAAAATACGCTCCAAATTTTTAGGGATTAAAATTCATAAAATTCACAAAATTCTTACTACAGAAACCATCCTAGGATCTCATCTATGTTGTTAACAAAAGTCTTGAAAATATGATTGTTCTTGGAAAAAAAAAAAAAGAAAAGGCATGTAAAGAGGGAGGGAAGAAAGAAAGAAAGAAAAACTCATCAGAACTTTGCTGGGCACCAAAAGAGAACTTAGGGAAAGCACTTTTAAAGTCATAAAATTCCATCAGGGGTAGTCTCTAAATGATTTAAAATATAATTTTAATAAACCAAATTTCAATTTACAAATTAACTTATGGGGAATCTACAATTTTAGGGAATACCTATTATCCTAAAATTTTAAGATAATAAAATGAAGAAATAAAATGATCCAATTAAACTTGCTTCAACCCTCTACCTAGGTAATGTGCATTTGCAAGTATATTGTAATGGAAAGCAGTGAGTAATAAAGGAAACAAACGGAAAATTTTTGTTTAGTAGAGTAAAATGTGTTAAGCTAAATTCTGGTAAATCTTTATTATAAAGACACTGAATAATTTTCTATTGGGAAGAGCAAAAGTCTTCATTGCTTGCTATAAGTACTTTTAAAGTACTTGGAAATATATTGTAAAGGAAAACAGCAAAATACAAAAATTAAGTGACCTTTTCAGTTATTTCCTTCTTTAGTGTCTATAGTGTCACAAGAGTTGAAAGAAAATTTTTAAGATGGGAGAGCTTCAATGTAGCAGACTGCAGTTATGTAGCTCTCAGTTTATTCTTAAGTGACATAGTACTGATCCTTTTACTACGGTTGCATTAGAAAGGGTTCTTCAGAGAAACAGGACCACTATCAATCCGATGGAGTTTTCTAGTTAAACCTATCCAAAACTTATGTAAAATTTCCTAGGAATTTTCTGTTTCCCACCTATGATCAGAAAGAATCTAGGAGTCATCCTAATTTTGATATTTTATTCATTCAAATTAGGATGACTCCTAGATTCTGTGGGTTTACAATATAAAAAAATTCTCATTGCTTACAATGCTTTGGCATTACAGTTGACCCTTGAACAAAACAGTTTTGAACCATGTGGAATTGCATTTCAACCAAATGCAGCATTCCCTGGATGTAAAACCCATGTATATGGAGAGCCAGCTTTTTTTATACTGTGGTTCCGTATGATCAACAGTGGGACTTGAGTATGCATGGATTTTGACATATGCAGCAGGTTCGAGAACCAATCCTTCACATTTACTGAGGGAGGGATGACTACATTTTGTCATGAACTGTAAAGCATTTAAGATTTTACCCTTCTTGCAAGCTAATAAATTAATCTGCTGGTTTCATGGATGCTGGCAGAAGTCACAAAATTCTAGTTAGGAGACAAAGTACTTTATTGCTTATAGCACAGAAAGCAGCATGAGCATCAGCATATTTGTCAGTTCCTCTTGCCCCCAACTCCCACAGGGAATATATAATGGACCCAGATGCCCCCTGCACACTTAGTGGGTTGCACTGCAAAAGAGAAACCCAGATCCAAGGGTCCAAACTTCTTGAACTAGCAGCAAACAAGCCAATCTCCCTTACCCTGATATTGAGCAGTTACACAAGAGTCATTGTACAGTTACCCTGACCCACTTAATTGTCTATGTGTCTAGCTGCAAAAATGCAGTCTCAGGAGACAGGTAAAACTTGCAATCTGGCATACTTAGCAAGATTATGCAGGGACACTCAGGACCAAGACAGATCTTCCTCTTCTAACCACCCACCCTTACACGTTCTTGGTAGAACTCAAAATTTCATATGAATATGTGACTCCATTGACCACTGTGATTAACCTGATGTATAGAGGCTTAATTCCATTTGTCTCATATAGCACTTAATTAAGGGACTATCAACAATACCCAAGCAGCAGGACAAAGTATTGACCTTAATCATGACACCCAGAGTTCTGAATACCATAAACCAACAGGGTCTACCTTGGAAAGTCAGTGGCTTTCTCCTTAAGACTCTCATTTGACCCTTCTACTTGGTTTGTGGCATTAATCCAGGCATAGCTGGATGTTTTAGGGATGGTTCAGAATCTGACATCTGTTGCAATTCTATCATCTATAACAATTCTGGTCAGTGAGTTGAGTTGGAGCTGACTGCCTTCTAACGCCCAGGTGATATCATTAATCACTTCAGCTGAACTCAGTGACAAACTCACTCTGTCGCTAGGCTGGAGTGCGGTGCTGTGATCACGGCTCACTGCAACCTCCGCCTCCCAGGTTCAAGCAATCCCCCACCTCAGCCTCCTGAGTAGCTGGGACTACAGGTGTGCGTTACCACACCTGGCTAATTTTTTGTATTTTAGTAGAGATGGGGTTTCGCTATGTTGGCCAGGATGGTCTCAATTTCCTGACCTCATGATCCGTCCATCTTGGCCTCCCAAAGTGCTGGGATTACAGGCGTGAGCCACCGCGCCCAGCCTCAGGGACAAATTTCTTACCACTTTTCTAATTATCTGACTCCCATTGTTGGGACAACCAACCACAAAGTACACACAAATAAGTCTGCTTTCCCGCTGGAAAGTTCCTCCAAGTAACTAGCGTGGCCCTATTTCAGAGAGCTGCCCACAGTCATCTGAGGTCTATGCAGTCTATTCCAGGTTCCTTAAACAATCTGAAAATTTACTCTATTTGCAAGCTAATAAGCTAGCCAGCCACAGTTTCATCATGCTAGTATTAGACTCAAGACTCCTATGTTAAGGGATAATTTATTACTCATGGCAATAGCAATGACCAGAGCAACAGTATTAATTTTTGTGCTGCTGTTCTGAACCCCAATTCCCATATGCCAACATGAAGATGCCACATAATACTTGTACTGGCAATGGACTGCAGTATAGTATAGTATAGTATAGTATAGTATAGTATAGTATAGTATAGTATAGTATAGTACAGTATAGTATAGCATAGTATAGTATTAGTATGGTCCAGTCCAGTCCAGTCTAGTACTTAGAGAACCTGATTCTTTTATAATGGGTAGTAATCATGCTTGTTCTTCTCTCCAGAGGGAGTCATTTTTACTATCTTGGAACGCTGTTCACTACACAAACATCACTGAAAAGATAGTTTCAGACAAAACCAGCACCTCTGTTCTCAAGATATTCAGAAATCCAGAAAATTGTCTCCCAAGGGAAGCCTGTAGTTGGGAGAAATTACGAGAAACCACTAACTTCTAATTCAGATTTTGCATGAGTTAGGATTATATTCAGCTACATATAACAAAATCTCAACTACAGTGGTTTACCTAAATGTGTTTTTCCATTTGTTTCATTTTTTTTTTTTCCTGCATGTCACCACAGTCCAGGAAGTACACAGTCCAGGTCTGGAACGGCTACATATGAGGTCATCAAGGACCCAGGTCCCTATCCTTCTGCTCCACTATTCTTGTCATGTGGCTTTCCACCCCATGGTCACAACATGCATACGCCACCTCCATCTGTACAGTTCTGGTGGTAGGTGGAGAAGAATAATGACTAGATTTTAAGGAAGGTTAAAAACACTAGGATAGGAGGCCAGGTGCGGAGGCTCCTGTAATTCCAGCACTTTGGGAGGCTGAGGCGGGTGATCACCAGGTCAGGAGTTAGAGACTAGCCTGGTCAACATGGTGAAACCCCACCTCTACTAAAAATACAAAAATTAGCCTGGGGGGGGTGGCTCCGAAGGCTAAGGCAGGAGAATCTCTTGAACCCGGGAGGAGGTTGCAGTGAGCTGAGATCATGCCATTGGGCTCCACCCTGGGCAACAAGAGTGAAACTCCGTCTTAAAGAAAAAACAAACAAACAAACAAACAAAACACTAAGATAGGAAAGAGGAAGAATTAAGAAAATTAAGATACACATGTAGGGTGATCAGGAGACACTAACAAGTTAATTTTCTCAGATGCAGGGTGAGTATAAAAATTAGAAAATTTGAGCAAGTGGGTGGATTAGATCAAAGTGATAGTTTCGAAGGTCATCTGCAAAGCATTAGTTAACAGTGTAACATGAATGTCTTGAAAGGTTTAATGTAACAGTAATTTAGTAGATAAGTTATAGTTCAAAAATATATTTTTAATGTAAATGGGTAATTTGAAATTTTGTTACACAAATGCACAGTTCAAAAGTACTATAATCTCTCATTGTTAGATGTTGCTATTCAGGTTTATGAATTACAGCTTGTAGTACTGTGTAAAGATAGGCACTATGCTTACAAGATCAGAATTCAGCTTGAGGCTGTTTGAGTTTACGACAACACTCTAGTGTGCCACTGTACTTCTCTACCTTCTGTATCACCGTATGGAATTGCTACACAAAATTAGCACTAAGAAACCTAAATTTCCTTAGAGTAGAAATAAGCTTATATGAATAATTCTCTTACAGGAATTAAAAATTAAACTGTCTGCTGCAGTTGTCAGCAGGGTTTAATTTTTAGCATAAGCTGAGGCTATCAGTTTCTTAACAGTCCTATTCTTAAATAATCATTTATGTTTAAGAGATCATTTTACCGAACAATTTCAACACACTAAATATCTTCAAGATTGAAAAAGTAAGCACCTAGAGATGGAGCAGAAACTAAAGAAAAACAATTTAAGGAAAAAGACAGTCCTTAACTATGCATGCATCCTATGAATTATCCATGCTTTCAGTTGGTTTCCTTTTACTGCATGCTGTCTAAAACTCCATATTTAAAAGGGTTTGATACAGAAGAGTTAGAATGTGGTCAATGAAATTTGGAGCTTATCAATGGGTTTCAATAACTGATGCCACTTTTAGCTCTGCTAACATAGTAGAGATTATAGACAGAATTCTCTTGGCCGACTCCTATCATTGGATAAAACTCCTTCTCCCACACCAGTTTCTAAAGGTAATACAACTTGCTTCTATTGGTTTAAATTATTAAATAACAAATAAGTTTCTCAGCCAGTCAAAAGATATGTCCAGGCTCTTCTTACAAGTTCAATGTTAGGTGCTGTGGATACAAAGAGTAATTAGTAATCGTCACTGTTATTATAGTAATCCTAATAATCCCTTATTCATATAGTTCTTCATTTTTAAAAAGTATTCCATATTAATTTTCTTATTTGAGATTCTCAATACTACTCTCTAAGTAATACTGCCCCATTTTACAGATAAGGCAATTCAAAAACAGTTTTAGTGACTTGCCCTAAGTCACAGACACTAGAGAAACTATGACATGCAAGATAAACCTGGTTCCTTCACTTATGATACTCTATTCATAGTGGGACATTCAGACAAGTTGTGGGCAACTGCAACACGGTTAAGTGTTGAGCTACAGCATACAAGGTACATGGAATGGAGAACAGTCTTGGCTGGAGAGGGGTCAGGGAAGTCTTCCCAAAGGAAACAAAGTGTCATTTCAGACTTCATTGTGTTTGCCCTGGGTAAGAACATTCACTTCTACTAAATTCACTTATTCTGTTCTCAGAATCTTCCAAGTTGATTTTGTACTTGATAGAGCACAACTTAGAAGGTCAATTAACTTTACCTCTAGGCCAGTGCTTCACTCACCGTAATTTCTCTAGCAACTTCATCAGTCATCTGGGGTCTTGTTAAAAATACAGAGGAGGGGGCAGAGGGAGGGCAGGGGCCACCCTGGACTTTTTCTAAATCTCTTGGGGGTGAGGTTGGGAAAAATTGCTGCTTTAAGCATGAACACTTTCGGGATTTTGAAGTAAAACAGCAAAATAAAAAGGGTATTTTTGGTAGTGGCTCTAAAATTCCAGCATCAATACAGCTTTTTTTTTTTTTTTTTTTTTTTTTTTAAGAGGGGTGTATTGTGGGGGAGGGGGAATCTTAAATTATATAATCGGGATGGGTGCTATGAAACAGGCTGTTAGCCTCTAGCCCTCACCTGCAAGGTGGCTGGCTTAGGGTAGGTGCTTGATAAATGTGTATTTACTGAACACAGGAACACATATATTCATAACTTCCAAGAGTTTCGAAAGTCTTTCTGCTCCAATCTTCCGGTGTCTAGGCAGCAGCATCGCTGCAGAGTGGAACAGCAAAGGCGCGTGGAGTTTGCAGAATGAGTTCAAACCTCCAGACATATCAGTTAGCAGTAAGAACAAGTTCCTTCATCTGTCTCCATCTATAATGAAGGAGTACAATTACCACTTACTTCCTAGAGTTGTTGGGAGCCTTAAGTGAGATTATTATAAATAGATTATCAATGAAATATAAATTTAAGTGCTTAGAACTGTATCTTATAAATGAGCTCCACAAATGCTTATTAAAACCCAAGCGGTACCCTCTCCCCTTAACATCAGTGATAGGTCCCTTTATACCTCCTACCCATTACGGGCCAAAACAATAATAATAATAATAATAATAAATGAACAAACGACAAACGAGAAAACTAGGCTACCAGGCACTGGGGCGATGGGCCGCAGCCCGGCGCGGTCGTGGGCCCGGAAGGGGCGCGGGAGTGGGCTCTCCCCGCCGGGCTCCCGGCACGTGGTCGGCTCGGGCGGGAGCTTCGCGGCAGTGGGGGAGGGGAGCAGCGTGGGACGCCGACAAGGGGTCCAGACCGCCAAGGCTACGAGGCGCCGACTGCGCAGGCTCGGGGAGAGGCGCAACCACTGCGCGCAGACCTGAGGGGGGGCGAACGTTCACCCGGCTGCACGCTCCCTGGATCTACTTGCGCAGCGAAAGGTTGTCTTCTTCCTCATTTTAAGACTGTGTATGGCGCCGCCTTGCGCAGGTTGTTCACCCTCAGAGGGCCTCTAATCTCGAGCCCGAAGCGACCTCCTTCTCCAGCCGTGCCCCTTCCTCCCCCGCGGAGGCCGCAGTGGGCGCGCCCACCTCCCTGCGGCCTCCGGAGGTGGTTTGGTGGCCCCCTCCCCTCTCCCGTGTCGCTAGTTGGTGCCGCTGCCACCCCCGGTTCCGAGCTTTCGGCACCTCAGCCTTCCCGGCGCCCCCTCCTCTCCTCCCACCGACCTGCCCTTCCCCGCGGGACTACCGCCCCCACGTTTCCCTTAGCCCTTTTCTCTCCCGGCCGAGCCGCGGCGGCAGCAGCAGCAGCAGCAGCAGCAGGAGGAGGAGCCCGGAGGCGGCGGTGGCCGGGGAGTCCATGGCGTACAGTCAAGGAGGCGGCAAAAAAAAAGTCTGCTACTACTACGACGGTGAGCTGCGGGGCCGGTGTCCGGGTGGGCGCGCGGGCCGGGTGCTGGGTTCCGCGGCCGCCGTCGCGAGTGGGCGCCGGAGCTGAGGGGTGGGAAGGAGGAGGGACCGACATTTGGCCGCATCTTAACCCGTTCCCGGCCCGGCGCGGTTAGAACGAGACCGTCTTCCTCGCGCAGCACCCGCGGCTCCTGCGGGCGGGAATCGGGGGGCCGCCCCGCTTGTCTCCTGCCTCTCCCCCTTCGTCCGTGCCGTCCGCAGCCTCGAAGGTGGCCGCTGCTGGGGACGGCGCCGGCCTACCCCGCCTTGGTGGTGGCGGGGAAGGGGGCGGCCCATTCTCTCCTCTCTCCTGCCCACCATTCGTGGCAGCGCAGGTTTGGGGTGCCCGGCGTAGGCTTTCTATCCCCTCGACCCGTCCCCCGCGAGGCAAAATTTCTACCCCGGCCTTGACTCTACACAAAGCCCCGCGGCCGCGAGAGCTCCGCCCCTCCTGTCCCCTTCCCCCCTCCTCGCCAGCTCGCCTCCCCTCCCCTGCGTTGGGTCTGGCCGGAGCGTCTTCTCCTTCCTCGGCTTCCAGTCTTTCCCCGGACCCCTCCTCCCGGGTGGGCGCTGGAGAGTAGTTACTGAGGGTGGGGGCTCAAGTCCGGCGTGTGGCTTTATCACACCCATGTTTTACGTGGGCTCCAACCCTCTCCTTTGTTCGCCGGATTCTTTGAGCGCCTCTTTCTCAGGATTCAAATGGACGGGCTCCACTTCCTCAATAATAGTTCGGATTTTCCAGTTTCAGGCAGAAAGCCTTCGCAGGAAGTAAGAGGTGGTAGGGAGATGTGGAACTGCTACTGCTTGTGTTGTAGATCACACTCGATGGGTCCTGGCTCGCCTCTGAGAGTGGTGGTTACCACCCACTTCTTTGTTGCTCTTTGTTCGATCGGGAAATCGACCCTGCTTTGGGGATTTAGAGAGCACTGGTATCTTGCAAAGGCTGTTCCTAGGTGGTGGGCATCCTGGTGTGGGAAAACTTTGAGAAGTGGGAGAAGTGCAGAAGTACTAAATATTCTAATAAGGTAAATTTGAGCTCACCGTGTAGTGAATTACAAAAGTCAGATAATTTTAAGCATTCTATAATTTGGAGTATGAGCAGTAATATTAA
Organism: Macaca mulatta; assembly: GCF_049350105.2. NCBI lineage: Eukaryota > Metazoa > Chordata > Mammalia > Primates > Cercopithecidae > Macaca > Macaca mulatta. The sequence continues at coordinate 19,039,078 of NC_133409.1, read as the reverse complement.
ATCTTCGAATCCTGTTTCGTGGCTGAATGGAGTAGTAACCTGTTTTACAGATTTCACAAAGGCTTGGTAAATAGTTTCTAGTAGGTTACTCTTGAGAAAAAGGATTCCAAAATTTAACAGAGAACCTATCCTAGGCTCCTTGACCTGAAAGTCCTGATTTGTATGAAGCAATACAAATTTTGGAAGCTGTTTCCTACATTTGGTGTATTGTAAATCACAGTATCTTAGAGAGGTAAGAACCTAGAGCACCAGCTTAGAATAAATCTGCCTTTAACTTGTAAATGGCCGTACTCTCTTTTTAGTTAAAAAGGATTAATCTTTTAATGACTCTTATATATAAAATAACCACCTGTGTCATTTGGAGAAAATCTGAAATCTTACAGAATAAATCTGAATTGTCTGATCTGCGATAGCTAGGACAGAATAATAACAGCCCTTTTAAAAAATGATTTTTCAGAGGACCAGATATGTGTTATATAAATTGATTTGAAATTATGCCATCGTGGAGGGGTGGAGATGGAAATACATTTTAATTTCAACATGATTTACATTGCATATTTTGGGTTATTCTTGCCCTGCATTCCTTGATCAAATTGGAAAGGAAGTAACCCTGTGTATAAGTTAATTTGTAGAATTACCTTGTTTATGAAGTTTAGAGATTTATCCTTGTCAAGGGTTGGAGTAAAGAGGAAAGGTTTTGGGTAGGGAAAGTGGTACTGAGGTTCTTCTGGAAGCTGTCAGTTGCTGTTGGTAGTGATGGGCTCTGATGAAGGAAGCTGCTTGTAATTTCTTGTCACCACAGTGGAACCCTAGAACCAGGAGGGTACACTTGAGTAGCAGTTTCTGAACAGCTCTCTTGTCGTGGGTCCATTTGTGATAATCTTTGTTGTGTGAATGGGAGCAGGCACTAGTCCCCGGGGAAGGATGCAAGGTTGATAAGTAGAGTGGAAATATTTGTCTTGTGATTGTGACTTAATATAATACTTTATTGTAGCCCATTCACCTGCTTTACCTGATGGCCAGCAACCAAGTGAATAGCTGATAGTTTGGAAATCTCTGGTGGGTTATTTTGTCTTTTGTCTGTGACTCACTTTTTTTTTTAAAGTGGAGTTCTTAGTTGCTTATATTTCACATAATCTGAATTTTTGTGGGAGGGAGTTAAAATATTTTGCAGAGATTATTAAATTTTATAGGTATTATGCTAATTATTAATATGTGATAGCGTGATCTCATCCAAAAACTTACATTTTTATTACTAGAGAACACTGTTTTGTCAGCTTAGAAAAGCGGCAATACTAATTCTTTTTTTATTGTGAGAAAAGAATGCAAGGAAAGGAGCTTCTGTACCTATGTGACTTTAAGGTATATAACATGAATTGGATTGGGAATGGGTTATATCTGTAGTAATAGGGTCTGAATTATCTGCTAGCCTAGGTTAGATGGTTTTAACTTCTTGGTAAAGGAAGTAGAAGGAAGAAAGTGAGTGAAAAAGAAAAGGAGGGAAGTAGCAAATTCTATAACCATAGGAATCCTACCTTTAGTCTTCCTGGGGCTGTTAGGCACACTGAGCCTCTTGGCCACACAGAATGTCTGCCACTGAGGCTGTTTGCATCTTAATGAAAGAACTTTTAAAGATATACATATTGTTCTCTGCACACATTATGTAATCTTCCGGTAACCGTTTAGGTCACTGAAATGTTGGTCCCAAGGGAACCTTCAGACATTGATGGATTAGGTATCCTTAAATCTTTGAAAAGTAAGAGAAGTTATTACTTCTCTGACTGTAGCTATTGACCCATGCTTCCAAATTCCCAAAAACATACTTCTAAATCATGTTCATTCTTTATACACTAGATCATCATCAACAATCTGTAAAATGATACAGCTAATTAGATAGTCACTAAGATCCTTTCTGGGCCTTAAAACGACGTGATTTTTCTCTACTTAAATATAATTAGCAGCCAAGCTGTGTTAGGCTCTAGTTATAGTACTCACATTTTTAATACTTTATCTAGACATGTTTAACTATACTTTGTTTTGAATTAATCTTGAGGCCAAATATATTTAGTGCCTGTTTTTATGGTGTATGCAGTATAATAGGGTTTATATACCTAATTATGTAACTATACACAAATTGCCCTGTGCTTTAGTTTTTACTACTCTGAGAGGGATGCATAATCAGATTTGGAGACAAGTGGTCCAGAAAAAAACACTCAAAGACTGTATACAGATAAAACTATATAAACATAAAAGTTGTCAAGATTAGGCCAGGTGTGGTGGCTCAAGCCTATAATCTCAGCACTTTGGGAGGCTGAGGCAGGCGAATCACCCGAGGTCAGGAGTTTGAGAAGAGCCTGGCCAACATGGCGAAACCCCGTCTCTACTAAAAATACAAAAACTAGCTGGGTGTGGTAGCAGGCACAAGTAATCCCAGCTACTCGGGAGGCTGAGGCAGGAGAATGGCTGGAACCCAGGAAGTAGAGGTTACAGTGAGCCGAGATAGTGCCATTGCACTCCGGCCTGGGCAACAAGAGCGAAACTCGGTCTCAAAAAAAAAAAAAAAAAAAAATTACCAAGATGATACCTCCCAATGTACTCCTTCTTTAGCAAATTATAGAGATTCTACTTGGCAGTCAACGGTTGTCAGATTTTCTTAGACTTGTATTTAGGAGTGGTACCAAAGTCTTTTGCCGAATAACCTTTAATACAACTGCATAGATTCTTAGCTGTAGTATAAATCTTTATTATCCGTGAAATAGGTAATCATTTCTTTGGAGGCAAATAAGTGCTAAATTAATTACAGCAGCAGTTCATAAATACCAATAATACTAATTGCACAATAAAATGTGACTAAATAAGACTGAAATTTTCCTGTACTTGTCTTTCCCCCAGAAATCTTTTGCCTCTCTTTTCTTTCAAATTTTACCTTATCAGAGATGCTTTCTCCTATTACCTAAGTCCCTGTTACTGCCTTATTTTTCTTCCTTTCGGTTGTACCATATAACTTTTGTCTCTCTCCTCACTATAACATAAGCTTCATTAGGACAGTCTGTCTGTTTTGCTTGTGTCTGTATCTTTGCCAACTACATTTAAAAACGTAGCTTTTTTTTTTTTTTGAATTAGTGATGAATAAATGATTAATTCCTTATACCTTTTTTTTTTTTTTTTTTTTTGAGATGGAATTTTGCTCTTGTTGCCCAGGCTGGAGTGCAGTGGCGTGATCCCGGCTCACTGCAACCTCCACCCCACTCCCAGGTTCAAGCAAATCTCCTGCCTCAGCCTCCCCAGTAGCTGAGATTATTACAGGCACATGCCACCACGCCTGGCTAATTTTTGTATTTTTTAGTAAATACGGGGTTGTACCACGTTGGCCAGGCTGGTCTCGGACTCCTGACCTAGGTTGATCCACCCGCCTCAGCCTCCCGAAGTGTTGGGATTACAGGCGTGAGCCACTGCGCCCAGCCAATTCCTCATTAGAACACTTTCATAAAACGTTCCTTCTAATTCTTGGAACTCCTCTGGACTACATTTAGGTAGGATGGGTGGCATTTTGGCATTTTTTGTATTGTTTAGATGAAAACAGATTCACATTTCTGTTTGGTGCAGTCTACCACTTTTCCTTTTCCACATTGACTCTAGTTTTAATGTCCAAGGCGAGATCAACATCTGGAATCTTTATTTTTCTTTTCTCCTTTTCAAAGAGTTTCCTCTGCTACCAAACAAACAAAAATCCTTAACAAAAACTTTAAATGCTTCTGTTGACAAGTCCTTAAAGGAAAACACTTGGGATTGGAGAAGGCGTCTCTTAGGGAATGTTAATAAATTTAAACTTGGAAGAATTCAGATAAGTCTAAGAATTTTTTTGTACTGATGAGTAAGCCTTATTCCTCTGTATTTCAGTAGCAGTCTGCTTATACTTACTTGTTCATTAAGCCAGCTTTGGGTTCAGACATATCAAATAGGCTTAAAGTTCCTACTGTGTGCTAAATAGACAAAAGATTGCTCAAGTCCTAAGAAGGAAATAAAAGACTGCAGGTATAAAGTAAGAGAGGGGGCTGGGTGCAGTGGCTCACACCTGTAATCCTAGCAGTTTGGGAGACTGAGGCGGCAGATCATGAGGTCAGGAGTTCGAGACCAGCCTGGCCAACATGGTGAAACCATGTCTCTACTAAAAACACAAAAAAAGGTTAGCCGGGCATGGTGACGGGTGCCTGTAATCCCAGCTACTTGGGAGGCTGAGGCAGGAGAATCGCTTGAACCTGGGAGGCGGAGAGGTTGCCGTGAGCCGAGATCATGCCATTGCACTCCAGCCTAGGTGGCAAGAGCAAGACTCTGTCTCAAAAAAAAAAAAAAAAAAAGTAAAAGAGAGGGGACCTTTGATAGGGTAATCAGAAAAGGGAAGGCCTGAAGGAAGAGAATGGGCCAGCCTTAAAAAGAGTTACTACATAAGGTATTACAAATAGTAAAGCCAGATAGTTATTAATAGAACTTGGTGCACTTAATGGGAAGGAAGATGAGGAAAATGTGGAGTCCCATGTTGGGCAGTAAAAGGTGGGACTGCACAAAACTGTGTGGTAAGAAATTTGACTTTACCCAGAGGTAGAAAGCCATTGAAAGTTTTTCAAGTACAATGCAATTATTTCTCTTCAAATAATTGGTAAGGAGTTGTGGACTATAGGCTGGAAGCAAGAATTGAACGCATTTTAGTCCATATAAAATGTAATGGTTGCATTTTAGATAGAAATAGACACATTTAAGAGAGATTTGGGCCTCAAACCAATAGAACTTTTTGATGGATTAGAAATGGAGTTGGAGCTGGGGGATGGTGGTAGAGAATAAAGCCAAGTTTCTGGATTGAGCAGTTAGGTGGTATGTGGTACTTACTCACTAAGGTTGGGAATACTAATAAAGAGCTGTTTTGAACATGTATTTGGGATCCTTATTGAATTCAAGTGAAAAGACTGAGAAGAGAGTTAACCTCTGTGAGTTTGTAATCCAGAGAGGAGAGTCTAGACATAGAAATTTGGGATTTCTCAGTTTATATCAGGTGAAGTATTGAGACTGAAAAAGATACAGCATAGACAGACAACTGGTCCCAGGACTTAACTCCCAAGAGAAGAGAATTTAGGGCAGAACTATTGTTCACTGATGAACCCAAACACTTAGAACAATACCTGCTTGGCACATGGTAGGCTCTTGATTTATTAAATGAATGGATGCACTGAAAACCCTTGATCTTTAAAGGTTGATGGTGGAGTGGCCTTGGGCTAGGAGTAAAATCCAAGAAAATGGTATTAAGGACGCCAAGGCTCCAAATGTCTCAAGGAGAAGTGACTTCCTTGAAATATGTATTAAAGATGTGTTAATATGTATAAAAAATGGATAGTGGGCTACGTAGTCTGGAAGATGAAAATAATACACTTTTTTCTTTTTTCTTGTTTTTTTCTGAGTCTTTTTTTTACAGTCAACTTATCTTTGGGTCTAAAGGTACATTTCACAGTTCTGAAATCCAAAATGACCTGAAAATTGAAAAAAATTTTGGTAACTCATTAGGAATCAAAATCTTAACCTGAATCAATGTGAGGCTATTTATGATCTTTATTCCACTGTGAATACTGTAAATATTCACACTTTTTTGCTGCAGAAATATTTATGTTTGATTATGTCATGCCCCCCAAACTCTAGGCTATTACGTAATATATGGCAGGTGTACCGTATCTCTACAAAATCTGAAAAAGTGTAAAATTGGAAACATACCTAATTTCAAGGAATATGGATAAGAGATTGTGGACCTTAGTAGACACTTCCATTCTGTTAGCTTCTTGAAGAGTGAGCAATTTGTAAAAGTTTGCAGATAAATAATTCTTTACAGTAATTTCTTTGCATTGACAAAGTTTGTTGTGTTCAAGGAACCACCTTGAGCTGATTTTTCTGGATATTTATTTTATTGGTAAAGTATTTTTATGTAAAGGTTGAGTATCCTTTATCTGAATTCTTGGGACCAGAAGTATTTCAGATTTGGTGACGTTTTACAATATTTGTAATTATTTACCAGTTAGCATCCCTAATTCGAAAATAAAAAATTTGACATGCTGCAGTTAACATTTGCTTGACCATTAAGTTGGTGCTCAAAAAAATTCAGATTTTGGAACGTTTTGGATTTCAGATTTTCAGATTAGGGATAATCAAGCTGTATTTTGACGAAAATCAGTAACGTTTAAAATGCCCAAATTATTAATACATTACTGACCATGTAAATGATGAATAAAAATTGTAGGGTCTTAAAACTTCTTAGCTTTTTTATGCTTTATGCAAAAGTGGGCCGGGCACAGTGGCTCATGTCTGTAATTCCAGCACTTTGGGAGGCCGAGGCGGGCAGATCACCTGAGGTCAAGAGTTCGAGACAAGCCTGGCAAATATGGAGAAACCCCGTCTCTACTAAAAATACAAAAATTAGCCAGATGTGGTCGGGGGCCCTTGTAATCCCAGTTACTTGGGAGGCTGAGGCAGAGAATCGCTTGAACCCCAGAAGCGGAGGTGGCAGTGAGCCAAGATCGTGTCACTGCACTCCAGCCTGGGCAACAAGAGCGAAACTCCATCTCAAAAAGAAAAAAAAATGGATGCCTGCAAAGTAGCCATCTAGAGAATTGTGAGATACAAAATTAGTGGGAAAAAGTTGGAGATGGTTATTTTATAACCCCTTTGTATTTTAGAAGAAGAATTTTTTTTTTTTTTTTTTTTTTTTGATACAGAGTCTCTCTGTCACCCAGGCTGGAGTGCAGTGGCACAATCTCAGCTCCAGGGTTCAAGTGATTCTCCTGCCTCAGCCTCCTGAGTAGCTGAGACTACAGGCACACGCCACCACACCCGGCTAATTTTTTGTATTTTTAGTAGAGACGGGGTTTCATAGTGTTGGTCAGCATGGTCTTGGTCTCTTGACCTCGTGATCTGCCCGCCTCAGCCTCCCAAAGTGCTGGGATTACAGGCGTGAACCACCGCTCCCAGCCAGAAGAATTCTTGGTTAACCAAATAATTATCTGTAGCTTGGCTGCCCTGTATACATGTATCATTTAAGTTCTTTGTGTATTCTTTGTGGGACTGGGGTCCCTAAATTTCAACAGAGAAACTTGTTGAAAGCTATGCATATTCGTATACAATTTGAGGACCCTATTAGTAAAAAGTAAATTACTCTGATATATTAGGTACATAGTTTCTTGTGTTGGTTTTCTTTAAATTAACCAAGATCCGAAGCCTTTATTTAAAATATTTATATTTCATATTATGTCTTGTTTTTTTCAGCCTTCACCCTGCCATTTCTAGTGAATCTATAAGTGCCCTTGGCATTCCGTGTTACTACTTAAGAACATTAGCTGTGAGCTGTCTTGCCGGAGTTTGAATCTAGCTCCTTCACTTGCTAGCTATGTGACATAGGCAGTATTACCTGACTTGTCTGTTTCTCATCGTTCTTTACTATTATACAATAGGAATAATGTAATAATACCCACATCATAAGTTTATTGGTAAGATTAAAAGATATGTGAAGTACTTAGAATAGTACCTTCTCGTAAACTCAACAAGTGTTAATTACTGTTTTTTGTTTTTTTTTTTCCCAAATACACTTGCTCAGAAATTGCTACTGTAGTCTCCAGTTACTGGGGCCTGGGGCTTTTCACTGGATTTTCAGTGTGCGCATAACTAGAGTATTTGATGTTATGACGTAGTAGATGTTAGAGACATTTGATTTGGGTAATTCTTACGCAGAGGCAGATAGATGGAAGTTAGTGTTTAGTTTGTGTCTTTTCTATTTTAGGTGATATTGGAAATTATTATGGACAGGGTCATCCCATGAAACCTCATAGAATCTGCATTTCTAGTGAAAACTAGAATTTATTTATTTTTACTTTAATGATTAATTTCTTTAGTAGCGATAACTAAGAAATGCTTTCCCTTGTATTAACTTAATTACATGATGCTTTATAACACTAGTGGGTTTTCCATATCTAAGAATTGATGAGACCAGGCTGCTTTCAAGGAATTGTATGTGCCTTATATTGTCACCATGTAAGGTAGAGCTTTATGGTAGATTCTTTCTTAATAGGTAGTTTATTTTCTGCATTCATTGCCTCTTAATTATAATTGCAGAGGAATGTTGCAAAGGGCCATGGCTCTGCTTTGCTAAAGTCTATATTGTTTCTTAGCCTTGTTGGCACCTGCGTTTGAAAAGGTGGCTTTCCCTTTAAAAGACCTTGTGTATATGAATTGTTTTGAGAAGAGAGCTGTGTTGAAAATGAAGTTAGGTAAAATTAGAGGTATGATACCAACAAAAGCAAATATTTGTGTTGTTAGAAGCATGGATTTTGTGAAAGCTGATTGCTTATCCTGGACTGTTATCAAATATGTAGAAGAGAGGACAAAAAAGTTTTGGGGTTGTTTCCATTAAACAAACAAAAGGTGTATTTAGGGAGGACTTTGAAAGATTTAGTGGATAAATCGCATTCTTTATCCTAGCTTTTATTGTAATATATGTCTATGTTGAAATGATAGACTTCAAACCATTAAAATAGCTTGACTCTCCTGACCCTGTGGGGTATTAGTTCCAAGACCTCCACAGATCGCAAAATTCATGGGTGTTTAAGTTCCTTAAATGAACTGGTATAGTATTTGCATATAACCTATGCATATCCTCCCTTATACTTTAAATCATCTCTAGATTACTCATAATACCTAATACAATGCAAAAGCAGTGAAAATAGTTGTTACACTGTATTTAGGGGAAGATGATAAGGAAAAAAAGTCTATACATGTTGCACACCACCATCGATTTTTTAAAAATATTTTCAGTCCTCGGTTGAGTCCACAGATACAGAGGGTTGACTTTATATATTTAAGAGACTTCTTGTTATTTACTATTATAAGAAACACTGGAGCTTTACCTAGACGTATTAATTTTATTGAAATTTAGTTGATGAAAATCTGTGATTTTGGTGTTATTTTCTCTTTTTTAAATCTTATGCATGAGTTTAAAGACATTGTGATATAAGATGCCATTTAACAAGAATTGTAACTTTAACAAGGAATTATATATTTAACAAGGAATTAAAACTTTTTAGTCATGAAGAATGAGACAGTATTTTTATCACCTTGCAAAATGTCATGCTGTGTCTTAGTGGAGCAAAACCTCATTTAGGACCTAAATTTCAGTTACCAAAACTTCCCTGATGGGCCTTAATATGGACACAGTATGTTTTAACATTTAAAACGCCATTGGCGTTTTATGAGATTTCTGAAATGCCAGCAATTCATCCAAGAAGCAGTTATTTGCTGAAAACATTTTAAATCATACCAGTAAAACTCAGAGAACTTACCATAAGCATCTGAATTTGCCAGAGAATACTGAAAGCAGGCATCACTTCAAGGAACAGAAATTTTAAAAACTGGGGGTAACTAAAAATCAGAAAAGCTTGCTTTCCTTAATCTACAGATAAATGTAGTATGTAATAATGGAGTCTTCAGCTGGTAAAAGTGTGCATAGCATCTTGGTCGTCTGATACAGTTTGAAAGTTGCAAAATCTAAGTCACTAAGGTTTTAAATACATTTTGTTAAGTAGTAAATGCCTTCTAATGATAGATATACATAAATTCAAATAATTCATGGAGAGTCTCTTGTCTGTATTTAGTTTGTGTCTTTTCTATTTTAGGTGATATTGGAAATTATTATTATGGACAGGGTCATCCCATGAAGCCTCATAGAATCCGCATGACCCATAACTTGTTGTTAAATTATGGCTTATACAGAAAAATGGAAATATATGTGAGTATTCCTTTTGATACATATTCAGCACTGATTTTTTTTTTTTTTTTTTAGCTACTGTGAAACTTTGTCTATTACTCCCCTTTTGAGGGCATTTAGCAGATGAAAAGATCTGGAAGAAAACAAACTTCTTTTTTTGTTTTATTCTTAGGAGATGAATAAGAATGAGCGCTATAGCCTCTTTTTTCCTTTTCCTTTAACCATTTAAAAAAGTTCTCCCTACCCTAGGCTTTCATGTTTCTAGAGAACAACTCCATATAGCATATTAACTATTTTTATTACAATCATTGGTAACCTGCCTGTGCTGCTGAAAAAACTCTTTTTGTTTTATTCTTAAGAGATGTATAAGAATGGGAACTATAGCTTTTTTTTTTCCATCTTCCTTTAAGCATTTAAAAAAGTTACCCCTACCCTAGACTTTCATGTTTCTGGAGAACAACTCAGTATAGCAACAACTCAGTGTGGCATATTAACTATTTTTTTTTTTTTTTCAATAATTGTTAATCTGACTGTGCTGCTGAAAAGAGTTGACCGGCTGTTACAAAATAATTACACATAAAATTAATCCCACATATATTTACAGGGCATATAATACATATAGAATACTGTGTTAGTGGCCAAGCATAGTACAAATAACAAGTGCAACAGCTGCCTTAATGTTTTTGTAGATAAAGATGAGGGTATGTGTAAACAAATACAGACACAACAATTAGCTATTTGGGGAGAAAATAAATATTTAAAGCAATTAATGTTAGGCAGTATATGTGAATATGTGAATTTTCAGTTACATGTAGACATTTAGAGAAGAGGGGAAGTTAGAATAAGATTCAGTCTGGAAGTCTTGTGGAAGAATTGTGTCATACGTGAAATTGAGCTCTTCAGAACAAAGAAGATTAGGATAGAAGAAAGGACGAGAGGTCATGAACAAAGATTTAGAATTGACACTCTCGTTTAGTGAGTGATTTCATTGATGAAATCATTGTATGTTTTATCATGGAAAAGGAGAGAAAGTAGAGTTTATGAATATATGGATTTGACTTTTTACTCAACCTATTTCCACTAAAATAAGGAGTGATTAAATCATAGTTGATATGCCTGTGTAATGCTTTTAAAGGAGTTTGAATTAGTTTTGAAATTGATTACTGTTTTCTAAAACACATGTATAAGTTTGAGTTGGTTTTGGAATTTATATATTTTGTTCCGGTAGACTTAGTTCTTTTGAGGAGACTATTAGGAGAATTTGTATATTTGTTTGATAATACTGATATAACCAGTTGTAATTCCACAGTTCTGACATTTATTTCTCTTCACAGAGGCCCCATAAAGCCACTGCTGAAGAAATGACAAAATATCACAGTGATGAGTATATCAAATTTCTGCGGTCAATAAGACCAGATAATATGTCTGAGTATAGTAAGCAGATGCAGAGATGTACGTTTCTAAGTAAAAAGTATTTTCACATTGATAAATGTAAATTAGTATTTTTAGGAGCTTCAAATGATCCAAATCTGAATATTTTTCCTGTTGGTCTAATATGTTACAATTATTTACTACTTTGAAAAGTCATTGTAACGCTACTAAAGCTACTTAAGAAAAAAAACAAACCTATGTGAAGCTTACTGGTTCATGAAACTGCTGTTTGGATATTGTTCTACTCCTAGTTTGCTCCCCTGATAACTTTGGGTAAATACATATTGGTAGGGAGACCTCACTCCCTTGCTCCCTTGCTTCAAAAAACAAAAACAAGATTACACTTTGATTAGCCTTAGCTTGACATATACCTCTTGTCTTCTCTTTGTGTACTTCAGTTAACCTGGACTATAATACACATCTCTTTTTCTGTGTTGAGATGTTAGTGAAGCTTTTGATTCTACATAATGTTCTGTTGTACAGGTTAAAAATATTTTATTTTGAGAGATTGGTAACAAATTGGCTTGAAGGTAGAATGCAAAAGTCAGCTTAAAATTATTGGAACAGTATCTTAAAGCTTGATACTGAAGATCATTCTCATTAGTGTTTGTATTGATTGACTTCAGTGATGATTATAATACTAAATTAGTGTAGGTACTAGACATCTCATATTTACAACCTCATATACATTTCTACCGTATCTTGTTTGATTTGTTATAATGTTACAATATAATTAGAACAGATAGTATTTAATTATTATTTTTTTTCAATGAAGTTTCCAACTTAGACGCAAAAGAGGCATGGGTAGCCCTTGGGCAAACAGCGTAACAGGATTGATATAAAACCTGCATAATAATGACTTATATTAAGCTTATGATCCTGGCTGGGTGTGGTGGCTCACGCCTGTAATCCCAGCACTTTGGGAGGCCGAGGTGAGTGGATTACCTGAGGTCAGGAGTTCGAAACCAGACTGGCCAACATGGCGAAACCCTGTCTCTACTAAAAAAAGTACAAAAAAATTAGCTGGGTGTGGTGGCGTGCACCTGTAATCCTGCTACTCAGGAGGCTGAGATAGGAGAATTGCTTGAACCCCGGAGGTGGGGGTTGCAATGAGCCGAGCTCACGCTATTGCAGCCTGGGCAACAGAGTGAGACTCTGTATCCAAAAAAAAAAAAAAAAATTATGATCTATCTGAGCAGTAAGAAACTAAAATGTATTTCTTATAGTGCTTGTGACTTAAGGATGTACAAAGATATTAATATATAAAACAAGGACCCTTATTCTTGAAGAGGTTACAATTCAAGGGCATAGGGAAAGACTAAGAAAGGGTTATATATGTCTGCCATATCCCCTTCATTCTGTCAATACTGAGGAACTAAATGTGTGATGTTGTGTTATTTATCTGTATATGTTTTTTCCTTGTTGTCTTTAATATCCTTCTGTATTTTGGCTCCCATGAACCTAGTTAATTCTTACAAGCTTTCAAGATCAAGATTAGCCACGGAAATAGGCAACCAGCTGTTACATCTTTTTGGTTTAGTAACTTCCTGACATGCATTTCAAAGTTACAGATATTAATACGTATTTAAGGAGTTTTAAAGAAAGTAAATCATACAGCAATTGAAGTTACTTTTAGAATGTTAACTTACTGTAATATTAAGGGGAAAGGTCTAGAAAATTTAAGCCTGTGTTTTAATTAAATGAGAACTGTTGTGCATAGACAACTATTGAGTTCTTGTTAATAGACCAGAAATATTCCACAGATACTCCTGATAAGATTTGATGATGATCTTTCACAGATAACACTGTAATTACCTTGGATAAAACAATAAATATATTTTAAAGTTGTAAACTTTATATTACACTGTGAAGTGTATGTTTGATGATTGCATCAAGCAAAAAAAGTATTTGTAGGAAATAGTTTTTGTAAGAAAAGGCTTTCATTAATTTGCAGAGTGTGTTGAAATTAATGAAATCCATCTTCCACAGTTAATGTTGGAGAAGATTGTCCAGTGTTTGATGGACTCTTTGAGTTTTGTCAACTCTCAACTGGTGGTTCAGTTGGTAAGTGCTAATACAATCAGATTTAAAAGTTGTTCTAAATTTGGTGTGTATCTTCCAGGTTATTTGTGTAAAGCAGGAGTTTTAATGATTGTGAATTTTGATAACAAAAGGAAATCAGTATGTTTATAGTACAGTACAATTTGCTTTCAAACCTCTGTTTTGTTATTGTGACTTAAATACTTTTGTAACTTACATTTTTCACTTACAGACTTCTTTCATCCCACTTGTCTTCTAGCTATCATTGTTAGTACCACCATCTACATAAACCATTATTTAATCTCAGGGCGCAGCTCTGGGAGAATGTTTTTCTAAGGAGAAACTCCTATTTGTGTCATAGATGATTTTTGTTAAGTTTTATGATTTTAAGCTCTTTCTTATGCATGGCATACACTTGTAGGGTTTTCGTCTCGTTGTACTAATTTTTTATGTTAAATATTTAAAAAGTCTACCTTGTTTCTACTTCTTAGCTGGAGCCGTGAAGTTAAACCGACAACAGACTGATATGGCTGTTAATTGGGCTGGAGGATTACATCATGCTAAGAAATCAGAAGCATCAGGATTCTGTTATGTTAATGATATTGTGCTTGCCATCCTTGAATTACTAAAGTATGTTAATTTATATTGGTACTTTTTTCAGTGATAAAATGTTTTCATTAAAACACAATAAAAGTCTGTGGCTTAAAAAAAATCAGGTAAGCCATAGGTTGAAATAGTTAATGGTGAATTTTCTGGGAATTCATTACAAAACAATGAAGAAATGCAGGAAGTTTGCCCAAATCTTCAATTATTAAGAGTTAGTGTGTGGCCAGGCACTATGGCCGAGGCCTGTAATCCCTACACTTTGGGAGGCTGAGGTGGGTGGATCTCTTGAGCCCAGGAGTTTGAGACCAGGCTGGGCAACATGGCAAAACCCCATCTCTGCCAAGAAAAAAATTAGCCAGATGTGGTGGCATGCATCTGTAGTCCCAACTACCCAGGAGGTTGAGGTGGGAGTATCTGAGCCCAGGAAGTAGAGTCTGCAGGAAGCCATGTTCCTGTCACTACACTCTAGCCTGGGCAACAGTGTGAGATCCTACCTTAAAAAAAGAATTAGAAGTGTATAAAAGGCTGGGTGCCCGTGGCTCACGCCTGTAATCCCAACACTTTGGGAGGCCAAGGTGGGTGGATCATGAGGTCAGGAGTTCAAGACCAGCCTGACCAGCATGGTGAAACCCCATCCTACTAAAAACACAAAAATTAGCCGGGCATGGTGGCACGTGCCTGTAATCCCAGCTACTCAGGAGGCTGACGCAGGAGAGTTGCTTGAACCTGGGAGGCAGAGGTTGCAGTGAGCCAAGATCATATCAGTGTACTCCAGCGTGGGCTACAGAGCAAGACTCTGTCTCAAAAAAAAAAAAAAAAAAAAAAAAAAGAATTAGAAGTGTATGTAAATGTCAAAACTCCCATTAAATATCCTTTTTTAAAAGTAGTTTGGCAGTTTTCATTTTAGTTAGTTTCAACTAATAAAAAATGACAATGACCTTGGAAGTTTATGTTCTAGTATTTTGTAAATTGTAAATTGAAGACAAAAATTTGAAACCAGTATTTAAGGAAATTTGTTTACCTGTTGAGTTAGTCTAACTGCCTAACTTCCATATGTGAATGAGGCTTTGTTCTCTACTGATGGATATAAAATTATCTCTGAGTTGCTGCAGGAGTTATTTTTCCTTAGCTGTGGCTGCAGTTTGAGAGAGAGAGATCTGTAGAGGTACTTATGAATGTGGACATTTGCAATGTTATTTTTTGCCATCAGTTATGACACATCTTAGCAGATTCTACTTTATATTGTACTGAGCTGTTTTTTGCTTGTAGTTATTCCATGCATGCTATCCATAGAGGCTGATTTTTCAGTCACTGAAAATTGATACTGACTCCTCAAATAAACAGTAATTGAGCAGGATCAGTGTAACATCTTGTCAGCTCATCAGGAGCAAAGGAAAATCATTTGCAATCATTTGCCTTGTGTTTTAATTGACTGTTGATGTTGGTTCCAGTGTCTTCAACTCTTTGAGCAAGTTCTTGCCCACTCAGCTAATAGTTTTAAACAACTTTAATTTCTCTGGACACAATTTTTTTGGGTGGTGTAATCAAACATGATTTAATAAATTGACTTGGTGCACAGCTTTCCTTGCTTATCTAACACATGAGCCACTCAGAAACTTTACCTTGATCACAGCCTCATTTCTGTTTTTTAAATTTTGTGAAGAAATTTTGCTATACTATTATACGCTCTTTATATTCTTATGAGAATAGTCTCATGAGTGCTTAGTCTGGAAATATCAATTTACATTGTATTGTTTTATTTAGCACAGCTATGGCATCATTACATAATAAATACAATGCTTTGCCATCTAATAACAAAATCTCACTTCATTGTACTTCAGAAGGATGACATGAGAAGTCCATTTTCCCTTTATTTTGACATGAGTATACACTGGTAACAAAATGTCATGATATGGTGATTCATGTGGCTCCTAAACTGTGTTTGAGTTACAACTGTGTCATTGTTATCTGTGGTGTTCCAAGCACCAGTTTGAAATGATGAGAGTACCACATGTAGCCTCTGTCACAGCTAACCAATTCTGAAGTTCAAATGGAGCCATGGGTAATAAACAATTGAGCATGGCCATCTTTCAGTAAAACTTTTTCTATGGACACTGAAATTTGAATTTTTTAATTGTCACATGTCAGAAAATACTCTTGTTTCGGTTTTGTTTTTAAACCATTTAAAAAATATAAAAACTATTCTTAGTTCAAAGCTGAAAAAAGAGGCAATTGGCCAAATTTGGGCCATGGGCTATAGTTAGCCAATCCCTATTTTATAATATTGAAGATTTATTACAGAGGTGTTTTAATTAAAGTAACAATCTTGAGTATGGTATAATCTTCAGTTTTTCATATATTAGAAACATGTGCTATGTTTTTGAAGCATGTAGAATGGAACAAATTTCACAAAGAGTAAATATGTATTTTTTAACCTACATAGGGCCATAAGTGGGTATTTAAAGGCCTAAGGCTCAAACCTCAGATATTTGAATAGCCTTTTAGGCCGAATTTAAAAGGTGATTAAACATCCTGGAATGCTAGAGCTCAAAAATAGGTTTCCTGAATTTGTGGTGCTTCTTCCCATCTTATAACCTTTAAAGAAAAAAACAAAAACTTATGGATTTGCTTTCAGGTATCATCAGAGAGTCTTATATATTGATATAGATATTCATCATGGTGATGGTGTTGAAGAAGCTTTTTATACAACAGATCGTGTAATGACGGTATCATTCCATAAATATGGGGAATACTTTCCTGGCACAGGAGACTTGAGGGTAAGACTAAATTCTGTCTTAATAAATACTGTGAGACGAACCTAGGAGATCAGTAACCTTATACTTGAAGTAGAATTTTTCCTGAGTTAATAATTTGAAACTTGTATGCAGAATTCAATTACTTCATATGCAGTAACATTTGCTAAAATTCACTGTTGCTAACTAAGCAAAAATTTAGTGAGAACTTAAGGACTGTTTTTTTTTTTTTCCTCAGCTGTTTTCTTTGGTTGAATAAATATTTTTGAATATCCACAAAGCACGAAGCCCTTCTCTTGATGTTCAGTTTGAATCTTCAAAACTACCTGATGGTAGCCTATGTTGCTATTGATTATAAGGATCGGTGGAATAAAATAGACTAGGTCTTTTTAGGTTCTTCTGCTCCTCTCTTTTGTGATTGGTCTTGACTTTTAGTAGGTCTAATTTTAATCTTTTTTTTTTCCTTAAACTTCTAAAATTGGTAATGTATTTACGTAGAGAAAGAATAGTGTAGCCCTGCCTGCCTGTTACATTAAGTGTATTTCTATTTTATTTCTGTTTCTTTTTCCATTTGATGTTATGACTGTGAAAACCACTGGTCAAATCCTATTTCTGTAAGCTCATTGAAGGTTTTTTGCCTCACCACACTTTTTTTGAACCTAACTACACACATGTTGAAATTTATTCAATAATTTAAACAGCTGTTTTTAGTTCAGCCTGGATTATATGGGAGATTTGTCTTATATGGCATTGAACAAAGTTCTAAACTATTTTATTAAGGTTATTTTTCACGTCTATGGTATGTCGTTACAGTTTAGCAACCAGAATTTAAAGAGTTGCCATAAAGTATTCTTAAGCTGTATGGCTTTTCTTTGTTAGACCACAATGTGATCCTTTCTCAGTAAACTCTTTGAGTAAAAGAGTTACCTTAGTAAAACTTTTCCATACTTACAAATGGGTGGGAGGTCAAATGTTTGGTTTGAGTTTAAATTATTTAGCTTTTAAAATTGCAGATTTGTAATTTCAGTTCCTTGCCAGTAAACTCCTTCAATTTATCCTTTTCGCCACCTGGTCATACAGACTAGTGGTTCTCAAACAGTGGACCCTAAACTGAGGAGAAAGCAGACCAGCATCACCTGGGAACTTGTTAGAAATACACATTCTTAGGGCCCAGAAACTGGGTGATTTGAGAATCACTGCTGTAAACCGATAGAATATATTTGTCAGCAACCATTACATCCTAGTGGAAGTCAAGCAAAAGTCTTCTCTGTTTTAAGCTTAAAGAATAAGACAGTATCTTCGCAGTATGATCCTAGTTTATCTCAGAAGTGGAAAATGGAAGCCTCATGTAATTTCTGACAGGTGAATGTCACTATGGTCTCTTCTCAGTTATTATTCATAATTCTTACAGTTTGAAGTTTTTGAAAATATTAGAGAATGCATGTTTTAGAAGGATTTGAGACTGGTTTTCAACATCTCTTTTTCTTAAGATTTTATAGTCGCTGTATTAAATGATGTTTTAAGGATAACATTTGAATATTTTAAGCATGTCCCCATAATTTTGTGAGAGAATTAAAATCAGTCATTACATTATACGTACAGCTGTATTTGGACTTTCTGTGTAACTCACCTGTATCTTTGGATGTTAATTTAAAAAACACTCGCTTTTTCTGCCTGCTAATTCATTCTAATGCTGAAAAGAAGGCTACGCTGAGCTTAGCTCATTGTTGAAACTCTGTTTGCTTTAATTCGAGTAGTCAGTGGAAGAAAGAAAGGTGGCGTAGTAGCAGTTGCAGAATGAGACCTGGAAAAGATAAAGCTTAGTCTAACAAGGGCAGCAGCTCTGAGTTGCCAGCTAGTTAGTGGCAGTTAGGATGAGAAGTGCTGACCAACTTTTCTGCATTCTGAAATCTTAGAGTAAAAATATATTTCGTCTGTGTTTTAACTGTGCAGTAGGAGTGTAAAGATTCACTATACTTTGTCTTTTCCATATTTGTATGGCTTATATTTAGTTACTAAATCTTAATAAAAATTTAGACTGCAAGAAAAATTGGGAGAGGAGGTGTGTAATTTTGCTTGCTTTCCCCTCGTTGGATGATGGGTCTCATAACTCTAATATTGAGGGTAAATTTTGCTTTTGTGAAATTGAACTGAAGCTAAGACCATTCCATGAGAGGTTCAGGAAGAACTTGCACAAGTGCTAGTAATCCTAAAAATTCATGGATCTTCAGACATTATAATTTAACACACATAAGAATTAGGCACCCCACACCCCAGCCAGGCACGGTGGCTCGTGCCTGTGATCCCAGCACTTTGGAAGGCTGAGTCAAGTGGATTACCTGAGGTCAGGAGTTCGAGACCAGCCTGACCAATGTGATGAAACCCTGTCTCTACTAAATACAAAAAAGAATTAGGTGGGCGTGGTGGCATGCACCTGTAGTCCCAGCAACTTGGGAAGCTGAGACAGGACAATTGCTTGAACCGAGGAGGCGATCTTGGCTCACTGGAGTGGAGTGAGGCGAGATCACGCCACTGCACTCCAGCCTGGGTGACAGAGCAGGACTCCATCAAAAAAAAAAAGAAAAAGAGTGGCACGCTCCTAATCCTTTGGTATTGCAGTTAAAATACTAGTTTGTAGTAATATCTGTACTATACAGTATCTTCTAGGAATACATAACACACACACAAATGCATACGCACACATACAAATGCATAACATATACAAATAAGTATATGTAATACGTGTATATATCATTTAAGAGTATATGTAGCTGGAACCTTTGTGTCTTTTGAGAGAGATTAATGCCTGGAGTGATACTCATTCAACCAGTAGAAACAAAATTTATTTGAAGTCCAATTAAAGAACAACTCTGATGCTGGGCGCCATGGCTCACACCTGTAATCCCAGCACTTTGGGAGGCCGAGGTGGGCGGATCATCTGAGGTCCAGGAGTTTGAGACCAGCCTGACAAACATGGAGAAACCCTGTCTCTACTAAAAATACAAAATTAGTTGGGCATGGTGGCGCACGCCTGTAATCCCAGCTGTTTGGGAGGCTGAGGCAGGAGAATTGCTTGAACCTGGGAGGCAGAGGTTGCAGTGAGCCAAGATCGTGCCATTGCACCTCTAGCCTGGGCAGCAAGAGCAAAACTCCATCTCAAAAAAAAAAAAGAACAAATCTGGTGCTTTAGTTGGTAGCTGTTAAATCTTCGAGAAAGTCTGGGTCGTTCTTTCATCATAAGTAAACTCATACCAACAGATTGTGAACCACAAGAAGGATTCTGCGGATGATTGTCCTGCAGGGTTTTTTGGCTTCATTTATTTTCCACAGGTTTACTCATAAAGTTGCCTTGCCATCTTACATATTCTGCTTATGATGGATTTTCTGGTTTAAGGTAATAATGTAATTTCATTGCCTTTAACTGCTTGTGTTAAATTTCTTTTCTCTCAAAAATAATCACTACAGATTAATTGAAAATGGTTCTTGTGTGCTTTACAATCAGTTTATAAATATTGGAGCATATACTTATTTGTTCTTTATTATTTCCTTTCTCAATTTGATTGTTCCGGTCTCAACTTCTAAGATGAATTCAAAATTGGATCCTTAATAGTCTTAGTCTTTTCAAAATGTAGTAAGCAAATGTCAAACTTTTTGTTATAGAATATTCTCTAAGATCTGTTTATGTATTTTAGGATATTGGTGCTGGAAAAGGCAAATACTATGCTGTCAATTTTCCAATGAGAGATGGTATAGATGATGAGTCATATGGGCAGATATTTAAGCCTGTAAGTATTGTTTTCAAAATTGGAATGGAATTTCAGAATGTTATTGGAGATGCTAACATTTGTTATCTTGTGTGTAGATTATCTCAAAGGTGATGGAGATGTATCAACCTAGTGCTGTGGTATTACAGTGTGGTGCAGACTCATTATCTGGTGATAGACTGGGTTGTTTCAATCTAACAGTGAAAGGTAAGCAATTCAAAGGGTGGTATTCCCAGAAAAAAAATGGTTTTTCTTCCACCTAAGAACTTCCCATAAAAGTTCTCATTGTAATTTCTTGCCTGCTGTTTTAACACTATACTCTGCATTTTTCCTGGGGTTTTGTCTGTTGTATATATGACTAGAGTTATTCTTGTTACATTGTGGCAGATTTATATGTACATTTGTATATGACTAGTTTTTTAGTTTATTGTAGTTTGAACCCAAGGCAGCTATTTTCGAATGTTTTTGTTGACTCAGTGTCAATAAAACAGTGCATACTTTATTACTTAATTGGATTATTCTCATTAAGGAAGAAGAGGGTTTAGCTCTCCTCACCACTTTGCCCACAGCATACTTGTAACCCTTCCCACATCTCTATTTTTTACAAATCAGAATTTGGTTGTGACATTTAGTGTTTACAGCAGCATCTTTAAACACTTTTCAGCTTATCTAAGTTTTCTTTGCCGAATAATTGTTCCTAAGTTTCACATTTGCTTAGTTTTCTCTCCACTTATTGCTAAACTACTGGTGTCTCAGTATCTCCATATGTTCAGATACATTGAGTATTCTGTCACTTTTACCTTCTTGAAAAACAGCCTTCTCATCTGTTCATGTTTGGATGACTGTCTTTGGTAGACCTGGCGGGACATATAGCTGTTCTCTGCTTTTTTTCTGTTGTATTGGTTCTCCCTGGTGGCTCTATTCTCTGTCGTTAATTTTTTTCTCATGTTTTCGTGGAGCGCCTTCTCAAGTAGCTTCCTGATAAAAAGTGTGTGGGAGATTAGGAGTGCTGCAGTACATACTAAATTTTGATCACGTGTTGAAGTCAGCATATGATGGAAGTCTAGGCCAAAGCAAAATATCACCATTCTGGAATGAACTTCTAGGGTGTAAGAATAAATCTGAAATTTAATAAGATCTTAAAATTTATTTGTTGGTTAGAAATGATTTTTATCATGAGTGTTTGTGTATGATTTTAGAGGTTTTTTTCCATGTGAACTTTTAGGTAGCAAGTTGATACTCTGCTTTGTATTCTCTAAGATGTAGAGAATTCTCAGATAGAACTTTCTCCAGAACAACTGCTGGTCTTAATGGAATTGGATAACTAAATACAGATATTAAAAGCTTCTTTACTTAATGTTACAATTGCTACTATACCAGCTGTATTAGAATTATGGTATAATCTGTTATTCTACATTAAGTTAAATGATATTAAATTAATTGTCCCTTTGTAGGTCAGCAGTGGTTGAACAGCATGTAACTTAATGTGTTAATAACCATCTTTTGCCTCAAAATGTTTATAAACTTTCTTTTTTTTTTTTTTTTTTTTTTTTTTATGAGACGGAGTCTCGCTCTGCCGCCCAGGCTGGAGTGCAGTGGCTGGATCTCAGCTCACTGCAAGCTCCGCCTCCCGGGTTTACGCCATTCTCCTGCCTCAGTCTCCCGAGTAGCTGGGACTACAGGCGCCCACCACCTCGCCCGGCTAGTTTTTTGTATTTTTCAGTAGAGACGGGGTTTCCCCGTGTTAGCCAGGATGGTCTCGATCTCCTGACCTCGTGATCCGCCTGTCTCAGCCTCCCAAAGTGCTGGGAGTACAGGCTTGAGCCACCGCGCCCGGCCTATAAACTTTCTAAAACAATCTACCTGATGTACTCTTAAGAGTGTGTATTAACTATCAGTTTTCCTGTTAGACATGAAAGTCCTTAATGTTTTTGTACTTAATAGTTTTTATAATCATTTCACTCTTAGAGAAAAATTAACGTTGTATTTCAGCTAATAGTGTTTCAGTTGTATAAAGCATGTAAGGATATTTGTAATTCCCAAGTCTTAAACTTCATTCTGAGTTTCTCTACTGCCAGCTTTGATTCAGCTTTTTCTTTTTTTTTTTTTTTTTTTTGAGACGGAGTCTCGCTCTGTCGCCCAGGCTGGAGTGCAGTGGCGCGATCTCGGCTCACTGCAAGCTCCGCCTCCTGGGTTTACGCCATTCTCCTGCCTCAGCCTCCTGAGTAGCTGGGACTACAGGCGCCCGCCACCGCGCCCGGCTAATTTTTTGTATTTTTAGTACAGACGGGGTTTCACCGTGGTCTCGATCTCCTGACCTTGTGATCTGCCCGCCTCGGCCTCCCAAAGTGCTGGGATTACAGGCGTGAGCCACCGCGCCCGGCCTGATTCAGCTTTTTCAGATCTGCTGAAGTTAGTTATCTCTTGTCCATCTCCTTGCTCCCATCAGCTATGTTCTTGCTCTTGTATTCTCTCCCATTCTTCATTTTTCTGAATTTTGGCCTTTAAAAAAATCCCTTTCCAGTCATCTTTGTCGAGTTTTGGAATGAAGGAAAAGTAAACATCTCTTTGTTTAGCCAGCTGTCTTGACTTGGAAGCCTGTAAGTTAACTTTTTGTATGTTTGTTTTGTCTTTAAAAATATCCAAATGGTTTTTATCTGTTATAAGAAACTTTTCTAGTAGCAGTAATAAAAATTGGGTGCTAGAATTATGTAAATCACATAGGGCAACTATTGAAGAATGCTTAATGAAAATTCCCACAGTATACAGTTACATGAAGAGAACGGATAAACTTTGTAAAATTAACTCTGAATTGGAAAGAAATATAGAAAAACGATTTTCTTCTTTAAAGATTGAGTTATGTGCCTAACTGGTAATATTCCTCAAGGAGAACTTACTGGTAACTTATAAATGATTATTGAATTAAGACATGTATCCACAGAAAATATTTACTTTTATGTTAGGTTTACTATTAATATTATATTTAAATTTTTACACATAGAAGTTGAAGAAGTTTTTGAAAATAGTAATAGATATTTTTAACTCTTAAGTTATGAAAATTACTCAGTACCACTACCTGAAGTTAACTCAGGGTTAAACTATGTTGTTTAGCTTTCCGTAATTATTTTACACATGTCCATAAGGAAAGAAGTGGTAATAAAAATTAATTTAGATTATACATAATGTTTTATTGTAACCTGATTAATTTCACCATGTTAACCCTACATGAACATCTTTCTGTGTTAATAAAATAGGTGTATGTTCATATTATAGTCTTAATATAATTGTGTACTTGACTTCCATCAGGGACACTTTTAAAAAGTGTTTAAATAAAAGTGTTTTAAAAAGTGTAAAATAGTGTTTAAAAACTTTTAAATAGCTAGTTAATCTTAATTTTTTAATGTATTATTGTGTGAAACGTGTTTGGAAAGGAGTTTTAGACTCGAACTTTTTTACATTTTTATTTGTTTTTTAAATATTTGGAAAACCATTTTGGTTGAATAACATTTGCACTTACTATCTTTTTAAAATTTATTTTTCAAACTGTTGCAGTATGCAGATTTTGTTGTTACCCAAATCTTCTTGTCTTAGGTCATGCTAAATGTGTAGAAGTTGTAAAAACTTTTAACTTACCATTACTGATGCTTGGTGGAGGTGGATACACAATCCGTAATGTTGCTCGATGTTGGACATATGAGACTGCAGTTGCCCTTGATTGTGAGATTCCCAATGGTAAGTGTTCTTATTATGATATCTTTATTGTATGAACTGTCAGTACAGATGCTCCTCCACTTATGTTGCAATTAGGTCCTGATAAACCCATCATAAGTTGAAAGTATGATAAGTAGAAGATTGATACAACACACCTAACCTACCATACATGACTTAGCCCAGCCTACTTTGAACATGCTCAGAACAGTTAGGTTAGGCTACAGTTGGACAAAATAATCTAATACTGAGCCTGTTTTGTTAAAAAAAAATGTTGAATATCTCATGTAATTTATTGAATACAAGACATTGAAGTTGTGACAAAAAAGCCAGAAAACTGTAAGTCAAGCCGTTGAAAGTCAGAGACTGTATATCAAAATGGATGGATGGATGATTAGAGTAAGTGCCATTCTTTATAAATAGGAGAACATTCACTTTATGTTCACTTTTAAACCTTTTCTTTGGAACTATTTCACCACCTAAATCTGGATTCTGTGCATGGATTTTTGTGAAAACTCAGCTTGTAATGTGTAACTCTATTTTATTGTTTTCAATAGAGTTGCCGTATAATGATTACTTTGAGTATTTTGGACCAGACTTCAAACTGCATATTAGTCCTTCAAACATGACAAACCAGAACACTCCAGAATATATGGAAAAGATAAAGTAAGAAATCGTTGAATTGTTTTGATAAACATTTTATCTTGACAAAGATTTAGGATGCTTTAGAGGGCCAAGTATGATGGGTCCTTTTAACTTTATTAGACATTTCTCTTGTTTCTTTCTAAAGGATTTGAAACATTAAGTTACTGATTATTATTATTATTATTTTTTTTAATTTAAAATTTTTTTGTCAGGATGGGTGTCTCGAACTTCTGGCTTCATGTGATCCTGTCACCTCTGCCTCAAAAGTGCTGAGCTTACCGGCATGAGCCACCGTGTTCAGCCAGTTAATTTCTTCAGTTAATGGAAATAATATTTTTTTATTAGTTGAAAAGTATTTGAAAATTGCAAGGCACACTATAAGTTATTTTCATTGTCTGAAACATTTTGTTAAGGCTTTGTCTCCACAAGCAAAGTAGAGACATTATAGTACATAGCATGGGTTTGAGTCACCTCTGTACCACAAACAAGCTGTATGATGTTTGATAAGTTCACCTGCCTTTGTGCTTGTGTTTTCCC
Organism: Macaca mulatta; assembly: GCF_049350105.2. Lineage (NCBI taxonomy): Eukaryota > Metazoa > Chordata > Mammalia > Primates > Cercopithecidae > Macaca > Macaca mulatta. Next base: position 19,013,804 of record NC_133409.1, on the reverse strand, counting down.
CTCATTGAAATGGGGGACTAAAATAATGCCTCCTTGGTCAGTCAAGGTGGCTCATGCTTATAAACCTTAATGCTTTGGAAGTCAAAGATGGGAGGATAGCTTTAGACCAGGAGTTTGTGACCAGCCTGGGCAGTATAGTGAGACCTTGTCTGCAAAAAATTTAAAAATTTGCCAGGTATGGTGGCGTACAGTTGTTGTCCTAATGCAGAGGCTGAGGCAGGAGGATTGCCAGGAGTTTGAGGCTACAGTGAGGAGTTTGAGGCTGCAGTGAGCTATGATCTTGCCACTGCACTCTAGTCTGGGCAACAGAGAGAGACCTTTTAATTTATAGGCTTAGCTAGACCAAAGATGAAATTTTTTGCTAAATATTTTCTCTTGCATGTAAGAACTGCAAAGAAATTGAATTTTGTCTAATAAACTTTGCGTGTGTAATTTAGACAGCGTTTATTTGAAAATTTGCGCATGTTACCTCATGCACCTGGTGTCCAGATGCAAGCTATTCCAGAAGATGCTGTTCATGAAGACAGTGGAGATGAAGATGGAGAAGATCCAGACAAGAGAATTTCTAGTAAGATAATGCCTTTATTTTTCCAGTTTGTCAAAATGATACTTCAAATTGAAGGTTTTAGTGGCCTAAGAACTTCACTGTTAAGTCATGTTCACGAGCACACTATTATTATTGTCATTTTTGCCACTTTCAGAGATTTACCTTCCTGATCTCAAAACCTGATTTGGGTGTCAGCAGTTTCAGTTTGTATGGCTGGATATACATACATGATTGAAAGTTATCAAAAGCTAGCCACTTCAGTATATTTGGCAATTAATAAGACATCTCATTTATCTGAAGTAGGGTGAACCAAATAACTAAACATCTGTTTGATTTTGCAACTTCTCATTACACTTAATATGATGGTTAGATTGTAGCATAATGGTACATGTAGGGCATAGACTGTCTTAACATATTTGGTATTGGTACTTTTTTTGGTCTACTTCACCTCTCAGCTCTGAAATAAAATGCTACTTTTTAAGTAATGATATTATTCCTATCCCCATTAGAAAAACACACTTTTTTCCTTCAGAGTTTCAGCATTTTTAAAAGAAAAAGAAATTCCCCCAATTTTTATTATGTGTTTTCGAGCCATTTCTTCATACTTGAAAGCAAAGTTTTCAATATTAAGTAAACCATTCATTCCATTCAAATTTTAAAATCATTAGGCATCTGTTATCCTTTACCTTTAAATGTGGTAACTGCTGGTGCGTTTGTATGAGTATGCTATAATGATTATAAAACCTATGACTCTTTTTGTCAAAATTTATTAAAATCTTTTGTGCAGTTCGAGCATCAGACAAGCGGATAGCTTGTGATGAAGAATTCTCAGATTCTGAGGATGAAGGAGAAGGAGGTCGAAGAAATGTGGCTGATCATAAGAAAGGAGCAAAGAAAGCTAGAATTGAAGAAGATAAGAAAGAAACAGAGGACAAAAAAGCAGGTCAGATTTGTTTCTTGGTAGTTGTTTTAATTGTAAATTTTAAAAATTGAGCTACATTGTAATGTTTATGGGATCCTAAAGTCAGTTTCACAAGTATCAAAGGAGGAAGTATGCTAGGTAGATGACTCTTTTTTCTTACATGTAAGTGGTGCTTAGCTCTTAAAGCTTTTATATAAATGTTATTGTTCCTGTTTGCTTTAATAATATAGGAAACTTTATCTTCTTGATAACGTGGGTTTAAAATAGTAAACATTGTACTGTGATAGAGATTGGGTAAGAAAGAGGACAAAGTAATTATGAATCTATTTGTAATGCATGGTCAGAACTGAACTTCTAAGGTAATTTTTAACTACCTAAAGCTTATTTAATGGGAGAAAACACAAAGAAGAGTTACATACCCTTAGACTAGTTTTGCCATTTTGAAAAAGGTCAAATAATGGATTTTGTTCAGAAATTGAAGAAAACATTAAAAGCTCTGAGGAAAGCTAGGAGGGGATTTGGGATGTGGGTTAGGAAGGAGTTAATACATTGATACATTGCCTTACCTTAAAACGCTGTGTTAGCTTTAGGCAATTGAATTTGCTACCTGAATCTGTTACCTTTCATCTGACTTCCCAGAACACTTACACATGCCTTTGCCATTTTATTTAACACATATTATAGCACCTCACAGGATTTTGTCTCCCTGCTAGATTGAGCTGCTCATGGCTAGGGAACACAATATCTTAAATACTTGTATTCTCAGCGCTTGATGCATTTCCTAATGCAGGTAATGGTGATGAGCACACGTTTTAGTTAACCTGTTAATTTTTATCCTGTAGCATGTGAAAAACTGATTTAGAGGTACTGATCCAATTTTTCCTATATCTATCAAATTGAAGTTATGTGAATAAGCTGGCTCTTTTTTTTTTTTTTTTTAACTAGAGAGTTCGTAATTTGTAACATCTGACACATCTAGTTCTATTCTTTTCCTTGTGAATTCACTCCTCAATAGGCTACATACAGTTCTCTATCTACCATTTTATAATTTTAACTTCGCAGTGTATTATAATGATGGCTTCAGTCTATATTTGTATACTGATTGACATCCAAAAATTCAAGCCATGACTGAGGTAAGGACTTGACTTTAGCTGTAGGATTTTTCTAACTTTTTTTCTTTTCTTTCATTTTCACTATGTCGTCGTCTTGTCTATTTTTTGGTGTTCTCATTTTTAAAAGCTTTATCTTTTCTGTGCTTAAAAAATAAACCCTCTATTTGGTGATGGGGCTCTTCTGATAGGGCCTTGCAGTTGTTAAACTTCTTCAGCCTACAGAAAAATGAAATACACTTTTTAAATCTATAGGTCAAAACCTAGAGTTAGGGCCACCTTTTCTCTTCCTCCCCACCCCAATCCAGTGACTGTTCATAGCTTGTACTGCCATCGTTTAGGAAACACCCAACACAAAGCTTATTTAGACCCTAATTCATTAATAATAAGATTGCATGATACTTTTTTATATTTTAAAAATAAAGTATATTTTGAAATAATATATATACATTTTATATTTCAAAATAGGTTTTAATCTTTTCCCAATCTTTATTTTTAGACGTTAAGGAAGAAGATAAATCCAAGGACAACAGTGGTGAAAAAACAGATACCAAAGGGTAAATGATGTTCCTTATTGAGTACTTTTTACATACTATAAAAATGCTAAACATGTTTATTGGTGTGTGTGTGTACACACTTCAGAAATACTAGACTGAACCTTAGAACATCATTATGAGGTGCTCTGAATTTTAGTTTGTATTGGTACATAAGACAACATATGCCATCTTACCTATTGGTTTATCAATATAAACTAAGTCAGTTTGTATTTTTATACATCATTTATCTGAGATCCTTTTTTGCTATTGTCTTTTATATGTGCACTTAATGGTTTTCATGGTGTTCTTATTTCTGTGTACATGATTTTTTTAGTGTTGTGAGATAGGTACGTTTAAGAAACAATTTTAAGTAAAAACAGTTGAGGATTTTATTGTCAGAAAGCATGTAAAAGTTCGAGCATACATAATTTTGTGCCAGCCTTTACAGGATAACTTGGAATGATTATAAAATCACTAGAAAGATTAAGGCATTAATTATCCAGAAACACTTAAGACATTATCAATTAATGTGTTTGTTAGCATGAGCCTACAGGACCTGATCAATAGAGTAGGTCAGTGCATTGAAATCGAGATTGTGCCATTGTTAATATTTCACATTGCCTCTTTTAACAGAACCAAATCAGAACAGCTCAGCAACCCCTGAATTTGACAGTCTCACCAATTTCAGAAAATCATTAAAAAGAAAATATTGAAAGGAAAATGTTTTCTTTTTGAAGACTTCTGGCTTCATTTTATACTACTTTGGCATGGACTGTATTTATTTTCAAATGGCTTTTTCGTTTTTGTTTTTCTTGGCAAGTTTTATTGTGAGTTTTTCTAATTATGAAGCAAAATTTCTTTTCTCCACCATGCTTTATGTGATAGTATTTAAAATTGATGTTATTATGTCAAAAAAACTGATCTATTAAAGAAGTAATTGGCCTTTCTGAGCTGATTTTTCCATCTTTTGTAATTATCTTTATTAAAAAATTGTACTTGGATTGTCTTTTGTCTGTTTATTACTACAATATGAAATCTTGTTTCAACGGCTAATGACATCATTTCTTTAGACTTACAATACACTCTAGATGAAAGATAATAATTACAGCTCGAAAGATATCTTATTTGCTGTTTCTTTGGGAAGAGTATTTATAGTAATTATTATCTATTTTTGCAATAGAAATTCTACCACCTTGCCCTCTATAACTTAGCCAGTTAGTATCAGTGAAGATTAACATCCCATTACAATTTATGAAATAATAATACAGACTCTACAATTGAGATGTAGGAGTTCTTTGAGCTGACCCAAAGATCCTCAAAAATTGAAATGGAAATTCTGAATTGAAAGAAGAAACGGACCAGAACTTGTGTTGACCATACTTGCCTGTTTAGTATGTTGCTGGGTTATAATGGAACCTGCTATTCAGACAAAACCTGTTTCTTTTACTGCATTTACATGGCATCCAGATTCCGTTATTAGTTACATGACATCCAGGTTTCTAAGTCAAGGAAGTAAACACAAATGATTTATCATTCAACAACTACTTACTGTGTGTCTGCCCATTTTAAGACTGGGAGTGTAACTGAATAATGGAAAAATGCTTTCACTCAGAGCTTACATTCTAGTGCCAGGAAGCAGACAAATGAGGGTAATTCCTGCTACTAAGATGTGCAAAGAAGACAAAACATTTTAGGAACTTGCCAAAATCAGTAAAATCTCCTTTTTTGTCAGGCCCAAATTGATTCTTTTGAGATAAAATATTAAGAGAGAAAATATTTCTCTACAGCTCTGTTAAATATTTCAGACATTCACAATAGCACGTGGACTTTTGTAATGAACAGCTGTGCACCCACCCAGATTTAACAAATATTTTACTTTTGCTATATTTGCTTCAGTGTTTTTTTCTTAAAATACACCTAAATTGAAGCTCTCTTCGTGTACTTTTGTCATTCGTAATCCCAGCCTTAAGAAGTAATCACTATTGTGATTATTTTATCCATGTTTTTGTGCATGTTTTACCCATGTTTTTGTACTTTAGCTACATATTTGTTATCAACCTGTAAACCTTTATGACATTAGGAACTAAGGAACTTAGTCCCTTGGTTAGGAGGATAGTTAAATGTATTTAGTGTTGGTGAAACAGATGGTATTACATTTAGACAATTCTGTAACTTTCGTTTTTTTCTTTTTATTATTTTTCCATAGCTTATTGGGGTACAGATGGTGTTTGGTTACATGAGTAAGTTCCTTAGTGGTGATTTGTGGGATTTTGGTGCACCCATCACCCGAGCACTGCACCCTATTTGTAGTCTTATCCCTCGCCCTCCTCCCACCGTGCCTCCTGTCCACCATGATGATCCTCAGTTTCAAATAAGAAAATACCATTTCCCAGGCTCCAGATGTTCCGGCATCCTCCCTATGGATCTCCCAGTACCTGCTCACAGGACAGTGGGGGCTGTGGTAGAGTGTCCTAGGAGATCCTGGAGATGGACAGTAAAGATGGGAACTGAGCTCAGTACTCAGGTGCTGGGAGACAAAGGCCCTTTGCTTTTTTCCATCCAATATTCTGATCTACCCCTGTTGAGACATGTTAAGTATAGTTCATTTTGACTGCTATGTATTCCATTGTGTGAACATACTGAAATTGTACACTTTAATACTATACTGAATCTCCTTGGGTGTATTTAAGAGTTTTTGTTTTTCTAAGTAGTTTGTTATATACAACTAACACCTCAAGAGAATTAAAGCAATTTCAGCAAGGTGATTTGGTACAGCATTAATATCCAGAAATCAGTAACAGTGACCAAATCTGTTAGAAGAACAAAGACCCCCATTTGTAATAACAAAAATTTCTAGAAATAATTTGTAAAGACGCTATGGTTCTGGTGTCTAGTAAGGTAAGTGTAACATAGTAGGATGTCAAAATACTCTAATACTTTAAAAAATTCATGTAGGATAAAAATGATATTTGAAATTGGCAAGGACAGACATTATTTTGTAAGTGGAATTAGGATAACAACTGATAACCAAATGGAAAAAAACCCAGGAGTTTTCTGCCCTCCACTAGAAGATTTAAAGAGGAAAAGATAAAACTACCAAAAACCTAAACTCTTAAAGCAAATGGATTGGAGAAGGCCTAAGTGTGACACCAAACTCAACTGTAAAAGAAATGATATATTTGATAACAAAAATTAATTCAGTGGACCAACAAAAACTTTGAAGCCAAGTCAAGAAAAATGACAAGAGACAGTGGGAGGCAGATTTGTAACACATCCCAGGTCAAAAGGCTCATATGTAAAGATAGTAGAGGAACAATGTATAAGGATGTGAACTGGGAAACAGTTTGTAAATATGAAAAGATCTTTAACCTCAGTAAATAAAAAGCTATAGAGAGACTGACTTTTTAACCTCGTTTTTAAAACATATTTTGTTTATTTATTTATTTTGAGACAGTCTGACTCTGTCACCCAGGCTGGTGTGCAGTGGCGCAGTCTCGGCTCACTGCAACCTCCACCTCCTGGGTTGAAACCATTCTCCTGCCTCAGCCTACTGAGTAGCTGGGATTACAGGCGCCTGCCACCATGCCTGGCTAATTTTTTTGTGTCTTTAGTACAGGATTTCACTGTGTTGGCCAGGCTGGTCTCGAACTCCTGACCTCGTGATCCACCCGCCTTGGCCTCCCAAAGTGCTGGGATTACAGGCGTGAGCTGCTGTGCCTGGCCATTTATTTTTTTTAGAGAAAGGATCTTGGTCACCCAGGATGGAGTGTGGTAGCATGATCGTATCTCACTACATCTTAGAACTTCTGGGCTCAGGGTATTCTCCCACCTCAGCCTCCCAAGTAGCTGGGACTACAAGTGTGCACCATCACACCTAGCTGATTTTTAAATTTTGTTTTGGAGAGACGGTGTTTCCCTGTGTTGTCCAGGCTGGTCACAAACTCCTAGGCTCAAGCGATTCTCCTGACTCAGGCATAAGCCACTGTACCTGACCTAAACCTATCATGTTACAGAGTTAGAAAGCAACTATTGGCAAGTGTTTGAGGAAACTCATGTCAGGTTTAGTAAACTAAGACATTAACTCAAAAGTTATTTAATTCATTTAATGAAGGTGCCACATTGTCTCAGTTGTCTGTGGCATGGGTGGACACTGTTCTAAGTCAGCATTGGTACTCTAAGCTAGTTATATCATATCTAAGCTTTGCCCTTCTACCAGAGCTACTAGCATTCTGTCAGTGGGTGATTATTTGAAGTTTTTACATTGAAGTTAGTCACCTGCATCTTCTGTTTTTTTATGGTTTTGATATAGCAATACTGCTGAAGTTTTTTGATAACTGGGATTGGTAATATTTGTTATTCACATTGTGATATAAATGATAGGGGCTTTTGAAAACAAGTAGTAATCATTTCAATAACTTAGGGTCTCTTCACTATAATCTTAGGAAAATTACTAACTTCTGTGCCTCAGTTGCTTTGTAACTTAAAATGAGGAAAATAATAGTCCCTGCTTCATAGGTTTGTTGTGAGGATTGAGTTAATAACATAGTTAATGCTCAGTAAGGGTTAGCTGCTTTTTTTTTTTTTTTTGGTCTTTTTTTTTTTTTTTTTTTTTCTCAAACAGAGCTCACTGTGTTGCCCAGGTTGGAGTGCAGTGGCATGATCTCAGCTCACTGCAACCTCTGCTTCCTAGGTTCAGGTGATTCTCATGCCTTAGTCTCCCAAGCAGCTGGGATTACAAGCGTGCACCATCATACCTGGCTAGTTTTTGTATGTTTAGTAGAGACGGGTTCCCATCATATTGGCCAGGCTGGTCTTGAACTCCTTACCTCAAATGATCCACCCGCCTCGGCCCCACAAAGTGCTGGGATTACAGGCATGAGCCACCGCGCCTGGCTTGCTGTTGTTATGAGGTAAAGGTAGGTAGTTGGGTAAGAGTGGTGCCAGGGGAAGTTCTAAATTTTCGAGTGTTCCTTTAGATGCCAGATGGGTTGTATCTGAGCCTTTTCTTGCAGTTTGAGGCCTACTAGCGTCAGACTGCTAGGTCGTGGTGGATAGAGAAGCAATCTTTTTGAGACCTGATTTTAGCAAGGATACAAATAATATTTGACAACTTTGGGGGGATTTAATGCCTCTGTAATGTACTCAAGGATAATCTCAAGAAAAATGGTATTAAATAGATTAAAGAAATATAGAACTATCTTATTATTATTATTGGCTATTTACGTGAGCAATGTGGAGAAATGTTCAGGATCACAGCATTTAGCAATTTCTCAATTGCTGCATTTCCTCACTCTACCACAAGATGGCAGATACTGCATTTAAAAATTTTTCTGTGTGTTTTACAGTCACTTGGTGGCCCATGTAACAAGCAGAGCAACATGTATTAACAGGTTCTTTTTGAATGCAATATTGGATTAAAAACTATTTGAATTAAACTACAGTTAAGTATACTGTTTAAGGTTTTTCTATAAGAATTATAACACTAATTTCTAAGTTTTACATCTGCAAAACACAGTAGAGTATATCTGGTAGTCATTGACTAATTGTGACTTTGCTGATCAGACAAAATGGAACTAATATTAGAGCCAGAATAATTTCTATTTTGACTGGTGGTAAGAATCGGTTAGTATACAGAATGGGAAATAATTGAAATTTATTTCTAGGAATTATAGCTTAAAACAGTGAATATTCAGGGGCATTGGGTGCTTGTTCCACGACTACTGTTTACTAAACTAAGTACCTAACTCCTTTGGTCTTTGAACACTGCAGAGTTATGATTAGGATTATTATGAAAAATTCTTTTTTAGTAGAATAAACAGCCGGTTAAGGACAGAAGACACCTTGATTAGATTCTGTTATTTGCTCTTTTTATTAAGGTTGTTTTACTCTAAATGTTAAAGAAATGTATAATATTTCTAAAGTAAAATGAGTAGCAGGATTCTGAATAGGAAATTTTTTTGGCCAGACCCATTTTGCAACCAGTGGTTTATACTTAGGAGTGAGTTGAACAAAGAAGCTCTAATCTGTTTTTGTGTTGTGGATTTTTGATTCTATTGATAAATCAGTAGCTTCCAGCTTCTCTCGTATCCTCTACTAGTCATCTTTTTGGTTTCTTCAGAAATAAACATCCAGGGTCACTTCCATGCACTTGCCACATACTTAATAGGATGGTGTACAGGTTAAACTTTTAAAGGGAAGTACAGACAGGCAATTCCTAAAGTAAAAGAGAACACAGTATCAAAACTGGTTGTACTTAACAAATACCAACAAAAAGTCATTACACTTCTGGCAACAAATAATGTTTGATTTAAAAGGCCAAGAATTTCCCCTTTTGCTTTTATTTTTTTAGTATGCTATGTCCTTAGGTGAGAAATGCACTTCAAAAATTTTCTTATTCTGAAGTCTAGCCAGAAGGTTTGAAGTTGTGTTGCCTTTGACTAGACTAGGTGAAATTAAGGTGCTCAAGAGGGCACTGTTGTGCCCTGTTGTGCCCGTGGTAGATAATAGCCCTCCAAGCGTAAGGATGGGAGATCTGTTCACCAGTATTTCCAAAGTCATATTCTTAAAAAGGCTAGATTTCTAATTTTCATAGAATCTAGGTATGTTCTTTTCAACTCAGCATCTGATAAGAAAGTTTGGGCAAGTAGATGTGAAAAATTTACTCTAAATACCATTTTCCAGGAAAGAATATAATTCAAAGTCCAAATTATTACTAGCTGTCATCTTCCCCAACAATCACATAAGCATTGTTATTGTCACACACATTTATTTGTATAATTCAGTGTTCATATGTAATAGGCTTAGGCATAATTCCTGTGCTATTTCCTTTTGATGCCAAACACCCTTTTGTGATCTGTTTTGTCTGAAATCCAAATTAATATGTCTTAAAGTAAATGACAAAGCACTGGGCTTTCTTAACGTAATGACTCTTCTGCCATCCTATTTCTAGAGTTAGGCAGAAAATTCTGTAAATCTATCTTATTTCCAGTCTGTTTGCGACTTTGGTGGGCAATAAATCTGTAGATTTATCTGGGTACAGAAAAACACATCTGTACCCCAATAGGTAAGTAAGGTAAACAAGCCTCGTCTTAAATTGTTTGTGCTTCTGACCTGACCTCAAAACACCATCGTCATCTAGAGCAGCAACATGTAAAGAACAATGCACTGGAAGTCGCATATACGGGTCTAGCACCAGCCTTTACATTATACAACTTTGCTTTGGGCAAGTCATTTAAATTTCTGTGCTTCAGTTTACTAAATCTATGAAACTGACTAGGTAACAGCTGACATGCTTTTCCACCACTCCCTGTTTTTTACTTGTGTCTGATGTCACAAATTGATCATTCCTTTCTGGCCTTGAGATCCATATCAACCCAGATAGCCATTAACCCAGATAGTAAGAGTTGGCATTAAAGATAAAATGTTTTTGCCTTTCCTGTCCTGCAAGCTCTTTAAAGTCCAAAATATATATGCCTTTATGTCTTTATGTATAATAGGTGTGCAATATCTTTCTTGGTTGTTGAATAGGATAGGCTTATTAGACATTCCTTTTAATGTCAACTTTTTTTCTCATATTTAAACATTTGCCCATAGAAATTCATTTTTAAAAAGTTTTAAATCAGTTGATTATACCAAGCATTACTATTAAAAAAAATCAAAGTCAGAGACCATGTAAAGTTAAATATAATCCTTAATAATAACAGGACTGGAATAAGGGATAAAAGAAAGAGAACTCTCTCTATATATATGTACACACACACACACACACACACATATATACACACACGTATATGTGTGTGTGTGTATATACATTCTAGAGAATCCACACTCATGGGTCACTGGATGGCAGAGAAGTCCTCAGAGCATTGCATGGGTATAACTTGTTGAAAATTCACTCTCAAACGTTTGCTGGATATCTGCCCTCTAGAGTGTTAGGGAAAGCTGTTCATGGAAAGTTGTCTCACAGGAGGAACTCTTATCATGAAACTCCCTGAGCTGGTGCAAGGGAAGCTATCTAGTGCTGCCAATCATTATACACAGCAGCGGTCAGATCCTAGAGAACTGGCTGGAGATGTAGGAGTAAGGAGCTAAAGAAGCCATGTGTGTTTCAGGGACCTGATGAGAAGAGCACACCTGAAAGTAGAAAAGAAGCTTCTTCCTCCACTGGCAAAGCAGCTTGACATCATGCCAAGCGGCAAAACAGAAATATTTAAAGGGTTCAACTCCAATACTGCAGTGCAAACAATAGAGGAGATACTTGAAGTTGAGAGGCAATAAAGTGTTAACTAGCCTATTCCCCTTTCCAAAGGACTTTGGTGTTACCTTTTGTGTGCAATGAAATAGTGTGTCCGCTATTATCTCTGGCCTGGGCTTAGCTAGACCTGAGTCTCTTGCTTTGCCCTCCATTCCCTAAAAGTGAATCCATTCTTCCTTCCTGCGCAACTATCAACATCTTTCCGAGCCATTATCACCGCTATTCTGAGGGTGAATTTGTTGACTTTTACCATAAAGAACAGAGGGAACTCTAAAACAAAATGTGATTTTGAACAGTGAAGTCAGATGCTATTCAGGCAAACTGTGTGTACTTATTCTCAGGGAGGTTATATAGGGCAATATAAAGACCATTGAAACTAGGCTCCATCACTTATTTGTGACCTTGGATAAGTTTCCTACACCTCGGTTTCCTCATCTGTAAAACGGTGAAAATATCAACTTCAGATAGCTATGAAGTTAAATGAGATATGAGTTTATCTCTGATCTTTCCCAAAGCTTCACTAGTATATTAAAAGGAGGTAAAAATCCAGAAGGAAAATGGAAGAGGAAACCACAGCAGAGAAGGGAAATGACCATTTAGGAAAGTTAACCAGCAAGTGGTGACTAAAACCACCTGCAAAGGGAAAAGCTAGGGAGCAATCGGTTCCCAGGCCAGAGCTCCAGAAAGGTCTAGAAATGTGAGGCATCATAGAAAACCAGTGCAGACTGGAGTTGAAAATAGGAAGACTGACTCATGTCATTAAGAGGAGTATTTAGACCCCTGGATACTCTCCCCTACACTGAGAAGCCTAAGGAGCACCCTCCTCCACACTAATAAAAAGGTGTACCCTCTGCTGAAGTTGAATCAGATTGGCTCTAGACTCAGAGACACAGGAAATGAGGCATCACACTGAGAAAAATAATAGTCTTCATGTTGAACTGTGACACCCCATTGAATCTCAATATGGATCTCTTTGTGTTTATCCTTGGATTTTGTTGCTCCTTAGATTTGTAGATTCACGTATTTCATCAAATTTGAGAAGTTCTTAGAAAAGATCAACAAAATTGACAAACCACTAGGCTAAGAAAAAGATTATGTAAATAACTAAAATCAGAAATGGAAATGGAGATATTACTGCCAACATTACTGAAATAAAGATTATGAGTACTATGAAGAATTGTATACCAACAATTCAATAGCCTAGATGAAATGGAGAAATTCCTAGAAACACAGAAATTACCAAAACTGGCTCAACAGCAGATGGAAAATTTCTATGGACCTGTAACAAATAACGGGATTAAATCAGTAACCACAAACCTCCCAACGAAGAAAAGTCTGGGACCAAATTCACTGATGATTTCTACCAAACATTTAAAGAATTAACACCAATCCTTTTAAAACTTCTGAAAAATAGAAAGGAATATTCTTAACTATGAAGCTTTCCCGAGACCAAAGGCAGTCAAAAGCACCACAAGAAACAAAAACAAAAGCAAAACCCCAAACACCCCTGCCAAAAAAAAACCTACAGACCAACATCTATTATGAATATAGATGTAAACCCCCAACAAAATACTGGCAAACTGAGCCCAACGGCATGTTAAAAGGATTATAAATCACAACTAAGTTTATCTCAGGAATACAGGATAAGTTAAATATAAGATAATCAATCAATGTAATACCCAGCATTACTAGACCAAAGAAAAAAAAACACACAACCATTTGAAGTGACACAGAAAGGACATTTAATAAAATCCAGCACCCTTTCATGATATATTTTTAAATGCTCAGAAAACTAACAATAAAAGGGAACTTCTTCAACATTATAAGGAACATTTATGAAAAACCCATAATTAACATCCTCAATGGTGAAAAACTGAAGTTTCCCTTAGATCAAGAAAAGAGAAGGATGTTAGCTTTCATCATCACTATCCAACATTGTATTAGAATTAGAGCAGAGCAATTAGACAAGAAAAAGAAATAAAAGTCAATTAAATTGGGAAGAAACAAGTGAAACTATCTTGATTTGCAGATTACACAATCTTATATGTAGAAAATCTCAATCCAAAAGAAAACTACCAAAGTTAATTAATTCAGTAAAGTTGCAGGGTGCAAGATCAGCACATGAAAATCAGTTGGTTACTATATACCTAACAATCTGAAAAGGAAATTAAGAAAACAATTTTGTGTACAATAGTGCTCAAAAGAATAAGATAACTAGAAATAAATCTAACCAAGAGGTGAAAGACTTAATACACTGAAAATTACAAAGCACTGCTGAAAAAAATTAAAGATCTAAAAAAATGGTAAAACCTAAATAATACTAGGCTCATAAATTAGAAGATTTATAATTAAAATGGCAATACAACCCAAAGCAACCTACAGATTCAGTGCAATGCCTGTCAAAATTCCAGTATCAGAAATGGATTAAGATTATAAAGAATACTGTAATATTTGCAGTCTTTCCTAGATAAACCAAAGCTGAGCAAGTTCATCACCACCAGACCTATCTTACAAGAAATACTAAAGGGAGCTCTTCAATCTGAAAGGGGGGGAAAAATCCACTAACACACAAAAATAAAACAATTGAAGATTAAAAAAAAAAACCCACTGATGGAAATTCAGTATATTGACAAACCCAGAATAATACTGTAACTATGGTGTGTAATCCACTCATAACTCTAGTATGAAGCCCAAAGGACAAATCTTTCAAAAATAAAAATAGTTACAGCAACTTAGAAAGAGATATGCAATATAAACATATGTAAATTGAGACAAAGTCAACATTTGGTGGGGGATGAAGTTTACATTTAGAGTTTACATTTTTTTCTTTATTTTTATTTTACTTGTGATCTATGATAAGTTGTCATCTTTAAAAAATAACTGTATATCTATACATTGTTTCTTATAAGTATAATGTAACCACAATATAATATAATCACTAAAAATGAAACCAATAAATTAAAACATACTACCAGAGAAAAATCACTTAACCACAAAGGAAAATAGTAAAAAAAAAAAAAAAAAAGGAAAGGAAAAGAGGAGATAGAAAACAAGCAACTAAATGGCAGAAGTAAGTTCTTATTTATCAATAATAACACTAAATGTAAATATGCTCAGTTCTCCAAATAAAAGGCACAGAGCGGCTCAATGGATAAAGAAACAAGACCTAACTATATGCTGACCACAAGAAGCTCACCTTACCTATAAAGACACAGACTACAAGTAAATGGGTGGAAAAAGATATTCCATGCAGCTGGAAACCAAGAAAGAAGAGGATTAGCTACATGTATATAAGATAAAATAGACCACCAATGAAAGACTGCAAAAAGAGACAAAGAAATTCACTATATAATGATACAGGGATAAATTCAGCAAAAGGATATAACAATTATAAGAATCTATGTGCCCAACACCAGAACTCCCAAGTATTTATAAGCAAGCAATAGATCTAAAGCGAGAGATAGACTGCAATACAATAATAGTAGGGAACTGGCTGGGCGCGGTGGCTCAAGCCTGTAATCCCAGCACTTTGGGAGGCTGAGACGGGCGGATCACTAGGTCAGGAGATCGAGACCATCCTGGCTAACCCAGTGAAACCCCGTCTCTACTAAAAAATACAAAAAACTAGCCGGGCGTGGTGGCGGGCGCCTGTAGTCCCAGCTACTCGGGAGGCTGAGGCAGGAGAATGGTGTGAACTCGGGAGGCGGAGCTTGCTGTGAGCTGAGATCCGGCCACTGTACTCCAGCCTGGGCGAAAGAGCGAGACGCCCTCTCAAAAAAAAAAAGAAAAAAAAAAAAATATATATATATATATATATATATAGTAGGGAACTTTCAAAATCCTCCTCTCAGTAATGGACAGATCATCCAGACAGAAAATCAACAAAGAAACACTAGAGTTAAAATACACGCTAAAATGAATAGACCTAACTGACATTTACAGAACATTTCTTCCAACTGCTGCAGAATACACATTTGTTTTATCAGCAGGTGGAATATTGTGCAGAATAAACCATATCTTAGGCCACAGTACACTTCTCAAAAAATTCAAAAAAGTAGAAATCATATCAATATTTTTTCTGACCACAATGGAATAAAACTAGAAATCAGTAACCAGAGAAACCTTGGAAAATACACAAACAAATGAAAATTAAATTATATACTCTTGTATAACCAAAGGGTGAATAAAGATATTAAGAAAAAAATTAAAAATTTCTTGAAACAAATGAAAATTGAAATGCAACATACCCAAATCTATGGGATACAGCAAAAGCAGTACTAAGAAGGAAGTTTACAATACTTCCCAAAGCAATTTACAAATTCAATGCAATTCCTAGTAAAATACCAATGATACTCCTCACAGAAATAAACAAATCTGAAACTTATATGGAACCATAAAAGATCCCAAATAGCCAAAGCAATCCTTAGCAAAAAGAACAAAGCTGGAAGCATCACATTACCTGACATCAAAATATACTACAAAACTAAAGTAACCAAATCAGCATGGTACTGGCATGAAAACAAACACAGACCAACAGAACAGAATAGAAAATTCAGATATAAACCCATAATTTACTACCAAATAATTTTCAACAAAATTGCCAAGAACATACTACGGGGAAAGGACAGCCTCTTTAATAAACCGTGCTGGGAAAACTAAATAACCATATGCAGAAGAAAGAAACTAGACTCCTATCTCTAATGATTTATAAAAACCAAATCAATATAGATTAAAAAATTAAATCGAGCTGAGCGCAGTGGCTCACGCCTGTAATTCCAGCACTTTGGGAGGCTGAGGTGGGTGGATCACCTGAGGTCAGGAGTTCGAGACCAGTCTGTCTAACATAGTGGAACCCCATCTCTACTAAAAATTAGCTGGGCGTGGTGGTGGCTGCCTATAATCCTAGCTATCAGGGAGGCTGAGGCAGAAGAATCGCTTGAACCCCGGAGGCAGAGGTTGCAGTGAGTCGAGATCACACCATTGCACTCCAGCCTGGGCAATAAGAGTGAAACTCCATCTCAAAAAAAATGAACCTCTCTTCATTCCCTCTTCCCTTCTGATTTGATCTTGACAAATTATATAAATGTATTAAATTATCACATGTACCATGAAATACGTATATTATGTATCAATTTATAAAACATTAAAATATCTTTAAGAAGGTATAGTTTATTAATTATTTTAAATACTTATTATTCCATAAAAGTTATAATGTATATCTATATTCTTGACATGGAAATATATTTACATATATATTAATTAGTGAGGGAAAGCAGATTATATAACAAACATATAATGTGACTACATTGTTGTTCAGGTGATAACAAAAAAACAAATACATACACCGAAAATAAATTTCACAACATTTAATCTATTAATAATACTTCCCCAAATTCTTTGAGCATAGAATTCTTTCTTGTTTTCGCAACTGCTAATAAAATTGGGACCTAGTACCTGCAGAGCAGATTATGAAAGATTTGAGCTTAAATGGTGATCCAGACTCTATATATGTGTATCAACATAAATAGAGTCTAGAGGGTTAACAATCAAAATATTAACAGTGATTTTTTTTCTGTATGATGTGATTAATATGTTTTTAAATTTCTTCTATTTATTTCTCAATTTATCTTCAATGAAAACATAAATTACTTTGATAGTTTCTTAAAACAACTCATTGGCTGCAAAATGTGATTAACTTTCTACCACTGAAATATTGTTAACATTTTCTAATTTCCAGATAAGAGGAAAGTTGGAGATGAACAATTTACACAAAGAAGCAAACTTTGGGATTCTCTGTATTTTTGTCTTTTTTAAATCCAACTAGAATATTGAAGAGATCAAAAAATATAACTATAAAGTACTTGCTGACAGTGTACAACCTGCCTGATGGAGACCTACCACAGAAAAAAGGGAAATATTAGATTACAGACCTGTCTCTTGGAGAGATTCCAGGGGAGTCTAGGGACTGCATGTACTAGCTGGTCAAACTGAATTTCACTCAAGAAAAGCTGAAAAGTCCGTAACAAAGCACTGGATCACCATTTAAGTTCATGTCTCTCATAATCTGCTTTGCAGATACTAGTTCCATGGTATATTAGCAGTTGATAAAACAAGAAAATAGCTCAATGCTCAAAGATTTTGGGGAAGTATTAGATTAAATGTTGACAAGTTCATTTTCAGGAACACCTTCACAGATTGAATGTGCAGGAGTGACTGGTGATCTCTTAAAGTGAGGTATCACGTTCACAGTTCTCTAACCTATTGACCACACAACACTTTTTCTCCACGGAGCACCTCAAAGGACAACACTAGTGACTTCAACTAATGCTAACTAAAGAGCTAGGTAGGTCCAATCAATGAGGTAACCTGCAGAAAGACATCCTAAGGCTGAGCAAATGGCCTGCAAGTGGCAGAAAGGATTCAATGTGGACCAACAGATAATATAAGAATATAAAGTCACAGTACCAACTTCAGTAGTATTCGTTCTTCTCTAAAAATACTTTGTTTTTGAAATGATACATGATTATTGTAAAAAAAAAAAAACAAAAAGTAGTGTAGAAATGTACAAAGAAAAAGTAAAACTCGCCTTGGATGCCATCATAGGTAATTGTTAGTAGAACTCAGAAAACAATTTTAAGGACTTTCTATACCTACTCCATATGTATTTATGTATTCATTTTTACAGGATTACATTCTACACATGGTGTTCTTTAACCTATGGTTTTTTAACGCATTTGTTTTAAAATATTTTCCATGTCAATAAATACAGATCTACCATTCTCTAAAGGTTGCATAGTTTTCCTTTATGTGGATGTGCTATAATTTGCTGAGCATTTAAATCCCCCTTGATGGGCATTTATGGTCTTTCCAATGTATTGACAATGTAATAGTGTCAATTATCCATTCATTGAGACTTTTCCATTGGTTTCCATGGATGAAGGCTTACCTAGATCTCCTCCTAAGTTTTTAAAAATTGATCTTCTTCTTTTGTTTTTCTCTAAATTATGGATGTTCTCCAAGGTTCTGCTATTAGCCTCTAGTGAGTTTGTCTGTTCTCATGGACTCACATATTATTTCTCAGTACATGATTTTAAAACTCGTATCTTTAATCCCAATATGTAGCCCCCCTGGAACCTTTCACATGTGTTCCAGTACTGTATTTCCAACTACATCCTGCACGTATTTACTCGGATAGCCTGCCATCGCTTCAAGCTCAATGTGTTCAATACTAACTTCATGAGCTTTTACTCTAAACTGACTCTCTTTCCCCACTACAATATGGGTGTCAATAACCTAGTTACCTTCCCATCTTTGAGTATCTTTCTCCTTGGTTTCCTGTATTCAGTCCATTATTTATTTATTTTTTCTTTTATAATATCTCTCAAATATGTCCATTTAAAATCATTGAACATCTATTATATACTAGGTGTTATAAACTGAACCTTTTTGTCCCCTCCCATAAAATTCATAAGTTGGAATTTTAATCTCCAATGTGATAGTATTAAGAGGAGCCTTTGGGAGATAATTATGTCATGAGGGTGGAGCCCTCATGAATGAGATTAGTGCCTGTATGAAAGGGACTGCAGATTGCTTTCTTGCCCTTTTTCTGTTAGGTGAAGATACAGTGAGAAGATGACCATGTATAAACCAAGTAGTGGGCACACATCTAACACCAAATCTCTTCATGCTTTTATCTTAGACTTCCTAGCCTTCAGAACTATGAAAAATAATGTTTGTTGTTTAACACAGTCTATGGTGTTCTGTTGTAGCAATTTAAACTGATTAAAACACTAAGCATTTAAAAACTTTTATAATTCAGTCTTTAGAACAATTACATATGCTGATTTCATGCCCATTTTATAAGTAGAGAAAGTGAGGTTTAAGGCAGTTGGGTACCTTGCTTGAGGTCACAGAGTTTATGAGTTGTTGGGCTGGGATTCAACCCCAATTTTTCTGATTTTTGAAGTCCATGCTTTTCCCAGTAGCACATGGTTTTTTTTTTTTTTTTCACTGAATTTTACTGTAGTTATCTTCTTCATTTCGCCTATGCATGATGGCCAGAGCCTCTGAGTTTGTCCTCCCCCCCTTCCAATCTCTTACTGCTTCAATCAACCCTTCTCAATGTATCTCTCCTGCCAGGTTAATTTAGCTTAAACATATATATCCCAAAGATATAGGTCCACAAAAGCTTTTTGTTGAAACTGGCAGGAGAGAGAGTGGTGAGTTTCCAGTGGCTTCACAGAACTGCAATTTTTCTGCTCCCAGTAACATTTTCAAAAACAACAAAAAAAGAAAGTTATAAATAATCAGAAGAGGACAAAACAGTTAAAATTTCAAGAGTACTTGAATGAGACCTCAAGTCAGGTGAAATCTAGAGAGGAATAAGATGTGGAGAAGGGACAAGCCCATGGTCCAGATGTTGCCTCCTTTCCCCTCTGCTCCTTCCTATGCACCAAGAGGAGGAGGGTCCCTCTGCACAGCACAAGAGACAAGGTCTGGGAAACCTACCAACAATCCACAATGGAAACTGGAAAAGGAAACTG
Source organism: Macaca mulatta (assembly GCF_049350105.2). Taxonomy (NCBI): domain Eukaryota; kingdom Metazoa; phylum Chordata; class Mammalia; order Primates; family Cercopithecidae; genus Macaca; species Macaca mulatta. Next base: position 18,993,893 of record NC_133409.1, on the reverse strand, counting down.
ATGTTTTGATTAAGTGAATATTTGAAATTATTTCATTCCAAAGAAAAATATCCCAATGAAAGTGCCAAGCATTCAATATTCACAAACAGAAAACAGATGCAACATGTGTTCAGTCTGAAACTGACTTGGGAATAACTCTCATGAAGCTTGAGTGAGTACATATTTAAACAATATAATTCATAATAGCTTTGGAGAGGTTTCATAGAGGAGACAGAGGGGTACTATACACACATTTAGCTATCCCTAGAGTATATGCATGAACCAAATGTAATAAATATATGTCTGCTGCTTAGCTTTGCAATTTCCACATACTTTTTAAATGATGGAATCACTTACCATATAAAACACTAAAATATTTTTTAGCACTATATATACTGGTAATGTTTTTAGAACCAAATTATCAAAATAATTAACCAGTGGAAAATATTTTTTTTCTACTTCCCTAGTTCAATCCTTTCCTGAAAAAATTTTCTACTTCCTGATTTGGAAAATGAATTTGGAGCCAAGATTTACTTTCTCTTAGAAGGAAACCTTCAACAAAGCTTTCTCATCCTTTGATCCCCTTAGAAAAATGAGGCTTACCACTCTTCAGAAAACAAAATTCTTTGATAATTCATTTTTCAGTAACTTAAAAGTGTGTTTGGAGTGCAAAAATAAAATCATAGCTTTAAAGTGGTAACAGAATGGCTAAATTTTAGCTAATCTTTCATCCAAGTGGATCAAAATGTTTTAACAGGCCTGTAAAGTGCTTCCACGTGTTTCTAAGCAGAAAGCTGAGGATGGATACTAAATTGTGACATTTTACAGTTTATACTGCCATCAGTATTTTGTATGTATTTTTTACTGTTGCTGTTGTTCTTTGTTTCAACAAATGAGGTTTTTCACATTTTGAATCTGTTGTTTTAGCAACCATTCCCACATTCAAAACAAATTCACATAGAATATATTCAACAAACATGATTGAATGCTTGCTATGTACAAAACACTACACTGTGCTGTTAGGAAATTTTCTATGTGAGTTAAACTTTCATATTGGTTTATTTATGCGTTAATTTTATTGACTAATTTTTTGCAACAAATTTTCAATGTGATTTTCTTTATTCTAGTTCCTCACTATCCCACCGTGCAATTGACCATGTACCTCTGAAGTCTCAGTTAATATATATAAAGCATTCAATAAAATAAAAAACATGAATTTTGTTAAAAATGTGATGTAAGATTAAATATTAAGTGAAATTGGAAATACATAGTTACAGTATGTGGTCTAAGACTGCTGCAATATAAACAGATATGTGAACACTAAGGTATCATGGTAGATTATATCATTGGCCCTGATTCCTCTGCCCCACTGTCCCTCCCCCACATCTACACTCTTTACCACGCCACTTCGCAATGCTTTCCCATGGTAGGCACAGCATAATTCTCTACCTTAGGCTTACTCATGTGAATTGCTTAAACCAATAGAATGAGACAGAAGTGACAGTGTGCTAGCTCCAAGATTAGGCCTCAAGAAATTTTGCATGTTTCCACTTTCTCTCTTGTGTTCTTGCCATCCATGAGAAGGATATGCCAGAGCTTGAAGTTCACAGGTGCTTGAAGAGAAAATTTAGACATTTGGAGATGAGTTGCCCCAGCAAAAGTACCCTAGACAAATCTAGCCTAGAGCAGATCTCTTAGTCAACCTACAATTTGAGCCCAGTTGATAGCAGCTTGTGAGTTTGCTAGGGCTGCCATAGCAAAGTATCAGAGACTATGTAAGTTAAAACAACAGACATTTATTTCCTAACAGTTCTGCAGGCTGGAGATCTAAGATCAAGGCATCAGCAGGTCTGGTTTCTTCTGAGGCCTCTCTCTGTGGTCTGTAGATGGTTGTCTTTATTTCACATGGTGTTTTCTATATGCTCAGGTTTGTGTCCAAATCTCCTCTTTTTACAAGGATACCAATCTTATTGGATTAGGACCCACCCTTATGACCTCACTTTATCTTAATTACCTCTTTAAAGACCCCATCTCTGAATACAATCACATTCTGAGATACTGGGGATTTGGATTTCAACACAGGAATTTTGAGGGCCATAATTCAGTCTATAATATCAGCGAAGCTCAACCTAAGTCAGTCAATACTTAGTCCTCAGGTGTCACACAGATTCATGGGCCATAATAATAAATTAGTACTTTAAGGCTTTGTTATAAAACATTAGCTAACTTATACAGATAGTATGAAAAGGTATTTAAATAATTATTGGATGATGAGATTTTTAATAATTAAGAATTTTTTAAGATTGTTGCTACATATTATTTTAAGCTAGTTAAATTTATTTCAGAATGTAAACTAATACTTTTTCATTACTATAAAAACAGAAAATATAGTAATATATAAAATATAGAAACAAATATCACTTATCATCTGCCTCCCATCTCATCCATGGAAACTTGTGTTGGATATCTTCCAATTATTTCCTATTTACAAACACACACAACCATACACATTTTTACACATATACCCATACATGGTTTTTTTTTTTTTTTTTTTTTAACAAAAGGCATTATATCAAACATATTTTAAACTGCTTCTATTTTTTAAATAAGTTTTTTGCCCAAGGATAACATTCTATGTAAATAAATATAGAGCAACATTGTCTCTTTAATGACTGCATAGTATGCCATTTTATCATAATTTACCAACTTTTTAATGATTATTATTTAGATTGTATTAATTTTTCAGAAGTTTCTTGTTTTTTCTATTTTTTTAATAATGTATTTGGCTTTGGTACAAAGTTCAGTGAATTGAAATGAGGATGACGATAACAGCAGAACTGGTGATCTCATTTTATTAAACATTAATTCAATCAACATCTATGAGTTACCTACAATATATTTGAGTTACCTACAAAGCATATGACACTGTCTTACCAGTGACAGAAATGAAGTAGACACATGTGGTTTCAAATCTCCTCCTGCGTAGCAGGGGGAGCAGAGAGAGATGTTCCTGGGTGATCCTAAGGACTCTCCACCTTCAATCCACAAGGTTGCATATGAGATTATGAAAGAAGCTCAATGTAAATGGTCAGAAGAAACATTTGCTTTTCAAGGTTTTCTAATTTTATAATGGATGACATTAAAATACCTTTTCTTAAGAGCACTAATCTTCTTTTTGTTTTTTCTTTTTGAATAAGAGAAAGATAAAACTCTCGTTTTCCTAGTAACAGGATATGTTTAGCAACTCTGAATATCTTTCCAAGAGCCTCCTAGGCAAGTATTTTCTGAGAAGTCTTTGGTGTAGTCTCTGTCCCTTCAACTTTGACCAGTCACCTGTCAATTGCAGCTCTGGTTTCTTTCCTGCTTTCTGCCATCTCATCTCTGTCGGTGTGGCCACAACAGGAAGTCAGTGCTGATCACACGAGGACAACCTCTACTTCTACAGCCCACCCGAACCAAGGCTGGCTGCATGGCTGCTGCCATTTGTTCTATAGTTTTGAGACCCCCACCTTGGTTGTGATTTTGTGCCAGAGAATCTTTACCTCTGGATAATGCAGTGAAGACATTCTTGTGTCATTTCACTTCCAGAATGCAAGGCCACCCATTGTGTTAAGTAATGAACTAAACAGAGGTATTCTTCTCTGCAAAATTGGAAACCTCATGGAAGGAAACAATATTTTTATCTGAGCACACACTGTCTGAATTCAGATCAGTGTGATCCATAAATTGTACAAACTCCATGCCAACCTACTTTCTTCACTTCCATCAGTAAATTTAGAAAGCACAGATTAGTGCAGCTATATTGAGTCTTTATTTCATTTAATGCTTTTAGCAATGCTAAGTGTTTTCAATATTAGGTTTCTAGGAAACCAATACTCATGCTGACAGATAATGTAAATGACAAGCATACTTACCACATACTTACCTCTGAATATACACTCAGTTGATCTGAGGTGCAGAAGAGTGAGACTGGGGACCAGCAGGTAAACATATTTTCAATCAAAATGACAAAGGTCTGAGTCATGGAGTAGGATCAGATTTTATATTGAAATGTTTGTTAACAGATGAAATATAGAAAGTTGTAGATAATGTTAGTGTCATAATAACAATAATAGCAACAACAATAATCATAACCCAACCACAATGAATTATTGTATGCTTCCTGTTGCCTGATACTATGTTAAATACTTTATCTATATTAACTTGTTTCTTCTCCACAATAATATCATGAAGGCAAACACTATTACTGTTATTATTATCAGTATTATTTCCACTTTTTAGAAGATTGAGGCACAAAGCTATTATGTGATTTAGGTTATTAAGTGACAGAGTTGAGATTTTTACCAGGCTTTTAATTACTGCATTATACTATTTACATGCATTTATCTTTCATTGTGCTTTGCTGTACTGTCAAGCTATTATCACCGGGGGCTTTTAATACCCATTACAGTTCTTGCCACATTTCCATTTTTGATTCCTTCTAAACTAATAATGAAACAGGATTTCTAAGGAGTTGCTTTAAGACTTTTACACAGAGCTTTCTGTTGACAAAATGCATTGCATGCAGAGTGCACCCTCTACAATGTAGGCCCTGGGTTGTCCGGTATGGTGTGCTCACCACAGGTAAGAAGAGATCCAGCTTCACCATCCATACCTCCTACATAAGTAACCCCCGACCTTTTTCCTAGGCCCATACCTAAGGCTCCCTTTCCTCCTTCCCTCATCTTCTCTTGGCTCATTCTAGGGGTGTTACTGGTACTAGCTGTGCATACACCTCTGCGTTCACCCTCCTCGAGAGTGGTGTCACTTTCAATCCACAGATAACAAATGCAGCAATGCAGGCAGCCAGGGAACTGGAGGCAGAGGACAAAAGACACATTGCTACTCTCTTACCTGATCTATCAGGTCAGCAGAAAATACCTTCTTGGGAGCAAAGCAAGATCACCAACCAGTCGGGAGGGAGGGTGCAGTTTCTGTGGCAGCTGAAGAAACTTCAGAGTGATGAACAAACTTGACATTTCCTACTGAAGCTATGTCCACACTCATCTGTATCCACATTTGCTTTTCCAAGTTGAGAATCGAAGAGTTTGGTGTAAGCGTTGCGTGTCCCAGTAATTAAATCCATCTCAGCCTCCTCATTAAGGCCAGTGAAGTCTGTGATAACTGGTATTTGACTGTAGACCAGTCTTTCAAAATGCATTGTAATTTGTCCTTCTGTGAATCCAGGCAGCGATTGACTACAAGTAGACCTCTATGTCAATAACCCCATGTTTTCAACAGTAACCAATGCCTCACCTGCTAAGGGCCAAGAGTGCACAGTAAGATGGGCTTGGCTGCCAGACACCAGAGCTACTACACAATTCACTGAAGGAAGATGTGAATTCTAAAGCCACAGGCACTGCTCCTGGCCTGGATCTGTGCACATATCTAAAGTCACATGTTGGGCCTTGGAAATTTTAAAATTCCCTAAAGGAAATTCTCCACAGAAATCAACCTTTCTCTTATTCTGAGAGTTGTTTTTATTTTGCTTTTTTTTTTTTTGAGGCAGGGTCACATTCTATTGTCCAGGCTGGAGTGCAGTGGCACAATCTTGGCTCACTGCAGCCTCAACCTCCTGGGCTCAAGTGATCCTCCCACCTCAGCCTCCCAAGTAGCTGGGACTACAGGCACATGCCACTACACCCGGCTAATTTTTGTATTTTTTGTTGAGCTGGATTTCACCATCTTGCCCAGGCTAGTCTTGAACTCCTGAGCTCAAGAGATCCAGCCAACTCGGCTTCTTGTAGTGTTGGGATTATAGGTGTGAACCACTGAGCCCGGTCTAAGAATCGTTAACAATTGCTTCCTCAATTAAATGTGCAAACTGTTTTTCTATTGATTTATAATACAAACCATTATTTTAATATGGGACTTTATTGTTTTTACTCAATACTTTGAATGTAGTACATAATACGTTCACATTGTCTAAAAATTAAAAAAAAGACGTATATAAACTTTCTTTCCTATTTTGCTTTCCCAACTCTTCCTTACCACCATGGCTAACTGTGTTTTTTAGTTCCTTGTATTGTTGCAGAGAGTTTTAATGTGTAGAAAAGTAAATACAAATACATATGCACATAAACACATAATCTTTAAGAACAAATAAGGTAGAATTCATTCATTCACTCACTCATTCATTAGTCAACAAAAGGTGGTATCATCATGTGGCTAAGAGTATGGACTTTAAAGTCAAGTAGACCCAGGTTTGGAGTCTGGCCCTATCCCTTACTAGTTGTGCAACCTTAGTCAAGCTACGAAGCCTGTCTGCGGCTTCATTTACTCAACAGCAAAATGAGGGTAACAATATCTACTTATAGGTACGTGACGGTAGAATGCAAGCAAAAATTTGAAGCACTAATCACAGTGACTACCACATAATTGGCCTCAGAATGTTACTAATTATAGTCACTAAATATTTACAGGTGCCTATTATATACTACGTACTTCAAACATGTAAGTCACAATTTCTGACCTTAAGGAGCTTGCAAAAATAACAAGGAAGACGTATGTCATTTCAAAATTTTTAAAAAATTCTTAGAAAAGCACAGTTAAGAAAACAAAACGGCAAGCCATAGAGTTGTAGAAAATGTTTGCAAAACATCTGACAAAGGACTTGTAACCAGATTTGTAGTAAACCCTTATAACTTACTAAGACAAACAACACAATTGAAAAGAAGGCAAAACACTTAAACAGGTATTTCACCAAGGAAAGATATAGTAATAGTTAATAGACACTGTGAAAAGAAGCTCAACACAATTAGTCAGTAGGGAAATGCAAATTCAGACCAAACAATACGCAACTACACACCCCCTAGTATGGCCAAAATTAAAAAGACTGACCAATATTAAGTGTTAGGGTGTAGAGCAACTGGAACTCTCAGATGTTGCTGATGAAATATAGTCTGGCATTTTCATATGATCCAGCAATCCCACTGCTGGGTATTTACTGAAGAAAAATGAAAACATAAGTTTATACAAAGACTTGTATGCAAATGTTCATAGTAACACTGTTCATAGAAGCAAAAGAGAAACAATGCAAATGTCCATTGTTGGAAATTCAATATATTGTAATAAATTTTTATAAAAGGAATACACCGCTGATACAGACAACAACTTCGATGATCCTGAGAAATGTTATGCTAATTGAAAGAAACCATATAAAAAGACTACCTACTGTAATTGATTTCACCTATATAAAATTTCAGAAAGGACAAAACTATAGCAACAAAAAGAAAATCAGTGCTTGTCTGTGGCCAGAATTTAGACAGAGTTGACTGCAAAGGGGCATCAGGAAAGTTTTTGAGATGATGAAAATGTCCTGCATCTTGATTGTGGTGTTGATGATATGACTGTATGATATAACAGATATAATCAAGTTAGGAAGAAGTCATATTGGATTAGGGAGTGTCCTAAATCCATTGACTGATGTCCTCATAAGGAGAAAATGATTTGGAACAGAGAAGACACACTCAGAGGGGAATATGGCCATGTAGAGACAGAGGCAGAGATTGAAATGATGCAGCTAGCTACATTGCCACCAACCAGAAAAGCTAGAAGAGACAAGGAAGAATTTGTCCTTAGAGCCTTTGGAGGGAGTACGGTCCTACCAATACTTTGATATTAGGCTTTTAGCCTCCAGAACTGTAAGACAATAACTTTCTATTGTTTTAAGCCACTTGGTTTATGATAATTTGTCATAGCAGCCCTAGTACACTAATACAGCAGTTGTACTGAATTATATTCTCAGTAGCATTGTATGAATATTTCTTTTCATTTGTAACTCATCAATAATTGGTATTATCAAACTTTTTACTTTTTGTAATTAAGACCATACACAATTGGTCAGGAATAAATTATTAGACCAATGGAAAAGAGGACTCAAAAATCGACTGTACATTTATGAACATTTGACTTATTATAAGAAGGTACTTCATAGCAAAGGGAAAAGTAGATGGACTTTTCACTAAATATTGCTGAAACAATTATATATCCTTATGGGAAAAATGTAATTGGACCTCAATCTTACTCTATGCTCAAAAATCAATTCCACATGAATTAAAAACTTAAGCAAGAAAGGCAAAACTATAAATCTTTGAAAAAAGAAGAAAATAATATCTTCGCATCTTAGGGTAAGCAAGAAAAAGGTTAACAAATTGTAGTACTTTAAAATTGTTTCAGTCTTCTGCTTCCAACCAAGATGGTATAATATAGTGCCAGATTTACCCTCTCCCCCAAACCAACTAAAAACTAGGCAAATATATGAAACAATAGTTATCAGACATCGGGCTGCGCCGAAGAGTGATCCATGGGAGACAGGAAAAACAGAATGAAGGCAGCATTACTGTTATAGACTGAATTGTATTCCTCTATAGTTAGTATGTTGAAGCCTTAGCCCCCAGTACCTCAGAATGTGATGGTATTTGGAGACAGGGCCTTTAAAAAGATGATTAAGTTAAAATGAGGCCACTAAGGTGGGCCCTAGTCTGGCCTGGCCGATGTCCTTATAAGAAGAGAAATTTGGACAAATAAGGAGATTACAGGGGTGCACACCCACATATAGATAAATGATCACGTCAGGACGCAGTAAGAAGGTGGCCATCTACAAGCCAAGAAGGGAGACCTTAGCAGAAACAAAACCTTACATCTTAATCTTGGGCATCTAGCTTTCAGAACTGTGAGAAAATACATTTCTGTTGTTAAAGCTGTGGTTTTAATACCCAATCTGTGGGTATCTTGTTATGGCCACCCCAGCAAATTAATACACCTGTGATTGCTCCAGCTTACTTTCTGGAGACAGTTTGCAGGCCACAGTGCACGGAAGGAGAAATCCAGATGCAACCCAGTGGTCTTTCTGAGCTGAGGAGGTGGAGCTGGGAGTCTCAGAAGATCAAAATGGCTTGACTTCATAGAACAGAGTACTGGAGAGCACAGAGCTATACAGAGAGAGAGAATTTCAGGTATCTGTAGCTAAGTCTTCAACTATAGACTGATCAGCATATACATGTAACTTAATGGGTGAGGTTGGAGAAAGAGCCATCCAAAAGTATCAGAGGAAACAGTACTTGGATCTCAAATAGGGCTGGAAGTAGTTTGTATTTTTATCAGTCAGATTACAAAACCCCATAATTAATGTAGCAACAGGTAGAGTTCTCAGAAGGGCATCGTCTATAGTTGGAAAAAATCAACTCTAGACTAATGGCTGCTTTGATCTCATATAACAAAACTTAAAAGGAGGTCAAGAGAAAGTCAAGCTGTTTCTATAAATTTCCTGACTTTTGGAACAAAGCCTAAGATTTTTTATAGATATACAAAAATCTAGCCTCTAACAAGATAAAATTCACAATGTCTGGCAAATAAGACAATGAAAAAATAAGACAATTTTCTTCTTATTTTGCATCCAAAATAAGGAGAAAAAAAATCTGGTCAGTAGAGACGGATCCATAAATTATACAAGTGGTAAATTAGGTGTGTAAATAGGGACATTAAAATAGTTATAAGAAGAAACATAAAACATGTTTAAGAAGATAGAAAATGGCTTTTTCAATTCAACAAGTGGAAAAAAAGTAGAGGAAAGATTGAGCATGTTGTATGATGACATTAAAGACATAAAAAAGATCCAAACATAACTTCAACAGATGAAAAATACGATGTCTAGGATATATAATAATGGATAGGACTAAAATCAGATCAAATACTGCAGAAAAAAGATTAGTGAACTTGAAGACATAGGAATCAAAACTATTCAAAATGTGACAAAGAGAGAAAGACTGAAAAAAGATAAAGAGAGCATTATTAAACTGTGGGATAGCATTAAGTAACCTAATACTGTGGTTTGGCTTTGAGTCCCCAACCAAATCTAATCCTGAATTGTAATACCCATATGTCAAGGGAGAGACCTAGTGGGAGGTGATTGGATCATGGGGGTGGTTTTCCCCATGCTGTTCTTGTGACACTGAGTGAATTCTCACGAGATCTTATGGTTTTATAAATGGTAGTTTTTCCTGAGCTCTCACAAGCTCTCTCTTTCCTGCCACCATGTGAAGGTGTCTTTGCTTCCCCTTCACATTCTGCCACAATTGTAAGTTTCCTGAGGCCTCCGCAGCCATGCAGAACAGTGAAAATAATATCTTTTCTTTACAAATTACCCAGTCTCAGGCAGTTCTTTACAGCAGTGTGAAAATGAACTAATACAGCTAATAAACCTGTAATAATAGCTTCTGAAGGAGGAGCGTGAGGGTAGAAAAAATAATGAAGGAAATATAATAACAACTGAAAAAATTTAAAATGTGATGAAAACTATGGGCCTACAGATTCAGGAAGCTCAAAGAATCCCTAGCACAAGAAACCTGAAGAAAATATTACAAGAAATATAATGATCAAATTGCTTGAAACCAGTGAGAAAGATAAAAATCTTAAGAGCAGCTAGAAGGAATATACATTATGTACAGAGAAACAAATATTATATAAAAATGACACCAGATACCTCATTAGAAGCAACGGAAACCAAGAGAGAGTGAGGCAGCATCTTTAAAATATTGAAAGAAAAAGACTACCCAGCTAAAATTCTATATCCAGTAAAAATAGCTTTCCAAAGCAAAAGGCTACATACTTTTTCAGATGGTAAATTTAAACTGTCTGTTTCTTTAAAAACTAAAAACAAAAACAAAAAAACAAACAGAACAGAGAAAGTATTTATAGCACATATATCCAAAAAACCCCTGGTATTCAAAATATATAAATATTAATATAAATCAATAAGCAAAATGGTTAGAAGACCTAAATATGTATGTTACAAAAGAAGAAATCAAATGGCTAATAAATACATAAAAGGTACAAAAATCTTTTGGTAGCCAGAGAATTACAAATTACAACCATACCATTAAATACCTATCTTATTGGCTAAACAATGAAAAGCTCACATCTCACCTTTTCTTTTATGATTTATAAGGAGAGAGTGAGGGCAATATTATTTATTTATTTATTTATTTATTTATTTTTGAGATGGAGTCTCGCTCTCTCGCCCAGGCTGGAGTGCAGTGACCAAATCTCAGCTCACTGCAAGCTCCACCTCCTGGGTTCACGCCATTCTCCTGCCTCAGCCTCCCGAGTAGCTGGGACTACAGGCGCCTGCCACCACGCCCGGCTAGTTTTTTGTATTTTTTAGTAGAGACGGGGTTTCACCGTGTTAGTCAGGATGGTCTCGATTTCCTGACTTCGTGATCCGCTGGTCTTGGCCTCCCAAAGTGCTGGGATTACAGGCTTGAGCCACCGGGCCCGGCCAATATTATTTTAAATACATTTCTATTCAGTAAAAATAGATTCTTATTTCTCTCCCTGATACAGTGATAACAATGTAATGAAATGATTGAGGCAGTTTGTATAAAAACAGCTACAAATTGGTTTTCTTATTGAGTTTTCAGAAGTCTTAAATTAGAACCAATGAGTCAGAATATTATATAGATTAAATTATGTTAAGTTTTATTAATAACGTTAGCAATCATGGAACTAGAATATCCAAAGGAATATTCTTAATCTGGTAATTAAATTTGAAAGAATTGTTATAGAAATACTTTTGTATTTTTTTAGCTAATTAATTTATGAGACTAGAAAAGATTGTGGTTTCATTGTGTGAGTTTATTTTACCAAAAATAACTGTTACTGTTTGAATGAAAAAAATTTCTCACTTAGAGTAAGAACTATATATTACTTATTTCTTTGTCCCTTGTGCTCCTGGGAGTGCCTGGGAAATAGAAGGTTGCTCACAAATTTTTTTGGACAGACTTTTGATGTTCTAAGATTTTTTTTGTAAACTTTAGGAAAGGTTAAACTAAACTCCTATTAGAGAATTTGTTTCTCTCCTCTTTCCCTTACATTATCCAGTATGTTTATCAACATTGATCAACATATATAATTAAATGCTTGTCTTCAAAATTCAAATAAGTGAAGCTATAAAGTCTAGCATGTGTTCATTTAAGCTGAGATTAACTTTAGAAACCCCAAGTAAGAACAATTCTACTCAGCAAGATGGAAAACTAATGATCAATGTCATAAGGTATGAAGTTGTATTAGACCATTCTTGCATTGGTATAAAGAAATACCTGAGACTGGGTAATTTGTGAGAAAAGAGTTTTAATTGGCTCATGGTTCTGCAGGCTGTACAGGAAGCATGGCACAAGCACCTGCTTCTGGGGAGGCCTCAGGAAGCTTCCAATCTTGGTGGAAGGTGAAGGGGAGCAGGCGTCTTACATGGCAGCAGCACAGGCTAGAGAGAGGGTGAGCGGGTAGGTGCCATACAGTTTTGTTTTTTTTTTTTTTTTTTTTTTGAGACGGAGTCTCGCTCTGTCGCCCAGGCTGGAGTGCAGTGGCGCGATCTGGGCTCACTGCAAGCTCTGCCTCCCGGGTTCACACCATTCTCCTGCCTCAGCCTCCTGAGTAGCTAGGACTGCAGGCGCCCGCCACCACGCCCAGCTAATTTTTTGTATTTTTAGTAGAGGTGGGGTTTTACTATGTTAGCCAGGATGGTCTCGATCTCTGGACCTCGTGATTTGCCCGCCTCGGTCTCCCAAAGTGCTGGGATTACAGGCGTGAGCCATCGCGCCGGGCCAGTGCCATCCACTTCTAAATGACCATATCTCAGGAGAACTCACTCACTATCAAGAGGACAGCACTAAGGGGATGATGCTAAACCCTTCATGAGAAATCTGCCCGCATGACCCAATCATCTTTCACCAGGCTCCCCGCTCTAACATTGGGGATTACATTTCAACATGAGATTTGGAGGGGACACATATTCAAACAATATCAAAGTTGATTGCTTTTCAGTGGAACCACCCATGAAATGCCAACTAGAAAGATGGAAAGAAAGGTGATCAAATTACTTTCTACAACTTTTAAAAAAATGTGAATAAGGGCTTTTGAAACAAGGTCCAAATCAAATACAGTAAGCATTTATGGAACATCTACCATGTGACAGAAGCTGTGTAAGTTATAGCTCTGGTTTGATTCTTACAATCGCAACGATGCATCTGTCCTAAATTAGTGATATGGTGTGGCTGTGTCCCTACCCAAATCTCCTCTTGAATTGTCTGCCCGTAATCACCACGTGTTGTGGGAGGGACCTAGTGGGAGATAACTTGAATCATAGGGGTGGTTTCCCATGCTGTTCTTGTGGTAGTGAATACGCCTCATGAGATGTGATGGTTTTATCGAGGGTTTCCACTTTTGTATCTTCGTTTGCTCTTGCTGCTGCCATTTAAGAAGTGTCTTTCACCTCCTGCCTTGATTCTGAGGCCTTCCCAGTCATGTGGAACTGTAAGTTCAATGAAACCTCTTTTTCTTCCCAGTCTCAGGTATGTCTTTATCAGCAGTGCGAAATACAGTAAATTGGTACCAGTGGAGTGGGGCGCTGCTTAAAAGCTACCTGAAAATGTGAAAGTGACTTTGGAACTGAGTAACAGGCAGAGGTTGAAACAGTTTGGAGGGCTCAGAAGAAGACAGGAAAATGTGGGAAAGTTTGGAACCTCCTAGATACTTGTTGAATGGCTTTGACCAACAGCCTGATAGCAATATGGACAATAAGGTCCAGGCTGAGATGGTCTCAGATGGAGATCAGGAACTTGTTGGGAACTGGAGCAAAGGTGACTCCTGTTATGTTTTAGCAAAGAGACTGGCAGCATTTTGCCACTGCCCTAGAGATTTGTGAAACTTTGAACTTGAGAGAGACGGTTTAGGGTATCTGGCAAAAGACATTTCTAAACAGCAAAGTATTCAAGAGGTGATTTGGGTGCTATTGAAAGCACTCAGTTTTATAAGGGAAGCAGAACATAAAAGTTTGAAAATTTGCAGCCTGACAGTGTGATAGAAAAGAAAAACCCATTTTCTGAGGAGAAATTCAAGCCGGCTGCAGAAATTTGCATAAGTAATGAGGAGTAAGAGGGGATGTTAATCCCTAAGACAATAGGAAAAATGTCTGATGAGGGCGACCCCTTTCTTTAAGAAATGGTGGGATCTGGAAATGTACATCTTTGGAGTTGTTTCAAATTGAACTAATTTCGAGAGAATATGCATTTATCAATGAACACTTTTTAAAGTTTTTTTTTTTTTTTTTTTTTTTTTTAATTTAGAGACAGAGTCTCACTCTGTTGCCCAGGCTGGAGTGCAGTGGCATGATCATAGCTGACTGTAACCCCAAACTACTTGGCTCAAGTGATCCTCTCTCCTCAGCCTTCCAAGTAGTCAGGGCTACAGGTGCACTAACATGCTCAGCTAATTTTTTTTCTTTTTCTTTTTTTTATAGAGATGGGGTCTCAGTATGTTGCCCAGGTGGGTCTTGAACTCCTGGCCTTAAGTGATGTTCCCGCGTTGGTCTTCCAAAGTGTTGGGATTATCGGCATGAGCCAAGCAAGGATCATGGTCCAATGAGTACTTTTTATGGTGATAAATAATAATATTACTTCCTTAGAACATTTATAGTAAATTAGTTGATATATTAATCAGGTGATAATTGCATTTTGGTACAGTCAGAAACTCAATAAACACATAGAAAACTGATAATCACTAATTATAACAATAATACTAGATCCTAGATGTTGAGATTCATCGTGAATATTATGGAGCCTATTTGGTAACAAGCAAGAAAAAAATTGAAAGTGTAAGTTCAGTTGTAGCAGAAGATAAACTGCTTATTAAAATAAATATAAATACGTGGCAGATTTGATAAAGCAGTAAAGATTATTTTTGGCCACTAGAGGGAGCTCATACTCTAAAAACTCTTTGGAGCACCCATCGGGTTTCAAGGACCACTGCAGGTTTTAAAAATCAGTAATGATTTGCCCTGAATTGTTTTTGGAGGCTTCTTACACTCTAACATACCAGAGGGACGGGTAAGTAACAAAAATTGTAAGTGAATATTTCAGAACTGGCCCTAAATGTTCAAAAAAAAAAAATTATCTGATCATACATATTTAAAGTTAGGGATTTAATTTACTCTTCTCCCCCTAACCATAAAGTATTTCTTTGAAAAGGTATTTTATTTGAAAAGCCACATTTCTCCAGAAAGTAAAATCTGTGGAATTATTTGTTTTCACTTATTCAGGGAATAGGAGAATTTGGGTTATAATTTTGTCATTATGTGTATTTCATAGTCTTATCTACCTCTAGAATATCTCTTAAGCCTAGTCTCTTTAACCTCAGTCCCATGGCCAGCCTTATTCGCGGGCTCATTGCTTCTCCCTGGCCTGTCATGATAGTTTCTTCACCGGTCTCCCCAGGCTCACTGACCACCCCATCTAGTGTCTTCCAAATGCAATTGCCTTTTACGTCCATCACTTTCAGAACAATGTTTTTATGAAACATATTTTTGATCACATTACTTTTCTGCTCAAAACTTCTTACTAGCTCCCTACTTCTACAAAACAAGTCCACAAACTTCTACTTGGTGTTCAAGGTCCAATTCAATGCCACCTCCTTTTCAGGCCCACTGACTCCAGGCTGGAATAATTCTGTCCCTCTCTTTTCTGAGTTCTCTTGGAAGCTATTTTCTGTACAGACCTCACGGCATACCTCCTTACTGCTTTATTTTGTAGTCGCTTATGAGCATTTCTTATATCACCTCTATGGCCAACTTCCTTAAAGCGTGCCTCCTTGCTCGGAAACCAGAGAGGAAGCTTTGCCTCAGCAAGGAAGTGATGTTGAAGGCCAATTTAAGAGATTCAGATTTGGGAGAAATTCTGACGTGGAATTGCTAGAACTGGATGTTCTGGCTGTGTAACAAGCCACCGCAAAAATTTAGGAGCTTCAAATGACAGCTTATTATTATCTCTGAAGCTTCTGAGGGTTAACTAGACTCAGGTGGTTCTCGCTTTGAGTTTCCAAACGTGATTGCAATCACATGGTGGTTGGACTGGGGTCCTCTGAATGCTCAACCAAGCTCAACATCCAACATGGCTTCTTCGCTTACCTTTCTGGATCCCTGGGCTGGGATGGCCAAAATCTCTGGGGTTTGGCCAAATACCTTGCTTTCTCCACATGTCCCCTCCATGTGGCTAACTTGGGCTTCCTCAATGCATGGTGGTCTCAGCTTACATGTCATATATGGTGGCTGACTTTCTCTAGAATAAGGAGGGAATAGGGCCTTTCAAAAGGCCCGGGTAGAAGCGGCAAGGTTTCCTATGCCCTAACCTTGGAAATCCCACAGCATCACTTCCTCCAAGTGCAGCCCAGACGCAGTGTGGGAGGAGACGGCACAAGAGCATGGACGCTAAAAAGGGTGGTTCCTCATGGGGCCTTCTCTGAAGCATGGCTACCTCGCATGCTCACAATTTCAATGGGAAAAACATCTTGCTCTGAGGAACGGAAGGGATAAGCTGAAGACACACCAATCAGAAGAACGGGAAAAGATCAGGGTGACAGAAACTTAGTTTTAAGAGAAAAAAAGGTGGTCAGTCACTACTGTTTAACATGTCTGCAGACCTTTTTACACTCTTCTCACTGAGAGGTGGGGCTAGGTTTCCTCCCCTTGAAACTGGGCAGGCTTTTCCGAACGTTTTATCCAGTAGAGTATAACAGAATTCATGCTATGCAGCTTCCAAGATAAGGTCAAAAGAGGGGATGCAGTTTCTACCACGTTTCTGAAATATTTGTTCTTGAAACCTTCAGCTACTATGTGAGCCGTCTGATTTTTCTGAGGCTGCCATGTTGTGAGAAGCCCAAATTAGTCCATGTAAAGACCACATGGAGAGGTTTTGAGACTACATGAAGAGAGATGCACAGCCAACCGCTTCCCAAAACCCTGACCCACAAAGGCCATGAGAGATAGCTTGACTGTAGCTGTTTTAAGCTGCTATGTTTTGGGGCGGTTTTGTTGCTGTATGTTGTTTTTAAAAGACAGGGTCTCCCCTCCCTCTGTTGCCCGCGTTTGAGTACAGTGGTGCAATCATAGCTCACTGCAGCCTCAAACTCCTGGACTCAATTAATCCTCAGGCCTCAGCCTCCCAGGTTGCTAGGACTACAGGCATGCACCACCACAGTTGGCTAATATTTTTAGTTTTTTATTTTTTGTAGAGAGGGCTTCTCGCTATCTTGCCCAAGCTGGTCTCAAACTCCTGGGCTCCAGTGAGCCTCTCATCTCGGCCTCCCAAAGTGTAAGCTACTATGTTTTGGAATGACTTTTCATGCTGCAAAGTATAACTGGAACAGGTGAAGATTGAAAACACCTTATATATAGTGACTACGTGATTGTCTTCCTGTCCTCCTTTCTGTCTTTGTTTTTAACAAGACCAAAGCTTCTCCTGATGCAGCAGGGGAATCTCCTGATTCCCCACCTGCCTCCTTCTAGGCAGGGGCTGGGGCCCTCTACATGAGGCCTGCTGTCCCCAGGCCCTCCACGTGAAGCCTGCTGTCCCCGGGCCCTCCACGTGAGGCCTGCTGTCCCCGGGCCCTCCACGTGAGGCCTGCTGTCCGTAGGTCCTCCACGTGAGGCCTGCTGTCCCCGGGCCCTCCACGTGAGACCTGCTGCCCCCCGGTCCTCCACGTGAGGCCTGCTGTCCCCGGGTCCTCCACGTGAGGCCTGCTGTCCCCGGGTCCTCCACGTGAGGCCTGCTGTCCATAGGTCTTCCACGTGAGGCCTGCTGTCCCCCAGTCCTCCACGTGAGGCCTGCTATCCCCGGGCCCTCCACGTGAGGCCTGCTGTCCCCGGGTCCTCCACGTGAGGCCTGCTGTCCCCGGGTCCTCCACGTGAGGCCTGCTGTCCATAGGTCTTCCACGTGAGGCCTGCTGTCCCCCAGTCCTCCACGTGAGGCCTGCTATCCCCGGGCCCTCCACGTGAGGCCTGCTGTCCCCGGGTCCTCCACGTGAGACCTGCTGTCCCCGGGTCCTCCACGTGAGGCCTGCTGTCCCCGGGCCCTCCACGTGAGGCCTGCTGTCCCCGGGTCCTCCACGTGAGACGTGCTGTCCCTGGGCCCTCCTTGTGAGGCCTGCTGTCCTTGGGCCCTCCAGGTGAAGCCTTTTGTCCCTGGTCCGGTGGCTGCACCTCCTGGTGGATGCAACCACGGCCACACGTCCATCTCATCTCTACCACATCTGAGTCACAGTTTCCAGAGCAGAAAACTCTTGCTAACATTTAGGATTTAGACAGCATCTCTTTGCTTCTCTTTTCCCAATTTTAGACTTCCCTTGTAAGGAAAGAAAACCATTATAATTCTGAGAAGCATGGGCCAGACAAAGCCTTCCGAAGCTTCATGGCCATTTTCCTCAGCTCATGGTGCCCTGCTAGGCCAGGGGTAAAGTAACTCTCCCCTCAATCCATCCATCCTGTTCCAAGTCAGGAGCCCTCACAGAGTTTCTCAGCTTCCCACTAGTAGGTCTTTGTTCATCCCATTCTCCCACCTTGAAGCAAATTGGAGCCACCTTCTTTTTTCCCCTCCTCTTGGGAGTTGCTTTATTTTGGGTTTCTTTGTACAAGTTGTTGCCATAGCCCTTGATGGGAAGGATCAAGATGGATCCTCTCATCCTTCCCCTTACTGAGCAGAAGTGTCTGACCCTCTGGCCTTCTATGAACCACTGGGACCCACACAAAACATGTCAGATCCAAAGAGCACTGGCCTCTGACAATGGAAGTAGGTGGGCAACTGAAGGAAAGGCGAATAGCGAGAGCAGGGGAGGGGAGGACAAAGCAAAGAAGGGAAGGGACGGGAGATAAGACACTGACACGTGCAGTGAGCTTAGCTGGGTATGGTAGTGTGAGACCATAGTCACAACTCCTTGGGAGGCTGAGAGAAGAGGGTCGCTTGAGTCCAGGAGTTCACGTCTATCCTGGGCAACATAAGGAGACCCTGTCTCTTAGAGAGAGAGAGAGAGAGAGACTAGAAGTCCTGGACATGGCCAGGCTGTGGGCAGCCCACGGATGGGGTGAGATGTCAGTGTGATCATCCCTGGAGGTGTGAAGGAAGGGTACGGCGGGTTATTGAATGCGTTGTGTCATTCAATTACTGTCATCATTTGGATTTTATATGGGATGGGGGTTGGGAATTCCTGGTCTACTTGTGCTGGAGAGATGTTTAGGTTTTCTCGGATGGTAACAGAGGGCACCAGCAGTTGTTTGGTGGCATTGGAGGAACAGCTTTTTGTATCCCAAATGACCCTTTCCAGATAAAATTGAAGCTGGATTGAGACTTCGGGAGGATAAGTATAAAGTTGTAAGTGGGTGGGACAGAGAACAGTGACGCAAATGTCAAACCTTCTGCCTTGTCACTCCTATCTTAGGCCGAATTTGAGGTGCCCAGTTCTTTCCTTTCCGGGAACCCTTGAAGCTTTTTTCCTTTCTTTAAAGCTCACTTAGTGGTTAAAGACTTGAGATGGGCTGTAAAGCTGTGAAAAGCCTGGGAGGAAATGGTGTTGGCATGAAGGGGTAAAGCTAGCTTGGAGGAGTGCCAGTGGCAGGGACCCACACTGATTCCTCTTGTTCTTATGCCCTTCTAAATATGTCTCTGAAGCACAGGAGAACATTCTTAGGGAAAAACAATGTTCATTGACCTCATTCCAAGAAAATCAGTAACAACATCCAATTGTCTTTGAGAGGAAAGAAGAGGACATTGGGAGCCATGGCATCTAGAGGAAAAGCGAGAACCACCGGTCTTCCTTTCAGACTTCGCAGTGGGATCTTGGCGCCTCAGATAAACAAAGGCACTGGCAGAAAGGAAAGTGCAAATCAGAGGAGAGGTCTGGCAGGCCACAGCCAGAGCAGGGGCAGGGGGTGAGAAAACCCTGGGTCCGAGGATCCTGGTTCTCTTCCTTAACAACCGTTGGGTTCCTCTTTCTGAAACAAGACTTGAGAGCATGTCCTCTGGCCTGGGGGACTTGGGTGAATCTGAGGCACCCCAGGTAGCAATGATGGCCGGTTTTGCACTTGAGCTGGAGGGAAAGCCAGTGGTGCTGAAAGCAATGGAGATCCAGGGTACAGAGACCTTCTTGCCAAACCCATTCCCAGGCTTTCTGCCTCTCTGGGAATGGAGAGAGAGAGAATGCCTTGGCTGATTTCCTGAAATCCAGTTCGTGGAGCCACAACCCCAGTGAGTGTTCACTCAGAAAACAAATATGCAATAGAGGACAGGCACCAGCTAGGAAACTCCACTCGGAAAGGGATCAGCTGTTGTGCTCACGGGCACACTGCTTTGGTCCAGGAAGTCAGTAAAGCGCAAACAGGATCCCAGCGAGGTCATTTGTTTTGGAGAAGACAGAGAGGAGAAGGGAGGGGCAGCCGTGTGAACGTGCAGTTATGTCAGCAGTTATCCCAGATCCCTGGGACGTCCTGCCTGAGCACACCAGGGAAAACCTCTCCCTGCTCACTAGTCCTGGGGCAGTACAGCTCCCACTGAATGTCTGTCAGCGTAATTAAAAAACGAACACCCCTCCAATTGCAAGGTCAACGCCCAGGGTTACCTTCCTGGGGAGCTGCCCAGGGGGAGCGTGGTTTCCTAAGAAAACTTTTGTGATTGTGATCTGCGTAGAATGTTTTTGCTCCTTTTTTTTTTTTTTTTTTTGAGACAAGGTCTGGCTTTGTTTCTATCAGGACATGTTTGAATGTTCTTCCAGAAACTCTACTGGGAAGAGAGCTCCGTTGGTCTTCTAGGAGAGATAATTGTTGGCACATCAGGGGCCAGAAGCTCATCTCTTCATTCTTTGGGCTTGGGGAAGAGGTGGCATCATTTCACCCTTAGAGCATAGGATAAATGTTATGATTATTCAAGCAAAAAGACATTCTACTTGCTACTTTTGATTTAGCATTACAGTTTCTAATCTATCCCAAAGATGTACTGGAAGAAATGGAAAGATGTATTCACAAGGCTGCCTATCGGAGCATGATTTGTGTATTAGAAACAACTCAAATGTCCATCGATAGGGGACGCTCCACTATGGTACATTCACACAATGCAGTAGTACACAGCTATAAAAAAACGAAGAATATCTCTATATGCAGGTATGAAAGGATCTCCAAAATATATAGTTGATCAATTAAGTATGAAGATATGATCATTAAAACTCAAAACAAAATGAAAAAAATCAAACCTGACTAGATATTGAGTTGGTGCCATATTCTCTTGGGAGAAAGTATTTCAAGTGACATTAAAACATGGGAATTGACTGCAGACATCAAGTGGGATATACTCTTAGAACAAAAGGAACTGCAGAAACACACACACACACACAAACTTCAAATGTTTCCAGTAATTACATTGTCATGGAAAGTTTTCCTATTGTTATTCGGAGACTATTGTATATGTTTCCTGGTATAAAACAAGTGAGTAATATGTAAGTGTTGTTGGGAACCAGCAATTTAGGTTGAAAAGAGATGTAAATTTAAGTGGGATCAAGTAAAAGCCCTGTAGTCCTGAATCAGAATTTGAATTGGAAACAATTATAAATATGATGTTTTATCTACATATCTATCTATCTATCTATCTATCTATCTATCTATCTATCTATCTATCTACAGATCCATTCATTGATCTACCCCTAATCTCCTAGCTTTGGGCCCCGAAAAGGCCTAGAAACAAAGAGCAACCTGTTAGCAATGAGCATCCCTAACACACAGACAATGCTCCCCTAAGAGTCAGGGCTCCTTAGAGAAGTACCTAGCTCCAGGTCTCAATGAAAGATGTGCAAGATGCACATTTAACACCTGGTCCTACCTGAAAATAAGTATACTGTTGAAGACTACCATGGTTGTGTCACAAGGAGTCAAGAGTCAATTTTCAGGGATTCCCATTTGAATATCAGAAATAATAACTGCAATAAGTTAAAACACATCAATTATATTTAAATTTATGAGTTTATAAAAAAAAATTCCCTGGGATGTGATATCTGTGTGTCTGTGACAAATTGCCATGGTAAGTCAAGAACAATAGTGTGACCACAGCAATAACAGCAGCAAGACAGCAGAGCAGGATTCAGGGATTGACACTGGTAAAGCAGCGGCAACAGGAGCCTGAAGGCCTTGAGGAGAATTGGTGCATGATGCTGGGGCCTGACCAGTGGACAGGAAGGCCAAGAAGGGCACAGGTGGGACTGAGGTCCAGGGAAGACTGATGCAATCTACAGGGAGGTCTCACTATTACATTCACCTCCACGTTGTTGCCTTCCTGGTGCTATGACCCAGGAAATTTTGTGTTAGCATTAAGGAAATTGAAGTCTGTCACCCCGAGAATCTCATATTATTGTAGAAACATCTAAACCCAGAGTTTTATTATTAAAATCAATCAATTTTATTGGAAACCAAAATGTTTTTCTGCACTTTTATTTCAAGTAGAAAATTTGTTTGAAAACTAAGATCCTCTGCAGCCATCTCGCTGGGATTCATATCTGCAAGAGGGTTTTCTCTTGTAATTTAAACTCTCCACAGTCCACCAATAATTCCTCTTTGCTCCTGCTCTCCAAGAGCTAAGTAAGTGACTCAGTTCGGTTTGGCTTTAAATTGTCTGTAGATACTACCAGGCCCTTCTGTGGCGGTGTGTCTGAGCAGTGATTGAGGCTAAGCTTGCTTTGCTCAGGAGGCCTGATGATTTTCCTGACTGAGGTGCCATGATTGAATTTATGTATTTTTATGACTGTAGGCTTATTTCCTGGTTTTTCAGGTTTAAAAAGTACTATTTGAAATAATAAGCTTCGTTGTTTTCTTTTGATTGAATCTATGGTGGTAATAAAAAATAAAGAACAGCTGTGCAGAGAGGTAACAATGACTCCGTAACTTCCAGCCAACCTTGGATAACAACAAAGGCCTACAACGCAAGAGAATAGAAATCTTCCTTGGGATCAACATTCTGGAAAACCTAACCCTAACCTTTGTGGTTTCCGTAATGTTCTGTATTTGTAAGAGAGAAGTGATCCGCAGAGTGTAAAGACTGGAGACCCAGGAGCTGGGGGAAGCAATTTGGTAGATTTACCTCTTACTACCTGGTCTGATGTACTGGTAAATTTAAAACCCACTATTTCTCTCTCATCTTCCTCTGTCCAGGTTATACTCCCTTGATCCCCCAATGAAAGTGAACCTTTCAACAGCTGGCCTCACCTCAGACCCAAAGCAGAAAGGAGTTGAACGTTGACTAAAGGATTTAGATTCCTTATTTTATATAGGGAGCTCCAAAGTACATAAAAACACTTTTGTTATTTGATACAAATACTCAATTTGACCTGTATCTAGTGGTGGGCTTTATGTTATACTGCCACCTGAGTCTTAAAAACAAGGTCTGGAATGTCATTCTGGCTTGCATGTTTGATTCTATGAAAGGTGTTTGGGAACTGAAATTCTATCTCATTTTCCCCACTAAATTTGCATAGTTACACATAATTTTTTAAAATTGTGCAGGGCCAATTTCTGATGCCTGCACATGGTTCATATTTATACAAGGACTCAGGAGATTGCCAAAATGGCTGTACCCTGGGAAAGCTTTATAGGATAGATGATTTATGAGAATTGTTTGAAGCAGGAAAAGGGTAGGCTGGTGGAAAGGAGAGGCCAGGGAAAAGTTTGGAGGGGAGTAAAAGGCTTGGAATTGCCAGAATAATGCCAAGCAATGTGGAGGGATAAGTGGAATTTACTGGCTAGAACAGAGAAATCCAACTTATGTAGGTAGGCAAAGGGATGCTGTGGAAATGGCCATTGGTAACTAACTGTAGTTAGAAACTTTAATTTAAAGTAGTGGAAAACTGGCAACTTGGATTTGTTGAATGATTGAGTGGTAGGCATTGGTAAGTTTCTGAGTGGGAATATATATTTCAGAGTGGGGAATTATGTCATTAAAAAATATATGAGGGGCTAGGTGCAGTGACCCATACCTGTAACCCCAGAAATTTGGGCAGGCAAGGCAGGATAATTCTTGAGGCCAAGAGTTTGAGACCAACCTGGGCAACATCTTTTGTAGAGATTGCATCTCTACAAAAGATTAAAAATTAGCAGGGTGTGGTGGTGCACATTTGTAGCCCCAGCTACTGCGGAGGCTGAGGTGGGAGGGTGGCTTGAACCTGGGAAGTCAAGGCTACAGTGAGCTGTGATTGTGCCACTGTACTCCAGCCTGGGTGACAGAGTGAGACCCTGTCTCAAAACAAACAAACAAACAAACAAACAAACAAACAAGCAAACACACAAACAACAAAGAAAGAAAGAAAGAAAGAAAGAAAGAAAGAAAGAAAGAAAGAAAGAAAGAAAGAAAGAAAGAAAGGATATGAGAAAGTTTCTTCTTAGTCTCAACAAAGAAGTCTGGAAGAAAGGCATTTAGAGAAGTTTGAGGAATCTATAATGAGGTCCAAAGGGCCTTGAGTCAGGTCAGTATCAAGGCAAGGGCTCAAAGTGTTGTATGTAGGAAAAAGAAGTATTGTGAGACAGCAGCTCCAGGGCTAGATATGAGGCAGAAGAAAGTTTTTGGTTGAAGGGAAACATGAGGTCAAAAGTCAGGAAAATGTGAAGAACATAATGCCACTTCTAACAATGAAGCAAATTAGAAGAAAGGGGGATTGCTGCAGTAAAAAGAGTGATTGCGTGTGTAGAACATGGCATGCAACAGCTTTTTGAAAGGTAAAAGTTAGCAGAGAGTTATGGTTCATAAAACATTTTGTAGATGCCTAAAGATTATTTTTAGGTTTTATTGGGATGGTGTACAAGGGTTTTCAAAAGGATATTTATTTTGGTCTTTGCCTTACCAATGGCAGTTGGGTTCTTCCGGTGGCCTTAGGGAGGCACAGTAGGAGACCTGCAAGGAGTGCACCATGCGGGCACTGAGGCACATCCACAAAAGTAGATGAAACTGGGAAAGCAGGCCGATTAGAGCAGAGGGAATAGACCATGCCAGGAGTTTTAGGTTTTACTCAACAACTAATGGAGGAATTGCTGCAGAAATTGCTAAGATGAAGGCAATTAATGCTTTTTCAATTCAGATAATGAATGGCATGGTCAAATGTACATGTTAGAAAAATCCAACTGGCAGCAGGCAAGGAGACTAACAATGACTGAAGGCAGGGAGACCCTACAAGTGAGACCATCACTTAGAAAGGAATTATCTAAAGAACGACCAGAAGTCCCATTTACTGGAAAATGTTAGTTATGAAGATGCCAAGATGAGGACAGTTAAACAACATGGGCTAAATTCCCATGACATTTAGACTTAATGCCATGGCATCTATTGTACAACTAGAATACTGAAGGTTTTGAAACAGCTAGGGGTTAATTTGCTGCAGAAATTGCTAAGATGAAGGCAGGAAAGCATTTGAGTGAGCAGAGCCTTAAATGGGAAAAAGATAAAGAATGTTCTGGTTAAGACGTAAATTACAGAAAGTGCCTGTATCAGTCAGGGTTCAGCCAGAGAGGCAGAATCAATAAGATATATATGTTTACAGGAAGGGATTTGACTTACACATGCATGAGGGCTGGCTAAGCAAGCCCAAAGTCCAAAGAGCAGGCAGGTGGGAAGGGAAGGTCATAAGCTACCTGGAATCCCATGAGCTTGAGCTGAAGCTTGGAGTCTCTGGGCTTTAGGAAGTCTACTTGCTCCTTAAAAGGGCTTTGGCTTGACAAAATCAGGCCCAACCATATGATGTCCCTTTTTTATTAACTCAAGATTAACTGACTTGGGACTTTAATTATGTCTGTATAATCCCTGCTCAGCAGCACCTAGATTAGCATTCGGCAAAACAATTGGGATAAGGTGTGGATAGTCCACAAAATGGCCACTGCCCCCATCCATCCTCCAATTCTGAAGACAGAATATCCTTGTGGTCCACCCTATCCAGAAACATGCTAGAGAGGGAATTCTGGGGGGTACAGTCCAAGCCATAACACTGCCATTCTAAGACAACATTTCAGGTGGAGGATACAATTCTTAAGATTCTGAAAGTTGAAAATACAAATTATATTCTGTCTTTAATAGTCATAAGGTGTAAGTTTCTCCATGAAGTATTGCAGAACTTTATTACTATTAAATGAGAATGTCTTATTTCAGAAAACATTCACGTTTTAGTTATATTTCATTTTGTATTAAGTAATATACACATTTAATTTAACAAAGTAGAATATATATTTATAATTTAAATAAAAGATATTTGTAAATAAGGACCAAACGTACAATCAGGACACTAATTTTCTAAGGAAAAGTCAAACGACCTCTGTTTTCATCCATGGCTTAGCTTCTAATTAGCTTAGTCTCCTTGGCCAAATCCGTTATCCCATATCTCAGTTTTCTCAAGAGTAATATGAGGTAGCTGACTCAACACACTCCAAGGTCTTTCAAGATTTGGAAGTCTGTTGGCAGCATTCACAAAATAAATACTAAATTATTTCTTAAAAATGGTCTATTTGACATTATTGTCTACTTACATACAAATTCACTCAAATGATTCAATATCTCCTGCAAAATTAGCAACAGTTTCTATTGTTTTTTTATATTCATGACTTTCTAGACATCTGTATTTTATCATGGACCATCGACCTCCTTCAAGCAAATCCTCTTAGGCAAGCTTCAGAATGCTTCAGCCTTCACTGGATGGAAAATTTGAACTGCAGTGGGCTCCCCATATCAAGATTGAACTGACAGGTTGGGTGTGGTGGTTCACGCCTGTAATCCCAACAGTATATTTGGAAGGGCAAGGGGGACAGATTGCTTGAGCCCAGGAGTTCAAGACCAGCCTGGGCACATGCAAAACCTCATCTCTACAAAAAAAAAAAAAAAAAAAAAAGGAAAAATTAGCCAGATGTGGTGGCACATGCTTGTCGGTAGCCAGATGTGGTGGCACAAGCCCGTAGTCCTAGCTACTAGGGAGGCTGAGGTGGGAGGATCATCTGAGCCCCAGGGGGTCGAGGCTGCAGCGAGCCATGGTTATACCACTGCACTCCAGCCTGAGTGACAGAGTGAGACCTTGTCTCAAAAAAAAAAAAAAAAAAAAAAAAGAGAGAGAGAGAGAGATTGAACTGACAGTATTACACATCACATAACTCCTGTAGAATAAGATATGGACGGCCGTTCCTAAGTTCTAAACTACTGTACATCACAGACCAGATCATAGATTTACATCCAGGCTTGAGGACTATTTACTCTGTATACTGTAGTAGTCTAGCTCTGGAGTGACCTTTTTCTGGTTTGCTTCAGGATCTCAGCAATATAAATTACTAAGCATTATTCCCCTAGAAAGAATGAATATGTCTAGAAAGAATTTCACAGCCGACATTGTGGTTCACATAAATAATTTTTTTTATCCCCTAGGAGGCCATTCACTGGAGTCGTAATTATTGCCTGGTTCCAGGATAGGTTTTGGTGAGAACAACTCAAAGATCTGGGTATTCTGAGGAAAAATGATATCAAACTGTTGATTCCACTTTTGATGGGAAGAAACATTATGAATGAGAACAAAATTGTGGCAATGTCTTTCATTTTTTCAAATTTAGCATTTAAAAAAAATGAATATGTAATACCGGGTCAGACAACATATTGAAGATCTCAAAAAGCTAAGAAAATGTAAATAATGGTAGAGAAAACACGAGACTGTTGAAAGAAAAGAGAGGAGAGAAGAAAGAGGAAGGAGGAAAGAGGAGAGGAAACAGCTAGGATGGTGTCTAACTTTATAGACAACAGTTAGAAATGACTATATTGCTACCCTGAAATTGGACTTTTTATTAGCTAGTTAGAAATGTATGTCATTCTTAACTTATATTTTTTTAAGTAATTTATTCATTCAACAACTGCATGCAAATATTTCCTAAGCTTCCACTCTATGCTAGACCTTGTCCCAGGGCTAGGAAAACAGTAGTGAACCAATGAAGGCCTTTTGTAGTTGATTCTCTACTGTGTCTCTTCTCTGGCCTGTGCATAATCTAAGTGGAAATATATATATTTGAAGTGTGAAATATTTTGGCCTCCTAGGGAAAAATTTAAAAATGAAAAGGAAGCACAAAAATCCTATTTCTCTGATGCTCCTAGTCTATATTTTTCTTTCCTTTTTTGTCTACTTTTTATGTTTTTGAGACAGAGTCTCACTTTGTCGCCCAGGCTGGAGTGCAATGCTGCAGTCACCACTTACTGCAGCCCCAGCCTCTGGGACTTAAGCGATCTTCTTACCTCAGCCTCCAGAGTAGCTGGTACTACAGGTGTGCACCACCATGCCCAGCTAGTTTTTAAATTTCTTATAGAGACAGGGTTTCGCCATGTTGCCCAGGTTTTTCTTGAACCCCTGGGCTCAAGCAGTCTGCCTGCCTGGGCCTCCCAAAGTGCTGGGATTACAGGCATGAGCCACTGCTCTTGGCCCTGTTTTTATTTTCACAGAAGCAAGTTATGGTCATTACTCCTTCCTAGGCATCTACAGTCAGGCATTATATGGTTTGTCCAACATTATGCTCGTCCCCCCCAAAAAAGGCATCCTAATACAGATGACACACAAATATATAAATCTATCTATGTTGTGAAATTTGACCATCAATAATTTCCCTTTGGCCTTCAGGAATCGAATTTCTTTAAGAGTTTATAATTACTTTTAGAAGAGGCCTTATCTTTTAAATATATAGGCTGACATATTTATAGATGAAATAATGTGATGCCTGGAATTCTCTTCAAAATAATCTAGGTGAGAGAAAGTGTGTAAGGATATAGATGAAACAGGATTACCCAGGAGTTAGTAACAATAATTATTATTCTTTTTTTCTTTTTTTCTTTCTTTCTTTTTTTTGCGATGGAGTTTTGCTCTTGTTGGCCAGGCTGGAATGCAATGACACGATCTCTGCTCACCGCAACCTCCGCCTCCCAGGTTAAAGCGATTCTCCTGCCTCAGCCTCCCGAGTAGCTGGGATTACAGGCATGCGCCATCATGCCCGGCTGATTTGGTAATTTGAGTAGAGATGGGGTTTCTCCATTTTCGTTAGACTGGTCTTGAACTCTCAACCTCAGGTGATCCACCCGCCTTAGCCTCCCAAAGTTCTGGGATTACAGGCGTGTGCCTCCGCGCCTGGCTTTAGTTAATAATTATTAAAGCTAGCTGATGGATACAGGGCATTCCTTACACTATTCTATCTACTTTATATATATTTGAAAATGTTCATAGTGAAATACTTTTTAAACCATCACATAATATAGAGAAAACTGCACGACTTTCTTTAGTGCTTAGAATTAGAACGTGAATGACAGGTAAACTCAATCTACGGTATCAGAACATTCCCTGCCACAATGGTCCCTCCACGATGCGTTCAAACCACTGAACAAAAAAGCGATTTGATTTTTAAAAATCAAATCAAGGATTTTTATAACAATATTTCATTTGTGAAAACATCGACGATGATGTTTTTGGAAGTAAATTAAATAACTAAAAAGGAGAGAGAAAATGAAAGAAAAGAAAAACCTGTAGTATCTCAACTGGTTACTTTGGGAAGAAAATAAACAAAAGCGTTTCATAAGCCAGGCTGAACATTTGGTGTCCATGAAGAAGAGAAAACACTGTGGACTGAGATCATAGAGACAAGAAAAACAATATTCCTCACCAAATGCAAAACCGGGCCTGTCAGCTGTCCCGCTGCGTGTTTCCTACGTGCTCTCACTTTGTGCACTCCCAGACCATGTGTTTAATAAAAGTATTTATGTCATGTGATTCCATAAACAGAGTATATAAAGAAACTGTGGCTTATGAGACAATGTCTACATAGTAACAAATATCTGATCGGAAAATGTAAGTTATAATTAATTTTGATGTTTTAGAACATCTGGATTTCTGGTACTTTGCCTGTGCTTAGCAAATAGTTATTAAATACATTCTATGCTCCAGGCACTGTTTGGGGGAGTTTAAAAAACAAGAAATAAGATAGGCAAAATCCCTACTCTCATGCCGCTTATAGTCTGGTGGAAAAAGTCAGACAGTAAACATAGTAAGTTACAGACATTTGTTGCAGAATAAAATAAAACAGGAACTGGCCCTAGAGAGTACAAGACAGACAGGGAGGCAGGCACACTGTCATTTTCTTTCTTTTTTTTTTTTTTTTTTTGAGACGGAGTCTCGCTCTGTCGCCCAGCCCAGGCTGGAGTGCAGTGGCCGGATCTCGACTCACTGCAAGCTCCGCCTCCCGGGTTTACGCCATTCTCCTGCCTCAGCCTCCCGAGTAGCTGGGACTACAGGCGCCCACAACCACGCCCGGCTAATTTTTTGTAATTTTTAGTAGAGACGGGGTTTCACCGTGGTCTCGATCTCCTGACCTTGTGATCCGCCCGCCTCGGCCTCCCAAAGTGCTGGGATTACAGGCGTGAGCCACCGCGCCCGGCCCACACTGTCATTTTCTTAAAGGCTGGTCAGAGAAGGGTTCAGTGAAGACAAGTAAGAGGATCGAGGCACACAGACATCTGGGTGAAGATTATTCCCTGCAGAGAAATGCAAGTACAAAGGTCCGGTGGTGAGAGCACACCTGGTGTGTTAGAGAAACACTAAGGAGGCCAGTGTGTCTGGATCGGGGTGAGCGTGGGGAAGGGGTGGGAGGTGACGGGCCCCTGTGAAGGCAATAAAGCTCTGATGAGTCTATCCACGCCTACAGAGCAAAGACTGCTACAGGAGTCCTCGATTGGTCAGAAATGGTGAAGCCCCTGTGCTGCCACCTTCGTCTTTTGCGAGGGCCACCGAGACAGAGCTGTGACCTGGCTGGAAAGCTGAGGGGGACCCTGGCTTGCTCAGCGGCTGGAGGCTGGCAGTGCAGCTCACTCACCACAGCTGGGCAGAGTTCTTTCTTGTAGAGGGATCTGAGCAGCTTGCACGCTTTTAGACACAAACAGAGCCTCATTTTAATAACTAAAACCTCTGGGCAAACAGAAACGCATACCTCCAAACTCAATTCAAACTTAAAAGTTTTACCCCTCCGCTAAAACCTGTTTCAGGCTTGGACGCCTGTATGGGAGGGATGAGCATGCACAGCTGGCTCTTCTTGCCTAGTCTGAGTCCTCCCCATGCTTGGTCGTCAAGGCCAGAGGAAGCGGGATCAGAAGGAAAAGGGTTCTTTCCATCGTACTTGGATGGCAAAGTTGGGGCCTTCTGGGCCTATTAAATATTCAGCACTGACTGTCTCAGAGGCAGGGCCTTAGGACTAGAGGAGAAAGGCAAGGCAGTCGCCTTAGGCACGAAATTTAAAGAGGTGACAAAAATCTC
This sequence comes from Macaca mulatta, assembly GCF_049350105.2. Lineage (NCBI taxonomy): Eukaryota > Metazoa > Chordata > Mammalia > Primates > Cercopithecidae > Macaca > Macaca mulatta. Next base: position 18,962,729 of record NC_133409.1, on the reverse strand, counting down.
AATGGTCAAGAGAAATTTTATATATATATATATATATATATATATATATATATATATATACACACACACACTCAAGATTAAAGCAAAAAAATATGATGAATTAAAACTTCACATCCTTCCCTGGTGGTCTAGGATGTGGGGATATTGGCATATGTCCTATTACTCTCCTAGTCTGGAGCTGTTGAGGCAATAGAAAGAGTTGCATTTAGCATTATGATCTTTAATCTGGAAACTACGTGCAGCTCTGCACATCTGCCTGCCTGCCTACCTCTTCACACCTCTCTGCCTTGATTCCCTTAAGTTGTTCCTCATCTTATCAATCTTGTGTGCTTCTCACTCTTCAGGACCCAACTCAAGGGTCTCTCCTTCCTTGAAGCCTTCATTGAATAGCTGCTGCTTTTCCTGTTGCTGAGAAGAGCTTTCAGCTCTTCCATTATACCCCCCTCAAATATCACACATTTTCTTGACGACCATTTTGTGTGTCCTCAATAAATTCTGATATCCTCTTAATCGCAAACACTTTTCTTCCCATTTCTTCAGTACTCTGCAGAGTACCTGGTGTTTAGTAGTTACTTAACAAAGTTGTTGGACAAATTAATACATGCATATCCCTTGTTTCGCTTCTCACAGATTTGGCCAATGCAGCACTCTTTGGTGTATTGTAGCAAATATTTTTTCTTCAGTGAGTAACATTTTGGAAACTAACAAATTGTACTTCTGGGGCTCCCAAACCTAATTTCTTAAACTTTTAAAGTAATTCTTTCTTGATTAGAGAATAATTCTCATAATAGTTCTAAAAGTAGTTACTGGAATATTAGTCAAGCACAAAATATGGGTCTGCATAATATCTTGGTCATTAAAAAAAAGTGGCTTTTCTTCTACATTTGCTTGGCCTCCTGTTAAAAAAACCAACAGAATTTTATCAAAAAGTTACTGCCTCTAAATGACAACGTACAGTCATGTAGCCATGGGGGACTGGTTCCAGTACCTCCCATGGATACTGAAATCCATGGATGCTCAAATCTCTGATAAAAAGTAGTATAATATTTGCATATAAAACATGCACATCCTCTTATATACCCTAAATCATCTCTAGATTACTTATAATATCTCATGCAATATAAATGCAATGAAAAGAGTTGTTATACTGTATGATTTAGGGAATCATGACAAGAAAAATGTCTGCATGTATGTGTCAGCACAGACAGTTTTTTCTTCTGAATACTTTTGATCCACGATTGACTGAATCCATGGATGTAGAACCCATGGATATGGAGGGCTGACTGCAAACTAGGAGTTCTTTTTCTTCTTCTTTTCCAGATAGTATAAAATAAAGGTAGTGATTTCAATAAGGATGGCATTTTGAAAATAATAAAATGCCCTCTTAGATATGTTTTTAAGGGGTAAAGGAACTTGATGTATGCAACTGACTCAAATGGTTCAGAAAAACTTATGTAGGTAAGATAGAGTGGCAAACTGTTAGAAACTGGTGAATATGGGTAAAGGGAAGGTAGGAGTTAGTTGTACTAATGTTATAACTTTTTAGTTTGTTTTAAACTATTTAAAAATAAAAAGTTTTTCTTTTTTTTTGAGAAGGAGTCTCATTCTGTCACCCAGGCTGGAGTGCAGTGGTGCTATTCAGGCTCACTGCAACCTCTGACTCGGGGGTTCAAGCGATTCTCCTGCCTCAGCCTCCTGAGTAGCTGGGATTACAGGTGTCTGCCACCACACCGGGCTAATTTTTGTATTTTAAGTAGAGACAGGGTTTTACCATGTTGGCCAGGCTGGTCTCAAACTCCTGACTTCAAATGATCTGCCTGCCTTGGCTTCCCAAAGTTCTGGGATTACAGGTGTAAGCCACCCCTCCCAGTCATCATCCATTTTTAAAGGAGTCTACAGAGACTAAAAATGTGCCCTTCATAAGCTGAATGTTGAAATTTAAAATGCATCAGAAGCATGTATTAAAATGCCCTTTTTTCTTTTTTCCCTCATTCTGACCCCCATGCCTCAGAAAGGCTATGACATTGGCAGAGCCGTGCAGGGGAAAGGTGCCTGCAGGTAGAGTTTGAGGAAGAGAGCTCCGGTCAGGGCCCTGCCCTGACCCTCCTCTTGGTTTGGTGGGCCATAGCACCTTAGGAAACAGCTAGGGGGGCAGGAAGTGTGTTGTCTTGAACTCAGCCCTGGTTTTAAATTCTGGCTCCAGCTCCTACTAGCTTTGTTCTGGGTGAGCCATTTAAACTGCAAGCCTCCCTCTCCTCTTCTGTAAAAGTGACAATGTAATCCCTATTTCCCATGATCACAGAGCTCATCCTGGTGAGTGTCCTCCTGGCCTCCCTCCGGGCCTCAGTTTCACTAATAATGAGCCCCTCCGTAATTTGGGGGCTTCTAACCAGGGGAAGAGAGCCTATAATCCAGGTAGAGAATCCTTCCGGGTAGAGACACCAGCCAAGTAGAAAAGGGAATCTAGAGACAACGATATTCAGAGAAAAGACTGCTTTGACTTCCAGAGCTAAGGCTCCCAATCTCTATTGCATTTTACATTGTCTTCCTTGACTATGTCACCCTTTCCTAAGGCTTCTAACATTATCTCTATTTCTATAATTGCCATATCATATCTCCATCCCTGAATTCTCTTCACAGGACATAGGCATGACTCACAGACTGCCAAAATGCAAAAATGTATAAAACCCTGAAATGAAAGTGGAGGCAGATGGTCCTAGATGATAGATGGCAGGTATGATTAAAGCCGCCAGGGATGACAGAAGTGTGGAGGGATCCCAAGCCCCTCCTCCCCAGGTTGGCTTTTCCCAGTTTTATATTCTCTGCCAAGACGCTCATGCTGTGCTCACATATTCTTTTCTCATCAAGACCATACTTTCCTCTATTCCATCATGTTCCTCCTCAATTCTGAGTTCAGATACCCCTTAGACAAAATTCCCAATATTCTTGGCCTTTCCTCTTCTTCTAGCGCTGTTTATAGCATCCATTTCCACAAAGGCTTGGACTGACTTCAGGCGGGAGCAGGAAAACCCAGTACCACTACCTGGGATGACTGTGGGGGAATGGCCAGCACAGTGCTAGGGCAACCTGGAAGTGTGAATGACAGAATGTCCTGTGGGACAGTTGTTGACCCATGGAGGATGGAAACTGATAGATAAATTCTTCCCTTGTCTTCCCCTTATTTCATAAGTCTTCTCAGAAGGTTCCTATAGGATTGAGCCTCCACAATGGTGGCTATCTGATAAAGCATCTTTGTCCTGGCTTCCTGCTTCTTCCCTTTTGCCCTTCTTCCCTTCTTCCCTTTTGGAAACTTTTGGAAGTTTTCTCCTTCCTCATTCCTACTCCCTGCAATCACATTACCAAATAAACTACTGTCAAATGACAAAATTACAACAAATTTAGTTATAAATTGTATCTTCATTTGTGATTCATGAATCAAGTCAGCTTCCATTCTAAAAATAGGATGAGAGTTCTCACTGGGCGATGACAAAATACTAGGTTAGGCAGAAACAAGGAAACAGAATAATAGGGAAAAAAGAAGCTGATTGGTTAACATCAGGTTACTTCAGGCTACTTTTTTTGGTGAAGGTTAAAGAATAGAGAACTTCCCAATTACACTGACTCAGCAAGACTGGAATCTCCTGTTTTCTGGAAAAAATGATCTGTTTAGGAATCTGTCTGATTCCTTAAAGTTTCAGTTTGACTGTGTGGCATTTGGTTTGTTCTGTCACACTGGGGCCTCATGGAGGAGCTCGGCAGAAAACAATGGCTTCTTATAATTTTTGTTTAACATTGCCCACATATAAATCTTTCTTTCAGGCTCTACTTTGGGGAAATCCAAGCTAAGATGTGGAAAAACAGTGAATCATATTATGTAGCTTGTAAGATATGTTATGATAAATATGCATTACAGTGAAAACACAAAGGAAGGCACCAAAACTATACACAGGAATTGAGGAATTGAGGAAGTCTTCCCAGACGAAGTGATGTCCACTTAAGAGTAAAGGGTAAATAGCCAGAGAGAGTGGGAGGAAAATATTGGGGGTTGGGAGAGCAAACTTACAAGAAGGAAAAGGATGTATAAAGGCCTGGAAGTGATAAAGAATATGACACACTTTTATTAATGGTGTCACAACAGTCCCAGTAACCCAGGCTCAAAATCCCCTTGTGACCCTTGATTTTTCCTCCACCCAGGACCTTGACTCCTGCTAATCACCAAGTTCCACTGGTGCTGCCTCCTCCATATTCATTCCACTACCTTTCCCTCTTAGGGTAACATCCTCGGTTCAGGCCCTCCTCCCACCCTGTTGGCCATTGGTACAGTCTCCTAACTAGGATCTCATGCTCCTCAATTCATCCCACACTCTGCAGTCAGAACAATGTTCTCAACTCTCTAAACAAACCTCTTTCCTATTCGAACACCTCCAGTAGTTCCTCCAGTTATGACTGCTTTCCCCTCAAGTTTACTTTATTTCTAAAAAATGCTAATAATTATCTGAGCCTTCGGCAAGTCATAATCTTTTTGCTAGTGGAGAGTTTTGTCTTGATATTGCTGGCTGCTGACTGATCATGGTGGCAGTGGCTGAAGGTTGGAGTGGCTGTGGCAATTTCTTAAAATAAGAAAATGGGATTTGCCTCATCAATGGACTCTTCCTTCCACAAAAGATTTCTCTGTAGCATGCAATCCTGTTTGATAGCGTTTGCCCACAATAGATTTTTTTTTTTTTTTTAATTGGAGTCAGTTCTCCCAAACCCTGCTGTGGCTTAATCACTAAATTTATGTAGTATTCTAAATCCTTGGTTATCACTTTAACAATATTCATAGCACCTTCACCAGGAGTAGATTCCTTCTCAAGAAATAATGTTATTTGCTCATCCATAAGGAACAACTTCTCCTCCATTCAAATTTGATCATAAGATCGCAGCGGTTCAGTTCAGTTACATCGTCACATCTTCATCTCCACTTCTAATTCTAATTCTCCAGCTATGTCCACCACAATCTGTAGTTACTTCCTCCACTGAAGTCTTGAACCCCTCAACATCATCCACGAGGATTGGAATCAACTTCTTTCAAACTCCTGTTAATGTCAATATTTTAATCTGAATCTAGTGGCATCTAGAATGGTGAATCATTTCCAGAAGGTTTTCAGTTTAATTTGTTCATCAGAAGAATCACTATCTATGGCAGCTATAGACATATGAAATGAATTCTTAAATAATAAAATTTGAAAGTCAAAATTACCCTTTAATCTATGGGTTTCAGAATGAATGTTGTGTTAGCAGGAAAGAAAACAACATTCATCCCCTTGTACATCTCCATCAAAGATCTTGGGCGACTAGGTGCATTGTCAATGGGCAGTAATCTTTTGAAAGGAATTTTTTTTTCTTCTGAGCAGTAGGTCTCAACAGTGGACTTAAAACCTTCAGCAGAAAATGCTGTAAACTGATGTGCTGTCATCCAGGCTTTTTTGTTAACTTACAGAGTACAGGCAGAGTAGATTTAGCGTACTTTCTAAAGATCCTAGAATTTTTGGAAAGATAAATGAGCATTGACTTCAACTTAAAGTCACCAGCTGCATTTAGCCCCAACAAGAAAGTCAGCCCATCCTTTGAATCTTTGAAGCCAGGCATTGACTTCCCCTCTCTTGCTTTTAAGTCCTAGATGGCATCTTCTTATAATACAGTATAAGGTTGTTTTGTCTACATTGAAAATCTGTTGTGTTCAATCTGAGAAAGCTGATTAAGAAAAAAAGAAGGAAATGTATTCTTTAGTGTAATCATCTTCATCAGTGACCCTTGGATAACTTGCTGAAGCTTCTATATCAGCACTTGCTGTTTCACCATCTACTTTTATGTTATGGAGATGGCCTCTTTCCTTACATTTCACAAATCAACCTCTGCTAGCTTCAAATTTTTCTTCTGCAGCTTCCTCACCTTTTTTAGCCTTTATGGAATTAAAGAGAGTTGGGTTCTTGCTCTGGATTAGGCTTTGGCTTATGGGAGTGTTATGTTTAGTTTGAACTTCTATCCAGACCGCTAAACCTTTTTCGATATCAGTAATAAGGCTGTTTTGCTTTCTTTCCTTTTCTTTCTTTCCTTTTTTCTTTTTCTTTTTCTTTTTTTTTTTTTTTGAGACAGAGTCTTGCTCTGTGGCTCAGGCTGGAGTGCAGTGGCACAATCTTGGCTCACTGCCATCTCTGCCTCCCAGGTTCAAGTGATTCTCCTGCCACAGCCTCCTAAGTAGCTGGGACTACAGGTGTGCACTACCATGACTGGCTAATTTTTGTATTTTTAGTAGAGATGGGGTTTCACCATCTCTACTAAAAATATGGAGTTTTACCATGTTGTCTAGGCTGGTCTCAAACTCCTGACCTCAAGTGATCTCCCACCTTGGCCTCCCAAAGTGCTGGGATTACTGGTGTGAGCCACTGTGCCGAGCCTTTCTTTTCATTCTTGTGTCCACTTGAGTAACACTTTTAATTTCCTTCAAGAACTTGTCTTTTGAATTTACAACTTTGCTATTGGGCAGAAGAGGCCTAGCTTTGGCCTATCCTAGCTTTTGACTTGCCTTCCTCAATAAGCTGAATCATTTCCAGATTTTGATTTAAAATGAGAGACATAGAACTCTTCCTTTCACTTGAATACTTAGGGGCCACTATAGGGTTATTAATTGGCCTACCTTCAATAGTGTTGCATCTCAGGGATTGGGAAGTCTTGAGGAGAGGGAAAAAAATGAGGAACAACTGATCAGTGGAACAGTCAGAACACAAAACATATATTGATTAAGTTAGCTGTCTTCTATGGGTGTGGTTTTTGGCACCCCAAAACAATTACACTATAAGAGCAAAGATCACTGATCACAGATCACAGTAACATATATAATAATAATAATGAAAAAGTGTAAAAGGTTGCGAGAATAATCAAAATGTGATACAGAGAAATAAAATGAGAAAATGCTGTTGGAAAAATGGCTCTGATAGACTTGCTCAATGCAGGGTTACCACAAACCTTGAATTAGTAAAAAACACAGTATCTGAAAAGTGCAGTGAAACAAAGTATGCCTGTATCTATCTGTGTGTACACAAAGATACACACACCCCACTTTTCTGTACCTTGGACTTTCTCTAACAATATACCTTAGACATTGTTGTGTTTATTTTATTTTATTTTATTTTAGTGACAGGGTCTCACTCAGTCACCCAGGCTGGAGTGCAATGGTGTGATCATAGCTCATCTCAAATTCCTAGGTTCAAGTGATCCTCTTGACTCAGCCTCCCGAGTAGCTAGGACTACAGGCATGTGTCACCATACCCACTAACTAAAAAAAATTTTTTGTGTGGAGACAGGGTCCTGCTATGGTGCTCAGACTAGTCTCAAACTCCTGGCCTCAAGGGATCCTCCCACCTCAGCCTCCCAAAGTGCTGGGATTACAGGCATGAGCCACTGCACCCAGCCTGTTTTTTTTTAAGCTATCTAAACAGCTTCATTTTATTGATGTGCCATAGTTCGTAAACAATCACCTCAAGATGGTTAAGTTTTTCTGATCTCTTGCTATAAAAATGGTGGTGTAATGACTATTGTTGAATCTACATCACTTTGCACATGAATTGAATTTTTTGGTTTTTTTGGACCAAATTTTACTCTGTTGCACAGCTGGAGTGCAGTGGTACGATCTCGGCTCACTGCAACCTCTGCTTCTTGGGTTCAAGCAATTCTCATGCTGCGGCTAATTTTTGTGTTTTTAGTAGAGACGGGGTTTCGCCATGTTGTCCAGCCTGGTCTCAAACTCCTGGGCTCAAGCGATCCATCCACCTCCACCTCCCAATGTGCTGGGATTACAGGCACGAGCCACTGCTCCAGGCTGAATTGAATATTTGGTCAACAATTTAGTGACATGGAAGAATCACATTTGAGATTCTGTTCAAGCTTTATGTTTTGCTGATATACCAGAAGCTAGGAAATTCTCACTGTATAATGCTTTTTTCATATTTTGCATATGCCTGACTCATACAACTAATTGTTTAGATCCTAATATAGCTTCGACAGATACAAACATGTTGAACATCCCCAGCATCTTTCTCCTTATCTAGTTTTTTTTTGATGAAGACACACTATGAAGTTCAGCTTAAAATCGGTGAAATAAAGGAGAGGAGAAATCACAAAGTCCCGTGACTCCATAACTCCAGGGTGCTTCCTACTGAGTGGCCCTCTGGAACACAGCAACCACATGTGGTTTTCAAAGTGTTACTTTTCAGATTTAAGAAAATAGAAACACTTTGGGAGGCCAAGACGGGCGGATCACGAGGTCAGGAGATCGAGACCATCCTAGCTAACACGGTGAAACCCCGTCTCTACTAAAAAATACAAAAAACTAGCCGGGCGAGGTGGCGGGCACCTGTAGTCCCAGCTACTCGGGAGGCTGAGGCAGGAGAATGGCCTGAACCCAGGAGGCGGAGCTTGCAGTGAGCTGAGATCCGAGCACTGCACTCCAGCCTGGGCAACAGAGCGAGACTCCGTCTCAAAAAAAAAAAAAAAAAAAAAAAAAAAAAAAAAAAAAAGAAAGAAAATAGAAACACATGAAAACAATTACACAAGGAAAAAAAATCAAGAAAAGTTGGAAGTATTTTTAGGATAACATAATGCAGCAAAAACACAAATTTAGAAACATCTTTGAAATTCAAACTAGAATTCTTAGGTTATTTTTGAGTAGCTGAAGACAGTTGAGAAGAAACAAACATGTAAGACACCAACAAATCCCATAATTCTGTCACTGTGTGGTAACGGATCGGGGTGTGTGTGTGTGTGTGTGTGTGTGTGTATGTGTGTGTTGGGTTTAAGAATACAGTGTTCAAGAAAAAATGTCGGGCCAACCATGTATAAACAAATCTCTCCAAGTTCCAAAAATTCCCTGGTGGAATATCTTATATCATCTCAGAATTTCAAAGTCCCTGAAAATAAACTAATTCGCTGAAGCCTGACCTAAGAGGTTACTCTCTAGGCCAAGTGTTTCAAATGCCCATTGCAAAGTGATAGCAATGGATGTCTGAAGGCCATTTCTGCGCTCGTCAGGGTATTCATCCCTTGGTAGTCTCTTGAAAAATGCAATCTTAGAAAAGGAAGCCTCACCTTTGAAGGTTACTTACTGATCTTTCTCCAGGCTTGGTCCATGCAGAAGGAAAAAATCGGATGCACTTCTGGGTTTCACCTGGAAGAAAAACTCACTGAAGCTGTACCTGCTCTCCTGCCTCTCAGATGAATGAATGTGGCCCTATGGGCTCAGTCTACCCTGCTACCTTGGATCTTAATCATGAGCCATAGTGAGATACTAGGAAAAGCCCCCGAGCTCCTAGATTGCAAGGCATATAGTTCCCCAGTTTGAGGTGAGGCTGGGCACCTGTCTGCAGGTGAGCACACATCCCTCGTGACTCACCTCCTGATGTTCCTGGACTGGGACCCTTTCTCTGGGTAGAGCCAAATATGCAATGCCTGCCTTCTTCCTGCTTCCTTATCACTAACCTCCTCCCCTCACTTAATTTTGCTCTGACCTCTAACTCCATACCTCTTCAGTCGGACACACTGGACCAGATACCAACTTTGGAAACAGACAGATTTAGTTCAAATCTGGCTCTACCACTGAACCAGCCTGTGAACTTGTTACTTAGAAGAGTTAGCTCCCGCCTCACCTCCCAACACCCTAAGCCTAAAGAACTCCATGTTACTGCAAAACAGATCTTAACCTTACATGTGCACATAAAGCCAGTCCAAAATTATATTTAAGACGCTCGAATACAGACTATCTACTGGAGAGGGCATAGGAATTAGGTTATTGTGGGACAAAGATGGGAAGTATACTTTTGTTGCATATCTTTTTAAATTTTAAGTATTTGAATCATTTGAATATATTATCCACATAACAAAAGTTTAAGAAGAGAAATGAGGCCAGGCGCGGTGGCTCACGCCTGTAATCCCAGCACTTTGGGAGGTCAAGCCGGGCGGATCACGAGGTCAGGAGATCGAGACCATCCTGGCTAACATGGTGAAACCCCGTCTCTACTAAAAATACAAAAAATTAGCTGGGCGTGGTGGCACACACCTGTAGTCCCAGCTACTTGGGGGGCTGAGGCAGGAGAATCACTTGAACTCGGGAGGCGGACGTTGCAGTGAGCCGAGATTGTACCACCACACTCCAGCCTGGGCAACAGAGTGAGACTCAGTCTCAAAAAAAAAAAAAAAAGGCTTCTTTTACCCTGAAGAGCATGATGAACTAATACTGATACTATACGATGACAAGATATGCTATGTTGCACATTGGAAAAAGAGTATTTTTACATATTTAGTTTATTTAAGGGAAAATGGTAAATTGAATTATGTGTGCAACATGATATGAAAAAATGTGAAAAAGGAGAATTTTACTGTTTTGTTTTTTCCCCCACTCCCACAAGCAATTCTCTTTTTAGCAGTAACTAAAGAAAGCTAAACATTTATTTTTATCTTTTAACAGTTCCATTTTTGTCTTGTCATCATCTTTTGGTTGCATATAACTGTTTTTTTTTTTTTTTTTTTAATCAGAAAATTTAGGGCAATCTAACTGCAAGGCTTAAGTGTGTGCATGCATGCATGTGCATACACACACAAGACACACACACACACATACACAAGAACTATTATTTTATAGCATAGTTGTTGAAGGGCTTTGGAATCAGAAGGCCTGGGTCATGCCCTGATACTTAATACCTGTTAAGACTTTGGGCAAGTAACTCAGACATTCTGAAGATGACTTCCTACCTTGGAATGATGTGATGCGACAATCAAGCTAAAAAACGTAGGTAAGTAAAAATGTAGTTCTTGGAACATGACATTCATTTGCTGATGTATTCACTCATTTTTTCATACATTCATTCGATGAATAATTACTAGCACCTATTTCATGCAGGCCCCGAACCAGGACCTGGAGATAGAGCAGGGAACAAAACAGAGCAACTCCGGCCCCAGAGTTTATATTCTCTGAAAGGAGACGAACAATAATACGTAAGGTAAAATTTTAGAGTGGCAATTAGTCTATTGAAAAAGTAAAAGGTATAGGGGACAGAGTGTTAGGGGTGCAGTTTTAATTTGATTGAACAAGGCTATGCTAAGAAAGAATGGGTTTAATTCAAGTTAGTTGTTAAAATTATTTTAATTGCTGCTGAGCACAGTGGCTCCCGCCTGTAATCCCAGCACTTCAGGAGGCTGAGGCGAGTGGATCACTTGAGGCCAGGAGTTCGAGACTAGCCTAGACAACATGGTGAAACCTCATCTCTACCAAAAATGCTAAAAAATTAGCCGGGTGTGGTGGTGCATGCCTATAATCCCAGCTACTTGGGAAGCTGAGGCAGGAGAATCCATTGAACCTGGGAGGCGGAGAATGCTGTGAACTGAGATCATGTGACTGCACTCCAGCCTGGGTGACAGAGCGACACTCTGTCTCAAGAAAAAATTATTATAATAGTAATACATTCTACATTCATATATCATATCTACAAGTCTTTGTGAGTAAACTAATGACTGTGATATAATTATAAGAGCAAGCACAGAAGATCATTAAACACACATGTACAATGGCCACACTCAGCTTTCCTCTCTGAAAAGAATTTAACGTCCTAGAATTGTTCTGTGGCTCCCTATCATTAAACACTTGGTTTACATAAAATTTTACAGCAGATCTTGTATAAAAGTTATAATAATATTATGGTGAAAACTAGCCTGAATTTACCAAGCAAATGAAGAAGATAGATCTAACTCTCCAAAATAAATGCTTTCTGTAGCGTGGAATGTCCATTTTGCAGTTCCTTGGCTTGGCAAAGTTACTTGCTCCTGGTCTGAAGCTTCCTTTGAAGCAGTTATTACATCTGGAGAAAACAGGTCCCTGTACCTGGGGTCAGGACATAAGGAAAGGTATTTTATTACTCTTCAGAAAATAGAATCTTTATTCAGATTCCTTTTATTTAATTGGCCCCACTAGTTCTTCCCTGTATTTCTTACCTTTTAATTTTTTTCTTTCTACCTTTTCCTTTCTTCTGTACTTTCTTCTCTCAGATTCCTCCTCTTCTTCCTCTCTTCCTTCCTTGTTTTGGTTAGCTCTCTTCTCAGTGCAAACTACGTAAAGAATAGGAAGCATTTTACCATCAAATGAGAGCATTTCAGACTAAACAGAATGAGAATCTTCATAATCGATAGGCTCCCTTCACTCTGGAGAGCTTGAATCATCTGAAAGCTTTGCCCACATCGCCAGTAAGAGGAGTGGTGTCATGCAGCAGCTGTGTGTCTCCAAGAACTCAACCTCGCTGAATCTCAGTTTCCTCAACAACCTACAATTACACATTCTGGTGGAAGTTTGTTTTATCCATTAGAAATAATAGATGAAAGTGCTTGGCCCTTTGGCATTGCAATGCGGCAACTACTGAGTGACGTCAATGCATGAAATTTGAAAGGATGGTGATGGATTCATTACGTGTTTCAAAAAATATTAATCAGTTATTTTTAAAAAGTGCTTGGCATTCTGTAGGTACTAAAAAATATGAGTTATTGTTTCCTCACTCGGAGGTGTTCTCTGCAGTTTTCTCTTCGAGCCCAATCCTTCCTTTCTGTCCTCTCGGGTGTGTCTGTGCTTCTTCTCAGTCTAATATAAGCCTTTCCTCAGTTTCTTTGGGTTACCGAAGCAGCAGGTCCTTTCTTTCTGATTCTAAAGACCTTTGCCTAGGTCTGTGTATGCATGAGCTGACCCTGTCTTTCTCAGTTAGTTGTTGGCAATGCCAGGGCAGGAACCGGGGCTCCTTGACTATGGTTGTGGGGATTTTCCTTCATGACACCATATGGCCTCTGAGAGCTGGCATATGATTTTCATTTAATTGAAATTCTCGTAGAAGATCATGAACAATACTATTAGCAGGAACCAGCTTTTTAAATGGTCAGAATAATCCTTGTCTGTTTTTGGAGATGTTGTCTTGCTCCTAGAGCAGCTGTGAGTGTGTGAACTCATCAGTGATGTGGACACTGCCCAAATAGTAATCAGCAAAGAAATCTTATAAAATTACCAACAGATTACTGCTTCAGCCTGCCAGCACTTTCAATGCCAGCCAGCCCGTTTTTGTTTTTTCTTTGTTTGTTTTCCATTGCAATAGGTTGCAATTTAGAGTAAGTCTTTGTGGACTATAAATGAAAATAGAGTTTCACACTCAATTGATAAGCTTTGACAAATGAAAAAACACATACATGGTATATTTGGAAGAATAAACAGGAACGTAGAAAACTAGGGATTCATCTCCCCCTTTCCTTTACCTTAATAATACGAGACAAATGTAATAAAACTCTGTCTTCCCCCCTTCATAATGCTGTACGTGTAAGGAATGCCAAAGAAGTATATGATATTTCTTGCCCTTCAAGGATAAATGTCAGAAACTGTATCACAATGACCATGGTACAAATAATTCACCAGGACAGAAAAGAAAAAGAGGTTAAAAGTTTCTATTTGCATATATTTCGATGCACTTTGAAGTCCAAAGGATACAAGTTACATAACATATAAGTTAGATGCATTTCTAAACATCTTAGTGCTACCTCTGCTTGCTGTTGCTCACATTCTCAATTTTCCCCAGTGCCTCCTTCAGCTGTCCCTCATGACTTCTCTAAGTTACATTTTATAGATTCTTCAAAGAATCCTTGCTTCTGTAAGGTTACCTAAACCAGGATTCCATAAAATTAAAGCAATGAGACAGGAACCACTGAGAGCACTGCAGGTGGCAGAGCAGTTCTCAAATCACCAGAAGTTGATGCCACCAAATGGCTCCAGGCCTGAGCTTCTTCCACGTGCTTCTACCTACTTTCTACCTCAAGGGAACTGTTCATTTTTTAAAAAAAACAGGTTTACTGCTATTGCTATCCAAACAGCTATGCACTATTTTTTCTACTCTATTCTATGTCCTTCCTCTGGATGCATTTTGAAATTCTGTTTTGAAAGCATTTAGATATTTGGGGAGCATAAATTTTTTAAGATTTAAATCAGTTTTGTCTTCACTACTGATTTTTTTCTTTTATTTTTAATTGATGCATAGTAATTGTACATACTTATGGGGTACTATGTGATATTTTGACACGCCTACACACTGTGTAGTGATCAAATCAGGGTAATTAGCAAATTCATCACCCCAAAACTTAATTTCTTTGTGTTGGGAACATTCAAAATCCACTCTTGTAGCTTTCGAATATAAATTATTCAAAAAAATTGAAAGTAAATTTTTGTTAATTGTAGCCATTCTATAGTGCCATAGAACACTAGGATTTATTCCTCCTATCTAGCAGTAACTTAGTATTTGCTAATCAACCTCTGACTAGCTCCCTATCACTCCAACCCCAACACATACACCTTCCTCAGCCTCTAGGAGCCACTATTCTACTCTCTACTTCTATGAGGTCAACTTTTTTGCCTTCCATAAATGAGTGAGAACATGCAGTATTTGTCTTTCTATGCCTGGATTATTTCACTTAACATAATATCCTCCAAGGTTCTCATTTTAACCAAACAACACGTCCTGGTATAGAATGTGAATTTAGATTTAGCAGGCAACTTTTATTTCAACACCGTGGAGTTTGGAAAGCACCCAAGAAGTCAACAAGAAACCAAACCTTTTAAGAAGCCTGGGGCAAGTACATTTAAGTCCATTTTCCCATCTATCACCAGGGTACTGGGCGAGGCCACACAGGCTCTGTCCTGCACAGCTTCAAGGAACATGCAGAGAGGCAGCCTGTGTATAACATGACGAAGGATGGACAAGTTAACTGATTTTCAAAGTCCCTCTGAACTGAAATTTAATCGTTCTGACAATGGATACTCCAGCATTTCTCTATATCTTCTTCACATTTGCTTTTCTTTTTAAAATGTCATTTTTTAACATATATTATTTTAATAACTGTTCTGAATTAAATTTAGTTTAGAAGTAATTTTCAGTTTGTGTGCTACTTTATGTAATAAAAAGAAATAGTAAATATTTAAAATGTTAATGAGTTTTAAAACATTATAAATCCCATGAAAATCAAACTCTAGTAACTCATCTGTCAGGCCATAGGCACGGTGATTTAAATTGAGATCTCTAACAAATGTAAATGGATTATTAGATATCAAATACTTTTACTTTCCATTGTAATTTAAATTGAATATGGGTAAGGCTTAAACATCACCATAAACACTATTTGCTCTAGAGTGAACCTCCTTATAAGAATTACTGCTCTTGGAACTCAATCAAGGGAACTTAGTTACTGAATTGCTGACAGGAGACCCAGGGTGAAGTGATTCTCCCTGTTAAGTGGCTCTAATAGTGGTAGAATCCAACTCTTTTGTTTTAGACAGTAGTATATTTATGTCAAATCACTATACTTCATATCCAAAAAAGACACAGGGAAGCTTCCAAGTTTACTAATGCCATCTTGACTGACATTGAGTAGGTGTTCCTTTCTTTGCAACTTCCAGCTCAATAGTATCTTACAGTGCAGTGTGCCAGGAAGTCTACAAACTTGAAGCTAAGCCTTTCCTGCTATAAATTAAACCTGTTTCCTCCTTGGTACCAACCAAATGCTTAATTATCTCTCTCCTCTTTCACAATCCCTTCATGTAGGCCAAGACTCTTTGATCTTCCTATTTTTTTCCACCTCTAGAAATGGGCATTATTTTAAAACTTCCACCAGTTTTATGGTTCATCTGGAGTCTGCACCAACTTAAAAACTGGGCAGAGTATTCACTTTGATGTCTGAGTGCTTACTATGTGTCAGGATTAATGTTCACAATATCATGTGATACATGTATTATTACCTCATGAATCCTCACAGCAACCTTAAGAGGTAGTTCTGTTATCCTCCTTTTACAGGTGAGGAACCTGAGGCAGAGAGAGGTAGGTAAATTGCCCAAGGTCACGTTGCACAAATTCCCCAAAGCAGAATGCGTGCCCATAACCACTGCTCTGCACTCCTTGTCCGTTACATTAAGCTTGCTGGTTTGGTTGCCCAATTCCTAAACACTGATGACCAACATATACTAAATTGCCTCTAGAACATTCTTCTGGCAAGTAGTATTATTGAAAGTCTAAAATCAGGCTTACCCATGAAACACATTCAAGTAATTTGAGAAATTATGCTCTAGGCCTGGCAGAGCAGTTCACGCCTGTAATTCCAACCATTTGGAAGGCTGAGGTGGGAAGATCACTTGTGCCTAGGAGTTTGAGACCACCTGGAGAATATAGCAACACCTCATCTGTACCAGAAAAAAAAAAAGAAAGAAAGAAAGAAAGAAAAGAAAGCCAGGCATGGTGGTGTGCAAGTAATCCCAGTTACTTGGCAGGCTGAGGTGGTAGGACTGCTTGAGCCTGGGAGGTCAAGGTTGCAGTTATCCATGATCATGCCACTGCACTCCAAACTGGGTAACAGAGCAAGCAGAGACTCTGTCACAAAAAAAGAAGAAAGAAAGAAAGAAAGAAAGGAAGAAAGAAAGAAAGGAAGGAAGGAAGAAAGAAAGAAAGGAAGAAAGAAAGAAAGAAAGAAAGGAAGAAAGAAAGAAAGTAAGGAAGAAAGAAAGAAAGAAAGGAAGAAAGAAGGAAAGGAAGGAAGGAAGGAAGGAAGGGAGAGAGAAAGAAAGAGAGAGAGAAAAGAAGTTATGCTCTAAACATGTCTCCTCATCCAGCACAATCTCCTCCCAGACCACTCCCACTTAGTTTTGTGGATTTCGTTTTTCAAATGATGATTTTGATATTCAACCCCTTTTTCATCTTGAAAATATGGTATATATACATCATGGAATATATATATATAGCCATTAAAAAGAAGGAGATCATATCCTTTTGCAGGGACGTGGATGGAGCCAAAGGCCATTATTCATAGCAAACTACTGCAGGAACGGAAAACCAAATACCACATATTCTCACTTATAAGTGAGAGCTAAATGATGAGAACACGTGGACACATAGAGTGGAATAAGACACGCTGGGGCCTTCCAAAGGGTGGAGAGTGGGAGGAGGAAGAGGATCAGGAAAAATAACTAATGGGTGCTAGGCTTAATACCTGGGTGATGAAATAATCTCAACAACAAACTCCCAAGATACAAATTTACTTATGTAACAAAGCTGCACTTGCACCTCTGAAGTTAAAAGTTAAAAAAAAAATGAAAAAAAGAAAACATTGAATTTTACTTTAACTAACAGATATCGTCTTGCAGCATTTAAAAACGTACTAAAGCAGCCAAGCCAAGTGGGAGATAAAAATAATAAAGGTAAAAAATTAATATACTAAAAATATGGAGATTATATAGTAAACTATAAAAAGTTTAGGCTAGCATTGGTAGTTGAAAAGTAAAATAACAATCAATACAGTGAGAAATATAAAAATAATATATTCTTCTGAATTGTTCATAAGATAGATGAAAAAGACTTCCTTAGGAAAAATTTTCTACACGTTATACTCACCTCAGCCACTGCATGGTATAAACGTGTATTTTCAGATAATTGGGGCAAACCTAATAACTTTGAGATAACAGAAATCAAAACAAACTGAAATCCTAGTTTGAAGGCTAAGACTATAATTTCAGTAAGTCTAAATTTAGTGCTTAATCTACTAAGGAGTGTCCTTGGCAGTGAAATTGAGATACAGTACACACCAGTGACCTCTTCGTGTCACTGGTGAGCTTTCCTTGGCTCCCTTCTACCTATCTCTTCAACCAGCTCCCACTCCAGTGCTATTGGTGTGCTTGCAAAGGCAAGAGCTAAAGAGAACAGGGTTTTTTTTTTAAATTTTAAATCACAGCTAATCTTTTCCCAAGACAAACAGTATTCAGTGTGAAAAGAAAGCTCCTGGTTAATTTATGTTGCTTAGAAAACTGAAACAGATAAAGGAATCTCCTTTAAAAATCACCACCAGACTGTAATATAATCAGGAACTGGGTAAATTCAACAATAGAAGGAAGTCAAATAGACTGACCTTTCCCAAGTTGTTTTAAAACTGACATGTGAGTGGAAGTTACTGGTGTGGTTTTGTTGCCGCTTCTTGTTTTCCTAAGGAATTTGGAATCTGAGCAGGGAAGTCGCCTGCTCTTTAAACTAGGAGTAGAACAAGAAGGAATACACTCATCCTTCTGGGGGACAAAAAAAAAGTTATTCTAGCTGGGATGCACCTCCCCAAAAAAGATAGATAAAATCACCAACCAAGAATTTAAACAAGAAGTATTATGTATCTCTTACTATTGGCCCGTACTGTCCTAAATATTGGTAGTGATGAAGGGAACAATTGTGCAAAAGGAGTATTGAAACACATGGAGTTCACAAATGGTCTCTTTTGTCAAGAAGTTTACAGTCTAACTCAAAATTGTTGTATTTTAAGCATGTTTGGAACTATTTAATTTTTTGCATCATTGTTGCTTGTCATTCTAAAAGTTACTGCTATAATGTCTACAGAAACTGTGGTTCCTGAGTTTTCTGACATAGAACCAATATATTGTTATATGTTACATATTATTTTGTCTTTTCATATAAATACATTAACAAATTATCAAAATGTAGTGGCTATTGCTAAGCCATCTGCTTTAATTTGGATTTATGAAATGTGATCACTAGAACTATGCCCCAAGTTTTTAAGGGTGCTTATCCAATTTATATTTTTCAGTCAAAAAGTAATGTCTCCAAATAAAACAGCATCAGTCATTCCAATCTAGGTTGTATCTTCACCCAGAATTGTTTCATGTTTGAAATCTTCAACTTCACACCAATAATCAAATTATCTTCTATTCATCTAACTTCACTACCTTCTCTCCCATTGCCATCTCTGAGTCTGCATGGGTGCTGCTGAGTTTCCATTGTCGCCTGTTTCTTTTGGGTTCCTGTGCAGGACTGCGTGGTCAATGGCTTTTAACATGTCTCACATCAGTGTCCCTTCACATTCTTCCATCCTCCTCCCACACCTGTGCTGTTCATCCTCAACCCTGCGTCACTTCATGATCTGTTTCCTTTGTAACTGAGTGGGCAGAAAAAATCTCATCGCTATGTTGATGACAGTGTGGGAAATTCATGTATTTTTTGACCTGTCTAGTCTACTTGTTCTTACTTTTTAAATTCATTTCCTATGGAAATGCTGTTAACCTTTTTCATTCTCTTCAAGTTTTCCTCTTTATTCTCAAAAAATCATATTTAGGAGATAACCTTTCCTCTTCTTTCACATAAAAAATAGAGGCTGGGTGCAATGGCTCATGCCTGTAATTTTAGCACTTTGGGAGGCCAAGGCGGGCGGATCACCTGAGGTCAGGAGTTCAAGACCAGCCTGGCCCACATGGTGAAATCCCATCTCTACTAAAATTATAAAAGTTAGCCAGGTCTGGTGGTGCACACCTGTAGTCCCAGTTACTCGGGAGGCTGAGGCAGGAGAATTGCTTGAACCCAGGAGGCAGAGGTTGTAGTGAGCTGAGATCATACCACTGTACTCCAGCCTGGGCAATACGGCGACACTCTCTCTCAAAGAAAAAAAAAAGAAAAAAAGAAAACCATTAGGTTTGACCCTTCTTGGTCTACTTGCTGCAACTTGTCAATATGTACAGGTCATCATTTCACTCTTCAAGACCTAGCTCAAAAGCCATCCGTTTGTTGTGGCCACCCTGGATCATTCTCTTCCAGTTCCGGTGTCAGTCTTTATCAGTCACATTGTGAATATAATCACTATCAAAATGACAGGTATTTTAGGAATACATTTCAAATTTCCTGCTCTCTACCAAATATCTCTTAATTTTTAGTTCAGGAAATGTAGCCTATGATACTTGTTATAATTTTTAGAGTTTAACTTTTAGAATAAGGTAATACATTCATATTATTCAAACTTCACCAGACACAAAGATAAATTAGTGAGCATTCTTACATTCTTGGGTTTAACTACACAGTTTCTTGTGTATTTTCTAAAGATAGTCATGTAATATGTAAGTAATTAATCTTGCGTTTTCCCCTGTACCCATACTTTTTGCATACATACATACATAGTATATTATAGTATGTATGTGTGATTATACTGTACTGATGTACACCCATTACTTAACAATAGGTACTAGAAATTATTCCAAATCAATACATAAAGTATTACTTCTTTCTGTTTTATAGATGCATAGTATAGATTAGAGACTGCCACAAATTCCTGGCCACTTCTCTAATTAAGAGGTAGAGTCTACTTTTCTCCCCTTGTATCTGGGCTGGCTCTGAAACTTATTTTTCTCTATAGAATGAGGTAGCAGTGATGTTGTATAATTTCTGAGATCTACAGCTTTTGAGATCTTAAGATATCTACAACTTTATGTCCTGAGAAAACTCCCTGTTGGAAGCTAGCCACCATGCTGAAAGAAGCCCAAGCCATGAAGAGAGGTCACATGGAAGAAAGCTAATGCTAAAACCCTCCAGTTCGACAGTCCATGTTGATTTCCCGTCCAACAACCAGCACCAACTAACATGCATGTGAGGGAGCCATCTTGGATATTCCAGCGGATTTAACTCTCCAGATGACACTGTGATGACCCTAGCGGACATCACACAGAACAGAATTTCTCAACTAAGCACAGTCACCCATGGAATTGTGAGAGAAAATAAGTAATCGTTATCGTTTTAAGCCACTATGTTTTGGGTGTTTTGTGACTATCAATAGATAACCAAAACACATAGTAATCCATCATGTGGGTATACGCTGTTTGATTTAACCCAACCTCTACTGATGGACATTCAGGTTGTTTCTCTTCTTTCACTATTATAAACAATGTTGCAATTAATAATTATGTAAATATGTCACTTCTCATATGTGACTGTATCTGTGGGATGAGTTCCTAAAATTAGAATTTCTGGATATAACAGAATATGCACTTACAGGCTTGATAGATATTACAAAATTGTTATCTGGGAGATTTCACTAACATACACTTTCAGCAATAATACATGAAGTTACTAGTCTCCTATACCTTGACTAATACTACGTTATTAAACTTTCTGATTTTTCCTAATCTAATTGGTAGAAAATGGTATAATTTTAATCTGTATTTCCATTTTTAAAATAACATTGATCATATTTTAATATATTTAAGAGCCATTTGTATTTTTGCTAAATAGTCCATGTTCTTTGCTCAGGCTCTACTGGGATGTTGGTTTTTTAAAAAATCGATTTATAAAAACTCATTACGGAATTTAATCATTTATTTATATGAGTGGCAAACATTTTTTTCTCAGTTTGTCATTTTTCTTTTGGCTTTACTTAGAGTAATTTTTACCATGCATAATTTTTTACTTCTATGTTGTCAAATTTATCAAAACTTTAACTACTCTGTTAGGAATTCTGCCTTGGATTCTTCAAACACTTTTTTTCACATTTAAATTTTATTGTATTTTTAACATTTAAATTTTCTCTGAGACATGAGTGAGTTTCCTTTTTTAGGCCATTTTCTGTTATATTTAATTATGTTTCAAATCTTGCCTATTGCTTGTGTGCTTCTCAAGGGCAGGAAATCTGTCTTTTTCATGGCTGTATCCTGAAAACCTAGCACAATGGATCATATATAAAACACTCTCAGTAAGTATTGATACCATATGAAATAAACTTTAGGCCTGCACTGGGTTCCAAAGATAAAGCCACTCTTTCTGACATCATCTGAGAGGAATTTGTTGACCACGAACAGAGAAGCTGCATTTTGAACAAGCATGTTTGAAACTCTAGAACTTAAAGCTAAGCAACATAGAAATATTTTTGAGTCTCCTTTTTCTTCAGCTATATTTACTGTCTACCATGTGTGACTTCTCTTTCTTCTGATGCTAATTAATTAATATCCCACATGCCAAACCCTTATTTACCACCGACACATGCAGACCTCTGTTAGAAGTCCGGAATGTTGATGGTTGGGTAGGTATTTTAACCTAGCTTAACCTCTATCACAATAATTAATTTTAATTGCTTTTCACTTTGGTTACATGACCCCCCAACTCCATGGAAATGATATAACCTTGTAAAAAATAAAAAAAAATAAATAAAAACCTTGATATGAGCTTCTTAAAAAAACAGACGTGAGATTTGACTTGAGCGTTCAGTAACCAAAGGTATAAGATATTCAAAACAAAGGAAATGTGGTGCTTTCACTGCTTGTTTTTAGTGCTGCCACTGCTCTCCCAAGGAATGTCGCTGCCTTAAACTCTGTTCCATGGCAGATACTTCCTGCCCCTATACATCACCTTCAGATGTACTAAATGATCAAAATCTTTACCATCTGGGCCACTCCTCTAGCTCTAGTATTCCAAATGATTTACACTTTTAATGGTTCTTTGTGATCTCTCTGATATAGAAATACATGTATGCAGGCATATGTGCACTCAGAAAGAGTCTGTCTTCCTTCTTTGCATTCCTGTGTGCTTTAGCCAGAAGAGATGCTTTAGGATGGTGGTACAGTGAGAAGTTTATGAAACAAGGGCCACTGGGTCACTGAGATGACTATTTGTGGTGAAGCAGAATCCAAAAGGATGATATGGGGTGTCTCTTTCTTTACAAGTAGTAGCCGCTGCCATTGAACAGATATTTAAATAATACGAACAATTGTTAATAATTATTTAGCTTCTCTTAAATAAGTCACGTACCCCCTTTTCATGTATAAAAACTGTACTTATACTTTGTGCTTCCCTTGTGCTTCTCAAAAGATCACAATGAAAACATTCTCTTGAAAAGTTTACTTAATTTCACTGACTTACAAAAAAAAAATTACTGCATTTTATGCTAGATTCACACACTTCACATGGTGGTTGAACATATAAGGAAAGATATATTTTTACCGTGGCTTGATGACATTTCTTCAATGTGCTATCCTCACAGCAGATTATATTTATTCAGAAAATTTGAAGTCATCTATTTGAAATGACCTCTAGTAGTTTGTTAAAATATAAGAGATCCATTTACAGACTTTTAAAAGATGGAATTTTTATAAAGGTACAATTTGTTTGTTTGTTTTTAAGACGGAGTCTCATTCTGTCGCCAGGCTGGAGTGCAATGGCACGATCTCGGCTCACTGCAATCTCCACCTCCTGGGTTCAAACGATTCTCCTGCTTCAGCCTTCTGAGTAGCTCAGATACAGGTGGGCGCCACCACACACAGCTAATTTTTGTAGAGACGACGGGAGTTCACCGTGTTGGCCAGGATGGTCTTGATCTCCTCACCTAGTGATCCACCCGCCTCAGCCTCTCAAAGTGTTGGGATTACAGGCATGAGCCACCGTGCCCAGCCAAAGGTAGAGTTATTATATGTCAATTATACAATAGATTCCCAATAGGGTAAGATCCTAGGGGAATAACATCACTAGAATCTGATGTGTCAATCTCAAATAGTTTTTTACTGAATTGATTACATCTCAATAATGTTTTGGAATCTTGATAAAAACTTTCATGGCTAAAGTATACCATTAACATGACAATATTCTATAATAAATAAACAATGATATTTACCATATTACCTTTACCATGTGTATTTGTATCCAAAACACACTAATTTATACCATATCAGGGCATAGCAACTCCAGCTTGTTTGAAGAACATTACTTGATAAACAGCAATGAAGGCAGAAGAGTTGATGGAAATTCTGGTATTACTACCACCTCCTTCCCCTACTGCTGCCCTTGTAAAACTCATAATATACTTTCTTCATGTGACCAGACTGAACTCTTCTTTCACTCAGGAATAAAGAGTATCCAACATGTATTGTGGCGCTTTAAAAACAGTCAAAATTCTTTGACATCATCTCAAGAGGTGGTGTCAATGTCCTTCTTTCCCAGAATCTGGGTGGGCTCAGTGACTGCTTTGACCAATAAAGCATAGTGGAAGTGAAGCTGTGCCAGTGTCTCGGGCTCAGGCTGTAAGAGATTGGCAGCTTTCACTTCCTGTCTCTTGGAAGTCACTTGAAACTTTGGACCTGGGGGAAGCCAGCTGCGGAGTGAGAAGTCTGACTATCCTGAGATTGCTGTGAGTATAGAGAATTCCTGCTAGGTCTCCTGTGTTTCAGCCATCCCAGCCCAGGCACCACAACACATTATCAAAGGACTGTCTTGGACCTTCTCATCCCAGCAAATATCCAATGGAGAAGAATGAAGACCCCAGACATATGATCCCACTGTAGCCATCCCAGGAGCCCCCAGCTATCCAAACAACTACAGCTGTGGCCACAAACATTGTGTATCAGGGACAAACTCTCTCTGCTTATGGCTACTCTAATCCTTGACCTACAGAATCATGAACTTTGTGGGTCCAGTCATGATCTTGATTTTGGCAATGGCTTCCCAGGTATGTGTATGCTTATCAAACTGTGCACTTTAAAATGTGCAGTTTATTATATGTCAATTATATACAAAGCTGTTCAAAAATTTAAAAAATATTATTTTTTTATACCACTGAGTTTTCAGATGGTTTGTAATATGACAATAGATAACCTGAACATGCACTTACTATGTTTTAATGTTTATTTCTTCCTGATATTTATTAAAATAAAAATATTATTAAAATACAAACTTGGCATATAAAACTTTACTAGGTACATTAAGAACTTTTTTTACAATATTCAATTTGTTTTTACTAAATGTCTATAATCTAAACTATAGGTTATATAGTCTAGATTCTAATCTATAGATTATATAGTCTAGATTATAATGTATAGATACATAATAAGTTATATTACTAGATATAATATGTCAAATTAAATGAATTGGCTTAAAAAAATCACATTATGGATTACTACTGATAATATTAGTACTAGTATTGTTTTTTACTCAAGTGAATTTCCTACCAGAACAGATTCAAGTCCTGTGTACATTCACTCTTAAGTTTCTAGATCCAAGTCCATTCCCTAGAACATATTAGGTATTCAATAAGTGTTTGGTAAAAAAATAAATGAAATATGGAATAGAATTGAAACCTTTTCTTTTGTTTTAATATCTTTATCTAGTATATCTTAAATGTATTGCAAATGATTTCAGGACACCAGTATCTACCTGAGCTAGATTGCTTTCAAGTTTTAGTTTAATATTCAACCAAAAATGCACATTATAAAACAATGTACCTTATATTACAAAAAGTTTGCATGTGACGGAGCCAGATCCCTTTGAGTCCAGCACCTGAGTGTCTAATCACTAATTCATTCTCGTGACCCCATCAGGAAATAACATGACCACAAGTCTAACTGACAGGAATGAGACCTACAGAAGAACAAAAAAGGAATAAGTTACTAATGTTTATTCTGTCCATTTTCTTCTTTATTGTAGGTCCGATGTACGTGATGGTTACCATTATAACTACATTCTATGAAAGATTAATCAGTGGGAAAAAAACAAATTAAAGACACACAAAAAACTTTAGAGAATCAACTTCTGGTCAAAAAAGTCCTCCTTTAGCCAACTCTAAACCTCATTCAGCCATTATTCTCTATACTCTTAGAAAGCATTCAGAAGATATAATATTTTTTAAGGACTTCAAACAGCAAATGGCAGAATTGACAAAAATTGAAAATAGAGGAAAATTTTGTTTTGTTTAAAGAATTCTAATTTTACTAATGGGAAGCATGCATTCATGTTTATGCCTAATTGATCTATATATGCTATATATATATTTCTTGTAAATGTACTTTTGCTAATGAAATAGAAATTCAGGACAATAAGAAGGTCGAGAAGAAGCATGCTTTATAAATAATTGGTTTCAATGATCGTATTCTTGATCTAAACAATAAAAAATCAAAACTCTGCATTTTCTTAATAAATAGTTTTTCTCTGTGTTCAAGAAGTTATGGTAGAAATGCTTCGCAGAAAATATTTTTCAAGTCAGGCATGGTGGCTCAGGCCTGTAATCCCAGCACTTTGGGAGACTGAGGCGGGCAGATCACTTGAGGTCAGGGGTTCAAGACCTGCTTGCCAACATAGTGAAAACTTGTCTAGACTAAAAAAAAAAAAAAAAAAAAAATTAGCCCGGCATGGTGGTGCACACCTGTGATCCCAGCTACTTGGGAGCTGAGGCACGAGAATTGCTTGAACCCAGGAATTGCTTGAACACCTGTAATCCCAGCTACTTGGGAGGCTGAGGCACGAGAATTGCTTGAACCCAGTTGCTTGAATTAAAACAAAAAAAATTTTTTTTTTTTAGAGTTTGTATTGGGCTGAGATGGCACCACTGCACTACAGCCTGAGTGACAGAGCAAGCAAGATTCTGTCTCAAGGGGGAAAAAATGTTCATATGATGATAGTACAGCTAGAATGCTAGAATTCTTTTTCACTGATTTTTATATTAAGTCCTTTTCTGTTTACTAAGCATTACTAAGCATGAAAAAAATCTTTGTGCTGTGGTAAGAATGTTGAAAAATGTATAATTTCTCAGGAGATATGAATAACAACTTTCACTATAGTTTGGAAAATAACCTAGTATCGGTATCTTTTGTTTGTTTTAAATAAACTCATCACTGGAGTTCTAATAAATTTTGCTTCTAGACCATGTGAAAATTTTAAATTAGAAGCTATGCAGCAACTAATTTTTAAATTAACATAAAAATTCTCATTTTAAATGTTCTGAAAACTTTTAAACATATGCAGTTGCTATACTTTAATACATTCCTCTGTCTTTTACTGTCATTTAATACATTTCTCTTGTTTTCTGTATCTCTTGTATTTCCTGGCAGTAACTCATGCTTTCAAAACATCAGGAAGCAAATGAGAAAAGGAAAAGAAGACATTCATTGTATATTGTAAGCCAAATAATGAACTAGCTAGATAGTGTCTCAGACTGGAGGAAAATGACATTGTTAACATAATTGTTTTTCCAGTTAATAATTAGTGTTGTATAATCTGACCTTAACCTATAGGCGTCTTTTTCATTATAATCTCACCAGAAGTCCTTAATTCTATTCAAATGTTATCTATTTTAGATTACCTATTGCCTCATCCAATGCTTCCCAGTTTCTCAAATACACTAAAACAAGTAGCTCTAGTTGGTGTTTATTTGGAAAGAAATGTTACCCCATGGTCACAAATCCAACATCCCCAAAAGTTCTTTTTTTATATAAAGCTGTCAAGTAATCCTGCCAAAGGACACTCTGGGCTCCAGAGTGAGTATAATTTTTCCTTAAAAATTGCCAATTTCTTGACCTATATTCTATGATAAAAGTTTTAATATTTTATATTAAATTGGTCAATAATATGCCTATTGACCAACATGTTCTATTTAGTGTACTGCTTCACCAAGTGCCAACATATATGTTTCCAGTGACTGCTGCTGACTGAGTCTCCTCATGTTAGTAAATTTCTAAACATTTTTCTTAGTACATGGAGTAATGTGTTATGTTGATAAATGTTTCATGACACTTAAATGTAGCTACACTGCAGTAATTCGAAGGTAAGAAAAAGTTACCATGACTCCCATTTCTTTGAAATTGTGTACAATGAAAGGCTTCTCAGCATGATACCCCAACTAAAATTTAGGGGTGTGACAGCACTTATAAGTAAATCCATTTTGTTTGAGTGAATATGGAGTTTCATTTACCTTCTAGCAAATTCCCAAGTAGCATCTCCATAAATTTAAACTGATTTTACTTATTGAGTTATATTATTAACTTTAAAAGACAATCTACTTTGGGTCATTTTGAGCATCACATATTGCTTACATAAAATAAGTTTAAATCTGAGTCCATAATGATACTAAGCAAACAAATACAGGCATTTGTTGCTGTATGGAGTCTGTTTTCATGCTGTTGATAAAGACATACCCAAGACTGGGCAATCTACAAAAGAAAGGTTTAATTGGACTTATAGTTCCATATGGCTGGGGAAGCCTCACAGTCATGGTGGAAGGCGAAAGGCACATCTCACATGATAGCAGACAAGAGAAAAGAGCTTGTGCAGGGGAACTCCTTTTGTAAAACCATCAGATCTCATGAGACTTATCCACAGGAAAGACCTTCCCCCATGATTCAATTACCTCCCACTAGTCCCTCACATAATACATGGGAATTGGGTGGGGACACAGCCAAACCATATCAGTCACCTTTGAAGAATACTAGAGAATGTATAATTATTCTGAAAATTAGTAAATAAAGGGAAAGAAGCAAACATTTTTTCTGTCTTTTCATAAAAAAAAAAATGTACTTTGAACAATCAAATGGGTGATAATGAAAGTTTGTCTTTATAAAAGTAACTGAAGAGCCCAGGCGTGGTGGCTCATGCCTGTAATCCCAGCACTTTGGGAGGCTGAGGTGGGCAGATCACTTGAGCCCAGAAGTTTGAGACCAGCCTGTGCAACATACCTAGACCCTGTCTTTAAAAAGAAAGAAAACATTTAAAACAGTAACTGAGCATCAGCTATTGTGGGCACACTGCCTATAGGTAGCCCTGCTCCACAAGAAGCAGTTAAAAAAAAAAAAGTAACTGAGCAGATAAATGAGAAAGGAATGATAATTACAATAACAAGATGTGGCGATCCTGATTTAATTAATGAATCTAAGCAAAAAGCAACGGCTTTGAATAGAATACAGAAAAGAAACAACTAAACATTACGTGCCTCCTGGTAGAAATATACACCATTAGCTATGATTTCACCTTTTGAAACTGAATCTGATCAAGCCTCTAGATCTATTCATCAATTTACAGAAAACACAAGGGACAAAGAAAAGACAAAGGAACGTACTAAACTACAGCATGAGGTACAATCAGCAAAATTCATACCATGGAAACTATAGAACAAATAATTTAGTTTTTTGCAGAAACGAATTGCAAGGGAAAAATAAAGACATGCATGAAAACTCTTCAGAGATATGCTTACCAGATGCAATTCATGGATGTGTATTAGCGTTCTCTAGAGAAACAGAACCAAGAGGATATATATAGGTATATAAGAGGCAATTTATCATGGGAGCCAGCTCACATGATTATGGAGAGTGAAAAGTTCCACAACATCCCATCTGCAAGCTGTAGAAGCCAATGTTGTAATTCAGTCTGAGTCTGAAGGCCAGAGAAACTGGGGGCATTAGTGTAGTCTTGGAGTCGGAAGGCTCAAGAACTTGTTGCTCTGATTTCCAAAGGCAGGAGAAGATGGATGTCCCAGTGTCAAGAGGGACAGAATTTGCCCTTCTTTTCCTTTTCTTCTATTGGGACCCTTAACAGATTGGATGATGCCTGTCCATATTGATGAGAGTGGTTCTTCTCTACTCAGTTTACTGCTTCAAATGCTAGTCTCTTCTGAAAATTCTCTCACAGGCCCACCCAGAAATGTTTTACTAACTATCTGGCTATCCCTTAACCCAGTCAAGTTGACACATAAAATTAACCATCACAGAATGTTATTTGGATTCAGATTTAAATCAACAAAGTGTGAAAATGTAGTAAGATTATTGGAGAAATTTGTGCATTGACTGGATATTTAGTGACAAGGAATTTTTCATGTTTGCAGGTGTGCTAATGGTATTGTGGGTTTTGTTGAGTCTATATATTCTAAAAATACTTCCTAAAATGGTTACAGAAGAAAACATGTATAATCTGAAATTTGCTTCCAAATTATCCAAGAGTGTGGGGTTGGGGAGTGAGTGGAGGTATAGACAAGTCAATCTTGGCCATGGGTTCATGTCCAAATTTCTTATTCTTATAAGGACACCAATCAGATTAGATCATGGCCCACTCTAATGGCCTGATTTTAACTTAATCACCTTTAAAGTTGTCTTTCCAAATACAGTCACATTCTGAGATACTGGGGGTTAAGGTATTAGTGGGAATTTGTGGGGACATAATTCAGTTCATAACAAGTCCATGCAGAATCTTGCTGTATTTATTTGTAATATCAATGCCATATAAACTGCTTAAAATGGTTACCTTCAATATTGGCTCAAAAGCTGAACTGTGTAAGCTGCTGGCATTAATCACCATGCTATACTTTGCAAAGCCCATAGCCCAACAATCCTAACCACTCCTTCACTTTCAGACTAATTCTATAGATCTATTTTCTCCAATATGGCAGTCACACATCAAGTAGTACACGCTTAAAATGTGGCTGATCCAAACTGGGATGTGTTGTAAGTATACATTACACTGAATTTCAAAGACTTAGCAAGAAAAAAGAAAGTAAAATATCTCATTACTAGTTTTTGTATTGATTACATGTTGAAATGATAGTTTGGATATACTAAATAGGTTATTAATTTCAGCTGCTCCTTCTTACTTAAAAAATATGGCTAGTAAATAACTTTAAAATTATGTGCTCACATTATATTTCTATTGGATGGAACTTTTCAAAAATATAGGTATCTGTCATTTGACCTAAGATTTGCTTCAAAGACTTTCTTAGGCTTCCAATGTATAACTCTCTCCAATAATCTCTTTCCTTTTTGCACCACACATTTAATAACCTAGGAGCAGAATTCTAGTGCTATATGCAGTTCTTAATTCACATTTCAAACCTAAAGAACATGTGCCTACTTCTTAGGCAGACAATATGTAGTGCTAACTTAACAAATGACACTGAAATTTGTTATATTTATTGAAATCCTAAGTGATGGATAGTTCTGTTGCCTTTTACCATTTCCAAGGAAAAAGAGAAGCTATAATAATAGGAATTGACAAAGATACTCTCATTTTTCCTTTACCAGTGGTACTAGATATTCTCAGACTGGAGCAGTGGTTCACATCTGTAATCCCAACACTTTGGGAGGCCAGTGTGGGAGGATCACTTGACTCCAGGAGTTCAAGACCCCATTTCTACAAAAAAATAAAAAAAAAAAATAGCTGGGTATGGTGGCATACACCTGTAATCCCAGCTACTCTGGATGCTGAGGTGGGAGGATCACTTGAGTCTCAGAGGTCTAGGCTGCAGTGAGCCATGATTGCACCACTGCACTCCAGCCTGGGTGATAGAGTGACACTTTATTTCAAAACTAACTAAATAAAAAAATTTAAAAAGATACTCTCATATTTCATTTACAAACACTAGAAAAAGTCTTATGCTCCAATTTTATCAAAACACTAGAACTGGGCTTATACATATTTCTAGAAATTTTTGCAATACTTACATATTTGCAGCTGCTAACTTTTATGACAAAGATAAATATTTCATTTTGCTTAAAAGTTGACGCTGAGAGGAGGAATTATAGTTAGGAGTATTTCAGCATCAGTAATTTTTTACTTTTTTACTTCAGGAATATAAAATATGATTAACGTCCACTGCTTGTATTTCTTGGCAGGTTCGGTTGTATCTTACCCAGATTTTCATTTTAGTACAATTAATCCATATAGGTTTAATTAGGTAGATTTAAATGATCATCAAATGAGTATACTTATTTGGCAGCACAACAGTGGCTCAAAACCTACAGGATTAAAAACTTTGCAGTTTGGCTTATCATCTATATCCCTGAATGACAGTTTCCACAATCATCAAAGTAATCTTTAAGAATTGCTAAGAAATCAAATAATGAAAACATCAGTTTTTTAAAAAAAAATTTAAGGCATTGAAATAGGAAAAAAAAGCTTTTTGGAGAGTCAAGTTTTTATCAAGACTCCTTGTAATTAGATCTCTTTTTCACATCCTTAATTTTGATTGTCTCCTGTAAAAGTATTAAGGTCAACATAGAATCTCAAAATAATTATTTTTATAGTTGAAGTATCCTTCCAAACATTTCTTCAAGCAGTACTTTTGTACTTTTTTTTGTGGAGTTTGAGACCATTTTGGGGTGACGGGATTTCCTGTTTGGAGGACTGAGCTGGAGGAAAAAGGGGAGAGGGAGAGTACCCTGTTACAGAGAAAGCAAAATACTGTAGAAGTGGATTGCTGAGTATCTTGTTCCTTGAATGCACTTCAACACTGCACATTAGTAAGCATTATAAAGAATCAATGCAAACATTAATTTAGCTTTCTCAATATTACAGTCTTTAAATGAAATTCTTTAGATTTAAATTGATTGCTATAAAATGTTTACTTTTTTTCCCTTCTTGTATTTCCAGGGGCATACTATGCCACTTAGCTGTGTATTTAACTTCATTTAGCCTCCATCAAGGACCTGAAACAAAATGCTTATAAAGAATGCTATTTTGTCTTGGCGCGGTGGCTCACGCCTCTAATCCCAGAATTTTGGGAGGCAGAGGTAGGCGGATTGCTTGAGGCCAGGAGTTTGAGACCAGCCTGGCCAACATGGCAAAACCCTGTCTCTAACGAAGAACACAAAAATTAGCCGGGCATGGTGGTGCATGCCTGTAATCCCAGCTATTAGGGAGGCTGGGGCACAAGAATTGCTTGAACCCAGGAGGTTGCAGTGAACTGCACTCCAGCCTGGGCAATCAGAGTGAGACCCTGTCTCAAAAAAAAAAAAAAAAAAAAAAGCAAAGCTCATATTTTGATACTAGATGGTCGTTAACTTTGTAATGTGGAGTTTGAGACCACAATTACCCCAGAATTCTATAAAGAGATACACAGTTTATTTTTGAACATTCAAATTTCAAGTCCCATAAACAAAAATTAAAAAAAAAGTTTCATTCACATTTTCAACATCAATCTATAAAGAATTTTCTAAGAATGAAACACAACTTATATACCTAAATATGGGGCATCCCTTACAGTGGTCTTGAGAGGTTTATTCATTCATTTAGTTGATGCTTTTAAGATTCAAAGTATTTTTAGAATTTAACAAGAAATGTCTATTATCCAGAAGACAGTTTTTCTAAATGATGCTAAATCCTCATCTTTTGAGAAAAGGTATGGCTTATGATAAGTCATTATCACTCAAAGTAAGAAAGAGATCAAACTACGTATTACCATTTTTTTCTTAAATATGAGCTGTAACTATAAATAATAAGTACATTTCCATATGTCTCTGAAAGAGGAATTTCAGAAAATCTTTTGGGTTGAATAAATTCCAGGCAAAAAATTGATCTCAGTTTCACCTACCTACAACTTAAATGAAGAACATACGTAAATAAGTAACACTGAAAAGATTGCTTTTTATAAATTCATTAGTGACTGGCATATTACTAGAATAAAGATAAAATAGAAAAAAAAAAAGACAATCTCATCAGTTTTAGTGAACTACACCCAAGTATATCTATTGAATACTTTTAAAATATTGGAAATATATAGGAAATCCTAAAGCTGTTGAAATTCACACCTAACCTTTCAAAAGTATTTATTTTCCATTTTCAGAATAGCATTCTTGAGTATAATTTAAAAAGAGTGCTGGAACTTGAATCCCCAACAGGGACTGGAACATTTACAGATTAAAAGCATTTTAAAATTCCTGTGTGGCACACTACTTTCATAGGATGTGGAGGGGGAAAAAAATGCTCAATTTGCAGTGAATGATTAAAGGGAAGTTAAAAGCTAATAGATCTCTCACTTACGTACTTTTAAAATTTCTCAAACTTGACTGAGGCTACATTAAACTATACTCCCCTACCAACTGCTAGTCAGGCATCTATCTAAAAAATATGGCTGCATGTCCAGGGATGGATGGTGGCTCACACCTGTAATCCTAGAACTTTGGGAGGCTGAGGCAGGACGATCGTTTGAGGCCAGAGTTCAAGACCAGCCTGGGCAACATAGTAAGGCACCTGCCTATAAATAAATAAACTTTTATATATATATATGGCTGTGAAAAGTACCTTACCCCAAATCCTTAACTTTAGTTGCAAGGTTACATTGTTTATATTTATATAAAAAAACTTGCATTGTTTCTCAAATATATTATCAAGTTCTATCATTAAAATTTTTAATTGGCTTGGGGGCATACAACTTACCTTCAGTGGATATAATTTTATATGTTAAGTATAATGCCAAGCATATCATTTAAATCTCTTAAACTGAATGCTTACCTTTAACACCTGAGATTTTAAAATTTTCTCTAGAAATATTTGCATTTAAAAATAAAATTTGTAGGCCGGGCGCGGTGGCTCAAGCCTGTAATCCCAGCACTTTGGGAGGCCGAGACGGGCGGATCACGAGGTCAGGAGATCGAGACCATCCTGGCTAACACGGTGAAACCCCGTCTCTACTAAAAAATACAAAAAACTAGCCGGGCGAAGTGGTGGGCGCCTGTAGTCCCAGCTACTCGGGAGGCTGAGACAGGAGAATGGCTAAACTCGGGAGGTGGAGCTTGCAGTGAGCTGAGATCCGGCCACTGCACTGCAGCCTGGGTGACAGAGCGAGACTCCGTCTCAAAAAAATAAATAAATAAAAATAAAAATAAAATTTGTAAAAAAAAAATCCTATTTTAGCAGGCTTGATTATATCAACTGGTAAAACTTTATTTTACAAGCAATAGGAATTGGATCAAATGATTATTATAACCCAGGGGAAGTATTTTGTAACCACAGCAAATGCCGTTATACATACTGCCAATACAGATTTAATAGACAATACTGAACTGTACAAGAGTTATTTATTTTTCCTTAATCTCAAAGCTATTTTTAGTAATACAAAAAAGCCATATTAACATTTTTTTTCCGTTAGAAAACATGATGTACAAAACTTTGGATGAAAAGATACGTCAAATTTCATTTAATCGCTTGGAGGAAAATCCACCAACTCCATCAATACCACCCAAAGTGTTTTAGGCAGTGAATAAAATCAAAATAATGCATCTTAATAAATTCCAGCTGTTAAAAGAACAAACTTAGCAATATATAACAGTTTGCTACACAGGATTTTTGACTATTCACTTTGGGAGTTATTTTTAAAAATCCACTTTTTTACTGAGTCCTACTACATACCAGGCACTGTACTTGGCCATCTAGGTAACTAAGAAAAAGTTGGTTAAGATACAGAAGGCTCATAAATCAGTCCTTTGGTTACCAAATTCAATTTTTAACTTTCAAACATCCTCCAAGATCAAGAAACCCTAACTAAAAATACATACCCTTCTAAGTGTTATTTGATTTTATTAGTAGCAAGGGTGTTTGGTAAGGTCATGAACCACTATTTTTGATCCATTATTCCAATTAAGAGTGCGTATCAAAAGCTAATTTGTTATTTTTCTAATGAGTTTAAGATTTGGCATTCAGTTGTTACACATGTGGTTCAATGATTTATCATGAACCCTAAACTGCACACTGCTCAAAAACAGCAAAACAGATGTGCATTAAATGAAATAATGGTTTTTAATACATATCTTAAAATTCAATCAGTTTAGGGTCCAGTGAAGAAAAAGATAACCAGTTACCGGGTGGTAAAGGGCAGAGGAGGTAAACTAGTAAAGATTATTAATATTCAGTGAAGTATTATTGTCTATCTTATCCTTTGAGTAACAAGGTGCTAACACACTTGCAAAAAAAAAAAAAAAGGCTTAAAACTACGCTAAAGGCCCATGAACTGACATCATCCATTCAACACCATTACTTTGTTACATAAACCTGTTTTCTTAAGGTATCACATATGAAGCAATAATTTGGAAATTAGCCAAGCACTAAGCAATTACAATAGCAGGTAATACACCATCAATTTTTGAAACACATTTGGCCACATTTCATGACCCATCTGCACTATGGATTCTATAGACTCTCACTCAGTTTAAAATTTGTTTCTGGACCTGAATTACAAGAAAATGGCTTTATGAAATTTTCTCATAAGACATTTAAATAGTCTTAGGTTCACACCCCTTTTGTTCTAAATGATTTAATCTGACATGCTATATAACTACAATAAAAATAATTACGTTCAATTCTTAAATGAAAACTAAATGCCAATAAATGGTAACAGATTTGACATGGAATGTTGTAAGATCTTCCTCTACGTAATCTGACACTGCGGATTATGCATTTCAGAGCTTGAAAACTTCAGATTAAGAACCACAAGAAAATTTACTCTTGATGGCATGCAAGATCTTCCAAAAAATTAACCTAAGACCTAGAAGTCTCAGTATTACTAGAACATAAAAAAACACAACAAATTTGTACATTTTATTCACATTTATTTTTCGCTTTTAGTGTGCTCACAGAAAATTAGAACACCTTAAGCAGGAGTTTAATAGCAATTTTTGTAAGCAAAGTTACATTCCATCTCTAAGTCAAATTGGTCAAAGCTTCTCCAGTATTTACAAAACATGATAGACAAGATGCTACACAAAACCATTGCATCTGAAGATTTTTTTTCCTTTATTCTCAAAGACGACTGGAAAAGAAAGCATTATCTGCTGTAATCAAAAACATACCACAGTATAAACAGTAACCATTCCACTTATCACAGCTTGGTTGAGTTTAAAATTTGTGTTTTAAAAGGTCCAAGATGACTGCAGTTTTACAAAAATGGGCAGGGTGGAAAGTTGCAAACTTCATGTGCTTCTGGATATCAAGATTTGTTTTTATACAATAGTCACAGTTAAAAACACCCTGCTGGTAATACATAATTACACTTTATTAAGGTCATAAACCAGCAATAAACAATAAAGCCTATACAACTTGTAGTTCTACTTAATCACTGACTGGTACAGCTAACATGAGATAAGTGAAAAGTTCCTATGGTTTAAATGAACTCCTAAGACTATGATCGTTTTTTTTTTTTTAAATCTGGGTATTGGTGTTTTTTCTTTTTTCCTCTTTCCTTCTTAGTCAAGACTTGTAGTGTTGTAAACCTGCCTCACAAAATACATGGTAATAACTTTTCTTTAAAAAAAAAAAAAAAAAAAAAAGACAGCCTTTACACCATTTCTAGTGGCACATTATTTTGGCAATGTTATGCACCACTTCAATTTCCCCATTGTGACCCCTATCACTTCATTTGATATCCCTTTTTGACCCACCCATCTCCTTCATATATGGGCATGTCCATAGATTGACAAAGAAAGTTTACATTTTTGAATAAAGATGCAAAGTATGCAAAAACATTAATACTGATGCGAAAAAATAAAAAAACAAAAGAGAAACAAGGCAGAGGAAGAAGGTGTTTAAGCTCTCCTCGACCTGTTGGAATGGTGGTTAACAGAATGATTTGAGATGGGATCTGTTGGGGGGGGGGGAGAAAAAAAAATTTGGTGCTTAAAAAAAGTAAAATAAAAAAAGACATCTTTAAAATCAATCCCTGGTTGTAGACAAGTTCTCCAAAACCAGTACCTGGCACCACTCCAACAAACAAACAGGGGAGAAAAGTTCTTCGATTATCTCACAAAAGCTTTTGCTCTTTTACTCTGCCGCCTCCGCTGGGGGGGCTTCCGGACTGCACTCGGGCTGGGCCTCCTGTGAGGGGGCTGCGCAGGCTGACGAGGCGGCGGCGACCGCGGGCTCCTCTGCGGGGGCGGCCTCCTGCTCCGGGGGCGCGCCGGGCCCGGCGGCCGAGGGGGCCTCGCAGGCGGCGGCGCTGGCCCCGGCCTCCTCGGCCTTCTTCTCCTCTACCTTGCTGGGCTCCTCGGCGGCCTTGGTCTCGTCGCTGGCGGGTGGCTTCTCTGGCGCGACAGCAGCCTCCTCGGGCTTGGCCTCCTGCGGGTCGCCACCCGCCGCCCCCTCCTCGCCAGCTGCCGCCTCCTCGCCCGGCGCCGCTGCCTGCTCCCCGGAGGCCGCGCCCGCCTCGGCGGCGGCCGCAGCGGCGCCCCCGGCGGCCTCGTCCTTGCCGCCTTCGGCAGCGGGCGCCTCAGCCTCACCGCCTTCTCCAGCCTCCTTCTTGTTCTTCTTGAAGGAGAAGCCGCTCAGCTTGAAAGACTTCTTGAAGGAAAAGCGCTTCTTTTTTTTTTTCGGGGTCTCGTTGCTGGGCGAGGGCGTGGCCCCATCCTCGGCCTTGGGCGAAGACGTCGAGGAGGCGGCCGACGCGGCCTCTCCCTCCGCGGCCGTGGGCGAGCCGGGCTCGGCAGCCTCGCCCTCCGCGGGGGCCTCCTTCTCTACCGGGCTGGCCCCGGCCTCGGGGGCGGCGGCGGCCGGCTCATCTTTCTCGGCTGCGGAGGGCGACGCCGCCCCACTCCCGGCTGCCGCGGGCTCCTCCTTGTCGGCGGCCGGGGCGCTGCCGTTGGCTTGCAGCTCCTCCTTGGCGCCGGACTCGGCAGCCGCGGGCGAAGCGTCGCCGTTTACCTTCACGTGGCCATTCTCCTAAGAGGCAGAGAAAGCGGGAGCGTCACTGAAGCGGCCGGGGCGCCGCCATTCCCGCCCCCAGCCCTGGACCGGTAGGGACCCGCTTCCCGCTAAGGCTCCTGTGGCCATCGAGACCCCACCCCCGCCGTTACGGGGAGGCGCGGGTGGATGCCCAGACGAGAGCCCCACGAACGAGGAAATGGGCACCGCTGCCTGGAGACCCCCCCTCCCAAAACACAACTGTAGCCCCCAAGTACAACAGTGACCAGCCAGCCATTCAGCAAGTGCCCTAAAGATGAAGTCCGAAACGTAGCAAGCAAAGGCTAACCATGCCAGCCCTCGCCTTATGGGGGGCTTAGGGGAAAAAAGGTGCCAAGGAATAGTTGACACAGCAAACGCCCTTTGGAAGAAGGCACAGAGCCAGAGCTGGTGGTCCGTGCCTACGTTTCACATCCCTCTTTCGCCCTAAATACATAAAGGCCTCTTCAAA
Organism: Macaca mulatta; assembly: GCF_049350105.2. NCBI lineage: Eukaryota > Metazoa > Chordata > Mammalia > Primates > Cercopithecidae > Macaca > Macaca mulatta. The sequence goes on along the minus strand of NC_133409.1, from coordinate 18,924,191 downwards.
ATACCAGGAATTCCCAGGGGGACCACAGCACTCGAGCCAGGAGCCCCTCCCCGCACGGGGCCCTTCGAGGTCCTGCGCCCGCTCAGGGCCTTGGGACCGGCAGGGGGCGCTGTGCCTCCACTGCGCCGCGCTGGGGGCAGGCAGGCGAGGAGGGGCGGAGTCGCCGGGCCACCCCGCCCTGCCCAGCCGGGCCCTGCCCAGCCGGGCCCTGCCCGCAGGCCGAGGCGCCCCCGAGCCTGGATCGCGCAGCTCAGCAGTCCGCAAACAAAGCTCAGGTGGCTTCCTGGCCTCTTGGTCGGTCTGAAACCAACAAGGCAGGGGGAAACCCATTATTTCTGAGGTCTCGCCTCTGCTTCCACGCCCACCTTCCCCTGTGATTCTGCGAAGCCTGGGCGCTCCTCGGCGGTTCATTTTGCATTTTTAACGGGTTTAAAGCCTCTTGGCAGACTTCGCTTTCCCCGGTAGGTTAGAGCAGGCGAAGCGACACGATCTTTTCTCTAGGAAAAGAGGCGTGGTGGGTGCCCAGTGTTTGCGAAGCAGCCACCCATGGCCGACCTCTCGGGTCCACCCAACCGTGGCTATCTGCCTGGGTCCGGGCAGCGCCGGGCGGCCCCCCGCGGGTGGTCGAGGCGCCACGCACAAGAACAATCCCGACCCAAACGCACGAACCGCCTCTTTTTGACCATCTGGAAAGGTTCTTAAAGGACCTCCGAGTGTTCCCACCCCACAGATACCATTTAAAAATCAAATGGGTGTGTAATTCCACAGACAGCTACGAATAAAGATTTAGGACAGTGGGAAAGCCCCATAAAAAGGTACCGAAGCCTTCTCTCCAACCCCAGCCAACCACCTTTCCAAGAACCCAGGGAACGCCGCCGCGGCATACAATAAGACAGCCCTTCCCTCCTCGCCTTTCTCCACCACCATCCCCACTGCGCCCCCCTTTCCCGACTCCCCCACCCCACACACACAATCACACCACCAGTTCAGAAATCTCGAAGACAATCTAGCTTCGACAACAAACCCGAGAGCCACCCAAACACCATTGTGCCCCCAAACACAAATGCAACCTGGCTGGGGGCGGGGGAGGAGGGTACCTAGCTAGTCACGTTCTGCCAATCTCCAAACCACGCCATTTTAGACGATTTATCACTCCTTTCCTCCCATCTACTCAAGAATTCTACAGGATTCTAAGGAACCACTCCTTTGGGGGTGGGGGGAGACCCCTGCTATAAAAAATACACAATTTAGGCTATCCATTCCATTCAACTTTCAGACTAGAATCCAGCCACACTCCTCTCCACGAATGAGCCTTGGGAGCCACCAGGAGGGAAGGAGAGAGAGACACCAAGTAAATGACCACAACCACAGGTAGAATTTACCTGCCCGTTCGCTTTGGAAGGCGACGAGGCCACAGCCGCCTCCCCGGGCCTCTCCGCGGCGGCTTCTCCCTTCGCTGCGGTCTTGGAGAACTGGGCACCCATGCTGGCTTCTTCAACAAAGAAACTCAACAGATCCAAGAGGGGAAACAAAGAGCCTCGGGTTGGTGTAACGACGGGGCGAGCAGCAGCAGCAGCGGCGGCGGCAACAGCGGCAGCGGCGCACACACCGGTGGGAGGGGGGTGGGGGTGGTGGAGAAGACAGAACAGAACCGATTAAACACACTCCGGATAAAAAAATTTTAGTCGAAGAGATCAAAAAGCAGCAGCACAGGAGGGAGGGAAAAAGGGTGGAAAAGTCGAGCACAAAAAAAGGAGCCCAAGTGTAGTTCGAAAAAAAAAGAAGTAATAAAAAAATCCCAGATTTGTAGCCGCACTGTAGACAAGAGGAAAATGGAGAAATCTCCCTGGTTGCTAATAAGATGCGGGGTCCAACGCCCAAGTGCACAGATGAATGGGCTCGCGGGCGCTGACGCGGCCCCCGCGCGCGTCGGCCAATCCGCGCGCCGCACACAAAGCAGGGGGCGGGGTCTGCGCGCCTGATGAACAATGGAGCCGCGCTTTGCAAACGGTTTGAAAATCAGCCTCAGACCGAGAATTAATGTCCTCCAAATAAATAAATCAATTAAAAAATACATGGCACTCGCCTCTCTCTGCTTGAAAATAATAATGCATTTCTTGATTGGCTTGCTTTGTTTGGAATTAATTAACGCGGGAGGGGGGTAGTTGTGCATCGGGGCGGAGAAAGCGTTAACTTGACTCGCATTGACTCTCGTCGGTCTATATCCGTGTGTCTCTCTCCACTCGCTCCCCTCCCCCATCTTTCCGTGTGTTTATGTGTATGTGTGTTTATGCGAGTGTTAAAGACAATGGTCGTGATTTGTGTGTTTGCAGCATGCTTTCTTTCCTTCTTTCTTTTTCCATATTGGCTTTACAGATAATGCGCAGGGTTTGTTTCTTCAACTGCTGCAATGGTTAAATCGTCCCAAATTGAAAGGTATTTAAACCACGAAGATCGAATTTCATCAAGCGAGATCGCAAGTTAGAATTAGGTCTGTAGGCCAGATGTGGAAAATGCAAAAGCGGCAGACAGCGAAGCCACACTCCCTTCCCTCTCCCACATTGGCATGCAATAAAATATTTTGAGATTGGCCTTAGGCGCTCAACAAATTCCCCCTTCTCTGGCTATTCCCAATTAGTAATAGTTTTTTTTCCACAATTCAAAGTGAGAGCCATTTACAGAAGATCGAAACTCTTCGCGTTTTATCACTGTTTGAAATGACATAATTTTCCTCTGTGGTGAAATGAGACACAGCCTCGAGTAGACGAATCCATATTTACAGTTGGGATGTTATTCGCGTCAATATGGATCGTTTTCAGCCTACTGCCAGAATCGAATGGACTCTTTTTGAACGTGTGAGTGTGTGAATGCGCACGCAGGCGAATGTGCTCCTGGAAGGAAGGGAGGCAGCAATGATGACATTCTAAACCGGATTGCAGTTCTAAGGAGAAATGTTCTGCATGTTGAGAGATAGCAAGATCCCTGAGCTCTCCAAGTCTAACTTGGGTTAGAGGAAAAGCTTCTATAATGGTACACAGGATACCTCCATCTGTCACTGCACTCCTTGCCACCGAAGTACCAGACGCTATTTGTGTGTGAGAGACAAGGCACTGACTTAAAGTATGGGGGGTGAGGGGAACCAAGGAAACAGCTTAATAAGCATTTTCTTCCCAAAGTTTTCACTCGTGGCAAAATCAGACCACCTTTTCTCGTTTACATTTGGTGATCCTGCAAGAAATAATCTTTCGCTTATGAAGGTGAGAAGCAGTCGAGGGAATGGTTCATTTCTCCTGGTGCTGGCTCTGAATTCTCAAACAGTTTTATTTTCTGCTCACTGTAGGGAAATAGGTCACACTCTGAGTGAAAAAGACGGTTGGTTCAAGCCAATAACTCTTTGTTCAAGCGTTGCTTTGAAAATCACCAAGCTGAACATTGTTACGTGAAGCTTCGTCTTCTCAGTGTTCAGTTCCTTCAGATGCATTATTCGACCACGGTCATATTCCCCAGAGCTGATGTAAAGACGTTTCCGTAGAAATGCATCTTGCCAACAAACGTGTTATTACCCTTAAGAGAGCCCGCTGGCCTGGCCCACGACCCCAGCCGCCAGAATGGACGCGAATCCCTTGTATTAGCAGTTCCAACTTGAAAAGCCAACTGGGCTGATCCGACACCACCATCCAGGCGATTCCCAAAAGCCCATTTAAGGCTCTTGATTTCCCCCTACCCCCAACGTGAATCATGCCCCTTCCTCTGCATCCCCCTCCTATTTTAAATTGGGGTGACTGCTAGCTCGCTTTCGGATTTTCTCCCAGACGCGTCCTTCGCCCTCCATTTGGGGGCTGCTTTTATTGCTCCTTTGTTACCAGGCTGCCGTGTAGCTTTCCCCCCTTTTCTTTCTCGTACGCCTATTTGCCTGGTATCGGCTGGTCTCCCTGGCAACGGCCAAGGAAGATTCGGAACACGGGGCCGGGGGAGGGGGAAGAGGCGGAGCCGGCGCTGGGGGGTGACGGTGGGCGGGGGGGCGGGGGCTGGGAGTGGTGGAGGGGAGAGGGGCAGAGTGAGAGACTGGGAGACAGACTGCGAAGCAGATGGCCGCACGAGGGGGCGGGGTGAGGGCGGGGAGGGGCGGGGGGACAGCCCTAGCGTCAGGGGCGCGAGGGAGCCAATCAATTCCCGCAGCAGCTCTGGGGCAAAAAAAAAAAAAAAAAAATTGTAAACACATAAGTTCCCTCCTCACGAGCGGTCTGAGTGTCTAGTTTACGGTAGAAAAGATGTTTTTTTCTTTTTTTTTTTGATACGCAAGCGCATTCTAAGGTAGCTGGAAAGCCGACGGTCCCCAGCAAGTGGCAGGCGGAGGCTCCTTGGGGGCGCTGCCCGCGGCCGCTGAGGGCTGGGCCACCCTTTCCCCAACCTCCCCCAGCGACTAGCGTCGTCCAAGCAGGGGATTTCTTGAGCTTATGGGGAAGAGGGTCCCGGCGGAGGATGGGTGAGAAAGAACGGGCTGGGAAATGGAAAACGGTTGTTGTTCTTGCAAAACTGTTTAATGACAGGGAAAGAAGGCCAAGAACTTGGAACTGGTAGGGAAGCAGTACAGTACAAGTGTGGCTCCTCAGGAGTTTGGTGTGCTCACACGCAGAGTTAAAGGTTTCAAACAAAGCGCCAAAAATGTTTATAGAAATATGACTAAAGAACCCAAGAGTTCATAGTGAAAATGTAAAACCGGTGTCTGTAACCAAACCAAATTAATAATGTAGGAAGAAACGGTCATTTATTCTTCATTTGTACTCCCCTTTCACCCTGCCCTATTTGCAAGATAATAATAATCTGTGTATAGTTTTCTTTAGAAAAAAGAGCAATTTATTTAAGAGACCTGTTATTTTTCTGTAAAATGTTAGCGTTGGAAAGAATTTTAGAGACCATTCCACAAAATCTTGAGGGCCCAGTGTGTCAAACACAATAATCCAGATCTTGTTTTCATATCATTGAACAAGATAAACTCGGTCTCTGACCTCAGGGGGCTTCCATTTTAGAAGATCATCTACTGAAGTTGAACTGGAGCACCTGGCTTCTCCCTCTCAACGATGAAGAAATAGGCACGGGAGAGTTGCCAGATTCTCAGACGGCAGAGCCACGAATAGAGGTCAGGCCCCTTGATGACTGAGTCCTGGCTTTTTCTACCACTGCCGGTGCTGCTATTTTCCCTTGATGGCACAGATTCACTCAGTAGGTCAGTCATTCATTCCTAAAGTATTTATTAAGGTCCTCCTAAGTACGAGGGAAAAGACTTTAGACATCAGCTTACACCAGGGACAAATATGGACATGGTCTTTCCTCTCATGCAGCTTACATTTGTATTATTGTTTCTTACAACTTCTTAACATGTGGAGAAAGAAAGCAAAAACAAGATTAACTGTGTGCTTAAAAAACAACACAAAAGATGACGACCACTTTGTAGATTCCAAATTAAATACGCCTTTTTCACCTGGAAGCATTCATGCATTCACAACATATGCGATCCCACTGTGCAGGCAATGTTCTGCTCCATCCTTCATCTTAGATTTTATGCTACTTGAAATTTAATTCCACAGAAATTGATTAGCTTGCAGTGTGGTGGGGAGGAAAACAGACACAGCCCCTCAATTCATTTGGCAAGTATTTATTGAACCCCTATCATGTAGTAGGCATTTGGGATGTATCAATGAACAAAACAGACAAGAAATCTTTATAAAGCATACATTGTTGGGTGGGGAGAAAAGCGCAAGTTGAAAAAATGTAAGCCAGCAAATTATATGAAATGTTAGAAGTCTGTAAGTGTTGTGGGAGGGGCGGAGTGGTGGGGGAAACTAAAGCAAAATAATGGAGATGGGAGTTCAGGGGAGAGTTGAGTTGTAATTCCATATAGGCCGGGAAAGGCCTCATTGAGAAGACAAACCTTGAGCAGATTTGAAGAGGTGAGGAAATTAATAATGCAGATGGCTCACTCAAATGCTTCTAGCCTAACAAGAGAGGGGAGAAACTAGCCTGTAACAACAAGATCACAAACTGAAATATAACTTTAAACCATCACATGTACTCTGAACGAAAATAGGGAGTACATTTGACCATTTAAAGTTCTATTTTGTGCTATAAGATAGTATAATTTCATTAGGAGGGTTAAAGAAGGTCTTTTGAAATAAGTGACATTTAAGTGGAAACCTAAAGGAAGAGTAGGCATTAGCCAGGTAAAGAGGTGAAGAGCTGTGTTCAGATGGAGGAAATAGCAAAGCCCATGAGGAGGAAGAGTTCAGCATGGATTTGGGAGGAAGGTAGAGAGATGAGTTAGAACATATTTTCAGATTCCTATAAAACATCTCAGTAGAAGAGTGAAGTTCACAGATGTGAGTCCGGAGTTCAGACTACGATTTTGAATGTAAATATTGATTTGTGATCATTCCACATGAAAATATTTTCAGAAGCTAAGTCACAGGAAAATGCAAGAGATATGAGATTACAGAATGATGCCCTGAGTAATTTCTGCTCTCAGAGGATCTGTAGAAAAGGAGCCAAGATGGCAAAGAAGACTGAGAAGGAACTCTCAAAGAGTAGACAGAAAGCCAGGAGAGTGTGGGGTCAGGAAAATCAATCAAGACAGTGTTTCAAGGGGGAGTGGTAAGTTTTGTTAAATGCTGTTGAGGGTTCAAATGAAATACTGAGACGTTTCCATTGCATGTTGCAGGACAGAAACGACTGGATACAGGCTCCAGAGCAGTTTTTGTAGTATGTTGAGAGTGGAAGCTGGATTTCATGTGTTTAGGATAAAATGGAACACGAAGAAGATTATGGCGTAGTCACCTCTTTATGAAGCTGGACTCAATAAAGGTTTAGGGAGACAAGGCAGTAGCTGGAGAGGGCTGGGACAGATTGAGCATCCCTGATGGGAAAATCTGAAATCCAAAATCTGAAATTTTTGAGTGTCAATATGACACCACAAGTGGAAAATTCCACACCTGGCCTCATGTGAGGGGTTATGGTAAAAACACACATGCACGACACAAAGTTTATTCAGTGTCTCCAAGGAGAAAAAACATCTCCCACAGCCCCTGTCAGCTGCAATATATGTTTTCTTTGCACGTCCAGATTCCTCCATGCAAGCACACCACAAAGGGTAATAAAGTAGTTCAATGTACACAAATTTTTTTCACGATGTACATAAATTTCAGTGTACACAGATTTTGTTTCATGCACAGTATTACCTAAAATATTGTATGAAATTATATTCAGGTTCTGTTTATAAGGTATATTTGAAACATAAATAAATTTCGTGTTTAGACTTGGGTTCTCATCCCCAAGATATCTCATTATGTATATGAAAACATTCCAAAATTCAAAAAAATCTGAAATCTGAAACACTTCTGGTCCCAAGCGTTTCAGATAAGGAAAGCTCAACCCAGTTCATGTTTTTGGCTTGTGTGGTGCTGTCTTGGATGGAAGGCATCAGAGCACGTTTGACTGATCTGGAAACTAATACAGTAAAAAGGAAAATGAAGATATAAGAGGAAAAGGAATAAAGAATGGAAAAGCATTTCTGAGAAGGCAGGAAGCGATGGGGATACAGGGTACATGCTGAGAAATTGGGTTTTAAAAGATATTCTACTTTTTTAAAAATTCTGTAATGAGAGAAGAAGAGGATGGTGGGAAGATGAGAAAGTTTCCCTCTGATGGTTTCTATTCAGCTAAGAGGAAAGAAGAAAAGGGAGAGTTGCAGTTTGATGACCTTATAGAAGGTGTGAAATAATGAATGGGAGGCATAGGATTGAGATTTTGGGGCATAGTAAGACTTTAGAGCAGTAAGGAGGGCCCATCTGAGGTTGATAAATCTCAAGTATGCTTAATCAATATATCAAATATATCTTTCTACAATCCTCTTTAAGATTACCAGTCATTCACTCCCTCAAGAGATGCCCAATTTGTATTATATCTATGCAGTCAATATTTGCACAAAAATAAAATATAGAATAAAATGGCAGTGCTATTACAAAGCACAATGTCAGTTAATCCTATATTATTTCATACAGATACACATAAAGAGAAGGAGGGAGGGAAGAGAACCTACTCTGTATCAGGCACCACACTGTGTGAGTCTGCTAGGCTTGTGTTTCACCCTTCCAACAGAACCTGAACTTCTATCATTTTCCCATTTTACAGATTTGGAAATTGATGTTCAGCAAGGTTTGGAAAATACAGTTCAAGATTGTGTTAGCCATTGTTCACTGAAGGCTATCTGTCATCTAGGAGTCTAATAAGAGCTCAAATGGTTGTAATAGGCACAGAATCTTATATGTGGTTGGAGTTTTTTTTTTTTTTTTTTAATTAAAAAATAGAGACAGCGTCTCACTATGTTGCCCAGACTGGTCCCGAACTCCTGGGGAGTCCTAAGGTCTCCCACCGTAGCCTCTCCAAATGCTGGGATTACAGGCATGAGCCACTGCCCCCAGCCTGTAGTAGGAGTTTTATTAGTTTTTACAATTGATACTAAAACTGCAACCTTCTTTACTTTTAGATTTTGCTTTAGTGTTCTTTATTAACTATCCAGTAGTACTCAAATAGAAAGATTCTTTCATAATTAGGAAACATCAGAGTCACTGTTTATCTGTCTGAAGAATCAAGAACTAACACACCTACAATAGGAGTGAAGTTTCTGGCCTGTTAGATCTCCACATGGTCGGAATAGGTGATCACTACAAAACCACTATAAACAAGAGTGTATTTTTTGGTCGCTGCTATTCAGGCACACCAACTGACATATATATATATATGTATGTGTATACACACACACACACACACACACATATACACATATATATATATATATATATTTTTTTTTTTTTTTTTTTTTGAGACAGGGTCTCGCTCTGTTGCCTAGGCTGATCTAACTCCTGGACTCAAACGGTCCTCTAACCTCCTCCCCAGCCTCCCCAGTAGCTGGAACTATTTGTTGTAGAAACAGGATCTCCCTATGTTACCCAGACTGGTCTCTAACTCCTGGGCTCAAGTAATTCTTTCACCTCAACTTCTCAAAGTGCTGGGATTACAGGTGTGAGCCATTATGCCTGGCCAAGTTTTTTAATATTTGAAAGAGTAATCAAAGAGTAGGACATAATATTAGAGACAAGTAAACAAAAAGTAGGAACATTTTTACAGAAAAAGTTTTCTCCAGAAATTTTGAATCAAAGCTTATCCATAGTAGCATTTCTCAAAATTTGCAATACTTATCCTCCAGGGATAGGCTGAAAACTTTCCATATAAGCTTTTGGAAGAACGGAATGAAGGTGGGGGATTGGGGAGGGCACAAGGATAATTCCCTTTCCAACTTTGTTCTCAGAGATAAGAGGCAAGTGAATAAAGAAAAGCAATCAAAGTTTTCATTAAAAGGATCAGGCGATCAGGTTCCTGGTCTTATAGAGTTACCTAGTCACTTTTCTGATTGTTCTTACCTGGCGAAACAGAAGTGGAAGTAAAACATTCACATAGAAAAAAGTTGAATCTTCAGCATAAGTATAGGGACCATACAAAGGGTAATTTTTCATTGCTTTTTTAGTCATAAATACTTTCTGATACTAAAAAGGAGATTTAAACAGTGGCTGAAATGAGTTATTTGAACGAATCTATGGTTCTAGAAATTTTTTTTTTTTTTTTTTTTTTTGAGACGGAGTCTCGCTGTGTCGCCCAGGGTGGAGTGCAGTGGCCGGATCTCAGCTCACTGCAAGCTCTGCCTCCCGGGTTTTTACGCCATTCTCCTGCCTCAGCCCCCCGAGTAGCTGGGACTACAGGCGCCCACCACCTCGCCCGGCTAGTTTTTTGTATTTTTTAGTAGAGACGGGGTTTCACCGTGTTAGCCAGGATGGTCTCGAACTCCTGACCTCGTGATCCGCCCGTCTCGGCCTCCCAAAGTGCTGGGATTACAGGCTTGAGCCACCGCGCCCGGCCGGTTCTAGAAATTAAAGTATAAAATCAAACACTTCCTGTATTCCAAATGACAGTGCAGTTTAAAAAAAAGATGTATTAAACTCTTAGAAACAGCTAGTGGCAATCAATAAATAGAAAGTTTTTATTAAGCTACTGCTAAACTAGAACTTTACTAAGGGCCCCTCCAGTTTGATGGACTTTTCAGTGCCTTCAACACTCTATTAGGTTTTGTGATGAGATGACTGGGAAGGACTTCGTTTGCTCAGCAGATATTTATTAGGTACCTACTTTATGTCAGGCACTGGTGTACAGTGATTTGCCTCCATTACATATTAGAATCCCTACAGTAATCTTATAAAATAGAAACCATTACTCCTATTTTCTTTGTAAATCAAATCCCTGAGGCATAACATAACATGCTCAAGTTTATGCTGTTCGTAAGTGGTCTGGACTGGGTTCTCAGTCCAGCTCTTGATGATTCCAAACCTGTGACACTGTTTCCTTGAGTACGTTATGCTGTCTCAGATAAAGTTAAGAATTTTATGGGATGTTTCCAGTTTTTGTGAAGGTTACAAAAATGACCAAGATACACTAAAAAATGTCTGAAATATATTAAATATTAAACTTCATGTGTTGTAAGAGAAGTATTTAGGGCTACATCTACAAAGTGGGAATTAGCATTCAAAGAAACACACACATGCACAAACAGAATCCGACAGGTCAGATTCTTGAATCTGGAAACATCCTTAGTAACTTTATCCAGAATATTGTCATCACAAAACATATTTTTGGACAACTGAATAAAAACATAAATGGTTGAATTGTGCCAAAAACTTACCTCTACCTTTCCTGGGACAAAAGTGTGAGTGTTGCTTAGAGCAGAGTGAAGCTTTTTGGAATGTAGGTAAAATAGGGTGTAGAGAAAGGGAGAGAATGTTACACTTGGGAAGAGACTCCAGATATGAGATGCAGCTGAGACAGGAGATCAGAGGTAAGAAGGTATAGCCCTTCACAGTGCCACTGTGGGAAAACTGTAAGGATTCCTGGGATGGATGGGACTCATGGTCGAGAATGTAGCGAGTGATGAAAATGTGACATTCTTCCATTAAGGCTACAGTTGGAATTTGATTTACATTTTGATTGTAGGTGTAAACACTTGACAGGTTTAAAATTTCAATCACTATTGTATATATTATTTTATTTAATACCCACAGTAAATTCAGAGATCAATTAGATCAATTAGGTGAATTCCCAGTTATAAGGCTGTTAAATAATTTGCTTAAAATCCCAACTACAGGCCGGGCACGGTGGCTCACACCTGTAATCCCGGCACTTTGGGAGGCCGAGGAGGGAGGATCATGAGGTAAGGAGTTTGAGACTAGCCTGACCAATATGGTAAAACCCTGTCTCTACTAAAAATACAAAAATTAGCCAGGCGTGGTGGCACACACCTATAGTCCCAGCTATTCAGGAGGCTGAGGCAGGAGAATCTCTTGAACCTGGGAGGCGGAGGTTGCAGTGAGCGGAGATCACGCCACTGCACTCCAGCCTGGGTGACAGAGAGAGACCTCATCTAAAAAAAAAAAAAAAAAAAAAAAGTCCCCAATCTCGACTATAGCTACCCAGGCCAGCCAGTGTCTTGTGGTCTGCCGAGACAGACAGGGACTTTGTCACTGCACTATCCTGCTGTCTCTGCCTCTTCTACATGTCTTCTACTCCTCTTCCTCTCCAGTGTGTGCATGTGTGTATTTTTTTTTAGATGGATTTTCGCTATGTTGCCCAGCTGGAGTGCAGTGGCTGTTCACAGGCCTAATCGCAGCTCACTGCAGTCTCAAACTCCCAGGCTGAAGCTACTCATCTTCCCAAGTAGCTGGGTCAACAGGCATGCACCACCATACCCAACTCCTCTCCAATATTGAGGAAAAGATACGTAGGGCAAGTTTTCAATTGACTTTGGATCTTATTCTCATTGCTTTAAATACTACTTTTATGCCAATGGCACAACAATCAGAATTTCCTATCCTAATAGCTAACCGAAATTCCAGCTCTGTATTTTCCATTGTCTCCTTACTGATCTGGTAATTGCTGCTTGTATATTTCTCTCCACTTTCTCAAAGTTAGGTTATTGTTTTCCCATCTAAACCAGCTCATCTTCTGAGTGATCTGGTGTACCATGTCTTCCACTTTCCAATCGAGATATTTTATAATGAGTCCAAAGTCTCTAGGAAAGTTGATGATTTCCTTCCCTTCCTTTCCTTCCCTTCCTTCTCTTCCTTTCTTCCCTGATGATTTCTTTAGCTTTCTTGGAGACATTTTGGACTCATTTCTCTCCACTTTTCAGGCTAAGAATAGAACCAAGTATAAGACCTCTTTAGGTTTCAGTATGGTTAAACACTCCACTACCAATTAGAATTTAAAACAAAAAATAAAACAAAACAAACCCTGAAGATTTTGCCCATTTGGTTAGTTTATAAACCTCTTTTCACCTCCATCATCTTTCATATCTTAAGCACATGTTACCCTATGTTGCTTTTTCCTCTAAAATTCCTATTGATTAGACTTTACTAAATATAAAAATAATTGAGTATCAAGGAGAAGACTGGAATTCTCACTGTACAATTTGTTATCAGCTCAGAGCACCCCATGGATTATCCTTGTCAAGTTGTGTTGATTTATTTTCCTTTCAAACATCTCTGGTATTTTCTCCCTTCCAAGGACTAAAACTCAAGTCAAAGTTCTTGATGTTTTCTGCCTGAATTACCTCTTTGGTCATTGTTCCCTTCTCCAGAGCATTCAATGCCACAAATATCTCTCTTGTCGCATCTCTGATCAAAAATTGGCTTCTAATTGTCTGGGATCTAACCCTCCCTGCCTGACTTCCAAGGCTGTTTATAATCTGTCACCATAATCTCTAGACAGAAGACCAGTTTGGATCACTGAATGATGATTTATTAAACTTTTCCTTATAATTGTCTTAATTTGCCTCCCAATAAAGAACTAGTAGTTACACGTTTTTAATATAGACCTAATAAATATACTTTATAGAGAAAAGATTGAAGAATTCCAAGATACTTTATAATTTAAAAAAATTTAGGAAGCCAGTTTTCCACCAGCATCTGTCCCTCTCTCCTTTCTTCTCCAAAAAATAAGCAGATTTCAAGGAGGTTGTGAACTGATCTCCCTTTTTACTGAGAAGAGAGCCTTGTCTTTGAACTTCTTAGGGTCCTGTCACAGTCTTTTATGTTTGTCTGACTCAACCACAGCAACAGTTGCATCAGTAGGGGCAAAATGTCCTCCTAAGAAGCAGAGAAGAGAAAATGACAATTGATAAATAATAGACATTGCCTCCTGATTATGCTGACAAGACCAGTTTTTCTCTTGATCAGAATTTCCTTAACATTTTATTTTCTAACACTAACACTTAATTTCTTTATCTCCTGCTTTTTCCTACTGTAACTTTTTTTTTTTTTTTTTTTTTTCTGAGATGTAGTCTTGTCTCAGTCACCCAGGCTGGAGTGTAGCAATGCAATCTTGGCTCACTGCAACATCTGCCTCCCAGGCTCAGGTGATTCTCCTGCCTCAGCCTCCTGAGTAGCTGAGATTATAGGCATGCATCACCATGCCTGGCTAATTTTTGTATTTTTAGTAGAGACAGGGCTTCACCGTTTTGGCCAGGCTAAAGTCCTGACCTCAGGTGATCCTCCCGCCCGGGCCTCCCAAAGTGCTAGGATTACAGGCCTGAACCACCGTGCCCAGCCTGTACTGTGGCTTTAAATGTCATGAATGCTTAAACTATAGAGTGACCATTAATCGAATAAAATGGGTAGTAATTTTCCCTGCATCTACTTTTATATTCTTTTCACCAAATGACCAAAAAAAAAAAATTTTTTTTACAACTTTTCATTTAAACAATCCATGTTATTGTAATTGTGGTGTTTTGAAAACATCCAATAACAAGCAGGATAAAGAATTATTATATTCTAGACATCATCACTACTTTTCAAAAATAATTTGATTTTCATTTTAACCTATTTTTACTAATACAATCAAAAGATTCATTCAATTTAGTGGGGGAGAACTGTAAAAAAAATTCTTGGATATCAAATAGGCAAATAACTAGTTAAATTGTTTGGTCTATATCTTTTTATTTAATGTTTTATTACAAACTTTTAAAATTCTTAATGTGCCCCTCAGGACTATTTCATGAAACATATTAAAATGCAGCTTAATGGGGATGGCATTGAATCTATAAATTATCTTGGGCAGGATGGCCATTTTCACAATATTGATTCTTCCTATCCATGAGCATGGTATGTTCTTCCATTTGTTTGTGTTCTCTTTTATTTCACTGAGCAGTGGTTTGTAGTTCTCCTTGAAGAGGTCCTTTACATCCCTTGTAAGTTGGATTCCTAGGTATTTTGTTCTCTTTGAAGCTATTGTGAATGGGAATTCATTCATGATTTGGCTCTCTGTTTGTCTGTTACTGGTGTATAAGAATGCTTGTGATTTTTGCACATGGATTTTGTATCCTGAGACTTTGCTGAAGTTGTTTATCAGCTTAAAGAGATTTTGGGCTGAGATGATGGGGTTTTCTAAATATACAGTCGTGTCATCTGCAAACAGGGACAATTTGACTTATTGACCCAGCCATCCCATTACTGGGTATATACCTAAAGGATTATAAATCATGCTGCTATAAAGACACATGCACACGTATGTTTATTGCAGCACTATTCACAATAGCAAAGACTTGGAATCAACCCAAATGTCCATCAGTGACAGACTGGATTAAGAAAATGTGGCACATATACACCATGGAATACTATGCAGCCATAAAAAAGAATGAGTTTGTGTCCTTTGTAGGGACATGGATGCAGCTGGAGACCATCATTCTCAGCAAACTATCACAAAAACAGAAAACCAAACACCACATGTTCTCACTCATAGGTGGGAATTGAACAATGAGAGCACTTGGACACAGGAAGGGGAACATCACACACCGGGGCCTATTGTGGGGAGCAGGGAGGGGAGAGGGATAGCATTAGGAGATACACCTAATGTAAATGACGAGTTAATGGGTGCAGCACACCAACATGTCATGTGTATACATATGTAACAAACCTGCACGTTGTGCACAAATACCCTAGAACTTAAAGTATAATAATACAAAATAAAAAATAAAAAAATTAAATTAAAAATAATAAAATGCAGCTTAGGTCATTTTATACATAAATACATATATATAATTCCTTATCATAGTGTGTGTGTGTGTGTATATATATATATATATGCATGAACATGGCAAGAATATAAAGTTGAGAATGTTGATTTCCATTGTCATTGTATCAGAATTCATGGGAACAAGCAACTATCCTTTTTAATTATCACTTTATCAGAACACCCATCAGATCCATGCCAATCTTCAAATCAATTTGGGGGGGGCATTCCTCTTTGAGATTGGCCCCAGAAGCCACCTAAGAAACTGTTTCAATACTTTATGATTGTATTTTAGAATCACTTTTATTACTGGAAACTGTGTTACCCACTTTGGTCACTCTTTAATAATACTAACACCTTCCAGGTGCATTAAACATTTCATTGTTCAACCAGCTTTCAAAATACAATTTTATTCACTGTGATTTTGGCTGTTGCTAAAATAATACAGTACTTGTCTTTGGGGAATTTGCTACCCTGGGGTGAAGGGGCTGCAGTATAGTAGGGCTACACTTTTTGAGGACATGGGTTCAACGTCAGGTTCAAACATTTGGTGGCTATGTTGTGAACTAATGCAGTTGACTTCTTTTCTCTAAGCCCAAGTTTCTTCCTTTGTAAAATGTGGATAAAAGTTTCTATCTTAAACAAAGAATTCTAAGATTTAATAGAGGTATCTAAAGGTAAGGTATGGTGATATTGTTGTTGTTTTAGGTGTTCTTTAAAAAAAAAAAAAATTTGTTTATTTTTGAGACAGAGTCTTGCTCTGTCGCCCAGGGTGGAGTGCAGTGGGGAGATCTCACTGTAACCTCTGCTTCCCAGGTTCAAGTGATTCTCCTGCCTCAGCCTCCCGAGTGGCTGGGATTACAAGCGTGCACTACCATACCTGGCTAATTTTGTATTTCTTTTTTTCTTGTTTTAGTAGAGACGGGTTTTCGCCATGTTGTCCAGGCTCGTCTTAAACTCTTGGCCTCAAGTGATCTGCCAGCCTTGGCCTCCCAACGTGCTGGGATTACAGGTATGAGCCACCGCTTTAAGCGTTCTTTGTAAGAAGTTTTCTGGTGCGATTTGGATGAAAATAGGCAGAACGTGTAATGAAAGTTTTGGTATTTAGTAGCCCCAGGCCCCAGCATTTAGCAGGTCCTCAATAAAAGCTGGTTTTCCTTACTATCTTATCATCCTGGAATAAGATGGATTTGGTGAAACCCTCTGACTACATTTGGAAGTGAAAGGAAAATAAGAGAAACATGCAACAGCAGAGCTGTAATAAAGTACTCACTTGTAAAGTAAGCATTTGCAATGAACCCGTTTTTTGACTCCTCCCTTGGGAAGGATTCCCAAAGGAATTCTGAGACACTGACCAGGGATTACTGAAGGCTCTAGACGACCAGTAGGAGAATTGGTGATTCCAAGTTGTCCTTTTCTTCCAGTAAGCCAGCCTCCCTCTTGAGGGAGGTGGGATTATAGTTCTTAATTAATGTCAATTTTAATTAACGTTTAGACTTTTTACGTGATTAAGCAAATGCTGTGTGCCCACATTTTGCATTTCTTAAGCTATCTTTTCTTAGTCTTTGCTTTTCCTCAAATATTTTACAAGCCAGAGCTTTTTAATGTAATTTGACATTTCATCTGCACTTAGCTAGGAGAGCCAGCCTTGCTATTTATCTGGGGGCAAGCAGCACTTTGAAAAAATTTACATTAGATTAAAAAAAAGAAATCTCGTCCGACCTGGTGTGGTGGCTCATGCCTGTAATCCCAGCACTTTGGAAGGCCAAGGCAGGAGGGTCACTTGAGGTCGTGAGTTCGAGACAAGCCTGACAAACATGGCAACACTCTGTCTCTACTAAAAATACAAAAATTATCCAGGCATGGTGGCCCATGCCTGTAATCCCAGCTACTTGGGGGGCTGAGGCACGAAAATCGCTTGCAGAGGTTGCAGTGAGCCAAGATTGCACCACAGCACTCCAGCCTGGGCAACAGAGTCAGACTCTGTTTCAAAACAACAACAACAACAACAAAACAAAAAAATCCTTATCCTTCTCACAGAAAGTCTAGATAGATAAATGAGCTTTCTTAGGGTTCTCTTGCTCTCTGTCTTTTTTCCTCAGTGCTAATTACCAATCTTGTTAGCAGCAGCGTATTAATAATGTATTTACACCCTGAATTTCTTTGGACAATATTTTCTTAATACCTATGCAAATTTTATTTTTCCAGGCTCGCTTTTCTCCCAGTTTTGAAAAAAATTTGTTGGAAAGAGATAATTTATAGCAATTATAATTCTCATAATAATTATTATCCTCATCGGTATTAAAAGATATGAAACATGAATATACTGGGAGGCAGTGCTCTGTTAGGAGCAGCAGTTAATAATTTTGGAATCAAATAAACAGCATTGAATTTAGGCTCTACTATTTCCTGGCTTTGTGACTTGGGGCTAGGTATCTAATCTTCTTCCTCATCTGAGAAATGGGGGTAATAGGAGCATTGCCTTCCAGAACTGTTTTGAGGCTTTTCCGAAGGACCTGAATATAGGAAGTTCTCATTAAATGATAACAAATCTGACTCCAGACCATAGAAGGGTAAGGTTGGGGGTAGGAATATCAAATTGATTTGTGGAAGATCAGCAGTTCATATATTGGTAAAAACAATGTCTTACAGCAACTTCATAACTTCCAAAGCATTTTTGGATTCATTGTTTTACTTAATCTTTATAATAAATGGCAGGTGAGAATTAGTATCGTTTGAATGATGAAATAGATACCAAGGCCTGGAAATTTTTCTCTAGATTATGCTGTAGATAAGTTTCTGAAAGTGATTTCAGATGCCTGGTAACTGCGTTTAAAAGAACCCTCAAGAATCTTAGAACTTCATCCATCAGCCGTCAAATTTGAATGGAATTCTCCTTATGCGGTCACCAGCATCATGTGTTTCAAGGTTGATGTCCAGCCCAGTGCATGGCTGCACCGCATCATTTTGACACAGCATCTTTTCCACAGTGGTAGGTCCTCTGGAGGCGTTCAGCCTTCTGGGAAAAATTATGGACTTTTAGATCATGCTTATATTAAAAAGCCAGCTTTAAAAGTTGGTTTTGTGTATATTTAAAAGGGGTACAGAAAAAAACTTAGATAAAACTTTTATTACCTTTGTAGTTGAGCTTTAATAAAAGCTATAGTTATTTACATAAATACAAAAATTAAGGAGGCAAAATGAACATGTAACAAAAGAAAGTTCTAGGCTTTGTAATTCTGCTTGTTTTTTATATTACCAAGTAGTTCTGCATAAGGCAGGAACAACATTAATAGTACAGTTTGTTAACTCCTATTTTTTTCCATTAAAATTTTTAATGAGAAAAAAATGCATTCTTGTAACATTTTCAAATGGGAAAGGAGTACATAAAATAACTGAAGTAAATTCCTTTTCATTGATCCTTTTTAAGAATTCTACCTCCTGTTAGCAAGTTGTAGTATATCTTTTCAGGCTTTTTTCTATTCCCATCCTTGCTCATGCACAAATATATACATGAGTTTTACAAATGGGATGAATGACATTATTATGTACAATCTATCTAGATTGCTTTCTGACTTCTTTTTTGAACTTTATATCTTGAAGAATTTCCCTAGGAGTATATATAAAACAACCTAATTCTTTTAAATAGCCATATAGTGTTTCATTGTTCACATGGAAATATTAAAACTTAGTCATTACTTTCGTGGATGAATGTTTAGGCTGTTAAAAATTTTTCTCTATTATATCATTAATATTCATATATATATTTGTCCACATGTGTAAGTATTTTTGTAGGATAGATTGTTAGAAGTAATATTGTTCCATCAAAGGGCATAATCTTTAACATATTGATGAATGTTGCCAAACTGACCCACAGAAATGCTATGGTTGTTTATATTCAGATTCATAGTGATGAAAATGCCCTTTTCCTTATACCCTTACCAAAACTACATATTATCAATTGTTCAGCTTTCTTTAATCTGGTGGGAAATCACTAAAAAGATTATTGATCTTTATATTCATTGATCACTTTTTTCTTTTTATGTTGTTCATTTTAATTCTTTTACCTTATTATATTGGGTTGTCTTTTCATTATTTAATTGAAGGAACTCTTTAGTTTTTACATATTATAGCAGTTAATCCCTTTCTGTTATATGTTACACCTATCTCCTTTCAGTCTGTTTTGTCTTTCATTAAACATGGTTTACGTGATCTTTTCCTGGGCAGAAAAATTTAAAGCATCATGTAGTTATATCTGACAGTTGTTTCCTTGTGTTCCTTGTGACTTACAAGTTTTTTGCTTTTTTTCCTCCCCAAGTTCAGGTCAGATGGGTAATGTGCCGAGATTGTAGTGCATTTCACACGTGCATGTGAACACCCAGTCATTGTTGCTCATGAGCTACAAAAGGATCAGGCTTCTAAGTTTTCTATCTTGTTTACGAATGATATTTCCTTAAGAGTACATACGTATTCGGGTTGGGCAAGGTGGCACACGCCTGTAGTCCCAGCACTTTGGGAAGCCAAGGAGGGAAGATCACTTGAGGCCAGGATTTAGAGACCAGCCTGGCCAACATGGCGAAACCCCATCGATACTAAAAATACAAAAAATAGCTGGGAGTCGTGGTGCACACCTGTAATCCCAGCTACTTGGGAGGTTGAGGTGGGAGGATTGCTTGAACCCAGGGAGGCAGAGGTTTCAGTGAGCAGGAATTGCACCTGGGTGACAAAGCGAGACTGTAAAAAAAAAAAAAAAGTACATACATATTCTTATGTTTTCCTCATATTTGTTAAAAATTTTAATCTTATGATTATTAATTCAATTGGAATTTATGGCCAGGCACGGTGGCTAACGCCTATAATCGTAGCACTTTGGAAAACCGAGGAAGGTGCATCACCTGAGGTTAGGAGTTCGAGACCAACCTGGGGCAACACGGTGACACCCCACCTCTACTAAAAGTACAAAAATTAGCCAGGCATGCTGGCATGCACCTGTAATCCCAGCTACTCAAGGGGCTGAGAGAGGAGAACCACTTGAACTCTGGAGGCAGAGGTTGCAGTGAGCCAAGATTGTGCCACTATACTCTAGCCTGGGTGACAGAGCAAGACTCCATCTCAAAAAAAAAAAAAAAAAAAAAAAAAAAAAAAAAAAAAAAAAAAAAAAATTGGAACTTATTTTGAGGTATAGTGTGAGGTGGGAATCTCATTTGATTATTTTTCCCTTATGTTCTACCACAATTGATTTGAAATTCTTTCATTAGTATGCACTACAGTTCCCATGAAAACATGGGTCTGTTGCTGGATTCTCTCTTCTGTTTACTGAACTATCTTTTTAGTCCTATGCCAATACATTTTTGTTTAATTACTATAATTTTGTAATGTATTTTGATATCTGGCATGGAAAATCATCTTTATTGTTCTTTTGCTTTAAAAGTCAGCATTCTTACTTATTTACTCTCCCAGATAAAATTAGGATCAGTCTTTCAATTCTAAACGTATTTTTTCTCTGAGTATTTGATGGGATTATACTGAGTTGATAAATTGGCATAAAATTGATATCTTTATAATGTATTTTTTTTTAAAGAAAACAAGCTTGGCAAGTTTTATTAAAGGAAAATTTTGCATAGTTTACTTTCCACCAGGCTGTTCTGGCATGCTTCTAATGATAGCAGAATCACCTGGATCAGTGAGCGCCAGTGTGCACACTCTGTAGTATTTTCCACATGCTGTGCCCAGTTCAATATTATTGCCACTGTAGTGATGGACACCAATTTTGGCCAACATTGCATAGTACTCTATTTCCGATTTCTTCAAAGCTGGGCAGTTGTTAGCAAGGATGACTAATTTTGCTGTGCCTTGTCTGATCATCTTTAGAGTCTGCTTGTACCCCAGCATGTACTTTCCACTTTCCATGAGTTGGAGCCGAGAATTAATTGACTCCAGTGACTTTTTCATCTCCTTGGTCGGGATGGCCCAAACTAAGAGCTGCTGCCAAGATGGCCGGGGAGTGAGAAAGGTGATATCTGTATAATGTTATATTTACAATAAAAATATTACATATACTATATATATATATAATCTCTGTATTCAGGTCTCTTTTTCATCCTTACATATAGGTTTAGAGTTGTCTTCATTATATGTTATGCAAATTATTCCTAGATAATCCATAATTTTATCTTTTTCCAGTTGTTTTTAAATGACTTACCTACATATGTGCCACATGCAGGAGGAGATGGCAGAAATAGTAAATGATTTGCCTAAGTGCAACTAGTTAATAACAGAATTTAGATTAGAAACCAAGTCTTCTGACTGGAATTCCTCCCACAATAAGGCAGATTCTTTTACTATTGTCCCATTCTTGTTGCTATCTTTCTCTCTCTCTATTTTACTTTATTTTATTTTATTTTGAGATAAGGTCTCGCTCTGTTGCCCAGGCTGGAGTACAATAACATCATCTAAGCTCTCTGCAACCTTCGCCTCTGGGGTTCAAGTGATTCTCCTGCCTCAACCTCCCAGGTAGCTGGGATTCCAGGCACCTGCCACCACACCCAGCTGTTTTCTGTATTTTTAGTAGAGATGAGGTTTCACCATGTTGGCCAGGCAGGTCTCGAACTCCTGACCTCAAGTGATCCACCGCCTCGGCCTCCCAGAGTACTGGCACTACAGGCGTGAGCCACCACCCCTGGCCTCTCTCTCTCTTTGAATGTAGCTTTGTGTTGAATAATGAATCTGAGTCAAGAAAATATAGCCTAATCTCATACATTTTAGACTCATAAGAAATTGAAATAAATGTGTAAGGCTCACTTCTCAAATTCTATTCATATTCAAAGTAAGTGATATTTATGTTGATGCAATTTAGGGAGTCTGTCTTTAACCTAATATTGCTTTAAAGGCCTGACACAAATGAAACCTAAGCAAAATTTCTTAAATAGTAATCTCAAATTTTATCTATGAAATAAAGCTTTAAAAGGTCATCTTATTCATAAGTTTTATATCTCATTAAAGACTGAAAAATCATAATCTCATTATAATTAAACTTTGCATTTTATCTTTTATTTAGTGCCGTTGCAAAACAGAATTGTTTGATCACTGTCAACAGTTGAAAACATGATGGTAGTTTCAGCAATTATTGGTACATTGTGAGTCTATCACCAAGTATTTTAATGCCAGTGCAAATCAGTGATTTCAATAAATAAATTTTGAAATAAATAAAACCAGAATGTTTTAACAAAACTTAAACTAAAGGCACAAAATGTATAGATGCAGGCTTAATGGTGTACCCTAACAACGTTTCTGCAGGTGGCTTGTCAGGAGGAAGCTTTATGCATTCTGTCCCTTGAATAGGCAAAGGTCTCCAGCCACTTTCTTTAAAGTTAGTAGGTGTGCCAACTAATTCCATTGCACAAGAAGAACCCTGAAAGATTTAACAAACTGCATCTTTTCCCCCTATTTTTAAGCACAGTGCCTCAAACAAGATGCTAGTTATCCCTGTGAGATCAGATCAAATATAACAGTGAGAAATTGAAATTTGTATTCAGTCCACTTAAATGCTCATCCAGTCAAAAATAGATTTGGTAAATTATAAAAACATGGCTTGTTTTAAATACAAAAAAATTAGAAAAGGAACTGACTGAGAGGATCAAAGATGAGTGGAACCAGGTTTCATGGTATGGAGGCCAGTTGAACAAGTAAAGAATACAAAATAAAATACAGACAGTTTTCTTCTTGATTCAGGAGGTATCTGAATTTCCTGCACTTGTGGAGAAAGTCATCGTGCTTGAAAAGGTCTAGGTGTCCTGGTTGAAGCAGTATAAAAGCTGAGGATTCTGACACTCTTGTTTTCATGGTAGGCTCCTGACTTGATAATGAGCCACTTGGATATGAACCCTTGTTGACACACATTGGTATGCAGACGCCAGCTGTGGAGTCTCCCACAAGTGAAGAGTAGGACTCGAGTAGGTCTTACATGTTAGTAAAATCTTTATGCTACTATTTACAGGGGTCTCACAGAATATCTTTGCCTTCTACTTTTAGTATTTGTGGCTCCCTTCTGGTGAAGAGTCCTGGGAAGACATGGTGCTGATAGTGATCCAGTACATCAAATACCATGACTGTTTTTTGTTTGTTGTCTTCCATCCGGGTCTTCTTAACAGAAAATTTATTAATTTTTAAAAATAAAATGTTTTCATTTTAAAAATGAAAATATTTTACACCATTACATGTAAACTCCCATATCTTTACTATTTGTGTCTCATTCTCATTGCTGCCCAGGTGAAACCTGTAAGTTCTATCAGACAGGCCTCTTGTCTTCGTTCTTGCACAAGGCAGCCACACCTGGAATGAGAGCAGCTGGGATCCAGTGCTCAGCCACAGGGACTGGAAGTAGCTGTGTTAGGAATATGGTGCCCCAGCTTTTCACTGAGGGATTGATGCTTCTTTGGCTGACATAAATCTGCTCTACTGAAAAACATTTGGAAAGGAGCTTTGCAGAGTGTAACTTGCCTGGTTGGCAGTCTTGTTTCTTTCTTAGCCAAGAAGAAGCAAGGGGCTCATCAAACCAAATTTCAACCTTCAGCTCCACTTGAAAAATCATGGTGGTTGACACAGGGATCAGCAAAGTCTTTGAAGTTCTTTGGCATGCAAGGCAAATTATAATTTCGTTCATAAGGGAAATGTTTTTCCTTTTGTGCTGTTTGGTATCCTGGGCACAGAATTCCTTTCCAGTTTTCCATAACCAGCATCCTGGGTATTTTTGTATTAAAATTATACCTTATGTTTTATCCTTCTCTTACTGGATACGTTTCATCCTTTTTGCTTGAATAATTAGGCCAAGAGAATAAAAATGTAGTCTTGAGTCAAATAAATTCAAATTAAGTGGTTATTGAGAAAGAGACATTTCAATTTCTTCATTTGCGTTTTTATTTCCAGTGGAACACCAGCAATAAAGACTCTTACAATCAAATATGATAGAAATTCAGGACCAGGTGAGGTGGCTCATGTCTTTAATCCCAGCACTTTGGGATGCCAAGGTGGGAAGATCACTTGAGGTCAGGAGTTCAAGACCAGCCTGGGCAACATGGCAAAATCCTATCTCTACTAAAAATACAAAAATTAGCCGAGTATGGTGGTGTGCACCTGTAATCCCAGTTACTCTGGGGGCTGTGGCATGAGACTTGCTTGAACCTGGGAGGTGGAGGTTGCAGTGAGCTGAGATTGAGATCGTGCCACTCTACGCCAGCCTGAGAGATAGAAGGAGACTCTGTCTCTCAAAAAAAGAAAATATATATATATATACACACACACACACACGTATGTTTTGGTGAATTTCTATTTTATGTATAAATATATATTATTTTATTTATTTATCATACACATACAACAGAAATTCACCAAAAACCTGACTCTTCTTTAAATCTTACCAATTAGTAGAAATAAATGTTTAATTAATCAATCAGCATGTATGTTTGAGTGCCTCTGAGTTTAAAGATATTTAAAGTACTGCTGTTAGACTGTAGGGGTGGTAACAGTTCTTCCTAGAACCTGGAAAGAGGTGGCATTCTTCTTGCACCAGGTTCAGGCTTAGCTATTTTGGATCATTCCTTACTGAGAGTCAGCTAATCCCTCCTCAGTCCCCTCTTTATCACTGGCCTCAAATACACTGACTGTCTGTTGCACTTATGGAAAATAGATCCGTGGGGTGCTCCTGAACTTCTTTATAAGTTGAAGTGCCAATGCTGAAATTCATAATAATGCAACATAATAATGTGTGATCGACACTAAAATAAGTGTTCAGCATTTTGTATTTCTATAAGTTTAAGAAAAACTGTAAGGTTTTTTTTGTTGTTGTTTTGTTTTGTTTTAGAGACAGGGTCTTCCTCTGTCACTCAGGCTGGAGTCCAGTGACATGATCACATCTCACTGGAGCCTTGATCCACCTGGACTCAAGCAATCCTCCCATCTCACCCTCCTGATTAGTTGGATTTATAGGACCATGCCATTAGGCCCGGCATATTTGTGTGTGTGTGTGTGTGTGTGTGTGTGTGTGTGTGTGTGTATGTGTGTGTTTCTCAGAGACAGGGTTTCACTATATTGCCCAGGCTGGCTCATCTTGAACTCTTGGGCTTAAATGATCCTTCCATCTTGGCCTCCCAAAGTGCTGGGATTATAGGAGTGAGCCACCGTGCCTGGCCTAGAAAAACTGTAAGTTAAATGAAAGCATATGTGGTAAGAACTGCCCTGTCCTATAATTCCCCTATAGTCTCTTAATGCTTTTATACCTTACCAGGCCCAGCACTGCCCTGGTTTTGTTGACCTAGGTTAACTTACTCTGTGTGAGTTTTCTTCCAGAATGCAATCCTCTATACTAGGGCTCTATACCAGGGGTCAGCAACAGTTTTGGGTAAAGTGTCAGGTATTTTAGACTTGGGGAATGAATTAGTTTTCTAGGCTGCTCTAACAAAATGCCACAAAATATGTAGCTTAAAATAACAGAAATGTATACCCTTGCAGTTCTGGAGGCTCTGAGAGAGAACACATTCCATGCCGTTTTTTGTTTTGTTTTGTTTTGTTTTTTGAGACAGAGTCTCACGCTGTCACTTAGGCTGAAGTGCAGTGGCACGATCATGGCTCACTGCAAGGCCTGACCTCCTGAGCCCAGGTGATCCTCAGACCTTAGCCTCTTAAGTAACTAGCACTATAGGTGTGCACCACCATGCCTGGTTAATTTTTGTTTTATTTTTTGCAGAGACATGGCCTTGCTAAGTTGCCCAGGCTGGCCATGCCTCTTTTCCAGCTTCTGCTGGTTGCTGGCAATCCTTGACTGGTAGATGCCTCACTCCAGTTTCAGCCTCATTACAGCATGGCTTTCTTCCTACTGTATATCTGTGTTCTCTCCTCTTACAAGGACACCAGTGATTGGATTTAGGACCCACTCTAATCCAGTATGACTTCATCAAAACTGAATTACATCTGCAAAGACCCTATTTCCCAATAAGGTCACATTCGGAGGCTCTGGGTGGACTTGGGAGACATTATTACTACTAGTCCTGCAGGAAGTCATCCAGTCTCTGTTGTAACTACTAAACTCTGGTGTAGCAGCAAGGCAGCCATGGGTAATGCATAAATGAAAAAGTAGGCTCTGTTGCTATTAAAATTTTATTTATGAACATTGAAATTCGAATTCTATGCAGCAATTTAAAAGATCATTCTTAGTTTGTGGGTCTTACCAAAAGATGGATGGGGTGCAGGGGGAAGATTCAACCCAGTGCCTATAGTTTGCTAACAAGTATGATATAGTGATGGTGAGGAGGTAGATGTAACTTTACGGTAATTTTTCTTCTTTCTGCTCATAAACAAAAAAACCACATTCTGAGAAAACCTGTTTGTGATTTGCATCAAGAAACTTTCAATGGCCTCGTGTTTTAGCAGAGAGGAAACGAGACTGATGCCTGTTTGGCAGCATCATTCCTGGTGTGCTTGCCAACATTTTGGTGAGGATTTTGCTGTCAAGATTAAGAGGTGATGCAGGCTTAAATGAAGAACATGACCCAGCGTCCTTGTGTTGAAGGATTAGGATATTTCCCTCATGGGATCATAGCATTCTCTGTGCCAAAGGTTTGAGTATACTTTTGAGGTGATTTTAAATTAAAGGAATTTTATGACTCAATACTACGTGGCATTCTGGTAAGATGTTGTCATTCCCTAGGTACTCATTGAAGACTAGATATTAGATAATATTCTGCACATCTGAACAGACTTCATATTCTAATGCTAAGAGTTGCTATTTTATCTTGAGGCAAAATAAATCTAAATTTTCTGATTTATCATGCACATGCTTCTAATGAGATTTATGTAATGTAAAATTTGAAGTTAGTATTAAAGATTGTGATTTGTTTTTTCTAATTACAAAACCAAAACTTGCTCATTGTAGAAAGTTTAAATAATGCCAAAATAGATAATATAAAAATAGGAAAGTTTCCCATAATCTCAATTCTCAGTGATAATTTCTGAGACTTTGGTATGTATTTTTTCTTTCTTTCTTTTTTTTTTTTTTTGAGATGGGGTCTCTCTCCGTTGCCCAGGCTGGAGTGCAGTGGTGCGGTCTCTGCTCAATGCAGCCTCTGCCTCCCAGGTTCCAGCGATTCTCCTGCCTTAGCCTCCTGGTAGCTGGGATTACAGGCATGCGTCACCATGCCCGGCTAATTTTTGTATTTTTAGTAGAGACAGGGTTTCACCATGTTGGCCAGACTGGTCTTGAACTCCTGACCTCAGGTGATCCGCCCACCTTGGCCTCCCAAAGTGCTAGGATTATAGGTGTGAACTATCGGGTATGTATTTTTTTCAAACATTCCCCCTTCCAAGTAATTATAAAATCAAGTGAAAAAGTAAACACTGTACAGACATTTTACACGTTTTTAAGAGATTTTAGGACAAAGTATATGAGCAAAGTATCATTAGGTATTATACCTAATTATGTATTAGACTCATAGCATGCTAATAATAGAATATGAAATAGTTGTACCTCCTAATGTTAAGGGATATGTCTTTGTTTTGTTTTTGTTTTGCTGTCAACAAGCAGAGAGTGATCTAGTAGAAACAATAACATCCATATACATATATAGTAAAGTCCTATTCAGAAGCTCACTAAGCCGTGGGTTCAACAATAAGTCTTTTCTCCTTACTAGAGAGACTTGAAACAGGTATCCACCTTCTTCAATAATAGCATCAATAATTTAATAGGGCTTACTATTCACAGCATGTTATTAGTAGAGGCTTTATCTGGCTGAGAACTGAGGAAACTCTGGGAGCCTGTTTCATTTAGGGAGGAGTTCACTGTCAGGATCTCAAGTGGATATCGTAATGACTGCTGTAGTTTATGCCCTTAGCAGCTCAGAACAGAATGGTTGAATTACTACCCTCCTTAGACAACATGGAAATCTTGTGTATAAAAGTGGATAATCCTCCACTTGTATACAAAAGTGGCTAGGTAATCACAGACCTGGGCTTGAATCTTACCTCTATTTCTGTCATCCGTGGGGCCTTAAACAAGTTACTTAAACTGCGTTTTGGTTTTCTCATCTGCAAAATGGAAATAAATAGTAATGTGTCTGGAGTTGGTTGCTTCTGGTGGGTTCATGGTCTCACTGACTTCAGGAAAGAAGCTGTGGACCTTTGAGTGAGTGTTAGAGCTCTTAAAGATGGCATGGACCCAAAGAGTGAGAGGTAGCAAAGTTTTTTGTGAAGAGCGAAAGAACAAAGCTTCCACAGCAAGGAAGGAGACCCAAGTGGACTGCCACTGCTGGCTGGGGTGGTCAGCTTTTATTCCCTTATTTGTACCCTCCCATGTTCCATTTCTGTCCTATTAGAGTGCCTTTTTTTTTTTTCAATCCTCCCCACGATTGGCTACTTTTAGACTCCTGCTGATTGGTGTGTTTTACAGAGCACTGATTGGTGCATTTTACAATCCTCTGGCTATCCACAGAGCGCTGATTGGTGCGTTTTACAATCCTCTTGTAAGACAGAAAAGTTCTCCAAGTCCCCACTTGACCCAGGAAGTCCAGCTGGCTTCACCTCTCAGTAACTTTGTAGGAGTGTTAAGGATTAGTGTTGTTGTGTGTGTAAAGCACTGAACCAGTATCTCATATTTAGGAGGAGCTCAGAAATACTATTTTTTATTGTTATTACTTGAGAGGTTTTATTTTTGTCTTTTTTTTTTTTTTCCTTTTTATAGAGAACAGTGTCTCGCTATATTGCCCAGGCAGGTGTCAAACTCCTGGGCTCAGGCTCTTCTCCTGCCTCTGCCTCCCTAAGAGCTCTTATTACAGATATGAGCCACTGTGCCTGGCTACAGAGAGATCTTTAGATGACCCAATTCAACTCTCTTATTTAACAAAAGAAAAAAATTGGGTTCAGAAGGCTTACTGCTCTTAGGTTATTCAGGTAGTTGGTGGTAGACCAGGAAGGACAATTTTGACACTATGTTTCTTACTCCAGTCTTCCTTCCATCATTCATTCTTTCTTTTAAAATTTTTATTTAATAGTCCCAGACACTGATAAATTCATTCATGTCTATCATTTATTTAGCCATACTGATTATTACATAACGAGTTCTCATTCAATAAAAAGTCTGGGCTGGGCGCGGTAGCTCAAGCCTGTAATCCCAGCACTTTGGGAGGCCGAGACGGGCGGATCACGAGGTCAGCAGATCGAGACCATCCTGGCTAATCCAGTGAAACCCCATCTCTACTGAAAAATACAAAAAACTAGCCGGGCAAGGTGGCGAGCGCCTGTAGTCCCAGCTACTCGGGAGGCTGAGGGAGGAGAATGGCGTAAACCCGGGAGGTGGAGCTTGCAGTGAGCTGAGAGCCGGCCACCGCACTCCAGCCTGGGTGACACAGTGAGACTCCGTCTCAAAAAAAAAAAAAAAGTCTGAAGATCTATACATTGCTTTTAAAGAAAAATGTCTATATAAATGATGTCCTCATTAAAGACTCAGTGAATTCTATTTTTTCTGTCTGTCTTCCATTTCTGGGGTTTGCTAAGATTTATATTCAGTTTTTTCCACATTATACTTACAGGTTTACTGAATTTTATAAGACTGGCTCAATTTCACAAATTTGTCTGGACTCCAAATATTAGCAACTGCTGTCTTCATTGTTACTGCAAGAAATACTTTTATCTTATGTTTTCATATAATTTCAGTATACTCTATATATATGCATATATATCCATGTGTACATATACATCTGTGTATATATGAGACCTTATATGTTTTATTTTACGCTGCACAAGCTCGATTCTCCAACAAAACACACAGATTTTTCGAGCACCTTAGGCATTAAATTGACACATAGGGTCCCAAAGACTTCTTTAACAAGAGATCAATATTCCTTTAAGCCTGTACTTTTTACACAATAACTGGAGAACAATGGGCCTTTCTTATCTGGTTTTCACTGAGATCTTCTCATACACGAACTGGTGAGATGTGCAATCCTGGGCACAGGCACAGTGTGCAGCCAGCAGCTAATATGTTCCTTGGCATAACAACTCACCTTGCCAGAATGACCCAAAGAAGCTCTGCCTGGTGAATTCCCCTGAGCCATATGGGCTGTTAGTTGACCTTGGACTGGCTGCTTACATTTTCTTAGTTTCATTAACTTCCCTTGCTTACTTGGGGAAGGTTCAAATGAGGTAATCCAGGTAAAAAACATTTGTAAACTACTAAAAGCTACAGAAATATGAGCTATTAATATAAACATGCTCTAACAATGTACCAATAGGGAAACCAAGATTATTTAAAATTTTTAATCATTGGGTTCATAAAAATTCAAGGATTTTGGAATCACTCTCTGTACCTTTTCCATATCTTTAGGTTTAGCAATACTCAAGAAATATCCCAATTCCGAGGAAAATCACAAATGCTATCAACTACACAAAGCCAGGAATTCAGTCCAGTGGTGAAATTCTTATGGTTAACCTTTTGTCCCCATTACTAAATCTCACCCCAAAAGAGAATGGAGGGGATGTGTGGAATCTCTCCGGGAGTCTATTCAAGAGGAAGTAACATTCCTACTTGTCCATTCTCTGCCTGCTTCCCCACACTGCACAGTACTTAGGCTACTCGTCATCCTTGGTCTGGATTATTTTAGTGATTCTAATTATATTCATGACCTTGGCTTTCAGGCTAAGGTAACCTTTATGGCCAATTTGTGGACTATTTTCAAAGAAACTTCCTAGTGTTTTACAGGGACTTTATTTACTTTCGCAAGACCTCATCCATGTATTCATTATAAAGAACCACACTGGTTTGCTTTTCTACTCTTTCCTGCTCTGCCACCTCTACAGGAAATTACATTGCAGTCAGAGGCATCATGCAGAGAAAAGACGCCTCCTTATTCAGTGGAAGCAATTTCTGTCTTATGTGTTACTTCAACTGTCATAATATTCTCAGGCATGAACTTCACTCTCTTGATTAATATTTATAACCTCCTCTTTAGACACCTGTAATGTCAGTGCCTGTTGGGGTGGGAAGCTCAGTACATGGCAGGCAGGAGAGTTGATACAGTCTGTTAATACTTAAAGAGACTAGGGTCGTCTAAAGGTTCCATTGTCAAAGGAAGCCCGGGGATGGATTCTGGCTACAAACCAGGGAGAGACATTTCTATCCAGCCTTGAACTAGTCCTAATTGGAAGCGGCATGACCCACTGGACTCGGAGCAGGAGTATCTACTTGCTGCTGGCTTGTTCTGTGAGTTGGGGCAATTCCCTGATGTCTGATACCTTTACTTCCCTAACTGTAACATGGACTAACTGAGTGATTGCCTGCCTGGGCTTGTTATAAATAGGACAAATGGCATGTCTGTGCAGCTGCTTTCATTCTCTTGCTCTCAGAATGGTTAAAACCAGGGTATTTAATTTCCCCTGGAAAGAAAGATTTTCAGGAGCAGCTTGGAGTTATAGGCACTGAAAAGGGAGGATCAGTGTCCATCACTCTATTGGCTCTCAGACACTGCCTACCTCTGGAGCAACACAACAATATCACACACCTCTGGTAGATCATGATAGAGGATCGGAGAAGACTTGAAGATTAAAGGAAAAATTAAAGCTGGGAATGTCTATTTGGACTTAAAATGGTTCATGGGGTCTCCTAAGCTCCAGTCCTGAACATTTAACAAACTGCTTCCTGCCTGCATCCTCTGCACCCAAACATTCAATTGTATTTTCAACCTGAAAATGCCTAAAATGGAATGCATTATTCTGTAAGCTTTTCTAATCTTTGTCATTAAGTTAGTGAATGATTTTTGATAAATTACATTGTTCTTCGTGTCCATTTTGATCATCCATTAACTCATTTATTATGATTTATCCAATCAATTTATATTCCTGGAGAATCTACTATGTCTAAGACATAGTGTTATCCAAACATAAGGGTGCAAATGCTGCCTTTTCCACAATTTTTCTCTCTGGTACTCAGTTGTGGGCAATCTTTCTTTCCTTGACTTCACTACTTTCTAACTTACAATACTTATCATGTGTTGATACATATAATGTTATTTGTGTACATGTTTTATTTCCCATACTATAAGTTTTATTATCTTAAAACCTTTAAACTGTCTACAGCATCCCCTTGTACTTTACAGAAAAAAATATAAACTGGAAGACATATACAAAAATAACAATAATGTAAGACAATATATAATGACATATGGGCATATGGGTGGTAGACATTACAAAGTGCTCTGGGAATGAAGAGATGAATTGATCAGGGAAAAGCACTTGGAAGTAGGGTGGTTGATATGGTTTGGCTATGTGTCTCCACCCAAATTTCACCTCAAATTATAATCCCCATAATCCCCACGTGTTGAGGGATGGAACAGGTGGGAGGTGATTGGATCATGGGGGTGTTTTCCCCCATGCTGTTCTCATGATAGTGAGTGAGTTCTCACAACATATGATGGTTTTATAAGGCATTTTTTCCTGCTCTTGTTTGCTCTCTCTCACCTGCCACCATGTACGATGTGCCTCTTCCCCTTCCTCCATGACTGTAAGTTTCCTGAAGCCTCTCCAGCCATGCAGAACTATGAGTCAATTAAACCTCTTTCCTTTATAAATTACCCAGTCTTGGGTATTTCTTTACAGCAGTGTGAGAATGGTCTAATCTAGTGGTCATGGGAGAGGTGGGGTGAAGTCATTCCAGGTAGAGAAAAATCAATTGGCAACTGGTGCCCATAGGAAAAATATATCTTTGGGAAACCAAGAGTGATGATGACGGACAGTAAATAGCCACTAGAGGATGGGACATTGCAAACTAAGATGATTAGGCCCTTCTATAAGCAAAGATTAGATACAAAATTTTTTTGAGCAGTTGAGTGCCATATCAAAGAGACATTTTCAAGAGATTTCTCAGGTAATGGTATGCGAGTTGGTGAGACAACTTGGAGGCAGAAAAAATCAGAATTAGTTACTGGTGCAAGAGTACGTGAACATCTTGGAACAGATATAAACGCGTAAGGCAGAGAAACCAGAGCAGGAGAGTGGAATCCTCAGATTGTAAAGAGATGATCAATAAGACATTGCAATTGAGTTTGAGGATAAGGAAAGGGGTAAATAAAAACTCATTTCTAGGTCTTGTGTTTAAATTACGTTAAAAATTGTGATACCATTGATAAACAGTGGAAAATCAATTTTGGAGGAAAAATAATGCATTCAGTTTTAGGCATTTTTCAGGTTGAAAATGCAAGGATGGAATATTTGGGTGCAGAGGAGGCAGGTGCTAACCAGTTTGTTAAAAGACTGGAGCTTAGAAGGGAGATCAGAGGTTAGAAAGTAAATACAAGGCCTGCGTGTTAGCTCATGCCTGTAATGCCAGCATTTTGGGAGGCCAAGGCAGGAGGATCGCTTGAGGCCAGGAGTTTGACACCAGCCTGGACAACATAGTAAAGACCTATCTCTACAAAAATATAATTAAAAAGCTAGCCAGGCATGTGGTGCATGCCTATAGCTCTAGTTACTCAGAAGACTGAGGCAGGAGGATTGCTTGAGCCCAAGAGTTTGAGGCTGCAGTGAGCTATGATTGTGCCACTGTACTCTACCCTGGATGACGGAGTGAGACTCTGTGTCTAAATAAATAAATAAAAAGGAAAGTAAAAATGTATAGATGAAATGATGAAAAAGAGTTGTCCATTACTTCCTTTGTTGTAATTTCTCTGTAATAAGCTCCTTGAAGGTAGGACCAAGTCCTATTTGTTTTTGTTATCTGACTTTGCCTGTGAAGTACCTGGTACATAATCGGCATTTTATGAGTCATTTTTCTTGAAAGCTACCTAGACCCATATGCAACCCTATGTTACTTGTGCTAACGAGGTACAAAGAGAACACTTACGTGCAAAATTCACAGACAAGTGAATTTTTTGGCAATAGCCTCAATCTTCCCTTTCTCCTAGAAAATAATTTATTACTACAAGTTACCAAATTAAAATTTATATATATATTTTCATCTGACGATAGGGTGAAAGGCTTTAAGCCTGTTACAGATAGGAAGTCTCAGTTAATTGCTATTTTGTACTTGCTGATTTCTCAGGTTGCTTAAAATTCTAAGAAATCTAAGTTTAAGTCGGGTGAGAAGGAACTAGATAAAGCTACGAATCCTCGACATATTAGGAGTGCACATTACTCCAAAATCTCTATTTATTTTTTTCTCCACGTTTCTCTGTAAATTAGCCCAGCACTGAGAAGTGATGGCTGAGCCTTGTAAAAGAGTACCTTCTGGTTCAACTTCTGTAGCTTAATCTGCTTCTCCCCTCCCAGCATGGGAGAGCTCAAGCAATGCATGCTTCCAAGTGTGGAGGGAAAAAGTCAGGGCCCCCTCTCCGCCAGCCCAGCAGTTCTCAGAGGAGCTGGAGCGATGCCCGGTTGCTCCTGGGAATTGTGCGGTCGCCAGTGCAGCTGCGCTCCTCATTACATGGTGGCCAAGAAGAGTGTCTTTCTATGCGCTGATTTTTCAGCTCATAGACATTGAGGCACCAGGATGTTGTAGGGGTTTGGGGAGGCACTCTGCCCTACAAATATGACTTTCCCAAAGTTGCCCCTCCTTCTCCTCACTCTGGCCACAATTGACACAGGAACACCGCAGAAAGATTGCATATTTAAGTCTTTTCTCCCTTCAAGGGAGAGACAGTCACCCCTGCTTAGGTGCAGAGAAAGACAGGGGAGTGGAGAGACAGAAAATGGGCCTCCTTTAGTCTCCCTTCAGTGGCTGGAGGAAGTGTGGCACAGTGGGAGAGCCCCAGACTCGGAGGCAGTCAGAGATCTGCTACTGGGACTCTTATCACCCTGGACCTTCATTTCCTCTTTGCAAAATAAGGGGCTCTAACTAGATCTTATTTTAGAGATCTAACTAGATCTCTAAAATCTCTTTCCTGGCTGGGCGCAGTGGCTCACCCTTGTAACCCTAGCACTTTGGGAGGCGGAGGTAGGTAGATTACATGAGGCCAGCAGTTTGAGACCAGCCTGACCAACGTGGCAAAACCCCATCTCTACTAAAACTACAAAAATTAGCCGGGTGTGCACACACCTGTAGTGCCAGCTACCCGGGAGGCTGAGGTAGGAAAATTGCTTGAGCCGGGCGGTGAGCTGAGATTGCACCACTGCACTCCAGCCTGGGCCACAGAGTGAGACTCTGTCTCAAACAACAACAACAAAACAAAACAAAACAAACAAACAAAAAGAAAAGTATCTTTCCTGTCCTCATATTCTATTCTTTTATTTCATGAGATGAAACATAATACACACTCCAAGTTATTCTTGATATAATTCCACTAGAGTACTAGGCAACATCTAGGTCATGTATCAACACTTCTCCATGCTTTTGCAATACTTTGGAGGAGAATAAGGAAAAGTTAAATCTGAGAGAATACAATTCATTCTGATATTTCTGTTAAATTTGGAAAACTACAGTCTTGAACTAGAGTTTGTAGGTTGGCCAGAACCTAAGTTTTGAGGAGGTATCTTCTAGGCTGAACTGATTTATGCTGGCCTTGAGCATGCAAGGACTCCCAGCCTGAAGGATGTGATACAGTTTGGAGGCAAACTGTCTTTGATTAAACTGTTGCATCTAGCCCTGCTCCTGGTTACTGAGCTCCTGGTTACTGATGTGATACAGTTTGGAGGCAAACTGTCTTTGATTAAACTGTTGCATCTAGCCCTGCTCCTGGTTACTGAGGGCATGCTATTAGTTACCACTGTGAGTGAGAAGTAGAGTCCACGTAGATACTTGGCAAGGGTTGGCATCTATGTGGTCATGTGTGTTGTTTGTGCTGAAATCCCATAATACCTCCAGGCAGTTTAATTCTGTGGTGGAACCAACTTGAATAATTAAACAAAGCTAAGATTTGACAACACTGCACTTGTGGTACAACACAGCTGTGATTCCATGAGCTCAGCAGGGAGAAGGAGTTGGGGGAATCTGTCATAGCAAAAGCATGCTTTGTAACAAGTAACAATTTAGCAGACACCCAAAGTGCTATGAAACAGAGGCTATAAAGAGTACGGTCTGTCAGGAGTGAATGGGCCATGGTCTCTGTTCTTGGGGGATGGTGTTAAAGGGGTGGTTGATCACGTCTGCTTGAATCATGGGTGTCTTACGAAATGAAACTTCTTGCCAGAGTTGGATTGCCCCATGATGCTCTCCTCCTATAAACACTTTTGCCAACTGATTTATAAATTGTCAGTAGGTAAACATTTTGGGGGAGAAAAGGTCACTTTTGGGAACAACTAAAAATGTGATACCTTTTTTCTGTGTGTGTCTGGGATAGCCCTAGAGATTAAGGAAGACTAAAGACTTTGTTTATTAGATACAATAGAAGTTTGTATATTTGAAAGGGTTTCTTTCCTACTGCCTTTTCTTATTAGGAAAAGCTTAAAAAAATAAAAATACTTTTGGGAAGTAACTAATTTTCTGATGCTAGACTTTGGGATCTCTATTGCAAAAGGGTTCTTCTTGATTTTATCCTGAATGTGATGGCTTTTTGTGTTCCCAAGTCATTCAGGAGATGCTTTTCAATGGCTGTTTCCTCACCAGTCACATTTAGTCCTGCAGAAGCCATTTGTGTAGATAACATGATCCACTCAGCAAGTGAGAGCTGGAGCGTATTAAGCACTGGAATCATTTTACTGCAGAGCAGAAAAGAT
This sequence comes from Macaca mulatta, assembly GCF_049350105.2. NCBI lineage: Eukaryota > Metazoa > Chordata > Mammalia > Primates > Cercopithecidae > Macaca > Macaca mulatta. Next base: position 18,887,345 of record NC_133409.1, on the reverse strand, counting down.
CTTGGATTTCAATGTTTAAGACTTTTGAATTGTGGGGCTCAGCTACCCAAATAGATAAGTATGTGATTCTAAAGAGCAGTAAAATTGATATGTGACTTGCATGCTTTGACTTCAGAAGTCTTCAACTTAAGTTAAATTACTATCATACTTTTGTTTTGTGATTAATGTAACTGCAATTGCAGATGTTTTCTCAAAAGATTGATTTACCTCAGAATTCTCTTTTCTCTCTCTTTTTTTTTTTTTTTTTTTGAGACGGAGTCTCGCTCTGTCACCAGGCTGGAGTGCAGTGGCACGATCTTGGCTCACTGCAACCTCTGCCTGCCAGGTTCAAGCAATTCTCCTGCCTCAGCCTCCCAGGTAGCTAGGATTACAGGTGCGCACCACCATGCCCAGCTAATTTTTGTATGTTTAGTAGAGATGGGATTTCACCATGTTGGCCAGGATGGTCTGGATCTCTTGACCTAAGGTGATCCAGCCACCTTGGCCTCCCAAAGTGCTGGGATTATAGGCGTGAGCCACCACTCCTAGCTTCTTTTCTCATTTTTAACATGGGCAATTCATTAGCTTAAAATCATAATAAACTTCTAGAATGATATATTTCAGATTTTATAGAAGATGTGCAAAAACAAATATTAAACATTGATTTATAAAAAACTATTTAAAATCTTTCTTTTAATCTGATCTGTCTTGGCATTTTTTTTTTTCTGCTTCTGTTTCCATTAATTTTTCCTGTCATGTCTCCAGATTCTTCTTCTTCTTCTTCTTTTTTTAAAATATAGAGACAGGGTCTTGCCATCTTGCCCAGGCTGGTCTTGAACTCCTGGGCTCAAGCAGTCCTCCTGCCTTGGCCTCCCAAAGTGCTGGGATTACAGGTGTGAGCCACCATGCCCAGCCTGATTCTTCTTTTGGAGACTTTTCCTTTTTGTCTTCTGAAAGAGGTTCCACTGAGAATCCACCCCACTTTCCTGTCGTAGTTTCTTCACTGTCTAGTGTCGTTATACATTTTTTCTTTTCTTTTCTTTTCTTTTCTTTTTTTTTTTGAGACAGAGTCTTGCTCTGTGGCCCAGGCTGGAGTGCAGTGGTGTGATTTCGGCTCACTGCAACCTCTGCCTTCCGGGTTCAAGTGATTCTCCTGCCTCAGCCTCTGGGGTAGCTGGGACTACAGGTGTGCATTGCCACTGCCCTCTAGTTTTTGTATTTTTAGTAGAAACGGGGTTTCACCATGTTGGCCAGGCTGGTCTCGAACTCCTGACCTCAGGCAATCCACCCACCTCGGCGTCCCAAAGTGCTGAGATTACAGGCATGAGCCACAGTGCCCGGCCCTTCATACTCTTCTGATGACCACTGCACAACCCAAATGTCTGTCCATCGCTCCGGTTCCTTCTTTTGTCAGACTTCTGGTGTCCCTGCTACACAAGAGCTGCCTGAGAGGTCAGTCTACACAGAGCCTAAGTCATTTTCTTCATAAAGTACTTCTCTTCACTCAGTTCCTACTGTTAGCCTCCCTTCTCACAACCTGACTCTGTATTCTAATTCAGTCACTTAGAGAACTCGGGCATTTTTTCTGATGGCTCACCCTCCCATTCTCAGGTATCTCTTGCCTGTATATCCAGCTTGTCCAACTCACGGCCTGCGGGCTGCATGTGGCCCAGAATGGCTTTGAATGTGGCCCAACACAAATTTGTAAACTTTCTGAAAACATCATGAGATTTTTTGGGTTTTTGTTTTTTTTGTTGTTGTTTTTTTTGCTCATCAGTTATCATTAGTGTTAGCATATTTTATGTGTGGCCCAGGACAATTCTTCCAGCGTGGCCAAGGGAAGCCGAAAGATTGGACACCCCTGCATATTTTCACTTGATTTTCCTCTCTGAAGTTTCTGGATTTTGGTCACCATAAAATGCTTCAGTGCAAAAATTTCTTTGCTTTCTGGTGTGTTTTTAACTCACTTTGCTTCAAATTCTTTCATCAGGTTTCTTTTATCTTTACCTGTAATTTATCCATTAGTAATTTTTAGGATAAAACTTTCAGCGTCCTGTTACTTGTACCCTTTCTATAAAGCCTTGTCCATTGTCAGCCACATTCTTCCCACAGGCTTATTTCCAAATGTGCTTAATATCTTCTCCTGTGTTCTGGAATACGCTCCTGTCTCTTCTTTGCCAAACCAACTCCTGTATGGGGTAGTGGTTTAGAGTATGACCACTGACACCAGAGTGCCTGGTTTCAAATTCTAGCTCTGCCACTCACTAACCGATTCATGGTTGTGTGGGACACTTAAGCTCTCCGAGTCTCAATTTCTTCATTTGCTACATGGGGATGTTAATGATAGACCTGACCATCATTGATAGACCTTAGTAAGGCTGTTGCTAGGATTAAACGAATCAATACCAATGGTCCCCAACTTACATGGTTTGACTTATATGATTTTTTGACTTTATGATAGTATGAAAGCAATACACATTGGAGTAGAAACCATGCCTTGAGTATTCATACCATCATTTCATTTTTCCCTTTCAATCCAGTATTCAATAAATTACATGAGATATTGAACACTTTGTTGTAAGATAGGCTTTGTGGTAGATGATTTTGCCCAACTTAAGCTAATGTCAGTCTACTGAGCACGATTAAGGTGGCTAGGCTAAGCTAGGACGTTTGATAGGTGTATTAAATGGATTTTCAACTTAAAATATTTTTAGCTTGATGGGTTTATTGGGATGTAACTCCATCCTAAGTTAGTGAGAAGCCATACACATAAAGTGGTTAGAATAGGTTCTGACACAGAGTAAGCACTATTTAAGTGTCAGCTTTTAATCATTTACTCACATCCAGTGTTTCCATTTCAAAGTCATCTCTCTCTATCTCTCTCTCTCTCTCTCTCTCTCTCTCTCTCTCTCTCTCTGCAGCCCCTTTTCATTCCTCTAAGGACCTACCACAGGAGTCTGCACACAAAAGTTGCTCAATAAATCTTTGTTGAGATCATCTAGACAACGTTAGGAGAGAACTGAATTCCATGGATCTCAGATGTGACTCAGTTGCCTTAGCACAGTCCGAGGCACTGTCATTTGTCATATTAGCTTATGCTGTATCCAAGGCCCCTAGAAGAGTGCCTAACATATGGTAAGTGCTCAAATATTGTCAAATGAATGAATGAATGAATGAATGATCAAGCTGCTCAAAGCTTAACTTATAAACCTCTTGGGTTACAATGAAATAAAAAATATAGTTTATTTTAAAATAAAAATAACTTTTTAAGTTAGTAAAACTATATATCTACATACAAAAATACGCTTAAATAAAATATAGAGTATATCTGCTGTGTGTATATTATACAAGTATATACATATAATGTATATATGCTTTTGAAAGTTAACAAAACTAAAATATAAACAATCACATCATCAAAAATACTCATTTGGTGTATAACTGTTTTCACATTTTTTCCTGTGTAGTATGTGTATAAATTAAAAAAATAAAATTTAGATCATATCATACCTAACATTAATAAACTCTACCATTTTGTTTACTTAAAATTATACTGTGAATTAAATGTCTACTTTATCACAAACACCAAAAGTAGGTTTAAAAGGCCATCTATTTTTGTTATTTTCTTCTTTCTACATATCTGTTCTTTTGGTCTCACGTTCTTATCCTTATGATAAGGTTTGCAATATTACAGTTTAAAATGTCGTTTCTGAAGGAGGAAGGTCTAACTTATACTAGAACATGTCAGTATTCCAGAAAATATGCTGAATAACTTTGCTTTATACTTCATTAGTTTGGTTTTCCTTTTAGATTGATTTTTTAAAAAAAATTTTATTTTACATACTCACAGGTGAAATTCCCCGTTAGTTTTTAGAACAAACACTGAAATTAAGGATTTTAAATAAAGTATAAATGTGATGCACACTTAGGTTAGATGTTTTCAAGGAGGTCAAAAACGTTTTTTGATTCAGGGACTCCACAGTTCGCTGATGTTACAGGATCTCACCACTGGCTCTCTCCTGATAGATGTTGAGAGAGGGTAAGCACACTGCTGTTTTTCCAGATTCTGTTTTTATTTAGAAATAATACATAATTTTAAAAGGTCAGAATAGTGGCAAAATAGGTTGGCAAAAAGGGGACAACAATTGACCAAAAAAACAACAATAATTTAAACCAAGTAAATTATTGGGACAAAAGTAGTAGAAAATGTGCTGAATCAAAATAAATCTGATTAGATCCTTCAGTGGTAACTCCTTCCCGGAGCATGCGCTTTCCTCCAGCGTAGCCCTGTCCAGGGGCAAGCCCACGTCTGTACTATGAACCAGGAAGTCTTAGGTTGTCAATAAACTATCTTTGCTTTCACAAATATTTACAAAGCACCACCTTCTTCTCCTCATTGCTATAGAAATAAAAAAACAAGGGGAAAAACAGATAGGATCAAGAATTTCAGTTTGAGACTTATGAAATATTACAAATAAGAAAATACAAAGAACTATTTTATTTTCAAAAAACAACCACAATTTTTGACTCTCGATTCCCTAGCACAGCATAGCAAGTAAATGTTTAACCAGAGCTTAAGGTATAAGAAATGAATTTCATGTGGAACCTATAAATGAAATTTATCTAAATATCCAATCTATTTTATAAATTTTATGGAGTCTGCAGGTGAGAGGATAGGAGGGGAATAAGTAATAATATTTTTATCTTATTATTAGGGTGCTTAATTACATCTACAGGGAAAAATAATATTTAATGAAATGACAAAGGTAACTAATGCTGCAAAAATAAAGTTTGTACACAATCATTATACTGAACAATACCTTAAACCAAAAATTACAGCATATATACCAGTCAGAGTGTCCATGTAAGCATTTTGAATAATTATATGTGGCGTATTTTCTTAGTTCAATGGTTAATATCATGCATAAGCCAGAGATGCTTCATTATTCCAAGGTTTCTCTAAAAGGATTTTTCAGCTGAAGTGAATCTGTCACTATTAGTGCTCTAGTCATGTCTCTATAGTTACTAGTAGAAAAGTACATTTTTGTGACACTAAATTTTATTGCTTAGAGTTTGTCTTCCAAATGAGTAATGTCTAAAGAGAATCACAATCTGAAAAGATAGTGAAGCTTCAGCTGGTCAGTTTCATTTCTCCCTCCCTTTAAATCTGTCTTTGGCTTATGCAATACCAACAGGATGGTGTAATTTTTTAAGTATTTACTTTGTAAAGATACTAATTTTCTAAGCAAACTTTTTATATATCAGAGGGTGTATGAAAAATGAAGCCTTATCTGTCTTCCTCTTTCTTTCTGCCCTCCAATCTCCTGTTTAGTAAAACTTGTAGAGCAAATTGTTACGTTGACCTTGAACATTTTGATTGCATCCTCTGAAGAAAAAGGCAGGAATATAGATGATTTTTTTTTTTTTTGACGGAGTCTCGCTCTGTTGCCCAGGCTGGAGTGCAGTGGCGCGATCTCGGCTCACTGCAAGCTCCGCCTCCCGGGTTCACGCCATTCTCCTGCCTCAGCCTCCCGAGTAGCTGGGACTACAGGCGCCCACAACCGCGCCCGGCTAATTTTTTGTATTTTTAGTAGAGACGGGGTTTCACCGTGGTCTCGATCTCCTGACCTTGTGATCCGCCCGCCTCGGCCTCCCAAAGTGCTGGGATTACAGGCGTGAGCCACCGCGCCCGGCCTAGAATGATTTTTTATAAGGTACTGTATCACAAAAGAAAAAGAATGCCTGATAGTCAATGTTCCAGGTAATAATACTTCTCAAGCTTCCAATTTGGGAATGCACAGATAACTAGAATATTACAGCTAGGAAGAAAGACTCTTAGTGATGACATCAAACCCCTTTGATGTAATATAACTAGAAGAGATTTAAGAAATTCCTTATTTCTGCTCCAAACTCAAAATATTATCCATTTTTTTCTTTTATTATTATATTATTTTGAGACAGGATCTGGCTCTGTCACTCAGGCTGGAGTGTAGTGGCATGAGCTCAGCTCACTACAACCTCCAACTCCCAGGCTCAAGCAATCTTCCTGCCTCAGCCTCCTGAGTAGCTGGGACTCACAGGCAGGAGCCACCATGCCTGGCCATTTTTTTCTTAATAAAAAATAATATAGAAGTTTAATGTAAAAGTTAGGAAAAACAACAATTACAAATACTTCTGTGCATTCTATCCAGCTTAAAATACAGAGCATTACCCTAATCAATATAATGTTTAGTTTTGTACCTTTTTTTAAACTTGATATAGATGAGAATCAAAATGTGTATGTAATTCTATGACTTGCTTCTTTGGATCAATATTGTTTTCATGACGTTGGCCCATGTTGATACATGTGGCTGCCCATAGCTTATTTATTTTCATATCTGTATGACATTCCATTGTGAAAGTGTACCACAATTTATCTATTTTCTTGTGACTGAAAGTTACTTCCAAATTTTGCAGCATAAACATTGCTGCCATGAACACATGACTACTAGTGGACATGTGCAGGAGATTCGCTACATTGTATATCTAGAAAGAGAATTGGTGATCATGTATAATATGCATTCTTCATTTACTAAATATTACCAAATTTTTTCCCAAAGTGCTTGTACCAGTTTATACATACATACAAAGTGCTATCAGCAGAGTTTAAGTTCTTATTATTCCACATCCATGCCAACACTAGATAAGGATAAACTTTAAAATTTTTGCTTCCCTGGTGGTTGTGAAATGGTATCTTTTGATCTGAATTAGGATTTCTGTGATTGCTAACAACACTGAACATCTTTTTATGTGTTTTCTGGAGGAGGAGTCCATTCTTGTTTTCTTTTGATTGCTTTCCTGTTTAAGTCCTTTGCCCATTTTTCTCTATTGGGTTGTTTATATTCTTCTTAAAATTTGTAGAGATTTTAAAGTGTATTTTGGGGCTGGGTGTGGTGGCTCCTGTCTGTGATCCTAGCACTTTGGGTGGCTGAAACGGATGGATGACCTGGTGTTAGGAGTTTGAGACCAGCTTGATCAACATGGTGAAACCCCATCTCTACTAAAATTATATAAATTAGCTGGGTGTGGTGGCACATGCCTGTAATCCCAGCTACTCGGGAGGCTGAGGTGGGAGAATTGCTTGAATCCTGGAGGCAGAGGTTGCAGTGAGCCGAGATCCCACCACTGCACTCCAGCCTGGATGACACAGTGAGCCTTCATCTCAAAAATAAATAAATAGATAAATAAATAAATACATACATAAATAAAGTGTTTGGATACTAATCTTTTGTCAATTATGTTTTGCAAACATATTTTCTCACGTTTATATTTTTACATCCTTTGCCTTTAATTTTGTTTTTATTATGGAGGTGTTACCTACAATCAGCAAAGTGAATAAACTTGTGTACAGAATTATTATATATGTGTATATCCACATAGCCATCCCCTAGATCAGTGTGTAAAACACTTCCAAGACCACAGTAGGCTCTCTCACGCCTCCGTTCCAGGTAATGTCTCTGAGTCTCCCACACCTCCAGGATTTTCTTCACTCCCATTCTGGATTAATTTTGTCTTTTTTGAACTCTTAATGAATAGAATCATGAAATAGGTAGTATATCGTATTTGGTTTCTTTCACTCAATATTTTATCTGAGGGATGTTGTACATAAAAATATTGTGTTTTTTTCATTGCTGTGTAGTATTCCAATGTGTGAGCATTTTATGATTTCCCACTCTACAATTGATGTGTGTGTAGATTGTTTCGTAGGTTAGACTATTATACATCCCTGTGCTCATCCTTTATTGTACAGCAGCCCTCAATTTCCTTCTGCATGTATCCAGGAGCAGAATTTCTGGGCATAACATGTATGCATGTTTGGGTTTAGTAGGTATAGCCAGAAAGTATGCCAAAGCGGTTGTGCCAATATATACTCACATCTACAGTGTATGACAGTCCAGTTGCTTTATGTCCTCATCAATATGTGGTATGGTTAGTCCTTGAATTTTAGCCACATTGTATTAGGTTGGTGCATCTAAAATAATCTTTTTGTAGGTGATTTTATTTTTATTTAGTTAGTCAGTTTTGGGAGACAGAGTCTCGCTCTGTCACCCAGGCTGGAGTGCAGTGGTGCGATCTGGGCTTACTGCAACCTCCGCCTCCTGAGTTCAAGAGATTCTCCTGCCTCAGCCTCCTGAGTAACTGGGACTACAGGCGCGTGCCACCATGCCTGGCTAATTTTTGTAGTTTTGGTAGAGACGTGGTTTCACCATGTTGGCCAGGCAGGTCTCGAATTCCTGACCTCAGGTGATCTGCCCACCTCAGGCGTGAGCCACCATGCCTGGCCTTTGTAGGTGATTTTATGTGTTTTAACCTAATGCTCTCATTTTCTCTTTGATTTACATTTTTCTCATGACTAATGATGTCAAGCAAGTTTTCATAGGTCATTCATAAATTTTTTTCTATTAAAAAATTTTTATTTTAAGTTCAGGGTTACAAGTGCAGGTTTGTTATATAGGTAAACTTGCGTCATGGGGATTTGTTGTACAGATTATTTCATCACCCAGGTATTAAGCTCAGTACTCATTTGTTATTATTCCTGATCCGCTACCCCCTCCCACCCTCCACCCTCCAAAAACCCCCATGTGTCCATGTGTTCTCATGATTTAGCTCCCACTTATAAGTGAGAACATGTGGTATTTAATTTTCTGTTCCTGTGTTAGTTTGCTAAGGATAACGGCCTCCAGCTCCATCCATGGCTTTGCAATGAACATGATCTCATTCTTTTTTTTTTGTCTGCATAGTATTCCATTTTCTTTATCCAGTCTATCATTGATGAGCATTTACTTTGATTCCATGTCTTTACTATTGTGAATACTGCTGAGATGAATATACTCAGGCATATATCTTTGTAATAGAATGATTTATATTCTTTTGGGTATATACCCAGTAATGGGATTGCTGGGTTGAATGGTATTTCTGTCTTTAGGTCTTTGAGAACATAAATCTCTTTTATAAAGTCCTATTATCTTTTGCTCGTTTTTTCTGAGATTGATTTGTATTTCTTTACATATTATGGATTCATATCCACTGTTGGATGCATGTAATGAAACTGTCTTCTTCAGGTTTGTGACTTTCTCTTTTATTCTCTTCGTATTGTCTTTTAATAAACAGAAGTTCCTAATTTTAATCAAATCCAATTTATAAATATCCTATGGTAGTGTTTAACATTATACAAAGGTTTTATGTTTAATAAATTTTTGCCTACTCCAAGATTATACGTTTTTATCTACAAGTTTGACTGTTTCAGCTTTCATATTTAAGTCGATAAGCCATTTTGAATTTTTTTTGTATGTAGTGTGAAGATGTCCAAGTTCATGTTTTTCTATATTAATATTCGATCAACCAAGCACAATTTGTTGAAAAGATTACCCCTTTCTCACTGAATTGTAGTGAAACCTTTATCATAAATCAGGTGACTGTAAATGTGTTGGTCTCTTCTGGGCTTTCTATCCTGTTCTATTAATCTATTTGTATCCTCTCTATGTGCTTTCTGATGGATAGTAATTCCACTTTTAAATCTACACAAATATATCAATCTTTTTCTTTATAGTTTACACAATTTTTGTCTTCCCTAAGCCAAGGTAATACAGCTATATTTCTATATTTCTCCTAAAATATAGTTTTTTATAGTTTTATCTTCCAGATTTTAAGGTTTTTCAAATGTAATCAACTTGGCACTGATTTTCGAGACAGTTTGAAGTACAGATCTGATTTTATTTTCATCCATGTATATTTACAATTGTCCCAGCATCATTTATAGAATAGACCTCCCCTTTGGATTTTTTGTTTTTGTTTTTGTTTTGTAGAGATGGGGTCTCACTATGTTGCCCAGTCTGGTTTCAAACTTCTGGGCTCAACTGATCCTCCTGCCTCAGCCTCCAAAAGTGCTGGGAGTATTGGCGTGAGCCATCACACCTGGCTGATTAGTCCCTTTTTTCATCTTTGAGCTACTATGCCAACTCTGGTACAAAGTAACTTTTCACATATTCATGAGTTTGTTTCTGGGCTCTAGATTTTGTTCCATTTGTCTATTTGTCTATTTCTGTGTCAAGATCATACCATTCTAATCATAACAGCTTCAAGTCTTCCAGCATTGTACTCACCAGGAGTGTCATGATGATTTTTGACCATTTATAATTCCTTGTGAATTTTAGAATAAGTTTGTCAATTCCACAAAAGTCCCTGTTAGGATTTTGATTGGGTTTGTTTTTGTTTTTGTTTGAGATGGAGTCTCATCGTTTACTATGATTACATTTCTTTTTTTTTTTTTGAGACGGAGTCTCACTCTTACCATGCTGGAGTGCAGTGGCGATCTTGGCAACCTCCACCTCCTGGGTTCAAGCGATTATTGTGCCTCAGCCTCCCGAGTAGCGCCCTCCACCAAACCCAGCTAATGTTTGTATTTTTAGTAGAGATGGGGTTTCACCATGTTGGCCAGGATGGTCTCGATCTCCTGACCTCGTGATCCGCCCGCCTCAGCCTCCCAAAGTGCTGGGATTACAGGCGTGAACCACCACGCCTGCCGATTACATTTCTTTTTTTTTGTACAATCTTATGTTTCCTTTTTTGTTAAGTTTTTGGGGTTATCTTTCATTGACTGAGCCCCAAACTTTCCAACACAACTATAACATTTATTTCAATATATTAAAATAGTCAAAATTAATTAAATATACATATAGTAATATTCATATTTCATTTTATCTTTTTTGAGACATTCTTCTTGTCCCTGCTAAGGTGATAGTGGTCACTTGTCATCAACTTTAGATAAGGGGACTACCCTTTTGGCATGGTTTCTGACAGTCTCTATAATAAACAGAGATTGTCTGCTAAGCAAGTTAATCTACAATGGACATGTAAAGTGAATGTGAAATTTACCTTTGATATTTTAATTCATTGAGATATTTCTGCAGTTGTTTATTACTGCAGCAAAACTTAGCCTGACTTAACTGCTACAGCCTTCCTCCAGCTAGAAGTAACTGCTATCTAGCCAGCTGAACATCAGCCATCCCCGACTTTCCCTTCACCATCAATCTAGGAAGTCCTTTGACCTCTTTCTTTTCTGGCATACCCTATTTTAGAAATCCAAAATCTTCCTCTTTCTTGCTTTACCCTCTGGTTTTGGTGGTATACATTCTCCAGTAGGTTCTTTAGAAGGATTCATGGAAAATGAAATTTTTGAGACCTAAATGTCTGAAATTTGTCACACTAGATCTGATTTCTATTTTGGCTACATTCAAAAATTTTTGTTAAAGCCCAGGTGTGGTGGCTTATGCCTATAATCCCAGCACTTTGAAAGACTGAGGCAGGAGAATTGCTGGAGGCCAGGAGTTCAAGATCAGCCTAGACAACATTTCAAGACCTAATTTCTACAAAAAGTGAAAGATAAAAAATAATTAGCCGGGCATGATGGCACACCTTTAGTCCTAGCTACTCAGGAGACTGAGGTGGGAAGATCGTCTGAGCCCAGGAGTTTGAGGCTCCAGTAAGCCATGATCGGGTCACTGCACTCTAGCCTGAGCAACAGAGTGACACCCTGTCTCTTAAAACAAAAACAAAAACAACAACAACAACAACAACAAAAAAAACCGAAAAATTTATGTTAGAAACATTTTTCCCTCAAAAAATTGAAGCTATTTCTTCTTTAATTACTTCCTAAAAGTATAACTCTTTGAAATACAGTGTCATTTGTATGTAACCTGTTTTTCTTTCTGTAAGCAATGATGGCCTTGGTGTGCTTTTTTGCTTTGTAATTAAATGTGGAAACTAATGTTCATTAGTTCTGGAAGCTTTTTCTGTTATTTCTTCAACAATGTCATCCTTGCCATTTTTTCTGAGCTTTCTCTTTAGAATTCCTGTTATTAAGATTTCTTGGATTGATTCTCATCTTTTCACTATTATGCGTAGTCTGTTTATCATTTGGTTTTATTTCCTGGGAGATTTTCTCAACTTTATCTTCCAATTTTTCCTCTTGCTTTTTTGTTCATTTGTTTTTATCATACATTTATTTTATTTTATTTTATTTTATTTTATTATTTTGAGACAGAGTCTCACAGTGTCACCCAGGCTGGAGTGCAGTGGCATGATCTCTGCTCACTGCAACCTCCACCCCTTGGGTTCAAACGATTTTCTTGTGTGCCTCAGTCTCCAGAGTAGCTGGGATTATAGGCATGTGCCACCACGCCCGGTGGTATATTTTGTATTTTTAGTAAAGATGGGGTTTTGCCATGTTGGCCAGGCTAGTCTCGAACTCCTGACCTCAAGTGACCCACCCACCTTGGCCTCCCAAAGTGCTGGGATTACAGGTGTGAGCCACTGTGCCTGGCCTTCTTTTACGTTTTTAAATTCCCAAAGTTCTTTATGTTCTCTGAATGTTTTATTTTATTCTTTCCTTTCTTCTCTTTGTTTCTTTCTGTCTTTCTCTCTCATTCTCCTTCCCTTCCATTTTTCTTTCCTGCAGTTTTTTTGTTTTGTAATCTTTTAAAATTTTTTTTATTCTACTCCCTGCATTTTTCCCTATGTACTTGTTTATTTTGATCTTATTTGAGGTTTAAATCAAATATCTGTGGATCCTTGGCTATTCATTCATATGATAAGTGAGGCACTAAAAACCTGACTGACATCTCTAAGAACGTGGGTTTTTAGCCAGGCGTGGTGGCAGGCCTCTATAATTCCAGTTACTCAGGAGGCCGAGGCAGGAGAACTGCTTGAACCTGGGAGGCAGAGGTTGCAGTCAGCCGAGACTGTGCCACTGCGTCACTGCACTCCAGCCTGGGCACTAGAGTGAGACTCCATCTCAAAAAAATAAATAAATAAAAAATAAAAAAATACATAAAAACATGGGTTTCAACATTATGATTTTGTTTTAAGATTCTAGAAGGTCCTCTACAACAAGTTTATGTAAGAACATTTTCTTCCATTACTGCCTTGCTGAGAAACGTTTCAAGAACAAAACCAAAAAGAACAGGAATGAATTCTATATTTCAACAAATGCTTTCTTGGCATCTATTGAAATCATTAGATATTTTTTAACCTTTACTTTGTTAATGTAGTTTCCTAGTGGTAGGGGTTTTCTAACAGTAGTCTTTCAGGATGGCTTTGCTACTCTTCTCCAAGGAGACATTGAAAATTGTTTTAGTAAAGGGGAAAGTTTGAAGTGGAAGGCTAACCAGGCTGTTTCTGCTACCTGTGTCTAGGATTGGTGACGTACTCTCTTTGTTCTGGGCTATGCAGAGGTTAAGATTTTCCTTTGTAAAACAAGAATTTGACCTAGAATGTCTAAAACATATTTTCATAATTCGACTAAGTTTGTTGCTACTCTTACATTTTTGTTTTAATGGAATTTTTGCTCCATAAACACTCCATAAGAAATTAAATCTCCTTATTAGCATGACACCTAACACATTGCATTTGACACATCTTAAGGGTAAGAAATGGAATTTTCAAAATGTTTTTTCAATGAACACCTCATCTGTGGTTCAGCTACTTTCCTTACCACAGCATAGTTTTCCTCCTACTCTTTATCCTCACATGGCAGTCAAGAGACAAGACTTTTTTTTCTCCTGCAGTATCATTCTCTTCCATGTACTTCCCCTAAGAAGAAGGAAGAGGCAGAGATCTGCTCTAATCATTAGTATTAACTGTGGACCCAGAGTCTGAGTTGCCGGGTATGCCAAAGAATGCTTGGCTAAGACTCTTCCTTAACCGTTAAGCTAAGAAACTTTTCACAGAGGCCTCAGAATGATTGGTAGAGTGACACAATGAGAGGCAGCTAAACACTTAGTAATGGAAGAAATCTAGACTTGGGAATCAAGCCATGAAGTTTCAGGCTAGCTTCTGTCCCTCTTGAGCTTCTCTGAGTCTTACTTTCCTCATGTATAAAATAAGGAGGCTTGACTTTACTAGATTGTCGTCATGGTTTTTTGGGCTGTAACATTCTTTTGCATTTAAAATAATACCGGCCGGACATGGTGGCTCACGCCTGTAATCCCAGCAATTTGGGAGGCCGAGGTGGGTGGATCACCTGAGGTCAGGAGTTCAAGACCAGCCTGACAAACATGGAGAAACCCTGTCTCTACTAAAAATACAACATCAGCCAGGCGTGGTGGCGCATGCCTATAATCCCAGCTTCTCAGGAGGCTGAGGAAGGAGAATTACTTGAACCTGGGAGGCGGAGGTTGCAGTAAGCCAAGATTGTGCCATTGTACTCCATCCTGGGCAATAAGAGTGAAACTCCATCTCAATAAAATAAGATAAGATAAAATAAAATAAAATAAAATAAAATAATAAAAATAAAACAAAATAAAATAAAATAAACTCAGGCCCAACGTGGTGGCTCACGCCTGTAATCATACACTTTGGGAGGCTGAGGTGGGCGGATCACTTGAGGCCAGGAATTCTGAGACCAGCCTGGACAACATAATGAATCACCATCTCTATTAAAAATACAAAAAATTAGCCAGGTGTGGTGGTGCACACCTGCAATCCCAGCTACTGGCGTGGCTGAGACAGGAGAATCACTTGAACCTAGGAGGTGGAGGTTGCAATGAGCCAAGATCATGCCACTGCACACCAGCTGGGATGACAGAGATCCCGGTCTCAAAAAAGTAAATAAATAATAAGAATATATCAACTCTAGAAAATCTTCAATAAATGTGCAGATTCAATTTAAGTGTGAACTTCACTGTTTAAATTGAAAGAGATCTTATAGTGTTTCAGAATTGAATCTTTTTCCTTTCTGTTATGAATACTGTTTTGTTTTTTAAATATACGACATAGAAAGTTTCCTGGAAATCCCTAAAATATCCCTATGGTAGGCAAAATAATGGCCCCCCACAAAGATGTCCGTGTCTTAATCCCTGAAACCTGTTATGGTGTTATCTCACATGGCCAAAGGACTTTGCAGATGTGGTTAACTTAAGGATATTGAGAAGGAAAGACTATCCTGGATTATGTGGTGGGACCTAATTTAATCACAAGGCAAAGCCACAACTACTTTTGCACGAACCTAATAGAAAAGGTCAGAATGATGTCATGTGAGATGGACTTAACCTGCCATTGCCAGCTTTGAAAGTAGAGGAAGGGAGCCATGAGCCAAGGAATGTGGGCCACCTGCAGAACCTGGAGAAGGCAAGGAAAATGGACTCTGCCCTAGGACTCCAGAAGGAACACAGCCCTTCTGATGCTTGATTATGGCCTTGTGAGACACAGTTTAGATTTCTGATCTCCAGAACTAAAAGAAAAATTTGCAGGTTTTTTTAAGTCACTAAATTTGTGACAATTTGTTAAAGCAACAGTAGGAAATTAACACAATCCCTCACCTCTGGCCTTTATTATGTTGAGCAAATGTACTTTAGTTTTTATTTTTATTTCTCTGCATGTTGTTCACATAGTAGCAAACACTTCTGTTCCGCCTTAATAACAAAGAATGATGCCATGTTGAATTATTTATTTATATTATAGCTAAAGGAATAATTAGAAAATTGATTAATTATGCTTCTGTGTACCATTATGTTCCCAAGTCTAATTATTTCCTAGGACTATGTTTCATTCTTCGAATTCACAGAATGTTGGATCTGGAAAGAACCATTAATATGATCTAATGGAGTCTAACACTCTCCTTTTGTAAGAGTAGAAATTGTGACCTATTAAGAGTAAACCCCTAAGCTTCACCATATGCATCCAGCTAGTTGCTTATAACACTAGGATAAAATTCGAGGACCTCTGGCTCCCAGGCAGGCATTTGTCCCACAGTACCATGCTGTTTCCACAAAAGCGTGAGGATGTGAAAATATATAATGATCTTAGGGCAAAAGATGAAGGAACGTGAAATTCAAATATGCCTTGTATAATTTAACCCATTCTCACTTGAGAAGTGGTGTAATGCAGTAGTTACAATCTAGGACCCCAAAGCTTGATTGCCTATATGCAAATCCCATGTCTACTACTTCCCAGCAAAATGACTCTAGACAAGTTACTTAACCTCACCATTCCTCTATTTCCTCATCTGTAAAATGGAGATGATAATAGTATTGAACTCATAGGGTTATGGGGAGGTTTGAATACATTAGCAGGTCAGGTACCATGGCTCATGCCTGTAATCCCAGCACTCTGGGAGGCCGAGACGGTGGGTTGCTTGTAGTCAGGAGTTCAAGACCAGTCTGGGCAACATGGGGAAAACCCGTCTCTACTAAAAACACAAAAATGAGCTGGGCGTGGTGGTGGGTGCCTGTAGTCCAAACTACTTGTGGGGCTGAGGTGGAAGGATTGCTTGAGCCCAGGAGGCAGAGATTGCAGTGAGCCGAGATCACACCACTGCACTCCAACCTGGGCAGCAGAGCAAGACTCTGTCTCAAAGTAAATAAATACATACATACAGTAATATCAAGTTGGTGCAAAAGTAATTGCGGTTTTTGTCATTACTTTTAATGGCAAAACCGCAATTACTTTTGCACCAACCTGATAACTGTAAGGCTCATAGAAAAGGCTTTGGACCAAATTTAGTAATAAATAATTATAAGCAATGATCATTATTAGTGGCAGACTATATAATAAAGACAAATTATTTCAGTTAAACAAAGTAACACTTTTATTAATATTATTATTAATATTTGTTCCTACTGTGCCTATTAGCCACCTCCGATGGTGAAGTCAAGAACACTTAATCCCAATACAGGGCCCAGATGTTCTGGTAAATTGCCTGTAAATTGAAAATCTTGTACTTTTCTATGCCAGCAGGCATTTTGTGGACAGTTAGCACATGACAGTCATGAGTGTTCTTGCTAAAGTCACGTTAATACCAAAGAACTGTACAGTGACTCGTTCTATACTGTCATTTCTGTAAGTTGCATTGTTTCAAGAACTAAGTGGCTGGTGTACTGTTTCGTCTCTTTCATAATGCTGAGCAGGGGTATCTGATAGACTTGCTTAGGCTGGCAAATTTTTGCGTAGAAGTGCTAGATTTGTATACATCTTCGAGAATGGGGCAGTTCGAAGCTAAAGTGAGCTAGGAACAAAATAGGAAGTGAAAAAGTAGAACGGAAAGACATAGGTAGATAGAGGAAGAAAAAAGGGGAAGAAGGAAAGGACCCACAAAAGGATTTTAAAGATAAATGAAAATATTTAAGCCGAGAAAAGAGTTTCAGAGGCAATTTAGGCAAAGAGGAGACAATGCAGGCAGGGGTGTTTTATATGAAGGGTCTCTGAGGCCTAAACTGAAATTCTACCATGCACGAGAGTCACCTGGATTGCTAAACAATTTCCTGCATCCCAGGTATACTGATCCAGTTGGTCACAGCAGAGTCCAACAATTTGCATTTCTAACAAGCTCATCAGTGGTGCCAATGCTGCTGGTCTGAGGACAATTTGAGAATCTTTGGGCAAAACTATATTTACACAAAGTAAATATAATGGTTCTCAGTTTTTTTAATGGAGCTCTATTTTACATACAGTAAATTGCACAGATCTTAATGCTTTTGGTTTCCTAACATAAGCAATTCCCCACTAGGTTGTGTAAAGATCTATCTGTTTCCATATACTGTCTCTGTCAAGAATACCAAGATACTTTTTTGAATAAAGTCCTAATGGCCTGATATTATTTTCCACCACAATAATATAATGAACCCCAGTACATTTTCTACCTTTTTCAAGAAAAACATGTATTTCTGTAACCTAGAATTGAAATGCCAAAAAACTACAAAGCACCTACATTACTTTGACTGCACAGGCAATGTTCCTGGTCTCATGTAAGGTCTATGTAGCCCATTTGTTACTCCTTATTGTCGCACTTGAGAGTAGGAAATTTGTTATGTTATATTGAATTCTCCCCCCTTCCTTCAATTTAGCAGATTTATGTAAAAGGTAATCTCAGACATTGGGCAATTAAAACCCTTCAACAGTGCTTCTCTAACTTCACTGTGTAACTGAATCACGTGGGATCTTATTAAAATGCAAATTCTGTTTCAGTGGGTCAGGTCTGGGGTCCAACATTCTGCACTTGTAACAAGCTCCCAGGTGATATTGATGCTGCCAGTCATGAATTACATTTTCAGCAGTAAGGTCCTGTCTGGTGTATATAGACGGTTCTTAGACTTCAGCATCAAAATCACGGCTAGAACCTAGATTGTGGACCCCTAACCCAGTGTATCTGATTTAGGGGGAGTGAGACCTGAGAATTTGCATTTCTAAGTTCCAAGATGATGCTGGGAAAGTGTGGGGAATACATTTTGATGACTACTAATCTATGGACCAACCTTTATTTTGCTGATGCTAATTGACTTGCCAGCAATTTACGTGGCTAATAGATAACATCTGCCCTCAAACTTCTCTGCCAAAGTCACCAATGGCCTCTTCCCTGGCAAATCCAATGGAGTCCTCTTCACATTACTTGGCTTCTGACTGTTTTTACTTCCTTCTGGATCCCCTCTTCTCTCTTAGATACTGTAATAGAATTTGCTCTGTTTACTTCTCACTTTCTAACTCAAACTCTATTCTATCTCAGGCTCCTTTGTCAGTTTCTCTTTCTTGCCATTCCTCTACTTCAGCCTCATGATTGTACCTTAGTTCAGCCTTAGTTCTGCTCCTTTGACTGCATCAGTACTCTTCTAATGAATCTCCCTGCCTTGATCTTGAGTCCCCAAGGTACCCAGCCCACCTCTACCACAGCAAACTTTCTGAAACACAAGTGTGACATGTTGTCACCCTGCTTAAATATCTTGTTTTAAGGGTTCCCCATTTGCCATAGGACACATTCCAAACTCTTCAGCTTGACTAATGTGGCTGTCAATAATTTGGCTCTTCCTCATCTACCCTTTAGCATTTCCTTTCACCAGGCCTACTGTAGAATCTTACCACATACACTTAAAAGCATCCAGTATCTGTAGAGGTTATGTGATTGCATACCTCCATACCTCTGTTTATGATACTTTCTCTTCCAAGAATTCCCTCCCTCCCATTCTTAACCCTCTCGACCAGCAAACACTTTTTCAGCTTTTCTGTGTCTCTCTTCTTTGAACCCTTTTGTGACCATCCCAGGAAGCAGTGGTCACTTCCTTCTCATGCCTATACACAATAATTACATTGTAATACTTCATTGTACTTACATGTCTGATTCTCCCTACCAGTTTATAAAGCTCTTGAGAATAGATTTATTTTTCAACCCTGTATCTCTCGTGCATTGTCCAATGCCTGACACATTCATTGCCTGTTTGTTTACTGAGCAAATGAATGAATACTAGAAATTGTGGAAGCAGAAACTGAAAAAAAAAAGCAAAATGAAACCTTCGTTTACTGTATTAGTTTCCTGAGGCTGCTGTAACAAATTACCACAAATTTAGTACTTTGAGACAACAGAAATTGATTCTTTCATAGTCCTGGAGACCAGAAGTCTCAAATCAAGTTGCTGACAGGGCACGTTACTCTCTCTGGAGGCTGTAGGAAATATTTTTTCTTTTCTTCTTCCAGACTCTGGTGGTTCCAGTTGTTCTTGGCCTGTGACTTCCTCCCTCTAATCTCTGCTTCCATATTCCAATGGCCTTTTCTTCATATGGACACTTGTCATGGCATTTAGGGTTCACCTGGATAGTCCAGGATTACCTCATCTCAAGTTCCTTAACTTGATTTCATTTGCAAAGACCTCTTTTCGAAATAAGGCCTTGTTCCCAGTCTCTGGTGGTCAGGACATGGACATAACTTGTTGGGAGTCACCATTCAACTCACTATAGAGATTGTTAAAAAAATGTAATGATGTTGTCCATCAGTAGAAACAAGGGACAGAAACTCTTTCTCCCTGTAGATCCCATGTAATAACAATGAGTAGAAGGTGGCTCATGCCTGTAATCCCAGCACTTTGGGAGGCCGAGGTGGGTGGATCACCTGAACTCAGGAATTCATGACCAGCCTGACCAACACGATAAAACCCTGTCTTTACTAAAAATACAAAAATTAGCCTGGCGTGGTGGCAAGCGCCTGTAGTTCCAGCTACTCAGGAGGGTGAGACAAGAGAATCGCTTGAACCCAGGGGACAGAAGTTCCAGTGAGCTGAGATCACGCCATTGCACTCCAGCCAGGGCAACAAGAGCAAAACTCCATCTCAAGAAACAAACAAGCAAAAACAACAAGAACAAATGAGTAGAAAGTGATAGACAAGCACTCTGTTACTCCAGTTCTCTTCAAATCAATGATCCCCCAATCATAAACTCTTTTTCTTTAAAAACAAAAAAACCAAACATGGTGTTTGTTGGTGTGTTGGGAGGCCAAGGGTCAAGCACTGACAATATTCTCCTTTTTGCCTAAATCATACCAAATCATCCTCCTCAAGCTTAAAAAACACAAGGATCTCATCTGTTGGTCTTTGAAAAATGTAATCCTTTCTTAATTGGTTGTTTTCTACTTTACGTTGGTTCTAGAAGGCAGGAAGCTATCTGTTTCACTTCTTGGTATAGTATCTTGCCTTCTCCACCAACTAGGAACTTCAATACTTCTGACGAAAGTGTTGATTTGTGTTGGAGGAAAAACAGGCAGGGAAGTGGGGCTGGGATAAGCAGCTGTGGAAATTGTGGGGAAGGGAGACTCAGCCAAGGGACAGGAAGGCTGTTCCAGAGCTCTGGTCTGACCACTTATTCCATGGTTTGCACATGATCTCCCAGCATTGGAGCCAGGGTTTCCAGAGTGCACAGCTTTCATTTCCATTAGTGACTGACTTCGAATCGTCAAGACCAAACCTTTCCCTCCAACTTTACAATTGAAGTTCAAAGGCTTTTTCATCTAGTCTACACCTATCGGTGAGTTCAGGAGAATTTTGGGAAAATAAAAAATACAAGATAAAACTCTATAGAGTTACATTTCCCTTTCTTTCCACAAGATGAGAGAACAATACAGGATACTGTAATTTGTCAAAACCCCAAACAAAACAAAACAGGTCTGTTGTTAATACAGACAAATGGTCACAGCTGCAGAAAAGTTTCCACATGAACTCTTTCAGTACTAAATAGTCATTTTTGCAGTTCTGCGATCACTTTTCCAGGACTCCTTTTTTTCCTCCTCAGTATTTATTCATATTAACTATTTGTTCCATGTTAGATTTGTTCTGTTCGATATATTTTTTAGACAATGCTGCTTCCTATACAGCAGCTTTCTAATATTCTACCCAGGTTCACCATACATATGTGTCATTTCAGTTGCCACAATAGCTGTACAGTGAAAATAAATATTTTGATTACGTAGTCCATCAGAAGAACTGCTGTTAGACTCCTCTCTCTACTCCCATTCCCGACATTCCCATGATGTAGGCCTTCCTTTCCAAGCATGCTGCTAACTGTTGTGCCACAAATCAATGCAATGAAGCTTGAGGCCCAGGTTGTCATACAGCTGAAACATACACCAGGTGTGTTGAGAGTTTTCCAATGTTTGACTAATTTAGATTAAGTTGAATTGTCTAAGCTGGCTTAAATTGCTGAGAAAGTAAGAAAGGCAGGCCTGGAGAACTGGTGTTTGATCATTTAAGGCTGAAATTTAAACCTCAAGCGAAACAGGGAATCCAAAACCAATTCAAAACAGAAAAAAGAAAGTTGTGTGTGACATTTCTGTAATCGAAACTGATGAGTTATACATTTTTACTGTTGATTCTTAGCTTGTCTTCCTCTTTTGCCAGTATATATTTATCTCTTCAGGCACAATACCATGTTACAGCAAAACTGCTTTCATTTTGACTCCATTTGTGATAGACACGTAGGGGTTGATGTTTACTTTTGAACTTAAAGAGTTTCTAAAGTTTGGAGTTTAAGATTGTGAGAAGAATGTTTAACCCCATGCAAGAAAAAAAGGAATTTCTGGGCCTTTGAAAAACACTTTGCCAACACAGAAAGAACTTAAATATACATGTAAATTATTACAAAATTGAAATGACAAAATATTCATATCTAAAGCGGTGTTCAAAGTTTTGTACTTGGCAAATTTTATGAACTTTCAGAATTATTCAGAGTAAATGAAAGATATAAAAACAGCTAAAATACATAGTAATTGTTGCAATACTTTTCACAATGTGTCTACTTATTCAGATGTACTTTTATTATTTAGATAAAATGTCTTCCTTATCTGTAAGATATTTGTGTACAGAGTCAAACATACAAGTTTTTAAAGTTACATTATACTTTAAGCTATAATTTTGCAGATTTTATGTTATAGGTAAAGGAATAGAGAAAACGAACATGAAAATTTAAAAGCTTTATGTATTTTTAGATTACGAAGTAATACAGGTTTATTGTCAAAAAGTAAGAAAATGCAGAAAGGTATAAAGAAGACAAGAAAACCACTTATAATCCTATCACTTAATAATAACTATCATTAATGCTTTTGCTTTTACAGTTGACCCTTGAACAACATAGGCTTGAACTGCGTGGGTCCACTTTTACACAGATCTTTTTCAACCAAACTTGGGTAAAAAATACAAAATTTGTCTCCTCTGCCTATGAAGTAGCCATTCTTTTATTCCTTTACTTTCTTAATAAACTTGCTTTCACTTAAAAAAAAAATACAAAATTCGTATTTGAGGGGTGGGAAACCTGCATATATTGGCAGTGGCAGGGGGGTGGCTGATTTTCATATACTTGGGTTCCACAGGTCCGAATGAGGGACTTGAGTATGCACAAGATTCTGGTGTGCACAAGTAGTCCTGGAACCAGTCCTCTGTGTATACCAAGGGACAACTGCACTTTTAGGCTTTTTGTCTGTATATTATACTTTTACAAAATAAATCAAGAGCAGTTGGGTGGGGGGCTCACACCTGTAATCCCAGCACTTCGGGAGGCCAAGGCAGGAGGATCGCTTGAGCTCAGGAGTTTGAGACCAGCCTAGGCAACATTGTAAAGCCCTGTTTCTACAAAAACGCAAAAATTAGCTGGGTGCGGTGGCACATGCCTGGGGATCCAGTTACTCAGGAGGCTGAGGTGGGAGGATCAGCTGAACCCAGGAAAAGTTGAGGCTGCAGTGAGCCATGATGGCAACCTGTCTCAAAGCAAACTAACAAACATACACACAAACAAACCAAGATCAGTCAACGTACCAAGTCGATTTCCAAAGGATTTAGCAATGCTGCTGGAGCAACTGAATAGCCATATGGAAGAAAACAAATGAACTTTGACCCATATCTCATTCCATTCAATAAATAAATAAATAAATAAATAAATAAATAAATAAATAATTTGAGACAGCTCATAGACGTTAACTTAAAACCAGAAACAAAGCTTCAAGAACAAAAAGAGAATATCTTTATGATGGTGGGCAAAGATTTCAAGGAAAGAACACAAAAAGCATTAACAATAAAAGAAAAAATGTTAAATTGGATTTCACAAAAAATGTTCTGCTCTTTAGAAGATATCATTCAGGAATGACTAGACAAGTCATAAACTGGGAAAAAATATTCTCAGCTCATATGTATGCAAAAAAATTGTATGCAAAATGCAAATCAAAACCACAATGAGATACCATCTCACACCAGTTAGAACGGCAATCATTAAAAAGTCAGGAAACAACAGGTGCTGGAGAGGATGTGGAGAAATAGGAACACTTTTACACTGTTGGTGGGATTGTAAACTAGTTCAACCATTATGGAAAACAGTATGGCGATTCCTCAAGGATCTAGAACTAGAAGTACCATATGACCCAGCCATCCCATTACTGGGTATATACCCAAAGGATTATAAATCATGCTGCTATAAGGACACATGCACACGTATGTTTATTGCGGCACTATTCACAATAGCAAAGACTTGGAATCAACCCAAATGTCCATCAGTGACAGACTGGATTAAGAAAATGTGGCACATATACACCATGGAATACTATGCAGCCATCAAAAAGGATGAGTTTGTGTCCTTTGTAGGGACATGGATGCAGCTGGAAACCATCATTCTCAGCAAACTATCGCAGGAACAGAAAACCAAGCACCGCATGTTCTCACTCATAGGTGGGAATTGAACAATGAGATCACTTGGACTCGGGAAGGGGAACATCACACACCGGGGCCTATCATGGGGAGGGGGGAGGGGGGAGGGGGGAGGGATTGCATTGGGAGTTATACCTGATGTAAATGACCAGTTGATGGGTGCTGACGAGTTGATGGGTGCAGCACACCAACATGGCACAAGTATACATATGTAACAAACCTGCACATTATGCACATGTACCCTAGAACTTAAAGTATAATAATAATAAAAAAAAATTGTATGCAGAATATATAAAGAACACCCAAAAATGTTCTGTTTCTTGTTGGATGGTGGTTACGCTAGTGTATACAATTGCCAAGACATGTAAAACCGAACACCTAAAATTTGTGCTTTTTATTTTATGTTAACGATATAATAAAAATAAAATGAAGATCACTGGGAGTTTTATTAAATGCTTCATTGAATTCAAATTATTATTTTTCTATGCTCTTTACTAGTTTTCCAGAAAGCGTTTTTGATAGCTGAGGATTGTTGCATGATACGAATACATAAAAATTAGGCTGAACTCAAATATGATATATATATTATATATGTGTATACATTATATATATATATAATTTGATATGGAGTTTTGCTCTTCTTGCCCAAGCTGGAGTGCAATGGGGTGATCTCAGCTCACTGTTGCCTCCGCCTCCGGGGATCAAGCGATTCTCCTGCCTCAGCCTCCCAAGTAGCTGGGATTACAGGCATGTGCCACCATGTCTGGCTGCTTTTGTATTTTTAGTAGAGACAGGGTTTCACTGTGTTGGTCAGGGTGGTCTCAAACTCCCAACCTCAAGGGATCCACCCACCTTGGCCTCCCAAAGTGCTGGGATTGCAGCCACTGCACCCAGCCCCATATTTTTATTTAAAAAAAAATTCAATCTTACAGAAAAGTAGGATGAAAGTAGAATATAATGAAGAATGTGTATTCATCTAGATTCACCAATTCTTAACACTTTGTCACATTTGCATTCTGTGTGTGTGTATACACACAGTTTTTTTTAAGTTTCAGATGTTTCTTCAGTATGTGGAAACAAGGTAATATCTTGCATAACAAAATATTACTCTCTCAAAATTTAATACTGACACACTAATAGCAAATATAGAGTACATATTCAAATTTTTACAGTGTACCAGAAATATTCTTTACACACACACACAAAAAGCAAAGATAATGCATTGTATTGGTTATTGGTTTTCCTTAGTCTCCTTTATTATAGAAAAAGCCCTCTACTTTTTAAAATGTCTGATATACATTGATATTTTGAGGAGTTCAAATCAATTGTCTTACAGAATAGTCTATACTTGGATTTTTCTGATTATTTACTCTTGATTAGTTTCAGGACAAATATTTTTGGCAAGAATACTTTAAAGGTTTTGTGCATAATCTGTTATATAATGTGCATTATATAAAGACTGGTGATGTTAAGTTTTATGCTTTGCGTAAGGAAGGTATTTTCACCAGATTTCTCTCTTTTTGGAGTTGAAAAGTATTAAGTGAGGTAATGGTATAAATATCCTGTTCCCCAATAACACCTTGCCCAGTAGTATTAACATTTGTTAATAATGATCCTAACCTGGCTCATTAATTACAGTAATGGTTCTAAAATGGTGATTTTCTGATTTCATCCTCATTTTTACATATATTAATTGAAATTTTTTTCTGTACAATGATGCCTTTTCTCTTTTCCTCTATTTTAGTATCGTGAATTTTTTTTAAAAAAATTCAGAATGTTATAATCTTTTTTTGGACACTTTTATTTGACTACTGGAGGCCAGAGACAATATTTTAAACTACTTTTAGATTGTTTCAGGCCACTCTAGGCTCCCAGAAGTCCTGTAGATTTTCAAGTCCAATTGATTTATTTAATATTTGAAAGTAGTGTTCCGTGGTGTGATGGTTAAGTATTTACCAATCAGCTTTCCAAGAAAAAAAATCCTATTTGTAGTGGTTGCTGATTTCCATGGTGTACACATTCCCACTTTGGTTTATTTTAAGTAAACAATGGCAGGAGATACATGATAGCATGGTATTATTTAGTATTTCCACCGTACGAGTACAATAAATGTAAATAACCTCAACAGCATATGTGATAGTAAAATATATTCAAACAATTAGGAAGTGATGAATCCTAAGTATTATTGCCTTCTAAAATATAATTTAATTTTAAGTTTATATAGTTTACTTTTTAATAATATTTGGGTTTAGCAGTTGGCTTACCAAATTTTTTGCCAAAATTTAACAATCAGTTCTTGCAAGCAAGTACAAGCCAGCTTTAGTACCCAACGACAGTGTTTGCTTCCAGTCAAGGTCTAAGTCTAACTCTTGGCTTCAGTACTAATTAAATATGATAAAATTATGCATAAAAGCAAGGTGGAATATTTTTGCAGATTTTTTTTTTTCCCAGAGAAATAACTTTGTCAAAGAAATCAATTTCCCTTCTTCTTCTCCACCTACACTTGATGCTCTCAGTTTAGCAGTGTCAAAAACCATAACTATCTTCAATTTATTGCACCACAAAGTTGGGAAGAAATTCAGATGATATGCAAAGAGGAAATTAGAGAACAATTAGGGCACTGGTGTCTTATCCATAGTCCAGATCTCCTGTGGTATAACATTGTTTCCTCAAACCAGCTTGCCTCCCTTTTAGGAACGGCTCCCCTTTTCCTAGTCAACGTCCTTTTCCTACATCAGGTAGGTACCTGGCTCCATTCTCATAGTTGTTTGCTCCTTGGAAATTTTTGAACTGGATCCAGGAGAAGAGACTCAGTCCTTCTCTGGAGGAGAAAGTGTCATAAAAATCTTGGAAGAAACTGGTGGCTGTGATTCCTACCATATTTGAAAAAAGAAAGCATAAAAGAGGTGGAGGAAGAATTCTGGTGGAACTCTAGGGCCTTTCTAAATTTTTTGAGCGTTTTGGCAAATTCTCTCTTCTTTGGCCTAGAGCAATTTAAGTTGGGTGGCTTAAAGAGAAGAATTTGAGTTCCAGAGAAATTCAGAAATTCTAAGACTTACAGAGCTAGTTGGTAGCGGGGAAGAAAAGTAAACAGATTTCCTCTTCCAAGGCTTGGTGCTCTTACCACCACTGCAAAGCATAGCTCCATGTTCTCTGTGCCTCTAGTAGCCTGTCAATGCTTCTACTTAAAGTAAGATAGAGAAATATCACACATGTGGATACGTGTATAATATATATACTCTGCCTATATTTGTATCTGTATGTATATGCAGAATATATATACTTGTATACAATAAGCATATAATGATATATATACACATATATACACATAGTGTCACCCTAACCCTAACCGTACATATATGTGTGTGTATATATATACACTCCCATAATATATGTATATATAATATAAATGCTCTGCCTATATATGTATCTGTATGTATACGCAGATATATCCATCTACCTATCTGTCTTTTAGTCAGTTCAGGTTGCTATAGGCATGGTGGCTTCTAAACTACAGAAATTTATTTTTCTTAGTTCCGGAGGCTGAAAGTCTGAGATCAGGGTGCCAATACAGTCAAGTTGTCATGAGGGCCCTCTTTCAGGTTGCAGACGGCTGACTTATTGTATCGTCACATGGCAGAGACCAGAGAGAGGAAACAAGGTCTCTCATGACCCTTATGAAGGCATCAATCCCATTTATGTGGACTCTACTCTCATGATCTCATTTAATCCCAATTACTTCTCAAGGTCCCACCTCCTAATACCATCACATAGGGTGGGGGTAGTGTTTCAACATATAAATTTGTGGGGGCACAAACATTCACCCCATAACTCTCTCTCTCTCTATCATCTATCTAGCATTTATCTATTTCTCCTAATATCCTAATATATATTATATTATCTCTCATCTATCTCTCCTTACATACATACACACAGGCACACACACAGTAATATAAACACTAATATATATTTTCTAAGTGAAAATTACAGAATATACACATAATGGGGTGATGCCAATATTACTTTTTAAAAGTATATATGCATGGAAAAAAGAAATACTACAAAATGAAGAGTAGGTGGTGGGTTATGAATGATTTTATCTTATTATTTTGTGGTATGTTTTCATAATTTTCAGTATTTTCAGATAAAGACTAATCTGGTTGGCATCAATACTCAAAAACTATTGCATTGTTAAAAATATTTCTCAGTTACCATAGATCTTAAATTGTATGGTGTATTAGCCTTCTAGGACTGCCATAACAAAATACTATGGCCTGGGTAGCTTAAATACAGAAACTCATTTCTCACAGTTCTGGAACCTGGAAGTCCCACATGTGGGCAAGTTTGATTTCTCTTGTAACCTCTCTCTTTGGCTTGCAGAGGCCGCCTTCTTGGTGTGTTCTCACATGGCCTTTCTTCTGTGCATGCACATCTCTGATAGCTCTTCCCCTGCATGTAAGGCCACCTGTGCCATTGGGTTAGGGCCCCAGCCTTATGACCTTTTAAATCTGAATTACCTCCTTAAAGGCCCTGTCTTCAAATACAGTCACATGGAGGGTTAAGGCTTCAACATAAACATTTTTGGAATAGGGGTCGGGATGGAGGAGCCACATTCTTCCCATAACTTGCAGCATGTAAAAATGAGCTTAAACTTATAAAACTGACTCAAGATAAAGTAAAGAAAGTCCTTACACAAAACAAAATTTCTATGTCGATTTTTTTCAGCTGTGATTATTTGTAACATCCTTATAGACTTGAAAATCAGTATCTAGCCTCTAAATAAATGTTTCCATCTCCAATTTCCCACATTGCTACCCAAATATTTCCTCGATTATATTGTCATCTAATTATGTGAGTATGGATGATATTATTGTTAAGAATAATTTGTGCTTTAGAAATTAAGTTATCTTTGAGACATTTTAAAAAACAATGATTTGATTTTATTTTCTAAAACATAACCAGGTGCACATTGTTGTAAATGACTTGATTACTTACATTATAATGAATGAAAATTTATGTTTAGGCCTATGGAAATGTAGTCTCAAGCATAAGAAGAATTTAGAGAACTTTATTTGTTGGGTCTGTCGTTATGAATGATGTATAATATATACCTAGTTTCTCACTTGAAGATAAATATATCTATACATAAATATGCATATAGGTATATATACAAACAGCTACAGATACATATCTTTTCTGATTTAAACATAATATATGGACCGGGCATAGTGGCTCACACCTCTAATCCCTGGACCTTGGGAGGCCAAGGTGAGCAGATGGCTTGAGCCCAGGAGTTCAAGACCAACCTAGGCAACATAGTGAAACACTGTCTCTTAAAAAATAAATAAATAAATAAATAAATAAATAAATAAATAAATTAGCAGGATGTGGTGGCACGCACCTGTAGTCCTAGTTACTCAGGAAGCTGAGGTGGGAGGATTGCTTGAGCTCAAGAGGTGGAGGTTGCAGTGAGCTGAGATCATGCCACTGCACTCCAGCTTGGGTGACAGAGTGAGACTTTGTCTCAAAAAAAGAAAAAAGAAAAAGAAAAGAGAAGAAAAAAACCACAACAATAAAGCAAAACCATGTTCTTTGTAGAGATTTTAGAAAAGACAGAAAAGTATGAAGAGGAAACATATAACCATTATTCCATTACTCAGAGCTAACATGTTTAGTATGGTGCTATGTATTTGTGGCTGGCCTCCAAGATAGCACCCAATTCTCACCTCCTGTTATTCACACCCTTGTGTAGACAGCCTCCTCTCCTATGGAATCAGACTGATCTGCGTGACTATTAGAATAACTGGAAAGCAAGACTGGGCATGGTAGCTCAGGCCTGTAATCCTAGAGCTTTGGGAGGCAGTGGTGTGAGGATCGCTTGAGTCCAAGAATTTGAGACCAGGCTGGGCAACATAGCAAGCCCCCATCTTTACAAATTTTATTTTTTAATTAGCTGGGCATGGCAGTACATGCCTGTACTCCTAGCTACTTGGAAGGCTGAGACAGGAGGATTGCTCGAGCCCAGGAGTTTGAGGCTGCGGTGAGTTATTATTGTGCCACTGCACCCCAGCCTGAGAGACAGAGCTAGACACTATGTCTAAATAAATAAATAATAAAATAAAATAAAGAATAACTGAAGGCTGAGCTCAGTGGCCCACACCTACAATCTCAGCACTTTGAAAACCCAAGGCAGGCAGATCACTTGAACCAGGAGTTGGAGACTAGCCTGGGCCATATGGTGAAACCTCATCTCTACATACAATTAGCAGAGCATGGTGGCACATGCCTGTAGTTCCAACTACTCCAAAGGCTGAGGTGGGAGGTCAGCAGGTTGGGCTGCAGTGAGCAAGGGTCATGCCACTGCACTCCAGCCTGGGTGACAGAGTGAAACCCTGTCTAAAGAAGAAAAGAATAACTTGAAAGTGACTATATATGATTTTTAAGTATAGGTCTTAAGAGAAATTACAGTTTTTGTTTTGATCTCTTGGATTGGTTCCCTTGAAGGAATCCAGCCACCATGTTATAAAGATACTATGTTATGAGGATATTCAAAGATCCCTGGGGAGACCCATGGGGAGTGAAACTGATGTCTCCCACCAACAGCTAGCCTCAGCTTGCTTGCCCAGTGGGTGAGCCAGCTAGGAAGTGGGTCTTCTTTCCCTGGTAAGACCTTCAGAGGACTGCAACCCCTGCTAACATCTGATTGAAACCTCATGAGAGAACCAAGGAAGAACTGCCCGTCTCAGCAATTCCCGAATTCATGACATATAAAAAAATGAGAGATGATAAGTGATTATTGCTGTTTTTAGCTGCTAAGTTTTTGGGTGATTCAGTGAAACAATAGATAAACAATAGATTATGCTTCCAATCTTTTGTGTTATATTTATATTTTTATCCAATAAATTGTTCATTGAACATTTGTTGCATCAGTCAGGGCTGAACCACAGGGTCAGAACCAGAAGGAAATGTAGATGTGGGGTGTGTGTATTCATGGACTCACTACAAGGAATTGACCCATGACATTGTGGAGGCTCACTAAACAAACCTGAAGTTCACAGGGCAGGCAGCCAGGAAGGAAGATCATGAGCAGGCTGGAGTCCCAGGAGCATGACCTGAAGCTTGTTGTCCACTGGTAGCAGCCAGATAGGGATGAAGATGCAGAGAGCAGGGAGCAATTGCACACCCAACTGCTGTTTGGAGTCTCTGAGTTAAGTGAAGCCCTAAGTCTTATTTTAAAGGTCTTTAAACTAATTAACCCAGGTCCACCAAACAGAATCTCTCTTTCAATTAACTTAAAGTCAACTGATGTAGTACTTTTACAAATTACACAAATTACATTTGTGAAACCTCTTCATAGCAGCACTTAGATTAGTGTTTGAATAACTGGGAGAAGGTGCTTGCATGCCACAAAACAGCTGCTGCCTTCCTTCCATCCTCCAACTCTCAGAAAAGATTATTTCTTGTAGCCCTCTGTATTTGGAAACACAGTAGAAAGGCAACTCTAGAGGCTGTAGTTTAGCCTAACTAGGTTGCACATCACAAAGCCATCACACACTGCACATGTGCTAGACATCGTCTGTGATATGGTTTGGTTGTGCCTTCACTCAAATCTCATCTTGAATTGTAGTTTCCATAATCCCCATGTGTTGTGGGAGGGACCTGGTGGGAAGTGATTGGATCATGGGAGTGGTTTCCCCCATGCTGTTCTCGTAATAGTGAGTGAGTTCTTATGAAATCTGATGGGTTTTATAAGCATCTGGCATTTCCCTTGCTTGTACTTCTTCCTGCCACCTTGTGAAGAAGGTGCCTTGCTTCCCCTTTCTCCTTCCACCATGATTGTAAGTTGCCTAAGGCCTCCCCAGCCATGCTGAACTGTGAGTCAATTAAACCTTTTTTTTTTTTTTCCCACAAATTACCCAGCCTTGGGTATTTCTTCATAGCAGCATGAAAATGGACTAATACAGTCTATGTCCTTGGGATACACTAACAAATAAAACAGACAAGATCACTTCCATAATGGAGCTCATAGCTTAGTAGGAAAAGACAAAAAATTAACACATAAAAAAAACTTAATCAAACAGATAATAAAAACAATATCAGAATGTGATGAATGAAAAGAAGAAAATAAAACTAGATAGTGGGATATAGGGTGACTGGTCAGAGGCTGCTAAAGTGGTCAGGAAAGCCTTCTTGGAAGAGATACTTGAATGGAGCAGAACAATGAAAATTTACTCTCTAACAATTGAAGGCCAACAGAAGAGTCTCTCACCCTGGAAATAGCAGGCACAAGGCTCTGAAATGGAAATGAGCTAGGCTTCTTTCAAGGGGTGGCAAGCAGGCAGTATGGATGGGGCCAAATGAGAGAGGAAATAGAGGGTGAGTTCAGAGAGGTAGCACAGGGCCAGTTTGGGGTTTTATTTTTGGTGAGATGGGAAACCACTGTAGGTTTAGAGCAGAGGAGCGACATGATGTGACCTACATTGTAAAAGCAAGCAGGGGCTGAAGCAGGGAGACCAGTCCGGATGCCTTTGCTGGAATCCAGGTAAGTGATTATGGTGCTTGGGCAAGATGGATATGATGGCAGTGACAAGTGAGAACTGATGAGAGTTTGAATATATGCTGAAGGTTTTGCTGATGGTTTGAATTTGGGGTGTATGAGAAAGAGAAGAATCAAGAATGACTCCTAGAATTTCTGAACACAGAATTTTTGAATGTCTGTTTTGTCAAACAGGCTTGAAACAGATGGGACATTATAAAGCCAGAACCCTTCTTTCCTGAAACTTTCTTCTAGTGCTGGTTTTCCCATATTATCACCAGGTTATTACTGGCTAATGTGCTACTTTTCTGCAAATTTTGCTTATTCAGATTCACTTAACATGGACCATGCACACAATATTACATATCAATTCTGTCTTTTGCCCATGATATATGTAATTTTTAGAAAGGTTTTTAAACATGTCCAAACTATTTTCTATATGAAGTAATATGTCTAAGATATCAATGCAGAACTATAATAACTGTCTTAAAAATCATCCACAAAACTCAAACATTGTTCAAAGAAATTTTTATTTTTTATTATCTAAAGATAAATAACTATGCCTTGCATTTGGATTGGGGTTTTCTTTCCATTTTCAAAATACTTTCATATCATCCACCTCCTGTATCTCTACAATATCCCTGAAGGCGAGCAGGGTAAGAAGGGCACACAAAATAATGGACCAAGACAGAATGAGGTCTTCTGGTTCATTGTTAAACTATGAAGTTTAAGATTTAGAGCAGAAGGTACAAGGATTAGCATGACTGTTTCTATCTTAAGTAGTTTTCAGTCTAGAAGGGGAGAAAAATATGTAAACAAATAGCTGCAAGAGATTTGATGTAATAAGTATTATTATGAACAGTAGACAGAGATGAGTTTCGGAAACATGGAGGTGGAAGAGTCAGATTGAATGAAGTCAAGAGGAAAGACAGAATATGCCTCCCAAAATAGAGGCCAGGAGTGATGGCTCACGCCTATAATCCCAACACTTTGAGGGGTTAAGACAGGAGGATCACTTGAACCCAAGAGTTTGAGACCAGCCCAGGGAATATAGTAAAACCTCATCTCTAATACTAATACTAATAAGCCAGGTGGTACATGCCTGTAGCCCCACCTCCTTGGGAGGTTGAGGCAAGATGATTGCTTGAGCCCAGGAGGTCGAGGTTGCAGTGAGCTGTGATAGCACCATGCACTCCAGCCTGGGCAACAGAGGAAGACCCTATCTCAAAAAAAAAAAAAAAAAAAAAAAAAGGAAAAGAAGAAATGAAGAAAAGAAAAAAGAATATGCCTAAAATGTCCTGTCAGTAGCACATCATAGCTTTCTTGGCACATATTTGCCATGAAAACTTGGGCCACTAGCAAGTCACGAATGTAAACAACAAAAGTAATACCTGAGCCTGCCTCAAATAACATTTCCTTGAAGTGAGCACAGAAGATATTATTTTACCACGTAGAAGATAAAGCTTTGTGGAAAACATGAGTTCTTTCCAGGGCATTGATTAAACTATGAATTTTCTGTGGCTGAAAATTTTCATCAGGTTGGTAAATGACATTGAATTTTATTTTAGAGGGGATTGAAATCTTTTACTATTTAGAACATGCTTCTTATTGACATGGAAAACCTGTGGGGCTGGTCACAAATGGAGCAGGAGGAAGGGAAAACAACAAATGTCAGTCAGGAAGGAGCCCTGAGGGTGCAATGGTGGCCTTGCAGTGGGGTGGCACTGTGGACATGCAACTGCCGGAACCAAAGTGACTGCCATCCTGTCCTGGTAGTCATTTTGGGCACTGCAGCCTCTGCTAGCCCAGCATGCACATTTCTTCAAGCAGGGACCATGTATAGTCTAATGGCAATCAGTGTATCCTTCTGTCAAAGGGAGAAAGAAAGAAACTTCTGTCCCTTCTGTAGGGAGGGTGGGGAAGGATGAAATCAGCAGATATATTCTTTAGATGTTATATTTTAAGAGGCATTGACTTAAAATTGTAGCTAAATAATATGATCAATAAGTCAGGACACTTCTGCACACTATGCAAGGAAGCATCTCTTACTTAACAAGGTTCTTCCTCTGTTCTTTTGAGTGAGGTGTCTAATGGGAGCAGTTAATTCATTGTGCTTTGAGTAATATTATTTTCTTAGAATGCCCTCAGGAGAAATCTCAGCAAATCATTAAATGTATGCATATGTATGTATTAACATCATTGCAATACATGTCACTAGATTGCAAATCTCTATGCAACAAAACTGTTTCTGACAGCCTGTTTATTTCAAGCACTCTTTGCTTGAACACTCTTTTAACCTCCTCCTATATACTTGGACTTTCTTTGATGTCAAAATACATAACAGATATCTCTGACATCGAAAAAAAAAATACAGTTATTCCTTAAACTATTAGTAGCCAAAGGAAAAAATGCAGAGAAATTTCAGGACTTCAAGGGAATGCTCTGTCTTAATATGAATGACTTGAATAATGTTAATGTCAATGCATAATAGAATTAACCTGGATGGAGCAAGAAAGAAACTTTCTTGTTTCATGTGTATATGATCTTGATTTCAGATTCAGAAACCCCTAATTAACTGGAATTCAGTAAAGTGAAATTGTAAGTAACCATCATTTCCTTTCTTAGAATTTCTTCAAAAGGAGAAGAAAGACAGATCACAGGAATTAGCAGACTGCATGGTGGTCCAACTGAGAAAAAAATGTGACTGCACCATTCTTCTGCCAAGGGTCTATGAGTGGCTGCAATATAAAAAGAATAAAACTCACCTCAAAGACTATCAAAAGCAACAGAAATAATGGTAGGGTCATTTTGGGGGCCAACATGGATTCATGTCAATATTTCTTACTTTCCTAGTCAAATCTGCATAACTATTTAATTGTAATTGCCACCAGATAATAACTCTAAAACATGAATGTTTTCAACCATAAAATAAATATTAAGACAATTTTAATACACTGTTTACTAAAGCAGAAAATATATTCAAAAATTTTAGAAAAATTGTCAGTCATTAAGATTGAAACAAAATGGGATTTCATTTGAGTCTACCTAAAGTTTTGTTTGTTTGGTAGTTTTTGAGATGGAGTCTCGCTCTGTCTCATATCTGTAGCATATCATACCAGGCTAGAGTGCAGTGGTACGATCTTGCCTCGCTGCAGCCCGTGCCTCCTGGCTTCAAGCAATTCTCTTGCCTCAGCCTCCCAAGTAGCTAGGATTACAGGCATCTGCCACCACACCAGGCTAATCTTTGTATTTTTAGTAGAGATTGGGTTTCACCATGATGGCCAGGCTGGTCTTGAACTCCTGACCTCAAGTGATCCACCCGCCTCAGCCTCCCAAAGTACTTTGATTACAGGCGTGAGCCACTGCGCCCTGCCTAAAGTTTTTATTATCTGAAAGACCTCTGTCCTTTAACTTTAGGCAATAATTAACTTTCCATTTTGCTTTGGCCTAGGTACTGCCACTTTTAAAATGAATTTCAATAGCTAAAGGCATAAACAATTTAGTAATTACTATAACTATTTTCTGAAGTTCTGAAAAAATTTAAAATTTCAAAGCAAGCATGTTGGGAAATTTAAGGTGACCTCTTTACTGCTCCCAAATTTAATTATACATGTACTCATGATTATGTGATCATATGTTAATAACATTGTATGAACTGTTAGTTTGTTTCTCATTCTACTTCTGTTTTGTTTTGTTTTGGTTTTAGCTGTTATCAGAGCTAATTCACTCAACAAGCAGGTCCCAATTTGCATGGAAAAATATTATCTGTCTGGTTTTCTAATATCCATAACAAAGGAAATCTAGCCAAGCATCCCATTCCAGATTTAGTGAGGATGACATGTTTGGCAGGAAGAAGAATATGATTTACCAGTTGAAGAGCAGAATATCAAAGCGAGTAGAGTAAAAAAAAAAAATTTAATGGATCTCTACTTTTATAGGGAAAGCTGATGAAAATGACATTACAAATAAAAGCTATCTCTTCAAATTGATTTTTGTGGTCTTTATTAGTATTTAATATTTCAATTTTATGTGCTATATTTCCTTTGGTAATCTTCTATTTTCATGGGCAAGTTCAGTCTATAAATTGGGAACTTATTGTCAGTGAGTTCCATGTTCCTCTCATATCAGACCTTATTTAAAGCTAAACAAATTCATTCTGGATTTTAGGTGTATATGTTGTGGAGTTTTTGTTTCATTTTGTTTTGAAGTTGCAAGTGTAAGACACAGTTCAAACACTAACACTAAATAAAAATAATCACAAATTTGTTACTTTTCTAAAGATTCTGGAAGGGTTCCTTTTTATAGGCTAGATCATAATTTTAAATGTTGCTATGAAAGCAGGCACACAGCACAGTGGTCTTCTGTCTGGCCAGCTGCTTCTAATGTTTAAGCCAGCATCCCCGAGCAGCTCTCAGGAACCCTTTGGGTGTAGTTTCTGTATCTGTGAAATGAAAGCTTGCACCAGCTAATCACTAAAGGTCCTCTTCTTACTTTATGATTCTATAAAAGCAATTATCTTTGCAATGTTCCTTTAAAATAAGATATAGGGGAAACTTGGGATCTTTTAGTATAAGAACTGAAGAAAATAGGGAGCAGAAAGTTATAATTGAATGTTAACCAAAGACACACATTCTTATAAAAATTCTCATACAGAACTAGGTAAAATGAGAGTCCCACCAATAGTATCCGCATGCACTGAATTTTTTTTTTCATTTTAATATGTTTTGATACACTGTTGTGCCAGCGCTAACAAAATGAGTTTTCAAGCAATAGTGTTTTCCCAAAGGAAAGATTGTCGGATTTTGTCCGTGTGGGAAGTGTGTGGGCAGGACTCTCAACTTTCAGGAAAACTTCTGTCTTTTTAGAAAGAGATTTTCCAGATACTTTTTGAATTACTTCTCTGAAAATAATGAGAAGTCTATGAAAACAGAATTGCCAGAATGACTTGCTTGTTGGTGGGGGTGACCTGTGGCTGCTCCCAGCTCTCTAGGTGTTGAGAGCAGAAACCAAGAGGAAGGAGGGAGAAGATGCCCACAGTGAAGCCAGGGAGCAGTGGGCCTACGGCTGCTTTGGTTCACGGTCTGATTAACCAGATCTCCACAAGAGATATAGATTGTGGATATATAATGTGTGTGTCCCACCAAATGTATATATTGAAGTTCTAATCCTCATCTTAATTTCTGCAATATGATAATTTTTATGTTGAAATACCATCTGTGCCAGTGTTAGAAGATAGGCCTTTGGGAAGTGATTAGTCATGAGGGGAGAGCACTGATGAATGAGGTTAGTGCCCCTATAAAAGAAGCCCAAGAGAGACCCTTGCCCCTTCTACCATGTGAGGACACAGAAAGAAGGCACCATCTACGAACCTGAAAGCGGGTCATTACCAGACACTCAATCTGCTAGTGCTTTGATCTTGGACTTCCTAGCCTCCAAAACTGTGAGAAATGAACTTCTCTTGTTTATAAGCCACCCGCTTTATGGTATTTTGTTATAGCAGCCTGAGTGAACTGACGCATTTGTTATAGGTTAAACTGAGTCCTCTCAAAAATTCCTGACTCCTAGTACCTTAAAATGTGACTTTTTGGCTGGGCACAGTGGCTCATGCCTGTAATGCCAGCACTTTGGGAGGCCGAGGCAGGCAGATCACCTGAGGTCAAGAGTTTGAGACTAGCCTGACCAACATGGAGAAATCTCGTGTCTACTAAAAATACAAAATCAGCCGGGCTTTGTAGTGCATGCCTGTAATCCCAGTTAGTCAGGAGGCTGAGGCAGGAGAATCGCTTGAACCCAGGAGGTGGAGGTTGCGGTGAGCTGAGATCGCGCCATTGCACTCCAATCTGGGCAACAAGAGTGAAACTCCGTCTCAAAAAAAAAGGATGTGACTTTTTGTAGAGATAGGGTCTTTATAGAGTTAATCACCATAAAATGAGATCATTAGAGTGGACCCTAATCCAATATGACTGGTGTTCTTATAAATAGGGGTGAATTTGGGCACAGATGCAGTGGGAGAATGTCATGTGAACACAAAGGCAGTGATTTACAAGCCAAAGAGAAAGACCCTAGAATATATCCTTTCCTGGCAGCCCTCAGAAATAATCCTGCCAACACCTTGATTTTGAACTTCTAGTTTTCGGAACTGTGAGACAATAAGTTTCTGTTGCTTAAACCACTCAGTTATTACACTTTTTTACTACAGCCTTAGCAAACTAATACAACACTCAGTCTAAATAAATTTAAGGATTAAGTAAGCAGTGAAAATCCTAATTGTATTTGAGCTATCTCAGAGAGTTAAGTAACATTTTTGTTTCTTTGAAGTAAAATATTCTTGCGGTTTTATGGGTAATCAAAATAATTTTTAATTGAAAAATAATATATGTATGTGTGTGTATATATATATATTGTATAAAATGTTAAACTAACTGAGGCTGGGCGTGGTGGCTCTCTCCTATAATCCCAGCACTTTGGGAGGTTGAAGCAGACTGATGACTTGAGGACAGGAGTTTGAGACCAACCTGGGCAACATAGCAAGACCCCGTCTCTACAAAATATCAAAAAAGCTAGCCTGGTGGGATGACTAATGCCTATAATCCCAGCTACTTGGGAGGCTAAGGTGAGAGGATTGTTTGAACCCAGGAAGTTGAGGCTGCAGTGAGCTGTGATTGCACCACTATACTCCAGCCTGAGCAATAGAGCAAGACCCTGTCTGAAAAAAAGGAAAGTTAAATGATATGGAATATAAAATAAAAGTCATTCTTCATCTCCCTTTCCCCAGTTTTAATTACCTCCCTAGAAGTTAGCTGTTTGGAACCTAACATTATAATTTTGCAGTGCTTGATTCTTAATTCTACACTGTACAGACTTGAATAAGATTCTAGCCTGATGTCGGAGTTTTGCTAAAACATCACATTTAGAGTTCCTGTTGTGGAACTATGCTATAAGTAAGATCTTACACTTCTATTATCTCAGCACTATGGATAGGCTCCAAAATAGGCCTGTTATTTTAAAATTCCATCCTGCAATAGGCCACATGTTTAGAATTTAGTATATTACCAAGCAAGGGAGAATCTTAAAATATCAGTTATCCACTGTGTTATTCTCTGGCTTTGTTTTTTACTTATTATTATTATTATTTATTATTTTTGAGAAAGAGTTTCGCTCTTGTTGCCCAGGCTGGAGTACAATGGTGCGATCTCAGCTCACTGCAACCTTCACCTCCCGGGTTCAAGCAATTCTCAGGCCTCAGCCTTCCGAGTAGCTGGGATTACAGGTACCCGACCATGTCTGGCTAATTTTTTTGTCTTTTTAGTAGGGATGGGGTTTCACCATGTCGTCCAGGCTGGTCTCGAACTCCTGACCTTAGGGGATCCACCCACCTTGGCCTCTCAAAGTGCTGGGATTACAGGTGTGAGCCACCATACCTGGCCAATTTTTTTATCTTTTTTTGAGACAGAGTCTCGCTCTATCACCCAAGCTGGAGTGCAGCAGTGCAATCTTAGTTCACTGCAACCTCCGCCTCCTGAATTCAAGTGATTCTTTGGCCTCAGCCTCCTGAATAGCTGGGATTACAGGCACAAGCCACCATGCCAGGCTACTTTTTGTATTTTTAGTAGAGATGGGGTTTCACCATGTTGGCCAGGCTGGTCTTGAACTCCTGTCCTCAAGTGATCAGTCTGCCTTGGCCTCCCAAAATGCTGGGATTATAGGCATGAGCCACCACACCTGGCCTATTGCTTAAAATATTTTTATAGTTAATAAAAGAACAATTTGATTGAGGGGAATGGGGAGATGTTGGTAGAAAGCATCAGTTACAATGGATAAGTTCTGGAGGTTTATTGTAGAACATGGCGATTATAGTTCATAATAGTAATGTATACTTGAACATTGCTAAGAAATTAGATCTTAAATGTTCCATCACACACACACGCACACACAAAGATAAAAGTAGGTGAGGTGATGGATATGGAAATCAGCTTGATATAATCATTTTAGAATGCATATATATATATATCTCTAAACATTATGTTGTACATTGTAAATATATATAATTTTTATTTGTCAATTGTATCCTAATAAAACAAGTGGGGGAAAAAGAGGAACACCGACTACCTTTTGTTCAAGCTGTTTTCTAGAAACCAGGAATAAATTACCTGCTTTCTATGAAGTTTGAGTCAGTGACACCATACTGATGCTCTTTTTACAGACAACTCAGTAAAACAGTAGCTCACCTACCTAAAATAATAAACTAGTACTTCAATTATAAAGATTCTGAACAGATTAAATTAATCTTACAAAAGCCACACAAGACAGGCCATTGAGTGACAGACATGTTCCTTCAGTCCTTACTTGGTGTCTGTACACCATGATTCATATATCATTCTAACATTTTTTCCTGATGTTGTTATTGAGTCCAAAGTCCTCTTCATACAAAGGAGGAAACATTTTACTTCCAATATGCTTCCTGGTTAAGATTAAGAAGAAAAAATTAAACTCCTAGTCATTAGGAGAGAACCATAAACTATAAAATGCTACAATAGGTTGAAAACAGTTGTCTGGAGTCATTTTGTAAAAAGGAAAAACATCCCACTTGATTCTTTGTCTTGAAGTCATTCTTATATTAGAATTATTTTAGTTAGTCCGTTTTTGTTGTTTTTGAGAGAGAGTCTCCCTCTGTCACCCAGGCTGGAGTACAATGGTACAATCTCGGCTCACTGCAACCTCCACCTGTCAGGTTCAAGCGATTCTCCTGCCTCAGCTTCCTGAGTAGCTGGGATTACAGGCACATGCCGCCACGCCTGGCTAATTTTTGTATTTTTAGTAGAGATGGGGTTTCAACATGTTGGTCATGCTGGTCTCGAACTCCTGACCTAAAGCAATCCACCTACCTCGGCTTCCTAAAGTGCTGGTATTACAGGCATGAGCCACCACGCCTGGCCTTATTTTAGAATTATTAATAACCGAAGCTCAAAAGTGGTCCTGAATCACTTTGAAGAAAAAGTGCTGTTATCAATATGCCCTCTTTAAGAAGGTAGAAAATTGTGTAATATATGTAAGAATGATTTCTGGCCAGGCGCGGTGGCTCACACCTGTAATCCCAGCACTTTGAGAGGCCAAGGAAGGTGGATCACCTGAGGTTAGAAGTTCAAGACCAGCCTGGCCAACATGGTGAAACCCTATCTCTACTAAAAATTACAAAAAATAACCGGGCGTGGTGGCGGGAGCATGTAGTCCCAGCTACTCAGGAGGCTGAGGCAGAGAGAATTGCTTGAACCCGGGTGTCGGAAGTTGCAGTGAGCTGAGATCGTGCCACTGCACTCCAGCCTGGGTGACTCTGTCTCAGAAATAAATAAATAAACAAATAAATAATAAATCAAGTATTTCATTTATTAAAATACCTGCATTTATGATCGTACCTTAGTCTATTGGACCTTAGTGAGATAGAGATTTAGTCCATTGGTTGACAGTAAATTATATATATAAAATATTATATATAATTTATATATTATATATATAAACTTAAATATGTGTGGTACTGTTATTTTATTAGGCAAGATGATAGCTATATTGTATCAAAATAAGGTGCACCCCACAGCATTAGTATACAGAATAGGGTCACTAAGATGAATGGACTTCAAATAAAGGGGCAAATAAAATGTATGCCTTTCACTTATTTATAAAAAACCTACAATAAAAGAGAATCAAGAGACCATAAAAAGATGATGTACCATTGGCAATTTTACAGGTATCTTCTTTTCCTTAGCATCATATCAATTGGTCCATTGTTATTCAAATCATATTCAAATAGTCCAAAAATGTTTAGGATTGGAAACAATTAAAGGCTGGGTACATATCAGATGAAGTTTTCAGCATTATAATTAAATGAAGGCAATATTTGTCATATGGAACAAAGGAACTGTCTAGTAATAAAATTTACACCAACTTCTAAACAATGAACTTACGGGTGCATGCTATTTGGTGATTCCTTGATAACATATCTAAGTATGAAGTTAGGTGCATTAAGCTAGCAAAGGAAAAAAGTTTATTTATAACAGCACTGTAGGCAGAGGTCTTTCAAAGTGCAAAGATACCATCTTCCCTTCCCAGGGAGCAATTGCTTTGCACAGATGCTCTACAAATATCAAGCACAAGGAACCTGGGTTTTAATTACAAAGTAAAATATCATTTCAAAATTGCATAATTGGTGGTTGCCTTTTGCAATGCAATGAACATAAGGGAAACTGACATTAAATGTTTGATGTGTTGCCATGACATTTTCTTAAATTTTATTTTATGCTGCTTTTAAGCTGCAAACTATGTTAAATTTGAATTCTTTAAAGGGTGGGTTAACAGAATTATACAGTTAAAAAACCTAGCTCTGATGTTGGAATGCCTATGTTCACAAATTGTACAGTTCAGATTTTAGAAAAAAAGTAAATATAGAAGTAAAGACATAATGGGGTCTTTGTGTTCTCCTTACAGTAGTGACATGTTTTCCTGGAGATAGAGGCCATTTAGTCAGGGAGGGATGTCTCTAGCTTTCCCTTTGAGAAAAGGGAAAAATAATAGAATGAGGAAAATACAGTGGCAGTCAGTGCCCACCACATTTGAATGTTCAGCCCATTGAAATTGAGAGAAAAATGTCACAGACACTGTGCGGTTACAGAGATGCTGGAAGGAACAGTGGTAGGACTGGTATTGCTCTAGTTTTCTCTATTCCAGAAAATGTCTTCAACCATTATATATATGCTGTTTGCCCGGTATGCACTAGAGTATATACTATTTGCTCAGCAGGGTTTGACTTCAAGAAGTCATCAATTCTATCTGTAAGAGCAAAGGACAATTAGATGTGGAATATTTTTCGTCATAGTAATGTAGTGAAACAATATAAATAAATATATGTATTTATTTTAATTGAATTTAATTTTATTTAGAGACAAGGTCTTGCTCTGTCACCCAGGTTGGAGTGCGGTGGCACAATCGTGTCTCACTGTAGCCTCAACCTCCGGCGCCCGATTGATTCTCCCACCTCAGCCTCCTGAGTAGTGAGATACAGGCACCTGCCACCATGCCTGGCTGATTTTTGTACTATTTTTGTAGAGACAGTGTCTTACTATGTTGTCTGGCTGGTCTCAAACTCCTGGACTCAAGCAATCTGCCTGCCTTTGTCTCCCAAAGTGCTGAGATTACAGGCATGAACCAACATGTCCGGCCCTATATATATATATAAATATATATATCTTTAATATTTATATATTATATATAATATATATCTTTAATATTTATATATTATATATAATATATCTTTAATATTTATATATTATATATAATATATCTTTAATATTTATATATTATATATATTTAATATTTATATATTATATATAATATATATAAATAAATTAGAGATGAGGTCTCACTATGTTTCTCAGACTGATCCTGAACTTCTGGGCTTCAGTGATCATCTAGCCTGGGCCCTCCAAGGTGCTGGGATTACTGGCATGAGCCACCATGCTTGGTTGAAAATAAATGATGAATGAGGAAAATAGAAAGCCTTGGGTTGCTAAACCATTTATTCTCTTTTAAGACACCTACTAACTCATACAGGAAGATGCCTTCTTGGGTGGATACCACATATTTTGAATGCTTCCCCACTTTTGACTGCTTAATGTTCATATTGAAATAAGCATTGTCAGGAAGGCTGAGAATGAAATTGAGCCCAAGGAAGTGGTTCACAGCCCTGCACAGGTAGCATCCCCGTATTTTACTAAACATTAG
Organism: Macaca mulatta; assembly: GCF_049350105.2. NCBI lineage: Eukaryota > Metazoa > Chordata > Mammalia > Primates > Cercopithecidae > Macaca > Macaca mulatta. The sequence goes on along the minus strand of NC_133409.1, from coordinate 18,843,081 downwards.
CATATCTTACTCAGTTACATTTTGGGGTCAGTTCCTCTGCCCCAAATGGACATTTTTTGTTTGTTTCAATGTCATTATTGAAATGTCATTATTGTCAAATAACAGAAGTAGGACCACCTATATATATACACAAACAACCTGTATTTCTGGTATTTTCCTTCATTTTAGAAATATGCATAAAAATCTTTGTAAGCAGAGAAAGACCAAGACTCACTAGACTAATGACAGAAGCTCAAGGCCGACACTCAAATTTTCCCTTCTTTCCTTTAAAATGATGATTTCATTACAAATTTAAAATATCAAATTATTTCTGTTAACATTACTCATAATACTACTTGCCTTTATGAAGCAATACATACGCAAGATATTGATGAAGAAGCACTTCTGTTAACTGTTCTATAGGAAGTTGAAAGACTTTCTCCCACAGTTGTTCAGCTCGAGGGCTAGAACTCCAGAACTACCTTCTATTTCAGGGTTCTTTTTGCCTGTTGCCATGAAAAAATTTAGCCTGTCTCCATACAAACATTCCCATTTTATATGCCCTTTTTAAATATGATGCTTTAGATACGAAAGTGCACCCAAATCAGGCCCATTATGACATGCATAGAGGCTGGATTAGTATGGAGGCTTCTAATTCAGCCAAACGATTCTTCTTTTTAAAATTATGGCGCTGTTTTTATTAGGTTGATCACCAGAATAATTGATTTGATTTTGTGTATAAGCTGCTTGAAGGAATGCTGCAGATGGACAATTTTAAATACTATAGGCTGGGCGCAGCATCTCATGCCTGCAATCCCAGTATTTGAGAGGCGGAGGCCAGAGGATCACTTGAGGCCTGGAGTTTGAGACCAGATTGGGCAACAGAGCAAGACCTCATCTCTACAAAAAATTTTAAAAAATATATGTGTGTGTGTGTATATATATATATATATATATATATAGCTGGGTATGGTGGCATACGCCTGTAGTCCCACTACTTGGGATGCTGAGGTGAAAGGATCACTTGAGCCAGGGAGGTTGAGGCTGCAGTGAGCCATGATTGTACCACTGCAGTCTGACCTGGGTGACAGAGCAAGATCCTGCCTCAAGTGGTCTACATCTATTTTCCAAGAGTGATTGCTGATTCAGTGAAAAATCTATGCTTTAAAAGATGTATCAAAGACTCTACTTCCCAGCATCATTCCTATGGTTCATTACTAGAAAAGCTTCTCCAACAGTGTAGAGCACTAGAAGCCAGAAGGAGGAGGTGCAGAGTTCTCTCTTTAGTGTGAAGCCAGCTTTGCTCTTTGGAAAGGAATGCAGTCTGAGTGATTCCATTTTTAATTTAAGAATTTTTTTCTTAAAAAAATACAACAAAGAGAATCAAAACACCAGGTTAATAAGGTGGTGAAGATTCTGAGAGTTGTAGGAGATGTTGTAATAATCCTAGTTATATTTCTTTCTCATATAAAAATGAAGAAACAGGATTTGTTTTATCAACTCTATAGAAGATTTGTTTAATCTCTTATAGAGAGTAGATATATATTTTTACAATCGGGATTAAAATATTATTTTCAATAATTGGCAGGCTTAATTTGTACTAGAAAGCTAAATTTAGGCCTTAGATAAATGTAGTAAGTATATTTTGCTTAATGTATATTTATGCAGATTTTTCAAAAGTGGTAAGTTGTAGTGCCTTGGTTCAAGGCACTGAAACATGTAAGCAGAAAATCTCATTTTCAGAAATTAAAAAGAAAACTAAGGAGAAAAATCAGTTTATAAAAAGACCACATCAGTTCAAAATGAAGTGAAAATAACAGATATAATAGACTTTGATGTTCACAGAATATACTTACGGGAATTATGAACCAATTTTATTTCCTGTTCTTTATAATAGATTAACAATATATATAGACTTTTACTTTTAATTCCTTATTCATGGTTCTTGGCACATAGTTTAAAAATATTTGCTGTTTTTTAAGTAAAAGAATGAATGACACTATATTGGAGAATAATTCAGTCTAGTTTTATTGGTATGATTTAGGCTCACATCTGATTTGCTCTATAGCAGTCATATTATTATATAATTTATCAGCAATAAATGATCATGATTATATATGGGTTCACATTCATAAAACACACATAATATAAAAACCCAGATTGTTTCACTTGAAATGGTTTTCAAAGGTTCAGTACAGAACAAATGCCTTTCACCTCTAAAACATCCAACACAGGTGAAAATAATACATTGAAGTTAGTGAGTGAATAGTAGTTATTTCGTAGATGATCATGAGTGGGGTTGATACAGAGATTTTAAAAATCTATTGTCTTGTTTTTAAGTTTCACACCAGTAACCCATGTATGCACTTTAACTCCAACAGCTAAATGTTTGGGAATGAGTCCTTATTTATTTCCTTCAGTTCTGCCTAGAATGTTCTTTCCTTCCCTTCTGCCTATCCAAACCCTCAGAACCAATCTAAAATATCACCATCTACAGCCCCGTTTCCATGAGACCTTTAAAATTCTAACCCCAGCACAGTGTTACAACCTTCACTGAGCCCCAGTGTTATTATTATACCTTCTTGTATCACTTTGTATATTCTGCCTTTTTACCTGTGTCATTCACCAAACGCTAGTATAAGCTGCTTATAACTATTAGCTTTGAGTGATATTCTTACATTCGACTATTTTTAGCAATGTTTTGCATATAACAAATACTTAATAAATATTTGCTGACCTGGGTCAACAGCTGCCTTCCTGCCAATCACAAGATACCATTCAGAATTTTCTTACTGTTGGGAGCTAGTCATCTGTTTGTTGACCTCTTCCTGCTCCACAATAATAAAAATACAGTCTAATAAAGATATTGAGCTCACCTCAGAGCTTTGCTAAGAACTTCAAAAAATTATACGCAATAGCTAACATTTATTCATATTTTACTATGTGTCAGACATATCAAGGTCACTGTGCTAAGGCTTTTGTACTAAGACTTGTATAATCATGATCTCATTTATGTCTCAGAATAATAATTTTGTGTAATAATAGTTTTACCCCTATTGAGATCTTAGAATTATTAAATAACCTGCTTAATGCTACTGAACTCGCTAATGGCAAAGCAAAGACTTAAACCCATGCACATAACTACTAATTCTATTGTGTCTCTTCAAGTGCCCAAAACCAGTCAAGAAGCAGGAAGAACTGAGTTCTAGAGTTCTTAGTGCATGGTTGAGCAAGTGGTTCATATTGGCCCCTTGATGCTTATTAATTCAATTTATTTATTTCAGACAGAAGTCTTGCTATCTTGCCTAGCTGATCTTGAACTCTTGGGCTCAAGTGATCCTTCCAACCCAGCCTTCCAAGTAGCTGGGACTGACTACAGGCTTGCACCACTGCATCGTGTGATGCTTTTTTTTTCTAACCGAATATTGTAAATCCAGTAATATATCTGAAATATTAGGTACATAGAATATTTGCGGAAGTATTAAGTCAGCCATCTAAACAGGGTATTTATCAAAACATAATACCTTAAGTTGAATTTTAGTTTAAGAATTTGTTTCCTTCCATCCTGGTTAACACGGTGAAAACCCATCTCTACCAAAAATACGAAAAAATTAGCCGGGCATGGCGGCGGGCGCCTGTAGTCCCAGCTACTCTGGAGGCTGAGGCAGGAGAATGGCATGAACCTGGGAGGCGGAGCTTGCAGTGAGCCGAGATCGCACCACTGCACTCCAGTCTGGGCGAGGAGGGAGATTCCGTCTCAAACAAACAAACAAACAAACAAACAAAAAGAATTTGTTTCCTTTATATCAAGTGCTATAAATTACAAAGCATTTTCATATATATTATATCTCATTATATTCTTACAACCATTAGGTCACTGGCTATGTATTATCTGGCTTTACTGCACAGGTAGGTAACTTTTATCAAATCACACAGTAAGTAAATGTCTAAGAATTAGCTTTTTTATTACACTTTTCTGACTCCAGGACATGGTAGCACGTATTAATAGCTCAACATGTAATGTACATTTATAAGCAAGATTCCACAAAATTTAGACATACACGTTTACTATTTATGTATTTATCTACATATTTTTGAGACAGAGCTTCACTCTTGTTGCCCAGGCTGGAGTGCCAATAGCATGATCTCGGCTCACTGCAACCTCCATCTGCCTCCTGGGTTCAAGTGATTCTCCTGCCTCAGCCTCCCGAGTAGCTGGGATTACAGGCACCCTCCACAATGCCCACAATGCCCAGCTAACTGTTGTATTTTTAGTAGTGACAGGGTTTGGCCGTGTTGGTCAGGCTGGTCTCAAACTCCTGACCTCAGGTAATCCACCCGCCTCAGCCTCCTAAAGTGCTGGGATTACAGATGTGAGCTACTGCGCCTGGCCCTATAATTTATTATCAATCATCCAAATCAGGACCCCTTGAGAATGGCAATACCAAACTAACTGAGAAGCTGGAAAACAAGCATAAATTGGGATGAGCTTAGACAAACTGGAATATGTGATTCTGTAATTTTAATGGCACCTATCATGTGCGAGGTCTTACTCTAAGAACTTTACATGAATTAACTCAATGAATTTTTTTTTAGATGGAGCCTTGCTCTGTCGCCCAGGCTGGAGTACAGTGGCATGATCTTGGCTCACTGCAATCTCTGCCTCCTGGGTTCAAGCAATTCTCCTGCCTCAGCCTCCTGAGTAGCTGAGATTACAGATACCCACTGCCACAACTAGCTAATTTTTGTGTTTTTAGTAGAGACGGGATTTCACCATGTTGGCCAAGCTAGTTTTGAACTGCTGACCTCAGGTGATCCAGCCACTTCAGCCTCCCAAAGTACTGGGATTACAGGCATGAAGCCACTACACCTGGCCTCAATTAATGCTTTTGAAGTAGGAATTACGCTCATTTTTCAGATGAGCTTTTTTGTGAGATGTCCCAGACCACACGGCATTTGTGGATTCTTTCCAATGTACTTTGCTGTCTTCAATCTCTTTGCTTGACTAATACAGGGAAAGGGAGAGCAAAGGCCAAGAAGATAAGGATTTGGATAATGGCAGGCAATGATTATCAGAATTTAGTGAATGAAAAAGTTATCTAGCTGTTTTCCAATGCCAGTATCAGCATAGAAGTTCGTGGGAAGCCATCGCAATTTTATACCAAGGAAGTATAAATAACATATCTAACAATCTTACTGATTACCCTTTTTCTATTGCATGCTTACACACTTTAGATTTTGATGTACTTGGTGCTCTTGGAAAACTATTTGAAGATCTGTGAACAATTACCTAGGTAGAGCCATTAGCAGATAACTTACGGATGTTTCTAGGTGAATTGAAGCAACCGATCGGGATTAATATACTAGGTTTCAACCTGAGATCGATCCCAATTTCACTGCAGAAAGATCGCACGCTGGCCCTGACTTTTCCTAGGCTAAAGTTTGTTTGTGTTTTCTAAGTGGGTGTCATCTGTGTGAAGTCCTGAACCATGTCTTTAAGTACATTCTTTTCTTCTCTGCTCTATCCTCTGAGTTTGTTGAGAGAAGATTGTTGGCATTCCACTTCACTTGTCAAGCTGCATAGGAAAGACTGGAGATCTACAAGTGAAAGGAAATATTTCAACAAACAATGCCTGGTGCTTACAATCTGATCACTTTACAAACAAATGGATGCTTTCTCTATTGTGCAAATGACCTCATCATGGAAAGTAGATTAAGCTCAGCATCACTCTACTCAGAGCTATCTTCCAACACTTCTCGTAATCCTCTGCCTATTCTTCTACTCCATTGTTTCCTAAAACAACACAGAAAACTCTGAACAACAATGTTCATTTGAGTATTTTAAAGAATGGGTAAATATTTATACCTTCAAATAGTTAAATGTAAATAATGTTTTTGTTAAGTGTGGTAAGTTACATTCACAACTACCTTATAAAACAACCTCTATTTTGGGCAGGCATTATTCTTGGACCTCTTTCATGACTTATTTTATTCTCACAATATTCTGGGCAGCACTACTTTTTCTATTCTATACATAACAAAATCAAGGGTAAAAGAGATTACATAACTCACTGAAGGTCAACAGTAAATTCTTCAAGAAATAAATATATTGCCTTGGTTGCTACCAATTTTTTTAAAATTGTCAAAAAAGGTACAAGAATATTTGCAATGCTCTTTATTATTTTTGTGCACTTAATATGCCAATCATTATGCTAAATTATTTTAATACATGTTTGTATTTTAGTTTTACCATAACTTTAGGAAAAATTCACTATTATCTTCATTTTGCAGATGAGAAAAAGATGGTTACATAATTTATCCAGAGTGATCAAGAAATAGTAGAACTGGAATTCAAACCTAAGTCTGTCTGACAGCAAAGAAATCTTCATTATACTAAATTATTATTATTATTATTATTATTATTATTTGAGACAGAGTCTCGCTCTGTTGCCCAGGCTGGAGTGCAATGGCACGATCACAGCTCACTGCAACCTACACCTCCCAGGTTCAAGCGATTCTTCTGCCCCAGCTTCCCGAGTAGCTGGGATTACAGATGTGTGCCACCATGCCTGGCTAATTTTGGTATTTCTTGTAGAGACAGGGTTTCACCACGTTGACCAGACCGGTTTGAACTCCTGACTTCAAGTGATCTGCCCGCCTTGGCCTCCCAAAGTGCTGGAATTACAGGCTTGAGCCACCACGCTGGCTCTAAATTTTTAATAGTGCAACTGATGTCCTTTAGTAAAGCATTCCGTCCATCATTGATAAACTTTTGCAACTTTAAGTTATTTTTTGACTTTTTTCTTTCCCCACAAATTTATATCCAGATTGATGAACTAAATATTTCTATTTGGAATTCTTAAGTTAAATTCTTCTACCATATGATGACCTTTTATTTATTTAGACAAAAGAAAAAAACTTAGGTGTTTAAGTAAGGGATTCTGCAAATTAACTAATTACATTGGATTAAGAAAATGACACACAGGGCTGGGCACGGTGACTCACGCTTGTAATCCCAGCACTTTGGGAGGCCGAGGTGGGCAGGTCACCTGAGGTCAGGAGCTCGAGGCCAGCCTGGCCAACATGTTGAAACCCCAACTCCACTAAAAATACAAAAAATTATTCAGACTTGGTGGTGGGTCCCTGTAATCCCAGCTAATCCAGAGGCTGAGACAGGAGAATAACTTGAACCTGGGAGATGGAGGTTGCAGTGAGTGGGGATCGCACCACTGCACTCCAGTCTGGGTGACAGAGCAAGACTGTCTCAAAAAAAAAAAAAAAAAAAAAAAAGAGAGACACACAGGGCCAGGCACCACAGCTCATGGCCGTAGTACCAGCTACTCAGGAGGCTTGAAGCTTAAGGCTGGGGCCAGGAATTCAAGGCTGCAGTGAGCTATGATGGAGTGTACCCACCGCACTCCAGCCTGGGTGATAGATACCTCATCCTAAAAAATAAAAATGAAGGAAATGACATGCAGAAAGGTGAGGTTTGCTATCATCACATGAGTTCAAGACAAAATATCTCCTGACTTTACAGACAGTGCTCATTCTATCACACCTAAGCTACAAACAGTTACTGCAGTTATTTGTTTTGTGGATCAGGACATAATAATAACTAATTACAATTATTATTATTATAACCATGAGCACTTATGAAGAGTTTATGATGTGTCATACAGTTCATCACGTGTTGTTCATATGTATTATCCCATTTAAGGCTCACAACATTGTGAAGTTAGTACTAATATTATTCACATTTTGTCGGAAAGGAATTAAACTCAGAGAGGTTAACAATGTTCAGGGACATGCTGTAAGTAAACTGAGATCAGTCTAGGTCAGAGCCAAGGCTCACAACTATGCTCAGCTCTCAGTCTTGCTGGGTCTTTCCTCTCCACAGCAAGAGGCCCTTGACTTCTACCAGCATGCTGGGTCCTAGCTCAGCCACTGGAACCAATTCTGATTTGTAAATGGAAAGATTTGAAGTCATCTCTGCTGCTAGAATGGCTTTTATGTTTTCTGCTTGTTTTTGAGACCTGTCTCCTCCATCTTCACCTCTTGCCAGTTCCTGTTACTTTAGATCTCCTCTCCTGGCAGCTGTTGGTACCTCCTCTTGTGATGCAAGCCTCTACGGATGGATTGTAAGCTCCTGCCTACTTCCTTGTAGAATGTGAGCACAGACTGGTTAACTTCTATTACAGCCAGTTTCACCATTCACTGCTGGGTGAAGATCCTATTATACAAGCACACACATACGCACACACACTATATATATATATATATATATATATATATATATATATATATATATATATACAGTTTATCACTGGATATTAGCCAGGAATGACTGACTGTAAATGAAGTGTTGCTTTTGGACTAAATTTATATATGTGTAGTATATATTTGATATATTTTCAATACATAAGTAGAAATTATTTTGATTTAATTGCCTTTGGGGGAATTGATCTCTTAAATTGAGTGAGTCAGAATGTGTCATAGGATGTTACCAAATTAGCAAATAATTTCTTTTTCTCAGAAACATCTTTCGTAGATACATATCTTCTTCAGAATCAATCTTCTGTTAATCAGACGTCATTAACCACTACTGTCAAACCTGATAAATGAGGACTTGTTAGTGAAGAATCTTAGCCTTAAATGTATTTGTGATTTAAAAAAACTGGCAAGGATGAGTATATTTCTAAAATTATGTTTTTAAGTGAAAACATACTATTTGTGGAAGTCCATAAAAAAAAAAAAAAGGAGATTCAGATATCTCAGGAAATCCAAACCAAGTTTATCTATTAAAAAATATTTTTCTTTTTTGTTTGGTTTGGTTTTTGAGACGGAGTCTTGCTCTGTCGCCTAGGTTGGAATGCAACAGGATGATCTTGGCTCACTATAACCTCCACCTCCCAGGTTCAAGCTACTCTCCTGCCTCAGCCTCTGAGCAGCTGGGATTACAGGGGCCTGACACCATTCCTGGCTAATTTTTTTGGTATTTTTAGTAGAGACAGGGTTTTACCATGTTTTCCAGGTTGGTCTCAAACTCCTGAACTCAAGTGATCTGCCTGCCTCAGCCTCCCAAAGTTCTGGGATTACAGGAGTGAGTCACCACATCCAGTCTAAAAAGCATTTTTGAAGTAACCACCATTTTACAGTTGCAAGTTTAATTAAAAAAAATTATTTGTCATTTCTAAATTTTTCAAAATATTAAATGGAAAATAATTGACAACTCTCACCACTGCAAATTTTGTTCTGATAATTGAGTATTCTAGATTTAAAAATTCAAAATGATCTCCAGCTGCTTGAGGCAAAGGAGAAAAAGAGAAGAGATGGGTAATAAATTCTGACATACAGTTTCTGCCTCACTTTTGTTCAACAAATCTCAACCCTTAAATCTTAGTCCTGACCTAGAAGAAACACCCAGTGAAGCATGCCAGTGTTGTGTATTGTTGAAAAGTGTCTCAGGTCACACATAGTTCAGAAGGAAATTGGTGGAAAACCACGAGGTTCACATTTGTGAGGATCTCATAGACATCTAGTTAAAATGAATTCTGTTCTATCTGGTCAACACTGATAAATCATGAAAAGGAAAAGCCATCCATCCTGCTATTATTAAAAGTTGAGAATCTGGAAAGAACACATACAGATGAGGGCGCAGATGTTTGTTTTGGGCGTAATGCCATTATGCTTGTCTGTAGAATTACACATAAAATGACATTTTTAGTTGAGTATTGTATGTTGTCAGTGTACTTAAGCACAGAGAGTTGCAGTAACATAGTCCTCAAATGTGGGAGATAGGTCAAGAGGAGTTCACACTCTCCATGGTTGAATATAGTAAAAAAAAAGTCAACACAGAATAGATGAGAATGCTCATGTGAAGAGAAACCCACCTTCCTGATAAACATAGGGTGTTTCCCAAGTTTTTTTTTTTTTTTTTTTTTTTTTTTTTTTTTTTTTTGAGACGGAGTCTTGCTCTGTTGCCCAGGCTGGAGTGCAGTGGCCGGATCTCAGCTCACTGCAAGCTCCGCCTCCCGGGTTCACGCCATTCTCCGGCCTCAGCCTCCCGAGTAGCTGGGACTACAGGCGCCCGCCACCTCGCCCGGCTAGTTTTTTTGTATTTCTTAGTAGAGACGGGGTTTCACCGTGTTAGCCAGGATGGTCTCGATCTCCTGACCTCGTGATCCGCCCATCTCGGCCTCCCAAAGTGCTGGGATTACAGGCTTGAGCCACCGCGCCCGGCCCTTCCCAAGTTTTTATTTAAGAGAGTTGGTGTGTTCTCGAAGAATTCATGATTAGAATATGATGATATAGAGAAACTGAAGCCAACTCAATTGTCTTATAATTTGACTGTCTGAGATAAGAATGAGTTAAGGCCAAGAGTTGATTAGAGTACAGACAAACTTCCCAGCTTCTCTTTCCAGTGACTAGGAATTACTGGTTCTAAATGAAGTGCTGGTTTGTTGGACTACATTTGTTTGGAAGATAATTGTACACAACCATTTAGTGGAATGTTCCTTGGGAAACATTCCAACATTTTTTGTCCTAATTTTTTCCTCACCAAAATTCCGTCTAAATCCCAACAGAAGCGGGGTGTGGTGGCTCATGCCTATAATCCCAGCAAATTGGAAGGCCGAGGTGGGTGGATCACCTGAGGTCAGGAGTTTGAGACCAGCCTGGCCAACATGGTGAAACCTCGTCTCTACTAAAAATACAAAAATTAACCGGGCATGGTAGTGGATGCCTGCAATCCCAGCTACTTGGGAGGCTAAGGCAAGGAGAATCACCTGAACCCGGGAGGCGGAGTTTGCATTGAGTTGAGATTGCGCCACTGTACCCCAGCCTGGGTGACAGATGGAGACTCCATCTCACAAAAATAAATAAATAAATAAAATAAAATAAAAATCAATCCATCACTGGAGAACTATGAAGAAGCAGAGAGAGGGTGAAGGAAAAGAGTTTAGAAGCACAAGAATGAATCTAGAACAGTCTAAAATTTACCCCTGACTCTGTAAAGCAGAGTTTCACAACCTCAGCTCTTGATATTTTAGGCTGAATAGTTCTTTATTGTGGGGGATGCCCTGTGCACTGTAGGGTGTTTAGCAGTGTTCCTGGACTCTACTTACTAGATGGGGTAGCATCTCCCAGTGGTGCCAGTCAAGTGTCTTTGACATTGCCAAATATCAGGGGTGAGGGGTGTCGGGGTTGGCAAAATTGCCCTGATTGAAACACAATTCTCTAATGCTCTAGGAGGACTTGATGGGGCAGAACCCACAATGAAGTAGTATGTCTTGGTTTTTACTGTTTCATTTTGTGGAGTCATATCTTCAAGTGTTAGAGAAACCAATAGATTGAGCACATGCTTCTCATATGTTGAAAGGTCTATGCACAGCTGATCAGTTGTCTTTGATGTGATGCACACAATGTAGGTTCTTGTATCACAAAGGAGCTAAAGACACCAAATGACATATAATTGTGTTTTGTTATCAGGGATTAATTCTACTGTTTTCTAGATTATCTGCCAAAGCAAGCCATTTAAAGGGTTAGGGTCACACTTCTCTTGGATGAGTTGCCTTTATATTACGTTCTTATTGATCATTCTTATTTTATCTTATAATGAAAGAGAAAATGTATCTTGTACCACACTTTATTTTAAACAATACTTAACACAAGTGGTTTTCAACCTTTTTAAAAAGAGAATTATTTTCTTCTCTAGACATCTGCTGAAAAAAATCAGCACATACAACAGACAAAAACAGTATTCTATTAGAATGGTTGGTTGTCAGGTCACATTCATAGTATTTGCTTGTAAAGTCAGATAGGTTAAGAAAAGCTATTCCTATGAACATAGGTATTAAAAATCAAATGTAACAGAAAACAGTTGCAGAGTTTTATCAGTTTTACCATTCAATTTATTTCTGTTTTTAAATTTGAATTTGACAGTTAAAAGTAATAATTGATATGGATAGGAATTAGTATCCTGAATGTGCAATTTTTATATATTTAGAGGAAATCTTGAATTAAAAAAATTCAGAGCTATATGTTATTAATAAGTTACATATTTACATTAAATTCAAATATTTTTATAGAAATGGTAAGAGAAATTGGCTGCTCAAGTTAATGTGTTGGTGGGTTCCTATTCGGTACAGAACCTATTTCAGTATAGTATAGTATAGTATAGTATAGTATAGTATAGTATAGTATAGTATAGATTTTCTTTTAAATTACAATTCTCATATATTGTTGAAAGTATACATTTTAATTTTTTGGTTTATTTATTTGAACGCATATTCTTTTTTTTTTTTTCTTTTTTTTTTAGAGACAGTCTCACTCTGTCACCCAGGCAGCAATCATAGCTCACTGCAACCTTAAACACTTTGGATCAAACAGTCCTCCTGCCTCAGCCTCCCAAGTGGCAAGGACTGCAGGTACATGCCATCACACCCAGCTAATTAAAAAAAATTTTTTTTTTTGTAGAGATGAGGTCCCAGTGATTCCAGTCACTGGAATTATAGGTGTGCATCACCACATCCAACTATTAAATAAAAAGGTTTTAACTGATAATTTTTTCAAACAAACATTCTATGTGTAACAAGCTCCATGAATACTACAAAGTACCGATGCTAAAACGCTTTGCAGTTTTCATTGGTATTTGAATAAATGATAAAAAGAAAAAAATAAGGAAAAGCAAAGTAAGATAATGGTTTCTAAACTGTCTTTTCCAGAACCTTAAAATTTCTGGGAGGTCATTCGTCTTCCATAAACATTTAGTTCAAATTTCATTATAAAGCCTGGGACAGTGGCTTATGCCTGTAATCTCTGCACTTTGGGAGGCTGAACACCTGAGATCAGGAGTTCAAGACCAGCCTGGCCAACATGGTGAAATCCTGTCTCTATTAAGAAAAATACAAAAATTAGCCAGCCATGGTGGCGGATGCCTGTAATCCCAGCTACTCAGGAGGCTGAGGCAAGAGAATTGCTTGAACCCGGGAGGCAGAGGTTGTAGTGAGCCAAGATCACGTCACTGCACTCCAGCCTGACCAGCACAGCGAGACTCCATCTCAAAAAAAAAAAAAATCATTAAAAGAACAGGCTTTCAAATAAAGCCTACAGTCCTACCTATTTGGGAGGCTGAGGTGGGAGAAGCACCTGAGCCTGGGAAGCGGAAATTGCAGTGAACTGAGATAGCACCATTGCTCTCCAGTCTGGGCAACAGAGCCCGACTGCTATCAAATCAATAAATACATAAATAAATAAAAAGAGTATAGGTGTTTAACTTGGTAGGATGTCCTTCTACCTAGGCTTTTGCTAGGTTTTCTTTTTTCTTTTCTTTCCTGAGATGGTGTCTAGCTGTGTTGCCCAGGCTGGAGTGCAGTGGCGCCATCTTAGCTTACAGTGATCTCAGCTCGTGGCAACTTCTGCCTCCAGGATTCATGCCATTCTCATGCCACAGCCTCCCGAGTAGCTGGGATTACAGGCATGCACCACCACACCAGGCTAATTTTTCTATATTTATTAGAGACGATTTCATTATGTTGGCCAGGCTGTTCTCAAACTCCTGACTCAAATGATCCACCTGCTTCAGCCTCCCAAAGTGCTGGTATTACAGGCTTGAGTCACTGTACCCAGCCCTTTGCAAGGTTTTCTTTAAAAAAAAAAAAAATTTTTTTTCTTTTCTTAGATGGAGTCTTGCTCTGTCACCTAGGTTGGAATGCAGTGAGGTGATCTCGACTCACTGCAATATTCGCCTCCTGGATTGAAGCAATTCTCCTGCCTCAGCCTCCCGAGTAGCTAGGATTACAGGCATGCACCACCACACCTGGCTAATTTTTGTACTTTTAGTAGAGATGGGGTTTCACCAGGTTGGCCAGGCTGGTCTCAAACTCAAGACCTCAGGTGATCTGCCCACCTTGGCCTCCCGAAGTGCTGGGATTACAGGCGTGAGACACCATGCCAGGGCCCCTTCCGAGGTTTTCTTATTACAAGACTCAGATCATGCATTACCAGCAGGAAGCCCCCAGAGCTGACATGCTCCTTTAGAGCTGACCATGTGATGGAGGCGTAGAATCATCATCCATACTACCCCTGGCGATGCCAACCTTGACCACCTGGTGAAACTATCAGCTTTCACTGCTTTAAAAATCACCGTTTCCCCTTTTATAATTTATAAACTTTTTTCAGTTGAGATACTTCAAAGTTATGCCAATAGCCTCTAACTCATTAAGCCTCAGTCATTAGCTTAGCATCCTTTCATGATTCCTACCTGCATTAATGACCCTTATATGATTGTCAAAGGATGATTTTCTATTTCCATCATTTATTAATTGGGTAGATCTTTCTCTTTTATTTATATATTCATTCGATCATGTTTTTATTATTTCATTTTATTTTTTGAGACAAGGTCTTGCTCTCTTCCCCAGGCTGTAGAACAGTGGTATGATCTCGGCTCACTGCAGCCTCAACCTCCTGGACTCAAGCAATCCTCCTACTTCAGCCTCCTGAGTAGCTGGGACTACAGGCACACAACATCACACCTGGTTAATATTTGTATTTTTAGTAGAGATGAGGTTTTGTCATTTTGCCCAGGCTGATCTCTATCACCTGGGCTCAATGATCCAACTACCTCAGCCTCCCCAAGTTCTGGGACTGCAGATGTGAGCCACTGCATCCAGCCTATTTATTTATTTTTAAATTAATACATAATAGATATATATATTTTTGAGGTGCATGTGATAATTTGATATATCCATATAATGTGTAAAGATCAACTCGGGGTACTTGGGATATCTATCATTTCAGTCATTTATTTATATCAGTGTAGACATGAATTTTTATTTTTTTCCAATGGATTATAATTCATTATTATCATTATTTAACCTGATGCTGAAAGTCTTCCAGATTTGGTCAGTAAGAACCGTTGTAAGCTGGTGCCTGTGTCTTTTTGATAGTGTTTACATCATTCTTTGTGTCCTGTCTTGCTTTCCGGGACAACAAGATATCTGGGCTTATATTGAGCCTTCTCTACACCTAAGCTCTGGAGTCCATTGTTGATCTAAGGAGCCTTGGTTTTGTTTTTTTTTTAGCAGAGAATGGTATTTGGAAACAAGATCTGCTCTCAGAGTCTTCATTGACACTGGGGTGCACTGCTTCTAGGCCCTTTTGGGAAACAGAATTGAAATTTTGTATATATACATATACAGATGTATATATGTGTATATATACACACGGATAAGTCTGTATCTATTTATTTACTTATTATCTATATATCTAAAACTATAAGTTTATTCCAATACTCACAATTCCAGTTCATAATTTCGGGTTTATTTCTAGACTTTTCTTTTCTTTCACTTTCTTTGACAGTCAGAAGAAACCTGGCTCTCATTATTCACAATATAGTTATATTTCCTCAAAATGACTATATATAATTACTCTTTTTTCAAACTTTGTCCTCTTTCTACCATCTGCAAGGGAAGGGAAGGAAAAGGGAGGAAAGAGTGTAGCTGAACTTTTCAGTCTACAGGGCAAGGGTGGCCCTGAATATTGACTACAGTGCATCTCTGGAGGTCTTTCCTAATCATATGTACCTCTCTAAATTTTCTCTAGCTTCAGATTTGGTAACTGAATGATTATAGAGTATTTTTTGGAACTAGATAGAAAACAACATTCAACAATTGTCCTCTGTCTAGCTGCTATTTCTTTCTTGATTTTCCCCGCTTTGTTCTCATCCGTTTTGCCACTGCTGTTGCTTTCTTCTCCCTTGAATTGCTTTAATACTTTCCTAAATGCCTCCAATCTTGCCTCCCTCAAGATCTTCTTCCACATTATCACCGAAGTAATCCCTCTAAAGCATGAAACTGAGTGCAACGTTCTACTGCTGTAAAATTTCTCAATGGCTTCCTATGGCTCCACACTCTTTAATGTGGTTTATAAAGACTTCTATAACTTGATGGATGCTTTTCTCCCGCAATCCATCTCAAATCACTCTCTTCACAGAACTGCCCATGTCAGCAACCACAGATACCGGTATGTCTACAAAGAAGCTATGTTTCTTGGGAAACAAGAGCTAAAGGAATGATTTTCAATGTCGGATTTTCTGGATTTGAACCCGTTTTCATTGCCTGCTTCTGCCTGTGTTTTTGTGACTTGGCTACTACCATTGCTGTGAAACAAACCACTAAACAGTGGTATAAAACAAGAAATATTTAAGGCTACAAATTCAGTGGGTCCAGATTCAGAGAAGGGCCAGTGGGGACAGCTCTTCTATGCTGGTCTGGAGGATCTGTTTTTATGATGGCTTCTCACTTGCCTGGTTCCTGGACTGGGATGGCTGAAAGATGGACTCAGCGGGGATTGTCAACTGGAGTGCCTTCAGGTCACCACTCCAGCATGGTGATCTCCAGGTAGCTGGGCATTTTATTGGGATCTCAGAGATGCAACACGTATGTTCCAGAAAACCAGGTAGAAGCTGTTTGGCCTTTTATAACCTGGCCTCAGAAGTCTCATAGCATCACTTCCATGTACTCTTGGTCAAAACAATATTCAGAGAAAAGGACATAGATACTTTTAATGTTTTAATACTGATATATCTTGGAAATTACTATTTCCTTATCTGCAAGATGGAGGTGCTAGAAGTATGGGTTAAATGAGTTATTATATGTATAAAGGCCAGGACACAGTGACAGGTCCATAAATATTAGATATTTTTGTTTTTCAATGACACTACATACTATTCTTAAGCCTGGAATTCAGTTAGCCTTCTTCATTGCCTAATGAAGATATATTAACAGATAGGTCGATGTCTCCTCCAGGATGCTTTCTCTGACTCTGCAAGGTGTGTTAGGTGTTCCCCAGGGTCCCTGACCTCCACAGTGCTTTATAAATGCCAGCGTGTGTGTTGGTTACCCCTACTAGTCTGAGGTCTCTAGGGCAAAAACAGCTAATATACTATCTCTAGCATATATCACAGTGTCACACAGTAGACACTTACTAAATCCTTGACAAATGAATGTCTTTATTCTTAGAAGACAAGACCTCACAACATAAAGATAGAATAATCCTGTGTTCTGGCCAGGTGCGGTGGCTCACGCTTGTAGTCCTAGCACTTTGGGAGGCTGAAGTGGGTTGATCATTTGAGGTCAGGAGTTTGAGGCCAGCCTGGCCAACATGGTGAAACCCCATCTCTACTAAAAATACAAAAATTAGCCAGGTGTGGTGGTGGGTGCCTGTAATCCCAGCTACTCAGGAGGCTGAGGCAAGAGAAGAGAATTGCTTGAACCCGGGAGGCAGAGGTTGCTGTGAGCCAAGATCGCGCCATTACACTCCAGCCTGGGGTGATAGAGCAAGGCTCTGTCTCAAAAAAAAAAAAAAAAAAAAAAAAAAAAAAAAAAAAAAAAGAGAGAAAAGAAAAGAAAAGAAAAGAAAAAAAAAAAAAGAATAATCCTGTGTTCTGATTTGACTGGAAATTCCCCCATTTCTATCTGTTATTGCAGCACAATTATTAGTGGTGCCACATTTTATTCTCAAAAAGTTCCCTGTTTGGATAGTAAATTATAAAGTACTGACTCAAAGAGGCTTCTGGAGTCTCTCTGATGTTGGTAAAGGAAAGACTTCCCTTGACCCTCTGACCCTCTCTCGTCTCGTAGCAAGAGTGCTCATGAGTAACTGTAGCCTGGGAAACTCACCTTTCACAAGGTGGTGGGGTGGCTGTTAAAGGAAATATCACTGATGGTGTCCCAGTGAGCCAGGATGTAGTGCTGAATCACCAGCAGCATTTCTCAAAAGGGAGTTAAGAAATGACTTCCCATTGACTCAAGGGGTGTGGGGCTTTCACTTGTCTGTGGTGACTAGAAAAGAATTGCCTGGTTAACTTTGACTTACGTTGAAAGGGAGCTTCAGTTTGCTCTCAAACGCATTCCCCACTGATCTCCAAGGGTCTTCAGAGTGTTGCCCTGTTGTAGAGGTTTTTCAGGAAGTATTGGCTAGTGAGTGCTCTCAGGTTGTCCTCTGGAGCAGTTTGAACTGGGGCATAACTGGGTTAGGACTAAATAGTAAATGAGCTCATCTCTGATGTTTGCACTTAGTTGGAAAAACAGGTTTAAAAGTTATGGGAAATCAGTCTGTCAGGATCACCCACGAAAGGGGTTTCAAGGAATGTGTCATCACCTTGGATAGTCCTGCCAGTCTCCATTTTTGGAAGCAAACAGAGATTTTCTTTGCCTTTTAGCTGGTCTTTCTAAATTTTCAAGGCCCAGTTTAAGTCCTGCTTTGTCCAAAAAACTTTCTGGGGCTGCCTCAGACTGTCTCATCTCTTCTTGACTACTGCTTCTCCCCAATATCTGAGCTCACCTTCATCTTTTAAAATTACTTATCTGGCAATTCCTCTTCAATGATAATGATCTTTAATACAGCACTTATGTGTGCCTGAGTACTTTGCAACAATCATTTTGTCTAATCTTGTCACCAAGTAAGTAATATTCCCACATTTTAGAAGTAAAGAAACACAGATAATAGTGCCTTGTGTTTACATTCCTAGCATTATATCGCCTCTTCTCACCTGACCTGTAAGTCTCTCAAGAACTGAAAACAGGTTTCTTATTTATTGGTATCTCACTTTTCTCACAAATTGGTTAAGAACTCAGAGGAGCAAGTTGTCCATGACAATGGCTGATTTTACTTTTATCTATTCCATGAAATACATTTAAGTGCTATGTATGCCATCTTTTAAGCCCTGGGAACTACACTGAGTCAGGTAAATAAATTCAGGGTGAAGAAAAGAGATGATAAGCATGTGGGACTCGCCATTTCGAGAGTCCATCAATGTTGCTTTTGAAACACAGGAAGCTTTGCTCAGCATTTGTTTAAAAGAGGAAGAAATGTTTAAAATGTTAAGCACATTGTGACAATTTGAATATTCCCTGGTTGATTTCCTGCATTACATCTTTGAAAATTTCCTGATTTTCATATGTATTCCAGTGCTGAGTGGTATTTCCTGTGTCAGCCTAAAAAATGGGATTTTTCTCTTAACGGGAAACATCAATATCAGCATCAGCTGCAGAGACTGAGATGTTGAAATGGTGACTACATTCAAACCCATATGAATTTTGATCTTAAAATAAGTCACACACACTGAATAAGTGTATAAATGTGTATGAAATAAGTATGAGTACCTTATCATACATTTAAACCCGATTTTTGTTGCCATGAATATTTCCTTTTAATGTTCTTTAACTCTTGCCTTGAAAAGTTGACCAAAGATCATTTTTGTGCTTTTTTTTTGGTCTTAAATACTCAAATTGTCAGATATCATGTGTGAAGAGACCATTCAGAGCAGAATAATGAAAATTACAGATGGAAAATTAGGTCATTTTTTCTCTCCTTTTAAAATACAGGCTGTATCTTTATGGAATACTCTCATATGTATTTTTCCATTCTTGTTTAAAATTACACGTGTGATGGAGCCATTACCAGTTCCCCTGGGAGATTATTTCACAGAATCATGGGCCTTATTACAGGTATTTTTTTTTTCCCCACTAATTTTCAACCTAAAATTTCTTTTGCTCAATTTCATTCCATTATCCCTTGGACCACCTGTACAGTTTTGCACGGAAGGTTGCAAAACGGTCTATTTGATAGGAAATGAAGCCCTCTGCCAAAGTGCATTAAGGAAAAAAAAAAAAAAATGACATGAATTCTCATGTTGATAATAGCTACAGAATATAAATTTGAAGAGGAAATTCCCAGGTCTTAATTGCTCAGCAATAATCAACCCTCTTGTATTTTAAATTCAGTTGAATACTTCTTTTTTCCCAAGAATTGGGGGAATTCTGGTTTCCAAAAAGAGCAAGGTGTGGGATGTTTGTGTGTGTGTGTGTGTGTGTGTGTGTGTGGGTGTGTGTGTGTTTTAGAGTTGCATAGGAAAAATAAAACTATATTAAAGATTCCTCCTACCCTTTGGCTCTGTGCTCCTTCTAGTTTTTTTTTTTTTAATTTTATTTTAGACTTGGTACTTCTCCCACCCTTTCCCATCATCAAAATAGCAAAAATAACAGAAAGTTATCCACATATAGCCTTCACCTTTCAATTCAGAGTACTGAAAATAAGAATTTGGAGCGCTAGGTTTACTTAGTTTTGATGTGCATAAGCCTACTTTCTCTATTGCATGTTTATTAAAATGGGATAAACAGGCATTGTGATTGTGGCATTTCATAATTGCAGAACTAGATTGGAAAAAGATTCATAAATATCTTTTTAAATAGGTGCAAAAAATGTCAGGCCCCTTCTTTGGGGCACATAGCAGACCTCTCATTTGTGGGAAAATAAATGAAATATGAGATTTGATCAATTTGCGTTGTCTCGAATTCATTCACTTGTACATTAATCTTATATCACTGTGTTCACTCTGGCCTCATATTTTATCCATAATCTAGACCTTTCCAATCTACCATATTCCAGTACCACTGACCTTGAGACACTAGCTGTGTTTTATTGGTTTCTGTTATCCACCACTGAACCCAGTGCCTGGCAGATATCAAATGCTTTGTTGGATAATTGAATAATGAATCATGCACAATCTAGAAAAAAATCCAGTAAGGGCAGTTATATACCTAGTATTTTTGACACCCAGTGCTAATCATTTTTAATACTGCCAGAGGAAAAATATATTTCATAATAATCATGATATGAAGTGAGTAATAGCCAGAAAAGAAACATAGACAATACAGTTGCATTAAATTTAATATATGTAATCATGCAAGTAAATAAATTGAAAACAAAAATAAAATATAGAACAAAAGCATTTAATTATATGTATAAAATTAATATATAATACATAATATATAATACATATTAATATATAACACATAATATATAAATAATATAATACATAATAATATATAATAAATAAAAATATATAATACATAACAATTAATATATAATACATAATTTCTTGAGAAAATATTTGATACTACTATGCACTCTGTTCCATTAGTTTAAACTTTTAAACACGAGTAACTCCAAGTAGTTATATAGAGGCAGAATTGAAGTCACTCAATGTTTTTTTGTCTTCACAATTATTGTTTTGAATCCGTATTTTTTCTTTTTGTTTTTTGTTTTTTGAGACAGAGTTTCACTCTTGTCACCCAGGCTGGAGTGCAATGGCGCAAGCTCGGCTCACTGCAACTTCCACCTCCCAGGTTTAAGCAATTCTCCTGCCTCAGCCTCCCGAGTAGCTGGGATTACAGGTGCCAGCCACCACATCTGACTAATTTTTGTATTTTTTTTTTTTAGTAGAGATGGGGTTTCACTATGTTGTGCAGGCTGGGCTTGAACTCCTGACCTCAGGTAGTCTGCCCGTCTTGGCCTCCCAAAGTGCTGGGATTGCAGGTGTGAGCCATGGTGCTTGGCCCATAGTTTTAGACATATGAAGCGATATACCCTAAGCACTGGAGACATTAAATATTTTCCAGGTGAGCTCAAATGATTCCAAATAATTTTGAATTTGCTCTCAAAACAAATGAGGGCAGCTAAATCTCTGGTATACAAATGGGAATTATTTGACTTCCACATAGAATACAATGTTTTCTTTTTATTTATGCTTTTTTGTTTGTTTGTTTGTTTTGAGATGGGGTCTCCCTCTATCACCCAATACAGTAGAGCGATTATAGCCCACTGGAACCTCAACCTCCTAGGCTCAAGCGATCCTGCCACCCCAGCCTCTTGAGTGGCTGGGACTACAGATATGCACCACCTCACTGGCTAATCGTTTTAATTTTTTAAAAAAGTTTTTGTAGAGATGGGGGTCTTGCTATGTTGCCCAGGCTGGTCTCTAACTCTTGGCCTCAAGCAGTCTTCCCACCTCAGCCTCCTGAAGTGTTGGGATTACAGGCATCAGTCACCAGGCCCAACTCGTGTATTAATGAAAAATATATTCTGTATGTATCTGCAGATTACATATATATTATTAAAACTCAACAGGAACCACATAATTGTTTAGAACTTGGACCAACAAAAGATATTTTGCATAGGAGCAGTATTTTATCATTGGCAATTTAGAATTGGCAGAGCATAGGGAAAATAAAAAACAGAGCGACTTTATTTTAGTTTATTATTATTTTAAAATTCATCTTAATTATTTTAAAATTTGAAAATTCTCCATAAAAAATAAATTGCTTATTCGAGAGGCAGACCATTCCCACTGCCCTGTCCCGGGCATGCCACTGTCGTCTTCTACTAATTTTCCTTTGAACACAATTTTATTTAAAAGTGTTAAAAATCCCAAGTTGGCCGGGCGCGGTGGCTCACGCCTGTAATCCCAGCACTTTGGGAGGCCGAGGCGGGCGGATCACAAGGTCAGGAGATCGAGACCACGGCGAAACCCCGTCTCTACTAAAAATACAAAAAATTAGCCGGGTGTGGTGGTGGGCGCCTGTAGTCCCAGCTACTCAGGAGGCTGAGGCAGGAGAATGGCGTGAACCCGGGAGGCGGAGCTTGTAGTGAGCCGAGATTGCGCCACTGAACTCCAGCCTGGGCGACAGAGCGAGACTCGGCCTCAAAAAAAAAAAAAAAAAAAATCCCAAGTTATCTCCTCTTGGTTGACTTCCATGGTTAGCAGGTATTCAAGAAGTATTTTTCCAAACGCCTGACCAGGAGAGAGCATGGAGATGGGTAAGATCCTGGAGATGGGTAAAATCCTGCAGATGGGGGCTGTGGGCAGACAGGGAGTAGCATGCCAGCATTAAACAGGGCATCAGCAGTTTAGGAAAGGAAGTGAGCAGTATGTTAAGTTCTTTTGGTGATCGCCCTGGAGTAGGAGTGAGAAGAGCAGAAACAAGTCCGTTTTTCTAGGCTTAATTTCCCATCTCATTCTTTTAATTTCTGCCTTTGACCAGGCTGAGCCATGCATGTTTTCCCCATTCTGTTGCCCAGTTCCTGAGAAGACCCCTCCCACTCTTCCCTCTGTAGCTTATCTGCTTCTGTCAGGCAATTCCATAGTGAAACTGTGCAAAACAGTGAAAACACTAAACTGCATCTCAGGGTCATCCAGAGCATTCTGAGTTCTTTACATTAAAGTTTTCCTTTTTTTTTCTCTTCTCAGGCTCACTTTTCTCTGGCTGTCTTGGAGTTAGGAGGGAAAATCCCTGCTATCTTTTGCAGGCATTTCTTGTACACTTCCTCTCCAGACAGAGCAAGGGTAACGAATAAGTACAGTTATTTGAGATGACTCTTAGTCATTCTGTTTTAGTCCTTCTCACTCTGTATGAAGTCTCATACACATTTATGAGACTGCCTTGTAACCTGTTTAAATCTGACCCCTCCATCTCTCACTCATTAATTAAAAATAGAATTTCAACATACCCATTAGGACGGCTACTACCAAACAAACAGGAAATAACGAGTGTTAGTGAGGATATGGAGAAATTGAAATCCTTGTGCAGTGCAAGAGGGAATACAAAATGGTGTAGCCACTATGAAAAATGGTATGGCAGCTCTTAAAAAATTAAAAATAAAATTAATATATGATCCAGCAACTTCACCTTTGGGCACATACCCCCCAAAATTGAAGCAACGTCTGTAAGAGATAGAGATACATGGATTGAAAATACAGTATTCAAAATGTGAAACCCACGTATATGGAAGGTGAAATTTTTGTATACACAGATCTCACAGGACTGACTGTGGGACTTGAGTACGCACAGATTTTGTTATATGTGGGTTGTGTGTGTGTCTTGGAACCAGTTCCTGGCATATTCTGAGAATCTGTTGTATTTGTTTTTGTTTGTTTGCTTTGTTTTGAGATGGAGTTTTGTTCTTGTTGCCCAGGTTGGAGTGCAATGGCACAATCTGGGCTCACCGCAACCTCTGCCTCCCAGGTTCAAGCGATTCTCCTGCCTCAGCCTGCATCACCACGCTCAGCTAATTTTGCATTTTTAGTAGAGATGGGGTTTCTCCATGTTGGTCAGGCTGATCTTGAACTCCTGACCTCAGGCGATTTGCCCGCCTCGGCCTCCCAAAGTACTGGGATTACAGACATGAACCACCGCGCCCGGCTGAAACTGTTGTATTTGTACACCCATGTTCACAGCAGCATTACTCACAATAGCCAAGAGGTCGAAGTAGCCTACGTGTCCATTGATGAATGAGTGGATAAAGAAAATATGGTATATACTTATAATGGAATATTATTCAGCCTTAAAAAGATAGAAATTCTGACAAATGCTACGACATGGATGAACCTTGAGGGCATTATGCTAAGTGAAATAAGTCAGGAACAAAAAGACATATACTCCATGATTCTACTTATATGAGTGGTCAAATTCATAGAGATGAAAAGTAGATTGGTGGTTACCAGGCACTGGAAGGAGTGAGGAATGGGGAGAATTGTTTAATGGGTACAGAGTTCCAATTTGGAAAGACGAAAACATTCTGGAGATAGATGGTGGTAATGGTAACACAAACAATGTGAATGTATGTAATATTGCTGAACTGTACACTCTTGAAAATGATTAACATAGAGTTTTATGTATAATTTACCACAATTAAAAATAAAACTTCAAGTTTGATTTTTACATGTCACTTTTACTATAAGAGAACAGAAACCTATTTTAGGTGAGTTAGAGTCTGATGGTGTGGACCACACGATTTTGCTTATCCCAGGCAAGTTTTAAAATAATGCTTGGCAATGGGGGTGGTTTAAATAAGACATACAAGTGAATGGCACCACAGTCACCTTAATTCCTTTCAGGTCAAAGAGGACAACAGAAGAATAAATCAGGAAGGAAAATGGCCACCACCATCTAATGGGATGGTACTGTATTAGTCCGTTTTACTCTGCTGATAAAGACATACCCAAGACTGGCCAATTTACAGAAGAAAGAGGCTTTTTGCAGTCACAGTTCCATGTGGCTGGGAAGGTCTCACAATCATGGTGGAAAGTGCAAGGCACGTTTCACACGGTGGCAGCAAGAGAGAGAATGAGAGCCAAGTGAAACAGGTTTCCCTTTATCAAAGCATCAGATCTTGTGAGACTTATTTACTACCACGAGAACAGAATGGGGGAAACCAACCCTATGATTCAATTATCTCCCACAGGGTCCCTCCCACAACATGTGGGAATTAGGGGAGTACAATTCAAGATGAGATTTGGGTGGGGACACAGAACCAAACCATATCAGTATACTGTGAGACCAAGGGTTTATACTTGAAGCCCCTGGGTTGTATTTACTGTGCACTGCAGTCTTCAGTTCCTGCTGCATCTTAGTTGAGGCTACTCATGCAAAATGATTTTTGGTAAAATGATTTTTGGTGAATGACTGATCAAAACTAGATGCTATGTGAATTAAAAGCAATATTTTAAAGAACAGAGGCCTTCAGAACTGTAATGTGATATACATTTTTTAACATTTAGGTTACCAGGCCAGAGGTAGCACGGGTTATTAGTAGAAGAAAGCTATGATTACCATGGATATTATTTGGCAATAAGAAATAGCAACAAAGATGCTTTAAGTCTTTCTTCCCTAGGACTCACAAATGTAATAATTTCTTTTCACAATATATCAATAAAGGAATGAGTATGATTATCACCACTTTATAGTAGGTGAAACTGAGGAAGCAAGAAATAATTTGGACATGAGGTAGTGACTCATGGACAGGGCTAGAAGTTAAGAACAGGCTTCTAGAGTCCTGGTCCCAGGGCTTTCTGGCTATAAATAGCTTGCCTTCTGTTCTGTTGATCCTGTTCAACAAAGCTGTATCCCTAAATCTCAAAAAACAGTCACAGTGGGCTCCTCTCATGAGCTTTCTGAGCAGAGGAGCCATACAAGGAGATTGGAACTTTCAAGTCCTTCCAGAAGTAGGTGAACAGGTGGATGAGGGTCATGATACTTCAGTGTCAGTTGAAGAACCTCAATTTTCTTGACTGTCACATGATACTGTTTCTAACTTCATTTGAGCAAGAAAAAAAAATAGAACCTCAGTGTGCTCCACTTTCTTGGCTTGGAAGCCACAAACCCCTGTTAAGTACCCTCCAGAATAAGTGGCTCTTCTGTGTTTGGGAAGAGACTGCCCCGTGACCCAGAGATGGGGTTTCACAACATGCAGATGGAGGTTTCAGAAGTCCTCAGCTGGAGCAACTAAATATGACTGAGACAACACAGTCCCACAGACAAAGGTCAGACCTATTTTAATCTCTGAGTGAGGCTATTACTCTGGGACAAGGCCCTTTTTGTCCGATTTCTTGCTATTTTCAGTGATTCACAAGCTTAAATCTCTTTCATCTGGGAGTGCAGAGCCACATCTCCTCTTTCAGACTTGTTTGTGAGTTAATATAGTTCTGATCTTCCATCTTCTTGGAGTATCTTCTTACAGAGAGAGAATTCCCCATGCTGTGAGCCTAGAGGAGTCCCTGGGCCAGCAGAGTCGGGACAGTCTTGGAATGCAAACCCCTGGGGAAGATTTGGAGCAG
This sequence comes from Macaca mulatta, assembly GCF_049350105.2. Lineage (NCBI taxonomy): Eukaryota > Metazoa > Chordata > Mammalia > Primates > Cercopithecidae > Macaca > Macaca mulatta. The sequence goes on along the minus strand of NC_133409.1, from coordinate 18,816,647 downwards.
TAGCAGGAAGTGGGGTGACTGCTTGCTTGGATGGTCCCACAGAGGCTTTGAATCAATAATGCAGCAGGTTAGGGGGGCTGACCTCTTGAAGAAATGAGCAGAGGTCTGGAAGGCTTCCGCATCTCAGTCATGTGTGTGCTCTCCCTGTACTGTCTGCTGAAGTATACTTATGCCAGTGTTTTGGTCAGAGTCATTCTATTAATAGTATTCAGTGAAGTTAGGATCAAAAAGGCTCCCATAGTTTCTTGATGGTACAGGCCTCACGTTCAATTATTACTAATTACTGGTCAGCTTGGAATACTAGGAACTTGGATTGCCCTTAGATTTATGTGTTATTTCTCCATAGTGAATGCTGCATTATGGAAGCCTGCTTGCCCAGTTTTTACATATCCTATGGTTTGTGAGTTTTTCCTACTTACCATCTTGTTTTTTTTTTTTTTTTCAGAGTCTCTCTTTGTTGCCCAGGCTGGAGTGCAGTGGCACGATCTCGGCTCACTGCAAGCTCTACCTCCTGCGTTCATACCATTCTGTTGCCTCAGACTCCTGAGTAGCTGGGACTACAGGCATATGCCAATGTGCCCGGCTATTTTTTTTGTATTTTTAGTAGAGACGGTGTTTCACTGTGTTAGCCAGAATGGTCTCAATCTCCTGACCTCATGATCCGCCTGCCTTGGCCTCCCAAAGTGCTGCCATCACACCCAGCCTCTTCTTAAATTCATATATAATATTTGTACATATTTATGGGGTACATGTGATATTTTGTTACATGCATAGAATGTGAAATAACCGAGTCAGGGTATTTGGGGTATCTATCACCTCAAGGACTCATCATTTCTATGTCTTGGGAACATTTCAAGTCCTCTTTTCTAGCTATTTTGAAATGTACAATACACTGTTGTTAACTGTAGTCACTCTGCTCTGCTATTGAACATTAGAACTTAATCATTCTTCCCAACCATATGTTCACACCCTTTACACAACCTTTCTTCATCCCTCTCCCCAACCTACACACCCTTCTCAGCCTCTGGTATCTATTATTCTACCCTCCACCTCCATGATAATCAACATTTTTAGCTCCCACATATGAGTGAGAACATGAAATACTTGTCTTTCTGTGCCTGGCTTATTTCACTTAATATAATTACCTCTAATTCTACCCATGCTGCTGCAAATGACATAATTTCATTATTTTTTATGGCTGAATAGTATCCCATTGTATATATATGGCGCATTTTCTTTATCTGTTGGTCCATAGGTTGATTTCATATCTTTGCTATTGTGAGCAGGGCTGCAGTAAATGTGAGCATATCCTTTTGATACACTGATATATATCCTTTTGATATACTGATTTCTTTTCCTTTGGATAAATACCCAATAGTGAGATTGCTGGATTATATGATAGTTCTATTTTCAGTTTTCTGAGAAATCTCTATGCTGTTTTCCATAGTGGTAGTGCTAATTTACATTTCCACCAACACTGTATAAGAGTTCCCTTTTCTTTGCACCCTCACTAGCATCTGTTATTTATTGTCCTTTTAATAAAAGCCATTCTAAGTAGGGTAAGATGATATCCTATTATGATTTTGATTTGCTTTTCACTGATGATCAGTGATGCTGAGAAGTCTTCCCTTCCCTCCCCTCCCCTCCCCTCCCCTCCCCTCCCCTTCCCTCCCCTTCCCTCCCCTCCCCTCCCCCCACCTTCCCTTCCCTTCCCTTCCCTTCCCTTCCCTTCCCTTCCCTTCCCTTCCCTTCCCTTCCCTTCCCTTCCCTTTTCGAGATAGAGTTTTGCTCTTGTTGCCCAGGCTGGAGTGCAATGGCATGATCTGGGTTCACCGAAACTTCCACCTCCCGGGTTCAAGCGATTCTCCTGCCTCAGCCTCCCAAGTAGCTGGGATTACAGACATGTGCCACCACATCCGGCTAATTTTGTATTTTTAATAGAGACAGAGTTTCTCCATGTTGGTCAGGCTGGTCTCAAACTCCTGACCTCAGGTGATCCACCTACCTGTGCCTCCCAAAGTGCTGGGATTACAGGCTTGAGCCACTGTTCCTGGCCAAGAGGAAGTTTTCCATATTACCTGTTGGCCATTTATATGTCTTCTTTTGAGAAATGTCTATTTATGCCCTTTGCTCACTTTTTAATGGTATTGTTTGTTTTTTAACTGCTGTTTCAGTTCCTTATAGATTCTGGATATTAGTCCCTTGGCAGATGAATCGCTTGCAAATATTTTCTCCAGTTGAGCAGGTCTTCTTTTCACTATGTTTAGTGTTTCCTTTGCTGTACAGAAGCTTTTTTGTTTAATATTGTTCCATTTGTTTATTTTCATTTGTGTCGCTTGTGCTTTTAAAGTCTTATCTATAAAATACTTGCCTAAACCCATGTCCTAAAGTGTTTTCTGTACATTTTCTTCCAGTAATTTTATAGTTTAGGGTCTTATGTTTAAGTCTTTAATCCCTCTTGAGTTGATTTTTGTACATGATAAGAGATAGGGATCCAGTTTAATTCTTTGCATATGGATATCCAGTTTTCTCAGCACCATTTGTTTAGGAGGATGTCCTTTTTCCAATGTATATTCTTGATGCCTTTGTAAAAAATCAGTTGGCTATAAATATGTGGATTTATTTGTGGGTTTTCTGTTCTGTCCCATTGATCTAGGTGTCTGTTTTTATACAAATACTATGTTGTTTTGGTTACTGTAGCCTTGTAATATATTTTGATGTCAGGCTTCTAACTTTGTTCGTTTTGCTCAGGATTGCTTTGGCTATTAGGGTTCTTCTTTGGATATGGATTTCAGGATTGTTTTTCCTATTTGTGTGAAAAACTACGTTGTTATTTTGATAGGGATTGCATTGAATCTGTTCATTGCTTTGGGCAATATGGTCATTTTAACAATATTAGTTCTCCTGATCCATGAGCATCAGATATCCTTCCATTTGTTTGCGTTCCCTTTCCTTTCCTTTCCTTTCCTTTCCTTTCCTTTCCTTTCCTTTCCTTTCCTTTTTTTTTTTCTTTTCTTTTCTTTCTTCCGACAGAGTCTCACTGTGTTGCCCAGGCTGGAGTGCAGTTGTGTGATCTTGGGCCACTGCAACCTCTGCCTCCCAAGTTCAAGCAATTCTTTTGCCTCAGCCTCCTGAGTAGTTGGGATTACAAGCGTGTGCCACAGGCCTGGCTAATTTTTGTATTTTTAGTAGAGACGAGGTTTCACTATGTTGGCCAGGCTGGTCTTGAACTCTTGGCCTCAAGTGATCTGCCCTCCTTGGCCTCTCAAAGTGCTGGGATTACAGGTGTCAGCCACCACACCTGGCCCTTCTTCCATTTCTTTCATCAGTGTTTTTATAGTTTTTTTTTTTTTTAGGTTTTTTCATCTCCTTGGCTAGATTTATTTCTAGTTTTTTTGTTTGTTTGTTTTTTGAGGCCATTGTAAATGGAATTGCCTTCTTGATTTTTTCCTCAGCTAGTTCATTATTGGTGTATAGAAATACATTGATTTTTTTGGCTTTTTTTTTTTTTTTTTGATGGAGTTTCACTCTGTTGCCCAGGCTGGAATGCAGTGGTGTGATCTCAACTCATTGCAACCTCTAGCTCCCGGGCTTAAGCGATTCTTCTGGCTTAGCCTTCCAAATAGCTGAGATTATAGGCATGTGCCGCCATGCCTAGCTAATTTTTGTATTTTTTTTTTTTTTTTTTTTTTTTGAGATGGAGTCTGGCTCTGTCGCCCAGGCTGGAGTGCAGTGGCCGGATCTCAGCTCACTGCAAGCTCCGCCTCCCGGGTTTACACCATTCTCCTGCCTCAGCCTCCGGAGTAGCTGGGACTACAGGCGCCCGCCACCTCGCCCGGCTAGTTTTTTTGTATTTTTTAGTAGAGACGGGGTTTCACCGTGTTCGCCAGGATGGTCTCGATCTCCTGACCTCGTGATCCGCCCGTCTCGGCCTCCCAAAGTGCTGGGATTACAGGCTTGAGCCACCGCGCCCGGCCAATTTTTGTATTTTTAGTAGAGATGGGGTTTGACCATTTTGGCTAGGCTGGTGTCCAACTCCTGACATCAGGTGATCCACCCGCCTTGGCCTCCCAAAGTGCTGGGATTATAGGCATGAGCCACTGTGCACAGCCAAAATACACTGATTTTTGTAAGTTGATTTTGTATCCTGCAACTTTACTGAATTTATTTATCAGATCTAAGAGTTTCTGGGGAGTGTTTAAGCTTTTCTACATATCTGCAAAGACGGACAATTTGAATTCCACTTTTCCAATGTGGATTCCTTTAACAAGTATTTATTTATTCATTTATTTATTATTATTTTTTGAGATGGAGTCTCGCTCTGTCGCCCAGGATGGAGTGTAGTGGCGCCATCTCCGCTCACTGCAAGCTCCGCCTCCCAGGGTCATGGCGTTCTCCTGCCTCAGCCTCCCGAGTAGCTGGGGCTACAGGTGCGTGCCACCATGCCCGGCTAATTTTTTTTTTTTTTTTTTGTACTTTTTTAGTAGAGATGGGATTTCATTGTGTTAGCCAGGATGGTCTCGATCTCCTGACCTCGTGATCCACCCACCTCGGCCTCCCAAAGTGCTGGGATAATAGGCATGAGCTACTGCGCCTGGCCCCCAATAAATAAGTAAATAAATAAAATAAAATATTCCTTTTATCTGATTGCTCTGGCTAGGACTTCCTGTACTGTGTAGAACAGGAGTTTTCTTTTTCTTATAACAAAGGTTACTGAGAAAATCTCTGAAATCACTAGTTTTTAATTAATACTTGAGTTTGATGTAGTTAGAGAAGAGTTTGAAAAATGCAGCCCATGTTAACTTTCAGAGGACCTGCCTAGGGTAATAGTAATGTTGCTTTATCATTTACTGAGTCTGTCTTCTTTGCCAGACACTGTGAAAATGCTTTACATATATTATTAAAGTTAATTTACATAAGATCCACATGAGATCATTTTATAGAACACAAAACAAGATTTAGGGATGTTAGGTAATTTTCCCTAAGTCACACAATGAGTGGATAGAACTAGGATTTTATCTCAGATCTTCACACTGCTATACACAATACTGTATACAATTTGGCTGAAAGTTTGAAAATTAATGTTTGATGTTCTGTCCAAAGTCATAGTCTTGGTGGATATCATAAAAGAATATAGTTTCTGAATTTTCTTCTCTATCTCTTTCCTTCTTTCTTTTTAAAGATAAAGGCCCTGAAGTCAGTGAGAAACTCTGATGAGTGGCCCTTTTGTTGTGTTTATAAGAGGAAATGTGAACTTTGTGATTGTTCCACACATTCTTGCCACTTCCCTAAATAAAAAAAAAAAAAAAAAAAGTCACAAAAGCATGGCTGTAATGCATATTTTCATATCAAAAGGTCAAAAACCAAAGACCCTTTAGCCTGCCACAAGGAAACAGTGGGAAGAGAGCATTGTCACAAAAACACCAGGAGTTTTAGATAAATAAATAAGTATTAATAGAAGTTTTATGGGGGGGATGAAGAGAAGGAAATAACATTTCATTCCTGAGTTCTGATCCAAATCTAATGTATTCAGAAGTAACAATCCAGCAAAAGGCTGAAGTCATTGGATCTGGTCGTGTCAAAATTCTACCCACAATGTGAAATTAACAACTGACTGCCACCATCACCACTCCTTCCTCTGTAGGCCAAGCAAATGGCAGAGAGCACTACCTGGACTGTGGGGCTATGTCCACACCCTTGAGCAAGGTGGAGAGTTAAGCCAATTATCTAACTTTTTTTTTTTTTTTTTTTTTTTAGACTGAGTCTTATTCTGCCATCCAGGCTGGAGTGCAAAGATGTAATCCAACTCACTGCAACTTCACCTTCCGGGGTCAAGCAATTCTCCTGCCTCAGCCTCCTAAGTAGCTGGGATTACAGGTGCCCAGCACCACAGCTGGCTCATTTTAGTATTTTTTAGTAGAGACAGGGTTTCACCATGTTGGTCAGGCTGGTCTCGAACTCCTGACCTCAAGTGATCCGCCCGCCTCGGCCTCCCAAAGTACTGGGATTACCCTCATGAGCCGTGGTGCTTGGCCCAATTATCTAAGATTTTAAGCCAAAGAAAAAGTAGTTTGACTTCAATTATCTAGTTAACATGTTTGGAAGACTGAATTGGTTATACATATTCTTATCTTCACTTAGTATAAGCAGAGTGATTTTGTGTTTAGACCATTTCGATTGATAGTTATTCTTCAAGATCTTTTAGATACTAGATGTATCTGTGATCTTATAAAGAAAAGTAGCTTCATGATCCATGGAGAGAGAAGGAGTGAGGTCTAAGATGTGGTTTTTAGGTCACTTCCAATGCTGGGGAAAGATTGAAACAGAGGTTCTCAACCCTGACTGTACATGAGAATCACCTGGGGAACTTTTAAAAGTATCCTGGGCTGGGTGGCTCATGCCCATAATCCCAACACTTTGGGAGGCTGAGGTGGGAGGATTGCTTAAGCCCAGAAGTGGTAGGATTGCTTGAACCCAGGAGTTTGAGACCAGCCTGGGCAACATAGTGAGATCCTGTCACTACAAAAAGTTTTTCTAAAAATTAGCTGGATATGGAGGAGCACACATGTAGTCCCACCTACTCAGGAGGCTGAGGTGGGAGGATCCCTTGAGCTGCAGAGGTTGAGGCCGCAGTGAGCAGTGATCTTACCACTACACTCCAGCTTGGGCGACAGAGCAAGACCCTGTCTAAATAAATAAATAAATAAATAAATAAATAAATAAATAAAGCATCTTGTTGGCTTGGCCTCGTCTAAGTCCAACTGAATCAGGAGCTCTGGGGGTGGAACTTAGGGCAGGTGGTTGAGAAGCACTAGATTCATCATGGATATCATTATGTTGATGGTGGGAGGTATACAAATGTGGAGAATACTTCAGCTCAGTTGCCTGAATGGTCCACAGACATTTGACTTTTGAGAATGAAAGTCAAAAAGAGACGAGGCAAAATGGTAGCATACATTTATCTGCTTGCTTTTTTCCACTACGATTGTAGCCTCATAACATTTTCCAATCCAGTTATGAAAGCAAATTCTAAAACACAAAATTTCTTTCAGAAAGATGAAAAAAATCTCTATGTCCTGATGAGTACTGCTGAACAGAGAACAGCATTGACCTAAAAAGTATATTTTAGAATTATTCATGCATTACTTTCATAAAGTCCCTTGGCCTTATACTTTGCTAACTATTTACATAGGTATAATTGTTTACCATACCCATTTTAGAGTTTAAAGTATTGGTACTCAAACCTTACTGTGCATCAAAATTACCCAGAGGACTTGATAAAACCCAAATTGGCTGGGTGCAGTGGCTCATGCCTGTAATCCCAACTTTTTGGGAGGCTAAGGCAATTATGAGCACTTGAGCTCAGGAGTTCACCACCAGCATGGGTAACATAGTGACACTCTGCCTCATAGAGAAAAAAATATATATATAAAACAAAAACAAAAAACTCAGATTGTTGAGCCCCAGTCCCAAAGTTTCTGATTCAGTGGGTCTAGGGCGAGACCCAATCATTTGCATTTCTTTTTTCTTTTTCTCTTTTTTTGAGATGGCGTTTTGCTCTTGTTGCCCAGGCTGGAGTACAATGGCGTGATCTCGGCTCACTGCAACCTCTCACTCCTGGGTTGAAGAGATTCTCCTGCCTCAACCCCACCAAGCAGCTGGGATTACAGGCACCCGCCACCATGCCCAGGTAATTTTTGTGTTTTTAGTAGAGATGGGGTTTCACCATGTTGACCAGGCTGGTCTCGAACTCCTGACTTCAGGCGATCTGCTCACCTCTGCCTCCCAAAGTGTTGGGATTACAGGTGTGAGCCATTGTGCTGGGCCAATAATTTGCATTTCTAATAACTTCCCAGGTGATGCTGACACTCCTGGTTCTGGGAACACTGCAATCTAAAGTAGAACTTGAATACCGCTCACCTCAAACCTCATTATGTCATAAGCTTGTAAATAATAAATGTAAATATGTAATTTAGTAATATTCTGTCTCATTCCAAAATGTAGTTAAATAATTCTGTGAAAGTATACACAATAGGTTAATTTTTTAAGTTTAAAAAAGATAAGGAAATTCAGGTGAAAAGTAGGGGATGAGTAGTAAAATAAAAGAAAACAACATATACATATGGGAATTATTTTAAGAAGATAAAGAATATAAAATTTATATCATTACTTAAGAAAATATAGATTTGAGAGTACCAATACTATAAAACAAATCTTATTTCTGAACTTCTTCTTAGTTCTGAATTGCTTTGTAGCATAAGAAATACAGCAGTTAGCTGTTCTATAAGGAGGTCAAAATGGAGGCCAGGCACAGTGGCTCATGCCTGTAATCCCAGCACTTAGGGAGGCCAAGGCGGGCGGATCACTTAAGGTCAGGAGTTTGAGACCAGCCTAGCCAACATGGTATAAACCCCGTCTCTACCCAAAATACAAAAATTAGCTAGGTTTGGCAGCCGGCGCCTGTAATCCCAGCTACTCGGGAGGCTGAGGCAGGAGAATCGCTGGAACCCGGGAGGCGGAGGTTGCAGTGAGCAGAGATGGCGCCACTAAACTGCAGCCTGGGGGACAGAGTGAGACTCCATCTTAGTAAATAAATAAATAAAAATTAAAAAAATAAAAAAGGAAAATTGCCTGGCCAATCTAGGGATACCAGCCAACGATGTGAGATTCCATTCTGTTCCCCCTTATGTAGGTAGACTGTTTTCAAACAGAACACAATAAAATGAAATGAGCAGTGACATGTCTGGTTTATTTAATAAAGCTGTGTATAGTAAGATAACTAAACTGAAAAAGTAATCATTTGGAGGCTTGGCATTTTTACATTTATTATCTACACAGGGACACAAAGTCAAAAGCAGGAGGCACTCTGAGCAAACAAAACTAGTCAGGTGGAGCCCGTGGTCCCCTGATGTGGCTCCCTGTTTAAAGGGGTCATCTGTTGTCCCTGCCTTGTTAGTTGATTAAGAGAAATCAGAACTTGGATTTTCATACAAAATGTAATGAATTTGAAATGTTGGCAATAAATCTAGTTTTGTATGTTTGTTTGTTTGTTTGTTTGTTTGTTTGTTTTGAGACGGAGTCTCGCTCTGTCGCCCAGGCTGGGTGCAGTGGCGCAATCTCGGCTCACTGCAAGCTCCGCCTCCCGGGTTCACGCCATTCTCCTGCCTCAGCCTCCTGAGTAGCCAGGACTGTAGGCGCCCGCCACCACGCCAGGCAGATTTTTTTTGAATTTTTAGTAGAGACGGGGTTTCACCGTGTTAGCCAGGATGGTCTCCGTTTCCTGACCTTGTGATCCGCCCACCTCGGCCTCCCAAAGTGCTGGGGTTACAGGCGTGAGCCACAGCGTCCGGCCAAGCATGCTATTTTTATCTTGATGCTTGACATCTTGTAGTTAAAGGTGAGCAGGGTATGAGAAGCACTGGTTGGCATTGAGGAAATTTGATTTTTTTTGCCCTGTGTCTATCCTTACCCATTTGTGTGCCCTTGGAGTGGTCACTTATGATGCCCCCTTTTCACAGCCTGTAAAATGAAGAACTTTCACTGGATGATCTCTGACAGCTTTTCAGCTCTAAAAACATTCTATGATATTAAAGGCTTAGTGTCATATGGGTTGTGAGTCTTAACTGAAGCTTCTTTAGTTGTCTATTTGTGGATTGTGTATTTACATGCATTCCATTTCAATCACATGCTATGTGCTCATTTATTGAACTTGAATAACAATATTTAAACATTTATATATCGCTTCTCATCTTCAAAGCACTTAACATGCTTATTAATCCTTCCAGCAACACTTTGAGATGGCTAAGTATTATTAAAACAGGGAGAGAGAGAGAAGAAGGAGAGAGGGATTTTATGTGATTTAGTGATTAAAATCTTCCCCTGGCCAAAGGATCTATCTTCCTTTGGCTAAAGGAAATTAATATACCAGGGCTACACAATTAAAAATAAAATAATTATTTAAAAAAAAGAGAGTGAGAGAATATACCCAGGCCAGAATGAAATCTGATTGCCTGTATTATATAAGACCTTGGTGTCTTATATATCTGACATTCTAAGGGTTAAACTTAGCTTCTCTCTGCTCTACTCCAGGATTTTTTCTGTTCTTGATAGGATGAAGGCATTTTCATGTTGTCTTCCTCCTTAAAAGACTCAAGCCTGTAATCCCAGCACTTTGGGAGGCCGAGACGGGCGGATCACGAGGTCAGGAGATCGAGACCATCCTGGCTAACACAGTGAAACCCCATCTCTACTAAAAATACAAAAACTTAGCCGGACGAGGTGGCAGGCGCCTGTAGTCCCAGCTACTCGGGAGGCTGAGGCAGGAGAATGGCGTGAACCCGGGAGGCGGAGCTTGCAGTGAGCTGAGATCCGGCCACTGCACTCCAGCCTGGGTGACAGAGTGAGACTCCGTCTCAAAAAAAAAAAAAAAAAAAAAAAGACAGTAACCACATCTTGCACCAGCGTAGTGCTCAGTTCATAACTGAAGTTTGTTGTTGGTGATGGTGATGTGATCCCTTTTCTATTTAAGCTGATCTAATCAAAATTAAAAAGAAATTTATCTGTTGTGAAAAAGTGAAGGTTTCTGTTGTAAGAAAGCCACAAATCCATGGTAGTCTGTGCTTTTGGCTGCTGGCTCACAGGTTTTCAGTCTTACAATTTTTCTGTAGCTTACCAGAGAGGAAGGCCTTTAAAAAATAATGCCAAACACATGTTGAACTTTGGTAACCTTTGCTCTTTAACGCAAATGTAACTCTGAAAAGGGTCTGTAATCAGAGCCCAAATAATAAAGCTATTACTTTAAAATGTCAGGTTTAGCTTGGGAATTCATAACCCTGACACTGAAAGAATGGTGTAGATAGAGTGAGAGGCTGTGGCGGAGGGATGACAGGGACGAAGGGGTGAATGGTAAGAAAAGGAGCATGAGTTCTCTGGAAGAGACTTGTAACTGCATAGGAATTCCACCTGAGGGGTATCCATCTATCACCCCAGCATCCTCCAGAGACTTTCAGAGATAGGAAGACTAGTACTGACAGAGGAATGGCAGAAGTATCTACTATATGAATGAACCTCTTTTTCTAAATTAGGTCACTGTTACCATATTATCATATATATTATACTAGATAAATATAGTGTGTGTATATGTATACACACACATAGTATACACAAGTACTATATATGTATATATACACACACTATATATGTATATATACATGCAATATATGTATATGATACTATATATACACAATATATACACACATATAGAGTGTATGTATAATACCATATATATGGTATTATGGTAATGATATTATATATTTATATTTATATATACTTAAAATATTAAGTATTTAATAGTTAATATAAAAATATTAAGTATATATACTTAATATATACTATATATAATATATACACACCATATATACTATTTATTTTTATTTATTACTATATAGTGTGTAATATTAAGTGTATATAGTGTGTGCATATATATATTTAATATTTTAATATTTTTATTGTATTAGGTCTTGCTCTCTCACTCAGGCTGGTGTGCAGTGGCCCTATCATAGATCACTGTCACCTTGAACTCCTGAGCTTAACTGATTCTCCTGTTTGGGATTACAAGCACGTGCCACCATGCCCAGCTAAACATTTTACTTTAAAATTTTGTTCAGATTAGTTTTTTTCCTTGCTATCTGCTTCAATTCAAGAATTCATTTCTGTGTAATTTCCTAATTCAGCATATTGCAATTTTAGAGGTGTTTTAGGTCATGGAAATTTATGAAATGGCTGCTTATGCTAGAAAATATTTATATATAAGGTTATGTACTCTGATTAATAAAAAAAAAAAGATGACTGTCTGAAACTGGCTCATCAGTATTTAATAATTGGCGGGGAAAATCTAGGTTTGCCTACCCGTATTTTCAAGTTGTACAGTCTTTTCCTAGCATATATTTTATTTCATTTATTTATTTTTGAGCATATACTTTATTTCATTTATTTATTTTTGAGACGGAGTCTTACTCTGTCTTGCCCAGGCTAGAGTGCAGTGGCACAATCTTGGCTCACTGCAACATCTATGTCCCGGGTTCAAGCAATTCTCCTGTCTCAGTCTCCCAAGTAGCCGGGACTACAGGTGTGCGCCACCACACCCGGCTAATTTTGTATTTTTAGTAGAGATGGGGGTTTCATCATGTTGCAGGCCGGTCTTGAACTCCTGACCTCAGGTGATCCAACCGCCTCGCCCTCCCAATGTGCTGGGATTACAGGTGTGAGCCACCGCGCCCCGCCAAGATTCCATTTTTGAATTAATGAAGAGGAGTTAACTCCTCATAATACAAGCCTGGCGAATCATTAGTATTATTTAGCCTAAACTATACCGAGTGCCTTCAAAAGTCCACAGCATTAAACACAATGAAGCATTTAGTTTGAGTTCAACATTCAAAATTGTGATAGTCTGATATGATAACAAGACTTAGAATCATCCAAAAGTGAATATAGAACAAACGTTGAATTGAATATAGAAAATCTATGCCACATACTTCAAATGAGGTTTGCAGGTCAAAAGGAAAACATAATCTGTAGGTAGAGGGTTCTATTTTAAGTGACAGAGCTTATTGAAGATAGACATTATGACATGACTTCAGGAAGAAAACGACTAAAGGAGCATGTGAAACTGGCATGAAGTGGTTCAGGAGTAGATTGAGCTTCTTGAAGCTACTGGACAGATTTTTACTGGAGAGAATACAAAACAGGTGGAGATGCTGACAGAATTTGCCATCACTTTTAAAGGCCTACTTAGGGAAACCGAGTGTGAAGAAGTCCATATGTTCCTAAGATAAGACTACACAATGGAGCTGTTGCTAGAATCCTCTATCTCACTCAAGATAACAGGCACTTGAAGATGACCAGGCCAACAAGAGCAGATGACAAGTGCAAGCCTCATGTAATTTTCAAGTGCACATCACCCATTTCACATTGGGAAGGACTGCTGCTAGCCAGTATGGTCAGTAATGACCACAATGAGTAAAAGAGTTTCATAACTTATTTGTAGCCTGTGAGTTGCCTTCAGCATATGGGCAATTAAGGAAAAATTAATTGGACAAATCTTTAGTCATGTAGTAAATTGCTTCTGGGGATGTTCTAAATATCACATTAAATATACTGTGTAGATGTTTACACTGGTCACTTAAAGAGCTCTAAAAATATGGAAAGAACACTGGACTGAATGTCAAAAGAACGAAGATTTAACTGTGGTTCTGCCATTTAGCTACGTAAGTCTGTAAACTTGTACAAATCACTTATTCTTTCTGGCCTGCGTTCTAAATTATTCAGCTTTGCTCTAGCAATGAGGACTATAAAATCTCAGTGGCTTACAAGGGTGAAGAATAAAAAAGTCTGTTTTTTCACTTTCTTCACATGTGAGAAGATGGATCAGTCATGTCTGCTCCAAGTGCCCTCTTCATTCCCTGCTGAAGGAGGTGTCCCCTCCAGGACATGTGAGCTTGTGGCAGAGGGAATAGAATAGGAAGTTAGTAAACTACATGATGGCTGTTAAAGTTTATGCATGGCCATGGCAGATGCAGTGTCCCCTCACATGCCAATGATCAAATAAAACTCATGGCCAAGCCCAATGTCAACAGGATGGAGATATATACAACTCCGGTTAAGAGGCACTGCATGTTATGTGGCAATGAGTGAAATGAATTAATCCTTTTATAGGAAAGGAGAGTGAATATTTGGGAACAGTAATACAATTGACCCTAGATTCTAATCACAATTTAGTCACTACTCCCTGAATTGCAACACAGTACTCTCTGATCTTCAGCTATTAAAGATCAGATTTGGTCTAGGTGTGGTGGCTTATATCTGTAATCTTCACAGTTTGGGAGTCTGAGGTCAGAGGATCACTTGAGCTCAGGAGCTTGAGACCAGCCTGGTCAACAGAGTGAGAGCTTGTCTCTGTTATTTATTTATTTATTTTTTATTTTTTGAGACAGAGTCTCACTGTGTCGCCTGGGCTGGAGTACAGTGGCACAATCTAGGACCACTGCAATCTCTCCCTCCTGGGTTCAAGCGATTCTCCTGCCTCAGCCTCCTGAGTAGCTGGGATTACAGGCACCTGCCACCGCACCTGAATAATTTTTGTATTTTTAGTAGAGATAGGGTTTCACCATGTTGGCTAGGCTGGTATCGAACACTTGACCTCAGATGATTCACCCACCTTGGTCTCCCAAAGTGCTGGGATTACAGGAGTGAGCTACTGCACCTGGGCTCTATTTTATTTTTTAAATAAAATAAAATAAAGGTCAGGCTTGGATGTTCTTCATCATTCTTTCTGTTCAGAAGTTCTATGATTCTGGAGAAGACAGAAAATTTTGATTTTTTGTCAGAATGTAGTTAGAAGAAATGAATGCTGTCCCTGGACTGTGATTACCTAAAGAAAAGTTTCGCTTTTTATCTCTATTTCTATCAGTACCTAGGGTATGATGAATTACAACTATGCTGTCAATAGATAATGTAATTAACTATAACCAGCAATAGTTGTCATTGAGTGATGGTGTTTGGCTTAGAACACAAGTTTGTTGGATTCTCCAGCACAAATGGTCGTGTATGTATAAATCTCAATTTCCCAAATTCATTTGGCAGTACTGTACTTTAAAATTAAAACATATTAATGAGACAGCAATTAGAGTTCATGAGAAATAAGATAGGCATAGAGGAAGAGAAATCATAAAGAGGTCTCATGAAAAAAATTACTCGCAATGAGAAAAGATCAAAATTTCATTCATATGCAAATATACAATTGATATCGGATAACATTATATAAAAATGTTAAAATAAGATATTGAACACAGGCCAGCAATCATAATAGAATACACAGTGCAGCACCTGTGTATTGATCAAAATGATAAAATAAGATATTGAACACAGACCAGCAATCATAACAGAATACATAGTGCATCACCTGTTGTTGGATAAAGCTTGCACAGCAATGGTAGGTCTTATGTCATACAGTCTCTGTCATATCATCCCTCAGTGACTATTTGACACTCCCACCATACCCCTTTAAAGGAAAAATTATCACAAAAATAAAAACAGCTACATCTGTGTGTTCGATATTCTTCTCATACATGTTATACAGTAATTTTACAGAAAATATTCCTAATCCTGAGACAATTTCATTTTGTTTTGTTCTGTGGAACACCTGTTAATCTCATGGAATACTAGTGAGGTTTTACTTTAAGTAGAATTTTGTTTTAAATAAAACTCTGAAAGTCACCAGTCTAAAATTGTAATCAATCAGCCCCTGATTGACTAGAATGAATAGCTGATTAGTTAAAACCTTAGACTATGAGTTTTGAAACTTATGCGCCCAATTCTGTGTACAGATTTGGAAGAATGACAAAGACCACCTGGGACCCAGTGCATTTTGGCACATTCTGTTGAGCATGTTTATTCACATCAATACGTGTCCCACTTTAGACTCTGCACTTGTAGAGGGGACCACGATTCTTCATATATAGTTATTGCTTAATAGATGTTGATATGAAGTGAACAGAATTCTATCTACCTTGAAAGTACAATTTGGTCAATTAAAAAAGATGTATGTACGTAAAACATTCAGGGAGATGCTTTTAATAAAGTACTCACGTGGTTAGGATAATAGGTATTTTTTGTGTTTATGAAGAAATTGTCCTTTAGGAGCCGGGTGCAGTGGCTCATGCCTGTAATCTCAGCACTTTGGGAGGCCGAGGTGGGCGGATCATCTGAGGTCAGGAGTTCGAGACCAGCCTGACCAACATGGAGAAACCCCCTCTCTACTAAAAAAACACAAAATTAGCCAGGCATGGTGGCACATGCCTGTAATCCCAGTTACTAGGTAGGATGAGGCAGGAGAATCACTTGAACCTGGGAGGCGGAGGTTGCGGTGAGCCGACATCATGTCATTGCACTCCAGCCTGGGCAACAAGAGTGAAACTCCACCTGAAAAACAAACAAACAAACAAACAAACAAACAAACGGAAAAAAAAAGAAATTGTCCTTTAGGGAACTTTATCTTGAATAGGGCCTATAAAGACTGATAGTCACAGAGGAGAAAGGAAGTCAGTTTTAGGTAGGCAAAATAGTAGTGTTAGAATTTTGTGAAATTTAGTTCAAATCACTTAATTCTACAATTTTTTTTTTTTTTTAATAGAGACAAGGTCTTGCTCTTGCCCAGGCTGGAGTGCAGTGGCATGATCAAAACTCACTGCAACCTTGAACTCCTGGGCTCAAGCAATCCTCCCACGTCAGCCTCTTGAGTAGCTAGGACTATAAGTAGCCACCACCATGCCTGGCTAATTTTTGCTTTGTAGAGACAAGGTCTCTGTATGGTGCCAGGCTGATTTCAAGCTCCTTGCCTCAAGCCATCCTCCTGCTTTGGCCTCCCAGAGTGCTGGGATTACAGGCATGAGCCACAGCACCCAGCCAGTTGTATATTTTTAATTCTACAGAAAGATGCTTTTGTGCTAAAAAGACAATCATTTATCTTTAACCAACAACTGGACTTTTCTGGCTACTCTCTGTTTTTCAAGCTTACTAAGGTTACAAGATGACCACAGTGATTTTCATCTCCTGGTATTCTTACCCTTTTGTATCCCTTCATGAAGGCCTGATAACATATGACTTCTGAAGCTAGGTCATAAAAGATATTGTGGCTCCCCCTTGCTCCCTTGGTACTCGTACTTCCTCTGGGGGACCAGGAGCTGTATCGTAAGGACACCTGAGCAGCCCTATGGAGAGATCTACATGGTGAATAACTGAGGCTTCCTGCCAACAACCAGGCATGTGAATGAGCCATTTTGGAAGTGAGTTTTGAGTCCATAAAACCTTCAGATGACTTCAGCCCTGGTTGACATCCTGAATGGCAGATTCTGAGCCAAAACCACTCAGATTTCTGATCCTCAAAAACTGTGTAAGTTAATAAATATTTACTGTTGTTTAAGATGCTAAGTTTGGAACAATTAATCAGCAATAGATAACTGATACAAGCTATTGATACAGAATATCCAGATCCCTGAGGATCTTGTGTTTAAAATACATATTCTATAAAATAAAACAAATTTTTGGTCTTAATTAATTTCATGTCATGCCTTACCAACCAAATCCTTTGCCTCTTTGGGTTTTCTTCCTAGTTTTGTTCATGACTGTACACCTGGAATCCCTTTTCCACATTCGTTATCTGGCAAACTCTTTATCAGACTTTAAGACCCAATGTAAAGAAGCCTTCTCAGTCACTTAGCATTGGCTGCACGTGACTAAGGAACTCCAATTAACAATGACTGAAACAAGAAAGGAGGCTTATTGTAGTTGCTCTTTATGTAAAACAATACTGGTGGCAAGCAATTCACTCTGTTAGAATAAATACATTACAAAATACCTTGTAGACACAGTTTTTTCTAGCTCATAGCTCTGAATGTAGGTCCCTTTTTCATGTTCCAAGATGTCAGCCAGAGCACCAACCTTCACAACTGATTTTCTGTGACAAAATGGAGATTGGAGGAAAAAAGAAGAAAAGTATGTTCATCAGCTGTTTAAAAATAAATTTTATTGAAATTGACACTCAATTTTTTTTTAACATCTCCCTAACTAGTCACATGGTCACACCTCATTTACAAGGGAAGCTGGGAAGTGACTTCTACTCAGGGTGGCCTCACCCCTGGCTAAATATTGGGCATTCTATTACTAAAAGAGAGGTGGGCAGGTTCAACCTGGCATGGATGTAATATCTTCCATGACTAACAGCAATCTTAGTCATATCTTCCCTGTATCCCCTGAGGTTGAATGCATCCTTCACTGGCTTCCCACTAGCCTGTAAATGCTTCAGTGGGGAGACTTATTTGCCGTTAACAAGCAAAAGAAATGATAGGTTTGTCTTAGTCTGTTTGGACAACTATAAGAAAAATACTATTGTCTGTCTTATTAACAACAGAAATCTATTTCTCATTGTTCTAGAGACTGGAAAGTCCAAGATCCTGGCAACAGTAGCCTCTGATGAGGGTTTGCTGTCACATAGATGGTGCCTCTAGCTGTGTCCTCACATGGTGAAAGGGACCAATGAGTTTTTTTGGGGTCTCTTTTATAAGGGTACCAATCCCATTCATGAGAGCTCTGCCCTCACCATCTAATCATCTCCCAAAGTCTTCACCTGTTAATATTATCATGGCGGGGATTATATTTCAACATATTGATGTGGAACACAAACATTAAGACTACAGCAAAATGTTTAATAAATGTGTTTCATGATTGCATAACTAAATGAATACTGTGCTTCGCAGGAGGCTGAGGCAGGAGAATTGCTTGAATCTGAGAGGCGGAGGTTGCAGTGAGCTGAGATCTTGTCATTGCACTCCAGGCTGGGCGACAGAGCGAGACTCCATCTCAAAAAAACCCAAAAAACCAACCCCCCCCAAAAAAAACTAAATTAGACTAAATGAATGCTGTGTCAACTAAGGATTTTGATTCTTAACTTCTTACTTCTTTGAACTTCTAAGCAGAGGTAATCACTATTAATCTCTATTTCTCTGAACATCCCAGACAGCTGTCCAACAAAATGCCCTGTTCTCAGCTAGTTAATCATTAATCTAGGATCTTATTTATGGTGAATTTCCCAGGACACTTGCTTTTGACTTAGGGAACACGTCAATCTTGTTGCAACACAAAATGTTGTGGCAATTCTCCATTCTGCTAAATCAGATTACTTAGGTAATATTTAATCATTAAAAAAACATAATTCAGGAGGTGAACTTCATCTGAGACAAGGTAGTACAACACTACAAGATTCTTATAATCTGTTCAAGGCATGCTAAGTAAGTATAGCAGTTTTGGATAACAATAATAGTATATAAAAATCAAATCATCATATAAATGTTCTTTCCCTTTTGCTCAGTTATCCAATCCTAGACATTCATTTTAAAACAAATAATTCAACAGAAAAAATTAATCTGTGCACTAAAATGTCCCTTGCTGTATTTTTATAGTTATTAGCAATCAATTGAAAACAATACACACACACACACACACACACACACACACACACACACACACACACACACATATGTATCTCTTCATCAGGACTTATATGCTGTAAACCTAGTAAGAATTTTGAGTTAACTTGACTAAAATTATTTTCTTTCTTTTACCCAAATCATGGTTTATATTTGTGAATATTTCATTGAAGAGTGACTAGGATAAAAGACAGCATGTTTGACGTTACTCTAAAAGTTGATAGGATGTTAAAATGCTGCCAGGAATTGAGCAATTGGTTGCCTGTGGGCAGGTAAATGATCTATCAAGATGTTCTCTGATTCTCTGTTCTCTGATGTTGCTTATAGAAGATAACATTTCATATCATAACTTTTCCCCCCTAGTAACAGCTTAATTGAGCTATAATTTACATATATAAAATCCACATCTTTTAAAGTATACAATTCAGTGGATTTCAGTATATTTACAGAGTTGTGCAACCATCACCACTATCTAATTTAAAACATTCTCATCATCCCAGAAAGAAACCCCAAACCCATCGGTAGTTACTCCTCATTCTTCCCAACCTCCATCCTTGGCCATCACTTATCTATTTTCTGTCTCTTTGGAATGGCTATGCATTAGCCACCGGATTTGTTTATTTTTATTTCTATTTTTTTTTAGACCGAGTTTCGCTCTTGTCACCTAGGCTGGAGTGCAATGGAGCAATCTTGACTCACTGCAACCTCCGCCTCCCGGGTTCAAGCGATTTTCTTGCCTCAGTCTTCCAAGTATCTGGGATTACAGGTGCACACCACCATGCCTGGCTAATTGCCACTGGATTGATTCTCTCTCTCTCTCTCTCTCTCTCTCTATATATATATATATATATATACACACACACACACACACATATATAACGTATATATCTTTCTATATAAGCATTCATACATACATGCACATACACATATGTATGTATGTAGTAAATGTTGCACGAGAGAAGTCTCTCGGATTGCAAAAATAGCGACACATACAGGCATTCAGAAGCCTTCAGGTGTTAGAAATGTATTAAAAACGCAAACATGGAAGAAAGAAAGAACCGGAAATCTTTTTTGCAGGGCATGTAAAGAACTGAAAAGTCTCTGGGGGACACACATGGAGTAGTTAAGTTGTGGATCTTGGATCCAGCCTGCCTGAGACTGAATCCTGGCATCTTCATTTACTCTATGTGTGATCTTTGGCAAGTCACTGAAGTACTTTGCTCCTGTGTTTTCTGATTTTTAAAATGAGGATGATTGGAGAAGCTACATGGTAGGATTTATAGGAAGATTAGTTGAAATAATGTAAGTAGACAAGAGAATAATGCCCAAACATAGTAAGTACTGTTAATGTGTTAACTAACATTACTGAAGATTTCAGTGTATCTCTTCTGATTCAATTATTTGATCCTTTCTTGAAAGCAGCTGACTTTTTAATTGGCTCTGTTGGTGGTTTACACATCAGGGTGACTCAGCTTAATCTCAATGATCCACAGTTTCTCTCTACTCCACTTTCTATTGCCTGAGTTCTATTGCCTCGTGGTTCCTGCTTTATCACATTTTTTGTGGCTTTCTCTCGGCTTCCTCATTACTCCACCAACGACCACGTCTTGCCTCCCATAAGCTCTGACAGAAAATCTGATGAATTTGACAAATCCTAATAAAATAGTGTCTGTGTTGAATAATGTCAACACACAGATATTCACAGACATACAGACTGATGAAGACCAGTTATAGGCTGGTTCTTAAATGGTAGCAGGGCTACATGGCACAGAATCTGGGCGCGCACACACACACACACACACACACACACACACACACACACACGGAGGAAGAGGTATGGGCTTCGTGAAAACTGTGGCTTCTTAAAGGAGGGAGATGGCTGGGTATGGTGGCTCAAACCTGTAATTCCAACATTTTGGGAGGCCTAGGTGAGAGGATGGTTTGAGACCAGGAGTTTAAGACCAGCCTGGTTAAAATAGTGAGATCCCATTTCTTAAAAAAAAAAAAAAAAAAAAAAAATTAAAAAGTTAGCTGGGCGGTATAGCTTGAGCTTACAGTCCCAAGTACTTGGGAGGTTGTGGCAAAAGAATGGCTTGAGCCCGGGAGTTAGAGGTGCAGTGAGCTGAGTGTACCACCGCACTCCAGCCTGGGAGACAAAGTAAGACTCTGTCTTTAAAAATAAATAAATAAATTTAAAAATTAATTTAAAATTAAAAATAAAAAGAAGGAAGTATAATTTTCAGTACTTTGCATGGAATGTCCAATACATTGTCAGGACATAGGAATATATTTGCTATATTAAGTGAGAAAAGCAGAATACAAATGTATATAACACAACTAAAACAGTGGAAGAAGGCTGGGCGCAGTGGCTCACGCCTGTAATCCCAGCACTTTGGGAGGCTGAGGGGGGGTGGATCAGGAGGTCGGGAGATCGAGACCATCCAGGCTAACATGGTGAAACCCTGTCTCTACTAAAAATACAAAAAATTAACTGGGCGTGGTGGCGGACACCTGTAGTCCCAGCTATCTGGGAGTCTGAGACAGGAAAATGGTGTGAACCCTGGAGGCAGAGCTTGCAGTGAACTGAAATCGTGCCACTGCACTCCAGCCTGAGCGACAGAGCAAGACTCTGCCTCAAAACAAACAAACAAACAAACAAAACAAACAGTGGAAGGAAAGAAGAAAATACACAACTTAAGTTCAAGACCAATTAACCAGGCGTGGTGACACATGGCTGCAATCCCAGCTACCTGGGAGGCTGAGGCAGGAGAATCACTTGAACCTGGGAGGCGGAGGTTGCAGTGAGCCAAAATCGCGCCATTGCACTCCAGCCTGGGCGACAGAGCAAAACTCTGTTTAAGAAAAAAAAAAAAAAAAAAAAAAAAAAAAGTAACCATTACTCTATCTACAAGCTAGGCACAAAAAAAGCAGAGAGTTATACTAATTACTTAGATAATTTAGGTTGGGGATTTTATAACAGAAAGAAAAAAAGTTTTGGACAGGATTTCTTATGTTGTTTAGTCCTCCCCCTTTGCATAACTGACACAATTATATAGTCTTCCCCATACTTATTTTCATGAATATGGAGACCATATAAAGTCCTTGGTTCATCCTACTTGTTCTGGACGTTCTGACTCTTCAAAATAGTTTTTTTTGTTTTTGTTTTTAAACTCTCTGTACTTGGAGAAATCTATGACATATGGCTCATAGTTTATTTCCCAGCTGTTTTCTCTTAACCTTGACTCTGGGAATTTTTCCCCCCAAATAATTTATATATCAAGGCAGGATGCAGGTCAGTGGGGAGTTGTATTTTGGATATGAGGATGTTAAGGCACAGAGCATGAAAAGACAGCAGGAAAATCTTTGCAAATTATATATTAGTAGCTTCATAATTTTCAATTCTTCCTCACTGTCCCATACTTTTTCTTCTCTCTTTCCTCTTTTGCCTTTATCAAACTTTCACAGATGCTGTTTTGCCCCCAACTAAATGACTTACGTTTCTAAAGTAATTCTAAACCTCTATGGGCAAGAGCGGCACTCCTTTTAAAGTCAGAGGATCACAGGAACAATTAATTAAAAACAGCAGGCTCTTACCTGATGTCTTCAGGATGACTTTTAATTATGCCAAATGCCCTACTTTTTCTAATGAGGATGTTCTGTAAACCCTGCACATGGTTTTCCCAACCTGCCTGTGCAGACAAACCCTGTGTCCAGCAGGACTGCTGTTGCTTGCCAGACCACATCCTTTCTCTGCGACAAAGCCTGCCATTGTGTCCCCCATGCAGCCCCACTGATTTTTCCCAAAGGGCCTCTTAGAACATGTGCACACTTATTTCCATTCCCTGATGTGCTGAACGCGATAATAGCCAGAGAACCATGGTAACTTGCCTTCACCCCGGACTGGGACTCAGCACTGTCTGGTGTTCCCTGAAAGCCATATCTGACAGCTGGACTCTGGGTATGTGTGTGTGTCTAGTGGGGGAGGGCAATCTCTGGTGCTTTTGTTGGAGGGTGAGGGAGGAATAAAGAGCTGAAGAAGTGACATGGTGTCAGTGTCCTCATTGACTCAGCTGTTCAGGAGCCTAATCCTGGCTCACAACTGGATGTCCAAGGGATTGAAGGAGAACTTTCCTCCTGGCTACCTTCCAAGTGTTTCCAAATGCACTTGAGAAAGTTCCATGTGGTTTTTTTTTTTTTTCGTGTAGCACCTGCTCTAACAATCCAAAAGCAACTTTTTTCCTCCTCTATTATACTTGTACATCTGTTATTTTGCTGACGTGGAAGCTAACAATCAGATTCATTACTTGCCCAGTAAGTCGATTCCAACTAAGCTTAAAAGACCTCCGTGTATTCTCTGAGCATTTATCCAATGAGAGAACAAATTAAGAAATCCTATCTTTAAAGGATTTTGGGGGTTAGCTCAGTGACATACCATTCATACAAGTTTGTTTCATTTCATGGTAGTATTGAGATGAAAGTGCAATGTCTGAATGACAAATAAGACAGTGAGAGGTACCTGGAAATCTTTTCTTTTTTTTTCACTTTTCCTTAAGAAAAAACATAATTTTGGAAAGAACTTTAAAAACTCCTAAACTTCCTGTCTGCAGAACAATTTTAACAGATGAAGACCTTAATGGAATGATAGTTCCTTTTTAAAAAAACTTATTCCTAATAATAAAAACAAAGAAATAGCTTCTTTTCCTTAGAACTACAACAACACATACACCTTCACACCCTTGAAAAAGTAAGAAAAATAATTTAAAAGAAAATCTACTTGTATGTCCTTGGGTGGTGTAGGGGTGAGTGATGAAAAAAGGCAATTAGAAAACAACCTCTGCTTTTGAAGCACACCCCTTGGTTCAGCCCTAGACAACTCTCTTTGTATGAGTCTGGGTGTGCCTCACACTGAAGGGAAACATAAAATAAAGTTTCACTAAACAGAGTATCTTTGAAGAGAAAGAGAACAAATAAACTAGTTAAAAACGATGCTGTGGCTGGACACACCAAGCTGGCTAAAGACACGCTGGTGTTGGAGTTGTAGATAGTTATTATTCTCAGTAGGAAAATTTAAATCAACAGGATAAACTTTATGTATGCTCACATACAGCCAGTTTATATAATGTGGACTTTATCTAAATTAAAAATGAATTCTGCTTTAAATGTTTGTTTCAGAGTTAAACAGAAAACTGGTGAAGCTCTTTTTTTTTTTTTTCTTAGAAGTATTGCTAATCTTTTTTCTTTTCTTTTTTCTTTTCTTTTTTTTTTTTTTTTGAGATGGAGTCTCTCTCTGTCGCCCAGGCTGGAGTGCAGTGGCGCGATCTCGGCTCACTGCAAGCTCCAGTTCCTGGATTCATGCCATTCTCCTGCCTCAGCCTCCGAAGTACCTGACATTACAGGCGTGCATCACCACACCCGGCTAATTTTTGTGTGTGTGTGTGTGTTTTTAGTAGAGGTGGAGTTTCACCATGTTGGCCAGGTTGGTCTTGAACTCCTGACCTCAGGTGATTCACCTCTTCAGCCTCCCAAAGTCCTGGGATTACAGGCATGAGCCACCACGCCTGGCTTATTATTTTTTTAGAGATGGGGTTTTGCTATGTTGCCCAGGTTTGTCCCTAACTCCCGGTTGAAGTCCAACCCATAAGAATGAGTATTCCAGGTCTAGTTAATAGGGTAAGTTAACGCTGCAAAGTTCAAGTTGTGTTATTTTTTTCCAACTAACCCATAGATATGTACCATATAACTGTAACAGTACAATTATGTATGTGTGTGTATACAGATATACATGTGTATGTATATATATAAAGTTAATTCATAATACATATGAATTGTAAGCTGAACCACCATCATGAATATTATTTCCATGTCAATGAGAGGGAGAAGAGTTTGTTTTCCAGGGTTCAGGAAAAAGCCTTGGTGTGTTTTTCCATTGTAGGTATGAATGTTAAAAAATTGGAAATTTTGGGGGAGCAGCGGCTCACATCTGTAATCCCACCCAGCACTTTGGGAGTCTAAGGCAGGTGAATTGCTTGAGCTCAGGAGTTCAAGATCAGCCTGAGCAACATGGTGAAGTTTCATCTCTACCAAAAATACAAAAAATTAGCTGAGTATGGTGGTGTGATCCTGTAGTCCCAGCTACGCGGGAGGCTGAGGTGGGAGGATCTCTTGAGCCCAGGAGGCAGAGGTTGCAGTGAGCTGAGATACACCACTGCACTCCATCCTGGGCAACACAGTGAGACCCCGTCTCAAAAAAAAGTTGGAAATTTGAGAGATACTTTAAGGTGTTGAAATATTTATTTTATGCACTCTTTCCACAAATATCTATTTTTTTTTTTTGAGATGAAGTCTCACTTGGTCTCTTAGGCTGGAATGCAGTGGCATTATCTTGGCTCACTGAAATCTCCGTCTCCCAGGTACAAGTGATCCTCGTGCCTCAGCTTCCCAAGTAGCTGGGATTACAGACGTGTACCGCTACATCTGGATAATTTTTGTATTTTTAGTACAGAAGGGGTTTCACCATGTTGGCCAGGCTGGTCTCAAACTCCTGACCTCAGGTGATCTGCCTGCCTCAGCTTCCCAAAGTGCTGGGATTACAGGCATGAGCCACGTGCCCGACCAACAAATATCTATTGAGCACTTCTGATATAAGCCATGTCTAGGCACTGGAGAAACAACAATGAAGAAAGCAAAATCTTCCAATCATGGAGCTAATATTCTAATAGTAAAAAATGACAAAAAAATAAACAAGTGAATATGTATGTCCTATGCCAATAAAATCTATGGAGAAAATCTAAATTAGGTAAAGAGGAGAAGGCACACTTAATATAGGTGATCAAAGAAGACATGACATTTGAATAGAGACTTGAAGTCAGTAAAGGAACAAGCCAAACAAATATTTGGAGAAAGGACATTGCATGCAACTGGAACAGCAAGTACAAAAGCCCTGAGGGAGATGTGTGCCTAGGAGTGTAAGAGGCAACATGGAGACCAGATGGACTGGAGCAGAGTGAGCCAGAGGAGAGCATTAGGAGTCTGAGGTGTGAGAACTTGGGGGATGGGAGTTGGATAGGCCTTCAAAGCCATCGTAAGCACTTTGGCTTTTAGTCTAAGTGCAATGGAAACATTGGATGATTCTTTACAGAAGAGTGACATGATCTGACTTACGTAGATGTGGGAGATATGGGCCAAAGTGGCAGTGGCAGAGTGAGAAACGGGAATAATCTGGAATAATCTGAAGAAAGAGCTTTACCAATTAATTAGAAGTGGAGAGTGAGAGAAAAAGAAGAGTCGAGTACAACTTGAAAATTTTTGGGTTAAGCACCAGGAAGGAAGGCGGAAAGAAAGGGAACAATGTGGAAGCCATAAACCAAAGCTGAACCACAGTCTACAATGTTGACCCCAAAGTTTCCTAGATACTCCGTGGGAAGTGACAATTCTTTCAAGGAGTGATGATGGCCCAACTCTACAGCACATGTCACTTGTGCAACTGCTGCACTACCATCCACGTGAGTGAAACCCACAGTTCCTAAAGAACAAAGACTGAAATGGCCTTCATACAAAGCTTCGCTCATAATGAAGGAGGCCAGATGCATTTTGGGTTTTCAGTTATTTCATACACTGTGGGCTAACAGCCTATAAAATTTTATTTATAGAAACCTTATTTTCCAGTGGGGAAAGAGACAGATAATAAATAAGCCAGAAATATATGATTCGTCAGGTGTTGCATGGCCACTGGAGATCTTTGCCCAGCTAGCCCCATCTACTCTAAAATAAGAAAACATTCCTTTTTCATGACTGAACATCTACACTAGATATCTAGATATAGAGATACACAATGAAAGCCACAAGTGTAAGCTACATATGCACTAAGAAGGAATAAGAAACAGGTGAAATTAATTAATCATATATTTTATTTTACCCAATACACCCAAAATACTTTCATTTCAGCATGTAATTAATATCAAAATTATTCATAAGGTATTTTACATATTCTTTTTCATACTAAATCTTCAAAGTCCACTTGCATTTAATACTTAAAGTATGTATTTTATACTTATTCAGACAAATGGTCAGTAGCCAACTATGGCTAATGGCTGCCGTAATAAATAGAATGGACTTACATATTTTTTTTCCACATTTAGGAACTACCAAAAATGATCCAAATTTTCTTGGATCTAAATAGGTTTTCGTCAGGTCATACATATATAAAACTATATAATCGGCCAAGTTTAAATATGTTTAGATAGAACATAGAACTACACACAGCATTATAGTGGCCTGTCAAAGGCATCGTTTATCTGACAATCACTAGAAAACAATCAAATGGGAAAAAAATTTTTTTCCCTTCTCTGACTTATAGGAATATATCTTGCAAATGAAAGAGGATGGAGGAAGTCTCATTTTGGCGTGTGTGTGTGTGTGTGTTTATGTGTGTACATGAGTGTGTGTCGTGTGTCTATGTGTCTATGTTCTCTGAGAGATGGGTGGCCCTATAGTTTAACAGAAGTCATAGTGCCATGGAAGTAGCTGCAAAATTCCTGGCCCAGGGACATCACAGGATGCAGCTTCCTGCCTGTCATTCCAGTGTGGAGGGACCAGGATAATTGTCTACTTTAAATAAAAGCTATATGGGGATAGATTCTTTCTGCCCCCATATAAGGACCTCTCAGATAAGAAAAGGGATTTAGATTTCAGATAAGGCATACTCTGAGGCTCAGAAAGTTGAAGTAACTAGCACAGGCTACACAATTTGAAAGTAGTAGAGTCAGTTTTCAAACAAAGGAGAGAATGAGTCTTATATTCTGTAACTATAATCATTAGCTATAAAAATTATTTCTGGCCAAGAATAAATTTATTTTGGGCACAGGGGATATTTAGTACAAAGGAATTGTGAGTCTTAAAAACACATAAACTTGTAATCATTAGTTTGAGAGGGAAATGTGAAAATACAGAATCTAGGGGAGTGGGTGGAGTGAATGGGGAAGAAAAACGCAAATGTGGTTGAGCGCGGTGGCTCACGCCCTGTAATCCCAGCACTTTGGGAGGCGAGGCAGGTGGGTCACTTGAGGTTGGGAGTTCAAGACCACCCTGGCCAATATGGTAAAACCCCATCTCTACTCAAAATACAAAAATTAGCCAGGCGTGGTGGCAGGTGCCCGTAGTTCCAGCTGCTCAGGAGGCTGAGGCAGGAGAATCGCTTGAACCCGGGAGACAGAGATCACGCCACTGTACTCCAGCCTGAGCTATAGAGCGAGACTCCTTCTCAAAAAAACAAACAAACAAACAAACAAAAAACAAAAAACAAAAAAACCAAAGAAAGAAAAGGAAAGAAAAATGCAAATGCAAATGTGGGAAGGATAGCATAGATTCAGAAAGGGAAATGACAGGACCCAAAAGGCAAACTTACCTTCCTTTGCTGTTTGGCCCAAGATCGACCCTATCCCACTGCACCCTCCCCACGAGCAGGGGGCCTACATCTCCCCAGCCTCTCTCAGCAGTGAAGTCTCAGTGGGTGGATAAGAGGAAATGAGGATGAGTTTATTTCTCACACATTCCATCAACTGGCAAGTCAGGAATGATGGACATTCTTATTTTAGGACAACATAGTGTAGTGAAGCTTATTCATTGCACAAGCAAACTTCCTGGGGGGAAGGAGGAGAGCACACATTTGGGGTCTACTCTGTACCAAGTACTGCACACGTGCCGCTTTAACTAATTGTCACTTATTTATATTTGTTTTGGAATGTTTTTAATTGCACATGCTCATTATAAAAAGCAATTATATATGACTCCAATTTACAGATGAAACCACTGAGATTCAAGGAGAGTGAGCAATTTGGTATGTGGTAGAAACTGGATTGGACACTGAGCTTGACTTCCTTATCAGAAGAATCTCCTAAGACTTAGATAAGCTATGGATATTTTAACATGAGGTGAAAGGAAGGTGTGGAGTGAGAGCTCCTTTTGTAGAAAGGGAACAATATGGGGCAGAGCAAAGGGCAGTGGAGGAGTGGGGACCCTGTTGCCCTTAGTCCCTGTGCTGATGAACAGATGCTTCCATCTTCCTGCCTCTTGGTTTTCTTGTGTGGCTGTCCCAGTAACAATGCTTGATTGTTTTGTGGAGTCAAGGAGATAATAGAAAGGGCCTTTTAAAACTGTTCAGTAGGCTTGGCGCAGTGGCTTACGCCTGTAATCCCAGCACTTTGGGAGGCCAAAGTGAGCAGATCATGAGGTCAGGAGTTTGAGACCAGCCTGGCCAACATATTGAAACCCCGTCTCTACTAAAAATACAAAAATTAGCCAGGCGTGGTGGCGTGCACCTGTAATCCCAGCTACTTGGGAGGCTGAGGCAGGAGAATTGCTTGAACTTGGGAGGCAGAGGTTGCAGTGAGCCGAGATAATGCAACTGCACTCCAGCCTGGGTGACAGAGCAAGACTCTGTCTCAGGAAAAACAAAGCAAAGCAAAACTGTAAATTAGTATATGCTCATACTGCTAGTAATAATGTATAGTGTTTGATGTGTTTAAAGTGCCTAGCAAAAATGGAGGCTTTGGACACCTATTGGGCAGCATGCAATTGATATCTCAAGGGGAGAAAAAAAAACCCCAAAATAGAGCAGGGGCCGGGTGAGGGGGCTCACACCTGTAGACCCGGGACTTTGGGAGGCCAAGGTGAGAGAACTGCTTGAGGCCAAGTGTTTCAGATTAGCCTGGGCAGCATAGCAAGACCTCCAGCGTCTCTACCAAAAAAAAAAAAGTGTTTAATTGGCCGGGCGCGGTGACTCACGCCTGTAATCCCAGCACTTTGGGAGGCCGAGGTGGACAGATCACCTGAGGTTGGGAGTTCGAGACCAGCCTGACCAAAATGGAGAAACCCTGTCTTTACTTAAAAAAAAACAAAATTGGCTGGGCGTGGTGGTACATGCCTATAGTCCCAGCTACTAGGGAAGCTGAGGCAGGAGAATCGCTTGAACCTGTGAGGCAGAGGTTGGGGTGAGCCGAGATTGTGCCATTGCGCTCCAGCCTGGGCAACAAGAGTGAAACTACGTCTCAAAAAAAAAAAAAGTGTTTAATTAGCTGGGCATGGTGGTGCATACCTGTAATCCCAGCTGTTTGGAAGACTGAGGCAGGAGATTTTCTTGAGTTCAGGAGTTCGAGGCTGCAGTGAGCTATGATAGCACCACTGCACTCCAGCCTGGGCAAGAAAGCAAAACCTTCTCTCTTTAAAACAAATAAAAACAAACAAAAGGCCGGGCGCGGTGGCTCAAGCCTGTAATCCCAGCACTTTGGGAGGCCGAGGCGGGCGGATCACAAGGTCAGGAGATCGAGACCACAGTGAAACCCCGTCTCTACTAAAAATACAAAAAATTAGCCGGGCGCGGTGGCGGGCGCCTGTAGTCCTAGCTACTCAGGAGGCTGAGGCAGGAGAATGGCGTGAACCCAGGAGGCGGAGCTTGCAGTGAGCCGAGATCGCGCCACTGCACTCCAGCCTGGGCAACAGTGTGAGACTCTGTCTCAAAAAACAAACAAACAAACAAACAAAAACAAACGCAAACAACAAATAAATCAAGCACTAGAGTGAAAGGAGTCGGAAGTTGCCAAAGATATGGATTCCCATACTTACCCATGTTTCTCAAGTCCTGAATCATTTATCTTTCAATTTGTTCACCAGATTTTGATGGAATGCTTCTGAGGTCAGATGCTAAGTAGGCACTGGCAAGGTGGTACGAGGATCAGCAATAGTGATCTCTATCTCAGGATTAGTGAGACAGCCTGCTGGCCAGGAAAGGGTTTTGTGTTTCCCAGGAAGATCTGGGAAGCAGCGTCTGGGCCTGGTGAAGCAGGTACTGTAAAATCTTAATCACTGTAAAATCCAAATCAACCTCAAAAATTAGTACGTGCAAATAATTCATACCAGGAAAATCCAGTAAGCTTTTAAAAAGATTATAGATGATCCCTTTTAAAACAAAGCATTCTTACCCTCAAAAACTGAGATGAAAAAGAAAACAAAGCAACACAACAAACACACTATATGGAGCATGTAAGCAGAGCTTCCAAAAGAGTACAATAGGGGAGGAATTGTTTCTCTTTGCTTTAAAAGACTTCAACAGAGTTTCTTTGAATATGGAACTGTTTCAATGCTCTTAAACATATGTTCATAGACGAGGAACCACTTGATTGAGGGCATTGAGGGGAAACAGCCAACAATGAGGCACTAGGATTCACTATTAAAAGAAGATCAATCAGTCAAGAAGATAAAGGATTTCTGAGAAGACAATTGAAGTCAGTGGGGACAACTGCAATTCAACGTGTAACAACACAACTTTAGCCAAGTTTCAGTAATTCATTCTTCATTGAAAATGGGTTTTCTTGGCTCCCTATAGATGTGAGGCTACATATACAGCAAGCTGGAAGAATTTTCACACAAATGTTAATATATGTAATTATGGTTTCCTCTAGTTTTAAATATGCACCCACCTTTATAGAATTCTTCATATATTAAAAACATTTCATATATTGGCACAAATATTTTTGATTTTTAAAATTTGAGTTAGTCCCTCCAATTTAAGTTACTGTCTCCTGTTTCCAGCCTTGTGTTATTCCTTCATTTTTGAAGAAATATATCAGATTTCAAAACCTTGCCACGGGGTTGGGAAAGTCCACACAGTCAAGCAGAAGGACACTCAGTAGGACAATGTTGGCCTCGTTCCAGCTCTGCCACTAATTTTGGCAATTAATTTATCCTTCTTTCTCTCTCTCCCCTGACTTTTTTTTTTTTTTTTTTTTGGAGACAGGGTCTCACTGTCACCCATGCTGGAGTACAGTGGCACATTCTTGGCTCACTGCAACCTCTGTCTCCTGGGTTCAAGTGATCCTCCCACTTCAACCTCCAGAGTAGCCCAGAGTAGCTGCAACTACAGGCAGGTGCCACCATGCCTGGGAAATTTTTTGTAATTTGGTGGAGATGGGGTTTCACCATTTTGCCCAGGCTGGTCTCAAACTCCTGAGCTCAAGAAATATGCCCGCCTAGGCCTCCCAAAGTGCTGGGATTACAGGCGTGAGTGCCAGTGCCCGGTCCTTTTCCTCTTAATTAAAATGATAGTATAGTATTTTATAATTTCTAATGATCTGATGTGTTTCAAAATTCTACTCAGTTTATTTTTTCTGTTTTAAAACATCTATGCTTAGGTATAAGTATTAAGCAATTGTGAGTTGCTTAGTATTTATACCTAAGCATAGAACCCTTTTCTTCCAAACAAGTTTCCTAGGAAATACAAATTGAAATAGACAAATACTAACAGAAGTGGAATTTTAGGGCTTCCTTTTCTTTTCTTACATTGCTATTTTGCCTATTTTGTTTTTTTAACTTCACTCTGCTTTCTTTGATGCTATCTTATTATTCTTGCTGCCATTAAATACTTATCATGAGTTCCTTCATTATTTTACCAAAAAAAAAAAAAAAAAAAAAAAAAAAAAAAAAGGAGTATTTGTGTGCCTTCCAAAACCTCTTTGATGGGACTCTAGAAAATTTTACCCTGTTGTCCAAGTTGCAAATGGTGCTGTTCAAGGCTCCAGGTCTTCATATGTACTGTTCCCTTTCCTGGATATTCTCTACAACACTCTTCACCCTTTAAAGTCAGTGACAAATATCTCTTCTTCTATAAAGCCTGCTGCCGAGAATTTCCACTTTTGCATTCATCACATTGCACTGTAATTGTTTGTTTACACATCTGTTTCCTTAACTAGACATAGAGTTCCCTGAGGTCGGAAATCTTGTCTTGTTCAACTTTGCAGTTTCCTGTTGGCTGCGGAGAAGACCAGAGCCAGAAAGGTGACCCACCCTAAGAAGTATGCAGGGGAGCTCAAGAGAAGGAGTTTCCTGCTTCACGTTTGCTCCTTCTTCTCCCTCCGTTGGCTTTATCTTTATCTACTTCTAATTCCTGTTATCTGGAAGCATTGTTTATATCTTTGTAAGTCATCTGAAAACAATGTTTAAACAGTTTGGAGAGTTTAATAAGAAAAATATTCATCCATGTATTCCTAGGACTTAACACAGTACTGGTACCTGGAGGATACTAAGATATTAAATAAATGTATGTTTGATAAATGATATGACAAATAGCAATATTTTAATACCACACACTGTCCTATGCAGTTCATATGGTATTAACTCATTTAACATCCTAACTTAGAAGCAGACACTATTATCATTTTCATTGTATGTATAGGTTGAATATTCCTGATCTGAAAATCTGAAATCTGAAATGCTCTAAATTCCAAAACCCTTTGAGCGCCAACATGATGCTACCAGTGGAAAATTCCACACATAACTACTTTTTTTTTTTTTTTTTTTTTGAGACAGTCTCGCTCTGTTGCCCAGGCTGGAGTGCAATGGTGCAATCTTGGCTCACTGCAACCTCTGCCTCCCCAGTTCAAGGAATTCTGCTTCAGCCTCCCAAGTAGCTGGGATTACAGGTGCTCACCACCATGCCCAGCTAATTTTTGTATTTGTGGTACAGATGAGGTTTCACCATGTGGACCAGGCTGGTCTTGAACTACTGACCTCAGGTGATCTGCCTGCCTCGGCCTCCCAAAGTTCTGGGATTACGAGTGTGAGCCACCGCACCCGGCTATAACTACTTAATATAAATTTTGTTTCGTACACAAAATTATATAAAAATATTGTATTAAATTACCTTCAGGCTATGTATATAAGGTGTATATGAAACTTCAATGAATTTTGTGTTTAGACTTGGGTCCTGGCTGGTAGCAGTGGCTCACACCTATCATCCCAGCACTTTGGGAGGCTGAGGCAGGAGGATCATTTGAACCCAGGAGTTTGAGACCAGCCTGTGCAACATAACAAGACCCTTTCTCTACAAAAAATAATTATTTAAAAATTAGTTGGGCATAGTGGAGTGTGCCTACAGTTTCAGTTACTTGGGAGGCTGAGGTGGAAGAATTGCTTGAGTCCAGGATGTCAAAGCTGCAGTGAGCCAGGATCATACCACTTCACTGCAGCCTGGGTAACAGAGCAAGATTCGTTCTAACATCATCATCATCATCATCATCATCATCATCATCATCAAGACTTGGGTCCCATCCCCAAGATATCACATTATGTATATGCAGATATTCCAAAATCCAAAACAATCCCAAATCCGAACTATTTCTGTTCCCGAGCATTTCAGATAAGGAATGCTCAATCTGTATAAGAAAACTGAGGCTCAGAAAGTTTAAGTAACTAGCACAGGCTACACAATTCGAAAGTGG
Source organism: Macaca mulatta (assembly GCF_049350105.2). Classification (NCBI taxonomy): domain Eukaryota; kingdom Metazoa; phylum Chordata; class Mammalia; order Primates; family Cercopithecidae; genus Macaca; species Macaca mulatta. Next base: position 18,782,338 of record NC_133409.1, on the reverse strand, counting down.
TAGAATCAGCTTTCAAACAAAGGTAGTATGACGGGAAGAAGCAAATGTATTTCTCAGTTGAATCATCCCCAGGGTTTAATAGATTAAGGTTATCCTTGTTAACTTAATATTTAAGGACCATGGATCAGGTGCAATTTTGTTTTCACATACAAGTTGATATGTGGTGTTTTCTTCTTTAATTAAATCTACATATTATGGGAGTTCATTTGGGAAAGTATCGCCAAAGACTGCTATATTCCTTATATCTCCATGTAATACTTACAGTGGGAGGCACATTAACTATAACTGAACAGCACACGGCTCTGTCTCCTATGATAAATGTGCAAAAAGCAGCATCTGAAACCCTTTGATAATGCAAGAAAAATAAAGAAAAAGTAGAATCAGCCTCAAATTTCCTAATCTTTATTTTAACTTCGGCTGTGAAATATAAAAGATGTTCCTCCCATAATTTCTTTTTTTAAAAATTAAGATTTTTCATTGATAAATTAAAATTGTATATGTTTATCACGTAGAATATGAAGTTTTGAAATAAGGTATACATTGTGGAATGGCTAAATTGAGTTAATTAACATATATATTGCCTCACATGCTTATTTTTTATGGTGAGAACAACCTCCAATTCTTTCTTTCTTTAACATATACATTACCTCATATACTTATTTTTTATGATGAGAACAACCTCCAATTCTTTCTTTCTTTTTTTTTTTCCTTCACTTTTTAAATTAAGACAGGGTCTTGTTCTCTCACCCAGGCTAGAGTTCAGTGGTGTAATTATAGCAGCCTTGATTTCCTGGGCTCAAATGATCCTCCCACCTCACCCTCCCAAGTAGCTGGGACTACAGGTGTGAGCCACCACACCTGGCTAATTATTTATTTATTTATTTATTTATTTATTTATTTGAGGCGGAGTCTTCACTCTGTCGCCCAGGCTGGAGTGCAGTGGCACCATCTCGGCTCACTGCAAGCTCCGCCTCCCGGGTTCGCGCCATTCTCCTGCCTCAGCCTCCCGAGTAGCTGGGACTACAGGCGCCCGCCACCGCGCCCGGCTAATTTTTTGTATTTTAGTAGAGACGGGGTTTCACCGTGTTAGCCAGGATCGTCTCGATCTCCTGACCTCGTGATCCGCCCGCCTCGGCCTCCCAAAGTGCAGGGATTACAGGCGTGAGCCACCGTTTTTTTTTTTTTTTTTAAATTTTGTGTAGAGATCGGATCTTGTTATGTTGCCCAAGGTGGTCTTGAACTCCTGGGCTGAAGCGATTCTCCCATCTCGGCCTGCCAAAATGCTGAGATTACAAGCGTGAGCCACCCTACCTGGCTCCAATGACTTCTTAAGTGAGTATTTTCAAGAATACTATGAGGGCATAAAAAGGAACGAGATCATGCCCTTTGCAGGGATATGGGTGGAGTTGAAAGGCATTATCCTTAGCAAACTAACAGAGAACAGAAAAGCAAACACCACATGTAAGTGGGAGCTGAGTGATGAGAACACATGGACACATGGGACGGGAACAACACACACTGGGGCCTGTCAGAGGGGCATGAGTCAGGGGAGGGAGAGCATCACGAAGAACAGCTAATGGACGCTGGGCTTAATACCTAGCTGATGGGATGATTTGTGCAGCAAACCACCATCACACACATTTGTTTACCTATGTAACAAACCAGCACATCCTGCACACATACCTGAGCTTAAAACAAAAGTTGAAGAAAAAATAAAAAAGAATCTTGAGTTCCAGTCTTTGGGTAAAGTGGGCCTTTGCTGGAGGAAAAACAAGAAGAAGAAAGTGTGCTTCCCCTTTCTTGCTTTTTGGGATAGCTCCTTTAAGTATTTCTTGCTTTTCACAGCCTCATCACCTGCTTCTTTCACTTTTAAATGAGTCCTCTTGTTTAAGCCAATATCACTAGACTGGCTCTCTGCTGCAGTTTCCTCCTCTGTAAAATGAGGATAATAGTAACTACGTCACAAAGGAGAAATGGGGAGGCAGAGTGTGTAATGTAAACTCTGCAGGTGGGAAGAGGCAATCAGGGAAGACAGGACGAAATAGAGACTAGCGGGGAAGCCCAGAAGATGAATGTGAGTGAACGACATGATAGGTAGGGAAGGGGTGGGACAGAAGTAGGCTATTTGAAGTAAGGATCCTGGCTCAAAATGGAAAAAGGGTGGGCTCATTGCAAAGTTCATGCTCCTTATTAAGCAGCAAATGGAGGATGTGGCTCCTATGCTCCCGATGCAACTGGAACTTGCCAAAATGGTGCTGGGGAAAGAGAAGGTGGCCATCATCCCCATTCTCAGCTAACAACCAGATTGTTACCCCTTCAGCGCAAACATTTTGAATGTGCTACTAATACAATGACATAATTGTGTGATGTTATACAAGTTTGAATCATTCATTGGACATTTTTTTCTATGATGATGATAAGTTATTTTGTTATTATTATTATTTTTTTTGAGGTGGAATTTTGCTCTTGTTGACCAGGCTGGAGTGCAATGGTGTGATCTCGGCTCACTGCAATCTCCGCCTCTTCGGTTCAAGCGATTCTCCTGCCTCAGCCTCCCGAGTAGCTGGGATTACAGGCATGTGCCACTACGCCCGGCTAATTTTGTATTTTTAGTAGAGACAGGGTTTCTCCGTGTTGGTCACGCTGGTCTCGAACTTTCAATCTCAGGTGATCCACTCGCCTCCACCTCCCAAAGTGCTGGGATTATAAGTGAGAGCCACCGCACCTGGCAGATCATAAGATTTTAATCTCTGCCTTTGTATATTAAATGTTGTCCTCAGAAGAGAGACAATTGGCCCTATCACTCCAGATAAAAACAGCAGAATGTCTCTGAGTCACCCTTAGGTGGGGCAATGTTGGCTAATTTGTCACTATTCTGATGAAACTTTCCCTGCAGTCAAATCCCTACAGTCATAGACCTAGGAGGGGCCTTAGGAGCCATATAATCTCTTTCTTAGTTTCTCAACCATCACAAGCAGATAAGGAGATCAAGCCTTGGTACTAATTAAAGGATTTGAATAAGGAGAGTTAGAGTTAGTTTCCATTTCCAGCTCTGTTATTTGTTATTAGTTGACCAGTTAACCGTGGACAAGTCTCTTAACCTTGGAAACACTAAAGTGGTGCTTTCTGAGTTAAATGAATTTAAAAACTTTTAACCTCCTTTCCCTGCTTTGTAAACAGTGAAGGATATGGACACATGCTTTACAAAAGGCTTTGCTGTTTCTCCAGTGAAAGAAATTTTCTAAATGACCATCTTCAGGCCAGCAGGCTGAGTTTGTAGACAAGGTTGGATACATCATCCATTATCCATCTTGGTGGTGTCCTCATAAAATGAAAGACTGAAACTCCAAGGGAAAGATAGATGGTGATGGCTTCAGACGCAGACATAGTTTACTGTTAGATGGAAAATCCCATCCGACCAAAATTAATTTGGACAAATCCAGCCCCACTGCTACAGACCCTCCTGCTCCCAAGATTCATCCATTTAAATTAATGAGCAAACCTTTCCAAATAGGACCATCTCTGGGAATGTTAACTCATTGTAACCCTACCAGTCCCTCATATCTTAGCGTGACATTGTTGAATGCAGGTAATGTGAACACCCTGACTGAGGTAAGCACTGAACTAACTGGGAAGCCAACACAAAAAATCTGTTCTCCTCCCCAAGAGTGTCCCAAGGAAGATCCTTATTATTCCAGGGAAGAGAATACAAGAGGAAGGGAAAAAAGAGATTGAAGAACAATGATGGCAAAATCGAGTTGTTTCACTATTTTCTAAAAACAAAGGTAGGATTATTAAGCTAGATAGAAACACTTCATAATTGTATATTTATTTTTAGTTTTTCCTTCTCCTTTTTTTTTTTTTTTTTTTTTTTTGAGACAGAGTCTCACTTTGTAGCCCAGGCTGGAGTGCAGTAGTGTGATCTCAGCTCACTGCAACCTCTGCCTCCTGGGTTCAAGCAATTCTCCTGCTTCAGTCTCTCAAGGAGCTGGGATTACAGGCACCCTCCTCCCCACCCGGCTAATTTTTGTATTTTTAGTAGTGACAGGGTTTCACCATATTGGCCAGGCTGGTCTTGAACTCCTGATCTCAAGTGATCCACCCACCTCGAACTCTCAAAGTGCTGGGATTACAGGTGTGAGCCACAGTGCCTGACCTCTTCTCCATAGGAGACCTAAATCAGTGTTTTTTAAAGAAAATCTCTGAGTCTTAAGTGACCAAAAGTTTTGCTTTGGCTGAAAATACTTTTAGAGGAAGGAATGGGCTCTATCCACTAAGGATAAGGACATTTGTTGTGGCCCCTTTCATGCAAATAGGATTGGAAATTTTTCCGTATTTTGAACAGAGAGTCTTTTACCCGCTTTATTAAAATACAATTCACATACCATACGATGCAGACATTTGAAGTATGCCTGGGCTAAATGTGGTGGCTCATGGCTGTAATCCTAGCACCTTGGGAGGCTGAGGTGGGCAGATTGCTTGAGTCCAGGAGTTCAAGACCAGCCTGGGCAACATGGTGAAACCCTGTCTCTAATAAAAATACAAAAAAAAAATAATTAGCCAGGCAAAGATGTGTGTGCCTGTGGTCCCAGCTACTCAGGAGTCTGAGGTGGGAGAATCACCTGAGTCCTGGAGGTCAAGTCTGCAGTGAGCCGAGATCATACCACTGCACTCCAGCCTGGACAACAGAGTGAGACCCTGTCTCAAAATAAAATAAAATAGTTTGTTGCTATCTGGTTTAAAGATTATTAAAAATAAAAATATAAATTAAAGAAATAAAGTATGCCTCATTTTTGCTGGGTGTGGTGGCGTGAGTCTGTGGTTCCAGCTACTTGAGAGGCTGAGGCAGGAGGATCCCTTGAGACCAGGAGTTCGAGTCCAGCCTGGGCAATATAGCAAGACTCCTGTCTCTAAAAAAATTTTGAGGGCTGGGCGCGGTGGCTCAAGCCTGTAATCCCAGCACTTTGGGAGGCCGAGGCGGGCGGATCATGAGGTCAGGAGATCGACAGCATCTTGGCTAACATGGTGAAACCCCGTCTCTACTAAAAAATACAAAAAACTAGCTGGGCGTGGTGGTGGGTGCCTGTAGTCCCAGCTACTCGGGAGGCTGAGGCAGGAGAATGGTGTAAACCCGGGAGGCGGAGCTTGCAGTGAGCTGAGATCTGGCCACTGCACTCCAGCCTGGGCAACAGAGTGAGACTCCGTCTCAAAAAAAAAAAAAAAAAAATTTGTGTAAAAGTTTAATAAAATATACTTTGTTTTTAGTATACTTCATTTTTAATTTTTAAAAATTGTGATAACAACTGTTTTTAAGTGTACATTGAATAGAGTTTTTAAATAATTTAATTTACTTAATTTTAAATAATGTTTTACAGGGAGCTCTGTGACTTACCTATTGATCGTTAAGTATGAATTTGAAAAAAATTAATGTATTGGAATATAATAGGTCAACTGAAAAGACCACAGAAATGGACACTTGTAAATAAGCAGCAACTCATTTTTAACTGGTTTTAGGAGAATCCATCAGCAGCCATGTGCCCTGTGACTCCAGACTCCCTCAGCATCATCTTCTCAGAAATACTGCTTCCAGGTCATTACCACAGAGTGATAACTGTTCAAAATAACTTTCCCTCAGGCAGGTTACCCAGCAAATTCTGGGTGTCAAGTACCTAGGAAGTTAAGTGCAGTTAGAAGCAACAGAATGGAAGTTAGGAGTCAGGACAGGAAGGATCTAATCTATACTAAGATGGGTAGGAAGGGAGAGGTAGCAAAGTATTCCTTTCAGAGGTTTGGAGCTTCCAGATGACCTAGCCAAGAATCAAGAAAGAGCTGCATTTCTTAAACTGTGGCATGAAAACGGCACTGTTATTAGTCAAATGTTTCAAATAAAGGGGATCTTGCTGTTTTAGGACTTGGAAGACTCCATCTCCCCATCACCTGAATCTCTATCTCCTCTCCACCACCTGAAATGTGTCTCAAGGCCCCTTCGCTTCTCTCTTGCACTTGACCCTTCTGGGAGGGGATTTGGCCCTCTCTCCTTTCTATCATGTTCTGCCAGGATATTAACATCATTACTTGGCTCTTTGTCATGTGTAGCAGTGGTATTGCTTCTTTTTTTTTCTTTAACTTTGTATGTAAATGCCTGGGTCACCTGATAAGATTATAGACCCATTAATAGGAGGTACCCCTTTTGTAGTTTCGGTACCCTCACAGTTCTTAGCAGGGTGCCATGCTTATAATACTTGAGTTGTTCTTAACTGGGAGGTTTTTTTTTTGTTTATTTTTTATATTTTATTTTTTTGAGATGGAGTCTCACTCTGTCACCCAGGCTGGAGTGCATTGGTGCGATCTTGGCTCACTGCAACCTCCGCCTCCCGGTGTCAAGCAATTCTCCTGCCTTAGCCTCCCAAGTATCTGGGATTACAGGTGTCTGCCACTACGCCTGGCTAATTTTTTTTTAGTAGACGGAGTTTCACCAAGTTGGTCAGGCTGGTCTTGAACTCCCAACCTCAGGTGATCTGCCCGCCTCGGCCTCCCAAAGTGTTCGGATTACAGGCGTGAGCCACTGCACCTGGCCCTTTTTTTTTCTTTTTTGACAGAATCTAGTTCTGTTGCCCAGGTTAGAGTGCAGTGGCTACGTCTTGGCTCACTGCAACCTCCGTCTCCCAGGTTCAAGTGATTCTTGTGCCTCAGTCTCCCAAGTAGCTGGGATTACAGGCATGCACCACCACACCCGGTTAATTTTTGTATTTTTAGTAGAGATGGGGTTTCGCCATGTTGGCCAGGCTGGTCTCGAACTCTTGACCTCAGGTGATCCACCCACCTGGGACTCCCTTCCCTTCCTTTCTCTTCCGTCCCCCTCCCTTCCCTCCCCTCCCCTCCCCTTTCCTCCCCTTCCTTCTTTCTTTTTTTTATTTTTATTTTTTGTTGAGACGGAGTCTCGCGCTGTCGCCCAGGCTGGAGTGCAGTGGCCAGATCTCAGCTCACTGCAAGCTCCGCCTCCCGGGTTCCTGCCATTCTCCTGCCTCAGCCTCCCAAGTAGCTGGGACTACAGGCGCCGGCCACCTCACCCGGCTAGTTTTTTCTATTTTTTTTAGTAGAGACGGGGTTTCACTGTGTTAGCCAGGATGGTCTTGATCTCCTGACCTCGTGATCCGCCCGTCTTGGCCTCCCAAAGTGCTGGGATTACAGGCTTGAGCCACCACGCCCGGCCTCCTTCCTTCTTTCTTTTCTTTCTTTCTTCTTTTTTTTGGGACAGAGTCTTGCTCTGTTGCCCAGGCTGGGGTGCAGTGGTGACATCTTTGCCCACTGCAACCTCCATCTTTCAGGTTCAAGTGATTCTTATGCTTCAGCCTCCTGAGTAGCTGGGATTACAAGTGTAATCCACACTCAGGTAATTTTTGTATTTTTAGTAGAGATGGTGTTTCACTGTGTTGGCCAGGCTGGTCTTGAACTCCTGACCTCAAGTGATCTGCCTGCCTCAGACTCCCAAAAGTGCTGGGATTACAGGCGCGAGCCACCAAGCCTGGCTTAACCAGGAGTTTTTCATCAAAATTATATGGTGAGCTTTTAAAAAACCATTTGTGCCCAGTCTGCATCACAAGGACTCTGACTTAGAATGTTGAGAAAGCTCTCCTGGAGATTCTGATGAGCGATGCTGGCTCAGAGCTGCTCTGTTACATGGCTCTAATACTCAAGTCATTGGATGCCGTTGAACAACCATTATCCAAAGCTTCCTTGGTTCAAGATTTCATAGTTGTGTAATTTTTATGTTTTATCCAAATTTTTGGCTGAAAATAATAATAGCTAATTATTCCTGAGCACTTCCCAGGTGCTGTCTTAAGTGCTTAACACACATGATCTCTTGTAATTCCCACAACAAATCTAAGAGGAAGGTATCCTTATCTTATACAGTGAGAGAAATGGAGCTTTGAAAATATCCATAACTGGATTGCTCAATGTCATACAGTTGGTGAGGAGCAAAGCCAGGACTCCAACCCAGGCGTCAGCCACTTGGTTAGCAGAGATGGTGAGCTACCTCTGATCACTCCACTTAAGTCCCTGCTGTGGGTCACTAACCTCAAGAGGACTATTAATAAAGGTATAAAGCAGGCTAGTCCTGAAAGCCTGAATCCAGGGAAGAGAGTGGCCTACTAACTATAACGTAAGGTAGGCTCCAGCAAGTTCCATAATAAAACTGCCAACTCCGGGTGTGGTGGCTCACGCCTGTAATCCCAGCACTTTGGGAGGCCCAGGCGAGTGGATCACCTGAAGTCAGGAGTTCAAGACCAGCCTGGGCAACATGGTAAAACCCCCTCTCTACTAAAAATACAAAAATTAGCTGGGCGTGGTGGCACGTGTCCGTAATCCCAGGTACTCAGGAGGCTGAGGCAGGAGAATTGCTTGAACCCGGGAGGCAGAGGTTGCAGTGAGCCGAGATTGCGCCACTGCACTCCAGCCTGGGCGACAGACAAAGACTCTGTCTCAAAAAAAAAAAAAAAAAACCAAAAAATAAAAAAAGAAACCCCCAAAACCAAGAAACTGCCAGAAAAGCAAATTGGAAGAAACTTTTGCAATTTAAACTTCTTAACAACTGGATGAATTTGTCTCAGATATAATGATATGCATTAGAAAACAGACTAGGGTAAAAGGATACACATTATGAAAATCTATCTTTTTAAACAAAAGCTTATTTTGTAATTTCTGGTATTTCATTCTGAGCAGCTGTTGAACTAGGAGGCCTTGAAGGGTCTCCCATGGTAGCTTGGAGGAAACAAGGCTTATCCCATACCTCAGAGCAAACAACACTTGGCCTCCCAGTACTATTGTAATTCGTTTGTTTACTCAGAACACTTGATACCAAGTTAACATGGCCCAACTAAAGTGTGGTTCACTTAAGTGCTGTGCATTTCTCTGTGAGAGATGTCAGTGACTGCTTTGCAAATTCTATCAGTTTCTTGCCAAAATGGCAGGCATCTGTTAATGTGAATACAAGATGAGCCACGTAACTCCAGAAAGGCAGAGTTCAAGGAGTTTAGGAAGCCTTAAGTTGCGTCATCTTTCACATCAGCAAAGTTCATGAGGCTCAAGAAAGATACTAACCCTTTTAACATCTTTTTTTGTTTGTTTGTTTAACATTGTTTTCCTCTATCTTCAAAAAGTGCTAAACCATAAATGGCATTTTAAACCTTGTTACTTGTGAAAATACTTTAAAAATTATTTTTGCTACTCAAAGTAAACTAAAAAAGTGAATCTTTAAAATGTCATTTAAGATGGATTCAGGTAGCCCGGTGCAGTGGCTCACATCTGTAATCCCAGTATTCTGGGAGGCCGAGGCAGCAGAATCACTTGATGTCAGGAGTTCGAGACCACCCTGGCCAACATGGCAAAACCCCATCTCTACTAAAAATGCAAAAGAATTAGCCAGTCCTGGTAGTGCACACCTGTAATCCCAGCTACTTCAGAGGCTGAGGCAGGAGGATCACTTGAACCCGGGACGGGGGAGGCTGCAGTGAGCCAAGGTTGCACAACTTCAGTCCAGAGACTCTGTCTCAAAAAAAAAAAAAAAAGAAAAGAAAGGAAAAACGATAGATTCAGAAGCCAGGAATGAAAAAGATATAATGCAGGATAGGCGATTATATATGAACTAAAAATAGTTAAATTAGCAGAATATTCATATCAATGTTTCTCAAAATGTGGGCCTCAAACTATTTGTTTCAAAATTGCTTTAAAAAGAAAAACCTGGCCGGGCGCGGTAGCTCAAACCTGAAATCCCAGCACGTTGGGAGTCAGATGCAGGCAGATCACTTGAGGTCAGAAGTTCGAGACCAGCTGATCAACATGGTGAAACCCCATCTCTACTAAAAATACAAAAATTAGCCAGATGTGGTGACGCACACCTATAATCCTAGGTACTTGGGAGGCTAAGGCAGGAGAGTCGCTTGAACCCGGGAGTCAGAGGTTGCAGTGAGCCAAGACTGTGCCACTGCACTCCAGCCTGGGCAACATAGTGAGCCTGTCTCTAAGTAATAAAATAAATAAATAAATGAATAAAAATAAAACCCCCCTTGGCCAGGCGCGGTGGCTCAAGCCTGTAATCCCAGCACTTTGGGAGGCCGAGACGGGCGGATCACGAGGTCAGGAGATCGAGACCATCCTGGCTAACACGGTGAAACCCCGTCTCTATTAAGAAATACAAAAAACTAGCCGGGCGAGGTGGCGGGCGCCTGTAGTCCCAGCTACTTGGAAGGCTGAGGCCGGAGAATGGCGTAAACCCGGGAGGCGGAGCTTGCAGTGAGCTGAGATCCGGCCGCTGCACTCCAGCCTGGGTGACAGAGCGAGACTCCGTCTCAAAAAAAATAAAAAATAAAAAAATAAAAAATAAAAATAAAAAAAAAATAAAACCCCCCAAAACAGCAACAAAAATCTTTACCCAAGACTACCTGAACTCAACTCTCACGTTTTTAATTAGCTTCCAATGATTCAGTAGTGTATTATAGATCTTTCTGTTGTTGTCTTATTATAAAAAAGGTTCTGGGATATGTGAAATTCTGGTTAGCCACACTTCCCCCATGGCTATTCTTTGACCACATCCGAGGCTCCTAATCTTTTGTGTGCCACCATGCCAACCAGAGCTGGTAAGCTTAGGAATCCCTTTTCACAGCAATGTTTGTAAAAGCATGAATAAAACACATAGGATTACCAAAGAAACTATATTGAGATGTGTTTTTTTTTTTTTGTTTTGTTTTTTGAGACAGAGTCTCACTCTGTCACCCAGGCTGGAGTGTGGTGGCCCGATCGCGGCTCACTGCAACCTCTGCCTCCCGGGTTCAAGCGATTCTCCTGCTCAGCATCCTGAGTAGCTGGGATTACAGGCGTGGGCCACCACGCCAGGCTAATTTTTGTATTTTAGTAGAGACAGGGTTTCACCATGTTGGCCAGTCTGGTCTCGAACTCCAGACGTTGTGATCCGCCCACGTCAGCCTCCCAAAGTGCTGGGATTACAGGCGTGAGCTACCATGCCCGGCTTGAGATGCATTTATTATAAAACGTAATATACTAATATCTACCTTTTTGATGATGTATTACATAATAATCATAGTCATTAAATAATAATGACTACTAACATTTCAAAGAAGTGATGAGCACAAATGAGCATTATATCTTCAGTAACTGATATATCCGTGATTTCTATTAATGAAATGATTTCTATTTCTATTATTGATATTGCTAATAACACTGGTTTATTACCTACATTCAAAATAGAAGGAAATGCTAAATGTTAGTTAGAGGTTAGTAGAAACTAAGATGTGTTTTTTTTTTGTTTTTTTTTTTTTTTTTTCCCTCCTCTGAGTTCCCAAGCTCCCTGAATTCTAACCCCAGGTTAAGATTTTCATTCTAGAAAGCGGTAGATGCTACAGTCATGTGGAAACTTCTGTTGCTTTCTAGTTCAAATAGGTTACTCCTAAGAAACTTCTGCCAAGTATAATATGTGGCAGGGTAGCAGACTCACAGAGGTGCTAATCCTACTTGCTCCGGAATTGTGTCAGGGGCCTGATTTCTTGGAGATAGTTTACCTCCCTGCCTTACAGATATGTGATGTCAGGCAGGTGTTGAATGGGAGATCTGGACACCTTTCAGATAGCTTTTCCTCTTGGACCACTTGTTTTCAAGATCCCTGAGATACGCTGGGTGAAGTGCCTCATGCCTGTAATCTCAACACTTAGGGAAGTCGAGGAGATAGCTTGTGCTCAGGAGTTTGAGACCAGTCTGGGCAACGTGGCAAGATCCTGTTTATATATATAAAAAAAAAAAAATTAAAAAATTATGATGGTGTGTGCCTGTAGTCCCAGTTACTCAGGAGGTCGAACCAGGAGAATCACTTGATCCCAAGAATTCAAGGTTATAGGGGTTGGGGGCGGGGGGAACAATTTCACCCCTAATAGTGATCTTTCCAATCTCCTTTATATTACATGGTCTTAGACAATTGCTCACATCTCCTAAAAGTATAGAAATCAATTCAATTCTGAAATTTTTCTACATGGAAGCAGCCAGAGTATTGATTTCCAAGGTGCTAAGAGGACATGGCCAGTCATTGGCAGCTCTCTGCAGTGACCAGACATACATATTCCTCACCCCACAAAGAGGCTAGAAAAATGTGACATTCTCCCTTGGGAAATCACAGAGCGGACAGGAGTCAGGAGTCACTACTGTTGAAGACAGACTGCGAAAATCTTCCCTGTGACAAATGCAATTCCAGGTTGGTTTTGACTTGCCGTGCAGGGGGAGAGGGCAGAAGGGTAAAGAGCAGTTTTCCCATCCACGGAAGAGTCATGGTCCCACCTGACCCTCGCCCTTCAGCCCCACCTTAAACACACACAGCCAAGCAACTCTCAGTTGTGGAGCCGACACTAGCTTTTACATGCTTACCCTGGATTTTAGCAGTGAAATTGCTGGGTGTTTGTATAGTGTGTTATTTACTCTACAGCACTTTGTCTGTGTAGATTGCATATAAACCATCTAGTTGGTTTTCCTGCCAAATTCAGTGTGAGATAATTAAAATTAAAAAAAAAAAAAGAAAGAAAGAAACCAAATGACAAAGTCTGAAGTTCTCATCCATAAAACAAAAAGGAAAAAACAAAAACCAAAAAGCCACAACTGATTGTATAAACTAAAAGATGTTCTATCTGGTGTAGAACATTTCTTCCTTTCTTTTTTTTTTTTTTTTTTTTTAAGAAAAAGTCTTGCTCTGTCACCCAGGCTGGAGTGTGGTGGCACCATCAGGGCTCACTGTAGCCTTGAGCTCCCTGGGATCTAGTGGTCCTCCCATCTCAGCCTCCCACTCCAGCTGAGACTACAGGTGTGAGCCACCATGCTCAACTAATTTTTTTATTTTTTGTGGAGATGGGATCTCCCTATGTTGCCCAGTCTAAACATTTCTAAAATAGCTTTTGAAACAAAATCAGAACAAGAAAATATATTTTTAATTACCAAGGAATTTTGCACAATTGATGGAATATAACTGCATAAAATCTTATGGTCATTTGATTTCATTAATGTTTCTTATCTATTTACCACATTACCTTACACACAATCTATGAACTTGAACAATTAACAATGATCTAAGATTGTATATAGTACAATTAGGTAAAAAGAAGTTTTAAATGTATTTGACTGGTGAATTTTCAACTTTAAAATTTTTACCATAAAATCTACGTAAAACTCTGTGTCAAGAATTCCATATTTCCCCGGCCCCTCCTACAAATAAGACCATGTCAGTCTTCTACCTGACATGCTTCTTTAACTTACTTCTTTTTCCAAATTGCATTCCATGAGTTTGTTTTCATTTAAGCTCTGCACAATCTGTAATCCGGCTTGATCTATTTTATTTCTTAGTTTTTTTTCCTCATGTCTGCTTTTGGGAATTTTTTCCTTTTTATATATTATTTTCTTCATGCTTTATTTTCATATTACTTCTATAAAAGACAGCTGTAATTTATATGTCCCGTAGTCTCTTTTTCAGATCTTTTCAATGCTAATCCCCTGAACAGTTCTCTGCAGCTCTGCTTTGCTTGCTAGACACTCTAGCCTTTGTCTAACCTAGATTGTGTAAGCTCCTCAGGGCAAAGTTCTTGTCACTCGGTGCTTTGTAATGTGTTCTAGGTACTTCTTACCAGACTTTGAGTAATCATAACATGCAGTCTGGTATAATCAGATTGTGAATGATAGTATATCCTGCAGATAACATTCTATAGCTAGGTTAGGGTGTGGCCACACGTAGCACCGATGGCCTGAGGTAGAGAAAATAATTAAGCATAGGGAAAGTTAGAAATAAGTTTATTTGGCCAGGTGCAGTGGCTCACGCCTGTAATCCTAGCACTTTGGGAGGACGAGGTGGGCAGATTGCCTGAGCTCAAGAGTTTGAAAGCAGCCTGGGCAACACGGCAAAACCCTGTCTCTACTAAAAATACAAAAAACTAGCTTGGCATGATGGCACGTACCTGTAATTCCAGCTGCTGGGGAGGCTGAAGCAGGAGAATCGCTTGAACCCAGGAGGTGGTGGCTGCAGTGAGCCAAGATGGTGCCACTTCACTCCAGTCTGGGTGACAGAGTGAGACTCTGTCTCCACACACAAACAAACCACCAATGAAACAAAACAAAACAAATCAAAAAAGAGAAAGAAATAAGTTTATTAAAAAGGTACAGGAACTCAAACCTCTTGCCATGGGCCTATTAGTGTCAAAGAGAAGTTTCAGGCAAACTCTTGAGCCCTGGAGAAGACTTAACACTGTCAAAGGTGTGCAGTATAGGCTAAACAAACAAACAAAAAATCAATAAATAAGAAAGCCTCTTTCTGCTCATCTGGGCCTTGCTGGAAACTGTAAAAGAAAAACTATCCTGCCTGGTGTGGTGGCTCATTGCCTGTAATCCCAGTACTTTGGGAGGCTGATGGGGGCGGATTACCTGACGTCGGGAGTTCAGGATCAGCCTGACCAACATGGAGAAACCCAGTCTCTACCAAAAATACAAAATTAGCCTGACGTGGTGGTGCATGCCTGTAATCCCAGCTACTCAGGAGGCTGAGGCAGGAGAATCGCTTGAACCCAGGAGGCGTAGATTGTGGTGAGCCCAGATCGCGCCACTGCGCTTATGAGCAATGAGAATGAAACTCTGTCCTAAAAAACAAAACAAAACAAAACAACAACGAAACAACAACAACAAAAAGAAAAGCTATTCCTTGGGTACAGAAAGTCAATAAATGTTGAAAAACATAGTGGTAATACACTGCCCCACTTGGAAACTGATCTGACTAGTCTGTGGTCCAAATGAACTTCTTTCCCCTCTCTATGCAGTTATGGCTATAATCGCCGTGTCTCCTAGGAGCCTGGAACGTGACCAGTCAGAATCAGAAATTCGGAAGCATTCCTCTCATCTAGTGTCAGGTCATTTCTGGTCACTTCCTCACAGACTTTATTAAGTCTAGTGAACAGCTATCCCCCAAATCCTTATTAGGTATCTGGGGATCAATATTTGTAAATATCCAAAGAAGCCATCTTCATTCCCCCTCAAAAAAAAAAAAAAACAAAACTAAGATGGATGAATACAAAATAGTCAAAAATTTAGAAAAGTAAAGAGAAGAAATTTAAAAATTAATAATGTTTATAGGAGGAAAAAAGCCCTCCCATGGAGGTTACTTATGGGACTCAAGGGACCTGTGGCTTCTGGGAAGTCACTTTCTCTGTGCTGTTGCTGCAGTCACTCCCTGTGGAGTGTGGATCAATATCAAATCCCCACAGCTCCGAGGGAGCCCTGAGGTTAAAAGAGCTGTTCCTGCACCGAGGCTCTGATGCCAAAGCAAAGCTATGTGCTCGTTGTTTGGCTGTGAAGGGCTCCTGAATTTCAGTCTCTCCTGGGGGTTTCATGCTCACAAGGAGTTAAAGGGGTGACAACACAGGGTCCGGAGGGGCTGTCACCTGGGCTGACTTGGGTGCAGAAGTTAGTGACCCCTCACAGAACAATGTGAAATGAGTGGGAGGGTGTTCGCAGCTCTGCCGAGTTCTGGGGAGGTAAAGGTGGCAAAATGAAGGACGTTAACTTTTCAGCTTTCCTGGCAAGCTTTCTGAGAGGACAGGGTTAGATGAGATGCATCAGGCCTGTCTGGCACATCTCCATGATGCTAGCTCTTGAAGGGCTTTGGTCCACTTTTCAAGATAGCCTAAAATAAAATAACATAAAATAAAAACAAAGGCCAGAACACTGTGGGAAAATGTTATACTTTTTGGTGGTTCAAGAAAAGGTGAGAAGCTAGCTTTAATATCTTTGGGACAAAATGAGCATGTTTCAGTATGAACATTAAAATAAGGATTAAAACCGAGGAAACACTGATTTAATATCTTTCCTATTTATTGTCTTTCTATGAAGCCACTTTTTTTTTTTTTTTTTTTTTTTTTTTTTTTTTTTTTTTTTTTTTAGGAATCTTACTCTGTCACCCAGACTGGAGTGCAGTGGTGCAATCTTGGCTCACTGCAGTCTCTGCCTCCCGGGTTCAAGTAATTCTCCTGCCTCAGCCTCTCGAGTGGTTGGGATTACAGGCATGTGCCACCATGCCTGGCTAATTTTTGTATTTTTAGTAGAGAAGGGGTTTTGCCATGTTGGCCAGACTGGTCTCAAACTCCTGGCCTCGAGCGATCTGCCTGCCTCGGCCTCCCAAAGTCCTGGGATTACAGGTGTGAGTCACTGTGCCCGGCCTTACCTATTGTTTAAAAAGATCTATAAAAATAAATAAATAAATAAATAAGAGGATCCTTAATAAACTAATAAGGAGAACATCAAGAATGTCAGAAAAACAGAACAGTTTTCTCTCACTATAGTCTTTGTCCTCTCATATCAAATGTTGCTAGTTTAAAAATTTTTTCTTGGTGGCTTTATATTATTGTTTGTTACATACTGTAATTTATTTCTTGTAAAACAAACCAAAAAAATGCACGACTAAGTTGCTATTACTTTATGTCTTTGAAGTGAAGTCTAAGCAATTGTATTTTAAAATTCTGAAACATAAGTATTAAAATTGAGATTAAAGCCACTGATCTCATGTGACATTAGGTTTGAAGTGTTGAAGTGATACTTATGTGCAGGATTGTCACCTGTGAACTAACGGTACATGTAGACGTTGATGAATACTGTGTAAATGTGCATATACATACACATGCAGTATCATACATTTTCTTCTTTATCTACTTAACTTTTTTTGTTTTTTGAGGTAGGATCTCACTCTGTTGTCCATTCTTGATGTTCTCCTTATCATATATAGCACTGAGTCAGAAACAATGATGGAATTACTAATCCCACGTAATGTTTCAGAGCATGAATTCACTGGTTAGTTTATTAAGGATTTTTTTTATTATTATTATTATACTTTAAGTTCTAGGGTACATGTGCACAACATGCAGGTTTGTTACATATGTATACATGTGCCATGTTGGTGTGCTGCACCCATTAACTCGTCATTTACATTAGGTATATCTCCTAATGCTATCACTGCCCCCCTCTCCCCACAATAGGACCCAGTGTGTGATGATCCCCTTCCTGTGTCCAAGTGATCTCATTGTTCAATTCCCACCTATGAGTGAGAACATGTGGTGTTTGGTTTTCTGTTCTTGTGATAGTTTGCTGAGAATGATGGTTTCCAGCTGCATCCATGTCCCTACAAAGGACATGAACTCATCCTTTTTTATGGCTGCATAGTATTCCGTGGTGTATTTGTGCCACATTTTCTTAATCCAGTCTGTCACTGATGGACATTTGGGTTGATTCCAAGTCTTTGCTATTGTGAATAGTGCCGCAGTAAACACACATGTGCATGTGTCTTTATAGCAGCATGACTTATAATCCTTTGGCTATCTCCCCAGTAATAGGATGGCTGGGTCAAATGGTATTTCTAGTTCTAGATCCTTGAGGAATCGCCACACTGTTTTTTACAATGGTTGAACTAGTTTACAGTCCCACCGACAGTGTAAAAGTGTTCCTATTTATCCACATCCTCTCCAGCATCTGTTGTTTCCTGACTTTTTAATGATTGCCATTCTAACTGGTGTGAGATGGTAGCTCATTGTGGTTTTGATTTGCATTTCTCTGATGGCCAGTGATGATGAGCATTTTTTCATGTGTCTGTTGGCTGTATGCATGTCTTCTTTTGAGAAGTGTCTGTTCATATCCTTTACCCACTTTTTGATGGGGTGGTTTGCTTTTTCTTGTAAATTTGATTGAGTTGTTTATAGGTTCTGGATATTAGCCCTTTGTCAGATAAGTAGATTGCAAAAATTTTCTCCCATTCTGTAGGTTGCCTCTTCACTCTGATGGTAGTTTCTTTTGCTGTGCAGAAGCTTTTTAGTTTAATTAGATCCCATTTGTTAATTTTGGCTTTTGTTGCCGTTGCTTTTGGTGTTTTAGACATGAAGTCCTTGCCCATGCCTATGTCCTGAATGGTATTACCTAGGTTTTTTTCTAGGGTTTTTATGGTTTTAGGTCTAATATTTAAGTCTCTAATCCATCTTGAATTAATTTTCGTATAAGGAGTAAGGAAAGGATCCAGTTTCAGCTTTCTACTTATGGCTAGCCAATTTTCCCAGCACCATTTATTAAATAGGGAATCCTTTCCCCATTTCTTGTTTTTCTCAGGTTTGTCAAAGATCAGATGGCTGTAGATGTGTGGTATTATTTCTGAGGGCTCTGTTCTGTTCCATTGGTCTATATCTCTGTTTTGGTACCGGTACCATGCTGTTTTGGTTACTGTAACCTTGTAGTATAGTTTGAAGTCAGGTAGCATGATGCCTCCAGCTTTGTTCTTTTGGCTTACGATTGTCTTGGCAATGTGGGGTCTTTTTTGGTTCCATATGAACTTTAAAGCAGTTTTTTCCAATTCTGTGAAGAAAGTCATTGGTAGCTTGATGGGGATGGCATTGAATCTATAGATTACCTTGGGCAGTATTGCCATTTTCACAATATTGATTCTTCCTATCCATGAGCATGGTATGTTCTTCCATTTGTTTGTGTCCTCTTTTAT
Source organism: Macaca mulatta (assembly GCF_049350105.2). Taxonomy (NCBI): domain Eukaryota; kingdom Metazoa; phylum Chordata; class Mammalia; order Primates; family Cercopithecidae; genus Macaca; species Macaca mulatta. The sequence goes on along the minus strand of NC_133409.1, from coordinate 18,763,776 downwards.
TTCATTGAGCAGTGGTTTGTAGTTCTCCTTGAAGGGTTCCTTTTAAACAATAGGGACCTTTTAAATGTTAGGTAAGGCCAGGTGCAGTGACTCGCACCCATAATCCCAGCACTTTGGGAGGCCAAGTAGGCAGATCACTTGAGGTTGGAGTGCAGTGGTATGATCTCAGTTCACTGCAACCTCTGCCTCCTGGGTTCAAGTGATCCTCCTGCCTCAGCCCCCTAAGTAGCTGGGACCACAGGTCCATGTCAAAACAACCAGCTAATTTTTTTTTTTTTTTTTTTTTAGAGATAGGATTTTCCATGTTTCCCAGGCTGGTCTCAAACTCCTGGACTCAAGCAATCCTCCTGCCTCAGTCTCCTAAATTGCTGGGATTACAGGTGTGAGCCACCATGCTGGTCCTCCATTTTTTCTTAATTCTCTTCACATGCATGTTGTGAACCTGACCACATGTTCCTTTCTTGGGATTCCATGGAATACAAAGTATGTAAGAATTCAGGAGGAAAATTTTTGGTCTTACATTTGATGATGGATCCTTGGGGAAAACCCAGTACTTTTGACATATCTGGAGTCCCTCAGTTGTACAGAACCAGCAAAATTCCCAGATTACCTTTAAAATTAATGTTAAGATTTCTTTTCCCCCTCTCAACTCAGCTATTCCTAACTTGGGGAAGAACTGAGAAGAGAAGGCCTATGTCAAGATCTTACCTAGGGGTCAAGATGCCATAAATCTATGCTTCACCAGGCCTACTCCAGTAGTAAACCTTCTTTGACTAAGTTCACCCCTTGGAAATAACTTGTTCTTTTTCATCCCTTCAGCACATATAAACAGTTTCAACTTGGATCTGCCTTTTTTGACATAGTCATTTTTTAACCATCACGAGGTGGTTTTGTCTCCACGACTCCCCTAAAATTGTCCTTTTCATGGTTACAATCATCCATTTTCTTGTCATAAATCCAACAAACATCTGTCAGTCAATATCTTGTCTGTCCACAAGTCATCCATATTGTTGATCACTCACTCAATCCCCTTGTCTTCTGTTTAACATTCAGTGTTTGTTTACCTCTTATCCCCATGGGTTTTCCTCTCTCTTCAACTCTTCTATGCAAAGTAGCCTCCCAAACCTGTTCTGTATTCAAAATTTGCTATCTTAATTAGTGACAGGCCCCATCTGCCCAGGAGGTATGATGTTATTGCCTGAAAGATAAGGTAATTAGACATAGCTACCTCCAAACCCTGTCTTTGCCATTTTGTGTACTCTTGTAAAAATGATTTCTCTGACTGTAAGCTTCTTCATCTACAGTTGAAGTAATAATAACTATGTCATGGGTTTATTATAAAGATTTAAAAAGGTCATGAATACATACAACGAGCATAATACCTAGTGCATAGGATGTATTTAATAAGCGCTGGGTTCCTTTGTCTTAATTTTTTCCCAATTGCTTCAGTCAGGAGCATCATAGGCTCTTCTCTATCTACCACTGAACTCACTGAGTTTCACAAAGTGTTCACAAAGTGCTGCTGATTCAACTTTCCAAAATGTTCTAAAAGTCGTGATATACCATTTCTCATGGTCTCAATATTCATTGACTGGATCATTGCCACCTTTTTCCTGGTCTGGTTAAATAAGCCCCTACAGCCAGGCACGGTGGCTCATGCCTGTAATCCCAGCACTTTGGGAGGCCGAGGCAGGCGGATCACCTGAGGTCAGAAGTTCGAGACCAGCCTGACCAACATGGAGAAACCTCGTCTCTACTAAAAATACAAAATTAGCTGGGCGTGGGGGCACATGCCTGTAATCCCAGCTACTCGGGAGGCTGAGGCAGGAGAATCGCTTGAACCCGGTAGGTGGAGGTTGCAGTGAGCCGAGATTGCGCCACTGCACTCCAGCCTGGGGAAGAAGAGCAAAACTCCATCTCAAAAAAAAAAAAAAAAAAAAAAAAAGCAAATTTGATTTTGACTGAACCCAGTGTAAAGGCTTCAGTGGCTCCCTGCAGAGGTCGCAGTCAAGTCTATCTCCATAGCATGGTGGATGGAATATTTCCTGTCTGGATTCTACACTGTATCTTCAGACTTAACTCCTGCTACTCTCCACCACTAATCATACCTGGATTTTCTTGAAGGACCCTTACTCTCTATACCTTACCACATATGGTTCTCATGCCTTAAACTCTTCTTTCCATTCCCCTCTTCTGATTCAATCGCTTAACCCCTGGACTTCCTTCAAAGTCAGCTCAGGCTTTGTCTCCTCCAGGGAGTTTCCTGATGAGCCAGCCTGGTTTAAATGCCCTTCCTTACTCTGTGCTTCCCATCACTGTGTGCGTATTGTGCTCATAACATGGATTACATACTCTTTTTTTTTTTTTTTTTGCATTAATGATCTAGCTTTCCCACTAGACTGGAAGACCCTTGGGAATGTGTTATATCTTCTGGATATAACCTATTTTATTTATACTATCTCTCAGTGCATGTATGTTGAAGGAATGGAATGTTAAATAATTCATTAGATTGAAATGGATAATGTTCAAGAGCTATGATTGACAAAAGAAGAAAACCCAAATGTATTGAGATCAAAGTAACTCTTTCATCTGAGTGATGTTTTGTCTTAGCTGAGATATTACTTCTTTTTTCCTTCTTTTCTTTCTTTCATTAAGTCTTTGTTTCAAATCCCTTTTTTCTATCATATTAAAAGGAGGCTTCTAGACAAAGGCCTTCTTTGGGTGGTTACTGGCCTCACCCGGACAAGTTCCCACCTTATCTTTCATATCCCTTTTGTAGTATAGACAAATAAAACAGATGGCGAACACTGTTGTGAGCCAAAGAACACAGTGCAGTTGGAAATACTTGCCTCATGTAGCCAGAGCTGTGTTTATTGTTGTTCTAGATAACAGATGTGAATGCACTACAGAATGGAAGATAGGGTCCTCTGAACATACTGCCTTCTTTCTCACATCCACACCTTTGGTCCTTCTGAGACCTCTGTATGGACTACGCTTCCCCTTTCTCTGCTTTGTGAGCTCCTCTTCATCTTTAAAATTTTCACTCCTCTAGGAAACCCTTTTTCATTGGCCCCCACAAGGGAAGTTGCTTTCTCTTCTGAGGAGTACACTTTGGCTATAACTCACAGAGGTATCTACCACCCTGCATAATAGCTGTCTCTTTGCCGTCTTATTAGGTTGTGAACTCAATAGCCTGTGATTATTTCACAATTGAATTCTCAGCACTAAGTTCAAGTTAAACCTGGCACATGTAGTTATTCAAATGTTTGTTGAATAAGTATTGAATGAATGTGAAGATTTGTCCCTAGTCTGAGATAATGTAATATTTGTAATCATTGAGTCAGATGATAATGTCCTAAGCAGATCAATTTGGTAACATTAAGAAAAATGGTAGACCGGGCGCGGTGGCTCACACCTGTAATCCCAGCACTTTGGGAGATCATGAGGTCAGGAGATCGAGACCAGCCTGGCCAACATGGTGAAATCCTGTCTCTACTAAAAATACAAAAATTAGCGGGCATGGTGGTTCACGCCTGTAATCCTAGCTACTCAGGAGGCTGAGGCAGGAGAACTGCTTGAACCCATGAGGTGGAGGTTGCAGTGAGCTGAGATTGCACCACTGCACTCCAGTCTGGGGGATAGAGTAAGACTCCACTTCAGGAAAAAAAAAAAAAAAAAAAAAAAAAAGAAAGCAAGCAAAGCAAAGCAAAGCAAAGAAATATGGCTATGGCTGGGTGCGGTGTCTCACGCCTGTAATCCTAACACTTTGGGAGGCCAAGGTGGGCAGATCGCTTGAGGACAGGAGTTTGAGATCAGCCTGGCCAACATGGTGAAATCCTGTCTCTACTAAAAATACAAAAATTACCCAGGCAAAGTGGCATATGCCTGTAATCCTAGCTACCCAGGAGGCTGAGGCAGGAGAATAACTTGAACCCAGGAGGTGGAGGTTGCAGTGAGCTGAGATCATGACACTGCACTCCAGCCTGGGCGACAGAGGGAGACTGTCACAAAACAACAACAATGATAACAACAACAAAAATAAACAAAAAACTAAGATTCTGTGTGTTTACCCAAAGTGTGTATGTATGTGTATATACACATATATATACATATATATATATTTACACACACGTATCTGTATATAGTTTGTTTTTTATAATTTCAGCTTTTATTTTAGATTCAAGGGGTACATGTCAGGTTTGTTACATGAATGTATTGTGTGACACTGAGGTTTGGGGTGTGAATGACCTTGTCACCCAGTTAGTGAGCATAGTACCCAATAGGTAGTTTCTTCAGCCCATGCTCCCCTCCCATTCTGCCCCATCTAAGACTCTCTCCCCAGCGTCTATTGTTCATATCTTTATGTTCATGTGTACACCCCTGCCCCCCTTTTTTTGGAAATAGGGTCTCTCTATATTGCTTAGGCCAATTTCAGACTCTTGGGTTCAAGGAATTCTCCCATCTTAGCCTCCTGAGTAGCTGGAACTAGAGGCATGTGCCACTGCATCTGACATCCAAAGTGTATTGAGTATAATTGTTTAAAAGTCTGGATAAGCCAGATAAGCACTTTGACTGAAATGTGTTAGCTCTATAGAACAGGTTGGAGGTATGGAATGGTATAGTCACTGAGGATGGGACCTTGGAATCAATACGCCTATATTCAAATTCTATACTAGTTTTGTCACTTAATGAGATTTTAACCTCTCTTGCCTACTTCTATAATCTGTAAAATGAGCACAATAATGCCTACCACACAGTTAATTAAAAAATCAGAATATGGGCCAGGCGCGGTAGCTCACACCTGTAATCCCAACACTTTAGGAGGTACAGGTAAGTGGATCACGAGGTCAGGAGTTGGAGACCAGCCTGGCCAATATGGTGAAACCCCATCTCTACTAAAAATGCAAAAATTAACCGGGCATGGTGGCGCGCACCTGTAGTCCCAGCTACTCAGGAGGCTGAAGCAGGAGAATTGCTTGAACCTGGGAGGCAGAGGTTGCAGTGAGCCGAGATCGCGCCACTGCACTCCAGCCTGGGTGACAGAGCGAGACTCCGTTCCACTCCCCGTCCCCTCAAAAAAATCAGAATATGTCAGCAAAACTCTCTGCAGATATTAAACAATAAATAAATAGTTCCCATTATTAGTAGGCCATGTGTTTGTGAAGTTCATCTTTGTTATAATACTGTAGTGTGATTTTGGTCTGAATGTTTTGTTTTGTAATTTTCCCTAGTGTATCCCTGGTTTGTAGGTGCTGAGATCTGACCTTATTCTTTCTGACATGGAGCCCCACAGGGGCCATTTAAAATGAGAATACAATTGACATTTTAAAATCCAGGCTTTTACACTATCTTCTTCCCTTTTAATCCACTTCTCTCCCGGCTTTCTTCCTATTGCAAGACTTTTATCATAATATTTGAAGTTGGGGACAGGAGAGTGAATAGATGACCATAACTCTGCACAGAAGCCATTACAACCTTACATACACATGCAAATATTTCTATGTGAGGACATCTGCTCAGCAACTGCCTGTCCAACCCTGGACTAGTGTCACCTTTGTTATTGATTCTTGTAGCCAAGGATAATGATCTCAAAAGCAATTATGTAACTCTCCTCATTTTTCCTTTACAAACCTTTGTCTTCCATTACCTCCCTAATATACTCATAGCTGACTATGGCGCACACATTCCCATTGAAAGGCCCTATTCCCAAATATTTGTGTGTGTGTATACACATATATATCTACATATACACATACATATTTATTTAGAATTCCTTTCTGTTATTTATATTGACAAAGGCATAGTATTTAGAGAAGTTGATACAGAAAACTAGGTAGACAGTTGAACAAGAATATCAATTCAAAGGCATTCTGCGTAGGAGCAAAATTATCTGAAGTAACATGATAAAAACTGGGAAAGGCAGAGCTGAGAAATAAGGTTAAAGGAGAACAGAATTTTGTGTTTGGAGAGATTCCCTAATCCATGGGTCAAAATCACAGGAAGGTAGCATGGAATAGTGGAAAGGGCAGAGGCTTTGAGACCAGACAGGGTGTATGACCCTGAAGCAACCAGTCTCACCCCTTTGAACCCCATTTGCTACATCTATAAAATGAGGATACTAGTGATCACCTTATTGGTTTGTTCGGATGATTGAGGAAGCAAATGTGCCTAAAGTATCCAGCGCTTCCCAAGTACCCACCCTTCACCTTTGACTATGGGAAGGGAGGGAACCATTAGGTAGCTAAATCCAACAGAGCTCTGGGTGAAAGCAGGCTTTCCATCCGCATAATCTCCAGTCCAGTCATTTCTTTTGACTCAGGGTTGTTTTCAAGAGATAAAATGAAAAATCAGATGAAGCATTGTTAATGTTTAAGACAGAAGGTGTCAACAAGTTTAGAATTTGCATTTGTTAAGAACCACTAAGAGAAGAATTGGTTCTAATTGGGTGCTGCTGATCTCATTCTCTGATCTGATTCCTGGTTCTAATTGAGGTCAGAAGAAGGGCAACTATGCGGATCTAGAGAAAACATTGCCTCAGAATACACCTGTTCTTTCCTTAGAGGCCTTGTGTCCACTTTTTCTGATGCAGTGAGAAACTCTAGTTTGTCTATTTTGAAGAAACCACAAAGTTTGCAATACTCAGATTCCCTTCATGTGCAGGAATGACCACAGACACTTAGTCATGAGTATTTAATCAAAGCATACTGAACATATGTTGAGAATACGGTTGAGGACTTTGGACATATAAATAAATGACAATACTTGTATAAAATAGCATTATATGAATGATAATGTAAAATTCAGTTGTTACTGATTTTATTTAATGGCGTATAACTCCTTTCTTGGAAATCAATTCAGTTTCCTTCAACCTAATTGAGGACACTTTACTGAGGTGCTTAATTCTTGACTAACTTTAGTGTTCAGCTAGGTGCATGCTGAAAAAGACAAAATAAAACTGATAATAAACAGTAATGGCACTCTCTATACATGTACATAAAGCAGAAATGTCTTACTGCTTTTTCATTAGTCACTCATCTTTGTAACTGTAGGAAATACTGAGGACTTACGTGTAGAAAGAGGAAGTGGATATTGATAACTCAGAAATGATCCCAATTCTTGAGAAACAAATGTTTGCTTGTTTCTTGCTTGTATTTTTAGAGGCACTTGCCAGACTATTAACTGGGGTCTTTAGAGGAACTCTCTCATATGAGAGAAACAATAAAATGGGAACAGTTAATGATCAAAATTCAGCAGAGTTCTTTTAATTTATTCTTTTTCATTGAGTCCTACAGAAGGCATGATAGTGAATCAAGGGAAAAATATTTTTAAAATGTGTTCCTCACACCTTTTCCTTAAACAAATGGTTGTTTTGGCTATTTTTGCACCTTGACTTTCTTCCCACTCTTCTCTAGATTCATATGTTTGAGTACTGGAAATCTGTCTGCTTTTTGTCGTCTTTCTAGCATGATATAACTCTTGTAAGGCAACATTGTTTTTATCTGAAATAATTTACTTACATAAAAAATATTTGAGGTATAGTTATTAGAATAAACTGCTTTAACCCAATTGTGGAGAGAATCTTAGACTATGAGTCTAAACATCTGTGCTGGAGTCTTGACTCAGCCTCTATTTTGTGATCTTGGGAAACTGACTTATCCTCTTTGAACCTCAGGTTTCATATCCATAAAATAAGATGATGACACTTCACAATCATGATGAGGACTAAATGAGATAATGCACAAAAGCAGAACTGCTTGCAAATCCAATTGTAAAAGTTTTAGATTTTTTTCCTTCCAGAGTGCAGGGATAGTCTCAATAATCTTTTTAATCCTCAGCAAGTAGCAATGAGCAGGTCCACAGTAGGCCCACAAAAATCTGTGTTGAAGGAGTTACTGATATTTTCACGGGTGCTTGTGTTTATATGAAGGCTTCCTAACCCATCTGTGAGCTCCTTAGGAACCAAGGTTGGACTTGCATATTTCTTCCAAATCCTGACTCTATGCCTGGCATATAGACAACAGTTGCCTCCTGAGAATTCCAGAATGAGCTGGGCGTGGTGACTCACGCCTGTAATCCCAGCACTTCGGGAGGCTGAGAAAGGCAGAGCACGAGGTCAAGAATTCGAGACCAGTCTGGCCAACATAGTGAAACCCCATCTCTATTAAAAATACAAAAAATTAGCCGGGTGTGGTGGTGTGCACCTGGTTTTAATCCCAGCTACTTGGGAGGCTAAGGCAGGAGAATCGCGTGAACCTGGGAGGCGGAGGATGCAGTGAGCTGAGATTGCACCATTGTACTCCAGCCCGGCAACAGTGTGAGACTCCATCTAAAAAAAAAAAAAAAAAAAAAAAAAATTACAGAATGAAAAACTGTGACCCATGTTGGCAGCATGCTCTGCTTCTGAGGGAAGTAAAATAATCTGCTCTATCATATATATTTGGCCATTCTTTGTTTGTAGCTTGGTCAGTGAACACAGAGGTCTTGAAACTTCTTTAGTGACATGGAAACCTAGACAAGCATTCATAAAAAAGAATCATGCATAATATTGGGAATAATAAATACTCCCACAGAGATCACAGATGTTCTTCAATAAATTTATAAAACTGTGTCCAGAATAAAACCATATTCTCTAACAGCAGTCATTAGAATGACTAAAAACTAAAAACAAACAAACAAACAAACAAAAAACAAATAATTGGATGACATCATTGATTGTGGATAAACACACTAGTGGCATTTGCCTAGCTGCATTTTCCAGTTACGTAAAAGACATATGAGTCAGGGTCATGGCACAGGAGAAAACTGTGCTGTATTCTTAAACCAAGCCCTACGGAGGTCACCTCATTAATTTATCTGTTGATCTAAAGTCCAGAGCAAGGGTAGAGATGCAGATTCTAATTCTTTTTCTGCCAGCAATTTATAAAGTGAAAAAAAGCAAGCCATTAACCCCTATAGTTTCCTAAACTCTAACATGGGTGTTACAATGTTCGCCATATCTATCTCTTAGGGTGGCTGTAAGAATTAAATGAGGAGGAAATATATGAAAGTATTTGGAAAACCAACATAAAACTCTCTTTACCCAGACGTTTTGCAATGATTCTGGATATAGCTATTGCCATTTACAAGCTGCTATGTATTCTTTCATAATCTTCGGTTAGGACATTCCAACAACTGACATGCCTTCAACTTCAGTTGCTATGTTTTCTTCCTTAATAACCACATTGTTTCAGTGGTAAAAGTCTGTTATGAAAACCACCTCTTCATCTTCTTGTGAAAGTTGGAGCTTGGCTGTTGAAAACTATGGTAATAATGTTTATTTTATTTTATTTTACTATTTTATTTTATTTTATTTTTTATTTATTTTGAGATGGAGTCTTGTAAGGCCCACAGAAATCTGTGTTGAAAGAATTAGGCTGTCCCCAGGCTGGAGTGCAGGGGCGTGATCTTGGCTCACTGCTACCTCCACCTCCTGGGTTCAAGAGGCTCTCTTGCCTCAGCCTCCAGAGTAGCTGGGACTATAGGCGCCTGCCACCACTCCCAGCTAATTTTTGTATTTTTAGTAGAGATGGGGTTTCACCATGTTGGCCAGGATGGTTTTGATCTCTCGACCTTGTGATCCGCCTGCCTTAGCCCCCCGAAGTGCTGGGAATACAGGCGTGAGCCACCGTGCCCAGCCATTTTTTTTTTTTTGTAGCCCTTATTTAAAGTTTTCATTCTCCTAGTAAAGAAAGCATCTGTCTTGTTCATTACTTTTTTCTTATCTTCTGTCACAGGGCTGCTCACATAACACATGCCTAGTCAATAGTTCTTAAACAAACGAATGAAAAAACTATATTGTTAAGTGATTTTTCCAAAGGAGTTTGGTATTTGGAAGTTTCTTTGAAACTGCAAGTTTCTTTGGAAAGTCAACAATTTAGAAGAAGAATGTTTTAGAGGATGTAATCCAGTCATGAGAGAAATATTCAAACTAGTAGGTTAAGAACATGCACATGAATTGCTGATTTGACGGATACCACCTGAACTGACGTTGCTGGTGGCTCTGTTGTGGGCAGGCCAACAAGGCCTGGAGTTGAAACTGAGATCAGATGGCACAATGGCTCATAAGTGAAGTTGTTTGGGGACATGTGAGCTCACAAAATTTACTGTTTTTTTTTTTTTTTCTCCTCTGTTCCTTTCTAGAGAATGACATTTTCATAAGATTTTCAGAAATGTGGTTGTATGTTAAGTGGAGGGTTTTTGAAGTATGAGTCTTCATTTATTCAACAATATTTGAGTGCCTCATGAATCAGGAGTCACGCTACATATTCATGGTCAAAGGTAACTCAGACATGTTTTCTGCCTTTGTCATCTTATTGTAAACATGTGATGCAGATAAACAAAAGCAACCTTCGTGACAAGGACAATGGGGGCACATAATAGTGTCCTCTTACGGAGCTAGGATAAGAGAGAGTGTCAAAATAGGCCTTCCAGAGGAGATAATGTCTAAGCAGAAAAGGGAGAAAAAAGATTGCCAGGTGTCATGAAAAGTGGACAGAGAGGCTGGTTCATGCAGGGGCGTGGGGGTGGGTGGAGTGAGAATTATTCCTGTAAGAGTCACCTGGACTAGGCCATACAGGGCCTTGAAAGCAGTTTCACAAAGACTGGATTTCACTGGACAGCCAGTGAGACTATAGATGTATGCCACCACACTTGCCCACCTTCCCTGCTTTTAGAACCTAGGAGGTAGGTGCCCAACATGGAAAGAGCCTGGACTTTGGAGTCACTGAAAACTTGATTTGAATTTCAGTTCTACCAGAATAAGCTGTGTGAATTTGGGCAAGTTATTTAACTTCTTTGACCCTCAGTCTCCTTATTTGCAAAAGAGGTGTAATAATGCCTATCTCACAGGGCAATTGAGAAGATGATATAAAAAATAACCAATACACACTAAGAACTCAGAAATGGCAGCTACAGCCAGGCGCAGTGACTCCCAGCCTGTAATTCCAGCACTTTGGGATGCTTAGGCAGGCAGATCACTTGAGGTCAGGAGTTCGAGGCCAGCCTGGCCAACATGGTGAAACCCTGTGTCTACAAAAAATACAAAAAAAATTAACCAGATGTAGCGGCGTGTGCCTGTGTCCCAGCTACTTGGGAGGCTGAGGTGGGAGGATCTCTTAAGCCCAGGAGGTGGAGGTTGCAATGAGCCCTGTTCATACCTCTGCACTCCAGCCTAGGTGATAGAGTGAGACCCTGTCTTAAAAAAAAAAAAAAAGACTACTGTTCTAAATATATTCTGCATTTTCTTTTTGAAACGACTTTTTTATTTTTATTTTAAAACTTGTTATAGAGGTGGAGTCTTGTTATATTGCCCAGCCTGGCCCTGAGTTCCTGGCCTCAAGTGATCCTTCCTCTTCTGCCTCCCAAAGTGCTGGGATTACAGTCATGAAACCAGCACCCCTGGCTTAAATTTCCTGCAGACAGCCTGTTCTTGACATATTTCTCTGACTCTTCCAGATAAAGGCTGTGCTTCTTCAGTATCTCTTTGCTTACTCACCACGCTCACCTGTACTTCCCGCCTCCATTCCTGATTCGAATGCCTTTCTTATTCCACCTGTGGGAACTCTAACTCACCTTCAGATTTTTACCTCATCTGTGGACTTCCCTGAAGACATCTGGTGACACTTCTATCAGCCTTCTCTGAATTGTTGCTGTACCTCTTGTATAAATCATTTATTGAGCATTATCTTACATTGTTGTTTTCAAATTTTCTTATATTATTCTTATGAAACAAGAGGTAGGCTCCATTTGGGCAAAGGCGACACTTTGAGAGCATAATGGGTGCCTGACAAATATTTATTCATTGTTTAATTTAATGAATTAAAGTGTACAAATTTAAAAAAATTCATCAAGCACCCATTATTCTCTCGAGAGTAATTAATATAAATTTATTAATTTACGAATTGATGATTCCATTTACAGCTGTGTGTGTCTTTGAGTAACAGTGACATTGTGCTGACTCTGTCTTTTAACTAATCCAGGCGTTGTCAATTAAAAAAATCAGTTTTTACAACTAACATATGTCCATCAATTGCACTCACGGTTGCCTAGTATCATTGGTTCGTCTTTGTCAAAAGATACAAATTCACTATTGAAGTCAATATCAGGAGAAGCAGTTTCATTCAGGCAGAGGTTTCAAAGCCAGCTGGATGCCAGGTACCAAGACATCATTCAGGCTGCTCTGCGCTTTGTATGATTCAGATGTTTAAGTAATTGAAATAACTGGATTGTCACATGGTTGGTTTTGTTATTTAAACTGTATTATTGTGTGACTTGTAGAGACAGTATACTCCCTCAACTGTTTTACTTCTGGATTGATATTGTTTAAAGAATGAATTGATATTCTAATAAATTGAACTAGGCTAAATATACTGGGTCTGTTAACAGACATAAATTTCTTAAAATTGTAGATCTTCCATAAGATACTGTTGTTTAGCTAGCCATCACACATTTCTTAAAACTTTTAATAAGACTTACTTCCCTTTTTATGGGAAATGGGGACATTTGAGCCTATTCGTACAATATTTTTTAAACGCCAAGAAAACTTTCAGTCTTCCCAGACAGCACAATTTGTATAGTCATAAAATGATTCCATTTTGGCTACAAAATTTTGGTTACAATAACAGGAGGTGGTTTTCTTTAACTCAGTCTGGTTTTTTTTTTTTTTTTGAGATGGAGTTTCTCTCTTGTTGCCCAGGTTGGAGTGCAATGGCATGACCTCGGCTCACTGCAACCTCCACCTCCCGGGTTCAAGCGATTCTCCTGCCTCAGTCTCCCGAGTAGCAGGGATAACAGGCATGCACCACCGCACCTGGCTAAATTTGTATTTTTAGTAGAGATGGGGTTTCTCCATGTTGGTCAGACTGGTCTTGAACTCCCGACCTCAGGTGATCCGCCACCTCGGCCTCCCAACGTGCTAGGATTACAGGTGTGAGCCGCCGCGCCTGGCAACTCAGTCTGTTTTTACTTGTGCTCTTGAAAGGAGTTTGTTGTTTTCTTCCCCCAAGTTTTGATGTTGTTTTGATTGATGTATTTTCAGAAATCACAAATAAATTAGTTCCCAGAGGTTGAGGGAAGCCCTCTTAGCAGCATTCAGAGAATGCATGTCTTGCTTTCCACATGCCAGTGCTGTGGCAGGTGGATGTTTGAGTCACCAGGTGACCTCCTTGGAGCCAGCACCTCCTAGCTGTGGACCTTACTACACTCTTTTTTTTTTTTTCTTCCTTTCTTTTGTTTTTTGAGATGGAGTCTTGCTCTGTTGCCCAGGCTGGAGTGCAGCAGCTTGAGCTTGGCTCCCTGCAACCTCTGCTTCCTGGATTCAAGCGATTCTCCTGCCTCAGCCTCCAGAGTAGCTGGGATTACAGGCGCATGCTACCACACCTGGCTAATTTTTTTTGGTATTTTTAGTAGAGACGAGGTTTTTCCATATGGGCCAGGCTGGTCTCAAACTCCTGACCTCAGGTGATCTACTCGCCTTGGCCTCCCAAAGTGCTGGCATTACAGGCGTGAGCCACCGTGCCCAGCCGACCTTACTGCACTCTTGCTCTCTGTATCGAGGAAGTCTGCAATATTCTGCACACAAGAACCTGATGTTGAAACATACAAATTGTGTTTGACTTTTTTCCTATACCCACCTAAATATAAATTCCACCAAATTTAGTTAAAAAAAAAAAAGCAAACAAATATGATGGTTTTAAGCCAGTCATGTTCATTAATTTTATCTAAGTGACAGTCATAAATAATCAGTTTGACTAAAGTTATCATGGTTCAACCAGTTTTTGTTTTTTTTTTTGTGAGTCTCTTCCTGTTGCCCAGGCTGGAGTGCAATGACATAATCTTGGCTCACTGCAACCTCTGCCTCCCAAATTCAAGGGATTCTCCTGCCTCAGCCTCCTGAATAGCTGGGATTATAGGCGTGCACCACAATGCCCTGCTAATTTTTGTGTTTTTAGTAGAGACAGGGTTTCACCATGTTGGCCAGGCTGGTCTCAAACGCTTGACCTCAGGTGATCCACCCGTCTCAGCCTCCCATAGTGCTGGGATTACAGGCGCGAGTCACTGCGCCCGGCCTTTTTTTTTCTTTTTTTTTGAGATAGTCTCGCACCGTCGCCCATGTTGGAGTGCAGTGGGCAAACTCTGCTTCCCAGCTTCAAGCCATTCTTGTGTCTCAGCCTCCCAAGTAGCTGGGATTACAGGCATGTGCCACCATGCCTGGCTATCTTTTGTATTTTTAGTAGAGAATTGGTTTCACCACATTGGCCAGGATGGTCTTGAACTCCTGGTCTCAAGTGATCCACCCTCTTGGCTTCCCGGAGTGTTGGGATTACAGGCGTGAGTCACTGCACCTGGCCATGACTTCACTTTCATGTTGATGTTAATACCAGGAACTAATAAGGTTGCGTTTGCATACCTCTTGGGGACTTCAATTTTCATGCTGAAAACTGTTCTTCTAACACTTAAATTGTGGTGAGCACTTTAAATTATGTGAGCAGTTTAACTTTTAAAAATTCCCTAAAATGCTTTGGTATTGAACTTAGACTCAAATAAGACATACTGGGCAGAGAGAAAATTGGAATACTTTGAAATTTAAAATAATCAAAATTTACTGAACAAATATACTTTAATATAAGGTCAAATAACAGAGGAAAGGTAATACTTTATTTTCTTAGTGATTATTTGAAGATTGTTCATTTCTTCTTTCCCTTGTCCTCCTTTGCCTTTTCTAAATCACTTTCCATGAAAAAAGTAATTTACTTCTTGGAACAATCAATTATGTATGCTTTTTCAGCTAAGGATTGAAACAAGGGCATTCTTATGCCAAAATTATTTTTTTTCCTTTCTTTTGCCTACCTGTCTCAAGTCACCCAAGCCGTAATGCAGTGGTACAAGCTCAGCTCACTGCAACCTCTGCCTCCCGGGTTCAAGTGATTCTCCTGCCGGGATTACAGGCATGCAACACCATGCCCAGCTGATTTTTGTATTTTTAGTAGAGACATGGTTTCACTATGTTGGCCAGGCTGGTCTCTAACTTCTGACCTCAAGTGATCTCCCCGCTGTGGCCTCCCAAAGTGCTGAGATTACAGGCGTGAGCCACAGTGCCTGGTCTTTTATTTTGAGATGGAGTTTTGCTCTTGTTGCCTAGGTTGGAGTGCAATGGCACAATCTCGCCTCACCGCAATCTCTGCCTCCGAGATTCAAGCAATTCTCCTGCCTCAGCCTCCCAAGTACCTGGGATTACAGGCATGCGCCATCATGCCCAGCTAATTTTGTATTTTTAGTAAAGACGGAGTTTCTTCATGTACGTCAGACTAGTCTCGAACTCTCGACCTCAAGTGATCTGCCTATCTCGGCCTCCCAAAGTGCTGGGATTACAGGTGTGAGCCACTGTGCCTGGCCACTTCCATATATTTTCTTTCTTATTTCAGTAATTTTGGGTTTTTCTCACTCAATCCCCCTCCCTATTTGACAATAGCCTGTCCACGTATTTTTCATTATCCTTATCATTATCTACATCTTCATAACCACTTATTGATACCTATGTACCAGGCATGGTTTTAGGCCCTCTCTCTGTGGCATGTGTGATTCTTACAGCAGCCTACAAGGTTTCACAGATTAGGAAATTGAAGCTAAGATAGGGTGGTAGGCAGAATAATGGCCCCCAAAGATCGTCACACTCTACCCTCCAAAACCTGTGAATATGTTACCTTACCTGGCAAAAAGGACTTTGCAGTTGTGATTGATGTTCAAAGTTTGAGACAAGGAGATTGTCCCAGATTCTTTGGGTGGGCCCAGTCTAATCACATTAAATGGAGAGAATATTTCCTGGCTAAGTTATAGTGCAATGTGAAAATGAAGGAAGATGGCTGGCTTTGAAGCCAGAGGAAGGGGCCACAGCAAAAATGCACGCAGCCTCTAGAAACTATAAAAGGCAAGGAAACATGGCCAGGTACAGCAGCTCATTCCTGTAATCCCAGGGCTTGGGAGGCCCGGGTTGGAGTTCGAAATCAGCCTAGGCAAAATGGTGAGACGCCTGTCTCTACAAAAGCATTAAAAAATAGCTAGGTGTGGTGGCATGTCCCTGTAGTCCCAGCTACTAGGGAGGTTGAGACGAGAGGATTGTTTGAGACCGGGAGTTCCAGGTTACAGTGAACTGTGATCACACCACTGAACTCCAGCCCCGTCGCTAAAAAAGAAATAAGAAACGAAAAGAAATTGAGTCAAAATGTCATTTGCTGATTGAATTATGTGGCTTTCTTCTATGCCATGCTGCACTCTTAGTAGTATCTAGAAGAGAATTGATGTTTCTCTCAGCATTCAGTGAATCTAAGCAAGTTCTCTTCTTGATTCTTCTTTCAGTCTCTGGGCTACTAATTCATCTTTGCTCTGCATCTATATCTAGCACAGTGTGTCTGCTTCTCAATAGAACCCACATTATGAATGACAGTGGAAAAATTATCAGTCTATGTGAATGTCCTGTAGTCCTCCATTAACAGTGAGTTTGAAAAGCAAAAGATGAAAACTGAAAAACATAAGCAGATCCTATGACACCTATGTGGTATTTGCTAACTATAAAAAGACCTTTGGTTCTATGTAGTTACAAGAAAAGCCATATTCTATTCTATTATGACCAGCTTGAGGTTAAAATGCAAGTTAAATTAGTATCCAATTTGTTTCACAAGGCTGTAGCTAAATTTCATACCCATGCACCATCTTCCACTCTTATCGTTTCACTGTCTCTCTCTATTGTTCTATTTACGGAACAAAAAACAAAGAAGGTGATTTGTAAATGTTGACTAAACAAAGGACATTTGAGAAAGGATTCCAAGAACTCTCTGTACTTTCATTACCCTTACACTGAAGTGGTCTTCTAAAGAAGCAAGTAATGTAGCTGAAAGCATTTCTTCAGCCTACATGCCTTGAGAGATTGGATTGCTGTAAGCTGAAATTCAAGACAGAAAATGCAGTGAAGTAGTGGAATGCAGAAAAGGATTAGATGACTGAAGTTATTGTTAAAATAGTACTGAACATCTTGTTTTGCACAAATATTTATGGAATAAAATATCTTATTTTCCACTATAGGCATCCCTGAAAATTATATATGAAGGCTGAATAAATGCTTTGAGATAAAGGATTAACAGAGACATAAATATCAAATAGTTTTTCTTCTCTAAGAAAAAAGATTGCTAAATACTGGGATGGAATACTTAAGGAAATTATGAACTACCTCTTCACTTAAGTGTTCTTTTAAAACAAGATATGTTCTTTAATCATCAGTGATTATTAAAGTAAGGCCAATTCTGAATTTTGGAGAATGGCCTGGTTGAGTTCTCAAGATTTTATTTCTGTATCATTATTCCATGATCACTTGTGGGGTACTACAATTGGATAGCGAGCTATCCTGACCTTGAGAACTAAGAAGGTTGTCTTCTTCATATATAAAGGCATCTTCCTATCAGCATAAGCCTTTAAAAAGAGCAACATTTTTTTTTTTAAGTCAACCAGTTTATTTAAAAAATAATTTCTGGTCCCAATAATTCATTACGTAAGACCTGTCATCTAAACTTTTCTGATGTTAGCTGGTCACTTTTTCCAATTTATGATATCAACACACGAAACATGATGCCAGGCAAGAGATTTGCCATGGTTTTCGGGTGAGAGTGGAGGTTACAGCAGTGGCGATGATGGTCTTCTCTTGGTTTTGCCAGCCTTTGTAAACTCTGTAGCAAAAGTTTAGACTTAAGATTGACCTGAGGACTCTTTAACCCTTGACCCATTTGTAATTTAACCCTTGATCCATTTGTAATTTAACATTTTAGAGCTGGAGCAAAGAGAAAGCAACATAGAAGTAAATATTTGGATTAATCCAAAACCACTTTTATTCTCAGATAACTCTGAATACATTTATTCACCTTGAATAAATGCCTGTTGTCATTATGTATTTTAACTTGAAAATAATTATTTATTATCTATTTTTAAATCAAACTACATATCTTCTTTCCTATACAAGGTTGAGGTTTGGGTGTCTTCACTTTCTTTCCATCTATAATTAACTTTAATAAATATAGTATATACTCAGAGACAAATGTATTCTATTTCTGGGCACTTGAATGGCAGCAACTTCCTCTTTTAAAACAAAAGAGTTGATTTCTTTTCAAAACACTTCATGGTGCCAGTTCTACTGCATTCCCATTGTGCTGACTTTTTGCTACTAGGGTTGATGAGCCAATAAATGATGCATCTATACAGATTAGGCTAATATGTTCTACTACTGCTCTCTTCTCACCTGTTAAGTAGGAAGACCTTGGTGTATATATGTCTTGTTTTGGCTTCCCTGTTTACATTCTTCTGCTAACCACATCCTGATTATTCTTTGGATAGTCACCCTTGTCCTAACTGATGTTGTTCTTCGCATAGAGCAGATTTCACTTCCTGGTGTCAGGAAGGGCCTGTGTCTCAGATGGGGGCATCCTGTGTGGTTCATCTGCCTGGCTGTAGTGATTGTTCCAGCAAAGGTTATGTGATCCAAGATATCAAATGTGTCTGCTCTAAGCTATTTGCTGCTATAATTGGGAGATATCCTTCTTGCTGGTTGTTAAGCCAGCAGGACATAAGCCCAAAACCTCTGAGAACAATCTTACTACCATAAAGATGAGACTGCTATAAAATAAAGCCCCAAGTCTGTTAGAGCTGAGGATGAAGGCAATTCCTAATGAAACTATCAGAGAACATGTATCCAGACATAAATTTTCACTGGACTTCTGAGTTATATGAACCAAAAATTGTCTTATTTCCCATGTCTCTTTGAGTAGCATTTCTCTCACTTGCAACTGAGTTAAGTATTATTTGATGATTAAAAGGTAATGAATCGCAGAGGTATTTTAGGGTATCACAAAGATCCCAAAGTAGATCAGAAATCAAACAGTTTCCTTGTTTATTTCAGGAAATAGGCTAGGCGCGGTGGCTCATAGCTGTAATCCCAGTATTTTGAGAAGCCAAGGCGGGTGTTTCACCTGAGGTCAGGAGTTTGAGACCAGCCTGAACAATATTGTGAAACCCCATTTCTACTAAAATTACAAAAAAAAAAAAAAAAAAAAAATTGGCTGGGCATGGTGGCCTGCACCTATAGTCCCAGCTACTTGGGAGGCTGAGACAGGAAAATTGCTTGAACCCAGGAGGTGGAGGTTGCAGTGAGCCAAGATCATGCCACTGCACTCCAGCCTGGGTGACAGAGTGAGAACCCATCTCAAAAAAAAAAAAAAAAAAAAAAAATTTCAGGAAATACACTCTGGTATAGTGTCAAGAACGTTATACTACTCTTGTACCCACAGCAGACATTGCTAATCAGTTGAGCTCTGAGTCCTGCATGGAGCCTCATCGTCATGATTCAAGAAGTTGGAACAGCATATACAATGATGCCATCGTGGTTCTAGTGTCTCCCCGGTCAGAAAGAAAGAGGCACAACTTAGGAAACAGTCGCCTGTACCACCAAGGTGCCACTTGTTTGCACCAAGTGGTCAACCCAGTCTGATCTCATAGACTGTGGAAGACCCTAAAACTTTCTCCTCCCAAATCTCCCTCTGCTTCTTCTGTGCTCTCTGACTTCTGAAATTTTAAATCAGGGCTTGCATTCATTGTCTTTACATCTTGGTGGCTGTTTATAATACATGCATAGAGCTTTTTTTATTTCTTTTGCAGGAAACTTGAGAAGCTGTGACTTCCTTTGGGGAAAAGATCTAGAGAAAATGAAATGGCTGGCTTTTATTTCTCATTTTGTCATTTTTCTTCGGTTGAACTTACTAAATACACTTAAAATTAAAGTGTAAAAAGTTGAATTATTATTATTATTTTTTATTTTTTTTGAGATGAAGTCTCGCTGTCACCCAGGCTGGAAAGCAGTGGTGTGATCTTGGCCCACTGCAGCCTCTCCCTCCCAGGTTCAAGTGATTCTCTGCCTCAGCCTCCTGAATAGCTGGCATTCCAGGTGTGCACGACCACAACTGACCAATTTTTGTATTTTTAGTAGAGATGGGGTTTTGCCATGTTGGCCAGGCTGGTTTCAAACTCCTGTCCTCAAGTGATCTACCTGCCTCTGCCTCCCAAAGTGCTGGGATTACAGGTGTGAGCCACTGCGCCAGGCCAATAAGTTTAATTTTTAAACTTTATGAATGAAGTCTTTTTTGCCAGCTTTACTGAGGTATACTTGACAAATAAAAACCATGTATATTTAAGATGTGCAACATGATCTATTTCAATATACATGCACATTGTGAAATGATTACCTAAGTAACATATCCATCAGCTCACACAGCTTTTTATATGTGTGCTGAAAACATTTAATATGTACACTCTTAGCAATCTTAAGTATACAATATAGTATTCCAACTATAGCAGTATGACTGTATAGTAATACAACTGTAGTCACCATACTCCATATTAGATTTCCAGAACTTACTCATCCTGCATAACTGAAGTGTTGTACTCTTTAACCAAGATCTCCCCATTTACTTCACCTCTTGGACCGTGACAATTACCATTCTACTCTCTGCTTCTGTGAATTTGACTGTTTTAGATTTCTTTCTTTCTTTTTTTTTTTTTTTTTTTTGAGAGGGAGTCTCTCTCTGTCACCCAGGCTGGAGTGCAGTGGCAGGATTTCAGCTCACTGCAACCTCCGCCTCCCTGGGTTCAGAGATTCTCCTGCCTCAGCCTCCCAAGTGGCTGGGATTACAGGCACACATCACCATGCCCGGCTAATTTTTGTATTTTTAGTAGAAATGGGGTTTCACCATATTGACCAGGCTTGTCTCGAACTCCTGACCTTGTGATCCGCCCGCCCTGTCAGCCTCCCAAAGTGCTGGGATTACAGGTGTGAGCCACCGCGCCTGGCCTAGATTTCATATATAAGTGAATCATGCAGTATTTGTCTTTTTGTGCCTGACTTAGCATAATGTCTTCCAGATTCACCCATATTGTTGCACATAACAGGATTTCCTTCTTTTTTACGGTGGATAAGATTTCACTAAATACACACACACACACTTTATTTATTAATTGGTAAACACGGGTTGATTGCATATCTTGTCTATTGTGAATAATGCTGCAATGAACATGGAAGTCTACCTATCTCCATGAGACACTAATTTAACTTTCTTTGGGTATATATCCCGAAGTGGAATTGCTGGATTATATAGTAGCATTATTTTCGATGTGTTAAGGAAACTTCATACTATTTTCTGTAGTGACTGTACCAATTTATATTCCCGCCAAAGGTGTACAAGGGTTTTCTTTTTTTCCACATCCTTACCAACACTTGATATCTCTTGTCTTTTTGTAATAGCCATTTTAACAGGTGTCAAGTATGGATATCTCATTGTGGTTTTGATTTGCATTTCCTTGATGATTGGTGATGCTGAGCGTTTCTCCACATATCTGTTTGCTATCTGTATGTCTTCTTTTGAGAAATACCTATTCAGATCGTTTGCCCACTTAAAAATTGGGTTATTTGGTTTTCTTTTTTGCTCTCCAATTGCTTGAGTCCCTTATATATTTCAGATATTGACCCTTCACCAGATGTATCCTCTGCAAATACTTTTTCCCATTCCATAGGTTGTCTGTTCATTCTGTTGATGGTTTCCCTTGCTGTGGAGAAACTTTTTAGTTTGATGCAATCCCATTTGTCTATTTTTTTTTTCTGTTGCCTGAATTTTGGGGGCTATATCCAAAAAATCATTGCCCAGACCAATGTCAAGAAGATTTTCCTGTGTGTTTTTGTCTGGTAGTTTTACAGTTTCAGGTCTTGTGTTTAGTCTTTAATCCATTTTGAGTTGATTTTTGTATATGGTGTGAGATAAGATTCAATTTTATTCTTTTGCATGTGGATACACAATTTTCCCAGCACCATTTATTGAAGAGACTATCCTTTCCCTATTGTGAGTTCTTGGCACCTTTGTCAAAGATTAACTGACCATAAATACGTAGATTAATTTCTGAGCTCTCTATTCTGTTCTGTCTGTTCTGGTCATTGTTATCTCCTTCCTTCTGTTAACTTTGGGCTTAGTTCATTCTTCTTTTTCTAGTTCCTTGAGTTGTCAAGTTAGATTGTTTATTTGAAACCATTTTTTTTTCTTAATGTAAGCTTTTATTACCATAAATTTCTATCTTAGAACTGCTTTTACTGAATTCCATAAATTTTGGCATGTTGTATTTCCATTTATTTGTCTCAAGATATTTCTTGCTTTCCCTTTTGATTTCTTCTTTGATCCATGGTTGTTCATGAGTGTGCTGTTTAATTTCCACATATTTGTGAATTTTTCAAGTTTCATTCTGTTATTGATTTCTAGTTCCATACCATTGTGCACTGTGGGCAGAAAATATACTTGACATGATTTCAATTTTCTTAAATTTGTTAACATTTGTTTTGAAACCAAACATATGATCTCTACTGGAAAATGTTCTACGTGCACTTAAAAAGAATGTGTAGGCCGGGCGCGGTGGCTCAAGCCTGTAATCCCAGCACTTTGGGAGGCCGAGACGGGCGGATCACGAGGTCAGGATATCGAGACCATCCTGGCTAACACGGTGAAACCCCGTCTCTATTAAAAAAATACAAAAAATTAGCCGGGCGTGGCGGCAGGCGCCTGTAGTCCCAGCTACTCGGGAGGCTGAGGCAGGAGAATGGCGTAAACCCGGGAGGCGGAGTTTGCAGTGAGCTGAGAGCCGGCCACTGCACTCCAGCCTGGGCGACAGAGCAAGACTCCGTCTCAAAAAAAAAAAAAAAAAAAAAAAAAAAAAAAAGAATGTGTATTCTAGGCTAGTTGCAGTGGCTCATGGCAGGACTTTGGGAGGATAAGGAGGGCAGATTGCTTGAGCTTGGGAGTTCGAGACCAGCCTGGGAAATATGGTGAAACCCCATCTCTACAAAAAAAAATTTAAAAAATTAGCTGGGCATGGTGACGTGTGCCTGTAGTTCCAGCTGCTCCGGATATTGAGGTGGGAAGATTGTTTGAGCCCAGAAGGTCGAGGCTGCAGTGAGCCAAAATCTGCTATTGCACTTCAGCCAGGGTGACAGAGTGAGACCTTGTCTCAAAAAAAAAAAAAAAAAAAGAGAACATGTATTCTGTTACTGTTAGACTTGTTAGATGGAATGTTCTATACATGTTTGTTAGGTCCATTTGGTCTGTAATGTTCAAATTTGCTGTTTCCTAGTCGATTTTCTGCCTGTATCATCTACCTATTGTTGAAAGTTGGGTATTAAAGTTTGCTGCTCTTACTGTATGCCATCTATTTCTTCTTTCAGTTCTATTAATATTTACTTTATATTTAGGTGCTTCCATGAATTTTTTTTTTTAATTAAAAAAAGACAAGTAGATAATCTATGTTCTTATTTGTATCTCTTTGTATTAAAAAGCCTAATACATTGCCAGGCACGGTGGCTCATGCCTGTAATCCCAGCACTTTGGGAGGTTGAGGAGGGAGGAGGGAGGATTGCTTGAGCCAGGAGTTTGAGACCAGCTTGGGCAACATGGTGAAATCCCATCTCCACAAAAAAAAAAAAAAGTCTAATAAATGTTTTAGTTTCTATATGCATATAATATACTCATTCATTTATTTTTATTTTTCATTTTTTTAGGAACAGGCAAACAATGTCTCCCTTTGTTGCCTAGGCTGGAGTGTAGTGGTGCAGTGGTTGCTCACTGCAGACTTGAACTCCTGGGCTCCAGTGATCCTCCCGCCTTGTTCTCCCAAAGCACTGGGATTATAAGTGTGAGCCATTGTACCTGGCCTCCTTCATTTATTCAACAAGTCTCTGAGCCTGTACTTTATACTGGGCCCCGCTCCAGGTTATGAGGCACAGCCATGAGCGTGGCAGTCTGTGTGTTCAAGAGGCTTACATGCCAATGTCTATACTCTTGAGCTTTTATAGAATGTCACCTAGATTTTCTCATTTTATCTTTGCCACATGCTTAGAAGATGTTTTTATTTTACTAATGAGGAAGCTGTAAATGTCGAGGTGCTAAGTCCTTTGACCCAGTCACACAGTAGTAAGTGGAAGAGGTGGAATTTGAGTAGCGGCAGTCTGACTCTAGAGCTTACAGATGGCGTCAGGACACATAAATGTCTCACAGTATCTGGGACAAAGACTCTCATTAATACTTGTTAATGCATAAATGTCTTTGGGAAAAGCATAATTTCAGTTGTTATTCAATCACTTTAATTTGGCCAAAGACTGTGACAGCAGATTTTTCTTTCTTTTCCTTGAGACAGAGTCTCGCTCTGTTGCCCAGGCTGGAGTGCAGTGGTGCGATCTCTGTTTACTGCAACCTCCGCCTCCTGGGTTCAAGCGATTCTCCTGCCTCTGTCTCCTGAATAGCTGGGACTACAGGTGCCCACCACCGTGCCCAGCTAATTTTTGTACCTTTTGGTAGAGACAGCGTTTCGCCATGTTGGCCAGGCTGGTCTCAAACTCCTGACCTCAGGTGATCCACCCGCCTTGTCTTCCCAAAGTGCTGGGATTACAGGTGTGAGTCACCATGCCTGGCCAGAGAGCAGATTTTTCTGAGCATAGAAAGCAAAGAGCGGCCGGGCGCGGTGGCTCAAGCCTGTAATCCCAGCACTTTGGGAGGCCGAGACGGGCGGATCACGAGGTCAGGAGATCGAGACCATCCTGGCTAACACGGTGAAACCCCATCTCTACTAAAAAATACAAAAAACTAGCCGGGCGAGGTGGCGGGCGCCTGTAGTCCCAGCTACTCCGGAGGCTGAGGCAGGAGAATGGCGTAAACCCGGGAGGCGGAGCTTGCAGTGAGCTGAGATCCGGCCACTGCACTCCAGCCCGGGCTACAGAGCAAGACTCCGTCTCAAAAAAAAAAAAAAAAGAAAGAAAGCAAAGAGCAAGAGGACTAGAACCAGGGTAGTGGTGACTGGTGGAGGGAAGAGGAAGGAGGATGAAGCAGCCACCTCACTGAAGGGAGTGGTGATGTAGCCAACACCAGTTCAGCACATTTTTGGTGTCTGTTACCTTGGCCATTGGCATGAAACACACATTATATAGTTTAATCTTCACCACAGCTCAGTCTGGCTCCAAAGTCCATATTCTTGGAGCTTACTTCCAGCTCCATCACAATTTTGTCTGAACTTACTTCTAGAAGGCCCCGAAGTGAGAATATGAGAATTCAGAGTCATAACATCCAGAGAGTCCATGCCCTCTCTGGGAAGAGCATCAAATAAAAAGGATACCTGCTTTGAAACTTTATTTGTTTATTTTTAATTTTTTTGAGACAGGGTTTCACTCTGTCATCTAGGCTGGAGTACAGTGGTGCAATCATGGTTCACTGTAGCCTTGACCTCCCTGGCTCAAGCAATACTCCCACCTTAGCCTCCTGAGTAGCTGGGACTACAGGCACACGGCACCATGCCCAGCTCATTTTGATTTTTTTTTTTTTTTTTGTAGAGATGAGGTCTTGTCATGTTGCCCAGGCTGATCTCAAACTCCTGGCCTCAAGCAGTCCTCCCACCTCAGCCTCCCAAAGTGCTAAGATTACAGGCATGAGCCACCATGCTCAGCCTGAAATGTTAGTATTATTTGATGATGGCGTTCTGGGTGCAAAATTGTGGTGAGCTCCAAGTCTGGATTCTGTCTTTTCTCTATGACAATAGCAGAGAATTAGGTCTGCTGCCTGAAAAAGTACCTCCTAGTTACAGAGGCTAATGGGGAACAGAGGAGGACTCCCTTGAATCAAGGCTTCCTGGATACGCTCAGCCCTCAGAAATCAGAAGCAATTTTTTGGTTTGTTTCTGATTTAATGTTGGGTATAAGCACGTGTGTGTGTGAGTGCGCGTGCGCGCACATTGGTATTTCATCGTGTGCTCTATATGGTATTTCATTATGTGAACTATATGGTATTTCAGGGAAATTGTTCCCTAGGGAAGTATTAGTTCCCTCCTGGGCTGAAAAGTCTATTGCCAAGCTGTTTCTTAGACAGTAGCATGAGGAACCAGACAATCTCTATTTAAGCAGTTGTTTTCTCTTGATCTCAGGTCAGTTGTAGAAAAGTTCTTCTGCAACTATTTTTGAATTACCAGGACAAGAATTCCAGGCATATCCAGGCCATCCTTAAAAGCCTAATTCCACTTTTAGTTATAATAGTTGCGTATGAGACTAAACATGACCTCACTTAACTATTAATTCTATCAGAAAGGAGTCTAGTGTCCACAATGATTATTTTCAAGTGGATTACTTTAGAAATTGGGTTTTCATGGATTTTTAGCAGGAAATATACAACCTTTTGTCTGAACCACAAATTATAGCTCTGTATTAATTATCTGCTACTATAACAAATCACTCCAAAACCTTAGAGGTTAAAGCAATAAACATTTATTGTTTCAATTGTCTGTGTCGGCAATCCAGGAGTGCCTTCTCTGGGTGATTCTGGCTCAAGGACTCTCACAGTCTGAGATTGAGGTCCTGGCCAGTGCTACAGTCATCTCAAGGTTCAGCTGGTGGAGGATCTCCTTTCAAGCTCATTTCTGTAACTGTTGAGAGGCTTTAGGAGATCTGCTTCCAAGTTCACTGACATGGGTCTCTCAATAGGGAAGCCTTAGGAAGGACAACTGGCTTCCCCCAGATCCTAGAGAGAGCAAGGGAGAGCCCTGAGGCAGAAGCAGCAGACATTTTACAACCTGCTCCGAGAAGTGGCACCCCATTCATTCTACTATATTCTAGAAGCAAGTTTCTAGGTTCCGCCTGCACTGAAGGGGATGGACTGCCCAAGGGGTGAATACCAGGAGAGACGAGGAGAGAACATCTTAGGGTCTGCCTACCACAAGCCCCTTACAGAAACCTGCCTGTCTGTGGATATTCTTGTTCACCAAATACAGGCATTTAGGTTCATTCTATTAAATAGTTGGTGAGGGCTGGGCACGGTGGCTCAAACCTGTAATCCCAGCACTTTGGGAGGCTGACGGGGGTATATTGCTTGAGGCCAGGGGTTTGAGACCAGTCTGGCCAACATGATGAAACCCTGTTTCTACTAAAAATACAAAAAATTAGCCACGTGTGGTGGCACATGCCTGTAATCCTAGCTACTCGGGAGGTTGAGGCATGAGAAATCTTTTGAACCCAAGAGGCAGAGATTGCAGTGAGCCAAGATTATGCCACTGTACTCCAGCCTGGGCAACACAGCAAGACCCTATCTCAAAAATAAAAAGAAGTTGGTGAGACTGAAAAAATGCTGTTAGTAATGTAAAGCAGAGCTAACTTGTATTTTTACTAAACAGACAAAAGTAAACAATGGGAGGTGTGTGCGAGAGACCCAAATTCTGAGAAATTTGCTTCTGAGAGCATAAAGATAGCAGAGCCATTTCAATTAAATCAGCACTTTTTGATACCTACTGTCTTAGTTCGTTTGGACTGTGATAACAACATACCTTAGACTGGGTGATGTATAAACAATGGAAACTGATTACTCACAGGCTGGAGGCTGGGAAGTCAAATATCAGGGTGCCAGCAGATTTCGTGTCTGGAAAGAGCCCGTTCCTCATAGATGGTGCCTTCCCTGGGTTTTTAAATGGAAAAAGGGGCAAACAAGCTTCCTCAGGCCTCTTTTCTAAGGGAATTTACCCATTCATGAGGGTGAGGCCCTCGGAACTTTTCACCTCCCAAAAGGCTCCTTCTCTTACATTGAGGATTACATTTTAACATATGAATTTTGGGGAGCACAAACATTCAGACCATGCTACAGCTACTTCTATGTGTACTGCAGGCTCTGCTCTGTTTGAAGTCTTCTGATCTCCCCTCACAGAAAAAGTGCATTGTTTTATTAGGAAAGCAAGGCATATAGGAAATGATATAATAGTATAAACCTTTACGTTAATATAAAGCACTCTTGCTAGTATGAAGGCATAGTGCTCTAGAATGGAGCCAGCAAACTTCTACTGATTTTTTTTTTCTTTTTAGACGGAGTCTCGCTGTTGTTGGCCCAGGCTGGAGTGCAATGGCGTGATCTCGGCTCACTGCAACCTCCGCCTCCCAGGTTCCAGCAATTCTCCTGCCTCAGCCTCCTGAGTTACTGAGGTTACCCGCCACCATGCCTGACTAATTTTTATATTTTTAGTAGAGATGGGGTTTCACCATGTTGGCCAGGCTGGTCTCAAACTCCTGACCTCAGGTGGTCCACTCGCCTCGGCCTCCCAAAGTGCTGGGATTACAGGCATGAGCCACCGCGCCCAGTTGATTTTTTTTTTTTAGAGACAGGATCTTGCTCTGTCACCCAGGTTGGGATTCAGTGGTGTGACCATGGCTCACTGCAGCCTTGGCCTCCTGGGCTCAAGCGCTCTTCTCACCTTAGCCTCCCGAGTAGCTAGTACCACATGTGTATACCACCACGCCAGGCTAGCTCTTTTTTTTTTTTTTTTTTGAAAGATGGGGTCTCACTATGTTGCCCAAGTTGGTCTTAAAATTCTGGGCTCAAGTGATCCTCCTGCCTCCGCCTCCCAAAGTACTGGATATATAGGCGTGAGCCACCAAGAGCAGCCAGACATTTTCTGTAAAAGTGGAAGCCACATAGGATATACTTTTGGTTGTGTGACCACATATGTTCTCTGTTACATATTACTCATTTTTTTTCTTGTACAACTTTTTGAAAGTGTAAAAACCATGACAGTGCATGGCCTGGTACTCTTCTGCGGACTACTCGTTAGGTAGCGCAGCTCTAGGAAGTCAGACAGACCCTGAGAAATAGCCATGTGTTGTCTTACAGAGAAGCTGAGACTGAGATGGTCCGTGGGTGTGAGCACATGCACACACCTGTGTGTGAAACTGATGTTCTGGAGTCAGGTGCTTATTTAGGGAGTTATTGAAATAAGGTGAGTTAGGTTAAACATTGAACTCTTTTGAATAAAAAGAGAGGAGTTTGGGTTGGGTGTGGTGGCTCATGCCTATAATACTAGCCCTTTGGGAGGCCAAGGCAGGAAGATCTCTTCAGCCCAGGAGTTTGAGACCAGCCTGGGCAATATAACGAGACTCCATCTCAAAAATTTTAAAAATTGTATTTCACTTTTTAAAAAGAGAGAGGGGTTGACTTGAAATCTGTAGGCAGTGAGGGATGACTGTAGGTTTTTGAGCAAGGTAGTTATCAACATGATGAAAACAGTGTTGCTTTAGGAATATTAATCAAAGGCAGTGCATAGGGTTTCTAGGTTGTTGGTGTAGCATTCTTGGGCATTAGGTGGGTGGGTAGTGAGTGAGGACACTGGAAATGTAGAGGGTGGCCATATTATGAAGCTAAGGAGTTATAAAAAGTTTTTTTTTTTTTTTTTTTTTTTGAGACGGAGTCTTGCTCTGTTGCCCAGGCTGGAGTGCAGTGGCCGGATCTCAGCTCACTGCAAGCTCCGCCTCCCGGGTTCACGCCATTCTCCTGCCTCAGCCTCCCGAGTAGCTGGGACTACAGGCGCCAGCCACCTCGCCCAGCTAGATTTTTGTAGTTTTTAGTAGAGACGGGGTTTCACCGTGTTAGCCAGGATGGTCTTGATCTCCTGACCTCGTGATCCGCCCGTCTCGGCCTCCCAAAGTGCTGGGATTACAGGCTTGAGCCACCGCGCCCGGCAAAAAGTTTTTTTAAAGTAGAGCCTATCTTGACCCATTAAGATGAATGAAGAGAATTTTAATCCAGGCATAGTGCAATAATGAGGGCCTGGACTGGGCTGGCAGCCAGGGCTCTATTCATGTTGTTTATTCAGGGTTGGCTTATTAAATAATTAAATGGCTCCAAATGGCGATAAATGAATACTTCAGACCTGGAGATAGTTGAGTGTCTTGTCTTAGACTGACTTGCGTGTGAGTAATAATGCATATCCGTAAGTTGTATATTATATACATGATAGTGTTTGGGGCTGGTGATCTTTATATGCCAGCCCCAAAGATATAAAATATTTTTTATATCTTCTAATATTCAAAAAGGCCCCCAGGACAATCCTCTTTTGGTGCTTAGATCTATTATGCAAATGCCATTTTATAACTAGATTTTATCCCTTTGATTAACAGACTGCCTCCTAGACTAGTTAGAATCTATAGGCCTCAAGATATGAACTAGATGATGTAATTTAGTTATGATCCAGAAATTCAAATTTATGTGAAAATGTTTGAAATACAAGATCATGATTGACTTGTAGTAATATGATTTGGAAAAATTGGTCCATAACTTGGGTTTGGAAAAACAGCTCCTTACTTTTCTAGTAACCATTAAAGAAGTTTCTTGGAGTTCTCTTTTCCAGTCTGTGTGGTACCTAATGCACTGGAGCCCACTGGCAGCAATGCTCAGACATGGCCTTCCCAGCTCCTCCAGGGGCCCCTCCTTCCACTAGGTTCTCCATCCATCTTTCCTGTATTCGTGGGAGCTGTCATTTCCTACTCTTTCCTAGAGGGGGAACAGTCTCCAGAAACATTCTCTTTCACTTCTTCTGAGTTTAAGAGTGCCTGGGCTGGTGCATTAAAGCCAACTATTTCTGTGCACACCTGCTGAGTTTTTGTACTCAGCACGACAGCCAATTTGTTTAGAACAGTAGTTCTTAAAGTGTGATCTCCAGACCAGCAGCATCAACATCACCTGAGGACTTGCGAGCGCTGCAAATTCCGGGGCCCCATACCAGATCAACCAAATCAGAAGCTGTGAAGATGAGGCTCAGTTATCTGTGTTTTAACATGCTTTCCTGATGATTTGTATGCCTGCTAGTTTGATCATCACTGAGCAAGAGGAAAACTTCCTTCTGAGTGTTCCATCTTTGAACCTGAGATTTAGTCTTAAACCAGATCTCTGCATTTGTTGTAGCAAGAAATAAAGCAATGCATAAAGGAGTCAGTTATGAGCAATGTCAAAGACAGACTCAAAGGATGATTGGGTATAATAATGAGGGAATCTGCTCACTGGGAATTCCTACTCAAAGCTGTTTGGGGATACTTCCAACACAAGCTTTTGCATGCCATACGGGAATATTTTGCACATTGGAAAAGAATGCGCATCTGATAAGCAATAATGCGTTTACTTATCAACAAACACAATCTGTAGTTCCCAAGGCGCATGCAGTCCGCTGTAGCTGGTCAGCCTTGCCTGGTCCAGGGACACCAAGAGGAGGGGTGCCTGTACCTGGATGGGCTGGCCTGGCGGGAAGCCCTGGGTACCCTAGCGGACCCATGTTTGTTTCGGTTTGCTGATGGCACTCCCCCTTCCCCTTCCTATGTCGTAGTGCTTTTGAGAATAGGCTGTTTAAAATGAGATATTGGCCAAATCCAAATGCAGGGAGAAAAAAATATCTCGCCTCTTTCTCCAAAAAAATGTTATTGAGGCAGATTTTCCCAGAATCTAAGCTGTTCTTTGGCTGCAAATGTACCTTTGGAAGACACCCGGTGGGGTCTCCAGGCACAGAAAGTAAACCAGCTGGGTGTGCTCCATACGACAGACAGATTTCCACCGCTTGAAAAATCATACTTTTGTAAATCAAATTGCATTTTAAATTCAGCAGAGAAATTGCCATCTAAAAGGAATTACCCGGCAGATCTTTTGCCAAGAATGTAATTCTTTCAGTTTTTATTTCTAAAAAAAAAAAAAAAAAGATTTCCATGTGCAATAAAATTCAGTTCAGTAGAATTTTCAAGTAATTGGGGGATTCTTGTTATTTATCTTCCTCCCTCCCTCCCTCCCTTCCTTCCTTCTTTCCTTCCTCCCCTCCATTTTCTTCATTCCTTCCTTTTCTTTCTCTCTTGACAAAGGCTTAGCTGAAAACAAATTCTGTTCCCAATGCATAAAATTGATTTTTAAAAGTAGTGGACAGTGGAAATCATCACATTGTTTTTGATGATTAAAGATTTTGCAGCACATTTATATTAGCTGGATAATGATAAACAGAGATTAGGTTGAATTTGTGCTGAAGCTAAAAGGAGACATTGAAAGTGTATAATTACTGAAATATTAAATTAAACTCCTAGTTTTAGCTCTTTTCACTTAGTATTATACTTAAAAATTCAGCAGAGAAGAATGTTGCTTTACTTAGAAACTTTTGCTGGTTGGGTCCCGCAAAGTTTAACTCCAACAAGTTTACCTAATGAGAGTATATCTATATTTAGAAACACTAATAAATAGGAAGTGAACTTAGTTAAAACATCTGTAGATTTAACATGTAATCATGTTCTCACTACAAAGCAAACAAACAAACAAACAAACAGCTCTTTAAGCCAGATTGCCTTTGCTTTAAACATTTTATGTTGTTTAGATAAAAGGAGAAGTGGCTCACAAGCACGCTCTGTTCAAACATGTGACTCAGGGCAGCCCTCTGTGGATGGATGGGATGGGAAGGAAAGACAAGTTCACAGCCTAGTTCACTCACGTACACTGGGATCAATTTAAATTCGGCAAAGTTTATTATACACTTACTGTAACTATGACTTCCTCACTCGTGGTGCCACTGAGGATACACAAATAAAAAAGAGACAGCCTGAGCCTTCAGAGAGCTCACAGAGTAAGGTGGGAAGACTCCTCTGAGATGCTTGGGTGGGGTAGACATGTGTGGAGTCCAACCCAGAGAGAGGCATCCTCAAAGCTGTGTAGGTGGTAGAGAGTGTTGTTGATGCTACTGAGGAACACTATGAGATGCTGATATATTTTATTTCACCACAAAAAGTAGACTTGATCTTACAAACAGAAAGTACGATTGCTTAAATATATATTGTACTGTAAAATCACAACTGTGAACACCCAGGCCAAAAAATAACTCCTCACCGTTGAGCTAAACAGGATCGATTGTTTCTCCATTTTCCTGCTATTGTTAATATACCGCTAGTTAATTAACTGGTTCATGTTGTCATCTGCTAGCACGTGTCACCAGACAAGCAGTAACAGGTGCCAAAAGTCTATGGAAAATGAAGACTTGAGAACATTCTATTCACTAATTTAATTTTAAAGCATGATTTGGGAAATGATGATGTTTCCACAATTTCTATAGCAGGTTAGTGACCCCAAGGGTTCTGTTGGAAGGGTATGGGAGCATTGGGGGTGGAGAGGGAGCAAGCATTGATGTCCAGAAGGACTTATTGCCATTCCAGTCAAAGCTGGAAGCCCCTCCAGCAAACTCCCCCTCTGCTCTTTGGGGTGGGGCAGGGATAGAAGTTCCTACATGATAGGGACTGCACCTGCTTAGCTTTATACCTACCCTTGGCATTATTAATATTGCTTTAGAAAGTAGCTGCTCAGTGGCCAGGCATGGTGGCTCACACTTGTAATCCTAGCACATTGGGAGGCCAAGGCAGGTGGATCACTTGGGGCCAGGAGTTTGAGACCAGCCTGGCCAACATGGCAAAACCCCCTCTCTACTGAAAATATAAAAATCAGCCAGGCCTGGTGGTGCATGCTTGTAGTCCCAGCTACTCAGGAGGCTGAGGCAGGAGAATTGCTTCAGCCTGGGAGGCGGAAGCTGCAGTGAGCCAAGATCCCGCCACTGCACTCCAGCCTGGGGGACAGAGCAAATTTTCATCTCAAAAAAAAAAAAAAAAAAAAAAAAAAGAGAGAGAGAGAGAGAGAAAGTAGCTGCTCAAGCTAGAAGCTAGAGTTGGGAACAGATTTCTCTCTAAAAATAATGTTATAATGACTATTAGGCTTAAATGAAGTGGTGTTAAAATAATAGCTAAAAAAGATAAGAATGGGTTAAATAGGTTTGTGGGTTGATCTTGGAAGTTCTCCCCCTATTTCCGACATTATTTATATGGAGTAGTACTTTCTTACCTTTAAGAATTCAATTAGCAAATATTTCTCACAGACTAACATGTGCCAAGCACTTTCTAGACACTCTGG
Organism: Macaca mulatta; assembly: GCF_049350105.2. Lineage (NCBI taxonomy): Eukaryota > Metazoa > Chordata > Mammalia > Primates > Cercopithecidae > Macaca > Macaca mulatta. The sequence continues at coordinate 18,729,907 of NC_133409.1, read as the reverse complement.
GTTTCAGTTTCCTCTTCTGCTAAATGGGGATAAAAAGTGTTCTTAATTCAATAGGGTTGTTATGAAGATTAAATGATTTATAATACATCAACTGCTTTGGTGGGTGCCTGACATATAGAAAGTGCTTAAGAAATATTAGCTAGTCATTCTGAGTATTATTGTACACCAATATGACACAGACACAACTACAAACAACTTTCTAGAACAGAAAATCCTGGTGGCCTGGACCGTGTTGTTCGAGTTTCTTGGTGTTCTGGTCTTTAAGGGAGCAGCTGCTCTCCTGCAGTTGGGGCTGGAGTACGTGATGAGCAGTTGTTATTGTCAGTGTGGTTTGTCTGGTAAGCAGAACCCTTTCCACTTTTTCCGAGGCTGGAAGACAGCAGGGCAGGGAAGTGGTAGAGACCCACCAGTGGCCTTGCCTCCTGGGAATTTGCAACCCCAGCCCCCTGCATGTTTACTTTAGGAGCTAGGGAAGGGCTGAGGCCCAAAGATGGGAGGGCTGCTGACCTGTGCACCTATTTTCAGGGGCTCCTAGCTTTGTGAACAGGTGGGTCTCTTACCTCCTGGGCAAACTGAGCAAAGGCAAAGACTGACAATTTGATATAAAGTCTTTGTGGCCTAATCCAGAGGAAGCAGGGAAGAGGAAACAGTTGACTTCTTTCCTTTTCAAAATATGTCAAAGTCTTGCAGTTAGCTTCTTCATTTATGAAGTTTCAGAATTGTTAGATACCCTAAAGTAAACAGACCAGCTTCTGAAGCTGCCAAAAATTGGGATGAAATTTTTACATGCTTCCTGCTACTAAGCCCTGCATTGCTCAAATTAGTCCCAAGTGGATTGAGGGGCGAAAGAACTACACTTTCACGCTTTCGAAAAATTCGGTAAAATAAAGCTTATTAATGCCTAAGTAAATAGTGAGGTGCACAGCTCTGAAATGTTTATGACAACTGTGACCAGGGTAAATAGAAACTGTCTTTTGTACAAAAAAAATGAGAGACCGTCCTCCATAAGTGATATTCACTTCACCAGTTGGAGGCCACTTTTACCTTATTTGTCATATGAAGGACAAATATGAAAATAATGAAATGAGCCCCTCACCTTTCAGGGGCCCTGTGTTCATTTTGGATAGGGTTTCCCTATATGCCCACTGTTTGTCTTACCTCATGATAGAATGATTTGCATTCATTCAACAACCTCTTTGTGTTTTCAGTCTTCCCTAGTTTACCCATAAGAACTGGCAAACAGAAAGTGTAGGGGAAAAAAGAGTATTTAACTTAACTGCTGAGATCACGCTTTCTGTATTAGTTCTGTTTCAGTGTCAAACGTCTCAAAAGACTATAGGATGAAAATAGAGAACTTTGATGTCTTGATGGCAGCAGAGTATTCATAGGGTTCTGGAGCAAGAATCTCAGTAGAAAAAGACGGAGGCACATGGGGCACACTCCAGTGAAATCTTCCTTCCACTGGCTAGATTCAGTGTTCAGCAAGAACAGGTCAGCTGTCATGGTAAAGTGACTATTGGATATATTTGGGAAGTGCTTGAACTCTGTGAGATACTCAACAGAGCAGATTAAGGAAGAAGTCCAATGACCTCTACTCAAGATTGATGACCTGCCTTGAGTTGAAATGATTGAGAATGAGATTGAGAGGCTGTATTGTGCCATAGATTCACTGTGCATTTGGGATCTGTCTCATTCTAATCCTAGCTGTGCAACACTGGGCAAGCTGCTTAACCTTTCTGACCTCATTTTCCTCACTGTACAATGAAGATATATATATATATACACACACACACATACTGATACATATATAGGTGATACATATATAAGCTGCTTGTAAAATAAAATTATAAACACGTAAAGGCCTCACACCAGTGCATGGAACATTTCAAATACCCAATAACCGTTGGTAATATCCTTCATAGTTTTACCGATATTTCAAAAATAAGAATTAACATGAATATGAATGAACAAGAATAAGAATTAACATGAAACATGAAACAACAATTTTTTTTTTTCGAGACGAAGTTTCCCTCTTGTGGCCCAGGCTGAAGTGCAATGGCACAATCTCGGCTTGCTGCAACCTTCGCCTCCCAGGTTCAAGCAATTCTCCTGCCTCAGCCTCCCGAGTAGCTGGGATTACAGGTGTGCACCACCACACCTGGCTAATTTTGTATTTTTGGTAGAGACAGGGTTTCTCCATGTTGATCAGGCTGGTCTCAAACTCCCAGCCTCTGGTGATCCACCCACTTTGGCCTCCCAAAGTGCTGGGATGACAGGTGTGAGCCATCATGCCTGATGAAACAGCAATTTTAAGAACAGGGAAGGAAGGAAATAAGTATATTTTTTCTCTATTAAGATGTAAAATTAAGATGACTAATAACGTCGTACATGGAAATCATTTAAGATTTTGATTGGTATCCTTTAAGGAAAATGCCTGTTACTTTTACTTTCTTAAAATACAGTTTCACACATCAAGGTCGTTTTATTTTCAAGAGTCTAAGGAAATGAGGAAATTAGAAAGGAAATAGCATATGAGCGTGACTGTATTATAAAACAAGTAGCAATCATGAGTGTGCGAATGCATTTACCTTCTTAGTTTTTGTGGATATATGAAGATTTTATGAATACAAAATAGAAAACTCAATATCCTTACTATTTAATTCTTTGACGTAAAGAAAGATATTGTTATAATTAAGCTATAATTTTCAGTGATATTATATTCCTTTTTAAATGTTAAAGCTAGATGGCTAATTATGTTATAACATTTATTTTTTAACTCTAGCATTGGCAAAGTGCTTTTAAGATATTTTGAAACACTTTTATGAGCTCCAGAATAATTGATCCCCAGAATAAATTTGTAAGATAGTCAGAGCAGATATAGTACTATTTTTTACATTCTACAAGTGGCAAACAAGCAAACGAGGTTGAATGACACAGTAGGTGGTGGCTGGATTGACATTCAAAAATCCTTAGGTTTAGAACTTAAATTTCTTTGGTTATTTGCAGTCTAAATCAGATAGTTTAGATTGATCCACCCAGCAATCTTTCATGGGAGACAGAATATTTTTTTAAATCTCCATTTTAATCTTTAATCTCTATCAGTGACTCTTCTCACCAAATCATAGTGCCTCAGTATCAGTGTTATGTATACATTGTATTTTTTTGGAAAATGATGTCTTAATCTTCAATTTGATTATGTGGCAACTGTATACTCTTTCTTTCTTTCTTTCCTTCTCTCTCTCTCTCTCTCTCCTTCCTTCTTTCCTTCCTTCTTTCCTTCCTTTCTTCCTTCCTTCCTTCCTTCCTTCCTTCCTTCCTTCCTTCCTTCCTTCCTTCCTTCCTTCCTTCCTTCCTTCTTCCCTCCCTCCCTCCCTCCCTCCCTCCCTCCCTCCCTCCCTTCCTTCCTTCCTTCCTTCCTTCCTTCCTTCCTTCCTTCCTTCCTCCCTCCCTTCCTTCCTTCCGTTCTCTCTCTCTCTCTTTCTTCTTCTTCTTCTTTTTTTTTTTTTTGACATAGTCTTGCTCTGTTGCCCAGGCTTGAGTGCAGTGGCGCAATCTCAGAGCAAATCTCAAAGTTTGCTCACTGCAAACTTTGCCTCCCAGGTTCAAGCGATTCTTGTGCCTCAGCTTCCCAAGTAGCTGGGATTACAGGCACCCACCAACATGCACAGCTAAATTTTGTATTTTTGCTAGAGATGGGGTTTCCCCATGTTGACCAGGCTGGTCTTGAACTCCTGACCTCAAGCTATCCACCCACCTCAGCCTCCCAAGTGCTGGGATTACAGGTGTGAGCCACCACACCTGGCCAACTGTATACCATTTCTAACAAACACTTCTTACTGTCAAATTGCAGCCAGACCCCAAAAGTGTCAAATTTACTGACTAGCTGAGTAGATACTACAAACTCCCAACCCACATTTGGGTGAAAACTGAAATTTTCAGTCATCCAGATATTTGTAAACACTAGGTGGTACAAATAGATTTACTTTAATTTTTATCTAAACATATACTTTTATGTGTATGTGATGTGAGTGAAACGTTTCTGAGTGCCCTGTCGTGAGTCTGTTTGTTTGGGAGGTTTCCCTATGCTTAAGTTCTTTTTGAGGGAGCTTTCCTTTACTCTTCGGAGCCTGGCCACGCTTGGGACCTGCTGTAGGACGCATCCATCTGCTGGTCCCTAGTGGGGTCCCAGCTGGCATGACTTTCACAGGTTCCTAGAGAGAACCCATCCACAGAATGTGTGGAAAACTGTGGTGGGAGAAAAAGTCCAAAATCAAGGCAGCAGCTTTCTTGCCCAAGGCAGACTAAAGATAAGACTTTTAAAAAATTTTCTGCCGGGCGCGGTGGCTCAAGCCTGTAATCCCAGCACTTTGGGAGGCCGAGACGGGCGGATCACGAGGTCAGGAGTTCGAGACCATCCTGGCTAACACGGTGAAACCCCGTCTCTACTAAAAAATACAAAAAACTAGCCGGGCGAGGTGGCGGGCGCCTGTAGTCCCAGCTACTCGGGAGGCTGAGGCAGGAGAATGGCGTAAAAACCCGGGAGGCAGAGCTTGCAGTGAGCTGAGATCCGGCCACTGCACTCCAGCCTGGGCGACACAGCGAGACTCCGTCTCAAAAAAAAAAAAAAAAAAAAAAAAAATTTTCTTGTGGCAGGGCGCGGTGGCTCACGCCTGTAATCCCAGCACTTTGAGAGGCTGAGGCGGGCGGATCACGAGGTTTGATCGAGACCATCCTGGCTAACACGGTGAAACTCCGTCTCTACTAAAAATACAAAAAACTAGCCGGGCGAGGTGGCGGGCGCCTGTAGTCCCAGCTACTCGGGAGGCTGAGGCAGGAGAATGGCGTAAAAACCCGGGAGGCAGAGCTTGCAGTGAGCCGAGATCGCGCCACAGCACTCCAGCCTGGGCAACAGCGCGAGATTCCATCTCAAAAACAAACAAACAAACAAACAAACAAACAAAGAATATTCTTGTAAGTTTGTCATTCAGAAATAAAGGGTAATCACCTCTTATATTTATGCTACTTCAGAAATACGTCTCCCTTCTTACACCTACCTTGCCTAAATCAGTTGAGTTACTTAAGTAATGGAAATTAAATGTGGAAACTGGAATAAACATTTAAAAGAGTTTGGGAGATCTTACAGCCTCCTTGCCTCGAGGTAAATATGAAAATAGTCAGCCCTTCAGCCTTTGGCGATGTCTGGCTTTTTATGAACACCTGTTACTTTATGGCCTGTGACAATTACTTTGAGGTTGGTTACCTTGTATTGTGTCATTTCTGTGCTTACGTTTTTTATGCACATGACTTACTTTCTGAATTGAGGAATAGGACACATTTTTTTTTTTTTTTTTTTTGAGATGGAGTTTCGTCCTGTCGCCCAGGCTGGAGTGCAATGGCACTATCTCGGCTTACTGCAACCTCCGCCTCCCAGGTTCAAGCGATTCTCCTGCCTCAGCCTCCCGAGTGTCTGGGACTACAGGCGCGCGCCTCCATGCCCAGCTAATTTTTGTATTTTTAGTAGAGACAGAGTTTCACCATTTTGGCCAGGCTGGTCTCGAACTCCTGACCTCGTGATCCACCTGCCTCGGCCTTCCCAAGTGCTGGGATTACAGGTGTGAGCCACCGCGCCTGGCCAGGACACATTTTATAGTTGTCTATCTTTTTGGGTTCTTGCATATTTAACCTGGCAATTATGCAGAGGAGATACTCAACTCAGTGGTTACTACCGATAATAATTGCAAATTCCGTCTTGGAGTTCCTAATACTTACTACCCCACAGGGTCGGAACGAAGGTGGCATATCACATTTCTAAAAAGACATTTATGATTTTAGTACATTGACACATGAGTGTATAAACATGATTGAGCTGTAAAAGAGGAGTCAGAAATTATTTTTAAAAATCCATTCATGTTAAATATCAAAGAGTTATATTATTTCCCAGCTCGAGAGTTCCAGTGAGGTTCATCAGTAACTTACATCCCAAACTGAGTTCAATCATGAAAGATAGTTGGATTTTTTTTCTTTGTTGTTAGTTCACTACACTTTGGCCAGATACTTAGAATAAGAAACTTTTTGTGGGAGTTAAGATAAATTGCATAGATGCACTATTTTTTCATTTGGAAGAAAAGATGGAGAGTTCTATTACTCAAAAGACCAAGAAGCACTGAGGCCAAGAGATCCACACAAACTTCACTCAGTAGCCTAAGTAAATAGTACCTTACTTATTTCTCAAAACAAGCCGTAATTGTTTTGTATATAATCACAAATACTTTCCATGCTTGTGTGATAATCACACATAGGAAGTTGCTTTAGCTACCAGCACCAAATACAGTACTTTTAACAGCTCTTTACATCCACCTCTCTTGTGTCCCTCTCCAAATTCTCGATTTGCCTCCATCTTTATGGGAGAGGCAGCTTGACTTGTGTCAGCTAATAGTTCATTGAAAGCGGCCAATCTGGGAAGCAGCAAGTGAGAAGGTCCTACAGAAAGTGGAGATTCTCCCTGCATGGGTTAAACTTTGAATCAAGCTATGCAACATTTATTCTCTTTTTCGTTGCTCAGGCAAAAAGAGGGATTTGGCTGCACGAAATCTTGTGTGTGTGTGTGTGTGTGTGTGTGTGTGTGTGTGTGTGTGTGTAGCATATGAAATCAGCAAAATAGCAGCACAGACAGTTCCAGGAATTTTTTTATTTTTTATTTTTTATTAAGAGACAGGGTCTTGCTGTGTTGCCCAGGCTGAGTGCAGTGGTGTGATCATGGCTCATGGCAGTCTCAGCCTCCTGAGCTCAAGATATTATCTTGCTTCAGCCTCCCAAGTCACTGGGACTGCAGGCACATACCACCACACCCAGCTTATTTTATAAAATTGTTTTTGTAGAGATAGGGTCTGGCTATGTTGCATGAGCTGGTCTCAAACTCATGGCCTTAAGTGATCCTCCTACCTTGGCCTCCAAAGTGCTGGGATTACAGGTGTGAGGTATTGTGTGTGGCTAGTTCCAGGGATTTTTAAAGACTATAGCAACAAAGTGGCCAATAGACTTAATTACTATATTTGGATAATATGGGCCAACTTTCTCTCGAACTGTATAGATAGTATATATATATATATATATATATATTTTTTTTTTTTTTTTTGAACAATTGTCTTATTTTGCCAAGGCAGTTTGTCTACACAACGCATACAATCTTAGCAAATCTAAGGAATGCTACATATCAGGATACTGTTTCCCTGTTGTGTTCATAATGGCATTTAGGAACAGTTTTATGGATTTTGAATTTTGAGATATGTTTGCATACTCTACATACCCTGAAAACAACTTCATCACACGTATAAACACAGTGTGTTTTGAAGGACATTGGAATTTCTGCCTTTCCTAATATATCTCTGCTAAACCTCACATCACCTTGGGTGGAAATTCCTTTCATTAGTGACCAGTCTAATTCCTCAGATACCAATTTGCTGAGTGCACTGCTGTATAATTTAAATGGTCTCAGATTCACTTCCTCATTTGTAAATTAAGGAGGTCGTATAGACCCTGCTTTCTGTGATCTGATTTTCTGTGGTCCCTGCCTTCTCTCTCCCAACTAGAGAAGTTTTGTGTTTCGTGTTTTCCTGTATTCAACTTGCAAAGTGTTACAGATAATTGTAATTATACTGCAATCAAAATGTCAACTTCTAATCTTAGGAGAACAGATTCTAATTGATTAGGATTGCTCCTAAGCACTTTCTTATCAAGAAATTTTTCTCTATGCAAATCTCTGATAACCTTTCTCCTGTTGTACACAGAAGTTCTTAGCCTCCACTTGAACTTCTTTTCTCCTTTTACATCTTCATTACATTCTATGCTTCCACTAGGCAAGCTAAAGTCTACCAAAGTCTAGTTGATACAGCAACGCAGTTCTTCTCTCAAGAGAGCAGAAACTTGGCTGAAAAGTTTGGAAAGCAACAGCAGTATACATTTATACAAGTGCTCAACTGATAGTTTTAAAGACAGCATTGAGATCTCATTGGAAATAACTGCTGAATTAAGGATGGTACCTTACTTGGGATTAACTCAAAATCATCTGTTTCTAAATTGTCACTTCTAAAAGTGTCACTTCTAAAAGTCTTTTTCTAAAAAAGACTAAACTTGGCACTTTTTGCCTGGATTGTATACAGTCACACATTCTAAAAGTGAATCATATCTACCCCTCACCCAGAGTCACCTTCCCTTAACCCCACAGACTTTATCTTCCCCTCCCTGTCCCTGCCACACCTCTGCCACAAAAAGTGAAGCACAAAGTGGAGTTTTGATGATTTCTTGGACTGTCTCTAATATATATTTCATAATATGTAGTTTCATTCTGATTAATAAAGAAAGTGCACAATTGGGAGGAGGGCTTCTTCTGGAAATCCCGACAGATTATACTAATATTTATAGCCGTTACAAGGAAGGAAGCAGGAGCGGGAGAGGGACAAAAGGAGGAAATGTTTTTTGTTTTTTGTTTTTTTTTCTTTTTGCAATCATTCTCAACTTAGATAGTGATTTGAAGCTTTCTCTCTCCAAAGTCTTTGTCTGGGTGTCCATTTTATTACTTTTCTAAGCTCATGCTTCAACTGATCAGAGCTTTCTCGAGGCTTACCTTTCATTGAGCCTGGAACTTGTGTATTTGTATGAAAGCCAAGTTCTGAGTAAACCTGAGGCTATTTAAAATTTCAGGTGGAAATTATGTGCTCTTCAAGACTAAACTTGGCACTTTTTGCCTGGATTGTATACAGTCACACATTGCTTGACAGCGATACATTCTAAGAAATGAATCTTCATGTGAGTGTCATAGGGTGAACTTACACAAACCTAGATGGTATGGTCTACTACACACCGAGCCAATATGGCATAACCTATTGCTTCTACACTATGAACCCACACAGCATGTTACTGGATTGAATTCTGCAGACAATTGTTACACAATGGTAAGGTTTGTGTATCTAAATATAGAAAAGGTACAGTAAATGTATGGCATAAAGAAAAAAAATGGCCGATATGGTAACTCACACCTGTAATCCCAGCAGTTTGGGAGGCCAAGGTGAGAGGATCGATTGAGGCCAGGAGTTCAAGACCAGCCTGGGCAACATAGCCATATCCCATCTCTACAAATAAAAACCGAAAAATATAAATACATTAATTAAAGATTAAAAAATGTTACATTTGTATAGGGCACTTACCGTGAGTGAAGCTTGCAGACCTGGAGCAGCTCTGGATGAGTTAGTGAGTGAGTGTGAAGGCCAAGGACACCACAGCACACTACTATAGATTTTATAAACGCTGTACACTTAGGGTACGTTACATTTACCAAGAAAAGTATTTCTCCAAAACTAAATTAACCTTAGTTTACTGTAACTACTTCACTTTACACATTTTTATTGTTTTTAACTTTTTGACTTTCGTGCCCACAGTGGTGGGCAGAAAAGCTAGGCTTTTGCTAAAACGCCTCCTCTAAAACTGAGTATCTCTCTCTTATATAAATATGTGCCTACCAGCTCAAGATAATGTAAGAAAGTAGAAAATATATTACCATACCTTACAAAAGATTAGCCAGGCATGGTGAAAGGCACCTGTAATCCCAGCTACTCAGGAAGCTGAGCCAGGAGAATTGCTTGAACTGAGGAGGTGGAGGTTGCAGTGAGTGGTGCCATTGCACTCCAGCTTGGGCAACAAGAGTGAAACTCCGTCAAACAAAACAAAACAAAACAATACAAAACACCACAAGGAAGGAAGGAAAGAAAGACAGACAGATACAGACAGACAGAAAGAAAGAAAATATATTACCATACTCAATCTGCTCCAGCTTAAAAAAGAAGTGAGACCTGGGCCAGGCACCGTGGCTCACGCCTGTAATCCCAGCACTCTGAGAGGCCGAGGCGGGCAGATCACAAGGTCAGAAGCTGGAGACTATCCTGGTTAACACAGTGAAATCCCATCTCTACTAAAATATACAAAAAATTAGCTGGGTTTGGTGGTGGCGCCTGTAGTCCCAGCTACTCAGAAGGCTGAGGCAGGAGAAGGGTGTGAACCCGGAAGGTTGAGCTTTCAGTGAGCCGAGATCGCACCACTGCACTCCAGCCCAGGCGACAGGGTGAGACTCCATCTCAAAAAAAAAAAAAAAAAAAAAAAAAGAAGTGAGACCTGATAAAATTGAGGTCATCGCTGTATGAACTACTAGTAGACTTTAGCTTGCCTAGTGGAAGCATAGAGTGTAATGTAAAGGCATAAAAGAAGAAATAACTTTCTATCTAGTGAGGATTTCTTCTCTGCTTTCCACTAGAAGTGTGGTTGTGCATCTACTTTTTGGTATTTTGCTAATTTGTTTCTCTTTACTATTTCTCCTGAATTTAGAAAACCATTGAGGAAATACCCTTAAGGGCATATTAACAAATAGGACAGAGAGCTTTACACTAAAAGTCCATGTGTTGACCTCTTTCTACAGAGACTGAGGAAGAGGATGAACTGGTTATGGAGCTTATCACCACTTGTGACCTTTGACTTAGACAGGTGATCTGTTGTGATTTCTAGATATCAGGGAAATAAAACACAGATCCTTGTGACATTCTCATTATTATTCTTAATTCCAGTGGATGTCTGTAACATTGATTCAGTTGTTTCAGTTCAGCCTGTTACAGATATGTAGTTGATGCGCCCAGACCAACATCAATAACCTGTATTTTCTGAGGGTGTAGAACTGTTATGTTTGCAGAAAGAAAGCACATTCCTCCCTATTTTGTCAGCATGATCAAACACCGAAGATGTGTATCTGTGGAAAATTGTTCTGAGAAAATTGAGGATATCATCTTACCAACACTATTATTAAAAAGATGAGAGGAAGAAACAGAAAAGCTTTTCCTAGATTTTTTCAATCTCCTAAAAACAATAGAACTTTAAACTCCCCACAAATGATTATTTTAGCTACCCTAATGGCTTATGAAGATTACACAACTTTGAACAGTTTCACTCACTGAGACAGTTGAAAAAATAAAATGAACTGGGTGATAGTAAGGTTGCAGTAATTTGCATTTGACTCTGTGGGACTTTGTCGTGAATGTATGATGTGTGTGTGTGTGAGAGAGAGAGAGAGAGAGAAAGAGAGAGAGAGGAAAAGAGAGAGGTGACTCTTGGGTTCAGACTTGAGCAATTGGCTGGGTGTGATACCCTGTATTGAGATAAGCTCCAGAGTGAACCCATGTGGAAGATGAGGGGGCGACTTCTGTTTGGGGTCTATATTGAGTTTGAGGTCCTTAGAGATATGGGTCTGAAGTCCATAGAAGAGACTGAGGTTAAAGATTTGGGGGATTTTGGAATCCTAGGAATAAAGAAAATAATCCAGAGAATGTATGTAAAGCAAGAAATGCTAACACTTACTCTCTAAGGGAGAAGATAGGAAGGGAAACTTGTAAAGGAGACTGCACAGGAACCATCAGAAAGGTTAGTAGTAAACCCGCAGACTAGGGAGCAAGAGAAACCATAAAAAGATTATTTTGAAGAGTGATCTGCAGTGTCAAATACTGAAGAAAAAAACCACTGAGAAAATGACTAAAAATACCCAATGCATTTAGTCTTTTATAGACTTTGGTGGTCTTCCTGCAAGAAATTTTGGTAGAATCATGACAGAGAAACCTCTAGACTATGATGGACTTAGGAGGATGACTGGGAAGTGAGGCAGCAAAGTAGGTGCAGTCAAGTTTTTCAAGAAGTTCAATTATGAAGAGTAGAAGTGCTATAGGGCATGAGACAGAAAGGATTTGGAAAAAAAGGAGGTCTCCCCCAATTCCTCACCATTAGATTTGAGCTTGTTTAATTACTGATCAGAAGAAGTAAGAAAGAGAGAAAGTTGAATATATAGAGGGAAGGATTAATTAGAGATCAATGTCCTTGAGAACATTGGGACAGGAATTTATAGTACACGTTGAGGGACTGGCTTTAGATAAAAATGATGGATATTATTATTTTTTCCTTATGAGAAGAGAAAAGGAGAGTTGAAAAAGAAAATAGATTTGGTACTCAGAAGTTGACAAGTTCCCTTATTATGACTTCCATTTCTTAGTGGAGTAGGAAGAAGGGTTATCTGATGAAAGTGAAAGGTAAAGTGTAGCTGTCAGAGACGTGAGGGGAGGGGAGAGAATTTAAAGCAATTGTGGAAAATGGGAGCATGCTAGGTAATCACGGTAGAATTACAGCCAGATTGGAGAGCCCAGCTGAGACTACCAATCACAGATTTATGATACCAAATTGCCCAATTATTATTTCTCTCTTGCATCATGCAACACTGAACCAGACCTGATTAAGTTACATGGAAAAAGCAAACAGTTAGGTTCATCTAGGGCTGGGGTTTTGCCATGTATATGCTCTGTAAAGATAACGGGAAAGAGGAATTTAGAGTATTGGTAAAAGAGGAATAAGAAGGTTCAACTATGAACCTAAGCAGCATAATTATGGAAGTGAATATAGGAAGGAGTTGTTGAGAAAAGAACAAATGAAAGAGGACTGGAGGTCCTGATAAAGTTCAAACACTCATTCTAGATATAATATGCTTTTGATAGACACTCAGTTGATAGTGTGGAAACACAGTTGACGAGTGCCAAATTCAAACACCAAAGCTCACTGGTCCCCTGCCCATATATTCCATTCCTCCATTACCAACACCTGTATTCCAACTGAAAAGGTCAATTTATGAAATCTTTCAAAATATGCCACCCTACCTCTATGCCTTGTGTCCCACTGATATCCTGTCTCAAAGTTTATCCATTTCTTTTTTTTTTTTTTTGACTTTTCAAATGTTATCCATCATTTAAAGCTTAGTTCTCACCATATTCATGAAATTTCCAGCTGAAGAAATCAAGGAGAATAAATCTCCTGAAATTTATTGAGTACCTATTATATGCCGGGAAATGTAAATGTACTTGTACTTTTCACATGCAGTTCTAATTCAGTTCAGGTATTGAAGCTATCTTCTTCCTTTTGAAAGTGAGGTATCTTTATTGTCTTTGGTACTATGTAGCATTCCTTTTTGCTTACGTGTATTGGGAGATTTTTATGTCTATGTCTTGACCTCATACTCAATGGCAATTTTTTGATGGCTTAATTATGCATTTTCCATAGCACATTTCAGAATATATTGCACATGGTAGGCATAAATTCTTGCTTAACTATGAACAAGAAAATATAGATCACAGAGTAAGGAATACGGAAAAAGGAAAAGAAATGTAACTGCCAATCATCATGTTTTGTAAATTCATGATAAATGCTGAGGATCGGGAAAAATGGAGAAATATTGTCCCAGTGTCCCAAAATAATTAATATTCCTTTTAAAAGTAAGTAGCTTGCTACTCTACTCAGACCTGATATACTTTTTTTAGTTGTTGTTTAAATTTCTTTTATTTATTTTACAATGAGACAGTGAGGCCAGGTGTAGTGGCTCATGCCTGTAATTCTAGCACTTTGGGAGGTTGAGGCAGGCGAATCACTTGAGCTCAGGAGTTTGAGACCAGCCTGGGCAACATGGTGAAACCCTATCTCTACAAAAAATACAAAAATTAGTCAGGTGTGGTGGTATGTGCCTGTAGTCCCAGCTACTTGGGAGGCTGAGGCAGGAAGATCGTTTGAACCTGGGAGGTCAAGGCTGCAGTGAGCTGAGATCACACCACTGCACTTCAGCCTGGGTGACAAAGTGAGATCCTATCTCAAAAATAAATAGATAAATAGAATAAATAAAATGATACAGGGTCTTGCTATATTGCCCAGGCTGGTCTTAAACTCCTGGGCTCAAGTGATCCTTCTGTCTTAGCCTCTCAGTTAGCTGGTTTTATAGGCAAATGTGATACAGTTGTAATGAGTAGAGACAAAGATTGATTTTTATTGGTTGTGTTTCTATATATTTACATGGGCTGATAATTCAATAAAATATAATTCACTATTTGGCTTAATTTTGAAAAATTAATACTATATATTTTGAGTAGCTTTATATTAGAAGTTTATGTATTATTTAGAAAAATGATATTTCAATTAAAGTTAGCTACAAATTTCTTAAAAAGACCTGACCCAAATAAAAAATAGTGGTGTTTATAAGTCAGCCATGAATGCCAGTAGTTTAAATTTTAGCAGCAGCAGCATAGTAATTTGTTGGAGTTAAAGCACTGGAATTGGCTCATTAAATAAGTTTTGTAGCATCTAATTAAGAAACAGCTAGGAAATTCTGTTCAATAAACCATCAAAGCGTGTTTCTCTTCCTTTTCCAAATTCTGCTCTTTCTCCATTTTTAAGAGGTTCATAAGAATTTTATGTACATACGTTAAACTTCATTTAAAGGCTTTGCCAACATGATGTTCACTTCATAGACAAATTAAATCAAGTACAGACAAGCTATACATGTCTGAGGTACTGTAGGTAGTTTCTGCTGGATCTAGTAACAGAGTTAGAGTTTCTTATTTGCAAATGTAGTAACTGAGAACACTGTATGACATATTTGTAGGTGAAAACTATCAAGCTTGTTATACAAAGATAAATGTATCTCTTGTATAATATTCATCACCCTCTGCATAGATATCATAATTTTCAACCTCAATTCAATTTACTAAAAGAATGTTCATTTTAATGAAGTTTTACAAGCTATTTCAGTATTTAAATGTTTAGTAGTCTCTTGCCATGGAAAAAGGAGAAGCTTTCTCAATTTTTCAATCACAAATTTATAGTGACAGATACACCATTGAGACGACAAAGGCTAGGCCATTTCGTAATTTACATGAATATATAATACCTAGATCCCTACATATGCCATAAGGGTAGTCTACAGAAGCTACCAGAACATAATAGTACCTTGTACTCGTAAAACAATTACTACAACATGTTTTCATATAATGTATTTTACTTCTTATGTGTAAATATATTTTTCCTTATTACAATAAAAATACCTACACAATATAAGAAAATTGGAAAACAGACACATAAATAGAAGAAAAATAAAACAACATTACTTTGAGTCAAACCCTTTGGACCTCTTGGTGAGTATAATTCCATACTCCCACCCTTTTTCTTTCTCTGTGTGTGTGTGTGTCATTATATATACAAATTTGTGATTTGTTTGTATATTTAATAACTACATTTTGTACATCAAGTACCAATGGCTACATTCTTTATTTTTACATTTTTTTTATAGCTGTGTGGTACTCTACTATGTAGGTATATTCTAATTTATTTACCCAAATCCTATTATTAGACACTTTGTTATTTCTAATATTTGGTTATCACAAATAGTAAGTACATTGGTAAACATCCTTTTATTTACATATTTCTGCACTTTCTTAATTATTTCCTGAGGCTAAATTTCCAGAAAAGGAATAACTAGGCCATAGGTGTGTACATTTTTATGTTTCATAATTACTGCCAAAAAGTACTGTAATCTATACTCTGACTAATGGCATATGAGAATTCTCTTTTCCCTCACTAACAAAAATTAAATGATTAGTTTTCATTGTCTCATTCCGATTCTTACAATAATTCTATGAGATAGACAGAGCAGATTAGGAGAAATGCTAATAGTCACACCTCCAGAAAGTAACAAGACTGGGAGTCAAGTTTCCTGACTTGCCTTACTACATACTTTTCTATCACATACTTCTTGCCATTATACTGTCAATGGTGGCAATTCCAAGTGAACTGTCAGGAAAGAACCTAGACCAGGAATTCTTATACAAGCCACGGCCTGACTCATGTCTGTGTTGCTGGCAGTGCCCTGGCCTCCAGCCATGGGACTGTGGGTGGCACAATTCTTGTATTCTGAGAAAAAGGCAGTGTTGGCACACTGCTTGTCCAGGCCAGTGCTTAAGCCAATGGAGATGGGAGGAGGTAAGGAAGTTGGAGTCAGAGGCAGTTGAGGGTGAGCAAATTATAGACCTTGTAAGAACACGTCCTTAAAACTTTTCAATTCTTGCTCTGTATTATAAGTAAAATAATTCAGGCTATCTATCTTACTGAATATTTTAAAGATGAGTCTGTTTTTATTATTTTTTAATTGTTCGATTCCTTTATATCATTTAATTGGTAGAATTCTGTTTTTATTTTTACTTGTACAAAACACACAGAGTCAAGTTCCCCTAAGTCAAAACAGAAGAGAAAGTGAAGAAAAAATTCCCTTTTGAATAGAAAAACAAGAGTTTTTTTCTTTCTTTTTTTGCATATCCTATGGTTTAATAAATTTTATTCAAGTACTTAAAAAATTGAAAAGAAATAGCATTGAGTGCAATCATATAGGTGTTTGCAAAGTTCTGAAAACTATTTGGCTATAGTATTGTGTAAGAAAACTGTCATGCAAAAGTGAAAGCAATATTTTTTAAGGGTAAATAAACCAGGTATAGTAGCAGACACCATAGGTCACTAGGATGAAACAGTTATAGGTTCTGTTTCAGGAACATTCGTCTTGTAGAGGTAAGAGGACTGCTTCAAGAATCTTCCTGACCACTAACGTTCGTTGGGTCACTCTCTTCTCTGCTTGAACATCACTGTTTCCCCCCCTTCATTAAATCTGCTTCATAAATTGAAGTAATTCATTTATTCGTCTGTTGTACCAACTAGACCATAAACCCCTTGAAGGCAAGGATTATGCCTTACTCCTTACAAGAGGCTATGTGAAAGGCGGACCATAGAAACTTAACAGACAGAATATAATTATACTATAGGAAATTTGTTCCATTTTATCATTCAGGGGCAGTGATATGGTTTGGCTCTGTGTCCCCATCCAAATCTCATGTGGAATTTTAATCCCCGTATGTCACGGGAGGGACCTGGTGGGAGATGATTAGATCATGGAAGATTTCCCCCATGCTATTCTCATGATAGTGAGTGAGTTCTCACAAGATCTGATGGTTTAAAAGTGTGGTGCTTCCCTTCTCTCTCTCTCCTGCCACCATGTAAGACATGCCTTGCTTCCCTTTCGCCTTCTACCATGATTGTAAGTTTCCTGAGCCCTCCCTAGCCATGCAGAACTGTGAGTCAATTAAACCTATTTTCTTAATAATTCACCCAGTCTCAGGCAGTTCTTCATAACAGTGTGAAAATAGACTAATACAGGTAGAAATTATTTTTTTTCATATTCATTGTCTTTCAAAAATATTGGAATATACTTTTCAAATTGATTAAGGTAAGTTGATATAACATATAATCAATTCCAGGTTTTTATTAATTTTGTAAACTTAGGCAAATCACTTAATTTGTGGCTTCAATTTTTCTCATCTGTGAAGTAAGAGTGTTAGACCAGACCAATAATTCTCAACTGATATTGAGGAGACCTACCCTGATATTCAGGGACAGGATAGAATACATTAGAATCTTCATTAGAGTATTTGTGGTTTGAAAAAATTTATTCAATGTAATTATATAATTTTATAGTTAGGAAGAAAAAAGAAAGGTACTATTAATGTAATATTAAACTGTAGAAAGAAAGATCCTGGAAAATGTTGGCTCCTGGGTTTCTCAGAGGTTGAAGGCTAAACCATTCCAGGAGGTTGTGTAAAATCTTTGGGGTAGCTGGGGTAGGGGCTCTGACTTATTCTCTTTTATGTCATTCAATGAACTAAATAAAGGTGAAAGACACTGCATTAATTCTAGGAAGCTCCTATCACCTAACATTTCATCATGACTCACATATACCTGGTTTTTCTTTGGATATATTGGAGGAACTCAGTAACCCTTTTTTTTTTTTTTCTGAGTTGGAGTTTTGCTCTTGTTGCCCAGGCTGGAGTGCAATGGCATGATCTCAGCTCACCGCAACACCCGCTTCCCAGGTTCAAGCTATTCTCCTGCCTCAGCCACTCGAGTAGTTGGGGTTACAGGCATGTGCCACCACGCCAGGCTAATTTTGTAATTTTAGTAGAGAGATGGGGTTTCTCCATGTTAGTCGGGCTGGTCTTGAACTCTTGATCTCAGGAGATCCTCCTGCATCAGCCTCCCGAAGTGCTGGGGTTACAAGCGTGAGCCACCGTGCCTGGCCTCAGAACCTTTTTATTGTTTCTTTAAATTTGTCTTATTTTGAAGAATGGCAGAACTATAAATCTCATTAATATTAGGCTCAGAAACACCACGAAGGTAAGTAAACCAGACATTGTAAGTTATCCAAGTGTCTCCATGTAGACATGTTGTTACTTCATTTACCTGCCCACATGATCAAAGAGAGGCTGACAGTTTAGTTTAGGTGTGGCTTAGAAGACTCTTTGAGAGAACTGAAACTCAGCCCAGCATGTTTGGGTGACTCAGTGCTCTATTTTTAAGGAACTAGAGGCTTTGTTCTCATGGAGCTTGGGGTCTTCATGTGAAGGAGGTTTTTTAAAGCATTAATTAACTATTTGCTGTTTGGCATCTCAAAGATTTCCCCATACAATAAAATGCTTCCAAGTCACAACCCTCATATTTACATATATTTCTGGTATGAATATCCACAAACATAACAAAAGTATAAAGTGGTTTGAAATACCTAATTAAAAAAAAAGTATATATATATATATATATATATTTTGAGATGGATTCTCGCTCTTTCCCCCATGCTGGAGTGCAGTGGCGTGATCTTGGCTCACGGCAACCTCCACCTCCTGGGTTCAAATGATTCTCCTGCCTCAGCCTCCTGAGTAGCTGGGATTACAGGCAGGTGACACCACACCTGGCTAATTTTTATATTTTTAGTGGAGACAGGGTTTTGCCATATTGGCCAGGCTGGTCTCGAACCCCTGACCTCAGGTGATCTGCCAGCTTGGCCTCCCAAAGTGCTAGGATTACAGACATGAGCCACCGCACCCGGCCAAGATACCAAGTTAAAATTTTAAAAACAAGGTAACAATGGAAGCATTAGCCCATTTCAGGGGTTGATGCACAAGTTAATTCTTGCTCTCTCCTCTTCTCTGTGGCTCTCCTCAGCTGATTAGTGGCAGAGGCAGCTGTGTTATTTATATTCTGTGGCTGTCAGAGGTCTGCTCCGTGCTCCTCAACCCATGTGGTACCCCGATGACTTGGCCACAGTCCAGTTGTCACAGGATTCCACAGCAGCCTGATCCTCCTTGCGCCAGTGGCAAGCCAGCCTGGGCTCCTTTACCCCTCCACTTCGCTTGTGTGTACCACAGATGTGCAGAAGCAGAACCTATTTTTCTGTCTTGTATTTTAAGCTCTAATTCCAAACTACTACACAGCTCAAGACTAAGTAGGGCATTGTTAAATTTTGGATAGTGGTCTACAGATTTTGAATGGCATTCAAAAAATACACTTTTAGCCCTAAATCTTGAAGTATCTCTGTCAGTCTGGGTCCTCTAAAAAGCAGGTGTCAAAATGGGATTAGATGGGCAAGAGATTTATTGGGAAAAACGGACAGGGAACATGAGGAGGTGGGGATGGCCTTCAGCCCCTGATGCGGGTCTGAGAAAGGAGAGCAAGAAGGAAGGACAGAGTTGGGAGGAGCCTCAGACCTCAGCGCAGTTCTGAGAATGTCCCTGGCAGGCCAGAGCGGATCCCTGGGCTCCAAGACCTGAAGCTTCTCATTAGAGGAGTTCTGTGTCAGGCAGAGGTGGCCTGGTCCTACTCTCTCCACTGCACTATGCGATTATCTGGGAGCAGCCTGTGGAAAGTAGCTTGAACACTGCAATCAGCTTAAAGGTGGGACATCAGAAGGCTGTCAGTCAGCTCTCTTCCCTGCTGTGGGTTCTCTGGAAGATTTGAAAGGTGTACTTCCATGGTCACCACAGTACCCACAGGTATACCCTTATATCCTAGGACCCTCCACAGGTATACCCTTATATCCTAGGACCCTAGGCCTCACTCCCTCTGCTCTTTACTCCCCTCTCTAGACCAACCCATGGCAAAGTGTAAAAGGAGGTGACTCATCCCCTTCCTAGACACTCAGTCCCCACAGAGCAAGTTTGGATAGGGAAGTTACACCTCTGAAGGCTCACCTCTGTTTGCCACTATTTCCTAGCCAATAAAACCGTTGCTTATTACATCCTAATTCCACAAACATTGCAGTGCTGAAATTCCCAGCACCAAGTTAAATATAGAGGACTCAAGATGACACCTAAATGTGCTCATATCCTATAGAGGGTTATGCACACTTTATCAGAAATTTTAATAATGTGATAAGAAGAGAAATAGACTGGATAGGAAAAGGACTCTCCCGACCAGCCTGGGAAAAGTCTGAGCAGAGTTTTCAGGGGCAAATGCAACTTACTCAGACAAAAAAGGCAGTCAGCGGCAAGTCTAGGCAGAAGCCAGGAGGTGTTAGGAACAGACTATAAGAAATGGTTGTTCTGGAGGAAAAAGGGTAAAACTTATGAGGTAAGCAGTATACAAATTTATGCTTGGGAATTTCTTTTTTCTTTTTCCTTCCTATTCAAAGGTCAATGCTTGGAAACTTGTACGTAGTTTTGTCAATAGTGTCTCATGTTCATTTTCTGAGTGCGAAGAGGATTTGGGTAGGCAAGACTAGAGAACAGCAGGAAGCCATTGCCTATTAAATTTTTTATTTCTAGCCATTCACTGATGTATTGGTAAGAGGACAGGAGTCCTGGGGAAAGATTGCCTCATTTACACTCCAAAGACTTGGGTTCTGATCTCCATGTCATGGCTTATGATAGTGTGAGCCAGTTATGTAACTCTAGAAATGGACGTTTCTGCTGTTTATAAACTGGAAATAATGATACATGTCCTGACTCCTACTGGGTTTGTTGCAAATGAATCAATTGAAATAAGACAAGACTTTCTGAGAGCATTTTGCCAACTTTCAGAAGTGTAAAAATTAAGGGACTGCTCCCATGTGCTGTTCAGGAAATAACAGGCACCTGGGAAAACCCATGAAGTAAGGTTTTGTAAGAAGTTGCTCTGCTCCCCGGGAGAAAATGCCGAGCTCAACACTGCCAAGAGGAATAAGTCTGGGAAATTACCACATGAGGTAAAGCAAATGGGGCTTTTCGTTTTGTTTTTGGATACCACAATTTCTTACATGTCGTTCTTATTGTTTACCCTTCCTTACCAGTGGTGGTTTTGAAATGAAAGGAGGTTGGGTTAGAGAGTATTAATAAAGCAAGGGAGATGGCTAAAATTTACTTGATGTAAAAATAAGCCGAATCACTTTAGCGTGGGGAGAATCAAATGCTACACATTCATTATGTGGAAAACAAATTCAACTTTGCGGTGAATCAGAAAACTTTTCGACTTTCATGGAACACTGTCGGCTCCCCATCCTCTCACACTCTCTGGGAGAAATAGTAGTACATTATCAGATAAATGTAACTTGCCCTAATGCTTCTCTGCTGAAAGATTTCTAAAAATCCCTCCTCTCTTATTAGCTGTACTTTGTTGATGGTTTGTTGGACTCCCTATGAGAAGACCAATGAGAATATTATCAATATACTCAATACTGATGAGAACCAGAGGCCATAAGCATTCTTATCAACATGTGTGTAAGGTCATGGAAAGTCTCCATGTCAACAGTCCTGCTAAAGCGGCCACTCCTGGAGTAGCAGTAATCTTCTACATTAATTGTCTATTCTCTAAGCATATTTTAATAGAGAAATCAGCAGGAATATTTACATGAGTTCACCCAACTGGTTGATACATATAAGGAAATTGCTGATAGCAATGTTAATTACTATTTCTTGAATACTCATTCACAGGACAGGTTGATCTTTGCCATTTTACACAAACAAACAAAAAATGAAATGACATCTTTTAGCCTATCATATAGCCTGTAAAAGATGTTTTGAAAAATAATTTTCAAAAGAAGTGGGTGGCTGACACTAGAGATTGACTCGCTTAATATAAACAACAATCACTTCTGGCTTCTCTTATTGAATTTTAGAGTACGGAAAGCTAGCAATGTAATTCTTCCAAAGCTCTCGCAGTTTGAATGTGAGGAGTAAACTGGGCTCTGTCATGCAAAGGCAAATATTAATTTTCTATTGCTGCACGCTCAGATTAAGCAACTTACAATAACATCATTGTTTGGCTCACAGTTTCTGCAAATCAGGAGTATGGGCATGGATTAACTGATCCTCTGCTCAAGCTCTCGCAACACTTAAATCAAGATATTGGCCAGGGATGCGCCGGGTGCCGTGGCTCATGCCTGTAATCCCAGCACTTTGGGAGGCCAAGGTGAGCGGATCACGAGGTCAGGAGTTTGAGACCAGCCTGGCCAACATGGTGAAATCCCGTCTCTACTAAAAATACAAAAAATTAGCTGGGCGTTGTGGTGGGCACCTGTAATCCCAGCTACTCAGGAGGCTGAGGCAGGAGAATTGCTTGAACCCGGGAGGCGGAGGTTGCAGTGAGCTGAGATCACACCATTGCACTCCAGCACAGGCGACAGTGTGAGACTCCATCTCAAAAAAACAAAAACAAAAACAAAAACAAAAGATGTTGGCTGGGGCTACAGTCTTATCAGTATCATTTTCTAGGGTTTTTGGTTGTTGGCAGAATTCCGTTTCTGCGATTGTAGGACTGAAGTCTTTGCTTTCTTGCTGGCTATCAATCAGGGATCATTCCCAGCTCCTAGAGGCTTCTTGCCATTTTCTGCTACGTGGCCCTCCCCCACAACATGGCAGTTTTCTCCCTTAAAGCCAACAGGAAAGTGGCGTTGGCTTCGAATCTCTATTTTGTTTTAACCGCTCACCTGATTAGGTCAGGCTCACCCAAAATAATCTCACTCTTGATTCATTCACAGCCAACTAACTGGACACCTTAATTATATTTTCAAAATCCTTTTTTGCCATATAGTAGAATGTGATTATGGGAGTGACATCCCACTGTATTCACATGTCCTGCTGACATTCGAGGAGAGGGTACTGTAAAGGGTATATATGTCAGGGAGCAGGAATCTTGGGGAGCATCTCAGAGCTCTGCCTACCACAATGTGCTGCTTGAAGCAGAAGTAAGCAAGGTGAGGTAGTGTACACACGTGGGGAAATTGTGGCTTTGAGCAAGCACAGTGGCATGCGTAGTGCTTCCAGGGGTGCTTTAGTGGAGTTTTCACTTCTGTTTTCTGGTGCCATGTGAGCCAAAAAGTCAGCAGCAACCGCAGAGGTGTTTTTGGTAGGAAAATTGATGTGGTTGGGCATTTTTCCTGGGTTTTCCTTGGTAGCATTCAAGACTAGTTTTTTGGTCTTCAATTAAATGGTATAAATTGGTTATAAAAAATACCCTTCTGCTTAAACGATCTATAGCGAATACGTTTATATGCAATATACATCCCTTATTGCTACAACAAGATCATCAACTGGACCTCTTTTTCTATCTCCAATAAAGTGGGTAATTCTGCATTGTTTCTGTAAATTCATAGAACTTTAGAGCAGGAAGAAAACTTCTGCTTCTAGAAAGAGGTTTTTTGAACTATATTCTATAGAAACTTATAGCTCAAGTTATAATAATAGGCTTTTATTGGGGTGGGGGAGTATTCAGTAGCCATGCTAACTTGGGGTGCATTATACATGCGTAGAACTTACAATAATACCCATTAGCGTATTAAAGACTCAGAGATCCTACAGAGAAAGAAATAACAAAAAAACTAAACTCAACTATCTAGGCTGGGTGCAGTGGCTCATGCCTGTAGTTCCAGCACTTTGGGAGGCCAAGGTGGGTGGGTCACTTGAGGTCAGGAGTTCGAGACCAGCCTGGCCAACATGGTGAAACCCCCTGTCTCTACCAAAAATACAAATTTAGCTGAGCATGGTAGCACATGCCTGTAATCCCAGCTACTCAGGAGGCTGAGGCAGGAGAATCGCTTGAACCTGGGAGCAGAGGTTGCAGTGAGCCGAGATCATGCCACTGTGCTCCAGTCTGGGTAACAGAGTAAGACTCTATCTAAAAAAAAAAAAAAAAAAAAAAAAATCTATTAGACTCTTCTCATTCCAACCAAGGCTTCCCAAAGTAAAGTGCAGATAACAAAATCTACTGGTTGGTTAGTGGTAAAGTGAAGGCTTTAAACCATGCTAACTAGACTTCCTGACTCCCAGGACCATAAAGCTTGTTTATTACTCCCTACATTTGCCTGAGAAGTGAGCTTCAATGAACACAAACACAGCCTCAGGAGGAAGCACACCATATTGATATAACTAGTTCTGGCAAATCTATCCATGATATATCCATGAGACCTGTCTTATCTCTTTGAGGAACTTGCAATCCCATATATGTTCACCCACACACCACTCAACAGAAGGTAACTGCCCAGAGAGTAGGCCAAGGGGGATGTTCTCTTGCCTCAGTTACTCACGAGTGCCCTCCCTAGGTACCAAGGCCAAGGGCCCCCTGACCTCAGGAAAATGGGACTTGTGAAGTTAGGCCCCAGGACATTTTGCTAACTGTAGTGCAATTATTTTCCATGTAAACATTGTAGGTTTAGGATTTGATAGAAAATAAATTGCTCTAAAATAAGTCCAAAATTAAAAAAAAAAAAAAAGTATTAAGGTCACCGTAGAAGGCAATAGAAATGGAGTCCATAATAGAAACCTAATTCCTGAACCAGAATGCTTGTGAGCACATGCCCCCTGCATTCCATAATGTAAATCACATCACACACATCTGACCAAGAGAGAAGAGCTTCCAGGAGATGCATATTTTCAGCATGAAAACAAGGAGCCGTTGGTGTGATAAGCATAGCTTATGGTCAGGGGGCTGGCCTGATACACTTCGGCTTTTATTGTTCCCCAAGGCCACATGGTTGCATCTTGCAGAGGCCAGGGGTGAACATGGACGTGCCCAAGCAGTTTTAGACCTCGAGGCTCCCCTTTGCTGTTCTTGGAAGGAACTTCAACTGAATAAAGATTCTAGGCTCCACCACATTTTTATTACTGGGAAAACAATTTCCCCTTCAGGGCAGACAGGTACAATCACAAGTTAGACTTCTGCTGGTCTCCTCCCTGCTCTGCAGACTTCTCGTCCTTTCTTTGGGAGATGCATTTCTAAAAGGACTGGTACACTGGTTAGAAACGAAAACGAAAACCCTGCAAACAGTCCTCACGGCAATGTTTTGTAGCCACTCAGACCAGTAAAAGAAATGAAATCTTGGTCAGGCGTGGTGGCCCATGCCTGTTATCTCAACACTTTGAGAGGCCGAGGTGAGCAGATCACCTGAGGATAGGAGTTCGAGACCAGCCTGGCCAACGTGGCGAAATCCCATTTCTACTAAAAATACAAAAATTAGCCTGGTATGGTGGCTGGCGCCTGCTATCCTAGCTACTCAGGAGGCTGAGGCAGGGAGAATTGCTGGAACCAGGGAGGATTGCGCCACAGCATTCCAGCCTGGGCAACACAGCAAGACTCTTGTCTCAAAAAAAAAAAAAAAAAAGAAATGAAATTGTAAACAAACCAGCCACTACGTTAGTCATAAAGGGACTCGAACCACAACACACACCTACTACAATTCTATGGGAAAAGTTTCCACATACGTGCAATTCTCTGAGGTTTGTGGTATTTCCCAGGGCTCCAACTGAGGAGTGACTACAGCCATACCCTATGAAAGGCTCTCAGGCTTTGTGGAGTTGCATTTATTGCTCTTAAATAGTTAGGAAAAGATAATTTAGGAGTTTTGGTAACGGCAGAAAGCAGTTTTGTTTTATTCTTACATGCCTTAGTCTGTTGAACAGACCATTTTCTGGCTTTTTGTTTCAACTATTGAGCCTTGACTCAGAGGCTTTTAAAGCTATCAGGCCATTTGAAGTTGGTTGTAGGGATACTCTTGAGGACTACAAATAATAATAATAATAATAATAAAATAAATAAATAAATAAATCTTGCTTTTTTGAAAACTTGGTAATGTAAGCCTCCAAGAAATGGGACCTATTTCAGCTTTTAAGTCTTCTGTGATATGTTTAGAGAGGAACAAAATAATTGGTAAAATACTTTCCAAGCCCTAAATATTGGCTTGTTATTTATCAAAACGTAAAATCAGATTGTAAATGATATTTTCCTTTATTATTAATCCTCAAAACTCGGCTGAAACTATATTTAGTCTGTAATTGATGAAATGCTATGAATATTTAAAGCACAAAGGTTTAAAACATAGTCAATTTTGCTTTGTTAGATTGTATACAACCAGTAGACACACACTAGATTTGTAGACACATATTTTTCTGTTTAGCTGGTATGTCTGATATATACAGCAGGAAAGCCCAGAAAACTGAAAGTGTAAGTCGCCCACTGCCTGTAAAATGCTTCTTTTTTCAGTATTAGACAAAAATTCACCAGCAAGTGTCTGGTACCTACTCCTCATTCTAGTAAGACGTGAGGCTCCACTAGTTACAATATTCTTTTTTTCTTTTTTTGAGACGGAGTCTGGCTCTGTCGCCCAGGCTGGAGTGCAGTGGCGAGATCTTGGCTCACTGCAAGCTCCGCCTCCCGGGTTCACGCCATTCTCCTGCCTCAGCCTCTCGAGTAGCTGGGACTACAGGCGCCCGCCACCATGACCGGCTAATTTTTTGTATTTTTAGTAGAGACGGAGTTTCACCATGTTAGTCAGGATGGTCTCGATCTCCTGACCTCGTGATCTGCCTGCCTCAGCCTCCCAAAGTGCTGGGATTACAGGCGTGAGTCACCACGTGGGGCCTTACAATGTTCTTTATTAGAAGAAATGTGGGTTTATGTTTCCCTGGGAATTATTTGTGCTAAATTTATTTTTAAAAATGATTTTTTTTTCAAGAGTAATGTTTCCAGACTTGGGGTAGTATAGGATGAGTACATTTCCACTCCTTCTCTTTCTTTCATCTAATGGCCTAAATTAATTTCAATCTACCAAAACCAAAATGAAGTTACTCCCTTTAAAATCCTGATTCATAATGATCTAAAGAATGAAAGAAAGATGTGTTGGGGGTTCCCAGAAGAATGTCCGGGTATTTTCCGTGTTATTACTGCATACCAGGGTCTCCAGTTCAAATTCTGGGAAGGAAACAAGAGGTGTTGATGGTGTGGATAAAGGTCCTCAATTATTTTTCCCCTTTCGTCAGTCTGTAACTTTAAATGTCTTCCTGGACCAAAGCAGGAATGGGTGCTTAGGATTTCAAATGAGCACTCAAACAATTTTATCTGGCCCAGTAATGGACATGTTTGTGATAAGTGAATGAGGAGAGCTGATAGCTCCATTTCAAAGGAGCCGGCAGAAGGCCAAGAGAGTCAGCTCTTAGGAACTTGGAGGGAAATACTCATAAAGCTTGCTGATAGCCCTCCATGGTTGCCTTGAGCCTGGACTTTGAACTCTTCACTGCTGTTCTAACAGGTAAAGCCCCAGATGCAAATATTTGGTTTGACTCTTTCTTACTGTAAACACTGCAGCCCTCAGGATGATGTGATCTATAGAATTTGCAGCTGTTTGCACAGACGTTATCAAAACAATTTCAAATTCTACTTTCTTGTTATTTTTCAAGAATTACTAGCTTAGCTGGTATTTTGGGGAAGAGTTTTGGTAAGGATAGGTGAGTAAGGAGGTTAGGGAAGAAAAATGACAACAATACGTGGGGATCCCAGGACTCTGTATACACATTCAGAAACAAGGTCAAAGAGAGCGTGGAGCAATCATCCAATAAATCCAAATTCCATATCAGCCCAGGAAAGGTAAATATTAATGAGCTCAAGGCGGGAACATCAAAGCTCACCTCCATCCAACTCTGGTTGTTCCTCTTCTTTGCTTTTTGTCAATGGCCATGCGTTATGTTTCTTGACTACCTTCCTTGTTGCATTTTACTGTATCCTATCTTGTATTTGCTGGTTTCCTTTTTTTAAGTAGACCTTTTCCCCCCTTTTCAATGTAAATCTTTCCTCCCCCTATGGATTTTCAGCATCTTCAGGGCGGTCCCATTTGGTGTGAGAGCAGAGTTCAGCAAGTGGAAAGGATGAACTGTAGAATCAGCCCAGCTGCTTTCAAATTCTGGGTCTTTCACTTACTAGCTATGAGAATGTTGGAAAGTTAATGAACTTCTCTGAGTCTCTGTTTATCGCTCAGAGATAGTCATACCTACTTTGCAGTTTTGTTTTAGACATTAAATGAGTGCATATGAGGCTCACAGCTCAGATCCAGTTCCTTAAATACATTTCTTTCCTTTCTTTTATTTATTTGATATCCCCTTACCCCAGAACCCTCTGCTCCCACTTAATATATATACTTAGTTAATTATAAATCTATATACTTTTAGCGAGTAGATTAGAAGGTTTAGAAATGATGTGATATCAGCTTGCATCCTTTTGGAGAGACTCAGTGCTTAAAAAGCTCCAGCCATCTTCCCCGGATCAGGAAGTTGTGATTTCTTGCTGACTGTTTCTCAAGATATTTCCTTTAGCTCCCCCAACTGTTGTTTGTTGTTGTTGTTGTGGTTTTGTTTTTGTTTTTGTTTTTTGAGACGGAATCTCGCCCTGTGGCCTAGGCTGGAGTGCAAAGGTGTGATCTCAGCTTACTGCAACCTCTGCCTCCTGGGTTCAAGTGATTCTCCTGCCTCAGCCTCCTGAGTAGCTGGGCTTACAGGTGTCTGCCACCACATCCAGCTAATTTTTTGTATCTTTAGTAGAGACAGGGTTTCACCATGTTGGCCAGGCTGGTCTCGAACTCCTGACGACGTGATCTGTCCGCCTCTGCCTCTCAAAGTGCTGAGATTACAGGCGTGAGCCACTGCGCCCAGCCTTAGCTCCCCTCTTTATGGGTATGTTTACATCAAGAAATAGGTTTGTTGAGAGACAATAGTAAAGTGAGGAGTGGAGAAAGAAGACAAAGAGGAAAAAGCCTGGCAAAATATCAATGAAAATAGAAAGCAAAGTCCTAAAAAGCACACCAAATGGAATACACTTAAAATAACACAATTTCATTTAGCGATGTGATTCTCATAGCATAGAACCCAGGTCGAAAACTTGGGCAAACATTGTCAAGTCTAGTGTGCACTTGGGAATTGAAGAGTATCTGCAGATGTAGATTCGCAGTGATCAGAAAGCTGAGGGATAGGCCAGAAAGTTTAATAAATATTCTTAATTAGTCCTGTGAACTAAAAATATGTACCCACATGACTGAGTCAGGAGTGTAAAGAATTTGTTGGAACAGAAGTTAATAAGCAGCATGGAGAAGCAATGCTTTTGAGTTAATGACTGAAATCTAGAGATAGAGTCTTATTTAGAAGATTTGTATATAATATGTGTTTATATTCTATATATTTTAATAATGCTATGTGTGTATATAGGTACTGTAATCCTCTTTGTATCAGCTCTATATGTTACTCAGTTTTTATTTTCTTTCAAAGATATTTTTTCCAATTAAAACACCACAAATAGCTTTTCTTTTTTTTTTTAGATGGAGGCTCACTCTTGTCACCCAGACTGGAGTGCAGTGGTGCAATCTTGGCGCACTGCAACCTCCGCCTCCCGGGTTCAAGCGATTTTGCTGCCCCAGTCTTCTGAGTAGCTGGGATTACAGGTGCCCGCCACCATGCCCCGCTAATTTTTTGTATTTTTAGTAGAGATGGGTTTCACCATGTTAATCAGGATGGTCTCAAACTCTTGACCTCAGGTGATCCACCTGCCTTGGCCTCCCAAAGTGCTGGGATTACAGGTGTGAGCCACCGCACCTGGCCCCTTTTTTTTATTTTTAATTTTTTTTAGAGATGGGGTCTTACTTTGTTGCCCAGGCTGGAATGCTGCAGTGGTATGGTCATAGCTCACTGCAACCTCCAATTCCTGGACTCAAGGGATCCTCCCACCTCAGCCTCCTGAGTAGCTAGAACTACAGTTGCATGCCACCACCCCCAGCTAATTTTTAAATTGTTTCGTAGAGATGGGTTCTTGTTAGATTACCCAGACTAGTCTTGAACTCATGACCTCAAGTGATCCTCCTCCCTCGCCCTCCCAAAGCACTGCAATTACAGACATGAGCCACTGTGCCCAGCCCATAAACATCTTTTCATTAAAATAAAAAAAAAAACTTCAATAGTTAATTTTCCTAAAAATTTGGGAAAAATCATTGGAAATATATCCAACCTGTTCACTGAAAACTCCTGAGGACTGAATGAATACACTGCCCATTAGACCATTTTCTCTTCTCTTGTTCCCACTGGTCCTTGCTTACTAACCCTGTTAATTTTAAGTGTTGGGAATATAGAGTCGGAGATGGAAGGAAGGAGTATTAAGATCCTTAAAAAAGAAGAAAAGACATAGGCCCATGAAACATGGTAACAGCCAGGTGCCTATTACTATGGACTTTTGTCCCCAGAAATGGTTGCTAAGCTGCATTTCCAAGGAAGTCATGAGGTATTTTGGCTCACATTAATCTGGCCAAGGAATCAAGTGCTAGTTGCTCAGGTAGGAGACCAGACAGACAACTCAGAGACTTCTACGGGGATCTACTTCTCAAGGATACTGCTTGTCAAATAACCAGCATGAATATTTCCCTCAGTGAAACCCTTCCTAACTATTCCACAATTTGGCATTTCCTCTTCTGTGATTATGTGCTAATCCTGACTTTTATGTTAGGATTATGTGCTTCCCAAGCAATTTGTATATTTGTCCATTGAAACACTTACTATATTGCAGTGATTACCTGTATAATGTCAGCTCCCTACAACACGATACCTGGCTCATATTGGGAATTGACTAGATGAGTAAATAATCTAAAGAAAATACCTTTTTGAGTAGCCAACTTTGATTACTCTAGGATGTAAGAGATCTCCCAGTCAACCCAGGCTATCAATAGCAACTGGATGTCTATTGTTTGTTCTTTAGAGCAAGTCTATTAAGTGCTCCCATTGTCGTTTGCTTCTGCTTTTTATGATTTGCCATTTTATCAAGGTGCTCTTGACCTGGAATTTCTCTAAAATATATTTCATTAATGTGAGAAGAAATGAGATCATTGCCTACGAGGTCCTGAATTTTTAGGATAAATTTATGAAATGTAAATTCTGTACAATAAATTTATATTAGAGGTAATATTTTGATACTTATGTCCCTAATAGTAGTTGGAAAAGTATTTTTCAATAGTCTTTTAAGGCTGTTTAGATATTGATGGAACATAAGAAGAAGAAAATGCCACACTAAATGCTTAGTAATTGAGTATGCATTCTACTTGTGTCCTAACTTAGACCATGCTATGGAACAAAATAGACAACTATTCTGTATTATTTAAATTTGCTTCCTATTTTTTTTTGATTCTTTTTTTTTTTTGAGACGGAGTCTCGCTCTGTCACCCAGGCTGGAGTGCAGTGGCCGGATCTCGGCTCACAGCAAGCTCCACCTCCCGGGTTCACGCCATTCTCCTGCCTTAGCCTCCCGAGTAACTGGGACTACAGGCGCCCGCCACCTCGCCCGGCTAGTTTTTTTTTTTTTTTTTGTATTTTTTAGTAGAGACGGGGTTTCACCATGTTAGCCAGGATGGTCTCGATCTCCTGACCTCGTGATCCGCCCGTCTCGACCTCCCAAAGTGCTGGGATTACAGGCTTGAGCCACCGCGCCCGGCCTAAATTTGCTTCCTATTTTAGTGTTTAAAGAATAACTTTACATATGCATTTAAACTTTTTTTTTTTTTTTTTGAAATGGAGCCTTGTTCTGTCACCCAGGCTGGAGTGCAGTGGTACGATCTTGGCTCAATGCAATTTCTGCCCCCCAGATTCAAGTGATTCTCATGCCACAGCCTCCCGAGTAGCTGGGATTACAGGCATGCACCACCACACCCAGCTAATTTTTGTGTTTTTAGTAGAGACAGGGTTTTACATGTTAGCCAGGTTGGTCTTGAACTCTTGACCTCAGGTGATCTGCCTGCCTCGGCCTCCTAAAGTGGTAGGATTACAGGCACGAGCCACCACACCCGGCCTTAAACATTTTTTGTTATTAAAAAAATTCAACCATCTTTATGTATTACTTCCTTTTTTTTGAACTATAATATATATAGTAAAAATTATACAATTTATGTCTTAATTATGTGTTATATTTCAAAAATTTTATCCTAACTTCTAAATAATATCCTAAGCTCTTTGAAGAAAGGAATAAAATTGTACCTCTTTTGAATCCTATACTTTTCCTAGGACTTAATAAGTACTGTTTGACTGATAAGCAATGGCTTCCATTTACTGAGTCCCATGCTATACACTGTGTGTGTATGTTAGAGTGTATGTATTATATGTATCTTATGCAACTATATATATATGTGTGTGTGTATGTATGTGTATATAGTTGGTATATGTATAGTATCATTTAATCCCCATGACCACCTGATGAGAATATATTCTGTCTTCATTTTACAGGTCAGGAAAACAAGGCTTCTAGAGGAAATATAGCTCAGATAATGTATTTAAGAAGCAGCATTTGAACTCATGTCTATTTTGGGTCCAAAGTGTTAATTTTTCAGCCAGTACACAATCTCGTAGTCCTCTCATTTCTTTCTTCTTTCTTAAGAATTAATTAGTTGCTGACTCTTTGGGGAAGGTAGAAAAGTCTAAAATGGCATATAACATTTTGACCTGGTGTGTTCTGGAAATTAAGACTGAAATGTGTCCCTTTAGAGGAGAACTGACATCTGTTTAATGGCTTCAGGAGAAAAGAGGTAGATCTTGTTATATTCCTATCTCTATTTCTGTGCAGCTGAAATTGATCAGGACAAGTTTAAAAAATGTATTTATCTTGCAGGAAAGCAAATAGAAGGGATGGATCTAGAGATTCACATTGATGGATAGCCATGGGCCCTGTTCCTGAGCCTGCTCTCCTTATGGGCATTGGGAGTATTTGAAAATAGCTCTTGTATCTGGATTAATCTGTAGTGGTACTACCCCAGCCTGGTTCTGCAGGGAGGTGACCATGCAAGCACTCCCCACCATCAGGAAATTTATTTTGATTATGGTATGAAAATGAATGCCAACAGTTTTCTTTTGTGTTTTTATTAGGAGCTCTGCCTAGGCGCAGACTCTGAATAATAAGTGAATATTAAATAATATGCTTAACAAACTTTTGAATATTTAAGCACTTAAAAATCAGTGGCCAGACATTAAGAATCAGTAGTTGCCTGTCCAGGTTATAACATGGGCTAAAACAGAAGAGAAAAAAATAATTCTAAGCTGCTTTTATAGTAATTTGGGAAATAAAATTAAAAAGTCTAAAGCTGGGCACAATGGCACACCTGTAATCCCAGCTATTCTGGAGGCAGAGGCGGGAGGATCCCTTGGCCCTAGGAGTTTAAGACCAGCCTGGACCTGGGCAACATAGTAAAAACCCGTCTCGGCATGAGTGTGGTGGCTCGCGCTTGTAATCCTGGCACGTTGGGAGGCCAAGGTGCGTGGATCAGTTGAGGTCAGGAGTTTGAGACCAGCCTGGCCAATATAGTGAAACTCTGTCTTTACTGAAAATACAAAAATTAACTCGGTGTGATGGCAGGCACCTGTAATCCTAGCTACTTGGGAGGCTGAGGCAGGAGAATCTCTTGAACCCGGGAGGCGGAGGTTACAGTGAGCTGAGATTGCGCCACTGCACTCCAGTCTGGGCAACGAGAGAGACTCTGTCTCGAAAAAAAAAAAAAAGAACCCATCAAAAAAAAAAAAAAAAAGAAAGCGAGAGCGAGAGCGAGAGCAAGAAAGAGAGAGAGAGAGAGAGAGAGAGAGAGACAGACAGACAAGAAAAAACGTCTATACCCGAGGTTCATGTTTGTTTTTTTTTCCTGTGTCTTTTTATCTTTAATCTAACAAATGACTAAATAGGTTTGTCTAGAGGCAATGACAAGATGGGGAGTAAGAAAGAAGCGTAGAAAAGCTGGTATGTAATCAACTAAAGGGAAAACAAAAAGGAAAGTATAATAAACAAGCTGAACTACACACATGTAGAGCAATAAAACTGCATCGAAGTTATGTTAATATTGAAAGAACCAATGAAATCAAAATTGTAGATGAAACGTGTTTGCTTAAGTCTGGAAGCTAATGTACCATTAATTAAGATGCAAATAATCTGACAGGCTTTCTGAGCTCTAGCAAAACTCTTCCATTTTTATTTATTTAGTTTTTGAGACAGGATCTCTCTGTATTGCCCAGGCTGGAGTGTAGTGGGGTGATCATAGCTCACTGCAGCCTTGAACTTCTGGGTTCAAGCTATCCTTCCACCTCAGCCTCCCATGTAGCTGGGATGACAGGTACGCACCATCACAGCTGGTTAATGTTTAAACTGTTTTGTAGGGACATAGTCTTGTTATCTTTCCGTGTTGCCCAGACTGGTGTCAAACTCCTGGCTTCAAGTGATCTTCTCACATTGGCCTCCCTAAGTGCTGGGATTATAGGTGTGAGCCACTCTGCCCAGCCAGATCTGTTAATTTTGTATCCATTTTAGATCCAGTTTAGTTTAATAAACATTAGTTGAGCTCCTGCTCTTTTCCAGACGTGGCCAGAGGCTGATGACCTCATGTAAGCTGTGGAAGAATTCCAGTGTAACTGGGGAGATACTAAGAAAGCAGGTCCTTTCAGTGTAATAAAACAGGATGCAATAAGATAAAATGTTGTTACAGAAATGATTTCTAATTAAAAAAAACTTGTTTCAAACCAATTTAAAACTATGTAAATGGCCAGATGCAGGATGAGCTAGGATTCTGGAAACAGATACATATAGTTCTGAGTCCTGCCTCTGCCTTTGTGTGACTGAGCAAATTACTTTATTTGTAAAAGACTCATGTATAAAATACGGGCTTTAAAAATACATACATCATACAGTTATTTGGAAACTCAGCCACTGTTACATGTTAATTATTATTATAGTTATTATTGAACTAGTACTATTTTACCATGATTACACAAAGCCATGGAAAATAATTACATCCAGGAAGATCATAGAATGCCTTGACTTTATATACCATGGTTTTATCAAATATATATTTAGTCTTCCAAAATATACAAATGTTTGGCCTTTGCAGGAAAAAAAGCTTGTGTTTTTCTTTTTCCACTCAGATGTTTTGACATCATATAGACTCTAATGTTTATGTTTTGTTGTCAAGATGCAATTAGAACCTTCCAAATTACCATCTACGGTGTTCAAAGCTATTTATGCTCACATTAGGTTTGACACCACACGTTTATTAGTCACTTCAGTGCTGTTACGATTTTTGTATCATACAACATTTGATGCCAAAGCCTTTATAGCAGATGTGTTCAATAAGAAAAAACTTTTCAAGAAATTTTCATCTATATTAGTTATCTCCCATAAATGTACTTCTTGGTACACTTAATCTCTGTCTCCTTCAGCGTCTACCATCAAAACACCTCTGGCAAGGTCATCTCTCCTGCCCTGGAGACATTGCCCTACCCTGCTGATTCTGTAAGGAATTTGGTATTACAGTGTCTGGCCCTGTCCTCAGGCTCGCTGGTCACCTCTTCTCTCCGACTTTGGACCTGTCTTAGCATTCCTTAAATCCATCCAGGTATGGCTGGCTCTTCCTTGGTCCCAGCTGACTCAGTCCCAAGATTCTTCCCCAACATTGCCTCTGGCCTCAGAACCAGCATCTTTGCTCTTACTTTTTTCACTCCTAACCAGGCATTCTTCTTGCATCAGTCTTTGTTTCTAAGAATTTCTCATTTAGTGTTCATTCTCATGTTCTATGGGAAATACACCCATATCTTCCAAACTTGTTAACTCCATTTGGTTCTCTCCAATTTTGTAAAGACTCATTTTGTCTGAGAAAGCCCTACAGCCTCCCTTGTCCCTTAGATATGATTCATCAATGGAATCTCCCTGCTTTTCCTGGTTGAAGTGCTACAGTCTAATGTAACCCCACTGGGAATTTTCATAACTTCTTGTCAACTCTGAGGTTTACAAAATTGTTGAGCTCACTTCCTCATTTCAGTGATTGTGGAACTAACCCAACATAGAACCAAAATTTAGGGTGGCTGTCATTAGAATGATTTCTAAACAAAAGTGTGAATGATGTTGCTTGCCTGTCAGAGAATTTATTCACCACTTCCCCCTACCCCAGCATTACCCCTTTAGAAATCAATAGGCTTTCCAAACAGGTTCTCCCTTTCGTCCTTCCTTCTCTGCCACACCCCCATCACCAACATTTCAGATCCTCTTAGCACATTTATTAGTCCATGAAGCGTCTTCCTGAAGGTCACACTAAGTGTTAACAGTGATTTAGTGAGTTTCCCCAACCCACTTGTAGTCTTTAGAAAAGCAAACAAATACACTTTTAAATGGGAAGTGAATTGAGTGGGGAGTGTTCGCCCTTCAAGTAGGGGAATTTTGTGATTTTGGGCATGTAGGTGGAGAGTGAGTGTGAGAGGTTTAGTGCTTTCCTGTACCCATCTAACACCGGGACCCAGGCCCATATTTGTTTCACTGATTGTGCCAGACGTTTTATGTGTTCTTCCAACAGTACCAGTACTGAGTAATAGTACTCAAGTTTATCCAGAAACTCGAGTTTTTACCATGTCCAAGTAAAAGAACTATCATCTCTGTTCAACCTTGTCTCTCTTCTATGGAATTTTCCCCACGTTGCATAACTGTCTTGGAGGGAGACGTGTTCTCTCCCCTTTTATATAACCTTGTTCTCTTCTAGAGAAACGGCTCTGTGTTAAAGATACTTGAGGGAAAATGACATTACTGAGGAGACGATATTTTGTTGTCCCTTCAAAGCCAATGGGCAGTGATTCAAAAGCATTTAGGGAAATAGAAGCTAACCAAACAGTGGCCTGAACTCTTTTACCTTGTGACTTCTTATGAGTGCTTAGTTTAGTCGCCTGAAGATCAATCTTGAAATTAACAGGCTATTTAGGATTATAACAAGATTATTTAGAGACTCAAAGATTCCAGAGTTCCTTTAGTAGATGACTTCTATCATGCCAACTAACTAAAAGGTCAGTGGTCCCAAAGTGGGGTGCACATGATCTATTGAGGTACAGGAAAAGGGAATAATAAAAATATATAAATGTATCATTATTAATAAATGCCATCTTTAAAAAGATGTATTTTTATGAATGATTTATATTATTCACAATATATTAATAACAATTATGTCATTCATAAATAAAAACAGATATATGGTGGTACATGCTCAAATTTTACTTAAACTAGTAAGAAGGAGGGCTCAAATACAGTGAAAATCTACTGATTAGGGAACACTGGCTGTAATACCCTCTTCCCTCTAATGTATGCATTATAATAAAGACAGGTTCTAATAGCTCCTCCTAAAACTGGGAGGAATTTTAAACATTCTCCCTTCTATACCATCAGAACAATGTAGTTTTACTTTCACTACCTTTAAAAACATTAAGGAAAGTAGAGGACAATATTCAGATTAGTTATAAGGTCAATTTTCCTATCTCCTTCTATAAGTTTCTAGGATTTTGTATATTTGGTGTGTAATATATTAAATATGTTGTATTTTTCTATGCTTTTAATCACAAAAAGATCCTTGCTTAAAACAAACATTTTCTAAAGACATCAAAGGTCATGTAGAAAAACATAATATAAAAAGTATTTGCAAGTTGGGCGTGGTAGCTCCCCACCCACCTACAGTTGGTTCCTTTGTCTGTAATCCTAGCACTTTGGGAGGCAGAGGTGGAAGGATCGCTGCTCCTCACCCACCTACAGGTGTCTCCCATGCTTGTAATCTCAGCACTTTGGGAGGCAGAGGTGGGAGGATCACTTGAGCCCAGGAGTTTGAGACCAGCCTGAGTAAGCGAGACCCTGACTCTACAAATAATTTAAAAAATTAGCTGGGCGTGGCGGCCCATGCCTGTAGTCCTAGCTATTTGGTCTTGAACTCCTGGCTTCAAGCAATCCTCCCACCTCAGACTCCCAAAGTGCTGGGATTACAGGCATGAGCCACCACACCTGGCCTATCCTACCTATTTAGGAGGCCAAGGTGGGAGGATTGCTTGAGCCTGAAAGGTCGAGGCTGCAGTGAACCATTATTGTGCCACTGCACTCTAGCCTGCATGGCAGAGCAAGATCTTATCTCAAAAAAAAAAAAAAAATTTACAGTTGTGTGCCATAGCTTATTAGCAACAGAAGAGAAATTATAGCACAATATTGCTGATACCACAAGGGAACACATATTTGTGGTGTCTGTCTTTCATGTGTTTTTATTTTAGGAAATGAATGCTGATGTTAGGCAACTTAACCCCTTCCTTGTGACTTTTGCTCCTGTTTGCAAGCTGGGTATCTCTTACACAGGCATTAACAAGTAGGGCTGACTGTCGAGACAAGCCCAGAGATAGCATTGTTTGTATTTGCTGATAAATGACTCTGGGACTGTGAAGACTCAGAACCAAGAAGTGACTCAGAAAGTCAGGGGCCCATGTCATTCTACTCTGGGCTCAGACGTGCAGTGCAGCAGCACCAGGACTTGACAGCCCTACGGCTCGATCAGCTTTCTGTTTTCATTGCTTTATGATGCCATGAGTGGAACTATTGGCAAATCAGAGTTCACACCCCAGCTTTTCAGTCTTTCCCCTAATTCTTGCTCTATCAGAGGTCGAGGACAACAGTATAATGATTCATAGGCCCTACTTCCTGGCAAGTAATCATTTTCCCACGGTGAGTAATGATTTATACTGAGAGGGGTAAAGAATGGTGATTTGCTTTTTTCTGTGTGGCCTTTCTGCTGACAGAGGGTTGGCTAGGAATGCCTTTTTTTCCTTTTGTAAGGTCATCTAGAAAATGTTTTAAAGCATTTTAATGTTTTAAACGTAAGCTCTTTAAATATATATATTATTCGTAGAGAACTGGAATAATCCCCTCATATACTTTGTTAAAAAACAAAGACAGTTTTGAAATTTCCTTTTTCATGTTGGCATGTGAGGACTCAGTGTGCCTCATAGAAGTCAAGAGCTGTAGAGGCCCACTACAGCCCCACTTTTTAGATGGGAACACAGAGACCCAGAGAAGTTAATTGAGTTGTTCCTTTCCACAGAACTGGTTAGTGACAGAGACAGATTGAGGCTTAAATGAGCTCATCATAGGCTATGATTTTATCTAACATTAGGTTTACTTGTACCATGTCATAAGGGGAAATCTAGGTTTAAAGAAGTCTGTGACTTTCACAGTGAACCACATCAATTAATGACAGAAAGGTCAAGGCAGAAGCATGGTAATTGGCATTGGATGGACCTTGGCTTGAATCGTGGCCCTGGAACTGCGTGATGTTGGCTAATTTACTTAATTTATCTGAGTATGTTTTCTCACTTTACAGATGAGAATGGGGATAATAATGTCAATTTCATATCATCTGATGTAAGAATAAGAGATAAGGCATGCAAGGCTCCTGCCACATGGTAGGCTTTCGATAAACAGAAGCTCTAATTATTTTTTAAAACTGAGCAACACCTGTCCTTGCTCTCTGGGGTTCCTTTTCAAAGCAGCCCTAGTTATACTCCGCACTATCTTAGAACTTTGCTTTGTCAGACTCAACAGCTAGTTTTCTCAAGCCACTACTGACATTTTTCCCTTAGTACTTTGCGTCTGAGTTGTCTCATTTCCTGGAAGCCCTGTCACAGGCCAGTACGCTGTTACAGAACATGATCTGAAACCTCACTGGCAAGGGAAGTTCCCTTCAAATGAGGCATTTTTTTCCCTTCTGGAGTTTCACACTTCTCTTTCAGATCATGCAGGCAACCCCTCAACCCGAGGACACAGATGAAGGTCCTGCCCCGACAGTCCTGTGGACTGTGTGGGTGTAGTGGGGAGGCTGAGGGTCTGGGCACATTTGCCCCATATGTCGTCACTCCCACCATTTCTGCCTCTGTACCTCCATGTCCTTTCAGCTGCCCTATAAATGGCCTTTTTTTTTTTTTTTTTTTTTCCTCTTCCCTTTGGTCTCCTCCTCCCACCTCATCAGGACCAACTCTTGAAACATCCATTGGAAATTTAGAGGAGTCTGTGATATGTGAGGGATTATTGGAGCTTTGCATTTCTGTGTGTTCTCACTTCCTTTAGAGCTCGCAGGGATTTCCTAAGCAGCCTCTTCGGTGCCCAGTGGCCAACACTGCCTCCCTCCCCCTGTGATGGGGAATTGCCATCTAGGTGCAGGTGGTTCTTCTTTTACTTCTTCTTTTCTAAAAAACACAGTTGCAAAAATATGCACCTTATGTTCAGGTCTAGCAACGAAAAAAGTTGCTCTAGTGATTTTTGTAGTGTTTTTTCTGTAACAGAAATGCTATTTACATATCATGATAAAATATAGTCCATTTCATTAAATAGGCTCCTTCCTTTAATCCAAATGTGTGTGTGTGTGTGTGTGTGTGTGTGTGTAGTTTAGTGCCATACTTTCTAGATATTTTGTCACCAGGGAATTTCCCACTTCAGTATACAATGTAACATAAGTGAACAGTCTGCAATATATTTTTTTTGAGACAGAGTCTTACTATGCTGCCTAGGCTGCAATATTTTTTAAACATTAATATTTAAATAGAGATTTGTACTAAGTGTTTTGAAAATCCTTTAAATCACCTTAAATATCATAAATGAGATTTTTCATGAGAAAATATAGCCTCAATACCATCCTTTTATTTTAATGATTGGTTTTGCTTTCATATATTAACTTTCATTTTTTATTCTTGTATTATAATTTCATTAGGGTGGGGTTTAAAATTTGTGCTATCAAAGTGAAACTAGCTATTGCCTCACATTTACTGCTTTTCTGATTTTGTGTGCACTATCCTCTGTAAACTATAATGGACCAAGTAACTACGAAACCAACATCTTCTTCCCTATAGATTGGTCCCCTGGGAAGCCCCCGGATCAAGCTCC
This sequence comes from Macaca mulatta, assembly GCF_049350105.2. Taxonomy (NCBI): domain Eukaryota; kingdom Metazoa; phylum Chordata; class Mammalia; order Primates; family Cercopithecidae; genus Macaca; species Macaca mulatta. The sequence continues at coordinate 18,689,188 of NC_133409.1, read as the reverse complement.
AATTCTGGCAGTTTCAAGAACAATAGAAAAAGTTCCAGCATGGCTTATTTTACTCATTCCACAAATACGTATTCAGAGTGTACCAAATATTGAATGCTACTATGTTGATTGGGGACACAGGATGTATAATCATTACGACATATTGAAGATGGAGGGAAAACACATGGAGGAAACTATTTTGGTGCTTTTGTGATTCTGTAAGGGGCTCAGAGTCAATTAGAGGAAAACATGGTCTCTGTTTTTGGGTTCTGAAGGTTGGAAGAAGTGGATGTGGAAATAAAGTAAAATGAGAGGGCATGGTAAACTGTGGCCTGGTGGTGGGGTGGAGTTTGTATTTCAGGATACGTAAAGTAATGAGCCTTATGATTGGCTGGATTGGATAGCTTAGTATCTGGGACAATAAACTAGGAGTTTTGCTTACTTGTTGGTGAGTGGGGGAGGTGGGTAGGGGAGATTTAAACTGAATTAGCAGGATTGATTCTCACTGAAAAGGAGACAAAGACAATTCTAACAGATTTCAGGAAAACAGAACTTTATTGCTTATGTAACCAAAAAGTCCCAGGCTGGAATTGACCTCAATTTTGGCTGAAATTAAGTCTTCCAACAAAAGTTCTATAAGTTTGCCTTTCTTCGGCTTTCAACTTAGCTTTCTTCCTTATTCTATTTTAGGCAGGCTTCCTCATATGATGGCAAAGATGGCTATAAACATTTATGGCTTAAATTCTACAAGTTTTGAAGCTTTGTTGGGAAGTATATGTCTTTTTTTGCTTTGTTTGGCCCAGCTTGGCTAGTCTCAATCCATATGGTTTGGATGAGGGCTAATCCTGGAGGCGGGTGGTGGGATTGGCCCTTATACAAACCATATCGATTGAGAATGGCAAATGGGACTTCTCCAAGGGGAAGGAATGTGTTGTGTTATCAGGAGAGGCACGCTGGGTAGGTGAAAACCAAGAATGACCACAATACAGATCTCTTCGAGGATCCGTTGAAGAAATGGACCTTCTCTCTTTAGAAAAGTGCTCTTGGCTGGATGTGGGGCTCGTGATCCCTAGCACATTGGGAGGCCAAGGCAGGAGGATGACTTGAGCCCAGGAGCTTGGGACAATCCTGGGCAACATAGCAAAACCTGACCTTTATTGAAAAGATTTAAAAACAAATAGCCAGGGGTGGTGGCACACTCCTACAGTCCTGGCTACTTAGGAGACTAAGACAGGAGCATCACCTGAGCCCAGGAGTTCAAGGATGTGGTGAGCTATAATTGTGCTACTGCATTCTTATCTGGCCAATAGAGTGAGACCCTGTCTCAAAAAATAATAATTATTATAAAATAAAACATAAAGCACATATAAACATAACATTATTCTGCTCACAATTTCCGAAGTTCACAGACCTTCTGAAGTTATATATATCCATACCCTAGAGTTCCATAGATTCTAGCTCAAAAACTCTGCTCTGTAATATGGAATAATTGTGGATAAGCATTGTGACTTTTTGGTCATATCTCCCACACCCACTGGAAAGACTTACATGTATTAAGCCCTTAATACATTTAGTGATTACATGAATGAATGAACCAAGTAACATTTTTGTGTGTGTGTGTGATCCAGTATACTGGTATTATGCTCATGTTTTACATATGTTTCCTTATTCATTCTTCTAACATTATTTTATGAATAAAGAAAGAGAAGCTAAGCTAGGGAATAAAGTGAGCTGAAAACCTAGAATTGACAAACCTGGAAAGGAGATGAGAGCAGCTGTGAAGTTCAAGGGCAGAAAGTCTATAGGAGCAGGGCGTTAGCCTGGGGTGTCAGAGAATGTTGTGGGATTCACTGCTGTGGCTCAGCTGATCCTAGTTCACAGCCTCAGCCAGGGAGGCCATCACCTCCGAGACCTCAGGCCACTATGTGGCTGCTAACCCCTATGTAGTTCTTGTCAGTGGCAAAAACATTTTACCATTTTCTCCCTATCATAGCCCCTTAAAATAATACTTTAGTCTCATATTTTTAGTTTCTACTTCAGAACCTGCACTTGAGCTAAAACTGTATTGTTGTGGTTGAGATTTATTTTCAACTCAATTATTGGATTCACTCATGGGATAATTAGAAGCCCCATAGATAGTTGCTCAAGTTAGTTTAAACTCACCACTGGAAGATCCCAGCATTGTCAAGGTTGTACTTCTGAAAAATATGATGAAAACTAGATGTAAGTGGCTGGAGAGAAGCAAATTGAACAGCAGATAAAAGAGAATGTCTTCAATCTTATGGCATATCAAGTATTGGGTCAGCAGAAGAAAGTGGTTGAAACAATTACCATGAAGTCACCAAGTTTGGCAGATTTGAGAGATCACATGTTTAAAGAGAGATTTTTGTTCTGTTTTCTTGCCTCAGGGCCCTTGTGAATTGATGAATATGAAGGCACTAAGAAAGCAGAAATAGAACTGAGAAGAATGAAATAACTGTCTCTACCTTTCTCGAATTGTCTAATTTGGAAGGAATGAAAGACAGCTAATAAGCAACTCTCTGCAAGAAGACATATGGCTTAGATTCCGCTGAGCTATTAATGATTGATTCCATGCATATATATTAACTGCTGGTATATGTATATACAATACATGTGCTTCTGCAAAGAATCATAGACTTGATGCATTTTTAAATATTTCTTAAGGACTTACTACTGAGTGTCAGTATGAGAGGATCGTTTACTTCCTTTTCCCATTAATTTTGACAGTCTGGATTGAGCAACTTTCTTCTTACCTAGTATTGTTTTAGGAGGTGCATTAGCTTTTTCTTTGTCTGTATGTTTGTGTGTGTGTAGCTTTATTAACCATATTGTTTGGGCTTTTGATAAAGCAGAGATTCTGATATGGTATACATTTTGAACTAAGCATTCATTGAATAAATGAATGGGGATGTATGTTTAAGACACTGTGCTAACCAAGGGTGAGAAGGGGTGTGTAATGGTAGATGAGCAAGGTGAGATAAGATATTAAAAGACACCTGCTGAGAATGTTATTTTATATGGCAGAAAGATGTTTGCAGATGCAGTTAAGGACCTTGAGATGGGGTACGTTATCTTGGCAGGTCCAATGTATACATCAGGGTCCTTCTGAAAGGGAGGCAGAAGAACAGAATGAGTAGTGAGAAGAGTGAATGGACAATATTGAGGACATGCTTAGGGACCCAAATTATGGTAGGGCTTGGTGGACTCTGCACTGGTGAGAAAGGCTAGGCCATGTTGCGGAAGCAAACAAATCTGAGTTGTAAAGTGACAGAGTTTCTCTCTTGCTCATGCCAAGTCTGCTAAATGGCTGAGTGATTCTCAAGGGCAGCCCTCACTCATGTGATGAGTCTGCTGTGTGTGCTTTCCTGGTAGCCAGGCAGGTCAGGAGAATGTTAGAAATGAAACCCTTCCTTCTGGTGGCCGAAAGAAGTCACATGGCTACAACTGTTAATAATTTGAAGGTGGTAGGACAATATAATATTCCCTTGTCCTAAAAGAGGGAAGCTAGAAATATTGGTAAGTAGCACATATATCTTCTCCATGATCTCAACTTTGTTGGGTAGAGAGGCATTTTAAATAACTTTGGAATTTACATATATTCCTTAAATATCTAGTGATAACTCCATGTCTAAATCCAGGGTACCCACTTTCTTCCTTAAAGATGTTTGAAAGTCCTGCATTCTCTCAGTATTGTTACAGAGCCACATTTCAGTTGAATTGTTAGTGCTGAGAAAAGCATTATTTATGTTATTTTTATGTTAGATTTTTTTAGAGACGGAGTTTTGCTATGTTGCCCCGGCTGATCTTGTACTCCTGGGCTCAAGTGCTCCTCCTATTTCAGCCACCCGAGTAGCTGGTATTACAGGTTCACACTGTAATGAAAAAGCATTACGATTAACCTAGTAAATTGATTTTTAATAATGCGTTATTTGATTTTCAAGGGCTTACAAAATCACTTCCAGAGAGCTAGACACAATGAATACAAGCAAGCTAATAATGAAAGTGAGAAACCACATGCTGCTGAATTGAGTATGTAGCAACATTTGTAAAGAAATGGCAAATCATATCTAATTATTTCATTGTGCTTACCTTTCCTCAGTCAGAAAGCCTTCGGCATCTGGTTCATTTCTATAGACATTCCGTGGTGATTTGATATCAATTAATATCTACCTGCAGCAAAACGTTGACAGTGTTTCTAAATTCACAAGCCCAACATTTTGCAGTATTGGGCGTAAGTGAAGGAGCTTTTCAGGTTGCTGCTAAAACAAGTCAAAAAGATGCGAAGTAGATGTGAAACCTTCATATTTGGTACTTCTATAGCAGATTGTCTTCTCTCCTAGAAGAGAAGCCAGGAGACAGACTAATCCATTTCTCTAATCCCTGTGTTGTTCGCTGAGGCTCCCAAAGCTCTGGGAAGGAATTTACTCGCAGTTCTCTAGAGATGGAGGCAGGGAGCTTGAGTGTGAGTCCAGTGGAGACTCTCTTTGGAATTTCATCTGATCGGAGGGTCACTGTCCATTTCTCTTCTCAGCAGGCCTAGGAAAACACCAGGACCAACACCCTGGAGGGAGCCAGCTTCAGGATTAATTAGGGCTTGGTTAATTAATGAAGGTGTGAATCTAGGGCTTAAACAGTAGTTAACTAAGAAATATGTATTTGTTTTATAAAAGATGAAATTTATGGAACCGTATATCAAAAATTGCTATTATTTTATAATATAATGTGTCAATCTAAGTTCTTTCCATACATTATTTCGTTTAACGCACACACAAAAATGCAGATGAGGCCAGGTGCAGTGGCTCACGCCTGTAATTCCAGCACTTTGGGAGGCTGACGGAGGTGGATCACCTGATGTCAGGAGTTCGAGACTAGCCTGGCCAACATGGTGAAAACCCATCTCCACTAAAAATACAAAAATTAGCCAGGCATGGTGGCATGCACTTGTAATCCCAGCTACTTGGGAAGCTGAGGCAGGAGAATCAATTGAACCCAGGAGGGGGAGGTTGCAGTGAGCCGAGATCGCACCACTGCACTCCAGCCTGGGCAACAGAGCGAGAATCCGTCTCAAAAAAACAAACAAACAAACAAACAAAAAAAAAAACTGCAGATGAAGATGAAGGCCCTGCCTTGACTGTCCTGTGAACAGTATGCAGTGGGGAGGCTGAAGGTCTGGCCCCTTTGCTTCTGGTGTCTTCACCACCAACACTTCTGCCCCTAAGTCTCTGTGTAGTCTAAGGGATTGTTATTAGTTATTTCCCATTTTATGGGTAAGGAAACTGAAATCCAGAGAAATGGAGTGAGTTGGTCAAGTGTACACAGCTCATTTCTTACCGTAGTATTTGCTGTTCACACACTGTGTATATGACCCTTTAATAGGCTAATCTAAAAGATTAATCTAAAAGATTAGATAGATTCAATGCCACTATAGCCTGGTGTTATACATATCGCTATCTTCCTGTTGAAGAGGAAGGTTCTTAAATTCTGAGACATTTGATAACATGCCTGAGTTATGTGTAAAAGCTTAGATTTAAATTTGGGCCTCCTGACTTGAATCTTGCATTTGACCATACCACATCTGCACCTAGCAGGTGGAGGAATCAGAATGCCCAAGACCTAGATAACTCTAAATAAGGCCCAGTCTGAGTCGTGCTTCATGGTTAGGTTCGTAAGTTCAGTGCTAAAAAGGTTGATTTTTCCTGTTTTTCTGGGGTCTGTTTGCTGGATTTAAGATACGCTGTCTCCAGAAATATGACAAAACAATTGTTTTGCTTGCTCATTTTTTGTTTTGTTTTGTTTCTCCTTGTTACAAGGTAACTAGTATCCCTAGCACACCAGAAATAATTGGTACTGATGTTGCTGACAAAAGGAATCCGCTAAAAGTGACCTTTAAATGCCTTTTGGTGGAGGGATTATTTAATTTAGGCAATTTGTTTTCTCAGAAAGGAATTAAAAGGTTCTATAGGCTTTGCTAGCTAAGATCTTTAGTTTTAATCACCTCCTTGAAAACATTCTCCTTAATCTATTCTGAGTAAGATGGTGGGTTTCTTTGTACTTTGGCCTTTAAATTTATTTATTTATTTTTAGACAAGCTCTGTCACCCAGGTTGGAGTATAGTCACAATCGTAGCTCACTATAAACTTAAACTCCAGGGTTCAGCCATGGAACACAGGTGATCTTGACTCAGCCTTTTGAGTAGCTGGGACTACAGGCCCACCACACTGTCTAATTACTTATTTATTTATTTTCTGTAGAGATGAGGTCTTGCTATGTTGCCCAGGCTGGCCTCAAACTCCTGGCCTCAAGATATTTCCCCCTGCCTTGGCCTCTCAAAGCGGTAGGATTACAGATGGTTCTTTAATTTTGAAATTCACAGATTAAGGTGGTTACTAACCAATGAATAGACCACTCTTGTTCTTATCTTACTCAGAATCTACTTGGAGAAAGTCAAACACAAAATCCCTTTGAATTTAATGGTCATTCCAGGTGGTTTGAACTGCCAAATAAGAAACAGGTCCTCTTCAATGTACAGTCTGCCAAGTATGAGGTCTGAATGACCATCATTATTATGTATTTAATGCGCATAGAAAATCTATCTGCAGCCTTCCAGAGTGTACCAGAAGTTTGGAATGCACATTATTATTGGCTCCATCTCAAACCCGTCATAAATCAAAGAAAAGAGCAGTTCCAGGGGAAGCATCATAGAGGCTTTTAGGCCCCCACGCTGTGTGAACCTGGTGAGAAAGGGAAGTCTGCTCTCACTGGACACTGGAACTGTTCGTCTCTGTTTCTGCTGTACTGTCCCTGTCTCTACCTCACTCAATAAGGAAATCATCTTTGCTTGATAACTAAAACAACCAAAAAGGCTGAGAAAGGGGAAAACCCACATCTGGATTTAAATACAAGGTAAGAAATGTTTTTCTCTTTAGGATATCCCACTCACTTTAGGAAAGTGATTTCATGTGATGTATTATTCAAGACTCTCATCAGCAAATACTTTCTGAATGTATACTGTGTTCTAGGTATTGGGCCAGCTGCTGGGGATTAAACTTTGAACAAAGCAGATAGAATCTATGTCCTCATGGGAGTGGCTAATATGACAGTCAGAAGAAAAATAGCCTAGGCTAATCCAGCAAATGATTTGGTGAATGCTATCAAAGAGAGAATACACACGCTCTGCGAATACCAAGGAGGAACCTAACACCTAACCTGTACTTGGGAGCTGGAAAAGGTTTCTTGGAAGAGACAGAGACTAAAATGAAGAATAAGCATTAAGACAAAGCTGGGATGGGGTCAGAAAAAGTGTGATAGGCCAACGCAACAGCATGAGCCAAGACTCAAAAATAAGAGAGAGCGTGGCACGTTTGATGTAGGAAAGACATTTAGATGGGATAGAAGGAAGGCTGGTGTTGGGGCTGGATGAGGTTGCATAAAAGTTTGTAAGTCAAGTTAAGGAATTGATCAAATTTATATTTTAGAACGATCACTCTGACCTCAGCATTACATAACCTGAAAGGGTTAAACCCATACATCTGTAGAGAGACCTGTTAGAATAAGACTGCAGTAGTATGGTGAGAGACACTGGTGCCTAACTAGCCTGGTGATCATAGAGATAAAGGGATATACGGGAGAAGTAGAGCCGGCAGCCATTGATAACTGGTGGTTAGCCAGGTCAAGGGGACAGTGTCTGCTTTAGGTAATTGGCTTAATGATCATTTTCAAAGATCAGGAACACAGGAAGATGATTCGGGTTTGCGTCATGTAGGGTTCGAGGTGTCTATGGGACACTATATGCAGAAGTCCAGTAGGCAATTAGTTCTGTGGGCCTAGCACTCAGAGGAGAGTGCTAGTCTAAAGACAGAAAATTGGCAGTCACCAGCATGTAGATGGTAATGGATGGTATGATCTGGGGTGATTGCTGAGGCAGGAACATGGGCACAATTCTGAGGAGTGCAAGCAGCCAAGGGATGGGGCACAGCAGGAGCCTGCAAAGAGACCAGAAAACAAGAAATAGGGGGAAAGCCATGGAACACTGTGATTCTACGGAATCACGGAATTGAAGACAAACAGTGTGTAACTAAGTACAGGCCCCTTTATTAATATATATATATACACACACACACATAGTATATATATACTAATATATATACACACACACACACATAGTTACATATAAATTTATGTATAAATATATGTACATAAAAATTATTATATAAATCATATATATATATAATTTTTTATTTTTTTATTATTATTTTTGAGACAGAGTCTCCCTCTGTGACCCAGGCTGAAGTGCGGTGGTCTGATCTCAGCTCACCACAACCTCTGCCTCCCAGGTTCAAGCAATTCTCCTGCCTCAGCCTTCCAAATATCTGGGATTACAGGCGTGCACCACCATGCCTGGCTAAGTTTTTGTATTTTTAGTAGAGACAGGATTTTGCCATGCTGGCCAGGCTGGTCTCGAACTCCTGACCTCAGGTGATCTGTCCACCTCGGCCTCCCAAAGTGCTGGGATTACAGGCGTGAGCCACCGCGCCTGGCCTCATGTATTTTACTATAACAAATCAGTGTAGGTCAAAAGAAGTTAGAAATGGAAGCTAATGGAAATAAAGAATAGGCTTTCCTGTTAGTATCTATAGGGGTGTGTGTGTGTGTGTGTGTGTGTGTGTGTGTGTGTGTGTGTGTGTGTGTGTTATTTAGGGAAAGAAACAGGGAACTTGGGGCATATAATATTTTTGTTCCCTTAGCTTAGGCATATATGGTATATTTAGTCACTTAATACATTTTTTATGTAGAAGTTATGTATAGAGCATTTTTCCTAGGCCAGTGGGGGATTAAACAAGAAATATAAGAAGTATCTGCCCTGTGGAAGCTTGTCATCTAGTTAGGGGTATCACAAGTGCACAGGGTTCACCAGTAGCAGAGAAGCATGTGATGAGTACCCAGAGCTTATATTGAGAATAAGGTATACAAGAATTTAGAGGAGGCCGATGTTGATTTTCACCAACAGTATGGGACAGAGAGACAAGACATAGGGTTGGACATCTAGTTCTGTGCACTGACTAGAATTTTGCAGGTTTAGGAGTGTTTGAAAACTACAAGGAAGATAGAATCTTGATGTTGTTCTCCAACACGCCCTTTCTTGAACTCACCAGGGTAATGCTGCATCTTTTCAGAAATGCCTCTAGCTTCTCAAAGCAACATTCATCCTGGAGAAGAACAATTAGTCTTTGTCTTTCATTAGTAAAAGATTTAACAGCTCAAAAGGAAAAGCTAGTGGTGACTTTTCAATCACCCCTTCTACCTCCCAGGTTTTTCTGAGAAGTCCCCAAATTTCTTGTGGGAGAACACTCAATATATTTAGCAACAAGTTCCTCCTTGCCTTGAAGTATGCCAGAAACAAACTTTGAAAGCTCATGGAAAATACAGAGAACTTGTGGGTTTTGTTACTTGGCAACTGAGATCTGAGCTGTTAAAATAAGACATTTGCATTATTTTATAATTCTAAAACTGCAGTGCATGTTATTTTCTTTTCTAGAAGGGTAACAAAAAATTATTGTAGCTTGATTGTTTCAAAATCTCACACTATTAGGCTGACTTTCCTGTTCTGTTGTGTTGTGATCACACAGAGTGGATACTTCCTGGACTGCAGGTAAAGCAGCAAGTCTAACTAGAGTTCCCAGAAACGTCACTAGAGAGCTAAGCAAATATCCAGAGAATCAGAATAATTTTTATCAGGGAATTAGGAAAACTCCCTTGCATTTAGTGGAGGTGGAAGAGAATCCTGGAGAGACAGAGATCAGAGGAGTGACATCAGGCTGCGATGATAGGAGAGACTCTTGCACCTGCTCCAGTCTTGTTCCAATCCTACCTTCCCTCTTGCTGCTTGTCCCCATCTCCTTAGCTGCTGCCCCTTCACTTCTGAGGTTGCCTCTGACCCTATCTCCAATGTAAAAGAAAGTATCAGTGTGACACCCATATTTCCCAAACTACACCTTGGGAATAGTGCTCTGACAAGAGTGAATGAATTGTGAGGAAAGTGGATAGAATAGTTTACATAAGTTTTTGGAGAAAATGGGATGGAGGCTAGCTTTCTTTATGAATCAGACTTGGCAGGGCCAGGTGGGGTGGCTTATGCCTGTAACTCCAGCATTTTGAGAAGCTGAGGCGGTGGATTACCTGAGGTCAGGAGATTGAGGCCAGCCTGGTGAAGATGGTGAAACCCCATCTCCACTAAAAATACAAAAATTAGCTGGGCATTGTGGTGGGCACCTGTAGTCCCAACTACTTGGGTGGCTGAGGCAGGAGAATTGTCCAGACCCGGGAGGCAGAGATTGCAGTGAGCTGAGACCATACCACTGCATTCCAGCCTGGGTGACGGAGCAAGACTCTATCTCAAAAAAAAAAAAAAAAAAAAAAAAAAAAAGGAAGAAGAAGAAGAAGAAAATGAATCAGACGTGGCACAATGATTGATTTTGGGTCATCTGAAACTCAAATGTGTATGTATTAGGTGTTTTGGGCACTTCTGGACCCAACAGTGCATCTTATTCCATCCCAGGGTTGTTATACAAGGGGGCTCATTCGTCAGAGTTTAGAAAGCGAAGAAGCTAAATAATGACATTGGGATTTTGGTATTATATGCTCGATGATAAGGAAATGCTGTATTCTGCCTTTATTGAGTACATAATAAAAAGTGTTTTCTTCTAAATTACCTTACGATGATCCTATAGCAAATTCAAGAGGATGTACTTTTACGATATTGACACATGGGCTAGAGTGTAAGCTTTATTGTTATGTTCGCTGATGCAGCTGTAAGAATGGTTTTTGGAACATAATGGGTTGGAAATAAATATTTGTCAAATAAATGACTTAACTGAGTATACTATGTATATAGATAGTATAAAATTGAGTTATTTTTCTGATATTTTATGAGGTTTAATTCTCACTCAAGTAAATGGACTATTTTTCTAGATGAAGGTTTCAGATTATGGCCATTTGTAAATCACAAATTCTGCAACATTAGATATGGGTTATAAACTTTTCTTATCTGTTATCGGTTCAACAAAATGTTTTCTAAGGATTCTTTTCATTTTAAAAGCCACAGATCTATGAATGTAGGTTATTTCTCAAGCCTCTTTCACTTATAACATTCCATAACTCTTACAAAAACATACAAAAGAAGAACTACTTCTATTGGCTACTTGATACTTTAGGATAAGGTTTTAGAAAACTCTGGAAAAGCAATACCAACTCATCTTTGATGGTTATCCAGACCATCACCACATATAAGAGAAATGTTCATTGTTGACCTCTGAAAAGCTGATTGTTCAGATGCCTCATTAATGAGGAGCTATCATTTATTAATCACCTTCCAGACACTGATAGCACTATGCCAGTGGCAGTGAGAATGTAGTTGAGAAGACAGACAAAAACCAGTAACTAATAATTACAAATTGTGGAAAATGATATAAAAGCCCAGGGTCCACATTACCAGGACAAAAAGTAGCTGGGTTCAGGTAGAAGGTGAGTTATTTTAGACAGGGAGACCAGGGAAGATCTTTCTGAAAAGGTCTCACCTGAAAGATGAGAAGGAACCAGCCATATAAAGAGCAAGGGATAAACATTTCAAGCAGAGGACACAGTGTGAGCAAATGAATCCAATTTCAGAGCTTCTTGCATTTACAGATGAAATGATATGACCCCCAGGATTTACTTTAAAATAATTCAATGGGAGGCAGGGAGAGGGGTGTATAGGGATATAGATAAACAGGCAGTGATGACTCTTGAAGCTACATGATGGGTACATAAACATTTATTATGCTATACTCTCTTCTTGCATATGTTTGTAATTTTCCATAATAAAATCTTTTTCAAAAAGCTTTTGGAACTTTGTTTGTGGGCATAATCATCATCTAATTTAGTTAGTAGTTTTAGAAATATTACCCTCTTTCGCTACTCACCATCTTAAGAATATCAGAACTGATGTTCCGGGGAGACTAGTACTTGGAACATTGAGAGGGGAACTCAGTGGAATCTATACCCTCATGCAGACTAATCTCTGTTCTAGACATGTATTTGCATACATTTTTATAAAGTGATAAAGAAAGAGTACTTACCGAAGTTTGACCAAGGTCGATTTTTGAAAAAATCAACCTTATTGAAATATAATGTACATGCAATAAAATTCACATATTTTAAATATTCAAGTTTATGACACTGTAGAACATCACCCAGATCAAGATGTAGAATAATTTTGACCTCCCCAGAAAGCTTCCTTAGACCACTTGTGATCAATTACCTTTCTCCTCTACTTAGGAAACTGCTGATCTGATTTTTATTGTAGATTAACTCTGCCTTTTCTTTCTTTCTTTCTTTCTTTCTTTCTTTCTTTCTTTCTTTCTTTCTTTCTTTCTTTCTTTCTTTCTTTCTTTCTTTCTTCCTTCCTTCCTTCCTTCCTTCCTTCCTTCCTTCCTTCCTTTCTTTCTTTCTTTCTTTCTTTCTTTCTTTCTTTCTTTCTTTTCTTTTCTTTCTTTCTTTCTTTTTTTTTTTTTGACAGAGTCTTGCTCTTGTTGCCCAGGCTTGAGTGCAATGGTGAGATCTCAGTTCACTGCAACCTCTGCCTCCCGGGTTCAAGTGATTCTCCTACCTCAGCCTCCCGAGTAGCGGGGATTACAGGTGCCAGCCACTACACCTGGCTAATTTTTATGTTTTTGCAGAGATATGGTTTCACCACATTGGCCAGGCTGGTCTCGAACTCCTGACCTCAGGTGATCTGCCCACCTTGGCCTCTCAAAATGCTGGGATTATCAGGCATGAGCCACAACACCCAGCCGACTTTGCCTGTTTTATAATTTCACACAGTAAAATCATGCACTGTGCATTTATTTGTATTGTCTTCTTTCACTCAACGTAATGTCTATGTGATTCAATCCTGTGGTGATGTGTCATTTTTTAAAAAGTTATTAAGATATTTTACCATACCTTAATTTGTTTATTCACCTGGTGAACATTGCATTGATGATAGGTTTGGGCCATTATGAATAAAGCTGCTATGAAAGTTGATGCACAAGTCTTTTGTGTACACATGTGTTTTTATTTCTCTTGAGTAAACACCCGGGAGGGGGATTGCTGGGTTTTATGCTTAAGTATGTTTTTGACTTTCTCAGAAACTGCTAAACTGCTTTTCAAAGTAGTTGTACCATTTTACACTCTCACCAGCAATGCATGAAAATTCCCATTTCTTCACATCCTTGGCAACATTTGATATTGCCAATCTTTAATTTTAGTTATTCTAGGGAGTATAGAGTAATATCACATTGATTGTAATTTATATTCCCAAAATGACTAATGTTTAACATCTTGGATATTCACATGTCTTTGTGAAGAGTCTACTAAAATCTTTTGCCCTTTTAAATAAATTGTATTAATTGCCTTCCTATTGAGTTGGATATGTGCTTTATGGTTTCTGGATATACTCCTGTATCAGTTAAGGTGTTGCAAATATTTTGTTCCAGTCCACTTTTTCATTTTTTATTTTTTGAAGACAGCAGAAGGATTTACTTTTGAAAAAGTCCAATTTAAGCACTTTGAAATTTTTAATAAAAAATTATTTTCAGTGATTTTTCCTTTTTTATCTAAAAAATCTTTGCATACCATAGGGTCATTATACATGTTTGGATCTATTTCAGAACTTTCTATTCTATTCCACCATCTCGATTGCTATAGCTTCATAGTTAGATTTTAAAATCAAGTAGTGTAAGTTGTCTTTTTAAACATTGTTTTTCCCCCTTAGATTCTTTTCTTTTTAATTTAATTTAAAATAAGCTTGTGAATTTCTTTTAAAAAATCTTGCCAGATTTTGATTGGGATTACATCAAATCTGTAGAGTAATTTACTAAGAATGGAGAACAATACTAAGTCTTCCAATCCATAAACGTAGTATTATCTCCATTTTTCAACTCTTTAAAAATTTCCCTAGCAATGTCTTACAGATTTCTGTGTAAAACTCTTGCACAATTTTTGTCTAAATTTATTTCTAAATTTGTGTGTCTTTTGAGACCATCGTACGTGGCATTCTTTTGAAATTTTACTTTCCAATTTTTAAATTTAGTTTCCAGAGGGTCATTTCTGATTATTATGTTGAGATTATCTAGCACCTTTGCCAACTTAAACCATATCACTACCAGTTTCATGAATTATCTATCACAAAAAAGACACAATTAAATCGACTCTATACTGCAGCTGAAAATGGAGGCACCTCAAGCTGAAATCATTTGCATCATACCATACAATGTGCACAGCGCCTCCCAGACTTTTTGCCATGCCTCTTTCCTTAGATGGAAGAGAAGTGGATAGATGTCACCATGTTCTTAACACTTCTTGGAAATGGGAAGGGGATACTTTTCTCTTCTATGCTGAGAATGTTCCTAAAAGGGAGCATAACCTGAGGATGGTTGCGGGAGAAAAGAAGCAAAATCCCTCGCTGTGATGGCTCAGGGAATGCATACTGAATGTCCTGTGCTAAGTTTTTTACAAGAGTCACATGCACTAGAGCCCAGTCTGGGCACTTTCTGCTACTTTCCCAGAAATATCTTAATTCTCTAGGTTTAAGACAAAGCTTTGTGACTTAGTAGTTGAGGAAGTTTGTGTAATTTGAGGGCACTCAAAATGTTGTTTCATTTTTCCCTTGTAAAATAAATAGGATAATAATCCTTGCTTGGATTACTTTATGGAACTTTTTCTGAGGATTAATGCCAAGACGTGTAAAAGCCCTTTGTAAATAGCAAATCTTTAATTAAACATTAAATATCAATATAGTTGTCACCCTTTTGGAATGGCTATACAGATACATTGCCTCCTTTTTTTTTTTTTTTTTTTTTTTAAAGGAGGCCAGTACTTTATCTATTAGGTGACTGTGGCTTTTGTTTTTGTACAGGAATAATGAGAGAAAGGGACATTAATATATATTGAATGTCTGCTGTGTCAGGCACCTTACATATATTGATTGCTTCTTTTAATCTTTACTACAACCACATGAGGCTGTCATAGAGATTCTGAGGTAAGAATCATTATCATTCCTTTGTAAATAAGAAACTGAGGCTCAGAGAGACTGAGTAATTTGCTCAAGGTTCCTCAGTTGTTAATTGCCTGACTCTAAAACTTTGCATTTCCACAGAACAAATTGTCTAATTGAGAAACTGATGAGCATTGGAAATAAGCCTGCTAGGGGAACAGAGGGATACCTGAATAGGGAATGCAAGACAGTTCAGAACTCAAACTCAGGACACTGGATTTGCTGCCCACTGCTCCTTGTGTGATCACCCTTGGGCACCACATCCATGTAGAGTCTGCTAAGAGGCGAGGCAGGTCAAAGCTGAAACCACACATCTCAGATTATGATAGAGGTGTTTTTATAGACCTTGTTTATTTACAGCGTCTATACTAAAATTTATTTTTGGAAGGGGCAGTCAAATAATGTTCCTTAGGTGCCTTCACAGGCTACACCAGCAATAGATGCCGTGGAAGAAGTGCATGATGTAGTTCCTGACCTCAAGATGCTTTTCCACTGGATATGGATACAGGACATATCTCCAAGCAGATCATTCAGGATAATGCCCAGTAATCGCAGGCAGTGCCATATGAATGCATAGCAAGTTATGCTCCAGGAAGCAGAGGAAGCAGAGGGCACGAGGCATGGGCTTCTGTGTGTGGCTGGAATCTCATCTGGGTTTTGAATTCATAAATACGGTTCAAGGGCCGGGCGCGGTGGCTCAAGCCTGTAATCCCAGCACTTTGGGAGGCCGAGGCGGGTGGATCACGAGGTCAGGAGATCGAGACTATCCTGGCTAACATGGTGAAACCCCGTCTCTACTAAAAATACAAAAAACTAGCCGGGCGTGGTGGCGGGCGCCTGTAGTCTCAGCTACTTGGGAGGCTGAGGCGGGAGAATGGCGTGAACCCGGGAGGCGGAGCTTGCAGTGAGCTGAGATCCGGCCACTGCACTCCAGCCTGGGCGACAGAGCGAGACTCCGTCTCAAAAAAAAAAAAAAAAAAAAAAAAAAAAAAAAAAAAAAAAAAATACGGTTCAAGGAGGAAGCAGGGAGGGTATAGCTCTTGATAGGAAGTGATGGGATGGCGATAGGAATATATGTTCCTTGTTTGAAGTACCACATGAAGGGCACGTGGCTGTGAAAACAACTTTGTAAAGATGATTACAGTGAGAGAAGTCTACCATGGCTGACTCCATCTTGCTTCTAGCCTCACAGGCTGGCTACCCTCACTCACTCTTGGGCATAGGCCCAGCTAACCATGGGAGTCATTTGATTTATAGTTTAACTTTGAAACAAGAAGTCCCTCCCTAAAACGGACCCCTTTCTTGTTCAGGAGCTGAAACTGCCTTTGTAAGACTAATGAAAGGCCACAAGATTAGGATTATGGGAGAGGCCTGGACTCTGCTAAAATGTAGGTGTAGTAAATGATAAACAGACATTAATCTCCAGTTGGCTTTTCTATAATCTCTTCCTGCTCAGGGGTCAGGTGGCCAGAGGCACAAGATTTGTGACTTCCCCAAATTCTCCTATAGATAACATCACTATTGTAGAACCTGAGATTAGTCTTTTGAGATGTTTTTCAGGCTTTTGCATTCTGGCACCTCACTGACCCCACCCAGAGCCACGACTCATGACTCAACCTGTCCTGTGGCCCCCACACAGAGGCTAACTCAGTGCACAAGAACCATTTTCCACACCCCTATGTTGTCGTTCCCAACCAGTCAGCAGCACCCACCCCTGACTCCCCTGCCTGCCCAATTATCCATAAAACTCTAGCCTCTGAGTTCTTGGGGAGGCTGGTTTGAGCAATTACTCCCATCCTTCCACTCAACTAGCCCTGCCGTTATTAAACTCTTTCTCTACTGAAATACGTCTGTCTCAGTGAATTGATTTTATCTGGGCAGTGGGCAACAATTAGCCATTGGGTGATTATAGCTGGAGAAATGCCTACCTTGTGGCAGTTAAACATGGGGTTTGGAGGGAGACTACCTACATCTAACCACCACTGACCACCACTGTCTTTGAGATTCTAGTCAACTTATTAACACTTTGTGCACACATGTGCACACGCCTGAACACACACACAGAGACACATTTTCTCATGTGTGAAATGGGGGCCATAATGTTGGATCTCCCAGTGTTGCAGGAAGGACTCATTGTAACAGAACATGAAAACATTTAACATGCTGCCTAATGTATAACAAACACTGAATAAAATTACCACTGTTTTCATTCGTAATCGTCTTAGATACCTAGCTAAGGCAAAAATTTACTTGACTTCTTGTCCATTATCTTTCAAACTTACTTGGGCTTGTAACCATCCTCGCTTCCTTCCCCTCTTTTCAAAGTGTTATTTCCTTTTCAAAGTTAATCCTTTCACTTGATCATCATTCCATCCAATATTGTCTTCCTCCTCTCTTTGTCAGTATCTTGATATTTGGGGTTTTATGTCATATCTCCTTCTGCTATTTATTTAAACATTTTTCTTTGAAGGAAGAGGTAGATAAATATAAATATTCCTTCTTGTCTCACATACTTACTATTGTAGAGATAGAAAGAATTTTTTCCCTTTCTTAAATTGAGAAAAGACCCCTTTGTTTTAAGATTTTTACACAGTGCAGGGTAGGTAGCAGCTAGTGACATATTATGAGTGCATATGTGTACATCCAGCTTTTAGTCTGAAAATTTGGAAATCCTAACTCACATTTAGACAATTTCTAAAATGTGTGCTCTTCAATTAGACAATGTAGCCCAAATGGGAAAAGCAACAGAAAAAAAAAAAAAAAAAAAAAGGACTCATAAAAATATCAATGCTGGCCGATTGCAGTGGCTCACACCTGTAATTCCAGCACTTTGGGAGGCTGAGGTGAGAGAACTGCCTGAGCCCAGGAGTCTGAGATTAGCCTGGGCAACATGGTGAGATCCTGTCTCTATTTATTAAAAAAAAAAAAAAAAATCAGTGCTAAGGAAGATTGCTTGTCTGTATTCAAAATGCCGATCACCACTTTTAAATAGAAAAGAAAAAGTACATTTTAAAAATGCATATTTTAAAAGTCCTGTCAAATAAATAAACACAAATGTGTAATTTAAAGTTCTGATGTGAAAGAATAATTTAGAGTTTTCCTAGCAATAAGAGCTTTGTTAAACAGTCGTGTGGCCAGTGGTGCCTAAGCCCTCTGCCATCTCAGCTGCCTGCCAGTGTCACTGAATCTCTGCCATTTCAGACGCACTGTGGACGTGGTGTTCACTCAAATGGTGCTCAGGGAAAATAATACACATGTTGTGTATGGAGAAAAGCCCAAGTTCTTCTTCTTCTTTTTTTAATAAGCTGCCAAATCTTGCTGCTGGTTTTTACATTAACAGAGGAATGTGATATTAATATTTAGCTCACTCTGCAGAAATATGTATTTAAATGGGAGAAATTTCAGTATGCAGTCTCCAGAGCAAGATTTCTGTCTCTCTGTATCTTTTTATACACACACACACACACACACACACACACACACACACACACACACACACACATACACACACGAAGAATGTTTTCCAGCTCACATGGCTCACAGCCCTCAATGAAATGCAAAGACTAACACATGGCCAGCAGAAGGAGGAGATCTAGCAGAATGGCAGTGTTTACAGCTACAGGGGATGCCCAGTGTGCATGAGGGCTTTGTGAGCCCTGTTGGAGATGGAAGTCCCACATGGACAGCTGCAGCATCAAATAATCCTCGTGACCTAGATTCAGCTATAGATTGTGGACTGCTTTGGCCTGTGCTGCTATCACTACGCCAGTAGCCTGCTTGCAGTTTCATAGGCTGCCTGGCAAACAGCGTTGACCCATTTCACCATGACAACCTAGGCTGCTCTACTAAAGGCTGTGCATAAGGAAACACTCACTGTTGGCATTTTAAAGATTCCACAATTAAATTTACTCAGAGTTTTTGAAAAGCACATTTAGAAGATCAAACTAAAAGCTGATTTTTTTTTTTTTTTTTTTTTTGACAGTGTTAGAAGAGATGGAGAAGAGAAATGTGGAAAAGTTCCTGTTAGCCTTTTCCATGTTCTCAACTATCAGGAAAACTATTCATTTCATGTTTTACTCAGCCAAGAGCATTGTAATAAATACGTTACTAACCAAAATAAATTGATAGAAAATAAGTAAGCTAAAAGGCTAATGGATTAACTTCTACTGCCATATATATTCTGGTCTATTAAAACAGAATATATAGAATAAAATAATTTAAAATCTTATGATAAATTAATGGAAGTGTTTAGAGGTGGATTTATTACAGCTTTGGCTCAACCTTGAACTCTACAGAATGAAGTTTCATTGGAGAACTAGAATAGTATGCCCCTTGGGGCAAAAGTGGGTCTGTACTTTGATAAAGGAATTCTATTTAGTAAGCGCAATTTAGGAAAATCAGGACCTGGTATGGGCATGTGATCACATTAAAATGCAGCCTCTGCTTTTTTGACAAAAACCACAGTGCAGAATTGAAAGTATTTGCAGGTCTTTAAACCGAAATTCCTTGGATCATTCTTAGCAACACTTTTTTGCTGTTGTTAAATTAGCTCAGGAAGTTAACTCTTAGAATTTCCTGAGTGATCCTGTCTATTGCCTACACAGAGACAGCAAAGTCAAAAGAGGCCAAAGGATTGCTCCACATGATGCACAGTCTGTTCTTACTGATGGATTCTGTCCTTGGGCCATAAGAGTCTTTACTTGGGAATTATAAAATCACACAGAGCCTGTACTTTTTGAGGAGATAAACTGGAAGAGCAGTGTGTTAGTCTGTTCCCACACTGCCAATGCAGACATAACAGAGACTGGGTAATTTACAAAGGAAAGAGGTATAATTGATTCACAGTTCAGCATGACTAGGGAGGCCTCAGGAAACTTACAATCATGGTGGAAGGGGAAGCAAACATGTCCTTCTTCACATGACAGCAGCAAGGAGAAGTATAGAGCGAAGGGGATGAAAAACCCCTCATAAAACCATCAGATCTCATGAGAATTCACTCATTATCACAAGAACAGCATGGAAGTAACTCCCT
This sequence comes from Macaca mulatta, assembly GCF_049350105.2. NCBI lineage: Eukaryota > Metazoa > Chordata > Mammalia > Primates > Cercopithecidae > Macaca > Macaca mulatta. The sequence goes on along the minus strand of NC_133409.1, from coordinate 18,669,086 downwards.
CCATGATTCAATTACCTCCCACCAAGTCCCTCCCATGACACATGGGGATTATGGGAGCTACAAGTCAAGATGAGATTTGGGCAGGGCCACATCCAAACCATATCACGCAGCCATAGCATGACATTATGGGAATCAACCCAGTGCAAAGTATGGAAATATAAAAATAAAACTAAAGCATATCGTTTAAAAATAAATCAGCCATTCACTCTTTTTTACCAGAGATTTCAGAAACTGTTTTTTCTCTCTTACTCAGCATTTTCTTTCAGATGCTAAAAAAATTTTTATTCCTTCTGCAATGACTTAGCCTCCTTTCCAGATCCTTCTTGTCTCAAAGCCTTCCAGGAACAATGTCTATCCTGTGTTAAAGAACTGGCTTCTGGCCGGGCACGGTGGCTCATGCCTGTAATCCCAACATTTTGGGAGGCCGAGGCAGGCAGATCACATGAGGTCGGGAGTTTAAGACCAGTCTGACCAACATGGTGAAACCCTGTCTCTACTAAAAATACAAAAATTAGCTGGGTGTGGTGGTGCACGCCTGTAATCCCAGCTACTCGGAAGGCTGAGGCAGGAAAATCGCTTCAACTCGGGAGGCGGAGGTTGCAGTGAGCTGAGATTGCACCACTGCACTCCAGCCTGGGAGACAGAGCAAGACTTTGTCTCAAAAAGAAGAAAAAGAACTGGCTTCCTTTTGGAGAAGCTTCTAACTATCTTTGCAGCTGTGTATGCCTGCCACTTTTCATGCTAGGGTCAGCTGTGAATAATTTATTAGATTAAGCATCTAAGCATCTAACATATTGCTGAAAATTAGATCAGGAATTAGAAAACAAATATTTATAAACAGTAGTAGGTATGGAATCTATCATTCAACTCTCAAAACAAAGATAAAAATCAATTATCCAATACACCAGAAAGACAGTAATAGTTTTTCATGGCCAAACACAGATTTGTAAATAGGATAACCATACATTCTAGTTTACCTGTCTGCCTGTAGACCTGATATAATTATAAATAATGCCCCCTTTTGTATACTCATTTACATGATAAATTGCATGGTTTTCCTAATCATACTTTCAGTGTTTGAAACACCTTCCTTTAGTGCCTTTCCACAGTTAAATTTACTGTGCATGAATGGCTTTATCAGCAAGAGGGCTATCCTTAAGAAGCTGAGGTCACCATCTCTTGGCAGAAGTTCCACCACTTCCACAGTATGGGATGATAAATTTGAACTGATTACTGAGTGAATAAATTAATGAAACCAGTAAACATCAAAGTAAAGCTATAATAAAAGGAGTGTATCGGGGGTGACAATAGTCAAAGCTGGGAAGTAGGCAAGGTTTAGATTGGTGTCTAGGTCTCTCCAGGATAATGTTATATACCCTTCTTTCCTCATTAATATGCTGTCTTCTAAACTTGGCTCTCTTTATCCCACTCCTCCCCATCCTCCTCTTCCCTTTCCAAGGTTTTGGGTTTTCAAATCCTCCACTAGCACCAACATACATATGACTGATAAAAGCTTTAAAATTTGTTTGTTTGCATTTTTGCAATTTGTAATTTTAAAAGGAGTAAAGACTTGAAAGTCTAAATGAAACCTTCCTTGGTACAATTTCTGGCATCCATTCATAAAATCACACACTCAACCTCTTCATTTATCCTTCTTCCTGTGTCACCAGCAGCTGATGGTACTTGGGTATCCAAGAAGTCAACAGATTGCTCTAGGGGATTCCCTAGTATAAGTAACCTGACACACAAGGTAAAAACTGCCTTTTGGTTCTGCTTTTCATCCCTTGGTCTATGAACATGAAACTATGTTATTTATGTGCTTCTAAAAATGGCATTTATGGGAAAGCACACATAGAACCAAAGTTTGTATTATTTCATACTTAGAAGACAGGAAATATTTTAGGTCTGTGTAATGTCAGGTCTTTTGATGTAAAAGAACAATGTATCTATGGCATATTTAAGTCATTTCCTTAATTAAATTGGCATTCATCTGGCAGTCTAGTGTTATGATAATTACTTTTTATTGTGTGAGGAATAAAGCCTTACAGTATCAATAAATTCTGAAGGATTGTTTCCCATATAACATTTTATATATAGGATAGGTCATTTTATTAGATCATTCAAAATCCTTCCAATGGTTGTGATATGGTCTCCCTTCCACCCTTGAATCACTAATTTATTAACTTTTATGGTTTGCCTTGCCAGGGCATTCAAAGACTGGTGTAAACATTATCTTTGTAAATGCTTTCAGATTTCCAGCTCCGAACTCCTGCATAGCATTAATGGAATTCATTATCCAGACATGCACTATCTTGCAGATAGAATCATTTTTGTTAATTGATCATGAGTCCATTGATGCTTATAACTACCAGGCATTTAATAATATAAATTACCAGTTCATTTCTAGAATACTAGAGCATCCACTGATGGTAAAGATTCACTTGTTTTACCTACAAAAGCATGGTGTTGGGTTGACAGTATTTAGTTCTAATGCAGGTAGGATACATACAAGCATCTATTCTTAATAAAAAGTTATCATCTTCCGTTTGAAATTTTCATAAGAAATCGTTTATTACTTGTTTTGCTTATATTCTATGTTGGCCATTTTACTGACAGATAATTTCTTTTAAAATTTACTTTTTTAAAATCATAGCTCTGCATTTATGTTTATTGGTTTCATTAATTCATTCAATCAATGATTATTCAGGTAATGACATCTCCCTCCCCTAACGAGGCAATGTGTTAGGTACTGTGCCCTGCAAGATACGACTTCTGCTTTCCATTGAGTTTCAGTCTGGTGGGAGAGCTAAGACTTGTATTTGTACATATAATATTCCGGGCAGTGATGATATGCCATTGCTGTGGTGCAGACCCTGTGTTCCAGAAAATTTGAACAGAAGGATTCCAACTATGGTGGGAGTACTGTCTGGAGCTGAAGGATAGACTTCATTATGATAAAGATTGAAGGGCAGTGCTATGCAGTGTTGCAGAAGCTATAACATGGAGTCTAGAAAGACAGATTGTGATCAGAAAATACTTCAAAATAAATTGTATTTTGCATTCAACCTTGAAAAGTAGTAGCGCTTGAGACTGGAAGATTCATTAAGAGTCAGATTACTGGGCTAAGGGGTTTGGACTTAATTCCATAGACACTGAACTCAAAGATTTTGAGTAGGAGCTTGGCAACTTCTCAGTGCTTTAAGAAAATAGAGCTGGAGGGCAATCTGCAGGATAAACCAGAGGAGGGAGGGGCAAGAGGAGGAAGGTCAGTTGGGAAGTTATTGCAACACTCAAGGTGTGGTGTGATAAGAGTTGGAAATGAGGTGGGAGCCATATAAATAAAAGGGAGAGAAGATATATTACATGGAAGTGTTATTTATTTCCCCAGAGAATTAAGTTTGCATTGATTAGTGAAACAATAAAATTAGTCATGCTTATGTTAAGCCTTCCAGAAATATAAGAACTTATTTTGCAGAAATTTTGCCTAAGATTTACCTATGAGTGTTATGAAAAGGACTCAGTCAGTGACTTGAAAGACATATGTCAAATTATGTTTATCATAATCTTAAATCCAGTATGCTTTATTTTCCAACCCTCCGCTGCCCATGATATCACCTGTCCAATACTCATCAATCCCTCTGAGACTGATGACTCATTCTTGCTTGAAGATGCGGAAACTGCAGCCCAAAAGTTTAAGTATACAAAGTGACACAAAAACCATATTCCCATTGCACCAGTTTTCTTTAGCAAGAGACAGGTCAGTATCCCTAACAGTGAAGTGGTTTAATCAGGGCAAACTTGTGATGACCAGGCTAATTTGGAGATAATTAAAGCTGAGCATATTTGGAGGACAGAGGCTTCTTCTTAACAAAAGATGGTCCTTGACTGCTGAAGCTGGCATGGATAATTTAGGAAATTTAGGAGAATGAGACTGGATTGTTGTCATGAATTATCTGACATTTTTTTTTTTGTCCAAATTAAGAAAAAAAAGATTTGCTTATTCTCTACTTTGTGTATGTCCCAATCCACTTGCATTGATTCACCAATGGTAAGAGGAATTCGAGACACTGGACGGAATATAGAGTTCAGTTGAATACAAGGTCTGGCAACATTACTGAATATATATCCCAGTAAATGACATCAGAGAGCATGATTTAGTTAAACAATTCTTATGAAAGTGCATTGGCTATGCATTATATATTTATGTGTCTACTTGGGATCATAGAATTTCACATTTTTCATATGTAAATGATGAGGTAGAAACAAGAAGAGGGAAGGAAGTTAGAGATTTTACCTAAAAGCAGAATTTTCTAAGTATTTATGCTTAAACTATTTTTTTCCTTAAATTACTTAAACACTTACTCTTTAGTTGTTTGAAATGAAAATTATCCCTTTAGGGTTATATTTTATTACTCAGTTTTGTTCGTACACTGTTGCCCAAGAAGGCTGCCACTGTAATGGGCTACGATTTACTCTTCTATCACAAACAAAAGAATTAAGGGACTTTGAAAGCTGACATGGGAGAAAAAGGAGGAAAAAAAGAAAATGTTTATACCTCCTCTTTTTGACATGGCTCCTTCAGAAATCGGATGCTAAATATCTTCCTGCATCTGGAGGAGGGAAGAAAGAGACCATACAGGCAGTCTGTACATAATGTTGAAATAAAACCCTCTATTGTCCACCAAGACAATAGAACTAGTCTATAATAATGTAGTACAAGTAGAGCATAAATGACATAAGCCAGCAATGCAATCTTTGTTCCAGTGTAATCTTCCATATCAACCATCTACCATCTCCAGAGGTAAGAGAAAGGCCTTTCTTCCATTTCCCATAACTGGCCACCACTTCTCTCTCTCTCTGTCTCCTTGCTGCTTTCCCTTTGGGATGGCTAATCATGTTTGACAGCATAGGAACTGTCCTGAATCTTGGCCTAAACTGTTTGTATACATGAGAACAATTAGTTAGCTTCATTGTCTGTTTCAAAATTTACAGGAGGTGTTTACTTTGGTGTGAAGAGATGTAGGAATACTGAGAAATAAGGTATGGGTGCCCACAGAAAAAGCACTGCTGTGGAAGATTTCATTTCAATTTCTATAAAAAAAAGTTGACATCTTTTCATAAGAATAGGAGATAAAGACACAAGTCATTACTAAAATAAAAAATATATATGTTGAAGAATAAAGCCAGAAGCACTGATTGGGCACACCGAAGCTGACAACAGATTCACTACTACCTGCTACTATGTGAGGCACTGGTAGATCCTGCAATGATGAATCAGGCTGGCATACTTCTGTCTACATGGAGATTACATGCATAGTGGGCCTTCTGCTCAAACGAAAAGATGAGCATCTGAGAAATATTGCAACTCTTGGAATGTTTTCTGAGCCTAACCAAATTTGAGCTCCTAACATTGCATGAGTTTGTTCATTACTAATCTTGCTGAAATCTATGATTTTAGCTCATATGCAGAAGTCAAAAATAGTAAATTCTCAAGATATGTCATGTCTTTTTATAACAAAATTAACCTTTTGCCTAAGAGAAAATTCAATCTGTTAAAAATAGTTAATGAATGGAAGGTATTAGTCTGTAAAGATAAAGAGAAGATTATTAAGAATTGAAAAAGCAGGCCAGGAGCAGTGGCTCACATCTGTAATCCCATAACTTTGGGAGGCTAAAGTGGGTGGATTCCCTGAGCTCAGAAGTTCCAGACCAGCTTGACCAACGTGGTGAAACCCCATCTCTACTAAAAATACAAAAATTAGCCTGGTGTGGTGGTGCATACCTGTAGTCCCAGCTACTTGGGATGCTGAGGCAGGAGAATCCCTTGAACCTAGGAGGTGGAGGTTTCAGTGAGCTGAGATCACTCCACTGCACTCCAGCCTGGGAGACAGAGTAAGACCTTGCCAAAGAGTTTCAAAACCAACCAAACCCAACCAAAACCAACCAAAACAGGAGGACAATTGTGTATTTAAAAACCTGAAAGGGCTCTGGAAGAAAAAAGTGTATGCTGTTGTCTTTGTTTTGCTTAAGAACAGGAGAGAAAGGAAAGAATTACAGCACTCATAACCCTCAACACGCTACTCTCCTCACACTGGAAAAGGCTGGTTAACATCTTTCTGGTGCACCTTTGGTTTTGACAGGTGTCTCAGTGTCTGTCATATAGACATGTGCAATAATACTATTGAATGAACAAACGTTCGCCTATTGCTGTAGGGGATATAACAGTGTCTTAGTTCTTTTGTGCTCCTATAACAGACTACCATAAACTGGGAAATTTATGGTAAATAGAAATTTATTTCTTACAATTCTGGAGGCTGGGAACTCTGACATCAAGTTATCGACATCTGGTAAGGGCCTTCATGCTGCATCATAACATGGTGAAAGGTATCACATAGCAAAAGGGGAAAAAAAGGAAGAAAGAGAGAGAAAGGGAGATGTAAAATGGGGCCAAACTCATTCTTTCATAGGGAATCCACTCCTGCAAAAACAAACAGACTTTCATGATAATGGCATTGATCCATTATGAGGGCAAAGCTCTCATGGCCTAATCACCTCTAAAAGGTTCCACTTTTTAATATTATTACAATGAAAATTAAATTTCAACATGGTTTGGGAAAGGACAAACATTCAAGTCATAGCAACCAGTGAACAAAAACAAAGACCTTGATCTCACTAACCTTATAAACCATAGTGGGAAACATATATTAGATACGTACATATTTTGGATTAAAAATATTAATAAGGAAAAAGGAAGCAGTTAAATGGAGAAAGTTATGGAACTGTAGAATTATGGAGTAGTTTTTACACAGAAATTTCATGAAAGATCTCTTTGGTCAGGGGATATTTAGCAGAAACCTGATGTGAGGGAACATGCTGGGCAAATATCTAGAAACAAGGTCTCTAGAGAGAAAGAATGGCAATTGCAAAGGCCTTGGGGCAAGCATGTGCCTGGTATTTTTATAGCTATGAGGTCAGTGTGCCTGAAACAGTAAGCAGTGGCAGAGTAGAAGGTCATGAGACTGGAGAAGTGAAGAATGGATGAGTAGGCAAGTCATAGATGAATCTTTTAGGCAACATTAAAGAGTTTGCATTTTATTGCAAACAAGATGGGTGTATTAGTCTGTAATACTCTTAATTTATTAATAAAGAGTATTTATTATTTATTATATCAATACACTGCTGTAAAGAACTACCGGAGACTGGGTAATTTATAAAGAAAAGAGATTTAATTGACTCAGAGTTTCACAGGCTATACAGGAAGTATTGCTGGGGAGGCTTCAGGAAACTTACAATCATAATGGAAGGCAAAGAGGAAGCAGGAATATCTTACATGGCAGGAGAAGGAGGAAGAGTGCAAAGGGGAAGGTGCTACACAGAACAATCAGATCTCGTGAGAACTCACTATCACAAGAACGGCAAGGCGGAAGTTCAACCCCGTGATCCAACACCTCCCACCAGGCCTCTTCTCCAACATTGAGGATTACAATTCCACATGAGATTTAGGAGTGGAGACACAAATCCAAACCATATCAACAGGTAGTTTATTCAGGGTCATAAATGAAGCTGTGAGGACTACCTATTTCAGAAGTGATCTTGAACAAAGGGAAAACAAGTCTACATTTCACCAAGAAAGTTTAGGTAAAATGTGCAAAATAATGTTTGGATTTTTAGGCATTTAATCATTGGAAAAGTTTATTAAAGAGCAAGAATAAATCTCATTTCCTAGAGATCCTTAGAAAAACACCATGTTTATTTGACATAAAATGCCACCTAGAGAAAATAATCAATGTGCTTTTTTCCTCCAGCCACTTAAGCTAATCAACAATCAATTCGACTGACCATGTAATCAACTGATTTAGTAATTAAGACCACCAGGAAAGCTGGAATATATTCAACTCCTGTGTCTATTGTTTCATCAGTAGGCACTTCGCAGGGGAAATATCCATTTGACTGTCTCCAGGACAGTGATTCTGCCATTATTTGACCCATGAACAACTTCAGTAGGTCTTCAGTTATTGTGTTCTAGAAAAAACATTTTTAATACATATTTTTTGAGAGAATATTGCTGGGGGCTGGTTAAGACATGAAGGCAACTTGGGATGGAACATGATTTGATATTCTCTAAAGCTGATATCTGAACAATGTTAATCCAATAGTCATCTAAGTGGAAATACAGAAAAATGGGTTGCCTTTTATTAAGTGTTATGTACAAACCAGGTTCTTACTAATTTACTTTCAGTGTCCAGTACTATTATTCTGCTAAAAAATGTGGCAAAGCTTTCTCTATGCTTTGTGAGCTCTTCTTTTCTTTACTGTGTTCTTCTGCAATTTTCCAAAGCCTCAATTTGTTGAAGGCATACTAAACGTTTAAAATTTGAAAAATACAGTGTTTCCATAAAGAGCACAGTATTGGATGCTTTTCATGGTCAGAATTCAGCTATCTGTGATCATAATTTTCAGTTGATGGCCACCACTATTTCCCCCCAAAATACTCAATAGCAATGGGCTTGCCCTAGTGAAGAATATTTCCTCTATTTTTCTTAAGGGCACTAGGAATGAGATCAGTGCACACTGATTCCTGTAACATTTTGGTGACCTTTATAGATTAGTGAAAATTGCCCAGCTGGCTGGTTCTACTCTTTTGTATGTATGTAGGTATGTATGTATGTATGTATGTATGTATGTATGTATTTATTTATTTATTTATTTTTAATCCTGCTTCTTCTATAATGACTCTACTCTTAACGTGGTCATATAAACATGTTGCAAACAACAATGCTGCCAAGAACTTGCCCAGGAGCCATGTAAGGACTTCACAGGCCAGCTAAGACTCAGGCAGGGTGGCCAGGGGCAGTTTGAAGAAGTGTGGGACTTGTGGTCTCAGACTCCTCCCCTACCTCCTTTATCATCCCCATGGAGATTGTAATGTTCTCTTCTCTTTCCTGCGAATCATTGCTTGAGAGGCTTATCTTATTCCCCTTGCAAAGCACAGTGCTTGCAAAAGTAAGGGATTCATATTTGTTTGTTGGTTTTTAGTTTGTTTGTTTTAAAGAATGATGATGGATGCTCTAGTTGCTTTTAAAGAGTTAAATGATGTTTGCACTTGCTAAGAGGTCACAGTCTCCAGATGGTAACCTTTTTCACAGGACTCAGGCTGAAGAGCCACACAGCCCTGCTCACTCTTTTCTTCCCTTCTCTTCCCAGACTCCTCTGACAGCATGTTTTGTTAAGATTGGGACCATTAACATAGATTCTTTCCAACAGCAAACCAAAATTTCATGTTGGCAAAGCGTGAACTCAGTTCTGGGAAGGAAAAGTGAAGGATGTCTTGCTCTAGTTCAACTCCAGGAATTTCTGGTAGATCCATAAGCTACATGAGACAAAGAACAGATAAAAATTCCCTATTGTCGTGGAGATCAGGGATACTTGTGTAATTCTAAACTACATATTTTTGGTTTTAAGCAGTCTATTTGTCTAAGTCTCTCCACACATGTTTTTCCCCCACCTCCCTGTCCATGGACCTGCCATTACACACTCAGTCCATGTGTCATCCAGCATTAAAAGCAATTTATTTATTCGTGCATCTTATCTGTGGTATGTGAGAAGTTCTGGATGAGATCAGGCAGAAGAGTGGTGCCAAAACATAACATCCGTGATTATAACATCAAGACTTTTAAAAAATACTGTTGTATGGTATCAGTGATAATTGGGCCTAATAATAATAAGAAGTATTACATGGCAGTACAGATAGAGTATTCTATATGCAGAAAAGAATTTGGAAATGGGGTTGAGACAAGATGGTATGCATCTCTGGTTGGGATACGCTGGACAGAGAACTACCACACATTCATTCACAAGTATGGATGCTGGGTTCACACTTGGGCCTTGGATGTAGGAATTGCCCCTTTCTGGTATGCCTTTAGGGCAGCCTCGAAGCTAGTAAGAAAACAAGTCTCAAAAAAGCCATTCTGTTATCATCTAGCTGCTCAGCTTCAGACGGGTTTCTACTGGGTGGCTTCTGATGTCTTTTCAAGGTCACGGCCCTCAACTGCCTTTGCCCATCACTACTTCCCAGAAAAGCCGAGTCTCTCATTACTGCCCCAGACACTATTTTTCTGATGCAACGTGGAAGGTAGAGTGGGATGGTGGGAAGGAGAGGGCAAGAAGGAATCTCTCAGATTTTTTTTGAGACAGAGTCTCACTGTCACCCAGGCTGGAGTGCAGTGGCGCTATCTCAGCTCACTGCAACCTCCGCCTCCCGAGTAGCTGGGATTACAGGCACCTGCCTCCATACCTTGCTAATTTTTGTATTTTTAGTGGAGACGAGCTTTCACCATGTTGGCCAGGCTAGTCTTGAACTCCTGACCTCAGGTGATCCACCCACCTGGGACTCCCAGAGTGCTAGAATTACAGGCATGAACTACCACATCCAGCCCCTCAGATTATATTTTGAAATCATTTTCACTGAAAGTTTTATTTAGACACTGATATATGCAATGGGAGCAACCAGATTTATTCATTTGGAGAGGAGGAGGCAGCACGGTAGCTCTGGAGGGAAATCCACCCCAGATGCTGCTGTTGAACTCGAAGACCTTACAATGGGGAGGGAGGTACAGGCTTCTCTGAAAAGCACATTTCCTGTTCATAAAAGCTTCCTTATATTGAGTGCCTATCAGGAGTTATCTAATTTAATCTGCATAATCGTTCTGTCATGTAGCTATTATTATCTGTATTTTATATATTGGAAAACTGAGACGCAGAATTCTGAAATAACTTACCCAAGATCTCATAACTAGTAAGTGGAAGAACCAGTATTCAAACCAAGAGCGCTTTATGTTCAAAGTGCCTATTTCTTCCAGAAAATAAACTGCGTCTTAGCTCATACTACTTTGGAGGAAATGTTAGAATAATTTAATAAAACTGATTTTAAGCTTTGAGGCACAAAGAGAGTGATCTTTCCACGGTGTGCACAATTTGGATATCTTGGCCGTGGGTAGAGCTGTTGGTGATAAAAAAGAGGGTGCTGATTAATTCTTTCTCTGCCCCTCGAGAATCACCCTTGCCCTTCTGGGGAAATTGGGAGTGAGATAGTGTTGGTCACCGTTTTGTGGGGATGTATCCATAGCAAATGCAGAACCCTGAGGTTAGCCTGGCTGAGGGGTAACTCCTCTGGGATTCAGCCCAGAATCCCATGAATCCCATGAATAAATGATGTATTTATTCATTACATAAATACAAAAGTTTGAGCAAGTCCCCAAGTCTCTCCATATGGGGCCAGGGGTGATGGCCCAACCTGAGTCTGGAATCCCACCTGCCAGAGAGTGACACCTGGGACGTCGATGAGTACATTCTCTGTGCCAATGGCAAAGGCTGCACAGTGAGAGAAATAATCATTCTTCCCTAAGCAGTTGAAACCTGAGCTTTTCATTTCATGATACTAATCACCAAGTAAACAGCTCTTTTATGCTAACATCTGTGTGAGGGCTGCTTCCCACACCAGCCTCCTTCCGGCCTGCCTGTTCTCACTGAAATACCAGCAACATCATGGGGACACTTAACCCTGAAGGTTATCCTTGGGCTCTCCCAGGGCCTATGACATGTTCCAGAGAGGCTTGGTCTTAGGGACTTTTCATTTCCTCAAGGGGGTAAGTGACTCCTTTGGTGTGCAAGATGTGTGAGCTGCCTTGGCAGCTGCTGAGACCCATTCAGAGACCTCTGTGCCATTTGCCTGGATTCTGGAGTTTCATACTCCTGAAAGTGCCTGGTTAATTTGCTGGGAGAACTGACAGCTTGAGCATAACTCTTCGTTTGCTTTAACTTTCTTATTTGCCTATTATCAGCCAGTTCATGAAGCAGTTCACATACACTGTGCCAGATTTATAAAGTGTGAATTCAATTCTGTCCTTGGCCTTCTCTGCCCAACCCCCATCATTTCCTTATTGTAGTTTCTCTTAAAACACAGCCACGTTTCCCTTCTAAAACCCTTAGTAAATCCTGCCAGATTAATGAATGGGGGAAAAACGACAATCGCTTATACAATTTCATATGTAGGTTATGAGCAGTCCCTGTTCTCTGAGATCCTCCTTACTGTGTTCCTAAGAGTCCAGGGCAGTTATTATGCTCCAGGTTTTACAAGAGGAAAAACAGAGACCATTCCTTTTCTTTTTCACTGCCAAAGGGGCGGGGTGGGGCGGGAGATCCAACCCTGAAATTAAGTGAATTGAAAATGAAGTCAAAGGAACGAGGCCTTCCGTCTCTAAGCTCAACACTTTGTGATTTGCTTGATTACACTTCCCTCAGCCCCTCCCTCAAATCTCATAGGCACAGACTCATTACTCCATTAGGATTTGGCTGGGGAGGCCTAAAGGACAATGAGAACATACAAGAATCTGGCTGGGCTGCCAGAGTTAACAACTTCTCATGTGCAATAAAACCAGACAGCATTTTTGATGGACCACATTCTCATTGCATTCAAAGAGCTTTGGAAAGCTTCCATGGCTGCTAATTTCAAATAAGCAAACATCCCGGAGGGATGTGAGGCAAAGATGTGTCCTTTGGGCTCGCCCCTAACATTTGCAGGGCCCAAGGCAAGAGTACAAACGGAGGCCCACAAACCATATGCCTAAATACTTAAAAGTTATGATGCAAGCTTGAACATTCTTAAGTAAAACATAAAATATGTTCTACCCTCCCTTCATGACAAATGTATTTTCATTAACTATCTGGAGGCTGGGTTTGAATTTAGAGTTCCCTGACTCCTTGGAGTTTCATCCTGGATTTGGATGGCCAGGGAGATCGGGCCTCTCACTGCCTGGCCCATTACCCTAGGTCCTGGGTCTACCCCCATCTTTTCAGACCCTACCCCCATCCTACAATGCATGGGACCTCTCTAACTCCATCACAAGTGTCCAAGCTGCCTTAACACCCTCATCAACAGCCACCTCTGGGACATTCCTTAGCCTAAAGGCGTGCCTAGTCAGGTCCTAAGAAGTTGATTCTAGTTGATTGGGAAGGGAATTTTAGGGTCCTGGGAACTCAAAGCATGATTAAGGATGTGTTGGGGGTGGGGTGGGGGTATCTCTTTGGCCCCATGGACTCTTCTTTTCGTGAAGAGAAGTGCTGTTGAAAGAAGGCCAGGTTGCTCCCTTATAAGAAGCAGAGCAGCATCCTCTCTTGCTTGGATGTATGGATGGTACATACACAGTAGGTCTTTTATTTTTTAGTTTTTCGAGACAGAGTTTCACTCTTGTTGCCCAGATTGGAGTGCAATGGTGTGACCTCAGTGCACTGCCACCTCCGGTTCCCAGGTTGAGGTGATTTTCCTGCCTTAGCCTCTGAAGTAACTGGGATTACAGGAGCCTGCCACCACCCACGGCTAATTTTTTGTATTTTTAGTAGAGGCGGGGTTTAACCATGTTGTCTGGGCTGGTCTTGAACTCCTGACCTCAGGTGATCCACCCGCCCTGGCCTCCCAAAGTGCTGTGATTAGAGGTGTGAGCCACCACACCTGGCCTACAGCAGGTCTTTTAAAGGGAAGGTTTAATCTAGAAAGTGGACACCTGTCACAATATCTGCTGGTAGAGGAGCTGCAGGGCCAGGTACTTGCTTCATGCAGTGAATGAAAATAGATATCTAGCTGCAGTGATTCTATTCTGGATGGACAGTGACATCACTTGGGGAAAATTCCCCATGAATCTACATGGATAGATTCTGATTTATTTAGTTTAGGGTAGGGTCCCGGCACAAGTGTTTTCAAAATGCTCACTGGTGTGATGATTAATAGTGAGTGTCAACTTGATTGGATTGAAGGATACAAAGTATTGTTCCTGGGTGTGTCTGCCAGGGTGTTGCCAAAGGAGATTAACATTTGAGTCAGTGGGCGCCAGGCGCCGTGGCTCACGCCTGTAATCTGTGGGGCTGAGGCGGGCGGATCACGAGGTTAGGAGATCCAGACCATCCTGGCTAACACGGTGAAACTCCGTATCTACTAAAAATACAAAAAAAAAAAAAAAAAGAAAAAATTAGCCACGCGCGGTGGTGGACTCCTGTAGTCCCAGCTACTCGGGAGGCTGAGGCAGGAGAATGGCGTGAACCCGGGAGGCGGAGCTTGCAGTGAGCCGAGATTGTGCCACTGCACTCCAGCATGGGCAACAGAGCGAGACTCCGTCTCGGGAGAAACAAACAAACAAACAAACATTTGAGTCAGTGGGCTGGGAAAGTCAGACCCACCTTAATCTGAGTGGCATAATCTAATCAGTTGTCACCGCAGCTAGAATATAAGCAGGCAGAAAAATGTAAAAAGGGAGACTGGAGGCCGGGCATGGTGGCTCATGCCAGTAATCCCAGCACTTTGGGAGGACAAGGCGGGCAGATCACCTGAGGTCAGGAGTTCAAGACCACCCTGGTCAACATGGTGAATACCTATCTCTACTAAAAAATACAAAAATTAGCTGGGCATAGTGGTGGGCACCTGTAATTCCAGCAATTTGGGAGACTGAAGCAGGGGAATCACTTGAACCAGGGAGGTGGACGTTGCAGTGAGCCGAGATCGCACCACTGCACTCCAGCCTGAGCAACAGAGCGAGACTCAATCTCAAAAAAAACGAGAGAGACTGGCCTAGCTTCCCAGCCTACATCTTTCTCCCGTGTTGGATGCTTCTTGTCCTCAAACACCGAACTTCAAGTTCTTCAGTTTTGGAACTCGGACTGGCTCTCCTTGCTCTCAGCCTTCAGATGGCCTATTTTGGGACCTTGTGGTCATGTGAGTTAATACTTAATAAACTCCCCTTTATATCTATTCCATTAGTTTTGTACCACTAGAGAACCCTGACTAATTCACTAGGTGATTCTATGTGCATCCAGGACTGAGAACCACTAGGCCCACCTTAATGTCTTTGCTTGTCATACACTACGGCATTAAACCTTTGTACCTACCTGCAAAGAACTCAAAGCCATTATGACCCCGGAAAGGTTCATTTCTGGAATAACATCTTCCACATTGTAACTAACAATTAAATGTGTGCTTAGAGCAGTAAAACTTGTCTGCAAAGGTTCTGCTAGTGGTAGGCAGAAATCTTTTTTTTTTTTTTTTTTTTTTTTGAGACGGAGTCTCGCTGTGTCGCCCAGGCTGGAGTGCAGTGGCCGGATCTCAGCTCACTGCAAGCTCCGCCTCCCAGGTTTTTACGCCATTCTCCTGCCTCAGCCTCCCGAGTAGCCGGGACTACAGGCGCCCGCCACCTCGCCTGGCTAGTTTTTTGTATTTTTTAGTAGAGACGGGGTTTCACCGTGTTAGCCAGGATGGTCTCGAACTCCTGACCTCTTGATCCGCCCGTCTCGGCCTCCCAAAGTGCTGGGATTACAGGCTTGAGCCACCACGCCTGGCCTATAGGTAGGCAGAAATCTTAACTGGCATCTCCTTTGTGCTTCATGCAAGGTAAAACTCAAGATATTTAATATTTAACAATATTTATAACAATCAATCAATACAAACAGACTCCAACTATAAAATACAGGTCGGTGATGTGGTTTGGCTGTGTCCCCACCAAAACCTCATCTTGAATTGTAGCTCCCATAATTCCCGTGTGTTGTGGGAGGGACCCATTGTGAGATAACTGAATCATGGTGGCAGTTTCCCCCATATTGTTCTCGTGGTAGTGAATAAGTCCCATGAGGTCTGATGGTTTTATAAGAGGTTTCCCCTTTTGCTTGGATCTCTTATTTTCTCTTGTCTGCCACCATGTAAGACATACCATTTGCCTTCTGCCATGATTCTGAGGCCTCCCCAGTCATGTGAAACTATGGGTGCATTAAACCTGTTTCCTTTATAAATTACACAGTCTGGAGTATGTCTTTATTAGTACATGAAAACGGACTAATACAGTTGGCTTTACCATTGCCTGATAAATTAATCTAGTTACTCTTCTCAGAAATCCCTTAAGATGTGCCCGTACCAGGTGACTTATAAGAAGGTGGGAGATCTGGGACTCAAACCCGGTTCTTTTGACTCCAAATCCTGAGTTCTGTCAACTCTACCAGGCAGCTTTGCATAGCACTTCCGGTTGGCACAAACTGAGTTCTTCAGTCTAAAACATTGGCCTAAGCCAGAAAACTTTAGAGAACTGTATTATCAGCCTCATTAAAAAAAAAAAAAAAAAAAAAAAAATACCACCCTCAAAATGAATCACCCGGTCTAAATCCATAGAAATACAAAGGGGAAAACAACAGTTCAAAGCCTCTAGTTGAATAACAATTGTTTCTGGGACTAAGAAGTGGCTGTTTCATTCTGAACTTGATACATATATTATGACATTTACTTAGCGTTTAAGCCATCGCTAAGGGATAGCAATGGCTTACACTCAAGGCCTGCACATGCAGGATCTGTGACTGTAAGCTTGTAGGTACACTGTGACCCATGTAAGTATAATACTTCGAAATCACAAAATCACAAGGCGGGGTGGGATCTTTCATGGTCATTAAGTCCACCTCTGCTTCTGGGAAAGTCTGCATTTAAGCCATCCCAGAGAGACAAAACTCCCCCATTTGGAATACAATTTCTTTCTCTCCTCAGCAGGGGAGCCTTCTATTCAAAGCCCAGGTCAAGACCTACCTTCCTGGCGAAGTAATTCATTGCGGATCTCTCCTCAGCAGGGCAGATTCAGGTTCTGGGGAATGGAATTTTATACAATTTGAGGGGTTTTCTTTATGATAAAGAATACAAAATCAGGTACAAAAGTGGATATTTATTTAGCATGAGAAAATGAAGCACAATAAATTACTGGAGTCTTTGAGCTTCAGGTCCTTTTCATATAAGACCTCTGGCAAATTTCCAGACATGCTTGCTTAGAATGCTTCCTGACTGCAGCCTGACTTTCCTGTTACACCTCTGAAAGTCCTCAAAGCCTAGCAGATTCCAACATGCTCAAGGCCTGGTAAATCTGCTTCTGCTCTTCAGCAAACATGTATGGGGATTATTTATTTGTTGGTTTACCTATTTAGGTGCTTCATCATTTTAAAAGAATTTGAAGCAGAGACACTCTCGCTCTTTACACTCCTGCAATGTAGCACACATGGATTTGGCACACACCAGACTGTCATACTGCTCCTCACTTCTGCTGTTTCTCACTTCTCCTGCTCCAACAGCACTTGTAACCTGGCAAAGCTCCATTCATTCTTTAATACTTTTCTAAATGTTTCTAGACCAATTATTCTCAACTGGGGGCCATTTTGTCGCCCAGAAGACATTTAGTAATATAGGGAGACATTTTTGAGTTGAGTACCCTTCCTCTGTGAGTTGGGTACCCTTCCTCTGTGCTCCCAGAGCCAAATACACAGATTCTGTCTTTGCATTCAACATATTGATTATAACCATCTATACAGATGGTTGTATGTGTCTATTTCTCCCTTGGGATGGGGAGTCTTACAAAAAGCCACTTTTGTATTTTAGCAAACTTAGTATCCCTAGAACCTAAGAGGGAGCACACAGGAGGTGATCTGTCATGGTCATTGAAAAGACAGAACACTTCTACTTTTATCCAAACCATACAGTTCAGCATGTTTACCATATATTGTCTTGTTTTAAAATATTTCACTTGTGTAAATACTATCTCGTGAGAAAGACTATAAATTCATGTGGAAAAATATCATGTCTTTCTTAAACTTTTTCTCGATTTTCCCACAATACTTTTGCAGTACTAAGAATGTAATAGAGACTCAATGATTATTTGTAAATTACCGATTGGTTTCTTGCAAATCTCTATAAAGTGTTAAGTAATAGATGGATCAAGATAGGGTGGAGTAAATCAAGGAAGGTTTCTGATGGAGGTGTGCTCAAAACTGATTTTTGAAGCAAAAGAAGGAATATTTTAGAAAAGAGGGATTCCACATGGGAGACAGAAAATTAGAGGTAGGTATTTAGTGATGTTCTGTAATTTAAGAAAAATCTGAGTCTATGACGAATATTTTTGTGAGATTTAATCCACTAAGTACAGGAACATCTTGAGGTTTGTTGAATACACTTTTTTTTTTTTTTTTTTGGTAAGAGTTTCAAAGCCAATGTTGTGGTTTTAAAGTAATTAGAGTAGTATCTGATTGTCAGGGGTTACGCTTCCAAATGTATCAATATATAGAACAACCTGATGGACAAGTGATTGCTATAAACTGAAATTACAAAAATGTTTTAAGGTCCTGAAAAATTTCCAAATAGCGGTGCTCTTTCTGTGTGCATAGGCCCTTTTGTGTGTAACAGAATCACTTAGGGGCTCACCCATGATGGAGAGGTTTTAGATTTTCTTTTTTTTTTCTTTTTTTAAGTTTTTGATTTTGAAAAAATAGAGACAAGGTCTCACTATGTTGTTGAGACTGGTCTCGAACTCCTGAGCTCAAACAGTCCTCCCACCTTGGTCCCCTAAAGTGCTGGGATTGCAGGCATGAGCCACCACACCCAGTCATGGGTTTTAGATTTTCACATTCATGACTCCCATTCATTTCTCTTGACAAGGTGACTGGGAGGGTGATGAGATGCCGTCAGATGAGAATAAGCACCCTTTACATGGCACCTTTTTCCCAGATGCTTTGTAGGTGAGAATCACAAGAATATGGAGGCTACAGAGAACTAATAGTTTTAAGAATTACACGAACACTTGCACATCTGTTTCACACTTTGTGGAAGGGTAACTCACGCCTTGTGGAATAGTAACAAGCAGGTAGGAGACACGCATGGCATTTTAGAAATTCCTTATGCCAATCCCAGTTAAGCCCAAATCCCATGCTTTGCTTCTGCTACTGCATACAGGGGTTTGCAGGATATCAAAGAACTCAGGGATGTTGGTGGGTAGTAGGGAGGAGACATCCCTGAGGCTTGAGGCTTCCATTAGTTAGACAAAGGCTAACTCTCTGCCTTATCACTTTCTTATTGATTTTTCTGGTGGATAAGAATGCATTTATTTTTCAGTTTGCCCTCTAGGCTGTGTGTTGAGTAATTATAGTGTGTTACCTCTATCATCTGATAGCTAGTGGGCCTGTCATCTTTTTTCTCCCTGTGCATAAAGCACACTGTGGATCACATGATAGAACTAAGTAAATATATCTTGATTGATTGATTTGTGTTTTTTAAAGTGCTTCCTCTCAATACAATTGAGCCTCTGCTATGTCTCCTTATCACTGGCCCATTCTAACTTGTCCAAGACTTCACACTGCATAGATACTAGGTAAAATTTTGGCTGAAGGACTTTGTGTGTGTGTGTGTGTGTGTGTGTGTGTGTGTGTGTGTGTAGTATGTAGTCTCACTCTCTTGCCCAGGCTGGAGTGCAGTGGTGTGATCTCAGCTCACTGCAACCTCCACCTCCCTGGTTCAAGTGATTCTCCTGCCTCAGCCTCCCATGTAGCTGGGATTACAGGCGCCTGACACCAGGCCCGGCTAATTTTTGTATTTTTAGTAGAGTTGGGGTTTCACCATGTTGGCCAGGCTGGTCGCGGACTCCTGACTTCAAGTGATCTGCTCTCCTTTGCCTCTGGAAGTGCTGGGATTACAAGCGAGCCACCACACCCGGCCTGAAGGACATTTTTTTTTTTTTTTTTTTGAGACGGAATCTTGCTCTGTCACCCAGGCTGGAGTGCAGTGGCGCGATCTCGGCACACTGCAAGCTCCACCTCCCGGGTTCATGCCATTCTTCTGCCTCAGCCTCCTGAGTAGCTGGGACTACAGGCGCCCACCACCTCTCCCGGCTAATTTTGTTTGTATTTTTAGTAGAGACGGGGTTTCACCGTGGTCTCGATCTCCTGACCTCGTGATCCGCCTGCCTCCGCCTCCCAAAGTGCTGAGATTACAGGCGTGAGCCACTGCGACCCGCTCTGAAGGACATTTTAACGTTATTTCCTTTTCATGGTAATAGACACACCTCTGTTACTCTCATTAGTTTAGATAATTACAGAAGCTGGTTATTAGAAGCCCTGATTTAACTTAAGTTATATTTTATTTCAAACATGGAGTAGTAAAGGCCTCCACGGAGTAAACATGGAGGAGTGGATTATAGGTAGCTACTGATTTTTATCCACCAGCCCCTGAAAGCTTTCTCATCTTTCTCCCTGTGTAACAGACATTGCACCTCCAAACATCTAAGTAGGCAGTAACAAGAACTGGCCAAGTATTTCCCTGGCCATGGAGATGCAGTTAAAATTTGGGCCTATGAGCCAAACAAAGCCAGTTAGATTCCTTCTCTGTTTTAGCTACATGGGAACCAGGAGAAAGGAATAACCTGCTTCTGATGGGGTTACTAAACAAAGGGGATGTAAATCTAGAACTTCCTTCAGCCACTTTCGTGGGCTGCTCAGAGGGAACCCTCATTGTATTCCAGCATAAGGGAGCTCAACTACAAAAGTAGGGCTGAGAGATGAAGGGATGACAGATGGGAAAGAAGAAGGAAAAAAGGATCAAATATTGGACACTCAACATTTATGCGTTTATCCTCAGATTTAGCCATGCTTTAAGCCAGTGCCTCCCTTGGATTTTCATTTTCAGAGTCAGTAACTATCCTCCTCCTTTGTTTTCTTGCTTATTCATTTAAATTGGTTGTTTGCCACTAACCACCAAAGGAATTCTGATTAACATCATCTGTGGACTATGTAGGTGGCTTATCCAAACCAACGTGGTCACATTTGGACAGGAATATATTTCACTATATTTTGTTCCATAAAAGAACTTTCACAATTGAGTGTAGTAAGTCCTCAAATTGAAGAAGTGATTAACTTTTGTTATTATGATTGTTTGACTATTAAATCTATCAATCATGTAATGCTCTTAACAGCACATGGCTCTAATTATTTGCTGACTATCATCATTATCATCTTCGCCATCATCATCATCATCACCATCATACTAGGTGTTCACTAAAGGTTATTGAGATGGGGACTAGGTTGAGAAATTTCCTGGAAGCCAGATAGTGTTACATTTATATGCTGTGCAAGAATATTTTTGCAGGTGGTACAACGGGTTTTGTCTATATGACTGTAGAATACGGAGTATAGTGTGCTTCATGAGATTTTTGTTGTGTTTGTTGTTTTAAGAAATTCTTCTCTCGGCCAGGCGTGGTGACTCACACCTGTAATTCTAGCACTTTGGAAGGCTGAAACTGGAGGATCACTTGAGCTCAGAAGTCTGAGACCAGCCTATGCAACATAGTGAGACCCTTGTCTCATTAAACAACAACAACAACGACACCAAAAAAAAAAAAAAAAAAAAAAAGAAAAAAAAAAGGGGAAGTCTCCTCTCTATTTGGCAACATTCTTAGAGCCTTTTCAAGCTAGTTACATAAGTGTATTTGGAAGGAGTTGGCAACATTTATTTTTACACAGAAAACCAATGCATTACTTTGACCATATATACACAAGGTGAGACAAAAGGTAGCTTATAAATATGGGCTAAGACAACTTCAGAAACCAAACACAAGCCTATTTTTTTTCATGAGTTGTAGTTCAGATAACCTATAAGATCACTTTAAAGAAAAACAGAATTTTCTGTCACTTATGAACTAAAAATTTTAAAGAAATTTAGAAGTGAGAATTAATGAGAATTGATGAGAACATGAGAATTGATTATTGAAATTAATCCCAACTTAAGCAAAAGTTGTCATAATACGTTGAGAAGCACACATGTCTGTCCTCTGACTGATGAGGCAATTAAAACCAATTTTGGTGAATAAGGTCAATTATAACAGGGTAGGAGACTACAGTTGCCAAAATCTGGGGAAGCTTAGTAAAAAGACAGAAACTGAGAAAATTCTAACTCTTTAAAAATCAGCCATTTTTGCCCAAGAGGATGCAAGTTGAAAACGTCTTTGTTTTTTCACTCACAATTTTATTTCTGTTCTCACACCCCACCCTCCTTTACATGAATATTAAGGACTAAGGCTTTAGCAACAGGCTTTTGGTTGTGGGGGAGCGAGGGGTAAAGGGAAAAGTGTTGTGTATGGCTTTTCATATGCTAATAAGTTGATTCCATGACAACCATTGAAAAAAGAAGGGCTGGAAACAAAAGCTGCAGCCAGAGAGAGGATCAGGGCTCTTTCAGGGACGCTGTAAGAATAACAGCCAAGACTCCCTCCTCTGAAAGGTATCTGATGGCCGCTTGTCAAAGGGCTTTGTTTTAATAGTGCAGAGTCAGTATATAATTAATGCAGACTTTTATGAATCCAAATTTTACCCTCAACGTTGCTTCTATTTTAAAAAGTAGTGAATAAGAATCTGAAACCAAGAGGATGTGTCAAATCACTGCTCTCATTCAGGACCTGGAAGTGAGTCCATCCAGGGTAGGTTCGTAGACTTTCAGTTCCAATGATCATACACTTCAGTTTTAAGTAAAAAGGTCAAGGACTTTTATCCTTGATTCTAAGAAGGTGTTTAGAGATGGTTTAGAGGAAGTGCAATGGGAAAGGCTTGCTCTCCTCTTCAGGCAGCATTTGAACAGCATAACATGTTATTTCCAGTGACATGTTGAAATTGTCCAGGATGCAGACAAGAGCAAGCTGTAGAATGCTGATGGCATCCTGGATTTCCCTGACCTATGAAAGAAATCACGACTGGCTGCTTATCTTTCCAGAAATATAAAGTGACATCTTCATGCCAGATACCCTAATGTCTAGTACAGCTAAATTTTTACTTGAGCTTTAGTAGTCACACATATGAATTAGCTGTTGTATCATGCTAACACAATGCATTCCTTCTAGCTGGTTCTTAAATACCATAAAGTATTGCATTCAGTTGTAATCTGACTTTACTACTATTCTGTCCAGCCCTGTTTTTCTCTCATGTGCATTCCCTGTCTTTGATTGAATTATATTAAATTCCTCTTTTTTGTCCCCTTTAAGTAGCTGCCAAAAACTTGACATGAGTAACTTGTGATACAGTGTTTTCTCTGTTTGGATGGACACAAGAGCTTTCATCACAATGGAATGCTTATGGAATTACATATTTCAAAGGACACTAACACGAAAATACAACTTCATTCAGAGTCAGGTTACAATGATGAATAGTAATGCAACAATGACCACTAAAAGAATTTGCAATTTGCTTTTAAAGTATTGGCTTTGGTCTTCAGTGATTATAAAATGTAATTCATGTTTTGTTCTTATAAACTTTATGAACTTAAATGAATCTTGCTTTCATGCTATTTGTGACTGTAGTAGTGTTGTTTGATGAAAAGAAAAGAGATATTGTAGTTATGATGAATCAGAATTTAAGATCTGACCAATATTGTTACCAAGATTATATAATAAAATTTGCTGGTTTTCTTAAAATAATCTTATTTTTCAAATGCATATTTTACTCAATATCTGCAGTATGGAATTTATCATCTTCCAATATTTGGTAAAAATCATTGAACCATTCGTTCACTCAACAAATTTTTAATAAGTGCTTATTGTGGACTAGAACTGGTATGAATTATATAGATACAAGCGTAATGATATGACTGCTTTTTTCTTGAAAAATATAGTTTAGTGAATGAATAATTATGTTAACAAATAATTATAGCTTTTGTCTTTTTTTTTTTTTTTTTCTGAGACAAAGTCTTGTTCTGTCACCCAGGCTGGAGTGCAGTGGCTGAACTTGGCTCACTGCAACCTCTGCCTCCCGGGTTCAAGCGATTCTCCTGCCTCAGCCTCCCGAGTAATTGGGATTACAGGCACCCGCCACCATGCTCGGCTAATTTTTGTATTTTTAGTAGAGATGGGGTTTCACTATGTTGGCCAGGTTGGTCTCAAACTCCTGACCTCGTGATCCACCCTCCTTGGCCTTCCAAAGTGCTGAGATTACAGGCATGAGCCACTGGGCCTGGCCAGCTTTGGTCATTTTTCATATCTTATCTCATCCAAAATTAAGATTTACTGTGGCTTAAGTAGATACATATCATAAAATATAAAAATAAAATAAATGAAAATAAATAGGTGAAATAAAATCAAAACAGGAAAATAAAATAAAGTAAAAGTAGGAATAGGTTGAGCTCCAGACACTGGTCAGAAAATTCTGTATTGTTGCCAGAAGTGAATCACAAATGTAACCCTGATTTGCTCCAATGGGTATTTACAAATTTAATCTTTTACATAAGAGCCAAACCAACCAGAGGCTCATGATAAGCAAAGCTTTTATTTGTATCAGGATGTAAGAGAAATTTCTCTCCTAGACCTGTGAAAAGTGTATTCAGTGAGATGCAGTGGTACATTCTCAACAACATAACT
Organism: Macaca mulatta; assembly: GCF_049350105.2. Taxonomy (NCBI): domain Eukaryota; kingdom Metazoa; phylum Chordata; class Mammalia; order Primates; family Cercopithecidae; genus Macaca; species Macaca mulatta. Next base: position 18,644,859 of record NC_133409.1, on the reverse strand, counting down.
AAAATAAATGCAATAAAAGTCTCTATAAATATTTTGTGTACTATTCCTCAGTGCAAACCAGGACAAACTAAAATTTAAAGTGCTTACAATAGCCACAGATCACTAAGGAAAGGAAATTAGCCCATAGTTGGCTGGCCTACAAGCAGCTGTGCTCTGTACCCTATAGCTTCCCTTCTAACACACAAACACACACACGCACACACACACACTTGCACACACACACACACACTTGTGCAGATAACTAGTGTCCCAATTACAAACATTATGGCCACAGCTAATTGGCCTGGGGATAGGAGGGGCATTTGACTGAAGAGTAACTGGTGTTTACAGACTGGCTAGTGGCCTACAAGGCCATTTGACAAAAGGGCTTTGCTTAGAAAGCATGACTGAAGTTGAGAGAAAACAACTGGATGTTTCCTTTCAGGGTGTTTGAAGACAAGAGGTACAAAGCGGAGGCAATTATTTGGAAGCGTGGGCAGGAACTGAAGGGCCAGGGAGAAAAGTTAGGTTGCAGAGGCCAAGAGGCCGCTGAGAAAATACATAGGCACAAAGGGAAAAGGACACACAGAGGTGATGATTTTGTTGGGCTAGCAATGGTGTAATCCATAAGCCCTGCTGCTGAGCTGAGGTTTGAGACAGCTGATCACGGGGACTGTGGCAATTTCTGAATGACATAGCAGGTTTCCCTGGAACCTCACTCTATTGTGGTTCTGCTCTTCCTGCAAGACGTGGGTTTGTGCTTATGACTTGAACTAACCTGACAGAATCACTGATTTTTGTCATTGTCAGAAGAAGTCAAGTGTCTGATGGCACAACCTAAAGTGTAATTCAGCAAAAAAAAAAATCCTTCAGGAGTCAGACAATCTAGTACACATAGGCAGCCTCTGAAGGTCTGGCTCCGTCCAAGATAAAATTTATAGTATATATGAGGTATTTTTCCCAGAGTCCAGAAACCCAAAGCTTGGTACCATAAAGAAGAACTTCCATGGTGTTTATCTATAAACATTTGAAAGTACTGTGGGCAATGATTGTCCCCCATGGCCATAACAAATTTCCATTACGTCCACATAGAACATCTTGCCTGGTATGGCATTCTTAGAAACAACCAACAGAGTATTGGAGTTCATCTTCTCAAAATAATGGCCTCAGTTTTAGTAATAATGTAAATATTAGGGTGTGTTACTTATTGGAGTACATCTTGGTCATCACATTGATCCAACTGGGAGAGGAATGGAACATTTTCCAGGCCCTATTGTTGAGGAATCAGACCATAGGACCAGGATGAGCTCTGGGCCAGTGAAATTGGATCAAGTTTCTCAAGTTGTCCTGCCCTGCTTCTCTGATTAAAGATCAAAACCAATGCTTGGTGAGAGAATAACTCCTAGATGTAAATGTCAGAACTACTTTGGGATCTTATCTCCATGTTAGTTGGGATTTATTTTGAATGCACTCTTACTTAATTTATTGTTTGGCCAATTGTACATTTCAAAGTATATTTCAAAGTTAAGTTTAGACCTTTATTAATTTTCTGATTCAAAAATTCTGTACAAAAATGACTCATTTCACTACATGATAGTATTATTTACTTGTATCTAGTGCAAAATGGGAATAACAATAACCATCTGTTGGATAAAATTGATTTTGTGAATATAAGTATTCTCAAGTCTGATCTTATTATCTTTTCTTATTTTGTTTCTTCTTGGATCTTGCTGAGCCAAAGTAATTGACTTCCAGAAGTAATTAAGATTTCTAATTTACTAGCAAGATATCGAGGGGCAAAAGTTAACCAAACAGTTCATTTTTAATATTACTAATTTAGAGGAGATTTTCTATTTTTTAAAGAGATTGTTACACTAAAAGCAGTAAAGCCATCAAAAGGTGCTGCCTTTCAGTTCCCCGATTAAATATTTTTCCATCATCCGTGTCTCCATAGTAGATGGAATACTGAGGTTCATATCAAAAGAATTCTCTGGTTCTTCAAGTACGTACTAAGAGTGTACTGTTGGGCAAACTTCTTGTATTTAAAAAAATCTTGACTTTGCCTGTTCCATTTCTCTGCAAAATGGAATGTTATCTGCTACTTAGACAATGTTTCTAAAAAGAATGAAATAAAATAAACTCCACTAATACACTGCCATAGTTCCTGACATAGTAGGTGTTTAATAATTATTTTTCTTTGCTGAACTTTGGAAAGTTGAATAAAAACAGAGCATTGCCAGTGCTAACTAGGATTCAAGTAAGTCATTCTAATTAGAGACTGAGGGATTTATTTCTGGTTATTGTAGAATGATCTCTCCCTTGAGACGACTTCTCTAGTTTAACAAGTTTAATGTTTTGAATAAAATGTGGAACTCTACATTTAAAATTCCAACTATGGTTTGTCCTTTTACTTTGGGTCGTCTCTATGGATGGAAAGTGAAGGGGAACATTGAGGCAGCTGTATGAATAATTCCTGCCAAACCAATAGAGACTATAATTGTGTGGGTTGTTATCAGTGAAAGTGGTCTGTAGCTTAAACTATCTAGATAATTGCCTCAATTCTTGCTCTGTTTTGCGTACAAATACATAAACTTAGTATTGGAGAAATGTGAGGAATAGTATTCTGGCCAAATTTCAATTCCAAATTATTCATTAATGAGCTTCCTTGTTTCATTGGGTTAACACCTTCATGGAGCTACCTTATTCCTTTTTCTACCATTTGCTGTACCTTGTTGGAGAAGGAGGTGATATAATATTCATCATCCAAATACATACTTTTTAATGCTGAGTTTTGAAACAAAAGATGACTAGTGTTTTAAAAATAATTCCCAAGGGACCAAACTGTTTACATTTCTCTAAGAAGCTAAGTATATTCTATGTGTTGAGAGGACTTTGAGATCTTCATTCCTGGGTTTCATGAAACTCAACATAATATTCAAAAGGAAGAAAAGGAAGGAAGGAACGAAGGAAGGAAGGAAGGGAAAGAAAGAAAGAAAGAAAGAAAGAAAGAAAGAAAGAAAGAAAGAAAGAATCATTCAGAAATTAGAAACTAATACATCTAGAGAACCCAAATGTTAGATTGGTAGTTCAATCGTTTGTTTTGTAGGAGATATCTGCCAAAAATAAGGATATCTCAGGAGATTAGGCTCTGTGGAAGATTCTAAATAGATATATTCTAAAGTTTTTATATGATGTAGATGCCTAACATAGGAAGGCAGTTGGATGTACAGAGAAAATGTTTGTTTTATTGGAACAAACCTTGTACTATAACTCATAAAACCTTGAGTTCTCCACTGGCAAGTGGTGGGACTTTGGAAATGACACTTCTCCAAAAGCGCTGTGAGAGAGGGCTCTGGAGTCAGACTGGAGCCTACTTGCCTGGGTTTGAATCCCAGCTCTTCAGCTTACTCGTTGTCTTTCAGCAACTTACCTAAACACTTTCCACCTCAGTTTCCTCATCTGTTAAATGGGGCAATAATAGGACCAATCTCATAGATTGGTTTTGAGTGCTTGTTATGATCAGGCATCATTTTACATGCTTATATATATAATTTATATGCGTATTTTATATACATATAAAGTGATATATATATCAATAGTAGTATCAATCTCATAGATTTCTTTTGAGTTTATATAAACTCTCCCTCCTCCCACCCTTAACCCTCAAGTAAATCCCGGTGTCTATTGTTCCTTTCTTTGTGTTCACCAGTTCTCATAATTTAGTTCCCACTTGTAAGTGAGAACACCTGAATAATGGTTTACATTGCTGTTGATAACTGTGCTAGTTAGTGTAGACTAAACAGGTATAACCGATAGACTCAAAATATAATGCGGCCAAACCACAATTGAAGTTGGCTTTTCACTCGCTCCAGATTACAATGTGGCTCAACCACAATTGAAATTGATGTTTCACTCAGTCCAGGTTGGATGTTCCCACGTTCCAGGTACGGAAGTAGCAGAAGGACTCTTTTCTTATATAAACTCACAGCAAATCTATGAAATTGGTCCTATTATATATATAATAATATATATTTATATATATAATATATATAATACACATATAAATTATATATACATAAAAGCATTTAAAATGATGCCTGATCCATAGACATTCTCTCTACCCCCAAAAGTCATCTGATAGTGTATAGAAAACAATAATGTTAGCATAAGACGTATAATGCCATGAAGGGGGATGATGTGACAATTGGCCCTATTTGGACAGACTGGCACCTTTTAGGAAGAACTACATTGGAACATCTATTGAAAAACATCATTTCATTTTGACCATTTGTCAGAGAAAAGTTTCTAGCAGTGTAAAGTAATACACTGCAAAGAAAACAAGCAAAAGGTGAGAGAAGAAAAGTGAAGACAGGGGAGGCCTGGTATAATTGTCTGCATACGAGTTATAGGTACCTCGTTTCCCCCTCAATGTTGCTATGTTCTCAATCCTCATCAGGATAAGAAAACATTCTCCTGCAGGTCCATTTATTTGAAAACATTTATTGGTGCTGAGAACTATGAGGCCAGGGTATAGGTATAAGTTGTAAAAAAAATTAAGGAAAAAAAATAGGCTGGCTGTGGTGGCTTACCCCTGTAATCCCAGAACTTTGCGAAGCCGAGGTGGTGGATCACTTGAGGCCAGGAGGTCAAGACCAGCTTGGCCAACATGGTGAAACCCTGTCCCTACTAAAAATACAAAAATTAGCCGGGCATTGTGGCACACATACTTCCAGCTACTTGGGAGGCTAAGGCAGGAGCAACGCTTGAACCTGGGAGAAAGAGGTTGCAGTGAGCCAAGATGGCGCCACTGTACTCCAGCCTGGGCAACAGAGTGAGACCTTGTCTCAAAAAATAAATAAATATAAAAATAAAATGAATAAATAAAAAATAGAGTTGTCAAGAAAATAAAAATGGTGAGAATAGAGATATAATAAATTTGGACACACACACACACACACACACACACTTTTGCACCTGCACAAAAATGAAAGATAAAGAAAAAGCTAAAAATAAAAGCTAAAGATTAGGGAAACATAAAGGAAGAAAAAAGATAAAATAGGGTCAGGTAAAATGGAAAAAAGGAGAGAAAGAAGCAACGATTTATCGTTTTCTTCTTTAAAAAGGACTATGCAAAAACAGAGATTCAGAAGGAAGAAAAAGAATTTAAAAAATTCCCTGCATTTTCTGAATGGAGAAATGAAACTAAAAAGATCCTTAAAGACAGGTTCCAAGGCATGGGCTCAAAGGACAGAATCCTGCCCTGCATACTGGTAATAAGCTAGTATGATGGTAATAGCTTTTTTTCCTGCTCCTCTCTGTCCTCCTACCCTCAACCCTCAAGTAGACCCCAGTATTTGTTATTACTTTCCTTGTGCTCGTGAGTTCTTATCATTTAGCTCTCAATTATAATTGAGAACACCTGCATAATATTTTAAATTGATGTTGGTAGCTGTACTACTTAGTGTAGGCTAAACAGGTATAACCAATAGACTCAAAATACATTGTGGCTAAACCACAATTGAAGTTGATGTTTCACTCAGTCCAGATTGCATGTTCCTATGTTCCAGGTAGGGAGGTAGCAGGAGGACTCTCTTCATGCAGTTTTCCAGGGACCTAGGATGAAGGCAATTCTATCATCCTCCATTTGTGCCTTACATGGATACGTGGAACACCTGATTATCAACATCTCAGGCAGTGGAAGGGGAAAAGAGCACATGAGGTTTCATACTCTAGGCCTGGAAATAGAGCACATTAATCACTTCTTCATACTTGCAATTGGCTGGAACCTAGTCATGTGGACCTAACTAAATGCAGAGGAGCTTGCAAAATGTGGTCTAATTGTGTGCTTGAGAAGAAGAGGAGGAAGTATTTGATAGCTTTGTGACCAAGAAGAGGAGAATATACTTTGATAGATGGTGAGTAGTCTCTGACACAGTTGCTGACACTTAAAACCAACAGATTTCTCTCTCTCTCAGATACACACACACACACACACACACACACACACACACACACACACCAGTTTCTAGCTCCAAAGCGGGGGGAAATGAGTGAAGTAAAAAAGGGAAAGGAAGGAAGGAAGGAAGGGAGGGAGGGAGGGAGGGAAAAAGAAAGAGAGAGAGAAAGAAAGAAAGAAAGAAAGAAAAAGAAAGAAAGAAAGAAAGAAAGAAAGAGAAAAGAAAGGAAGGAGAAAGGGAGAAAGGAAGAAAGAAAGAGAAAGAAAAGAAAGGAAGGAAGGAAGCAAGGGGAAGGAAAGGGAGGAAGGGGAAAGAAAGAGAGAGAGAAAGAGAGAGAGAGAGAAAGAGAAGAAAGAAAGAAAAGAAAGAAAAAGAAAAGAAAAAGGAAGGAAGGAAGGAAGGAAGGAAGGAAGGAAGGAAGGAAGGAAGGAAGGAAACAGGCATGGTAATCCCAGCACTTTGGGAGGCCGAGGCAGGTGGATCACCTGAGGTCAGGAGTTTGAGACCAGCCTGACCAATATGATGAAACCCCGTCTCTACTAAAAATACAAAAATTAGCCAGGCATGGTGGCATGAACCTGTAATCCCAGCTATTTGGGAGGCTGAGACAGGAGAATCGCTTGAACCCGGGAGGTGGAGGTTGCAGTGAGCCGAAATTGTGCCACTGTACTCCAGTCTGGGCAACAAGAGTGAAACTCTGTCAAAAGAAAGAAAGAAAGAAAGAAAGAAAGAGAGAGCGAGAGAGGAAGGAAGGAAGGAAGGAAGGAAGGAAGGAAGGAAGGAAGGAAGAAAGGAAGGAAGGAAGGAAGGAAGAAAGGAAGGAAGGAAAGGAAAGTAGAGGAGGGAAGGAAGGGGAAAGGGAAAGATCTGGAAATTTTAGCTTCATTCCACATCGAATCTACTGATTAGACTTCAGATTACTCTTCTTTTATAAATCTCGTATATAATATCACCCCTATAGTGTTAAATTTTGTTCAGTAAAGGAATGTATATAATGAAAATTATATATCATAAAATTATATGTATACACACATATATGTGTATATACACATATATATGTAATTTTTTAGAGTTGGGGTCTGGCTTTGTCACCCCCAAGCTGGAGTGCAGTTGGCTCAATTATAGCTCACTGCAGCCTCAGACTCCTGGCCTCAAACAGTGATCCCATCTCAGCCTCATACTACTACAGGTACAGCTTTATTTCTTTTTAGTAATGAAGTCTTGCTATGTTGCACAGGCTGGGCTCGAACTCCTGGCCTCAAGCAATCATCCCAACTCAGCATTCCAAAGTCCTGGGATTACAGGCATGAGCCACTGCACCCAACTAAAGGAGGAATTTATGGAAGCTTGTGAAACATTCTGAGGGAATAATCTTTTAAGTTTTGGTGATTCCACTCCCCTCCCTCCCATCATTCACAATTGTTTTTTCATTTGTTTTCTTTTTCTTTCTGAGATGAAGCCTCACTGTATCGCCCAGGCTGGAGTGCAGTGGTGTGATCATGGGTCACTGCAGCCTTGCACTCCTGGGCTGAAACAACCCTTCTGCGTTGGCTTCCCAAAGTGCTGGGATTGCAGGCATGAGCCAGTGTGCCCAGCCTCCAGTTGTCTTAATCACACTTGATTTTGAGTGACTTGCCTTTACTGAATTGTTCCAAAGTATTCAAGTTAGTATTCATAGAAACAGTAACTTCCTTTTATCTTGTACTCATATTTCACTGGGTGAAATAATATTTTGAAAAATCATGTAATTAGAATAACAAATATATTTGAAATAAGTAAGTCTGAAGACAAACACAACTGACTCTCGTAATTAAATTAATTACAGGCTAAGTTATTGTAATAAAGAAAGTTCAATACAGAGATATTTTAATATGGTAGAAATTTGTTTTCACATAGCAGTCCAAAATCAGGTGAGTAGTCTAGGGTGGGTAAAAAGTAACCCCTGTGTGTTTTTCCTCCTTTAAAGTTAGAGGCTAGCTATGCCATGTCTGCATTTCAATCCAAGAAAGAGGAGAGGAGGAAAGAGAGAGTCAAATAAAAACAGCATTGTATTTGAGGAGATGACCCTGACATTGTCCTGAATTATTACTGTTCACATTCTACTGGCTCAAACCTATTCATATAGCTTTACATAGCTGCAAAATGGCTGGAAAAATAAAGTCCATAGCTGGCCATGTATCCAGATAAATATGGAACTTCACCTAAAGGAAGAAGGGAGAAATTACTTCTAAGCACAAGCAGTCTGATCCCATAAACAAAGAAAGTAATTAATGGAGATAGAAATGAGTCCTGTATGATACTATATCAGTTAGCTTTTGCTGTGTAACAAGCCATCCCAGACTTAGTTGCTTAAAACAACAATTACATATTGTGATCCCGTGGGTTAGTTGAGCAGTTCTTATCTTGCTGTGTTAACTGCAGCTGCATGATCTAGGAATTCTCACTAGAATTTCCCATTTTTAATCTACATGATTTGTTTTCTTCTTTTAGGCTAGTCCAGGTGTCTTTTCACAGATGTATCAGAGTTTCATAAAGCAGCAAGAGTGTAAGTTCCTAATGCATAAGCAATTTTCAGGCTGCTGCTTGCAAACATTTGCTAAAGTCCTGTTGGATAAGGCATGTCTCGTGGCCATCTCCAGATTCAAGGAATGGAAAGATAGGCACCACCTCATGGTGGGAACGCAGCAGTGTCCAATTGCAAAGAGGAGTACGCATAAAAAAGGGAGGAATTTGTGGCTGCTTTTGAAATATACCACAGCTAAGAAACAATCTATTAACTTTAAGGGTTCAATTTTTTTTTTTTTTTTTTTTTTTGAGACGGAGTCTCGCTCTGTCGCCCAGGCTGGAGTGCAGTGGCCGCATCTCAGCTCACTGCAAGCTCCGCCTCCCGGGTTCGGGCCATTCTCCTGTCTCAGCCTCCTGAGTAGTTGGGACTACAGGCGCCCGCCACCTCGCCCGGCTAGTTTTTTGTATTTTTTAGTAGAGATGGGGTTTCACCGTGTTAGCCAGGATGGTCTCGATCTCCTGACCTAGTGATCCGCCCGTCTCGGCCTCCCAAAGTGCTGGGATTACAGGCTTGAGCCACCGCGCCCGGCCGGGTTCAATTTTTAATACAGAAAAGGGAGAGTGTTGATTATTCAGGTTAGTCTGCTAAATGCAATTCCATCAATACAGCTTCTATCTATGTATTATGAGACTTGATTCTTGAAGGAAAAATAGCTGCTTACTTTTGCCCCTACTTAAAAATAAGAAAAGATTTCCTGGATAGAAAGATTTCTCTCTAAGAAGAATTTTTTAGAAAGGGAAAACCACAACAAAAAGGTTGATAAATTGAAATTGAATACACTGGAATTAAAACTATCTCCTTAGAAGATATAAATAACATAAAAAGCTAACCACAAATTGACTGCTTATGCAGCATGAATAACCAAATAGGTTTGGTACTCGGAATAATTTTTTAAACTTCTGGAAATCAATAAAAAAATATAAACAACTCAGTGGAAAATTGAAAATAACTAAAGGGTCATTTTTTAGAAGAGGAAACTTGAAGGGCAATTGGCGTATAAAAAGAATCTCAGCCGTAGTTGACATTAAGGAAGTGCAAGTACAAATCTCTATCAGATACCATCAGACTCAAAAGATGGGCAAAAATGAAAAAGCCAGACACTAATGAATGCTGTCCAGTGGGTAGAAAAAGAGAATAACTGTGACTCAGAAATTAATTTACTGATTGGCTGTTATTGCTCTTAGAGTCACCAGTTCAAATTTATGCTTTGCCTCTAATTCCAACTTCAACATGGCAGTGGCCATCTTTCTCCTACCACCCTATAATACTTTTAAAAACACCTAGGCCAGTAAGGTGACTCACGGCTGTAATCCCAGCACTTTGGGAGGTCGAGGCAGGTGGATCACTTGAGGTCAGGAGCTCGAGACCACCCTGGTCAACACGGTGAAACCCCGTCTCTACCAAAAATACAAAAATTAGCTGGGTATGGTGGTGGGTGCCTGTAATCTCACCTACTTGGGAGGCTGAGGCAGGAGAATCACTTGAACCCGGGAGGTGGAGGTTGCAGTGAGCTGAGATCGCGCCACTGCACTCCAGCCTGGGGGACAGAGCAAGACCCCTTTTCAAAAGAAAACTAAAAATTAAAATGTAAAATAAAATAAAAATACCTAGACTCTATGCTCAAGAGAATGTGGTTGCAGAAGGAGAAAGGAATCCAGCTTATTCACTGCCAGTTCTGCCATTGAAGTCATAATTTTTAGTCTTATGATCTACATTATTACGGTACAATTAACAAAGACCATCTTTTTTCTTCAATGAGTACCAGCTCCAACAAGGCAATGACATAGGAACAAAAATATTAGCATAAGGGACAAGAGATAGATACATTTGGTGGATAGGAGGAGTTGGAGTGGAAGGTGAATAGTGGGGGATGGGCCCTTTCCTTAAAGGTAGCTCAGTAACTGTTTCTTGAATAAATGAATAAAGGGCCAGTGAGAATTCTTAGAGTATACTGTGATGGGAAGAAGACGCAAAAGAAAACTGAGAAATGAAAACATAGGAAGTAGAAAAGTAAGCAAATCAATTCTTAGAAACCAGAATAAGATTGATCAAATGGTTTTTGTTGCCAATTTTTTTTGAACTTTAGTTGAGTGTAACTCCACTAATGGGGTGTGCCAACCTTCTGATGGGACCCATATTCATGACCTAATGAAACAACATTGCAAACGGAAAGGCAGTTCACAGTGTTTGCCAAGGGAAAGGGAAATTCTAGGCGCACCAATTTGGACGCCTTTCAAGTTCAATGCGTGTGTTTACTTTGGAAGTCCGAACACATGAACAATTAAGAGAACACTCCTCTGATTCAGCCTGCTTTTATCAAATACTAGTGAAATAAATGGTTACATGACTTTAAAATACTAGTTATTTATTTGTTTATTTGTTTATTTATTTATTTATTTTTAAACGGGAAAGGGGAACTAAAGAAATCTGGATTAAAGAATAATTCATTCATCCAACAAACATTTATTGTCCATTTCCATAGAGATACTCTGATGGCTTATACGAATACAAAGAGTATTTAAACACATTCCCTGATTCCTAGTAGCCTAGCATCTAATGGAGATAAAAAGTAATATAGATTACGTAGTCTAGTGTGAAGATAAAGGAACTCAAGAGGGTAACAAAACAGCAAAAACAAACAAAAACCACAGGAAAGTGCTATGGTAAGATCTATCAAATCTTATTAGTAGTTGCAAAATAGAAATGGACTTGAAGAAGTTAGAGTGTTATAATGATTGGCAATTGGTTTTAAGAATTAGAACAAAAAAGATGTTAATGGAACTGCCTATGTAACAACTCTGGATAAAAACTGTGTAGAATTCTAAGGTTGTAGGGACAATATCTTCCTAGAGCAGGGTAGCGGAAAGAAAAAAGGATCATAGCAAAGTCTATTTTCTCATGCCACCTTATTGAAGTAGGATCCTGAAAATGGAGACAGTTGGAAATGGAGAGAGGAGGAAGAAAGAGTAGCCTATAGCTACCAAGGAAGAGTTTACAATAACTTATCCTTATTGGTATCAGGAATAACAAGGGTAGTGATTTCCTGGAAAAACAGCAAAGTCCAAGTATGTACATAGATGGAAGGGTCAAGAGAACTGGTAGGCAGAATAAAATGCAGACAAAAAGTGAGAGTGAGACAGGTAGGGAGAGAACAATAAACATTAGTAGAAATTTTATTTAAATTTGAACTCTAAAGTCAGTGGGCATGTTGTTTGGTTTGCTAGTGTAATGATTATACCTACTTATGAGTAATATGCAAATAAATACCTTTTATAATTTAACCTTTGAAAGTTGAAATTGGGGCTGGGTGCAGTGCCTCTCACCTGTAATCCTAGCACTTTGAGAGGCTGAGGTGGGTGGATTGCCTGAGCTCAGGAGTTCGAGACCAGCCTGGGTAACACAGTGAGACCCCATCTCTACTAAAAACACAAGAAATTAATTGGGCATGGTGGCGGGTGCCTGTAATCCCAGAGACTTGGGAGGCTGAGGCAGGAGGATTGTTTGAACCTGGGAAGCAGAGCTGAGATCACGGAGCTTGTGAGACACTGGCTCAAAAACAAACAAACAAACAAACAAAAAAACACACACAAAGAAACCTGGGTGCAGTGGCTCACACCTATAATCCCAGCACTTTGGGAGGATGAGGTGGGCTGATCACTTGAGGTCAAGAGTTCAAGATCAGCCTGGCCATCATGGTAAAACCTGGTCTCTATTAAAAATACAAAAATTAGCAAGGCATGGTGGCATGTACCTGTAATCCCAGTTACTTGGGAGGCTGAGTCAGGAGAATCGCTTGAACCCAGGAGGCAGAGGCTGCAGTGAGTTGAGATCTTGCCACTGCACTCCAGCCTGGGTGACAGAGTGAGACTCTGTTTCAAAAAACAGAAACAAAAACAAAACAAAAGCTGAAACTGGAATGTGGCAGAAAGTACTTCAGGCTAAATGTTATTCATATGTAAGGAATTATTATTATATGCCTTTTGTAAAGGGTTTTATTCCCGAAGTGTAGAGCAGGAAAAATCCAACCAAACAAAAATTGATCTTTTGAAAAGTGAGGAAAGTACTTATTCATTCATTCCATACAGATTTATTAAATGTTTGTGAAGTATGTATTGTTTGGGATTAGAAAACTAGTATAATATTATGTTACTTTAATTCTTTGTAAGCGTTTTCTTTTATTTTTGAGTTGAAGTTTTTCTCTTTTTGCCCAGACTGGAGTGCAGTGGCATGACCTGGGCTGACTGCAACCTCTGCCTCCCAGGTTAAAGCAATTCTCCTGCCTCAGCCTCCCGAGTAGGTGGGATTACAGGCGTGCGTCACCACGCCTGGCTAATTTTTATGTTATCAGTAGAGACAAGGTTTCACTATATTGGCCAGGCTGGTCTTGAACTCCTAACCTCAGGTGATCTGCCTGCCTCACCTCTCAAAGTGCTGGGATTACAGGTGTGAGCCACTGTGCCCGGCATGTAAGCATTTGCATCTTCCATTTGTTTTCACTTTGCAGCTTACACTTTCTGTGAGGACAAGGATGTACAATTTATTAGTAGCATTATTTAAGACAGGATTTCCCAGCCCCCTGGCCATGGACTGGTAGTGGTCAGTGGCCTGTTAGGAACCTGGCTGCACAGCAGGAGTGAGTGGCGGTGGCGAGCATTACCACCTGAGCTTGGCCTCCTGTCAATCAATAGGCTGGCATTAGATTCTCGAGCCCTATTGTGAATTGCACATGCGAGGATCTAGGCTGCATGCTCCTATGAGAACCTAATGCCTGATGATCGGAGGTGGAAGTTTCATCCTGAAATTATCCCCATCCCCTGCCCTCAACACTAGCTATGGAAAAATTGTCATCCACGAAACTAGTCCCTTGTGCTAAAAAGATTGGAGACCACTGATCTAAGAGATCTGTTTAATTTTCACTGAAACCCTAACCAATTACATTAGATAAAAATAAAACAAGAATTGTAACCTTCCTTGTGCATGTGGCAATCATGTTACCTCATACTTTTAAACCTTTGGGGCCCTAGAGTGGTAGCAAGTAGACCCTGTTTCTTCTTTTTTTTAGCCATTTTCTTTCTTTCTTTTTTTTTTTAATTGAGAAAACCCCAGTGTAATCAGAGAAACAATGTTTCCAGTTACAATATACCACTCTCCTCAGTCTCCTTTGAAATTAGAGTTGTCGTATAACCTAGAGTTTATCAGTGAGATGTAAGAAGACATCTACATATAGCCCATAATAGGGCTATATGTAGCCCATAAAAAGGGCTGACTCCTTTTTATGTCTGTTGCCCTTTGCTCATCTCCTGCTTTTTCTCTGGGGACATGGCCGTGATGCAGCAGCCATCTTGTAAGCACTAGGTTGTGATGGAACCTGAGCTGTGGCAGAGTGAAGAACAGCCGTATGGATCTGGGATGGGATCCATCCAGGATGGATCTACGTGGGATCCTGATGCCACCGTAATTGTAGCCCTTCAATTTCAAGACTTCCTTGTTATGTGGGGAAACTATACCCCTATTTGGCTTGGCTACTGTGGTCAGGTTTCTGTTTCATGGAATTTAAGGGAGTCAAGGACAAAACAATAATCTTAGAAGAAAAACTAAGGATTAAAAAAACTGAAAAACATGGGACAAAGTGCAAAAACCACAGAAAAGTATCTTAACTCTCAAATTCATTTCAACTTCTATGAAGTAGTAAAACAGTTCTATCTAATGTGGTATAGCTCATGCAACAGGCACAGCATTTCATGATTCTGGATATACATTTTTTTCATATTTTTATGCCTTTGACTTTGGGTGTTTTACAATTGCTGTTGGCTAGGTGGCAGTCATATTGTGGATGTTATTGTTTGCATAGGTGCATACAAACTTGCAGAAAGAGTGTCAGTGGCTCAGGAAAAAAATAATAGACACAATAATAGAGTGAGAAATGCTGCAGTACCAATGATCTTGATGGCATAATTGATGATGATGTTATATAGAAAAACACAGATATTAACAATTATTCTATATGACATGTTTTAGTAGAGTTGAACTTGAAATATGAGAAAGCTTTGCAAATGCCTTACCCTATTTATTTTGCTTGTTTTCCTTTTTATATATGCATAAGCCATATATAATTCCAAATAAACCTAAATGGGCTCCTTTAATACATATAACATTAAAATTCTAAGTGATAAAAAATGATATCACAATTTAATTGGCAGCGTCTTAATCTTTCTTAGTGGTATGTAAAATAATGATGTGTTTTACAAGATATGATATTCCAGATTTGATGAAATACCATAAAGCTCCCTTCTGCCACGAGTAAATGTCAGCCTTCTTTTTCACAGCATGATGTTGTAATAGAACACAGGCCTTGGGGAAGGAGGCCAAGGAATCTACCCCAAAGTCATGTTTTATGGATTCTGTGCAAAATGCCTGGTAGAGTGTCTGGCAGTTATGTTGCCTTAGGGACACATCCTATAAATTGCTCCCATAGGTAGCTATGAACTCTCATCTGAATCTGCATAGGCAAGCCAGATCATACACTTGGCAGATACACAAAATATATATTTGTAGAATAAATTAATTTCTACAAATTCCAGTTAGCTTCATCTACCCTGTAGGTTTGTTTGGGATTTTAAGTATTTCTTTCAGTATAATGTTTTAATGTAATTTATTTACACTTTTCTCTTTCAAAACTTTTATATTTCAAATAAATTTCAGGTACCATGATGAGTTCTCTTCTATAAGGGCCGGTTCTTATAGACCTATTTTAAAATAGAAGAATCTGAGGTTTCAAGAGATTAAGTAAATTACCTAAAGTCACAGAGCTGTAAGTGGCATAATTGGAATTAAAGTTCACATTTACCTGTTTCAAAAGTTCATGTTCTTTATAGTATATGTAAATTAAAGTAAGCTCCTCATTCCCCCAATCACTCCCAAAACAAGATACTGGAAACACAGCGTAAGGTGCTAACAGAAGCAGCCAACTATCACTACCAAACTGTGCAAAGTTCAACTATAAAAATATAAGTAAAAAACTAACCAGTTTATATCAAGTTGGCATTATTCAGAAAAAAAGAAAAATCTATAATGGGATAAAATTTTCTAAATAACAAACAGAAAATAAAGAAGCAGCAATTACAAATGACAAAATATTCTTTCCTAATTTTATCTTTAACATGAAGACAAGGGCAAAAATGGTCACTTGATTGCCAAGATACTTTTTAAAAGAAATAAGACTTTATAAAAGAATTCAACAGGACAGATCTTGTTTTTTACATTTAGTAAATTTCTTCGTTAAGAGCCTAATTTCTCATGCACTATCAACTTAAATGTGAAGATGTCGAATCGTTGGCCATACCTAGCAACAGAATTGGGTATGACAAAGACTTGTTTTAATCTGATTGACTAGAATTTATTAAAGTGATCCCTGCAATTTATGATGTATGATAGTCATAGGTAAATGCCTAAACTAGTCTTTGAAAAATGGTTTCATTTGAGACTCACAAACTGATTTTCTACATATGAAAATCTGTCTAAGGAACAAGAAATTCATTCTTAGGGTTTTGACAAAAACATAAGAAATGTTCTTTTTTTTTTTTTTTTTTTTTTTTTTTTTTTTTTTGGAGACAGACTCTGTCAGCTCACTGCAAACTCCACCTGCAGGGTTCAAGTGATTCTCCTGCCTCAGCCTCCCAAAATGCTGCAATTACAGGCGTGAGCCACTGCAACTAGCATACTATATATATTTCAACCTAATACATTGTAATGGTTTATTGGCCAAAGACACAAAATGCAACTTGGGTCTGAAATAAAATATTAAATTGCCTATGAGAAGATCAATATTGAATGAAAGTGACTCTGTCAAGATTCCCAAAGTGGCTCCCTGGGCCAGCAGCATCAGCATCACTTGGAAACTTGTGAGAAATGCAGACTTTGGAGCCTGGCTGCAAACTCACTGAATCAGACATTTTGAGATATAGCCCCCAAATCTGTGTTTTAATAAGCCCTCAGGTGATTTTGATGTAGGCTAACATTTAAGAATCACTGGAGTATGTTTTCCAGCATAAACTTTGTATGTCCTCAATACCATTGAAAATGAAATTGAGTTGTATTGGACTTGTACTTATTTTTTGTGCGAGCTGATGTAGAAAACACAACAGCAGCATAATCATTCCATTTTACCCATTTACAGCATTTCATTTCACAAGAAATACTGGATATAATAAAGCTATATGAAAAAAATCTATAGTAAGATCATCTTTAATGGAGGAGTTCTAGATCCAGTCTATTCATGGATAGACAAGGATGTTCATTTTCAACCCTGATGACATTGTAAGAGCTTCTAGCCAATTAAATAAGAAAAATAAATTTTAAAAAGTGATAGCGATATAACCTTAAATTCAAGAGCCTTAATAAACTATTAACATAATAAAAAGACAAAGAAACTTGAATACATAGAAAGATATATTTAGTATTCTGTGTACATATTTTAAATTTCCATTACTTTATTAATTCTAACAAATCCAGTCAAAATCCCAGCAGGACTTTTGAGTAACTTAAAAAATTGATTCTAAAATTTATGTAGAAAGATAAAGGTACATGAATAGTTAAAATAATTTTTAAAAAGAGCCAAGAGAGACTTACCCAAACAGAAATTAAGATATATTATACAACTGTTGTTTAAAAATGTGGTACCGGCACAAGAACATATGGGTAGATAATAGAATAGAATAGAGTCCAGAGAGTAGAGAAAATAATACATAAGATTGAGATGATAATCACAAATAGCAAGGGACTAGGAGTAGTGGCTCACGCCTGTAAACTCAGCACTTTGGAGGCTAAGGCAAGAGGATTGCTTGAGGCCAAGACTTTGGGATCAGCCTGGACAACATAGCAAGACACCATTTCTACAAAAAATTAAAATTAAAAAAGTAGCCAGGTGTGGTGGCACATTTCTCTAGTCCCAGTTACTCAGGAGGCTGAAATGGGAGGATGGCTTGAGCCTAGGAGAGCAAGGCTGCAGTGAGCTATGGTCGTGCCACTGCATTCCAGCCTGAGTGAGTAAGTAAGACACCATCTTGAAAAAAGAAAAAAGTAAGAAAAGAAAATAAGTTAGCAAGGAAAGAGTGGATTCCTTATTAAGGAATAGAATAATTAGGTCACCATATGAAGAAAAGTAAATTGGGAATTCATATATCATGGCATATATAAAAAGAAAAGAAGAAAAAAGAAAAAGAAATCCATTTAAATTAGATTAAAGGCCTAAAGTTGAAAGGTGAAAATCTAAAGCTGTTATGGAAGAGAACAGAGAAATTTATCTTTGTGATCTCATGTGGAGGAAACTCCAACAGTAACCCAAAGCACAAATGAGAAGAGGAAAAATGAATGTATTTGGCAATATCCAAATATAAACATTCTTTTTAACAAAGGACTACATAACCAAAGTTAATAGGCAGATATAGATTGAAGGAAGATATTTATAATGCGAAAACTAACAAGAAATTGTATTACATACACATAAATACACATACAGGGTGTTTACTGGTTTTTGAAAAATAAGCAAGAAAGTCTGTAAACCAAATAAAATATGAACAAAATGTATGAATAGTAATTCACAAAAGCATGGGAGTGGGAATCAAATAGTTAATAAGCATATGAGCAGGTGCTTCCTAATTTATTTATGTTTTTTTTTTTTAAGACAGGGTCTTGCTCTGTTGCCCAGGCTGGAGTACAGTGGTGCAATCTCAGTTCACTGTAACCTCCACTTCCCGGGTTCAAGCAATTCTTCCACCTCAAACTCCTGAGTAGCTGAGATTACAGGTGCATGCCACCATGCCCGGCTAATTTTTGTATTTTTAGTAGAGACAGGGTTTCACCGTGTTGGCCAGGCTAGTCTCAAACTCTTTACCTCAAGTGATCAGCCTGCCTCAGCCTCCCAAAGTGCTGGGATAACCGGTGTAAGCCACCACACTGACCAATGTTTACTAATTTGAACATTCATGAGCTACCATTATCGGGCTGGCAAAAGTAAGGTAGCTTCAGAATATCCACTGCTCATAATATCAACTGTTGTTGGAGGTAAGGATGATGCAGTCACTCTGGGCAGTAATATGGCAGTATTTAGTAAAATTAAATATTCATGTAACTATGATTCAACAATCCTCCTCCTAGTGTACACTCCAGAGAATCTCCCCCCACGTCCACAGGCAGTCTTGGTTACCACAGTGCTAGTCCTGTTAGCAAAGGGGAGGAGGCAATTGTATGTGTTTATCACCAGTGGAATATGTAAATATCACGTGTAAATGCACACCATGAAACCTAGTTGACTAAAGACTCCTGGGGTCTCCCAGAAGGCTACCAATAAAGGATAATTATCTTCCTTATCTGGATTCTGAACAAATTAAGAAATAAAAGCAAAAATGAATGGAGATCTAAATATTGCTTTTATTACTGATAACATAGCATTGGAAGGTGTTTAGTGTGGGTGAAAAGGGACCCCAACCCTGAAAACCAGAGTAGACAGAATCTCCACCTTGGGCCAGGTGCCCACCTGGGGCCCCACATCTAAGCAGGAGAAAAAGTGGACTCTCTGAAAGTCACCAGGACCCACGAAGAAGGGGAAAACAGAGAAGAGCATGCCCAGCCATTCTTCTCAAATTTACCCATTAATGCAAGTCATGGAGTGGAAAATGGAATAGAACGAGACTCTTCATGGGAAAGTGACATCTGTGTGAGGAAGAATGGCAACGGAGTAGACCTCAGAGGATAATAATGGTGAAAAAGTCAGGAATGGTACAAATCACAGTTCAATCTATGTACATGAAAAATAAACACATGTAAAAGACAAACGTAGAATATTTTTCAGGAATATCCATCTAAGGAAATGTATGAAAGGTAGATTTAAAAGGCAGAGATTACATTTTAGGGATGTCTATGTCTATGGGGGATTACTACTAAATGTTTTTAAAAATAAAATGGGAGATTTGCACAGATAAAGGAAGATAGTATGACCTGAGGTGGGGCATATGAACAACTTTGTCCTGTACCTCTGGGGTTAAAAAAGAAAACATTAAAAATGCAGATACTACATGGCATATTGTTATTGCTTGCATTTGTATTTGTATACATAACTACCCCCCAAAATCCAACAGCAACAACAAGAAAAAAGTTATTGAATGACTGCACGATGGTCTCAGAATTCAAAGATGGACAAGATATTGAGCCTTCTCCAGAGCGTAGAGTCTTTTGGCGACAGCTTTCGCTTGCACAGAACGTTTTTAGGTCTTATGAGAGTTCATCATTAATCAAGAGACACAACATCGGTGGGAGAGAAGAGAACACAAACCCGAAATCACGCTGACGCTATGGGTAACCATTTAACTTCAAGACTGTGCTTTTCTCATCCGGAGTGTGCTCTTTAACCAGTTATCTTCTATTCACGTTTCTTACTAATGATGGAGAGACGTTGCTAACTCAGTTCATCTTGTTCCTTTCCCAGAATCTAAAGGGGGAAACACAATCGTTTCCTATTCTTGTTACATAACTATCTTATGAGAAATCTGCTAGCAAAACGCCCTGGCTCGGCCCTGGGTTGGGGGCCAGGCCCAGGGGGCGTGGAAGAAGAGGACTGCCAGCAGCAGCGGACGGGTCCTCCCTGGCTCAAGGAGAGGCAACTCCTGTTTGGGCTGCGCGCACAGCGCAGGGCTGCTGAGCGGCACTGACTAGAAGGGACTTGGAAAGAACCGCTCAGCCCCACAGGCGACAGATGGTGTTTCTTCTGCATTTGTATGGAGGGGGTGGGGGAGTGTTGGTAACAATAAGCAGCAGTAGCCACTTGACAGGCTCCCTGCTGCCAAGAATTTGCATGACGAGCGCTTGCTGCCATCTGGAGAACTTCAGCTCATTGAGGAAGAATCGGTGTTTCAGCTTCCATGCTCCGTGGGCCCCAGTCCGTGCTGAGGATCTCCTCTCCCAGGGGAAGAAGAGCGCAAAAGGGAAACGAATCAGATGAACCTGGCTTGGGGGCGGTCCAAGCCCACTGCACCATCCCTTAGGCAAAGTCAGGGTGAGCTGGCCATGCTGGCCTAATCCCGAGGACGTGTGGACAGATCTGGCACTTCAGAGTGGATTAGGTCAATGGAGCCCAGCACCTTTTGAACATGAGTCTGTTTACACAGCAGTAGTCGATAGAGGAAATGTGGACCCGAGGAGAAAACTCAAACAAGTACCCCGTTTCCCATGGCCTCCAGAGGAGAGTTCAGTGAGGCAAAAGGCTGACCATACACCCCGGGGATTCCAGGATTCCGTTCACAGACCGCAGTGCTGTGCATTACAAACACATGTGTGGGCCGTTTAATTAAACACATAACAGGCTTCCAGCTGCTAAGATTCTGTGCGTTTGAAGCAAGATGTATTTTCAAAGTGAAAAAAAAAAAAAAAAAAAAAAAATTCACTTAAATCTTAAGTTTTAAAGCATTTCCTTCCTTTCTTGTTAGCTATCTGAGAAATTTGTTACTTTTTTCTCATATATATATATATGTGTGTGTATATATATACACACACACACACACTTTTTTTTTTTTTTTTTTTTGGCCAGACTCAGGGGCTCACGCCTGTAATCTCAGCACTTTGGGAGGCTGAGGTGAAGAACTGTTTGAGGCCACGAGTTTGAGACTGGCCTGGGCAACATGGCAAGACACTGTCTCTACAACATTTTTTTAAAAAATTAGCTAAGCATGGTGGTGAGCACCTTCAGTACCAGTTACTCGGGAGGCTGAGGTGTGAGGATCACTTGAGCCCAGGAGGTTGAGGTTGCAGTGAGCCATGATCACACCACTGCACTCCAGCCTGGGGGACTGAGTGAGACCCTGTCTCAAAAACAAACAGAAGATTTTTTTTTTTTTTCTAAAATGTCTCTAATTGGTATTTAAATTTTACTGAGATCAAATGATACTTTAAATACAACATTTTATCAGGAGATTATATCCTATAGTTAAAAACAAGTTACCAGTAGCAGTTAAAAGGCCTAGACTTAATACACATAACCACAAAGCTTGATAAACGCTCTGTCTTGCCAGAATTTCCAGTGTCAAACTGCATGAACAGAGTTCCTCATAGGAGAAAAGACATGTGCTCAAATATATTAATTATGGATTAATCAAACAAGTGAGAGTAAGACCACATTTACTATTGATGCTCCGTGAGATTTTGAGGTGGAAACTATTATTAATATATCTATCTTCATTACCCCAGCAGGTAGCACAATTCCTGCCATGGGGTAGGAGTCTGTGTCTGTTTCCGCATTGGGAGTTACAAGGAACAGAATACTGGTAAACCTAAACCAAAAGAGAGATTTATGGGAAAGATGCTGCTCTCTCCTGTGGACTAAGAGGTGAACAGCCAACGCTAGAAAGGAAGCGCCAACCTCACAAACTGCAGGAATTGGCGGTCTTTAGTCTCCTCAACTTGATGATAAATGTGCTGACATTCTGGTGACCTCTGTATCTAAATTTCAAATTCTCTGAAGGTCGATTTTGGTGGGCCTAGGTTGGGTTGGTGTTGAGTGACTGCTCTGACCCATCAGAGAGGGAGGAAGGTGGCGGGCACGAGGAGTGCAGTGGTGGCTGTCGGAGCCTGACTCTGGCTATCAGAGGCAGTTTTCAAACAACGGGAAAGGTATATTCACATGTAATGTGCCAACAGTAGTGTGCAGTCATTTTCAGAACGTCATGAAGCATTGTCAGGTATGAAGCATTCCAGTTGAACTGGATTATTTCAGAGAATGTAAGCTCAATGCTCTATGAGTCCAAACTTAACATTTAAATTACTTAAAACTTTAAAGTGCATTTCCCTGACTTATTAAGTAGAATTATTGAAGTGATTTAGTGCTTCCATGATTCAGAATAATAATTATGCACATTAGTTATTATGCAATACTGTAACATAGTGATTCTCTTAAGAACTGCTGAGGGTTAAGAGAGGCAGGCCGGGTGTCGGGTGGTAGAGGGAGGCACCTGGGACCTACCGTTTATGACGGCAGCCAGCATGAGAATCAGCTTTAGAGTATTTTATTAGCTGCTTCCTCCTGTGTGCCTCCTTTGCTGCACCCTACTCTGGACCCTGATGAGAATGTTATCTATCCTTATACAAAAGTGGCTCCATATTATTCACCTGGAAAGTTTGACAGCCCTCCCTTCTCAAGAAACTTTATTACAATCATTCTCACTTCCCCACCCATTCAAACTTTTCTAATCTTTTGTTTGTCACAACCCAAGGTGTCCTAGTTTGTCTTTCCCCCACCCATCCTCCAATCTAAGGCGATCCTTATTTTAAATATTCCATCGTATGTTTCCATTGCCAACACACCACCACACATGTGAATGAAATACTCATAGATATAGATATATACAGGGATATGTGTATCCAAGCAGACTTAATGCATTCAGAAAAGGGTCATTTTGAAACAAATACTAAATAAATGATTTTTTTTTTTTTTTTGAGACAAAGTCTCACTCTGCCACCCAGGCTGGAGTGCAGTGATGCAACCTCAGCTCCTGCGATCTCTGCCTCCTGAGTTCTAGCAATTTTCCTGCCTCAGCCTTCCAAGTAGCTGGGATTACGGGTGCACGCCACCATGCTCGGCTAATTTTTGTATTTTTAGTAGAGACGGGGTTTCACTGTGTTGGCCAGGCTGGTCTTGAACTCCTAACCTCATAATCTGCCCACCTCAGCCTCTCAAAGTGCTGGGATTACAGGCATGAGTCACCGTGCCCAGCCATGAGTGATATTATGTGGAAACACATTGGGATAAACACATTTCCTATCAGAACATGTATCCTGATTTTTAGATTTGAAAATGTGGTTGTTATAACCAACATCTAGGAAGAACTGAAGATTTAAAGGAGAAAGCAGACAACTACACTAGTAAAATTATATACTACATTTTAAGTAAAGCTCTAAGACATCACAACCTTTGTTTGAGCCCTTGAGGGTGGTAACAGTACTGCCCTGAGAAAACAATAGTGCATGACCTCTGCAACAGATTCTAAACTTACTTCTAGGCTCTGTGTGGCCGTTGGGGGTCTAATTCTGGCTATCATAGGTGATTTCCAGACAAGGGTGATATGACGGTTATCCTGTAGCAGAACATCATTAATCTAGAAGGGATGCCAGGTCTCAGATTATTTCTCTGGCTCTACTGCAGTTTGCTAAATTACCTTGGACAAGTCACTTACTCTCTCAGGAATAGAGTTTTCAAGCCTATAATGTTAGAGAGTTGGACTAGACAATTTTTAAGGTGCTTTTCAGTTATAATATTTTATATTCTCATTATTATCAAAATAAGTTGACCGATATAAAATTTGGAAAAAATTTCTATTTTTTCTGAAAGCACCTGAGGCAATCTACACACATCAGACAAGGAAACCATACATTTTTAAGTTTTTTTTTTTTTTTGATAACACCCACTTGATACTCATCATAAGAACAAAATGTTGTGCCCTTGTGACTTGCGATTATAGTTCTGAGTCATTCCAGTGGTATGGCATTTGTTTTTGCTGCGTCTACATGATATAATCTGTTCAACTTTATGAAAATTGAATTTTAAAAAGTTAACCAACAGTTGGTTGCTTCCAAAACACTAGGCAATGAGCTAGCTCAGAGGACCGAATTAAAATGTCTGATTTTATAGAAAACTAGTCTTTGCATAAGGAATAAAGTAATATAGACGTCTAGTCTGGTTAAATGTGTTTTTAACCAGGTGTAATTTTTTTACCCTATGTAATTATTCTTTCAGGGGAGTATGCTATGGGTTGAAGGGTGTTACCCCCTAATAAAGAAGGATATATTGGCATCCTAAGCCCCAGGACTTTAGAATATGACTTTGTTTGGAGATACAGTTTTCACAGAGGTAATCAAACCAAAATGAGGTCTTCAGGTGGGTCCTAATGCAACAGGATTGGTGTCCTTATAGAAAGGTAAAACTTAGATACAGGTATGCATCTGGAAAGTCTGCCATGTAAAGATGAAGGCATAGATAAGGTGATGCTTCTTCAAGCAAATGAATGCCAAAGATTGCCAGCACACCACCAGAGGCCAGGCAAGTGGCCTGAAACAGCTTCTTTCCCTTGGCCTCAGAAAGAGTGAACTCTGCTGACACTTTGATCTTGGACTTCTAGGTCCAGAACTGTGAGACAATAAATTTCTGTTGTTTAAGGCACCCAATTTGTGATACATTGTTGTGGCAGCTCTAGCAGATTAATAGGGGGGTCTTGTTGGAACAGTACCTAAATAAGAATCCCTTATTAATTTCAGCACTGGTTTTGGAACATTCACGTGCACACACATTCCAAAATTACACTTTTTTTTTTTTTTGGTATCATAGTAAAACAAAAAATGTGCTTTAAAGAGGGCCCTAAAGAATTTGTACTTCATACATTTGCTTACCTGTGGCCTGGAAACCCAATTGCTTTCTGGATCTAATTTTACTAGTGGAATAGTTACTATTAGAACAATTTTCAGAATCATCTTGGCACTCAAATGTACACATAGAATTAGAAATTTATTCTAGCACATTTATAAACCATCACTAGGCATAGATCTTGCGTGACAAACAGTGGTCCCCTCCCTTCATGAAAAAAAGTACATTGTTCTGCCATTAGTAAGTTTTTGGGCTATATGAGCATTTGTATCTTTTTTCCTCTAGGAAATATATTATTGAAGGATTATCCTTAAAAATTCTTACTGTCTTCCTTATAATCTCATGAAAAAGAAAATTGTATAACCTTCCTGGTTTCCTCTTTCAGCATTCCATAGTGCCCTAAAGAAGAGAATTGTTTCTAATATCTAAGTAAAGTCATCCTTTTTAGAATTTAAGCTTGAACTTATTTGCATTCAGTAAGAAATAAAGAGCCTATTACAGCAACTGCTGCATATTGTATGCTCTTACATGGAGGTAATGAATATGGAACCAAGGCTATAACATTTTTAGTCCCTTCTACTTGCTTTGCCAGTTTTAAAGTAAGATTATATGCTTATAGAAATGTTGTTTTCCTTTCTGGCTAACTAGGCTGCATTTTTTTTCTCTCTCTCTTTGATATGCAGGGAGCAAAAGTAGGGCAATTTAAATATATTTTTTGAGCCAAGGAAGCTAGCAAGAAAGAATCACAATTTTAAGGAAAAAATAAGAAATGGTGACAGTGTTTAAGTAGAAGATTACATTGTGTTTGGCTTCTGTTAATTACTGCTACCCCCACAAGCAGTTGGGAAGGCCTCCTGGACATTATTTCCAATCTATTTGTGGATCTTCAGAGGAGAAGTTATGAGAATGTCTTTTTATTATATTCTCTTTAAACTTTCATTTTCAATAGCTCACAGTTAGTTGCCTGGAATGAGGATGTGTATTAGACTAAATATGCAGGGGTCATAATTTTCTGACCCACTTCCTTCTTCATGCCCAAATACATTTGGAAATAACTCTTTCCAGATTCTGTTTGTCTGTTGTGTTAATTTACAATGACATCTTTTCAACTTTTCTTGGTTTCAAAGTGTCCTGTCTCTTTAAAGTGGCAATTTTCTATTTGAAGGGATCCATTACCATGTCTACAAGAATGTGGGTAGATTAGAAAAGCTGCTCCACACTAGTCAGTGACTTGTAGAGGAAGCTTAGAACTGAGATGAGCAGACAGAATAAAGACGGGAGAAAATTAGTGCTGAGAACAGGAGGTAGATCGTAAAGAGAAGCTGGGTGTATCTGTCTTGAAAAATGGGCTTCTTCACTGCTGGGGTTTATTTAGGTAGTTTCTTCTTTCTTCAGATTTCAATGGAAGTTTTTGTCTTCTTTATTAGAAAATCATAATTGAGAATTCCATTTATTTATATTATCCCCAAAGTAAGAAAGAAATATTTTGTTTTTATGAATTGGTTTCCACATAATAGAATTTTGTACCTTCCTCTTTGACACCATATGTCCATTTGAGAAATACAGGGCTTCCTTAGTCCCCTAAAATGAGGCTGCATGTGTGCCAGGGGGCAGCATGTGACACTTTCCCATCTGGCATACAAGTTGCCACTTGGCTGCCACCTGTGCTGCCACCCAGGACCCTTGCCGTTCCCCCCATCCAGTGCTGTAGACCATAGTCCCTACAGCCTCTTACTGGTTGCTGTCTCTCCTGCAGTGGCAGGTGTTGGGGTGGGAAAGACTTTGAGGGCCAAGCATTTGCTGTTACCAGTCTGGCATAGACTCAAACCCTTCTCCACTAGCAAAACATAAGAACCTGGATTATGCTTGCCTCTAAGTGTACAATCACTTCTCTTCTTTTCCCTCTCCCTAGCTCTTTCCAGGCTGTTTAACCCACCTTAATTTGACCCTTTGCTCTGACTTGGGGTGTATCTGATTGCACTCACATGCTCACTGTGCTTCCCATTCCCTTTCCTCACTGAAGAGATCTTTTGTGGGCCCTCCCTTGGGTGAGGAGGACTGAGTCATGCTTTCTTTAATCAGCTGAGCTCAGGTCCCTTGCTGAAGTGCTCCTGGACCCTGGATATGCACATCCCAGACCATTACGTTTTGCAGTCTGGGTGTGATTACGGCACTGCTAGAAGTGCCACAGAGACCGTCAGAACAGATTGGAGGTGCCAATAGGTTGGACCACTTTGGCAATAAAAGAGCAGCTCTCGAATCATAAACTCATGTTATTTTTAGAGGTGGAAGTAATCTTGGAATCATTCATTTATTTTACAAATGGCAGAACTAAAAGTGTTCTGTAGCTTAGTTACACACTGTTTATACATTGATGCCATTCTTATTAATTGATATTCTATAAAAACATGTCATGAAATTTATTGTTTAATGTATTTGGAATTTATATTTATTGTTCATACACATACCCTTTCAATCTGGAAAATCTGAGGAACAACGCATTTCATTTTAATGAGACCATATGGTCACAGACTTAGGATATTTTACACACTGAGAAAACGTTTTCCTCTCAGTACTTGAAAGTCAATGACAATATCTTTAGGGAAAAAAATTACTCAAGGCCATAACTATTCACTCACTCTACATGTACTTATTGAATATGTATTATTATCATTAATTATTTTCCCCACCACTTCCCAGTGAATATTTATTGAAAAATGCCAGGCGCTAAACAAGGTACTGGGGATACAATGAGGAACAAAACAAATAAAATTCCAGATGTTAAAATTGAGTGGTTTATATTTTGATTTAATGGACTAGTGAATATGGAGTTAAGAACATTAACCTATTTCTATTTGTTTTTACTTTTTTCTTTTCTCTGATGTCACCATCATTACAAAGTGTTTGTTAGGTACCCAAGTGTTTTAGTTAGAATGCATTTGGCTGTGAGTGAAAGAAAAGTCAATTAAATCTAAAGTGGCTTAAATAATAAAGGGAATTTATTGGCTCAGTAACTTGAAAGTCCAGCTGGTGGGTGGGCTTCAAGCATGGTTTAATTAGGGTTCCAGGTCAATTGCTCTATGGCTTTTTCAGCTCTGTCCAATTCTATGCATGTATCATGTTAGTCCCTGCCAGGCTTCTCTCATGGTTGCGAGATAAACACCAGGAGAAAACAGGGTTTGATCCTTCTCACTCTTACATAGGAAAGAATAAGAGTATTCCTAGCTTGGCATTCCAAGAAAGACTCTTGAGATTACTGTGCCTGAATTTGATTAGATCATATCTGGATAGCTAACTCAATTATTGTGGCCAAGATAATGAAATGTATAATTTGATTTAAACCAATCCACAGCCTAAAATTGGAGATGGAGGTAGGATCAGTTTCCCTCAAAGTAATTTAGCCAGAGGGGCAATAGCAGATACTTGAACCAAATCTCAAGTGTTACTAAAATGTAGGAAGTAGATAATGCATACCAGATAGAAAATCATCAAATATTTGACATATAAGTTTTGGGGTAGAGTCATATCAGGTTCTATGATCATGCTGGTTACCACTCGTGGACACTTGTTTAATAAGTTCAAAATGAATTTACATTAAAAGTAAAAAAAAAGACCTATAATAAAACAAACCAAAGAATAGTAGACCAAAGGAGTTAATAAAGACAAAAGCAAAAATTAATTATTTAGAAAAGGGAATAGATTTCTTTTTCACTTTGTGATAATGCTAGACTATTTACTTTTAAACCCACTCTACACATTGAGAAAACTAAAATAAGCTGAACAACAGCCACAATAACAACAAAATCTGTTTGAAGGCACTGAAGAGCTACCAAAGTAGCAAGGACTTGAGAGTCAAGATCCTGGAAAGGAGAGCACAGAGAGATGAACCCTATCTTTACCATCACTTTTCATCTTAAGGTATTTGCAGGTTAGAAGGATGGGTGAAGGCTGAGAGGCTAAGAAGTTTTGCAGAAAGTTGTGGTTGAGAGAGTAAGGAGCTGAGCAGAGTTTGGGTCAGTCTTATGGAGCTGGGGATGACCCAAACTAGAGTACAGAGTCCACTAAAGAGGCATTGCCCTGGTAAATACCCAGGGCTTTCAGCTGAGATTCCAAAAAAAGTTATCTTAGGAGTGTGGGCTAATTAGCCAGCTCTTAAAATAAAATAAAATAAAATAAAATAAAATCCCAGTTTTGAGTCAGCTCAATCAACTTTAATAAAATGGGTCAAAATGATATATCTTTGGCTTAATTCATTGCCAGAGAAAAATTGATCCTCTGTGGAGAGAGACAAAACCATCGAGAACTTCAAATTATCTTTTAATATATAATGTCCCAAATCACATTAAAAATTAGTCTGGGATTTTGACAAAAACCAAGAGAAAAAATTTGAAACAGGCAAATAAAAATCAAACACATAGGAAATCCAGATATTGGAGTTATCAGGCATGGATATTAAAATATCTGTGGTTAATTTATTAAAAGATGAATAATTTCAACAGAGAACTAGAAAATATCAGTATATTAAAAGGACATTTTATAACTAAAAAATGTAATAATTGCAAGTAAGAACTGAATGGATAGGTTTTACTAAAACAGAATTCATGAACTGGAAGACAGGTAATAAGAAAATATTCAGATATCCAGACTAATGTATCAAGAGGCAAAGAGACAAAATACATAAACAACCATTAGAGACCAATATGTTATGGTGACGAGGTTTCAGATATGTGGACTTGGAGTCTCAAATAAATAAATAAATAAAAGAACATGGCAGAAGCAATGAAGAGATAAGGTCCTAGGATTCTCCAGAAAACAGGTGGCAATAGAAAAAAGACCCAAATGCAATTTTTTAAAACAAAACAAAGCAAACAATAATAACACCAAAAAAGTGACAAACCTTTAGCTAATCTAATCAAGAAAGGAAGGATAAAACAAAATAAAAATGTGAAAATAAATATAACTATAGATACAAGGGAGATTAAAATTAGGTTTATATTTCTGCATTCCAAACTTTTAATGCAGTGAATAAATGTCTAGAAAAATATAAATTAATGACATTGACTTAAGAAGAAATTAAACATAAGTAGTCCAATAATTTTTTTTTTTTTTTAAAGAACCACTAGAAGTTGTTGATAAATCAGCTCCAGAAAAGCATGGCTTGATACTTTCATGGATGAGTTTCTATAAACCTTCAAGGAATAATTGATTCTCACAATGTATTATGTTTCAGAGCAGGGGAAAAAATGTGTAAACATTTCTAGTTCACTTTCAACATTAGTGATGATAACCAAATGAAATTCTGCCCCCAAATGGCATAGAAATCTACAAGAGGGTTGCATTTATGAATAGAGATATCAAAAGTTTTGAAACCGCTCTCTGATACTGTATTCAGAGATGTCTGGGCTAGGCGCAGTGGCTCACACCTATAATCCCTGCAATTTGGGAGATCGAGGCAGGTAGATCACCTGAGGTCAGGAGTTTGAGACCAGCCTGGCCAAAATAGTGAAACCCTGTTGCTACTAAAAATACAAAAATTAGCTGGGCATGGTGGCATGTGGCTGTAATCCCAGGTACTTGGGAGGCCGAGGCAGGAGAATCTCTTGAACCTGGGAGGCAGAGGTTACAGTGGGCTGAGATTATGCCACTGCACTCCTGCCTGGGCAGTAAGAGCAAAAAAAAAAAAAAAAAAAAAGAAGAAGAAGAAGAAGAAGAAGTCTGGCATATTTTAGCAATACAAGGAAGGTTTGATTGCTTTTATCACATCTATAGATAAAAAGAGAAAAAATGGGTATAGTATTCTCTACTCAGTGGTCGTCAATTGTTTTTGTTTTCTCAGTTGAACTTTATTACTCTAGGAGATAACACATTTTATTAGAAAACTGGCTTACACTCTCACTGATTCTAAAATAGGGGCAATCCACACCACCCCTCCAACCTTCAGAAAGGAAGAGGGAGTGGGACTGAGCAGATTCTCATGTATGTGAGAGTATAGTCTAGTTTGGAAAAGCTCTGTAGTTGATTGGCTAAAACCACCAGTGGAGTATTTTCCTTCCTTTTCCTCAATATTTCCTCAATAAGATCACTGAAATAGAAAGTTCCAATTTTTAAAAAATAAAGTTAAAACATTCATGTTTAATTTAAGAACAAACAAAAAGAGCAATCACCACAAACTCTTAAAAAAGCAATTATAGAAGAATATTTCTATTACTTGATTAGTAAGTCTATTAAGCCAGTGTTCAATGAATATGCAATATCTCTTATTACTATTTATCATTATTTGGGACATAATGACCCATACAGTAAGGCAAGACAAAAAAACAGCTATAAATATTGGAATTATCACGATTTTCATATAAAACCCCCCAAATCTCAATAAATTCAACTGACACTCTATTCAAAATGAAAAGAGTTTAGTGGCCTAGAAGAAAATAATATATGCAGGCCAGGCACGGTGGCTCACGCCTGTAATCCCAACACATTGGGAGGTTGAGGTGGGTGGATCACTTGAGGTCAGGAGTTTGAGACCAGCCTGGCCAACATGGTGAAAATCCATCTTTACTAAAAATACAAAAATTAGCTGGGCATGATGGCACGTACCCATAATCCCAGCTATTTAGGAGGTTGAGTCAGAAGAATCGCTTGAACCTGGGAGACGGAAGTTGCAGTGAGCCAAGATCGCACCACTGCACTCCAGCCTGGGTGACAGAGCGAGACTCCATCTCAAAACACTAAAAATAAATAAATAAATGAAAATCATATATGTATAAGTAATTAATTTTCCTATGTATCAGCCACAGCCAGTTGC
Organism: Macaca mulatta; assembly: GCF_049350105.2. Taxonomy (NCBI): domain Eukaryota; kingdom Metazoa; phylum Chordata; class Mammalia; order Primates; family Cercopithecidae; genus Macaca; species Macaca mulatta. The sequence continues at coordinate 18,613,150 of NC_133409.1, read as the reverse complement.
ATGTTATAATATGGGGTGACCACCCATCCCAGTTTCAGTATTGAGTCCTGTGTCCCGGGAAGTCTCACAGTTTTGGGTAAAGTGGGAAGATTGGTCACCCCAAAATGGGAAATAACAAACTTAGCAAGTATATTTGTTAAGGCTGTAGAGGAACTTAATGGGGAAAACTATAAAATTTTACTGAGCACTATAAATACAAAGTAATGGAACTTTCTATTAATAGCATGACCTTAGATGAGAAAAATTTAACATTGCAAATACATAAATTTTCCTAAATTTATTTTTTAAATTTGGAGACAGGGTCTTCCTCTGTTGCCTGGCCTGGTGTGCAGAGATATGATCATGACTCCCTGTGGCCTCAAACTCCTGGGCTCAAGCACTCCTCCAGCCTCAGCCTCACAAGCAACTGGGACTACAGGCACATGCCATCATGCCCAGCTAATTTGATTTTGTTTTGTAGAGAGGAGGTCTTGCTATGTTGCCCAGGCTGGTCTTGAACTCCTTGGCTCAAGCAATCCTCTTATCTTGGCCTTCCACAGTGCTGGCATTATAGGCATAAGCCACCATGCCTAGTCAATTTTTCTAAGTTAATTTACAATTTTAATGGAATTCTAATAAAAATCCAGCAGATTTTTAAAAAATTCTGCAAAATGACTAAAATGTTTATGTGAAAAAAATCCAAATAGCTTACATAATTCAATTATGAAACAGATGATGCAGGGAGGGAAATTTAGATTATTAACTATGAAAATATGTTAAACAGTGCAAATAATTCCAATTGTGGTATATGTGCAAAAAATAGAAAATTCAAAGGAGTAGAAATTCTACAGAGTAAAAGATGAGGAAACAGGAACAGGCTTAAGTATATGTAAGTACTAAGCAGAAAAATAAGATTGCTTTCTTTTTTTTGAGACAGAGTCTCACTCTGTCACCCAGACTGGAGTGCAGTGGCATGATCATGACTCACTGCAGCTTCAACCTCCTTGGCTCAAGCAATCCTGTCACCTCAGCCTCCCAAGTAGCTGGGACCATAGTTGTGCACTACCACACCCAGCTAACTTTAAAAAATATATTTTTTAATTTTTGTAGAGATAGGGTTTCACTATGTTGCCCAGGCTGGTCATGGCCTTCTAAGCTCAAGCAATCCTCCCACCTTGCCCTCCCAAAGTGCTGTGATTATAGGTGTTAGCCACTGCATCCAGACTAAGACTGCATTTCAATTTAACAGAAAAAAAATAAATTAGTTAAAAATGATGCTGGACTAATTTGTTACAATTTGAAATAGAATAAAGTTAGATCCCTACCTTAAACTAAGCCATAAGATCAATGGCAGTCTGTTTACTTAAATGTAATCAAAGAACAACCCTATCTCTCACGCTCCAAAAAAGAACTTGAAGAAAATAGAGGTAGATCAAAAGGATCATCTTTTTTGTTTATTTTTAATTGACATAATATAATTGTACATATTTACGGGGTACGGTGTGATGTTTTGATACATAAATATGTTGGAATGATCAAATCAGGCTATTTAGCATATCCATCATCTGAAACATTTGTAATTTCCTTGTAGTAAGAACGTTCGAAATCTTCTCTTCTAGTTTTTTGAAATATGCAATACAATATTCCTAGCTCTAGTTATCCTACTGTGCAAAAGAACACCAGAAATTATTTCTCTTATCTAATTATAATTTTGTACCTGTTAACCAATCCCCCTCAACACACACACACTCTCCCCAGCCTCTGGTAGCCATTACTCTACTTGGTACAGTATTTCTATGAGATCAACTTTTTTAGTTTCCACAAGTGAGTGAGATCATGCTGTATCTGTCTTTCTGTGCCTGGCCTATTTTACTTAACATTATGTCCTCTAGGTTCATCTACATTGCACAAATGACAGGATTTCAATTTTGTTATGGCTGTATAGTATTCCATTGTGTATATATACCACATTTTTTTTTCCCATTCATCTGTTGATGGACACTTAGGTTGATTCCATATCTTGGCTATTGTGACTAGTCCTGCTAAGAACCTGGGGCTATAGATAGCTCTTCAATATACTGATTGCATTTCCTTTGGAAAAATGTCCAGTAAAGGGATTGCTGGATTATATGGTAGTTCTATCTTTAATATTTTGAGGAACCTCTATACTGTATCCATAATGGCTATACTAGTTTATAGTCCCACCAATGGTGTGTAAGAGTTCCCATCTCTATATATCCATGTAAGATTTGTTATTTTTGCCTTTTTGATAATAACCATTCTAATTGGGCTGAGGTGGTATCTCATTGTGGTTTTGATTTGCATTTCCCTGAGTAGTGATGTTGAGCATTTAAAAAGATATGCTTGGCCATTTGTATGTCTTCTTTTGAGAAATATCTATTCAGGTCTTTAAATTATTTAAAAATCATATTATTTATTTTTTTGCTATTGAGATTTTGAGTTCCTTATGTATTTGGGATATTAACCCTTGGTTAGATGCACAGTGTACAAATATTTCTCTCGTTCTTTAGGTTATTTCTCTACTTGTTTGCTGTTTCCTTTGGTGTGCAGAAACTTTAGTTGGATAAAATCCAATTTGTCCATTTTTGTTTTTGTTGTCTGTGATTTTGAATTCTTATCCAAAAAATTATTGCCCAGATCAATGTCATGAAGCATTTTCTCATATTTTCTTCTAGTAGTTTTATAGTTTTGAGGTGTACATGTAAGTCCTTAATCCATTTTGAGTTGATTTTTCTATATGGTAAAATGTAGGGGTTTAGTTTTATTCTTCTGCATATGGATATCCAGTTTTCTCACCACCAGTTATTAAAGACTGTATTTTCCCTAATGTGTGTTCTTAGTACCTTTGTTAAAAATCAGTTGGCAGTGTGTGACTTTATTTCTGTGTTCTGTATTCTGTTCCATTGGTTTATATGTCTATTCTTATGTCAATGTCATTCTGTTTTGTTTACCATAGCTTTGTAGTATATTTTGACATCTGGTACTATGATGTCTCTAACCTTGCTCTTTTCACTCAAGATTGCTTTGGCTATTTGGGATCTTTTGTGTTTACATACAAATCTTAGGATTTTTTTTTTTTTCTATTTCGGTAAAGAATGTTCTTAGCATTTTGATAAGGATTGCATTAAATCTGTGATTGCTTTGGGTAGTATGAACACTTTACCGATATTAATTATTCCAATCCATAAACAAAGAGTATCTTCCAATTTATTTGTAGTATCTTCAATTTATTTTATCAAAGTTTTATAGTTTTTATTGAAGAGATCTTTCATCTCTTTGGTTAAATTTATTACTAGACATTTTATTTTTTTGGTAGCAATTGTAAATGGGATTGCTTTTTTATTTCTTTTTCAGGTAGTTCACTATTAGTGTATATAAAGACTACTAATTTTGTGTGTTGCTTTTGTATCCCATAACTTTACTGAATTCACTTATTAGTTCTAACAGTTTTTTTGGTGGAGGCTTTAGGTTTTTTTTTCTGTATACAAGATCATGTCATCTTCAACCAGGGAAAATTTGATTTCCTCCTTCCAAATTTGAATGCCCTCTATTTCTCTCTTGCTTTGGCTAGGACTTCCAGTACTATATTGAATAAAAGTGGTGAAAGGGGGCATCCATGTCTCGTTCCAGATTTCAGAGGAAAATGTTCAACTTCTTCCCATTCAGTATGATGTTAGCTGTGGTTTGTCATATCCAGCTTTTATTGTGTTGAGATAGGTTCCTTCTATACCTAATTTGTTGAGAGTTTTTATCGTGAAGAAAAGTTGAATTTTATTAAATGTCTTTTCTGCATCTATTCAATTGATCATATGGTGTTTGTCTTTGATTCTGTTAACGCGATGTATTATGTTTACTAATTTGCATGTGCTGAACCATCCTTGTATCCTTATGGATGAATTCCACCTGATCACTGTAAATAACCTTTTTATGTATTGTTAAATTTAGTTTGCAAGTATTTTGTTGAGAACTATTTGCATTTATGTTCATCAGGGATATTGGCCTGAGGTTTTCTTTTTGTTGTTGTTGTGTTCTTGTCTGTTACTTTTTTTTTTTTTAATTATACTTTAAGTTCTAGGGTACTTTCTGTTACTTTTTTTATCAGGGTGATGCTGGCCTCATGGAGTGAGTTTGCAAAAATTTCCTCCTCTTTAATTTTTTGGAATAGTTTGCAACAGCTAAGTATTCAAGTACTGGGCTTTTCTTTGATGAGAGTCTTTCATTACTGATTTATATTGTTGCTATTGGTCTTTTCAGATTTTCTATATTTTTATGATTTGATTTTGGTAGGTTATGTGTGTCCAAGAATATATCCATTTCTTCTAGATTTTCTAATTTGTTGCCATATAGTTGTTTCTCATAGTCTTTTGTGATCCTTTGTATTTCTGTGGTATCAGTTGTAATGTGTTCTTTTTTTAATATCTAGTTTTATTTATTTGAATCTTCTGTCCTTTTTTTTCTTAGTCTAATGCAAGGTTTGTTAATTTTGTTTATTTTTCAGCAAAACTGTTTTGTTGATCTTTTGTATTTTTTTAGTCTCTAATTTATGCTTCGATCTTTATTATTTCTTTTTTTCTACCACTTTTGAGTTTAGTTTTTTTCTTGTTTTTCTATTTTTTTTTTTTTGGTGCAACATTAGGTTGTTTATTTGAGATCTTTCTAATTTTTTGATTCAGGAATTTATTGCTGAAAACTTCCCTTTTATAACTGCCTTTTCTGTATCCTGTAGGTTTTGGTATATTTTGTTTCTATTTTTTATCTCAAGAAATATTTAAATTTCCTTTTAAATTTCTTTATTGACCCATTTGTCATCCAGGAGTATGTTGTTTAATTTCCATATATTCATGTGGTTTCTAAAGTTCTTCCTGTTATTGACTCCTAGTTTTACTCCATATGGGACAGAAAATGTACTTTACATGATATTGATTTTTAAAAATTTGTTGAGACCTTTTTATGGCCTAATATATTATCTATCCTGGAGAAAGTACCATGTGCTGATTACAAGAATGTGTATTGTGCAGCTCTTTAGTGGAATACTCAATGAATGTCTCAATTCTATTTAATCAACAGTGAAGTTTAAATCTGATGCTTCCTTGTTGATTTTCTGTCTAAATGATCTGGCCATTGATGAAAGTAGGGTGTTGAAAACCCCTACTGTTTTTGTATAGCAGCCTATCTCTCCCTTTAGATCTAATAATATTTGCTTTATATATATTTGGTGCTCTTGTGTTGGGTGCATATATATTTATAATTGTTATATCCTCCTGCTGAGTTGACCCCTTTATCATTATATAATGATCATCTCCATCTTTGTCTCCTTTTATAGTTCTTTTAACTTAATGTCTGTTGTATCTGATGTAAGTATAGCTACATCTGCTGTCTTTTGGTTTCCATTTATATGGAAAATCATTTTCCATTCCTTTACTTTCAGTCTATGTGTGTCCTTAGAGATGAAGTGAGTCTCCTGTAGACAGCATATAGTCAGGTCTTGATTTTTTTTTTTTTTAATTCAGCCACTCTATATCCTTTTATTTATTTATTTATGTATTTCCTGGAGACGGAGTCTCACTCTTGTTGCCCAGGCTGGAATGCAGTGGCAAAATCTCAGCTCACTGCAACCTCCACTTCCTGGGTTCAAGTGATTCTCCTGTCTCAGCTTCCTGAGTAACTGGGATTACAGACACCTGATACCACATCTGGCTAATTTTTGTACTTTTAGTGGAGATAGGGTTTCGCCATGTTGGCCAGGCTGGTCTCGAACTCCTGACCTCAGGGTATCCACCCACCTCGGCCTCCCAAAGCGCTGGGATTACAGGTGTGAGTGACCATGCCCGGCCCACTCTGTATCTTTTAATTGTAGAATTTCATCCATTTATATTCAAGGTTATTATTAATAGGTAAGGGTTTACTTCTGCTATTCTTTTAATTATTTTCTGGTTATTTTATAAGTCTTTTTATTTATTTATTACTCTCTTGTTTGCCTTTGTAATTTGGTGATTTTCTATATGAAAAGCTTTGATTTTATTCTTGTTCTCATTTATGTATCTGCTATAGTTTCTTTTTTTTTTTCTTTATGGTTACTCTGGGAGTCACAAAACAATCTTAGAGCCATAAAAGTCTACTTTAAGCTGATAACAACTTAACTTTGCTCACATACAAATATACCAGACTTTTATTCTTCTACCAATTTGTAATTTTGTTGCCTTAGTTAATACATCTTTATGTTGTGTATTTCTTAACAACTTAAGAATTGTACCTATGGTTATCAATTACCACACTGACTTTTAACCTTCATTCTAGAGATTTTAAGATTATATACTGCTACTATAGTAATGAAGTATTCTGAATTTGATTATGAGTTTACCTCTACCAGTGAGTTTTATAGTTTCATATGATTTCACAGTACTAATTAACATCTTTTTGCTTCTGGTTGAAGCACTTAAAGACTTCTTTTAAGGCTGGTTTAAGGTTGATGAATTCTCTCAGCTTTTGCTTGTTTGGAACTTTATTTCTCCCCATTTCTGAAGAATATCTTTGCTGGGCATAATATTCTTGAATGGCAATTTCTTTCTTTAGGCATTTTGAATATATTATCCCATTCTCTCTTGGCATGCAAGGTTTCTACTAAGAAATCTGTTAATAGTCTAGTGGGACGTCCATTATATGTGACTTAGGGTCATCTTTTAAGTAATGAGTCAAAGAAAAGTCTTGAAGACAGCATTGAGATATGTATTAGTTCATTCTCACATTGCTGTAAAGAAATGCCAGAGACTGGGAAATTTATAAAGAAAAGAAATTTAATTGGTTCACGGTTCCATGAGCTGTACGAGAAGCATGACTGGGGAGGCCTCAGGAAACTTACAATCATGGCAGAAGGCGAAGAGGAAGCAGGCGCATCTTACATGGCCGGAGCAAGATGAAGAGAGTGAGAAGGGGAGGTACTGCACACTTTTAAACAACCAGATCTTGTGAGAATTCTTTCATGAGACAGCATTAAGGGGATAATGCTAAGTCATTAGAAACCACCCCCATGATCCAATCACTTTCCACCAGTCTAACAATTTGACATGAGATTTGGGTGGGTACACAAAGCCAAATCATATCAAGATATTTGAATATATACATGAAAATTAAGAATGTCTGCAAATCCATGATAAACAAACAACATAAACAAAACCTGAAGACATTTAGCCAACTAGGTATTTTTATTCACATCAACTATAAAGGTTTTTATATTCTGAATATGTAAGTAGCATTTATAACTCAGTAAGCAAATTATGCACATTCCAGCATAATACAGACAAAATACATGAATTGGAAATTCACAAAGAGACACAATGGCCACCATTGCCAGTAATCAAAGATACGAGAAATAAAGTATCAATGAGGTTAGCTGGCTTTCATATATTTGACTAGGCATGACATTGATATTCCTAAATTATCTTTATTACGCCTAATGTGAGCATTCACATGGTAAAATAATGTTTTTAAATGTGGTAGGTTGGTGCTGCTTGTCTGCCAATATGTATTTCAGTTTCAGCAGTGCTTCTATCTCTCTCAACATAGTAATGTGTATGAAATTATTTGAATGTTTCATCATATTTTGTCCTTTTCATTTCACAGAAGTGAGTAGAAATGAAAAAAATAAGAATTACTTACGTTACCAATAAGATAAGCAATATGTGGCTCAAATTTGAAACAATAGAGACAAAGAAGGAAATCATTTGGCATTTTGAGAGCCTTCACAGTATTTTAGTCTCAATTAGTTGCTTGTCACACTTATGCCAAGCTGTCAAATTAAGGGTACACTGGTACTCTTAATAAAGACATTATATTATAAAGAAAATATATACCATTTAGGCAGATGTCCAAAAAAAGTGACGTACAATTAGTAATTGTACAATTAGTAAATATTTTTTGCCTTTTTTGGAATCCCTAATGACGTGCTACTCTATTATTTATTTTTTGCACATACAAATTTCATATTAATTGACAGAGTGCATGTGAAAGCAATGCAGAGGATACATTTCAACTCATTAAACATGTAGATATAAAATAACTTACTCTACTTTTTAAGTTTTGAGCAAACTGATCCTTTAACACATTTTTGGTGGTGGTGTAACTTGGTATGGTCTTTTTGGTGGGCAGCATGACAGGATGTATCAGAAGTATTAAATATTAATTTCCTATGTTTGACTAATTCTATTCTAGGTATTTATGTCAAGGAAATAACTGTATTGTGTTAAATGATTTATATACCGGGATATCCATCTTGTTGTAGCATCATTTTGATAGTGAAAAATTGGAAACTACCTAATTGTCAACAAGGGGAGATTAAGTAGATTATGATGCAGACATGTGATACCACATCTGAAAATAATATTTTAATAGTATAAAAATATTAGCTATGCACTTATTTAAAAAATAAGGTTACAACTTTCTAAACTCTTGCTAAATGCAAAATATACACATAAAGACAGCAGGGATATAAAATAAAATGATAATAGGTATTTTTTTAAGTACTGTAGATGCAAGTGATTTTCATTGTTTCCCTTCGGGCTTTTCTGTAATTTCACATTTCCAAAATTTTCTTGAGAAACATGTCCTGTTTTTTTAATCAGAGAAATATTATTTTAAAAATTGTGCTTGAAATAAGGCAAAAAGTGGGGGTTACTTCTTTTCAGGAGAGTTAGAAACTTTTCAATAGTATCCAACATTACATCTATGACTGAGAAATAGTGTATTATTTCCTTTTCCCTCCTGTTTTAGGACTGCTTACATACTCTTTTTTGTTTTTAATATCTAACATTCAAAGGTTATTATTACTATTGTCCAGAGTGTTACTGCCTGATAAATATTGACAGTGGAATGACCCTTCGAGAGCATGTCTATCACAAATAAAACATTTTTGAGATCCCTTTTAAAGGCTAGACCAGATAACTACATTCCTTAAAATCATAAATCAGTATTCAACATAATAAATACATACTTTAAAATAACATTTTTTAATGTCATGAGAATAAATAATAAATGAGAGGCACTTGTACTATTGTTCTCTGAGCCTAAATCTATCACATGATACTGTAAGATGAGCAGATAGGAAAAACTAGAAAGCAGAATAAAATGTTATGAAAAATGATTTAATGAGAGGAGGTTTACTTGGGTATGCTTGCAAATTTAGGAATTCTACAGACATGTGTTTAGTAAGAAAAATTCTAAAGAAACCATAATATCTTTGGAGGGATGAGCATGTAGGAAGGAAGAACAGGATGGAATAAAATCAGCAATTAGAGAACAGAAAATAACTTGTAGATATTGAAAATACAATCCTGAAAAAATTTAATGTGAGGTTTGGAATGTCAGTGTGTTGCAATTTCCCAGAAGGCAGGATTAAAGGCAAAGAGATACATTATAGGATAAAATAAATTTATATGACTAATCAAGGATATCTCACATCTAGAGTTCTAAGAAGAAAGAGAAAAGATATAAAGGTGTTTTCAAAGAAATAAGGAGATAAAATTCCCCACAATGAAAGAACCTGAGTCTATAGACTGAAAGGACTTGCTACCCAGCCCAAAGCCAAGAGACTCACACCAAATCCTACACTCAGCTATTGCAAAGTTGTCCGTCTAAGACTACTGAGACCAAATTAAAAGCAGAGAGAGTGAGATCACCTATGCATAATAAAACGTATAACAAAATACGTAAGGAAAAATAGAAATGGAAGGATAATTTTTAACAGTAACCAGAAGCAGAAAGCAACGTTGGGAAAAATGCTTTTAAAATTGTGAGAATTTTTAACTTGGATTTTCCACCCAGTCAAATTATTAATCAAGTTAAAGTAATGGCAATCCCTTAATTTAGTGGCTGAAGACATTAGAAGTTTATTTCTCACTCAATAGTTCAATACAACGGAGAGTTGGTGAGTGAGCGCTCTGAGCCACTTAATCATTCAGGGACCCAGACTGATGGAGTCCCCAACTAAAATACATGCCTTCCTTTCCAGCAAAAGGGAAAAATGATGGACAGGCTCACGTGCTTCTTGTAGGCTCCAGCCCGGAGCATCACCCTCAGTTCATTATATTTCTGTTGTGGAGAACTGGTTGTGTGGATTTACCTGGATATAAGAGGGCCTGAGGCATAAAGTCCTTAGCTGGGTAGCCACAGGTAGCAACAACTACAAACTGTAGAAAGAGGAGCACAAATTTTGGTGAACAGTTACCAAAATTTTGTCTTTCATTCAGTTATTTTGAGGAAGTTACCAATAGATGTGTCCCATTAAAATAAGAAAGAAATTAAGAAAGATGAAGCTGCAGGATTGTGGAAACAGGAGAATGAGCCATCACAGGAGGGCAAAGAGTTGTTTCAGGGCAACAATTATATAGCTATGCGGCAGGCTTAAAAGAGCAGCCAGTTTAGATTAGAGAGGGAGTGATAGAGGACTTAACAGAAAGAGACATTCCCAGGAAATAAAAAATACAGAACTAGGAGAGTACCTGTTGCATTTGGCCATGTGGAAAAATAGTGTTGTGAAATGTTTCCATACATGTTGTGTTTAAACTTTTGAGAAAAACTAGGCACAGGTATTTAGAAGCCTAAGTAAATTAAAAATTTAGACAATGAAGGAATTAATTAATTTTTTAGACAGAATCTCTCTCTGTCGCCCAGGTTGGAGTGCAGTAGTGCAATCTCGGCTGACTGCAACCTTCACCTCCTGGGTTCAAGTTATTCTCATGCCTCAGCCTCCCAAGTGGCTGGGATTACAGGTGCTGGCCACCACACCCAGCTAATTTTTGTATTTTTAATAGAGACTGGGTTTTACCGTGTTGACCAGGCTGATTTCAAACAATTGGCCTCAAGTGATTCGCCTGGCTTAGCCTCTCAAAGTACTGGGATTACAGACATTAGTAACCATGCCTGGCAGAATGTAGACAACTATTAACTTCAAGAAATAATAGAAATTCTATGGAAATGGAAACATAATCGTATTATACTATGTGGCTAAGTAACTTATGCTAGTTTTGAAGTTTTAATGAAGTATAGTCATGTGCCACATAATGACGTTTTGATCAATGATGGACAACATATATGACAGTGGTCCCATAAGATTATAATACCATATCTTTATTGTACCTTTTCTATGTTTAGAGTTGCAAATACTTCTTATCGTGTTATAATTGCCTACAGTGTTTAGTACAGTAACATGCTGTACAGGTTTGCAGCCTAGGACAATAGGCTATAGCCTACAGCCTAGGTATGTAGCAGGCTATCCCATCTAGGTTAGTGTAAGTGCACTCTATGATGTTTGCACAATGATGAAATAGTCTAATGATGTATTTCTCAGAATGTATTCCTGTCATTAAGTGATGCATGACTGTACCTCTAAATAGGAATTTAACTAAAAACAGATGTATAAATATACTGGGAGGATAGTGGGGATTAAAAGTAAATGCTAGTGTATGAGGGGTTTCATGTAAGAAAATTTTTAAAAATCTACCATAATTGGAAGTTAGTAGATGATGTATAGTCATTCTTCGGTTGGAGACTGGTTCTAAAACTCCCATGGATACCCAAATCTGCAGATGCTCAAATCCCTGATATAAAATGCTACAGTATTTGCATATAGCCAATGCACATCCTCCTGTATACTTTTAATTCATCTCTAGATTACTTATAATACCTAATGCATTGTAATAGTATGCAAAAAGTTGTTATACTGTATTGTTTAGGGAATACTGCCAAGAAAGAAGTCTGTACAAGTTCAGTATAGATGCATTTTTCTTCAAATATTTTAGATACATGATTGGTTCAATCCAGGGATATGGAATCCAAAGATGTGGAGGGCCAATTGTTTAAGCGTATTAGTTAGAAGCATAGAGGAAAATACCAGACAAAATGGCTTAAACATTTTTGAAAACATTTGCCTCTAGGAAACAGGAGTTGGTGTGGGGAGATGGGGCAGTGGATGTTGTTTTTTATGATAATTTTAATATTTTAGAACTATTTGGCTTTTGCAAACAGATGTATGAATTACTTTGATAAATTAAAAATCAATGAGTTTTAGGAGAAGATAGAGCTATTAAAGGGCAAAATTAAAACTGCAGAAGAAAACTAAGATTGTCAACTTTTATTTCTAGGCTTATATCCAGAAGCAAAACGATGAGTCAGTTCCAAGTTCTTTTAACATCAGAACTTTTGTGATCCTATACTGTGCTTTCAAATTCTGTAAATGTGTCACTTTACATGTCATCTTAAAATCATTGGGTACATTGGATGATGTAAAAGCAACTTGACTCCAATTATTCTACTTGATCTTTTTGTTTCTCTTAGTAATGAAGGTAAGACTTGTGGACACTTCTGGAACTGGTATGGTATTAAATGGGCCACCCAGTCAACAAAATTGAAAAGAAAGTGTCTTTCTGCCCCTCATGTTTCAAGAGACAGTTTTTGCTCTGGCTAGATATACTACACTGGTAGACTGTCAACCCTTTAGTGTGTGGTTTTGATTGTGGCAAAATGCGGAGTCACAGGAGGAATAACTCAACATGATTATCAGCTATTGTCACAGAAAATGTTAACAAGGATTCAAGGGCGGACTTAGAGTGTGTTTATTTGTGGGGTTGGTTTGGAAGATAGAGTGGCATGAAAGGAATTTGAAAGCACTGATTGAGGGCAGACACTGCAGAGAGGATTTAGGGCACAAACTCTGCAGCCTCTGCCGTTTTGCTTATACTTGGAGTAAGGGCTCTTTGGAATTTCTTTATATTTGTGATAACGGGAAAGTTACAAGAAAAGCATATGATCGTTTTTGACTTAGATTCTTATTTATAACAGAGCAAGTGATCACTGGTTTGCAAATCATTTATTCTCAAGGAAAGGGGTTCCTATTGTTAATGTGTTGCTGAGCTGAAGCTGAGTACTCTGGGATTTTACCCAGGCCTCTTTGCCTTGATGAGAGGGAAGCAGAGGCGTACTTCAGACCCTAAGGCAAGTTTTCTAGGGAAGACTGCTTTGGTGCATTATAAAAACCTCTAACTTATCGCTTCTCTTTTTCCCCAAGCCTTCATGGTAAAATTCAGAACGAATTGGAGCTTTGTTCCATTTCACGCCAGATAAATTACTAAAAGTTAAGATGCATCTAAAGGCAAAATGATTAGAGAAGTATTTGCCACAGCTAAAATCTCTCAACTTCCTCAGAAAAGAAAAAATATGGCAAGATATTGTAATAGTTGAATAGTCCAGATTTGCTCTGGTCAGCCGCAGATGGAAGTGAGTGATTGCAGACATGACTACTCCTGGCCATTGAGAACTAAGGAAAGCAAATAATTATGGGACAATATTTAATTAATTATCATCTTAACATATTTCTTTGTGATCTGAATTGTATCTAATCTTGCCCATCCCTCTCAAATTTGATTTGAAAGAGACAACATTCTACCAAACTCAATTTTCTCAAACTCTAATTTTTACATACATGACAAACAAAGAAGGGGATACATTTATTTGGGGGAAAACAAAAATATTTATGTGATTATGTGCTTTGTTTTCACTTTGGCTGGTGACACAAAATTTCTAGATTTTTTTTTTTTTTTTTTGAAATGCGTTCTGGCTTTGTTGCCCAGGCTGGAGTGTAATAGCATGATCTTGACTAACTGCAAAGTCTGCCTTCCAGGTTCAAGTGATTCTCCTGCCTTAGCTTCCTGAGTAACTGGGACTACAGGCGTAGGCCACCATGCCCAACTAATTTTTGTATTTTTAGTAGAGACGGGGTTTCGCAGTTTTCTCCTGAAAACTGGTCTCAAACTCCTGACCTCAAGTGATCCGCCTGCCTTGGCCTCCCAAAGTGCTGGGATTACAGGTGTGAGCCACTGTGCCCGACCTAGAGTCTTGTAAGATTACTTTATTTCAGAAGAATCAATACTATATTCCAGTCTCCATTCATTTTCTTAATAACCACAGGCTACTCTACCTTACCACTCAGCTCTCTCCTCCTAGTGCTGATGGCATTTGCTACCTAATGATCTGTGACTTTAGAGCTGAGCTAAAAATCATGGGTTGAAGGGCACTTGTCATATTTACTACAAAAGTATGTGCCCTTTTGTAAAGCTCATTTTTCCTTAACTGTTAGAGTTTCTCTGTCTGTTTCAAAATAAAAAATGACATTGTATATGCTTATAGTAGTACATAAGCATTAAGTTTACATATAACTTTTTTCAATGACTTTTACTATTCTATTATTAATAGCCAAAGCTTTGTAGCATACTGTGATGCTTTCTATAAAATATAGAAATGTTACATACATTTCTGTGTGTGTGTGTCTGTGTGTGTGTGTGTGTGTATGTAAATGGTAAGGGTAGGGGTAGTAGGGGAGTAAGTGGGCTTTAGCCCTGAAAGAACCGATGGAAAGATGTTTTAAACTGGTGGTGTGTGGAAGTTATTCTACTTTCTCCTTTTTATTCTCTCTCTCACTTCTACCCCAGCTATATGTATGTATGCTCATGTTTACACACACACACACATTCACACACTCACAGACACATACACACACTCATTTCCATTCCCTTCATTGTATCTTATACTACAAATGTCTAATAAAATGCAAAGACAGAAACAATGCTGGGAAACTGTGGGGTAAAGGACTAGAATTGCAACTATCCCTTCTTTTCTCATCAGGAAATTGTCAACATTTGCTTTTCTGAGGCAAATTCATTTTGGTTTTCCTTAAAGAAAGTAAAAATGAATGATTATCTACAATCTTTTTCATACTGGACTCAAAGTTTCTCTCTTTTTGGCCTTATCTGGTGACAACTGCTCTTTAGAATGAATGTATATTTTCTTAGTTCACAAATACAGACAAAGCTTCTACTCTTCTGATTTGCCCAAGGCAACATGCTCTGAGTCTCAGAGCAGTGCTGTAATGTTTTTGTATGAATAACAGCATGCTTGGGTGAGTCACTCTACCTCCTACAGACCCATGTGCCAGCACATGCACATGTAGTTTGAGAGCACTGGTCAAAGGCTAGGGGACAGATCTGACCCTGTCTGAGCTCACTATGACCTTGCAAACAATATCAGTGCCTGGGGTTATTTTAAATTTCAGCATGTTCGTGTCTGACTATTCTTTTTCACTACTATGAGTAATTTAATGAGGGTTGGTTTTTACAGTCTTAGATATTGAAGAGTCTTTTATATTTATGAATGAGCTATTTAAAATATACTCCATCTTTAAAGCAAGCAATTATATTTTTCTCCTAATTTCCAAATTCAGAGATTTTAACATACATTTAAACTTTTTTGAACACTATTTAATGAGTACCATTTTGGAAACAAATACTTACTTCCAAAAGGAAAAAATAATAAAGCAAAGCAAGAAGTGTTTTTTTGAAACAGGGTATCACTCTGTCGCCCAGGCTGGAGTGCAGTGGTGCGATCTTGGCTCACTGCAACCTCTGCCTCTAGGGTTCAAGAGATTCTCCCACCTGAGCCTCTCAAGTAGCTGGAACTACAGGAATGTGCCATCACGTCCGGCTAATTTTTGTGTTTTTTAGTAGAAACAGGGTTTCACCAGGTTGGCCAGGCTGGTCTCAAACTCCTGACCTCAAGTGATTCACCTGCCTCAGCCTCCTAAAATGCTCTAAAGTTATTTTTTATTCATCCACTTGTTAAGAGTTTCTACCATTGAGTATGTACACACTTTATTAGTGGAGTATTTAAACTCACTTTCAAGATTGGGATATCCTTAAAATATATATTTGGTTTGAACAGCTATTAACACATTTCTAACAGTAATTAAATGTTTTCATTAAAAATTATGCACCACTGTACTTTTTCCTCAATACAAATTGGAACTGTAATATGTTTTTCATTTAATAATTATAGATATCCATTTTTGAACATCTGTTGTATGTAAGTTACTGGATTATTAATTTAGATTCCAAAAAGAAACTATCACTATCTTTGCATAGTGGCAATATAGCAAAATAAACAAGGCTGTAGCTCCTAATGGGCTGATGATTTGGTTTAACACTGCGAGTCCAGAGAAGTGAAAACCAATTTTGTTCGGCCTTCAAAAACAGAAATAATTTAGACAAAAAAAAAGAGAGGGTGTTGCAGAAACTGATAACAGAGTAAGGAAAAGTATGGGGGCAAGAAATAGGAAGAAACAAATTTGACTTAAGGGTATAGTCTAATTTGAGGATTTTATTATTCATCTATTGCTATGTAACAATATCAACAGAAACAACACACATTTATTATCTCAGTTTCTGTGGGTCAAAATTTGGCTGTGAGTAGACCTGAGTGCCTCGCAAGGCTGCAATCAGTGTTGGCCATGCTGGAGGTCTCATCTGAGGCTTGATTGTGGAAGGATCTGATTCTAAGCCAGGGTATTGTTGGCAACATTTTGTTTCTTGTGCACTGTCAGCCTAAGGGTCTCAGCTCCTTGCTGACTGTTGGCCAGCCCTCAGCTATTCCACGTTGTCCACTTTCCATATGTGGCTGCATGCTTCCTAATGCCAGGAAACAAGGTAGAGTCTCTTAGCAAGAAGGACACTTTAATTTTATGTGACATAATCACGTACTTTCCGTACCCCAGGTGCTGTATTCTTTTGGTAAGATGTGAGTCACAAATCCTACCTACACACATGGGATTGCCTACCTCAATGTCCAAGAAGAGGAAAACCCGGGAAAGAAGTGTCGTTCTTTTAATGAAGAAATGGGTGAATATAAATGATTAACTTCATGTTGAGTGAAAAAGCATCCAATTTCTTACCTCTTACTGATTCCTAACTTGAACTTTCCACCATACTATATGTTAGTGATAGTACTCTGAATGTATAAATAGTTACTGTCCAACTCTATGTAGGCAATTTGATAAGTGATGCTTCAGTATTTCAGGCTCTTCTTTTGCATTGTATGTAATGTAACCATGGGGAGTTGGACTATATGGGGAGGAAGTATGGTGAGGTTTCCAGAGAGACTCTGGTGACTAGAGAACAGAAGGGCCACTGGGAAAAAGATTCACTACACATGAATCCTGAACAGAGTTTGATAGACATGAAGGCCATATCTGAGAAGAGAATAAAGAACAACTTGCAGAAATTATAGCAGGAGAGTGGGAGAACCAAGAGTCAAAACCAACAGCTTGACGCCAGAGGCTGCATTCTTAACCATCCTCTCCTAGTGCCTCTGAACTGGTTCTTGGTGAAAGTGATCTTAGAAGTCATTCAGTCCTACCTCATCAGCTTTCATATCAGAAAGCTAAGGAGTCTTCAGGGCCTAAGTGTCAGCCCCAAATCATGAAACCAGTCTTCTGGCATAGTCAGAACCAAAAGTTAAAACAAAACAAAGCTCAAAGTACTGCTTTAAGAGTTTCACGAACTCCTTTCCTTATAATTATTATTTTGTAGGAGGAGAGCCTCAGAATAGCATTGGTTATCTCTTAAGGTTTCTAAAGAAGAGGCATCATACAGAGTTGAAAGGGACTGACTGTCTGAAAAACTTCTTCAGACTTCTACTACTCAGTGGATTAGGATATAAAGAAATTCTGCTAAAGAAATGTTTTAATAGCAACAGCACTATGTCTCTGGAAAAAAAAGAATATATATGAAGTAGATTATTTCTCAATACTTTTTTCCTTCATTCTTCCACCTCTTCAGTATAAATCCAACATGAGGCTTTTGAAAGCAACTTGGAATGAAGATCGGGGAGAAGCTTAAATACATTTAATCAAGCATTCTTGCCTGCTAACTTCAAAAGGGAGCCAAACGTGGGGGACATTTGTGGCGATTCAGCATACAAGAGGCTTAAGATGTCTTATGATAGCTTGCTTGAGTGTGTAGCATTTCTCAATGTTAGAAGTATCTAATGAAGTCAGAAGAAGCCTGGGGGAAAAATGGATGCTGCCTTAATTTAATCACCAACAAGGTTCAGTTGTGTTAACAGTAATCAAATCAGGTTGATAACTGTTCTGAAAACTCTATGTGAAGTGTTTGCTATTCAAAACAATGATCTGATTATGTCTTATTGATCTGACCAATCAATTGCTGTCTCATTAATGTTTATTTGCACTAGACCAACAGATTGAAAGATTGGTTGCAAAGACCAGATACAGAACAGAAGATGAAAATTGCACAAAGAGAACACACATTTGAATAGCAGTGCAAATGTTTGCTATTTAATGTTCCTTTCAGTCTGAATCTGTTCATATCTACCTGCCTACAGATGCTTTAACCATTAACACCAGTGCCCTCAAGGGTCTTTACATGTGCACAGTCTGAGACCCAGAAGGTAAAGTGACTTGTCTTGGCCATGAGTCCAGGTGATTGTAAAGCCAGGGCTTGGTCCTAGGTTCCTAAGAGTATGTCCACTGTGTCAAGACTCTCAGTTCCCAACTCAATTCATGTGCCATTGACCTCATAAAGAAAAATAATGTTAAAAGGAGATGATCACATGTGCCTGAAAAGAGGAATGGTCTTCAGTGAATTATATTTCACATCCAGACACTGCCCTTTAGCTTTAAAGTTCTGCAACTTCTCAAACATTTAGGTGGCTCTGTTGGTGCTGTAAGACTTAATTATTGACTAAAAAATATTTAAAATCCTTAGATGAAAGGTGCTGCATTAAATATTAAAATATTCTGATTACAGAGTAGCTACAAGGAGCTGGTATGGGTTTGGATTGGATGTGCATCACTTAGTTAGCTGGCAATCTGGTTATTTTAGATTATGTGTATCTGTTGCAATAGCAAGGACAGAGGGAGTGTTAGCTCTGGTGCTGTCTCCTTAGAATAAGTCCAAGGATAAGCCCAATCCAGACTTCTTCTCCCACTAATTGTAAGTTTTACTTTTTCCTCCTTTTATTAAATATCTGTGATTCAAGGTGATAATATCTGATCAGAGCACATTATAGTTAGCAAACGTTCAGCTTGATTATCTCTTTTGGGAATCTCAAAGTCTGTGAGGTAGACAGGTGGGTATCACCACCTTCTCTTTATGCATAAGTATAGCCAAGTATTATAAATACTACATCAGAAAATGAAGTTTCTTAGGAGAACAAAGCTGCTTTCCTACCTAAGTTTAGAGCCCTAATACAGAGGGTAATAATGATGTCATCCTTCCAGGGCATGCTGGAGCATCACCGCTAAGTGGGAGGTTGGCAGCCCTGGGAGGATTACTGAGAGGGATTCAGGTTATTCTGGTCCTAAGTGCCAGGAAGTCAGATCTCTCCTTTTGGTTTTACCACCATGTGTTAACAAGCCTTTATGGAAGAATTGCTTCACTCTTCTGGGCCTCAGGTCCTTGCTTTACGTTTTCTAGGTGAATGTGCACTAGCGTTGAGGGAGAAAGACACCAGGTACAACTTCCAAGGGGTGCTGTGCATGATTGTGCAGGCTGTACACTGCACAACTCTAAGGACACCATTCACATCAAAGATGTAGATGTTCATATTTGTTATGAGATTGTTCCAACCATTGAACAGTTGAAGCCAGTTGAAGCCAAGTGTTGAGGAAGAGGCACTTTTTCTAATTTACACAAAAGTTCAAGGCAAATAGTAGCCTTGAATTAGAACGATTTATGAAAAAAGATAAGAATTAAGCCAACAGGAGCTAATAGGGTGTTAAACTGGAATAACTTTATTTTTTGGTCAGTTCACTTAGAAGGCAATTTATGAAAATATAATCCAGTTTGTATTTAAGAACAAAAAGGTAGTAAACTCTGCCATATTATATATATCCCATCAGACAACACTGTGAATGCAGATATTTCAGGTGTCAGGCCTGATTTTCAAAACATTTAGAATTAATTAGAAAATAAGTCTTTAGGAACGGTGAAATTTTTTCCCAGTTTCACAAGTAACTAAGTTACCTAGTTCTAAATTTCATAGAATTTCATTGGAATTTCCAATTTCATTGGAAAAACTTGCCCAAAAAATATGTCTATTTTTCCCATTTCTATAATCGAATTATGTAATTATGAGACTTCTTTCATACTCAATGCTTCCTCAAATTATGTCAAAGTGAAAAATTAATTCATTCATAAAGGAGCACTGGTTTAAAATATTTTTGTTCACCTAGACGGGATTCGATTGAACTGAAAGTTGACTAATAGGAGTGGGGTCAAAATTGAGCATAAGTTATACATCGGTAAAACAAGAAGAGCCTAAAGTTACCAAGATTGATGGTATCAAAAAGAGGTGAAATGAAATGAGTTTTGCATATTGAAATCAACAATTAAAAAATACAACAGAAGAACAGCCATCAAGCAAGTTTCTCCAAAATTCTATAACATCCCTATTTTCTAATTATATTTTTAATCAATTTCTTACATCATGTGCAAAAGATTTCAGCTATTTCTCAAAGGGCTGCAATCTCTCTCAATTTTTACAGCCACATATACAAAAAAATTGATCTCTGGTTTTAATTACTCTTTATCATTTTCCTCTCTGAGTCCCTGTTAACTTAGTTTTTGTGTTTAATGAAACATCTTGGTAATGCCACCCAAGGCAAATATGTTGTCTTGTTCTCTTCCTTTCTCAGTCTGGGCGCTGTTTTAACACCACCAACCACTTTGTCATCTCGGACGCTCTTGACTTCTCAGTTACTAGGCTTCTTTAGCCGTGCTCAGAACTGTCTTATTTCACCTTCCTTTCCACTTTCTTGGATTCTTCTAATTCCCCATATCGTATTCTGTATACACACCCACATTTTTCACACATGCACTTCTTGAGCATCTTTATCTGTGTTGACAATTCCCCAGATTATTTTCTTGAATGCTTACCCATTCCCTACATTGTTGGTCCTAGAACTGTGTTGTTTTGCCTGACTGCCCAGCGATTGCTTTGCTATCTATCCTGTATTTCTTTTCTTCAAATGTTTCCTAAACCCACTCTTGGCACCTTTTCATTCTACAGGCACAGAATCTTGAACTTACTGCCTTAAACAACTTCCTTGTCAATTTCTCTGCCCTTAGTCTATCTTCATCTGATCAGCTGCATTCACACAACAAATATTTTCTTTATCTTATGTGACCTGTTTTGTGGTAGTTTTCAATAGCTCGCCACATCAAATTTAAACACCCTCTCAAGAGATTTCAGTGTTTCCATTGCCCTCTTCCTTCTTATCTCATTACCCTCTGCTCTTTGTAAAATAATTATATACTCTAGTTTGCCCAAGAGAGTCCTAAGCAATTATTAATTGTGCCCCTCTTATTCTCAAAAGTGTCCTATTTGGGTAGTAAATTACAGGGCCAGTCTGTCTATCTGGGACTTTGGTTCTGACTGTGCCTGCTGTACAACAACTGCAATTCTCCATATTTGAGTTGCCCTCATGCTTGTCAGTACTCACACACATCATTCCTTCTGTAATCTTTTTTTCTCATGCTCTTCTTATAACTCTCATATCTATTAA
Source organism: Macaca mulatta (assembly GCF_049350105.2). Lineage (NCBI taxonomy): Eukaryota > Metazoa > Chordata > Mammalia > Primates > Cercopithecidae > Macaca > Macaca mulatta. The sequence goes on along the minus strand of NC_133409.1, from coordinate 18,591,747 downwards.
ACTATGCTATATTCTATATGGCCACGTAGAGTCAGTACATTTTTTAAGTTGGGACTGTGATCACTACCTGTTTATCACTCAAAACTGTCTTAGTTTTAAAATTGGGGCTATGACTACAACTTCTTTATAACTTATTATTAAATCATTACTTATACAGTTCTTAAAATTAAAAACGTAAATTAGTTCAACCACTGTGGAAGACAGTGTGGTGATTCCTCAAAGATTTAGAACCAAAAATACCATTTGGCCCAGCAATCCCATTACTGGGCATATACCCAAAGGAACATAAATCATTCTATTATAAAGATACATGCACACATATGTTCATTGCAGCACTATTCACAATAGCAAAGACATAGAATCAACCCAAATGCCCATCAATGATAAACTGAATAAAGAAAATGTGGTACATATACCCCATGCAATACTATGCAGCCATAAAAAGTAATGAGATCACCTCCTTTGCAGGGACATAGATGGAGCTGGAGCCATTATCTTCAGCAAACCAATGCAGGAACAGAAAACCAAACATCGCATGTTCTTACTTATAAGCTAAACAATGAGAGTACATGGACACAGGGAAGGAACAACCACTCACTGGGGCCTGTGGTGGGAGGGCAGGATGGGGAGAGCATTAGAAAAAAGAACTAACATGTGCTGGGTTTAATTACTAGGTGATGGGTTGACAGGTGCAGCAAGCCGCCACGTCGCAAGTTTAACTATGAAACAAACCTGCATATCCTGCGCATGTACCCTGAAAAACTAAGGGAGGAGACCAGGTGTGGTGGCTCACACCTGTAATTCCAGCATTTTGGGAGGCCGAGGCGGACGGATCACCTGAGGTCAGGAGTTTGAGACCAGCCTGGCCAACATGGTGAAACCCTGTCTCTACTTAAAATACAAAAAATTAGCTGGGCATGGTAGTATACACCTGTAATCCCAGCTGCTTGGGAGGCTGAAGCAGGAGAATCGCTTGAACCCGGGAGGTGGAGGTTGCAGTGAGCTGAGATCGTGCCATTGCACTCCAGACTAGGGGACAAGAGCCAGACTTCATCCCAAAATAAATAAATAAATAAATAAATGTGAAAATCATCTTAAAACAAAACAAAAATAATATTTTGATATTATTTAGTTCATTTCTGACCTAATAATACAAATATTTAGGAGTCATTTTTGATCTGTGTCTCAATTTGTAATGCTACCTGGAATATTTCTGTGTGAAATAATGTATGTCTGAGCTCCTTTATTTCCTCCGGAGAAGAGTTCTGTACCCTCGGCAGTTAACTAGTATCACAGCTATAAAGAAGTATAAAACAAACTTGCGTTTTTGCCATTTCTTTCTTTTTTCTTTTTTTGAAACAGGGTCTTGCTCTGTTACCCAGGTTGGAGTACAGTGGCATGATCACGGCTCACTACAGCCTTGACCTCCTGGGTGGAAATGATCCTCCCACCTCAGCCTCCTGAACAGCTGGGACCACAGATGTATGCCATCATGCCCTATTAATTAAAAAAAAAATTTTTTTTGTAGAGGTTGGGGGTCTTACCATGTTGCTTAGGCTGGTCTCAAACTCATGGGCTCAAGTGATTCTCTCGCCTTGGTTTCCCAAAGTGCTGGGTTTACAGGTATGAGCCACTGTGCCTAGCCCATTTTTGCCATTTCTAAAAGAAGTTGAAATTGTTCCTTACAGAAAATTTTGGGATTTTAGCACCTTCAATTTTTGCATGTTGGTTTTGCACATGGTCTGGAAGTGCTGTTCTTTTCCTCTTGAGTTCTCGCCTTTATAAAATAGCAAGGACGCCAAGCACTTCGAAGAGTTGCATAGATTTATCATTATCTACAAAGTATTTCAGTGGAATTCAGGACAAGTGTTACTTGGTTTAGGGAGGGACAGATGACTGAAAGCAACAATTTCTGTCTCTTTTCTTGTTCCTAAAGGAATTCTTCAGGGACTTATCAGAGTTGCTGGAAGAAAACAGCTGAGGATTGAGCACAGTGAACTAATTTCCTCACATCTTTGAATAAGCAGAAGTTGGTGAAAAGGAATGTAAATATTCTTATGGTAAAATGAGTTCAAAAAGAAGCCTTAAATCCTTAAAATTAATAAACCAATAACCCAAAACATAAGACTGCACAATTATTTGCATGACTGATAAGAAGAAGGAAAATAATTCCAGATATCTTTTTGAAGAAAAGAACAATAAAATGGGCATATTAAAAAATAAAACCACATTAAAAACTATTCAATAGGAAAAAATATAAAAGGAACCAAATACGAGAAGGTAAACATAATCTTTTATTGACACAGAATACTTTTAAGAGTGATGATTTGAGGTGTTAACTTCCTTTTCTTCCTGATCCATTGTCCAGAACTTCTGAAGTTTTGCCTTTTTACATTTTCTACCTTGTCGTGTAACTTTCACCTTCCCTGTTCAGAACGGCTTTTCAGAAAACTTAATTGTTGGTGGGGGATGGGAGGTGGAGTTGAAAGAGGTTCTCTCTCTGTCGCCCCAGCTGGAGTGCAGTGGTGTGATCACAGCTTACTGCAGCCTTAAACTCCTGGGCTCAACAGATCCTCCCACCACAGCCTCCTGAATGGCTGGAATTATAGGTGTGAGCCATGGTGCCCAGCTAGAAAGCTTCATTTTCTGAATTATTTATTTCTTATATTATGCAGCTATGGTTACATATTTTTCAGTTGTCAGAACTTGCACTGAACTTTCAGAGGCACACTTTTACAATATAAAGTTATTCTTCTTTTTACAAAGATGATACTATTGATTGGCTATCAATATTAGGTGCTTCAGGTTGTTGTCTTGAAGTGAGGATGGATTTACATTGTCTGCTCACATTTTCCAACATGGTTCCCTGGCAACTACGGGCATTAATTTAGGTGAGGGTTTTTCAGGACTGCAGATGCAGATTAGGGTCATGGAATAGGATAGTGGTTCTTAAACTTTGCTGCAGATAAGAATCATCCAGGGAGTTCTTTAAAAATTTTGATATTGGCAGGGCGTGGTGGCTCACGCCTGTAATTCCAGCACTTTGGGGAGCCGAGACCGGTGGATCACGAGGTCAGGAGATCGAGACCATCTTGGTTAACATGGTGAAACCCCGTCTCTACTAAAAATACAAAAAAAAAAAAAAAAAAAAAAAAAAAAAAAAAAAAAAAAAATTAGCCGGGCGTGGTGGCAGGCGCCTGTAGTCCCAGATACTTGGGAGGCTGAGGCAGGAGAATGGCGTGAACCCGGGAGGTGGAGCTTGCAGTGAGCTGAGATTGCACCATTGCACTCCAGCTTGGGCAACAAGAGCAAAACGCTGTCTCAAAAAAAAAAAAAAAAAAAAAGTGCTGTATTTTGACCCTGGACTATGAACAGACTGTATTGTTGGTGCCTCTTTTTTTTTCTACCAAAGATTATTGAATCAAGATTGGTGCTATACTTCATGTTCCTTTCAAAATTATTGTTCTTTTAAAAATATTAATATACAGCCGGGCCCAAGGGCTCAAGCCTGTAATCCCAGCACTTTAGGAAGCCGAGGCGGGCGGATCACGAGGTCAGGAGATTGAGACCATCCTGGCTAACACGGTGAAACCCTGTCTCTACTAAAAATACAAAAAAAAACTAGCCGGGTGTGGTGGCTGGCGGCTGTAGTCCCAGCTACTGGGGAGGCCGAGACAGGAGAATGGCGTGAACCCGGGAGGCGGAGCTTTCTGTGAGCCGAGATCTCGCCACTGCACTCCAGCCTGGGTGACAGAGCGAGACTCTGCCTCAAAAAAAAAAAAAAAAAAAAAAAAAAAAAAAAAATTCCTGATATCTCGGTCATACCGCTTATCAATGAAGTCCACATTTCTGCATAAGCATTCCAAGCATTAGATTTATTGCTATTTTAAAATCTATATTCATTATATTTCGATTTTTTAATGATTTTTAAAACAACTTTATTTAGATGTAATTAACATACAATACATTTTGACGTATGTATACACTTATGAAACGATCACCACAATCAAGATAATAAATATATCCATACGTTTTTTGCATGCTCCTTGATAATCTCTTCCTCCTGCCCCTCCTTGCCGTTTCCGGGCAACAACTCATCTGCTTTCTGCCACTATATATCGGCCTGCACGTTCTAGAATTGTATATAAATAGAATCATGCAGTATATACTCTATTTGGTCTGGCTTCTTCATCAGAAAGAAGTTACATGTATCAAAAGCTCATTTAAAAAAATATTGCTGAGTAGTATCCCATTGTATGGAAAACACATAATTTGTTTATCAATTTACTTATTAATGGACATTTGAGTTGTGACTATTACAAATAAAAAGCTGCTATGAACATTCATGTGCAATATTTGTACAGACAGACATGCTTTCCTTATATTTTTGCATAAATATGTAAAAATAGAATTAAATAAATGGAAGCTTAAATTTTAAGAATCTGACATTTTTCCAAAGTGGCTAATCCTTTTACATTTTTATCAGCATTAAATATTGTTTCAGTTCCTCTGCATCCTTGCCAACACTTGGTATGGTTAGTCTTTTAAATTTTAGCCATTTCTAAAAGGTACATACTGGTGTCTCATTACAGTTTTAACATGTATTTTATGAATGACAAATGATGTTGAGCATATTTTCATGTGCTTCTTTGCTAGGCATATATATTCTTTGGTAAAGTGTGTTCAATTTTTTAAAGATTGGATCATGTGTCCTTTTATTTTTGAATAGGAAGGGTTTTTCAATAGAATTCTAGATGAACGTTTATTGTCAGCTCTATGCCTTGCAAGTAGTTTCTCCCAGTCTGTTAAAGACTTTTAACTTTGCTGAAGTCCAGTTTATTGAATTTTTCTTTTATGATTTGTGCTTTTGCCAAACTCAAGGACACTAGGAATTTTTTTTTTTTTTTTTTACTAGAAGTTGAATAATTTTGCTCCTTTGTGTAGTTCCATGATGTATTTGAATGAATTGTCAGTAAAGGGTCAAGGTGTATTTATTTTTTTCTGTATTGATGTCCAGGTTTTCCAGAACCATTTTCCAAAAAGATTATCCTTTTCCTTACTGAATTATATTGGTCACTTGGTTGAACATAAATTGATTATATACATGTGGGTTAATTTCTAAACTCTTTTCTGTTGCATTGATCTATTTGCCTACTTTTATACAAATGCCACACTGTCTTGATTGCCATAGCTTTATAATAAACCTTGAAATCTCGTAGCATAAGTCCTCCATCTTTATTTTTCTTAAAAAAATTTGGCCTTTCAGGGGTCTTTGAATTTTCATATACATTTAAGAGTCTGCTTGTCAAAGAAAAGGGCTTCTAGAATTTTGATTAGCATTGTATTGAACATATAGATCAAATATTAATAATATTGTCTTTCAATATATAAATGTGGTATGTAGTATGAGTCTCCATTTATTTAGGATTTCTTTATTTTTTTCCAGCAATATTTTGTCATTTTCAATGTTCAAATCTCACATATCCTTTGTTAAATTTATTCCAAAATATTTCATATTTGTGATGTTACTGTAAATACTGTTTTTCTGAATTTCAATTTCTGATTATTCATTGATAGTATATGCAAATTATAATTTATTTTTGTATTCCGATCTTTTAGTCTGTAACCTTACTAGAATAATTTATTAATTCTACCAGTTTTTTGATAGGTTTTGTAGGATTTTCTACATAGAAATTATGTTGTTTTCTAATAAAGACAGCTCTAACTTCCTTCACTCCACTATTGATGCCATTTATCTTTTTCTTGCCTCATTATACAGGAAAGAATCTTTAGGACAATTTTGAACAGAAATGATGACAGCCTTGTTTCTGACCCTAGAGGGAAAGCTTTTTGTTTTTTACCATTTAAATATTAAGTCTTTTTTCCCCTTCAATTGTCCGTTTTTAGTTAAGTTGAGAAAGTTCCTTTCTAGTCATAGTTTTCTGAGACTTTTTATCAGAGATAGATGTTGAATTTTGTCAAATTCTTTCTCTACATCTATTGAGATGATAATATGATTTTTCTAATAATATAATGAATGACATTGACTGAATTTTCATGTTAAACCAACCTCACATTCCTGAGGTAATGCCTAGTTCGCTATGTTGCATTATTCTTTTCACACAATTTTGGATGATCCAATTTGCTAAAATTTTAAGACTTTTAATATTTATGTTGATGACTGATGCTAGTCTGTAGTTTTCCTGTAATTTCCTTGTCTGGTTTTAGTATCAGGGTGGTGCTAAAGTTACATTAACAGAATAAGTTGTTAAAGTAGTGCTTCCTCCTCAGTTTTTCTGGAAGAATTTATATGGAATTTATATTATTGTAGCTGTTCAATGGGTTCACCTTGCCCACTGCCTAGACAGTCGATTTATCAAGACAGGGGAATTGCAATAGAGAAAGAGTAATCCACATAAAGCTGGCTGTGATGGACACCAGAGTTTTGTTATTACTCAGATCAGTTTCCTGGAGCATTAGGGGATCAGAGTTTTTAAGGACAACTCCGTCGGTGGGGAGAAGCCAGTGAGCCAGGAGTGCTGATCGGTCAGGAATGAAATCCTGGGGAGTCCAAGCTGTTTTGCACTGAGTCAGTTTCTGGGTGGGGGCCACAATATCAGATGAGCCATTTTATCCATCTGGGTGGTGACAGCTTGTCCATTGAGTGCAGGGTCTGCAAAATACCTCAAGCGCTGATCTTAAGAGCAGTCGAGGGAGGGTCAGAATCTTGTAGCCTCCAGCTGCCTGACTCCTAAACCACAATTTCTAATCTTGTGGCTAGTGTTAGTCCTATAATGGCAATCTAGTTTCCAGGCAAGAAGGAGATCTGCTTTAGGAAAAGGCTGTTATCATCTTTGTTTTAAACTATAAACTAAGTTTCTCCCAAAGTTAGTTCAGCCTACATCCAGAAATGAACAGGGATAGCTTAGAGGTTAGAAGCAAGATGGAGTCAATTAAGTTAGATCTGTTTCCCTGTCTCAGTCATAATTTTGCCAAGGTGGTTTCATTATTTCTTCCTTGAATGTCTGGTAGAATTCATCTGTGAAATCATAAGCCTGGAATTGTTTTAGTGAGAAAACAGAGGGCTTTTTTTTTTTTTTTTTTTTTTTTTTACTACAAATTAAAATTCTTTGATAGATATAAGGCTATCAGGTTATTTACTACTTGAATTAACTTTGGTAGTTTGTATTTTTCGAGGTATTTGTTCATTTCATTGAATTTGTTGAATGTATTAACGTAATGTTGGTTACAATATTTTCTTACTATCTTCATAATATCTGTAGGAATCACAGTGATATCACCTTTCTCATTTCTGTTTTTTGGTAAGGTGTGTCTTCTCCCTTTTGTCCCTAATCAGTCTGGTGTGAGGTTTATCAATGTCTAATCAATCTGGCCAGAGGTTTCTGTTCTCAATGAATTAGCTTTTGGTTTTATTGATTTTTCTCTTTTTTTTCTTCTTTTATATTTTGTTGATTTCTGCTCTAATCTTTATTGTTTTGTTTCTTTAGACTATTTTTAGATTTAATTTATCCTTTTTCTTGCTTTTTTCAGATGGAAGCCAGGAAGTTTGATTTGAAACATTTCTTCTTTTCTAATATAGGTGTTCAGTACCATACATTTCCCTTTTAGTACTGCTTTTCCTGCATCTTACAAGTTTTGATCTATTGTGTCTTTGTTTTCCTTTACCTTAAACTGGTTTCTCTTTTATCTCATGGGTTATATATATGTGGATTTGGTTTCCAAACATTAGGGGATTTTTCCAGATTTTTTTTCTGTTAGTGATTTTTCATTCAATTATACTGTGGGCAGAGAACACGTTTTGTAGGATGTAAATTCTTTTGAATTTCTCGAGACTTGTTTTATGGCTTAGAATATGATCTATCTTGGTAAATAGTCAACACTTAAAGTGAACATGGCTTGGGTTCACTTTAAAGAATCTCTCAGTAAAAGAACCAGGCATCAGTGTTTTTGTTTTGTTTTGGTTTGCAAAAATGCTCCCCAGGTGATTCTAATGTACAGTAAAGTATGAGACCAATGGATTAGACCAATGTTCTCAAATTTAGCAAGCATCATAATCATCTGACAGTCTTGTTGGCTTGTTAAAACATAGATTACTGACTGCCACTCCCAGAATTTTTGATCCAGTAGTTCTGGGAATTAGCCCAAGAATTTACGTTTTAAAAATTTCTCATATGATCCTGAAGATGCCATTCCAGATGACACTTTGAGAGTGACTAGACCAGATTTTTGCATTCTAAGTGTGGATCAGGGACCAGCAGCATCACTTCAATATCTAACCCCAATTCCATACCTAATATCAAAATCTGCATTTCAGTAAGATCCCCTGGTTATTCATATATGTATATATAAGTTTGTGAATCATTGGCATGAAGCACCAATTTCTATTTTGATTCAATAGGTTTAGCGTGGGTCCTGAGATTCTGCATTGCTAACAAGCATCCAGGTGATGCTAATACATTGATCTTTGAGTAGCACACTTTGAATAGCAAGGGAATAGAACATCTGCTAAATGCAGCACAGTGAAGAACAGACAGCAAGGGTAATGATACAAAAGTATCTCTGTACAAGAAGCTCCAAATTTCATAATATCTTGTGATGCTAGGGAATGTAACATGGAAATTATTAACCAATACAACTGATTGGCTAGGAGGATAGTGAATATAAAAAGGAGGTGGTGCGGTATGTTTGAGGTGCAGGTATTATGGGATTTGAGTTCATGCTGAAATCAAAGCTCACTTTAGTAAATGTGAGGTAGTCTTGGTAAACAGTTATGAATTTGGGGTTAGACCTAGAAATTTAGAGGTACAAATGTTCTGACTTATGATATTTTGGGGTGTGGCCAAGTTTACCTGTGGCAGAGGAGAGATGCGCTCAGTTAACTATGGAAACAGGTAATATAAATAACACATATTGAAAAAACAAAAAACAAAAAACAAGACCATTGTGTTACCAGACAGAGTAGAGAAACCACATCATGAACTGGTTTTCAATCTTGAGAATAAATTAGAATCACTTTGGAGCTAAAATATTTGATCCATATGTCCATACTGACATAAATAAATAAACAAATGAGAGAGAAGAGAAAGTATTCCCTCATAGAGGGTTCCAATTAATACACATGGAAGAAATGAAAGAAATAGAAAATCACCATTAGAACACTATGGTAAGAGTTTTTGCATGCAAGATCTACTGATACAGGCTCAAGTCAGTTTTAATGTTTGAGGAGGAAAATAATATTTGCATAGTCTCAAAGTATTTTCTGTAAGATATTTATTAATTATAAAGGTGAAACTAGTATTGTTGCAGTGGAGAAATCTAGCAGACACCACTTTAACCAAGTCATCAAAATTAGTATCAGCAATAATAAGACGTAGTGATATAAGGTATCCACTGATACAATGTGCCAAGAAGGGCACATCATTTCTGTGGCATTCCAGCAAAAATTTATAAACTTTAGTAGTAAGAGAATATTAGAGAAACCCAAATCAAGGACCATTCTACAAAACAAGTAACAGGTGCTCTTCAAAAGTGTAACGTCGTGAAAGACAAGGAAAGAATGAGAGCTGTCACGGATTGGAGACAGCAAGAAAGAAAGTAAATGCAATGTGGGATCCCAGATTAGACCCTGGAACAGAAAAAGGTCATTCCCGGAAAAACTCGTGAAATTTGAATTACCATCTGTAGTTTTGTTAAAGGTTTTGTACCAATGCTTATTCTTTTGTGTTACAAAACAAAACAAAACAAAACAAAAAGATTGGGCCACACTACAGGCCGATTAAAATTAGGTTTCCTGGGATTGGGAGTTGGACTTTTTTACGGCCTTCAATGTGCCTCAAGATTGAAAACCACTATCTATTAGGTTGATGCAAAAGTAATTGCAATGACTTTTGCACCAACACGGTAGGTTAACAAATTTATTGGAAAGTCTGGAAACTTGTAGTAGTCAGCATTCTTTTAAATGAGGAAAGTATATGTATAACTTTCTAAAGACTTCAGAAACGCTGCCTTTACAAGGAAGAAGAAAATAAAAGAAAGAATAAAATATTCCAATTTTTTAAGCATCTTCTATGTTCCAACCATCAAAGATGAAAAGATAACTAAAACTCAATTTCTACCACCATGTAAGTTTATAACTTAGTAGGAGAGAGAGATAAATAAATGAATAAGTTTACAATATTTTCATATTTGAACAACATAAAGGATAAATGGGGCAGGAAAGGTGGTATGGAGTTTCTTCTTAGTGGAAGTAAATTTTAGCAATGTCCCCACACTTAGAAGTTTCACTGAAAAGACCATGTATTCACCTTACTGAAAATCCTCAGTATACTCAAGTGCCTGGTCTGCCTGGGAAAAAAACTCTGATTAGCTTCCATCTCCTCTCAATCCTCCACTCACAATGACATTTGAGTACCTAACACATTACAAAAGGGAAGAGATGCCCTGAAATAACCTTTGGATGGTCAGGAGCCAAAAGATTTCATTACTTTGTAGTTAATAGAATGGAACTCTCTTTGAAAAATTTGTTTGATGGGTGGTGTCAAAGTGCTAATCAAACCTTGGCTTAGAATCAAATTTATTAGTTGAATTATGCATAGAGACTTCTCAGTCTCTGTGAAACAGTGTTAAAGCCAATAAAATTTTTAAAAATTCCATCCATACTGTCCAGGTGAAAATAGCCAAAATACCCTTGGACATTTTTTTCCTGAAAACTAAAAATGTTTGCTTTAAAGTAAACAACTAAATCTTGTACTTTCAAAAACTTCACATTTCAGCCAGGATTTTTACAGGGCAATGTAATTTCAGAAGTTTTCTTTTGTGTGTGTTGGGGGTTGGGGGGGATTTAGTGTACAAGGAAGAAGAAGATAATTTCATTATAATTATAATAAGTGAATTACAATGTGGCAGTTTTAAAATGTGACTTCACATTTTTCGACATTCCTCCCATGGAAAGGTGGGGGGTCTGTGTCCTGTCCTGTGCAACCTGGCCCAACCTTAGTAACTAACTTGCAACCAGTAATGTAGTGGCAGCAACAATGGTGACTGTTGAGGTGAGTTCAAAAAAGGCCATGCAACATCCTCCAGCTTTTCTTGGGATGTTTGCTCTGGGAGAAGCAGACACTATGTAAGCCTCTAGCAAGAACTCCACACTGGAGAGGCTACATGTAGGTGCTGTGATCAGCTCCAGCGGAATGCCCAGAAACAGCCAGCTTCAACCACAAGCCCTAGGAGGAAGCCATCTTGTATCACCAGCGCAAGAGAGCCTTCAGCTGAGTCCCAGCTACACTCGACTCTCACTATGCCCTCCAGCGAGACCCCAAGTGAGAGCTGCCCAACCAAGCCCTCCCTCCATTTCCGTTGCATACAATACTGCACAAGACAAAACAGTTGTTTAAAGGTACTAAGTTTTGTGACAATTTGTGACATAGCAAATGTAACTAGAAAAGTGTCAGAAAATGTGCATGAAACTATTTCTGGAACAATTTGTAGGTTCAAAGATCTTCACCAATTAGGCTCACCTATGGTCTACCAACATTGATCTACTGACCAATCATTGCCTGATTTTAATTGTGTATTCTAGGTTTTACATGCATTTATGTAAAAGCAGTCACTTGATTAATTGTATTGTATGTGGGAAGGATTCACAGTTTAAATATGCTCAGAAGGGCAGCTGCTGCCAGGGAGGAAATGTGTTTCAATGGACTGAAGACTTAGGCACAGTTTTTCTGGCTCCATCCACCTTTTCAACTGAACTAAAATAGCCTGTGTGCAGAGATTTTTGGAGGAGTCAATGGGAAAGAAAATAAGCTATATTCATTATGAACACTTGATTTTGTGGAGAGAAATTCAAAGGTCCAATTTAGAGGATAGTTATGAAAGCAATTTGCAAATGATTTAGGATTTCTTAGTGGAGGATTTTATATAAAATTGGCAAAATGTTTGGCACTGTTAGTTGCAGCAAGAAAATGAGACTCTATTGAGAAAGAAGCTTAGCGAGAGCTGATTTCATGAAGCTGTATTCTTGAAAGTGATGTAGTCTAAGTCACCATGGATAGATGGCATATAGATCCTCTGTTCTTGGGGAATGCCTTCCTTCAAGCAAGGCACAAGATATAGAAATCAAATGAGTTCATCGTTGCATGAAAATGTTTCCATAGGTAGGTTATTACAACAGCCATACTCTAAGAATTTAGAAATTATACTATTTTTTCTGAAGCTCACATATTCCTTCCTCTGTTATTTGCCCCCTCACTCCACTTTTTTCTTTTACTTTGATTAAACAAATTAGAAAAAGGGAAGTTACAAAATAAGAGCATCTGGAAAAGGAGAAGAAAAAGGGTGTAAGAGGCAAGGTCAATTATTACCTGAGAAAGGAAAAATTAAGGTGTGAGATGATATTATCTATTTAATTTTTAATTAAAACATTTTGTAAGTGTTCTGAAACGAATGAGGGTACCTTATTTTTATTTTTTTAGAGACGAGGTTTTGCTCTGTTGCCCAGGCTGGAGTGTAGTAGTGCAATCATAGCTTACTGCAGCCTCAAGCTCCTGGGCTCAAGCCATCCACATTTCTCAGCCTCCTGACTAGTTGAGACTGCAGGTGTGCATCACCATGCCTGGCTAATTTGTTTTACATGTTTGTAGAGATAGGGTCTTTCCATGTTGCGCAGGCTGGTCTTGAGCTCCTGGGCTCAAGTGGTCCTCCTCCCTCAGCCTCCCAAAACAGTGGGATTATAGGCATGAGCCACTGTGCCTAGCCAGTACTTTATATTACTAGGTATCGCAGGCTTTTTCTTTTTTCTTTTTTTTGAGGGGGAAAGGTGTTTTGTTTTGTTTTTCCATTTGGAATCAAAATTGTTAAAGTTATATAAAAGATTTATTGAATCAGCTGGACCAGAGAGGGTACAAATCAGGAAAAACCATTATTTTCCCCACCATCTGTTAGATATCCCTTCCCAGGACCCAAAGATCCCATTGCTTTTGTGGTTACTTTTAGTATTAGAACAGTCTTTTTTTTTTTTTTTTTTTTCCAGCTATGAAAATGTTTAATTAAATTTAAAAAATTAAATCATCACTGAATTCAAAGGCACAACCCTGCTCCCTAGGTGAGGCCTGAACCAAGCTTGACTTCTGCCCTTCAGACATCAGAGGAAAAGGAGCATGGGCCTCCTGCCTGCCTGCTGTGCACTGACTGGTCCGGCTGCCTGCACCCTCTCTGTGGCAGATGCTCGCCACTTGCTCTTTTGCCAAGTGTGTGTATGGGTTCTCTGGAGAGGCCTCTTTGAAGGCATCCTCACTGCTACTCCCTCACACAGGCAAAGCTTCCTCTTGTGCACCTCTCTGAAACTTCCTCCCTTCCTGTGACAGAGATCTACCTTTGAGGTTTCCTCCAACTGGTGGGAAACCATCTCCAATGGGATCCCTTCAAGATGGCTAGAGCCCAGCTACCTTCTGCAGTTTCTGCTTGGTCTGAAGGAAAGCTGTGGAACAGCGGGTCACCTCCACTGCAGCCCTCTCTCCTCACCTCCTGCTGTAGCTCCTTGTAGCCAGTGTCCCACCCTCAGACTTCTCTGAGGCAAGGCAGCTTTCAGTGTCTATCTTTATGTATAGTAGCAACCCGTGGAGACACATGCCAACATGTTAGGCTCTCCAAGACTTTTTTTTTTTTTTTAAAGAGATGGTAATCCAGGTTCATCTCAAACTCTTGACCTCAAGTGATCCTCCCACCTTGGCCTCCCAAGTACTGGGATTACAGGCATGAGCCACCACACCCAGCCTCCAAGACTTCTTTAAAAGGGCAGACTACCCAGTATTCAAACCTCAGCCAATATCCAGCTGGGGGTTGAGGTACTAATCTCGTCTTCTAGAAAGTAACCCTGATCTCTATGAGACCTTCCCTCTGAGCTCTGAGCCTTCTTATCTTGGTTTGGGGTGTGTGTGTGTGTGTGTGTGTGTGTGTGTGTGTGTGTGTATTAATCTGTTCTTGCACTGCTATAAATACCTGAGACTGGGTAATTTATAAACAAAAGAGGTTTAATTGGATCATGGTTCCACAAGCTGTATAGGAAGCATGATGCTGGCATCTGCTCACTTTCTAGGGGGGGCCTCAGAAAACTTACAATCACGGCAGAGGGCGAAGGGGAAGCTGGCACTTCTTATGGCCAGAACGGGAGGAAGGGGTCAGAGGAGCGTGCCACACACCCAGATGTCAGGAGAACTCACTATTGCGACAATAGCACCAAGAGGAATAGCGTTAAACTTTGATACAATCACCTCCCACCAGGCCTCCAACACTGGAGATTATGACATGAGATTTGGTGGGGGCACAGATCGAAACCATATCAGTGTGTGTAGGAGAAGCACCACATGGAAAAAGTGAGAGAAAACACTAATGTGTCCTCTGCTCTTCCTGGAGTCTTTCAAGAAAACTCTCCTCCGTTGCATTTTCAGCTGCTCCAGGTTGGTGTTGGCTGATGGACTTGGTAGTCAAAGACCCAGTGTGGCAACCTCTTAGTAAGTCCTGTAGGGATGTAGCAAGAACATTTTTTTGAAAGGGGAGGAGAGTAATAGTCAAATTTATTCCTTAGATTTGAGGCTTTAGCTGAGCTTTTGAGACAACAGGGAAAACTTCACTCCATCTCTTGTCACATTTATACTTGGATGTAGTTTAATAGCAATAGATAGTGAACAGTGCAGTTGGAAAATGATTTTTGTATTAAATCCAGCCTGTAACAATTTATACTTTCTTTTCTATGGACATCTCACTATTTGAATTCTGGAGACTTTTATTTTAGCTTCTTACCACAAGCTTAGGGCCTTTTTCCTTCCTTGTTTTACTCTTTTCCTTTGTTATTTTCTCCCTCCCTCCCTCCTTTCCTTCCTTCTTTCCTGTTCTCCCTTTTCCACTGATCAGTGTCACATTTCTGCTTTCTCCTTTCTCTCTTTACCTGACAGTCTCTTTCAATACCAACTGAGATATTTTACAATGAGATATAATATAAATTATAAGTAGGCAAAGAAAGAGAAGACAAGCTGGAGAGGAATCTGACATGGCGTTAAGAACACAATGAATATGAAAACCTTCCATGAAAGCCTATGGTGTTTGTACAAAGGGACTATAGATTTGTACTAATTGGTGTCTTGCCAGCCAAAAAGAAAGATAAAGTCACTTGATCACTTCCACAACTTATAGCATCTATGACATAAAAAGAGACTAACTGGGTAGGAAAAACTTAACTATTGCTTGTAATAAGAACAGATAGGGATTTCTCCTGAGGGTGCAATGATATGAACAAATCCGACAACTACCTCTTAGTAGACGCAAGAATAGGTTTTGTGGGATTGTTTCGTGGAGTGATCCTTGGTGTAAGCAGATAGTATTTTGCCAGTTTTGTTGCTGTAATTCAATAGCAACAATTTGATAAGCCCTAGTTATTACCCTGCCTCTTCGTATCTGCTGGGTAGAAACAAAACAAAACAAAAAAATCACTTCTACATAGACTTAAAAATGACTTAAAAAGCCATTAAAAAAGAAGAGGAAGAGGAGGTAAACAGTATTGGCATCCCAGTTTGAATGTAGACAAACATCTAGATCCCAATATACATAACTTATATTAAATGTAAGCTAAGAGCCATGTTCCACTGAGAGGGAAAACAAATGTAATCTATAAAATTAATTAATTCCAGAGAAGATAAAGTGTGCAATCTTTAACCAGGACCAGCCCATCATGGTAACAAACAATCTCTGAGTGTAGTTAGGCTCCCAGGAAGTACAGAAAACCCAGGTCTTAAATGGCATACCACTTGCTGATGTGTAATTCTGTACAGAAAAATGGCAAGAAATACAAAACTACTATTGACTTACGATTGCATTCAAAGAGTGTAATTTTAATTTAAGATCATCAAGAAGATTTTCCAAGAAAGTATGTTTTCTGTGGTAACTATTAGGCAAGAGGGAGTTTCTAAAATGTTTTAGCTGTTTTATTTTGCAAATCTCTACAGGATGTCTCATGACCCAGAACCCCACACTCCTAAGTGCAACAACTTTCTCTGATATTTCATTTAGAGTCGCTGTCTTCAGGTGTCTTGTACTCGGCTTGTTTCTTACTTTTAGTTGGGAATTGAGCAGTGCTTTTCAAAAGATCTGTGGCAAGGACCTCAATATACCCACCCTCTCCCCATCTGTCATGGACTCATATTTTTATACAATACAATAAAAATGAATGACTAGAAAGATGATCATGTGTTTTGATGTTGTGATGATATCTCTTGTTAAAAAGTTTCTAAACACTCACTCTAAGTTTCTGCATTTATCTCCCTAATAATGTGCAACAAACAATTTGCAGATGGGCATGCAATATGCAGGCCATACTTGGAGGATATAGCACCAAGGTACCTGATGCTGTTTAAAGTCAAATTTTAGTCAGTCTGTGATCAAGTTGAGATGCTGTTTGGCTTAAAATCTTCTGACAGTTTTGTCTCACCTCCTTGTCCATTTAGAAGGTATTATATTGGCTAGCAGACAAAAGGTACAAGGCAAACACTGGGGCCAGCACAGACCACATAATTTTCGGGGGTCAATGCAAGATGAAAATACAAATCGCCTTATTCAAAGATTATTAATAATTCCAAGACAAGTACAGCAGAGCATTAAGCCAACCGTGGGGCCCCTCTGAGGCAAGGACCCAGTGCAATTGCGTAGGTCACGTGCTTATGAAGCTGTCCCTGACTGGGGTGCTCAGATTTCTTTTACAAAACATATTTTAGCAACATGCTATCTGCCTGCACCAAGGATGCTCTAAGAGACATTCTGGTGTTTACTCAGGCCCATGTATCTGTATCTGAGTTCAGATATGCTGCTACTGCTAACACTGTTGTTCCTTGACATGTGTGCATAATCAAAAACAAAACAGAAATTGTGAAAAACAGCAGTTTTTCATAGCATTAAGATACAGTCAGGTATGTGTTAGAGCTTATTGTAAGTGTAATTCAAGCTTCTTAGCCCTTTAGAGATTTTTTTCTTACAATTGGCTTTCTCCAATTTCTGAATGCCTGGGTGACAAGGTTAAATAAAATGGCCTTCGTGGTGGTCAGTGCCAGAATTATTCTAGGGAACAAACTGGTTTTTTCTTTCTTTATGAACAAAGTTAAATGGACTATAAGGGTGTGAAAAAATAGGCTCCAGGTTCAATCTGGAAGGTGAAGGCACAAAAAAGGAAAGTATTTTAGGCACATAATTTTGAGTTGTTTTAATTGCATAAGGCAGACTTGCTCTATCCATTATCTCAAATCTTTAATAGAGTTTACTGAACACAAAGCACCTTACGTGATAATTTGTTTTCCTTTTTTAAAAAAATAAATTGAAGGAATGGGCTATTTCACTTACTTTACTTTGGAATTCATAAGGGCAGAATAGAAATAACATATATATGATGGAACAACATTCAGTCAGCAAAGCTCAGTGAGCAAGAACTTGGGCTCTGAGGCCAAACTGCCTGCACATGAATTTCAGTTCTAACCCTTATCAGCTCTGTTATCTTGGGAGTTATTTTCTTCTCTGTGCTTCAGTTTCCTCTAATACTAATAGCTATCTCTTATAAGGCTGTTATCAATATTAAATCAGTTACTGTCTTTAAAGCTCTGAGGATAGTGCCAGGTTCAGAGCAAAATACACACAAGTGTTAGCCATTATTACTATTCTATAAACTATGTCAATTTCGATAAGGACCGTGAAGGCATAAGTCTACCAGAAAGGCACGGAAACCTTGGGAAGAGCATTGAGCACAGAAATGGCTCATATCAATCTGATCTAGACCCTGAGTCCAAGCAACTGCACTGGACATTGTGGTTGTTCTAGGTTAAGCTTTTCCTTACTCTGTGCTACTTGGGTCCATACCGTTTTGTCATGGCCATTTTCCTCAGACCATTTTGATAAGGCTATTTTGGCATTGACTAAAACAAATCCCTAAATGTCCCCACTTTTTAGAGGTACTGAAGTTAAGGGACCATCTTTAACCTCTGCCATGCATTCTTTCATCCCTGATTGGCATTCCTTCATTTCTTCATTATTCCTTCAGCTGTAGAAAGCATTCTGTTTGGGTGTCCACAGCTAGCCCACACACTTAAATTTGTTTTTCTACATAGTTCATTTCTTCAGTGTCTTTACAACATTTTCCTTAGCTTGTTTGCCATCCAATTCTCTGTTCCTCAATAATTCAGGGCCTGTTTACGAGGTCTGCCATTATTCACCTGCTCTCAGCATCTTGTCCAGGGAGGCTGGTTCATCAATATCAGTTTCATGCTCCACACCTGCTGAGAAGACATCATTATTAGTGGCCCTATTGTGCTATTCAGTGAGATCCTGTATGTGGTAAATATCAATGCAACAAGTACAAAATACTTTCCCACAAGAAAGACTTTAAGAGCAGTTAACAAAATCAAAGTTAAGTTGTCCAAAAATAGTTTGTGAATTATATTCTTGAACCATTTCAAAAAGCTAGGTTATTATAATGGTAGCAATAAATACCTTGGTGACAATGATAATGATAATAGCTAGTACTTCTTGGGCGTCTATATGCCAGGCTCTCAGTATTTTATATGAACTCACTAGTTAATGTCATAGCAGTCTTGTGAAGTAGGTATTGTTTTTCAATTTCTACAGATGATTGAACTCTGAGATTTGTGAAATTTGTTTCCATACTTGTGAAATGAGAGAGCTGGCTTTCTACAGTCTCTCTCAACTCTAATGGTAAGAATGATTTGGCAAGAGAATGCAGTGGTGTTGTACTTTTAAACAAGGGTCATCAGATTTTGGCATGCATTAGAATTACCCAGAACGCTTATTAACACACAGATTGCCAGGCCCTAGTCTCAGAGTTTCCTGTGGGACCAAATAGTGCCTGAGAATTTGCATTTCTACCAAGTTCACAGGAGATGTTGATGCTGCATTGGGCTGAGTCCAGTCATGGAAAGTTGTGATGTTATTCAGGACCGGAGAGAACCTAAGGCAGAAATCTATGGCAATGAGATCGCTTCTCATATAAATAATGTAAATTTCAAGGCCATAGATTTTTGTATATGCAGTCATACACTCCATAATGACATTTTGGTCAACAATGGACTGCATATAGGGTGGTGGTCCTATTAGATTATAAAGGAGATGAATGATTCCAATCACCTAGTGACATCATGGCCGTGGTAACATGTTAGCAAAACACATTACTCACATGTTTGTGGTGATGCTGCTGTAGCAAACCTACTGCACTGCCAGTTGTATAAAATTATAGCATGTATTTGCAATACATAATACTTGATAATGATGATAAACAGCTATGTTACTAGTTTATGTGTTTACTCTGCAATATGTTTTATCAGTATTTTGCAGTGTACTCCTTCTATTTATTAAAAAAAAGTTAACTGTGAAACAGCCTCAGGCAGGCCCTTCAGAAGAGAGTATTCCAGAAAAAAGCATTGTTATCATGGAAGATGACAGCCCTATGCATGTTATTACCCCTGAAGACTTTCCAATGGGACAAGATGTGAAGGTGAAAAACAGTGATATTGACGATCTTCGCCCTATATAGGCCTAAGCTAGTATGTGTGTTTGTGTCTTAGTTTTTAAGAAAAAAAGTTTAAAAAGTAAAAGTAAATAAAAGAGTAAATAAATCTAAAAATAGAGAAGAGCTTATGGATTAAGTATATAAAGAAAGAAAATATTGTTGTGCAGCTGTACATTGTGTTTGTGTTTTAAGCTAATGTTATTATAAAAAGTCAAAAAGTTAAAATATTAAAATGTTTGTAAAGTAATGTTACAGTAAGAGAGATGACATTAATTTACTACTGAAAAGAGAAAAACATTTAAAAAATAAATTTAGTGTAGCCAAAGTGTACAGTATTTATAAAGACTGCAGTCATGTACAGTAATGTCCAAGAGGCCTTCACAGTCACTTTCTACTCACTCATTGACTCACGCAGAGCAACTTCCAGTCCTGCAAGCTGGATTCATGGTAAGTGCCCTAGACAAGTGTAGCATTTTTATCTTTCATGTCATATTTTACTGTACTCTTTTATGTCTAGATATATTTTGACACATAAGGACTTCCCATTGTGTTATAATTGTCTGCAGTATTGAGTACAGTAACATGCTGTAGAGGTTTATAGCCTAGGAGCAATAGAGTGACCATAGAGCCTAGGTGTGAAGTTGGTTATACCAGCTAGGTTTGTGTACACTCTATGATGTTCACGCAATGAAACAATTTTAATTTTTTAAATGAAAATTTAATGATCTAAAGTTTATGATCATTAGATTAAAATCTAATGATGCATTTTTCGGAAAATATTTGCTAAGTGGTACATTACTGTATATACATATTTTTGTTTATTCCACTGGAATAAGAAAAACACCTTTTATTTCTTTATCAAATTTAGAAAGTATACTTACTTTTGTCATGCCAATTTGCCTTTTTTTTTTTCATTAGGGTAGTTTAAGATTCATGCAAAAATGAGCAGAAAATCCGGAGTTCTCACACACCCCTGTCCCCACACATGCACAGCCTCCTGCTTATCAACGCCCTGCTCAGAGCAGTGCTGTATTTATTACAATCTATGAACCTACATTGTCACATCATTATTATCCAAAGTCCACAGAGTAGGGTTCCTACTTGGTGTTGTACATTCTTTGGGTTTGAATAAATGTATAATGACATGTGTCTAAAATCCTACTAAAAAATAAATTAGTTATTAAAAGTAATCAAGTTTTCATATTTTTCTTTGTCTTTGTAGAACATGTAGTTTTTCCTCAGAGGTAAAATAACATTCATTTTGCTGAAAGGATCCATCTGCTGCTGCTTTCACCCCTCCCCCTTCAACTTACACACACTTTTTTCTTTTTTGAAAGTTAAGGAAGAGATGAGATCTTATTGGCTAATTAAATTTTTTTTTCCAAGATAGGAATTTCCCTATAAAAGATGCTCTGCTTCAGATTTCAATGGCAAACCAACCATGGGATTAAGTGGATTAGTGTAAAAAAACTTCCTCAAAAAGAAATTCCATTCTTATTTTCTTCTGAGTGAATGTGTCTGTGATTTCAATGGCCCTGACAGTACCAGTATGAAACAGCCACCATACAAATGGATGGTAGCAGCTGTACTATAACACCAGGGCACACAGTGACTGGACGTGCAGCACTGAACTCTGAGGGTGTCTTGTCTTTATGTGATTCCCTTTACTGCAGGTGGGGGTATGTCCTTTAAACAAAGCTTCATTTCAATATATCAGCAATATTTGAAAGGCAGTATTATCGCGGAAACAGCTATAGGCTTTCGGATTCAGTTAGATCTGGGTTTTAATTCTGGCTCCAGAACTTGGCAGTTTCTTTAATTTCCCAGAGACCATTAAAGTGATGGAGATAGGTGGTAAAACCTACCTTCTTGGGTTACCGTGATGCTTAGTAATGAGCTAAAAAAAAAAAAAGCCAGTATGCCAGTAAGTGACTACTGTTATCATTGTTGCCAAAACTGCTTCATTAAAGCAACCATCCAACTTTCATTCATTCATGTATTCATTCTTCATTTCTGTTATGTACTTGTGTAAGTGCTCCATATGTGGCACCATGGAATAGCAATAGCTGGTTTTTTTTTTTGTTGCAACTGTCTTCTCCATAATGATTTCACTAAGCAAGGTATCAACATGAAATATTTCAGGTGGTTATAGAAACATAAGCATAGTATATTTTATTTTTAATTTTTCAGAGTTAGAGAGAAATAAGGACCATCTCAAAAAGTCAACAATAATTTTCTAGAGAAATGAGATTATGCGTGTTTTATATTTTTTCCTTGTGCTTATTTTTATTTACTAAAAATTTTCAAATGAGTTTAGATGATTCAGAGATAAGACAAAAATATGTATTAAGATTTTTAAAAAATGTTTGGCTAATAATGATGATAATGGTCATCCTCGGTAACTAATTAGTGGGTTCTCCCTTAGATAATTAATTAGTGGATTCTCCCTGTGTATAGGGCTTTGCATTACACATTGGGAGACAGAGGGAGGATAGAAAGATACAACTTGTGCTTAAGAGTCTTTTAACAAAGTTATAAAGAGAGATCCTTCTCATATATTTTCTTGAGTTAACATGGTTACAGAATCTGAATTTTAAAAATAAAACTTGTGCTTAAGAGACTTTTAACAAAGTTATAAAGGGAGGTGCTTCTCATATTTTTTTTTGAGTTAATATGGTTACAGAATCTAAATGTTAACTCATGAATCTGTTTTATTATTATTCTTGGCTTGCCACATTTAATTTGATCAGATATCCCACTATCTTATCAATTTTTTAAACAACAAAGAATAAAGCTTCAGGTTTAGAAATAAAAGACTATCAAAATAAAGAGAAATGATAATATATATCTTGCCTAGGAGAAAAGGAAACATTTAAAAAAATATTGGAAAAGTTTCTCAAGCTTCACAGTCAAATGTCACTTTATTTGCTCTCTAAGGATAAGGAGTTTTAAAAATTTATTTCTGATTGAGTTTTTTTCTAATTCTGGCCTAACTATACCTCATACTGGCTCTAATTACCCAGATTAATGTAAGCACTAATAGGTTGTCCATTCTAAAAATATTTACCATGTGACTGATAATGTCATTTGCCATGTCTTGGTGATTATGGGAGGGAATTCAAAGTAGATGGAAGACAAAATTGTGTCACAACTCCCAGTGTCACCAAATCTAGGACAAATAGAAGCTTGCTCTTCGTGTAAACTATCTTTATTATTTTCTATAAGATGTCAAGTGTCAATTCTTCTGAGATTACAAACATAAAAACAGCATGAATTTAACAATAGCATTTTCTTTGGTATAAACCGATTCATCAGCCAAACTCATAGAATATTTCAGAATACTGAGATGTGTCAAGGGATTGGGATTCCTTGGCAGGGCTGTGGATTATGGAAACAATATATTATAAGTGTGATATTTACCAATAGCCAGAACATTTCTATTTATTCTATGATATTGGAGACTTGAATGGCAGCTGCTTTGCAGTGTTGCAAAGGCCTCATAAGTTATGTTTGTAGTTGAGACCTGAGAGGTCTGATAGCAGCTTATAATTTTTTCCCAGCATGAAACCCAATTATACTTTAAAGACTAATACAAGCTAAAATACTTATTTCTTTCAAATAAGTTTCAAATCATTATCACAGCTGTAAGGCTTGACGTGAAAAACATTGCATGAGGTACTATTTTTTAAAAGAAAAACAAAATGTAATGAACACTGTTTACCCTCCAATTCTCTTCCTTGAAGAATTTTTTTTTCCAAAAGGTATCATTCTTATCAACTTAAAGTGATTTTTATCAGGAATTTGATTCATCAATTTAAAAAAGAGGAAAATGTCTTCTATTGAATGCATATATGGCTGTGGTTGATAAAGTTCAGTTTCACTTAAAATGGTTAGTAGATGACCAGTTAAGTCATTCCTGGTAGTCAAATGAGGGCATGTTGGTAGACACCCATATACTTGAGCTCAGGGATGCAGTCAACAAGGTAGCAATAAGTCGTGATCCCAACAGTGGGTGCCAGAAAAGCTTGAGGCCCACCTATCACAGTCATTCTATAAATATATTTGGAATTCTCTCCTCCAGGCACCACACTTTATTGGGCATATAGAGCCATGGAGGCAAATCTCTACCCTCAAGAAGCTCACAACACAGTGGCACAGTCAGATAATGTCAACACTCTGATGGAGGGTCCTGTAAGTTTTGAGTAGGATGTTCTTAAGGCCCCTGGGTGGTGCTGAAGGTTGTCTGTTTTTCAGAGACAGTTCTGAGGCTTAGTGAGGCCATATAACCAAAAAATGATGGCCCTGGGATTCAAAGCCCATGTCTTTTCCTCATGCTATGTCAACTCTTCTGGGACATTGCTGGGGCAATAGAAGATGGAGGTAGTGAGACAGAGAGTGACTGAGACAATTTGAAGAGAAAAATGGGGGTGACTAAAAGTTGAGTGTGACTAAGTGGAACAAGTGTGGATGCCTCCGGGGGTAGAAACCTGGCTCTCACAACTAGGGAAATATCAGCACCATTTGCTGAGAAAGGGAAACAGCATGCAAGTGAGTAGGAAACAGCATGCAAGATGATGACCTCAGGTTTGGATCTATTGTGTAACTATCGCTTAAGATTCTATTACTATTGCTATTACAATTCTATTCTGTTTCTATTACTCTTGCTTGTAATTCTGGATCATTCTAGCTCCTTTTTGGAGCTCATAAGAGAGGATTCTAAACAGGCAAATGGGATTTTGGAAGAGAGGCAGTGGTTGAAGCTGTGTGTGAGGATGACATTTCCCAGCAAGAGTGTAGAAAGAGAAGTAATTTGAGGTCAGGATCCTAAGTTACACAGGCGTAGAAAAGAGAAAAGCAGCCAAAAATGGATTAGAGAATGAATGAAATGCAATAGAGATAGAGAACTAAGAGTGTACAGTAGTGTAGAAGTAGGGGTCCGGGCACGGTGGCTCATGCTTGTAATCCCAGCACTTTGGGAGGCCAAGGCGGGCGGATCACCTGAGATTGGGAGTTCGAGACCAGCTGGCCAACACAGTGAAACCCCATCTCTACTAAAAATACAAAAATTAACCAGGCATGGTGGCACATATTTCTAATCCCAGCTACTTGGTAGGCTGAGTCAGGAGAATCGCTTGAACCCGGGAGGCGGAGGTTTCAGTGAGCCAAGATCACACCACTGCACTCCAGCATGGGCAACGAGCATAGGCAATGGAGCGAGACTCCGTCTCAAAAATAAAAAAGAAGAACAAGAAGTAGGGGACTATGATTTCAAGAATGACGATAGTTGGTAATAGAGACTAATAGTTGTGGATTTCATGCCAGGCACCATTCTAAACACTTTACACGATTAACTTCTTTGACATTCACAACAACCCCATGAGGTAGGTCTCATTATTATTATCATTTTACAGCTGTGACTTGACTAGTGTCACACAGTTGGAAGATCACAAAGCTGGAATTTGAACTCAGGCAATTTGACTCAAGAGCCTGTGCATTCCATTGCATTATAGCAAGTGTTTGATATATATCATGTCCAAGGAAGCTCCAAGGTGTGATAGTCTCTTTATCCTACTGCTATGGTCTGAATATCTATGTCCTCCAAAATCCATTCATTGAAACCTAATCTCCAGTGCAGTGGTATTGGGCAATGAGTACATCATGAAGGTAGAGCCCTCAGGAATGGGATTACTGGCCTTATAAAAAAGGACTGAGGAACTTATTTGTCCCTTCCTCTACGTGAGGATGCATCGAGAAGGTGCCATCTACGAAGCAGAGAACAAGTCAGACACCAAATCTGCTGGTGCTTTGATCTTGAATTTTCCAGCCTCCAGAACTGTAAGCAATAAATTTCTGTTGTTTATAAATTATCCAGTCTATGTCGTTTTTTGTTATGGCAACCCAAATGAATGAAGACACCTACTTTTTGCTTTTTGTATGTATTTTTTTCTTTTAAGGTTAAACATGAAATTCTTTTAGGGCTTATTTCTCCTATGTAAACTCCTGGGAAAGTGACTTGTTAGATTGCCCATTGCTTTAAGGACTGCTCCTGCTGTTATTATTCTCCAGATACAAGCTCAAATAAGAGTCCTTAACATGATATCAATAACAAAGGCTTGTTGAATGAATAAATGAATGTGTTTCACTTGGACATCTACTGTGGTGTTTTCAGCACATTACATCAGTAACCATACCACATCATACCAAACCATACCACACCATGCTATGCCATACCACGTCATACCAAACCATACCACACCATGCTATGCCATGCCATACCACATCATACCAAACCATACCACACCATGCCATGCCATACCACATCATACCAAACCATACCACACCATGCCATGCCATACCACATCATACCAAACCATACCACACCATGCTATGCCATACCACATCATACCAAACCATACCACACCATGCTATGCCATGCCATACCACATCATACCAAACCATACCACACCATGCCATGCCATACCACATCATACCAAACCATACCACACCATGCCATGCCATGCCATACCACACTCCCATACCACACCATGCCATGCCATACCACGTCATACCAAACCATACCACACCATGCCATGCCATGCCATACCACATCATACCAAACCATACCACACCATGCTATGCCATGCCATACCACACTCCCACACCACACCATGCTATGCCATGCCATACCACACTCCCACACCACACCATGCCATGCCATGCCATACCACATCATACCAAACCATACCACACCATGCCATGCCATGCCATACCACATCATACCAAACCATACCACACCATGCCATGCCATGCCATACCACATCATACCAAACCATACCACACCATGCCATGCCATACCACATCATACCAAACCATACCACACCATGCCATGCCATACCACATCATACCAAATCATACCACACCATGCCATGCCATACCACATCATACCAAACCATACCACACCATGCCATGCCATGCCATACCACATCATACCAAACCATACCACACCATGCTATGCCATGCCATACCACACTCCCATACCACACCATGCCATGCCATGCCATACCACACTCCCATACCACACCATGCCATGCCATACCACACTCCCATACCACACCATGCCATGCCATGCCATACCATGGTAGCTGGTTTCCACGATGTCCGTAATGATCCTTTTTTCCTAGTATTCATGCCCTTATAATCTGACCCTCAAGTGTGGGTTTGGCTTACCGTCTTTTTTTAAGTGAATAGACTAAGGGAGAAGTTTAGCCACCTAAGGCAGTGTGGCATGTCTCTTCTTTCTCTTGGCTCCGTCTCAGAGAGAAGCCATGTTGTGAGCTTGTCCTTGGAGAGGTACACATAGCAAAGAACTGAGGCCTCCCGCCAGCAGCTACCTGGGAGAGCTTGGAAGCGGGTCCTCCAATCCCAGTCTTCAGAGACTGTAGCCCCAACTGATACTTGATTTAGGAGGACAAACTATGTCATTTGTCCAGAGACATTCCCAGTTTTAGCACTGAAATTCATTTCTGGGAAGGTCCTCTGTCATAGGCAAACTGGGATGGTTGGTCACCCTAGCTTGACTGCAACCCGTGATATCTCTCCTGAACCAGAATCACCCAGCTAAGCTGCTCCCAGATCTATGACTTTCCAGAATCTGTGCGAGATACTAAGTTTTTGTAGTAATTTGCCACTCAGCAATAAAAAACTCATACATATTCCATAACACACTGTACCAAGACACTAGATTCTGTCTCTACTAAAAAGATGTTGAAGAAAGAAAGTGTAAAGGGTAGGTTGTAATTTTCTTCACAAATGCTTAGGAGATTTCTGCAGATTCCACTTTCCCATATAGCAGAGCATCTTGCTCTTCTTACCCCTTCATTTTAATTGCAACTGAGATGGAGAAATGTTACACGAAAACTTTCTCATTACAATAGTGGGGAGCCATACATGAAAATTAATGTAATTACTACCCATGAACAGCCTCAAATAACACAGAAATCCCTGAAACAAATAAAATATAAAGTACTGATGCTTTTTCTTCTTTCACTGCTGTTTCAGTGTGAGTCATGGAGAGCAGTCTGGAGTAATGTTTCATGTTAAGAGTTAGCATTAGGCATCCGTAAGATGTTATATTTGTCACATTTACAGGTATGTTTATCGTTTAGAAAAAAACTCAAATTTTGCTTAATAAGTAAATGAATTTAATATTCCACAATGCAGCAATGTATTTGACTTCTCAGTATCATTCCCTGCCCCCCTTTTTTTCTTGTTTGACCTAAAACATTTATGCATTGTTTTATGTGGGGCTTTGGCTTCCAGTATATGAAATAATTTTATGATACTAAACTTTAAAAATATTGTTTAATGGTACCAAAACAGAGATATAGACCAATGGAACAGAACAGAGTCCTCAGAAATAATACCACACATCTACAGCCATCTGATCTTTGACAAACCTGAGAGGAACAAGAAATGGGGAAAGGATTCCCTATTTAATAAATGGTGCTGGGAAAATTGGCTTGCCGTAAGTAGAAAGCTGAAACTGGATCCTTTCCTTACTCCTTATACGAAAATTAATTCAAGATGGATTAGAGACTTAAATGTTAGACCTAATACCATAAAAATCCTAGAGGAAAACCTAGGTAGTACCATTCAGGACATAGGCATGGGCAAAGACTTCATGTCTAAAACACCAAAAGCAACAGCAGCAAAAGCCAAAATTGACAAATGGGATCTCATTAAACTAAAGAGCTTCTGCACAGCAAAAGAAACTACCATCAGAGTGAACAGGCAACCTACAGAATGGGAGAAAATTTTTGCAATCTACTCATCTGACAAAGGGCTAATATCCAGAACCTACAAAGAACTCAAACAAATTTTCAAGAAAAAAACAAACAACCCCATCAAAAAGTGGGCAAAGGATATGAACAGACATTTCTCAAAAGAAGACATTCATACAGCCAACAGACACATGAAAAAATGCTCATCATCACTGGCCATCAGAGAAATGCAAATCAAAACCACAATGAGATACCATCTCACACCAGTTAGAATGGCAATCATTAATAAGTCAGGAAACAACAGGTGCTGGAGAGGATGTGGAGAAATAGGAACACTTTTACACTGTTGGTGGGATTGTAAACTAGTTCAACCATTATGGAAAACAGTATGGCGATTCCTCAAGGATCTAGAACTAGATGTACCATATGACCCAGCCATCCCATTACTGGGTATATACCCAAAGGATTATAAATTATGCTGCTATAAAGACACATGCACACGTATGTTTATTGCAGCACTATTCACAATAGCAAAGACTTGGAATCAACCCAAATGTCCATCAGTGACAGATTGGATTAAGAAAATGTGGCACATATACACCATGGAATACTATGCAGCCATCAAAAAGGATGAGTTTGTGTCCTTTGTAGGGACATGGATGCAGCTGGAAACCATCATTCTTAGCAAACTATCACAAGAACAGAAAACCAAACACCGCATGTTCTCACTCATAGGTGGGAACTGAACAATGAGATCACTCGGACTCAGGAAGGGGAACATCACACACCGGGGCCTATCATGGGGAGGGGGGAGGGGGGAGTGGGGAGGGATTGCATTGGGAGTTATACCTGATGTAAATGACGAGTTGATGGGTGCAGCACACCAACAAGGCACAAGTATACATATGTAACAAACCTGCACGTTATGCACATGTACCCTACAACTTAAAGTATAATAATAATAAATAAATTAAAAAAAAAATCCATAAAGCAAATACACCAAAATGATTAAAAATAATCCTTTCATAGGTGTATGTATGTGAATAAAAAAGATAATATATCAGAAAAAAAAATATTGTTTAAATATTCTGAATATATAGCTATTGTAAGAGTGCTTCATATGTATTGTGCTACTGCAAAATATTATATAACTATATTATATAATATTTATGTAACTCTATAACTAACTTTTCAAGCTCAGATCAAGCACAACTTAATCAAAGACAATATAAATATATATTTTTTCAAAATTTCATTTTACCAAGAGGGACAAAAATGAACTCTGTACCTATAATTGTCTACTTGTATAAACTTTATTCCATTAAGGGAACTTGAACATTTAGAAACTGTTACTTAAAATGGTAATCTTGATGGCTAAGCCAGGAGTCTAACGCTTTTGGAGCAAAGGCATGGGAGATAAAGAGCAAGTCTGAATCCTTCTGTCATTTGAAGGGACACATGAGTCTGGAGAGTTTGGAGACTGGGTTTCAGGAAGGTACTTTGAATGAAATATAACTAGCGGATAAGACTAGAATATAAATCTCCAAATTTATAATTTGCTAATATTGCAAATTATAAAATAAATCAGTATAGGTGAAACAATGTACTGTGTCTTACCAGATTTTTTTTTTTTTAAACCATATGCAGGTAAAACAGTCAATAAACTCTCTCGTCCATAAATCTAGAAAATGTTCCGATAAAAAGGACTATTCTTCCCCCTGCCAGTATTTCCTGGTTCTCCACCATCTCTCAAACAAAGGATGTTAGATTTAGTCATCCACAGATGCTGCTGCATTTCTTCTGTCATTTTTTGAAATAAAAGCTCAGCCTCTCAATTTTTCCCTTTCTGTGATTTTTGTCCCGTGAGTAGTAATTATTTGACATATTTTGTTTTTATCTCTTGAAGCCTCTTGGTTTCTTTTTCAGATCTCTTCCCATAGTTCTTCCGTTGTCTGTGCTTCTTTGCATTGTCTTAAAAAGTCTTCACATCCTATACCCTGAAACTTCCAGTTTCCGCACACTTACTCCTTCCCTGTGAAACATACCCATTGTAACCTTCATCACCCCTGACCCGCAGCATCCCAGATGTTTCCTGTGAGACAAATTCCAGGCTCTGACTTGTGAGTTACAGGAAGCAGTGTTCTATTTTTCTAGAGTTTAAAATGCTAAACTAGTGTAAAAATGCACCATGCTATCTCTTGATTGTAGAAGGGGATTTTTCTCTTTTTCTCTTTGGGGACTAACTTTCTGTCCATTCACATCACTGGCCACCACTCTACCAGAGAAGACATAGAGACGAGACACAAAGGTAAAACGTTGTCCTGCTTGTTGACATCTCCAGTGACAAATTTGGAATGGAAGAACGTGAAAACGATAAGGCCATCTTTGATTGCATCTTCTTTTGGAGAAAACTTGTCACAATTTTCCACAATTGAAACTATTTTAATATTAATTTTCAAACATAATTTGTGAGCACATATAGATCTGGATGTGTTTGAAGTTCTGCAAATCTATAATACTTCAAACAAAATCATGAGGCTCAGTAGGAAATCGTGATAAAAATCATTAATCACACTCCCCTACTCAATGGAGAGAAATGACATCATATCTTACACTGATATATTGCTAAAAGCCCAGTCAGCAGGAAGCCAACCTGTTATTCTACACTCACCCATTCAACACATATTCATGAGAGCCAACAGTATGTGGGGCACTATGCTGAAGGCTGGGGATGAGTACTCAGAAAAGAGATACGCAAGGCACTGTGAGGTCATGTAGGACAGATATTTAACTCAGCCTGGGTGGCGGGTGTTGCATGTCAAAAAAATCTATAGGAGACTATATTTAGCTCATTCTCAAAGAATGAGTAGGAGTTAGGCAGGTAAGGGGTGTTGGCAGAGGTAAGGAGAAGACGAGATAGGAAGAGAGACAAGCTGTGAGCAAAGGATGAAGGCAAGAAATTGAATGCTGTATGGGAAACTGCAGGCATTTAGATGTTTCTGAAATATGAAGTGTGAGATTGAGAGGTGAAAAATAAAAGGCGTGAGACTGAGTGGCAAAAAATAATGGCGTAGAAATGGGCAAGGTGCCTTGTTCCTTGTCTAGGAGCTTTATTCTGAGCAGTTAGGGAGCTATTAAAGAGAAAGACATTATAGCTATAACTCTAGTGGCTAGTAGAACATACAATGGTTCTAAGTGAGACTTTTGAGAAGGTTGCCACAGTGTCTAGAGTCAAGAGCCTTAGTTATGACAGCAGTAGCTGGGGTAATAAGAAGAATAGATTTTATAAGCACTTAAAAGTAAAATCACCAAGACTGTGATTTCATTGATTACATACAAGGATTGAGGGAGGTGGTAACATTAATAATGGGATCCTGGTTTCTTCTTGAAATATTTGTTTGAATGGCAGTATCATAAACTAGAGAATATAGGAATGGGAACAAGCTTAAGGGAGAAATTAATGATTTCAGCCTTGGACACACTGAATTTGAAGTATTACTGTTTATTCTGGTGTAGTTAGTCAGACTGTAGTTTAACATACAAATCAGCATCTCTAGTGGGAGGTTTGGACCAAAGATTTGAACTTGGAAGCCATTAGTAACTATGTGGTTCTTGAACTACAGGTGTACATAAAACTACACTGAGAGAGAACATAGGGATTGATAAGATAAAGCAGTGTGCATGGGTAATATGGGATGACTGTGCAAAGAAAACAGGTAAGAGCTAGACTCATCAAAATATAAGAAAAACCAGGAAGATGTGGTGAAATAGAGACCAAGTTAGGAGAGTTTTAAGAAGCAGAGGGTGATCAAAGTGGGGGGATAGGCTGAACTTCTGAGAAATTTGGAGATGGGCATGAGAAATTTAAGTGATAAGACAGAGAGTCAAGACAAAAGAGAAGGATTATTAAAAAGATGTTTATTGGGAGAGTCTTGTATATACTTAAGTATCCTTGGGGAGAGAAGACACAGAGTAAGGAACCAGACACTGATCCAATCCTTCAGTGCCTCCTATATACTGTTTGATCTGGTGGAACTTCACAGAGGACAGAAACTCAGAAAACTAGACCTTGACAGAGCAGAATCAGGTTGATCCGGTTTTACCTACCATAGATACTCACCCATAAAATATGTTGTCTTTCTGGTTAGCGTGTTGCTTGGGGGTGAGTTAGGTAATTAAATGGATTAGTGGAAGAGGTATGATCTAACTCTTTCAAGTCTATAGAATACATTGCTAGGGTCTTGGGAAACAAAGATCAGGTCGAGATTTAGGAAGGAGAGGCTGGGCACGGTGGCTCATGCCTGTAATCCCAGCACTTTGGGAGGCCGAGATGGGTGGATCACGAGGTCAGGAGTTCAAGACCAGCCTGGACAAGATGGTGAAACCCCATTTCTACTAATAATACAAAAAAATTTAGCAACGTGTGGTGGCAGCTGTAATCCCAGCTACTCGGGAGGCTGAGGCAGGAGAATCGCTTGAACTTGGTTGGCAGCGGTTGCAGTGAGCTGAGATTGCTCCACTGCACTCTAACCTGGACAACAGAGTGAAACTCTGTTTCCAAAAAAAAAAAAAAAAAAAAGGGATTTAGGAAGGAGAATAGGCAAAGATATTGATAAAATATTAAGAGCCATGTTTATCATGAATGAATTAATTTAAAACTTGAATATGTTTTCTAAAACAACACATTGTGTTAAAATTTTTGAATTAAGCAAGCTAGTCTTGCCCTTTACTAACATGAATAATTGAGGGCTACTTCTTTTACTCCATATGCTTTCCTCTGATTCTCAAAATAAATGTTCAAGCATATGACTTTCTCTGAGCACTACTTTCTTTCCTTTATGGAAAGAAAAGGACGTTGATATTTAAAAAAATAATAAATCTGGACACATTTAGGTGTCAAGCCCAAGCAAGTAGAGAACAAAGGACATTGGGTAATGGAGAACCCATGTTTAGATAGAGCCTTAAGATGATTTAAAAACAATGGGGCCACATTTTTCTTTGTGCCTAAGACTATATTTAATGGTTTTTTTTTTGTTATACTGTTGAGGCAGGACTTTAAGACTTTAAGGGTACTCTTTCTGTGTTACTTTTTTGCAGGAATATTGTTCTTTACTTGTGGCAGATGTGTTTCTGAAAATTGGTAAATCAGATCTTATTTAAAAGCAGTAAAAGAGTGATTTAAAGAAATCCTATATTAAATCTATTTGTAAATTCAAGAGACATTTTTAAAAGGGTCTGCTTAGGATGTATTCATTTTGGCAAATCAGGTTTTATCAAATGGGAGTGGAGATGCATCTATAGCAGACAAACTCCTGCCATATTCAGAAATAAGAGAACTTTATCAGAGTTGCTTCCGGTCCAACTCTGATTATCAGTAATAGGTCCTGAAGATCAGAGCTGAGGTCTGCCAAACTGTTGGAAGATAAAGAAACCAAGATGCTTCCAGGCCATTTGTGAGGTGAATTAAACTTGGGCAAATATAGTTGAAGTATAGATGAGCCTCGAATATAATGGCCTGGAGGTAGACAATAAACAACTAGCACATGGTCAGCCTGAAGCCTAGTCATAAGAAGGACTTTTGGGCAAATGTTTAGGATAATCACATAATATAAGGGCAGAATAGAAAATAGGGATAGGCTTTGCAAACATCAGGATACCTGAAAAAATAACTGATAGAGTTCTTTGATTTCTACAATCTCTAAATTTCACTTTCAATGTGTAACTTAGCGAAGTTGGTCATCATATACTTTAATAGATTTATTGCTAAATTTAATGAGCATAGTTGTACTTCATTTGTCTGTTATTACCTCTATCCACTCTTCCCTCAATTTTTTCAGTTGATCTCCTTTTCTCTATTTTTATTCTTTGCATTAGTATTGCCCCCTGTCAGACATCATTATGACATGCTTCTTTTTTGAATATGACTTATTTCCTCCTCTGACCTAAAATATACACTTTAAAAGAAATTACACACATCTTTTTTATACATTCATATGTATAAAAATATGTACATATTTTTTAGCAATACACTGATCTAGGTGCTCATTTTGAGTTCATTTTGAGTTTCCTGTTTTTAAAGAATAACAGAGTATTTTTCCCATGCCTTAAAATTAATGAAGGTCTTTCTCATCCACTAGTCTATTTGTTTTCACAACTATCCCAAGAGGAGTTCATGTGAATTTTGATTTTCAGAGGAGAAAATGGATGCTCTAGAAGGTCATACAACACTGAGCAAGTAGACCATCAACCCATAGGTCCTTTGAATATTCTCTTAGGAAATCTTATGACTAGGATATACTCTCAAGTACGTTTAGCAAATTCCCATGGTTAGTTTGAGATAGCCAGGAAATTGGGAAAAGAAAGTGACTAAAGGAAGAATAAAAGCAACAGTAGCAGTACTAGCAGTAGCACCTTAGGCAACTAATCAGATCCCTGGAAAAATCCCTGTTGATTACAAGACATCAACCATTTCCCAGTCTTTACCAGGAGATATTTTTAAAGAGTCAGACATCATCAAAGCATGATAAATAAATAAAGAGTCTGACATTGCAAAGAGTAGAATAAACGTCCTGAGTGTGTTTAGACTTAGGCAGGGCAAACGTGGTTCAGCCTGGCTTGTGTGGCATTTGGCAGCTTTAAGTCTTCTGATTTAATTAACTATAAGGCTTGCAATTGTGCTTGCACACACACACACACACATATAAGCACAGATATACAGATGGTTCCAAACTTACAATAGTTCAACTTACAAGTTTTTACTTTATGATGGTGTGAATGCAACACATATTCAGGAGGAAAAATACTTCAAGTGCCCGTACAAGCATTCTGTTTTCACTTTCAGTACAGTATTCAATAAATTAAGTAAGATACTCAACACTTAATTATAACATAGGCTTTGTGTTAGATGATTGTGCCCAACTTTAGGCTAATGTAAGGGTTCTGAGCACATTTAAAATAGGCTAGGCTAAGCTACGATGTGTTGTAGGGTAGGTTTATGAAACGCATTTTCAACTTATGATATTTGCAACTTACAATGGGTTTATCAGAGAATAATCCCATTGTGAGTTGAGGCGCATCTGTATATAAACACGGGTATATAGATGAACACATCTATTTAGTGAAAATAAGACTTAGAGATAATATTGGTTATTTGTAGTCCATTAATTAAGATTATCTAACAATTACATTTTATATACCTAATTCTCTTCTTCCAAATACTTGATATAAATATTAATTCCTTACACTGGATTAATGTAGGTTAAATATTGGTAAAATCATGCACTAATTGTATTGCTTGAATGCAGTCAATATGAAAATAGCAGAGTAAAAGAAAACCTAGGATGTACTTTCCTGGTACATGAAGATTTCCAGTGGAGAAGGAGTGGTATCTGTTTAATTAATTATGAAACAAATTCTCAGGAAATTATTATCTCTTTAACTCCCACTGCCTTGTAACTGTTGATTTTGGCCCCAGTTGAGTTGGTTATGAAATACTTGATATTTACCTCTAGGTTGAAAGTAAACAGCCCATGGCAGCCATGTACTCATTAGTCAACACCCATGAAATAATTGAGGGGTGCTGAGGGGCAGTGGGAGCTCTCTTGATTACATCTCCAGGTGTAAAATCTCTTTAGCTCTAATTCTAGTGCTGATCTGAAACATGGTTCCGGCTCAAGCAAAACTGAGCTTCATGTCTAGGCACCTCCTCTGGGAAACATCATTAGTGTGACTAGTATCTCTGCTCAGCCCCCATTGCCAGCCATGGAGTTCCAGGCAGGATGACAACACTTTTATCTCCCTAACTTACAGGGGCTGCAAGGAGAGCGTCAACAGACGTATAAAATCACAAAGTACCCTTCAAGGATGAGGGATTCTGAAAATTAGCAATCAGGTAATAAAACATCAAGATAAAATTAATAACTTTCCTTCAAGCATGCACAACAATAGCAGCCTACATAGAAAAATTCCATTTGGATGAAAGATTCCAGGCTTATATTGTAATTCTTTTATTCTGATCTCTGAAAAGGAAACTCTGTCTTGGGCTTCCAGTTATTTAACCTGAATACAGGAACTAATAAGTTATGTTTGCCACAGGGCTAGACTAGATTGGCTGATGGACTTTCCGGAACCCCTGAGAAGGATAATAAAATACCACTACACACCCTCCTGTACATGGTGTAACTGGAACTCTCATTTTTATTGCTGGAGGAAAATGATAGACCACTTTGAAAGCTATTTGGCAGTTTCTAATAAAAAGACACCGTATGACTATTTCATTCCACTTTTAGATACACTTCTATCAAAAGACTTCTATGATAATAATCATAGCAACTTTATTCATAGTAGCCCCTAAATGGAAACAACCAAATTAGTCAGAGAGGATATGAAGACAGCTCTGCTTCAGTGTCTTGAGGGCCATTTTACTTCATGTTTCTTTTGTTCCTTTTTACAATCAGCAATGGTTTTGTATTCAAATATATAATTTCAATACATCAGGAGACAGCACCTTTAGCAAGGTAGTGTCCTCTACAGCCAGTTGAAGTAGTGATGAGCACAGAGTATGCACATGGACATGGTGGCTGTTCAGTATAAGCCTGGCAAAAGTTATATTAGGCCTGCTGGCTGAAGACTTTTTCTAGAACCCATGTGAAACCCTTTCTGGGGCTATCCTCCAAATGTATCTTTGGGGCAGGGAGTTCATTTTAAAGGAGGCTAAAATTCTACATGAAAAAATGAAAGGATGAATCAGGGACATTGAGTATAAAAATTATTGTTACTTCAGATGTTCTCAAGATTGGTGAGTCTGGGTGCTTTGGACTATATTAAAAATAAGTTGGCATGTGTGTAATTTTATATATATATAATATGTATAATGTGTATATATTATATATATGTAATATATGTGTATATATTATATATATGTAATATATGTGTATATATTATATATATGTATATATGTGTATATATTATATATGTGTATATATTATATATATATGTGTGTGTATATATATAATGTGTGTGTGTACGTGCTACTGGGCCCCAAAGCCAAGGTTTAATGAGTTTGACTAGGTGTGACAATCAATTTTATTGCTATAACCTGCAAGTAGTTAGCAAAAAACTTTCAGTTTCCAGGCTTTCTAAATAGGAGAGGTGAGGTTGCCAGGAATTTTGTAAATTCCTATAGAAAGTCCAGCACTGGCTGCCAAGAGATTGAGTCTCCATGGCATCAAACGGCTATGCTCAGTAGGAGGGTGTCCCGAAGTAGAGGAAGACTTTTTTTTATAAAGGCTTTGTGATATTCTCTGAGATATCTAGAATGCCTGTACTGAAAGGTTCCCACCCATGGAGTGGCCTAATAGCACCTTGTCAAGATAAAAACATAAAACCAGAAGCCTTCAAAAAGCCTATTTTCCTATCACTGGAATGTCTGGCAAATAAGAGGTGACATGTACCCATCAGTTCAATTAAGCTTTCCAAAGGAAAAGGGCAGAGGATTTACCTAAAAATGGGTTTTCTGGCCACCAGCTAATAAAGCATATCCAATAAATGAAAATTTAGCTTGGCATCAGTCTGAAAACATGAGTGACAATTTCTAGGGCATCAGATTCAAAACATAAACATTACTTATAATAGGAGATATAGGGAGGCAAGCACTATTTGTTTCCATTTCCATTTAGAATATATTCCTGATTTACAAAAGCTATTTTTTTATTGTATATTCTTTCTCAACATAAAAGTAAATTTTATCAAGACAATTAAAAACATAAAAGAAGATAGTATAATATGGTGGACAGATCATGAATATTGGAGCCAAACAGATCCAGATTTGAATTTTGCCCTCACCCATTGCTAGCAATTCTTAATCAGCATGGGGTAGGTTAGGATGTACAGCTGCTAGATCCCAGTAGGTGACACCAAATGTTTATTTCTCACTCATATTACATGTCTTATTAGGTTGGCTATGGCTCTTCTCTATGTCTTCTTTATTCCAGATCCCAAAACGAAGAAGCAGCTTATCTCTTTTTGTGGTTGAGGGCATTGTTGGCCTCATAGGAGAGGAAGAAAAGGGGCTTGTGGTGGACAATGTGATTCTGTTCATCACATTGTGTTGATGTAATAAGGTAGATTAAATTAATGTGTCTTGACCACCTCTTCCATTCTTCAGATTGTCCTCACTGAGAACTCAGCACAAATTTCCCTTATAATCCCCTATTCCCTTAGAGTATATTATGTGTCCACACATGTGTGTGGACAATGTGTTTCTTTTCATCACTCTAAACAAGCTGCATGGCTAAGCCTGAGTCAATGGGTGAGGATTGTATAGGCTTTACATATGGAGAGACCCATAGAAAAGGACAGAGAATATTCTAAATATAATATATTTCAGTAATCTTAGTAAAGTTGCTTCTTTAAATCTCAACATTCTTGAACTGTAAAACAAAGCTAATACTCTCTGATTCATAGAGCAGTCCGCGAGTAAACAGACGTAAATTATCTGAATTGAATACGCTCTGAACAAATTTAGCTCTTTTTTATTATGTGGGGGGTGTGTATGTGTGTGTGTGTGTGGTAGTAGTGATAAGGGTTATGATATTGCATAACTAGGATTGCAATGAACATAGGATTTTTTAAAATACGTGGTTTCTTCTTTTAATAGTATGTTTTACTTTTCTCTCTAGTAAACATCATTTTTTGAAGTATGCGTAATATCCTTCTATCATATATCATATATTCATACATATGAAGTTTCTATAGTTGGACATTTCATGAATTACTTAGTCGTCTCCTCCTGATTATTTATGTTGTTCCATTATAGGTTTTTTTTTTTGTTTGTTTGTTTGTTTTTTGTTGTTTTGCAATTAATGTAACACAGTACTGAACATCGTTGCA
This sequence comes from Macaca mulatta, assembly GCF_049350105.2. NCBI lineage: Eukaryota > Metazoa > Chordata > Mammalia > Primates > Cercopithecidae > Macaca > Macaca mulatta. The sequence goes on along the minus strand of NC_133409.1, from coordinate 18,552,501 downwards.
TGTATATCCTTTGCATGTGGCATTATTTATTAAGGCTAAGGTTCTAAAAGAATAATTAGGTCAAAGAATATGTTTCTTTTTAAAGTACTGGATACATATTACCAGTTTTTTATTTTTTCAGAAAGTTTTGACAATTTTTGACAAACATTTCTTATTTCCTTTTTTTTTTAGCTCGTTGCCAGGCTAGAGTACAGTGGTGCAATCTCGGCTCACTGCAACTCCGTCCCCCAGGTGCAAGCAATTCTCCTGCCTCAGCTTCCTGGGTAGCTGGGACTACAGGCACACACCACCATGCCCAGCTAATTTTTGTATTTTTAGTAGAGGCTGGGTTTCACCATGTTGGCCAGGATGGTCTCGATCTCTTGACCTCATGATCTGCCCACCTCGGCCTCCCAAAGTGCTGGGATTACAAGCGTGAGCCACTGTGCTCAGCCACATTTCTTATTTCTTCCCTTATGCGTAATAGTAGCGGATGGGGTTACGAGTAGGTATGGATGAGGTACTGAAGACGTGATATAAACATGAATAAAACCTTAAAGAAGATCTGACCTAGAGAAGAAAAATGACAGACAATTAACAAAGGGCATTGTGGCAAGAATAAAGGATAAACTAAAGCTAAGAGCAGCTAAGGTCAAATTACTAAATGGAAACAGTAGCATTCTAAAATCCTAGCCCAGAGGAATGATGCCTGCCTTTGTGTGGTAGTTGGTTTGGAGGGCAGGAAACAGACTAGTCCATGGCTTTAGGCATGTGTGGGCCTTTCCCAAGATCACAGAGCTAGTTCAGGACCTAGTATTTGAGTCTTTTGATCTCATAGTAAATGCACTTTGCACCACACACCACAGTGCTTCTCAAGTGAAGGCGGCATATTCATGGACATTACAGAGTCAAAATACCACACTGGGCATGGTGCAATGAAGTGATGAAATGCGTGACACAGGCACGTGCTTCCTGAGGCAATGGCTGTCTACCTAGGCACCCAGAGTCAGATCAGGTGGATTTCAAAACAATTACTGAAAATTAGTTCTTTCTTAGTCCCTATGACTTCCTGCCAGTTGGTTCACTGTCTTCTGCTAACCTTCTCCAAATCATCCCTCTGGGGGTTCTAGTAGGCTACTGAATTCTCAAAACTGATACTTTTCTTGATGTTGCTTCCCACTGCCCTCCAGCAAGTGTTTTGGATATCCCTTCTCATGCCCAGTGCACATTTGGCATTTATTAGTGTTTTTAAATGAGCATTACCATGCACCAGCACTATTCTAGCTCCTGGAATAGAGCTGTGAGCATACAGGCAGGAATCTCTTCACAGGGAGTTTACATTTTAGTGAGGGAAGACAGATAAAAATCAGTAAAATTAATAAACACAGTAATTTCAGAGAGAGGTATATATTATAAAGAAAGTATAGCAGGATGATGTGATAGTGATGGGAGATGGGCCATATTTAGGTTGATAGACAAGGAAGGACTTTTTGAGGCTGTATCTTTTTTTGATGCTGTGAAAATATTTGCTGAATTAACTTATTACATAAGCCTATTAAATAAACCTATAAAATATGGAAACAGAGGCAAAACGATATAATAGCTGGTTTGTTGATTCTACACTATGATACTAATACAAAATAATGCAATATATAATAAGAATATGCAATACGTAACCTGTATCAATGAGCTGCTTCTCCTTAGCGGTGCGTGGTTCCATGTATCATACAAAATTGCAATGAGTATGGCACATTAATGCAGAATTTCCATCTATTCCTGCACACAATTAGTATTAGTGTGTGATATTGCCTCCTATGATTTTTTTCTTTTTCTTTTTTAAAATTTGTATAAATTTAAGGAGTACAAGCAGGGTTTTGTTACATGGATATATTGTGCAGTGGTGAAGCTTGGCCTTTTGGTGTAATCGTCACCTAAATAGTGTACATTGTACCCATGAAGTAATTTCTAATCCCTTACCTTGCTTCTACCCAGGTCATACCATTGAGCTGACTGGAACTGCAAGAAGGAACTAACCTTAGGAAAACTGGGGTAGAGTGTTCTGTACAGTAGAAACAACAAGTAGAAAGTTTCTGAATCAGGAACAAAGTTGGTGTGTTTAAGAAATAGCAAGAATGGCCAGGCACGGTGGACTCCCAGCACTTCGGGAGACAGAGGCAGGTGGATGACCTGAGGTCATGAGTTCCAGATCAGCCTGGCAAACATGGCAAAACCCCATCTCTACTAAAAACACAAAAATTAGCCGGGCATGGTGGCACACACCTGTAATCCCAGCTACTTGGGAGGATGAGACAGGAGAATAACTTGAACCTGGGAGGTGGAGGTTACAGTGAGCCGAGATCATGCCACTGCACTCTAGCCTGGATGACAGAGCATAACTCTGTCTCAAAAAAAAAAAAAGAGGCTGGGCACAGTGGCTCATGCCTGTAATTGCAACGCTTTGGGAGGCTGAGGCAGGTGGATCACGAGAAGTTCAAGACCAGATGGTGAAACCCATCTCTAGTAAAATTACAAAAATTAGCTGGATGTGCTGGTGGGCGCCTTGTAATCCCGGCTACTTGGGAGGCTGAGGCAGGAGAATTGCTTGAACCAGGGCAGCAGAGGTTGCAGTGAGCCAAGATCACACCAGTGCACTCCAGCCTGGGCAACAGAGCAAGACTCTGACTCAAAATAATAATGATAATAATAATAATAAAAGAAATAGCAAGAAGGCCTCTGTGGCTGGGTACTGATAAGGGACAAAAGATAATCTTAGAAACACAGGGGCCAGATCCTATGGGATCAAGTAGGTTATGATAAGGAGTTTCGATTTTATATTCATTTCAATAGGAAGATAATAGAATGCTAAGAAGATCACCACAAATGTTTTGTTTGAAAACTAACAATAATGGTAGTAATATAGCAACAATTCAAAAATAATAAACAGTGGTTTGGATTTTCTCTCCTCAGCCCTCACTCTCTTCCAAATAAGATGAGAAAGGCATCACGGTGCCAGGGAAGTATAATAATATCTGAAAGGGTGAAACATGTGCAGAGCCCTGAAGCATTGGCAGAGGCTGGCCTCATGGCCAGCAAGAGGCTAAAGGTGCCAATTACCAAAAGAGGGAGCCTAGAGATGGAGCAGACTCCTGGAATATGATGATGGAGGAGACTGACTCATTTTTGGGTATTTTATGAGTGAGTAGTCCATTGGAACATCCAGGTGGATTTTTCAGCAGACCTTTGGTAGGACAGTCTGACATTATTATAAAGAACTTAAGATAGAACTATAGATTTGGGAGCCCTAAACATGCACGGTGCTTGGCGTGCACTTTTTTGTATGTCGTGAATTAAACATGGTTTAGAAACATTGAACAGTCTATTTTTTGAGAGAGTAAAATTCCTATGAGGCAGTATTTTAGAAGATATTTACAATCTGGGTTGTAGTAACCAACAGAGTATATAGTGGCTACCACAACTTGGGAGCATCTCTCTCTTTTTTTTTTTTTTTGGAGACAGAGTCTTGCTCTATTGCCCAGGCTGGAGTACAGTGGCGTGATCTCGGGTCACTGCAATCTCCGCCTCCCAGGTTTAAGCAATTCTTATGCCTCAGCCTCCTGAGTAGTTGGGATTACAGGCACGCACCACCATGCCTGGCAAATTTTTGTAGTTTTAGTAGAGATGGTGTTTCACCATATTGGCCAGGCTGGTCTCGAACTACTGACCTCAAGTGATCCATCTGCCTCAGCCTCCCAAAGTGCTGAGATTACAGTGTGAGCCACCGTGCCTGGCCAGGGACCTCTCTTCTTACCAACTGAACATGAGGCTACAAGGTTGACAGGGAAGGTGTACCTTTCTGTTGGTGTGAGCTCAAATTGCAAATCACACTTTTGGAGGCCAGAAAGTTGTTTCTTAACAAAAAATAAATGAGTGAATATTTTGATTACGTGAACTCAGGTCTGAGACTCTAGGAAAAAAAACATTCTGAGGTGAAGAAAAGAAAAATGACAGTGATAGTGAAGTTCAGGGGTCAACCAGCAAACAAGAGCTCACCCATGGAGTTGAACTTCATGCTGCTGACAGTTGGCTGAGCCATTAAAAAGGTGAAGAGGAGATTTTTCTCAGAATGAAACGGATTGTGTGATGTCTTTGTTCTAATACATGAAAACAAGGAGAGCTCAGCTATGAGACAGCAATATGATAAAGACAGCTTTGAAACCTTTTGAACAATTTTCCTTTAAATAATATATGCAATGCTACCTTTCTGAAACATTAATTTTTATACTCTTGAATGATGTCTCTAGAATGGTAAATATGTCCCTACATACTGAAAACAACTTTTACTAAATAAATTGGTTTTAAAACCATTTTGTACCATATTTTGTCTATTTTCTCTCTGTAAACTTGTGATTATCCATGATTTCCTTCTCCCTGTTACACTGGTTAAGCTAAAGCTAACAGTGAATATAGAAATCACAGTTATGGAAATGAATAGAATTAGTCAGGGCAACTCCAAAGAGCAGTGGTTCTTAGCCATGGCTGTGTGCTAGAATCACCAGAGAGATTCTTTTTTTTATTTTGTTTTATTATTTTATTTTAATACTGATGTCTAAGCCCACCCCAGATCAATGGAATCAAAATCTCTGGGAATGGGGACCAAGAATCAGTCATTTAAAAACAATCTCTGAAGTCATTCCAATGTGAAATTAGGACTTGAAACTATAAAGTAAGATCGGAACAGAATTGAGGACACGATTCTGAGAAATGTCCAGGAAAAGAGGGAAGAAGGAACCCAAATGGAACAAATTCCAGTAGATCTTAAGGACTGAGAAGAATCCTCTTTGGTTCTGCATCCTGCCTTCTAGGCCCACTGTGGCGGCATCATCACCTTCAGGGCTCTGCAGAGTGGCCCTGCCCCTTTGGCTTGGTGAGATTCCCCCACCCACAATATTCTCAGTGCTGGACTGTAAGCAGTGTGATGACAGAGATAAGCATGTTCCTACAGTAGCCTTCTTCCTCTCATAATTAGTTAACTCAGGGGTCATCTTCTTTGGTAACTACCTGGAACTCTGACATCCTCCAGGGCCCAAGTCTTCCATGAAACAGCTTCCACCTGTCTCTTCTGCCTTGCCCTCCTACCCCCGACCCCACCGATTTGCCACACTCCACCTCAGTCCCCACATGTTTCTCAGCAAATTGAACCTCAGCCCCTCACAGTCAGGCTCACAAAGAAAATGTTGTTCCAAACGGATTAGAAGGATCTCTTAGCAACTCCTGCCCATGGGGTTGTAAATATTAATTACCCGCTTCGGGTCAGAAGGCTCTCACCTTCTTCATATCACCCAAGGAAGATACTGCAACAATGGGGCCTTCAAGAAGCTCCCTCTCCTAAGATGACTCAGACATTTCAATGTTCTCTGTGAAACACTCTCTGCATCTTCTTGTAGGAGACGCAGGGAGAAGGTCCTCAACTTCCTCTCCCTCACCCAAAATATGCAGTTGCATTTGCACTCACTAAAGGCCTTTCCCTCCTCTCTTAGGAGGAGAGTCCTCTCTGAGGCCAATTTCTTTCCCCATATCCTCTTAGCGCACTCTCTCCTGTCTTCACAGAAAACCCACTTCATCTATTATTTCCAAATAAACATCTTCTATCTTAAAACAATGCAATAAAAGCAGCTTGGCTGAGTCTCCTCTTCTGGTGGATTCTATTTATTGTCTCCTCTCCTGCTCATGGTCTAGCTTCATTGCCCATAGTCTCTGCTCTTCATCCCCTACATCCTTAATTCATCCCTAAATCTTTATTTATTTATTTTGAGGCAGGATCTCACTATGTCACTCAAGCTGGATGGAGTAGAGTGGTGTGATCTTAGCTCACTGCAGCTTTGAACTCCTGGGCTCAAGTGATCCTCCCACCTCAGTCTCCTGAGCAGCTGGGACAACAGATGTTCCACCATGCCCAGCTAATTTTTTATATATTTTTTGTAGAGATGGAGTTTTGCTGTGTTTCCCAGGCTGGTCTTGAACTCCTGAGCTCAAGCGATTCTTCTGCCTTGGACTACCAAAGTGCTAGGATTACAGGAGTGAGCCACTGCATCCTAAATCATTCCTAAATCATGATTCTAGACCCCAATCTGTCTGCTGCTCATATGATCCTTGGAATTTCTCTTACTGAAGTCGCTAATGAATCCCTTGTTGTTATTTTTAGTGAATGTTGTTCAGACCTTACTTCTCCCTCAAGTTCTCCCAGTTTATTCCCCTGTGTGGGTGGTTTTCCTTGATTCTCCCTTATATGATGGTTTTTTTTAGAGTTCTGTTCTTAGGCTACCTCCTTTCTCACTGACACCTTTCCAAGTTCATCTTATTTTCTCTGATATCTTCAAAGGACACCTGTGTGTGGAAGCGTCCCAAATCTGCATCTCCAATTCCCGGCTGTCTTCTCAGTCCAGACTCATACTCCCACTGAACAAACACCTCTCCAGAGCTTCCATAAGCACCTCCAACCTAGCATGGAGAAAACTGAAGTCAGCATCTTCCCCTTCTGTACATCCCTCATGCCTTTACTTCTTCCTGTTGTATTTAGTGACAGTGCCACCATCCACGTAGTTTCCTCCAACTGGAAACCTGCCAGGAATCCATGATTTCTCCCTCCCTCGCATTTTCCTCCTCAAATTGGTTACCTCAAACCTCAAACCCATCTCCCCTTTATTTCTATTGGTAGTCCCCTTTCATAGGTTCTTATTACTAAGTCTCTCTCGATAGAAATAGCCTTCTAACCCTCTTTCTTATCTTCAGATTTTCTCACTTTAACGTATCCCATACTGCTAGTGGAGGGAAATTTCTAAAATTCAGCCTGACTGTACCCTTAGCTTTTAGGTAATAGGCAAAAGCCTTTTCGAAGCAAATAAATCCTCTCCTTATCTGGTCCAGCCTCAATTCTTACCACATTCTTCTCCTCCTTTCACATCCTTCTCTCTTTATTCCCCCAATTCATACTTACTTTTCTTCGAAACATTCAGAGCTACTTGCCCTAAACTGGCAGTGCTTGTTTTTGCATTTGCACTAATACTTTCCTCTGCCATGCACAGGGATTCTCTCTATGCTCCTCTTCATATGCTTCTCCGTTCCTCTGCTACCATGAGAGATGGCTGCCCTCCCTGACGCCCTGGCACTCCGCACTGGCAACGGTTGTAGGTTCTGTCACACACTTACAATTTTTTACATGTCCATCTCTGTCACTGGTATTGAAGATCCTGGAGGAAGAGGCTAAATCTGATTTTTCTCTGTCTCCAAAGCTGGGATGAGGGCAGTGTTGGGCACAGAGGAGGTGTTGTATGAATGTGAGAAAGTGCCGCACATTCATATGGGTACTGATAGGGGATGTATTTGACCAGGAGGGGCCTTGAGGTGCTTCTGGGCTCTCCTGGGCTCTCCTCTGATTCGGAGGGCTGTGACAACTATGTAGTCTTGGAAAAACTACTTTAAAAATGGTTGTAGTGTTGATCTTGGTTTATATAGAAGATACTGAGAATCTCCCAGTACCAAGTCTTTTAGTACACAGTAGAAGATAAATAAACATTTGACTAAAATTAATGAATGAACAATGTTGTGACTTGAAATATTAGTTCTGTTTTACAATAGCCCTGGCAAGGAGAATGCCTCATTAGAGAATGAAACAGCTGGAGTGCAAAGGATCAAAGGAGGAATATATTTCTTCAAGGTTTTTCTTTTCCTTTTCTTTTCTTTTCTTTTCTCTCTCTCTCTCTCTCTCTCTCTCTCTCTCTCTCTCTCTCTCTCTCTCTCTCTCTCGCTGAGACAGGATCTTGCTCTGTCACCCAGACTGGAGTGCAGTGGTGCAATCATGGCTCATGGCAGCCTCAACTTCCTGGGCTCAAGCGATCCTCCCACATCAACCCCACAAGTAGCTGGGACTACAGATGTGTGCCACTATGTCTGGCTAATTTTTTTTTTTTTTTTTTAAGAGATGGAGTCTCACTATACTACCCAGGCTGGTCTTTATCCTCCCACCTTGGTCACCCAAAGTGCTGGGATTACAGGTGTGAGCCACCGTGCCCAGGCCCAGGTTTTTGTTATAGTAGAGTTAAAATTTATTTGATGTTTGGAAACTTCCCATCTTACCTGAAGCAATCATTTGCTTAACATTTTTTTTTTTCAGGGAAGTTCTCATGTTGATACTAAGTGTATTTTTTTTTTTTTTTGTATGTGTGACTGTTGTTTGTTTTCTTACATTTGTGGAAAGGAAATATTATGTTTACTTCTTACTTCAACTTTCTCAGAACTCCCTACAGTACTCAAGAACATGCAACATGCAGAAGTTAACTATTTCCTGACAAATCCCAGAGCACATGCTCACACAGACAAGAGGGAAGTCAGAATGACAAGACAATTTTAGGTAAACATGTCTATGGTTGAGATTTCTTTTCCTCAGAACCCAGGCTTTCTGTGTGCTAATTTGATCACATCTAAATGAATGAACTTTTAAAAATTAAAATATTGGCTAATCTAAGATAAATGTTTTGAGAAAAATTAAGACTAAAGCTGATTATTGATTCATAAATTTAACAACTTGATCAAATATAGTAATATATAAAAAATTCTTCACAAAAAGAGAGCAGATGTATTACATATGTATTAGACATAATTGATACTGTGTTATTTACCATTATATTTTTTTAAGACTCTAGAGTTGTTTTGAAGAAAATCAATGACTGAAAACATGCGAAGAAAGCTTTTATTCTTATTGTGACTTGGATGTTACGTGAAAATTGCAGCATTATGACTAGTTCTCTGGAACTGGTAGAATAAAGATGATATGTGCTATATATATTAACCATAATTCTCATTAAGCGAATACTTCTTTTCATAAAACATTCAAATATATTGGTGATTGTGATGTTTCTTTTGCCTCCCATACTTTAGTGTCAAAAAATATGTACTATGCTTTCTGGATACATATTTCCGAACCAAGATCTCTCAGCATGTAGATACACAAAATTATTGATTATTATTAAATAATATTTTCAAAAGAAAACAGACACATCCAAGACTGGAAAGTGGAGAAAGGTAAAGACAATAACATTTCTAAAAATATAAATTCATGAGCCCCATTCAATCCCATAAAAGTGGACCCAGGAAATCTATATTTTTATGAGCTTTCCAGGTAATGCTGAAGCATAACCAGGTTTTGGAAGCACAGGCGAGAACGCTTTTTGTCTAGAATTAATTTCAACATCTGCCAGGATCCTTTACAGCACCAGGTATGGGTGCTAACCAATGTCCCTGGCCAGCAACAAGGGAGAAGGGAGCAAGTGTTTCCCTCTTCCTTCCCTCATATGATGGTAAATGAGTCTGCAGTAGGTAGACATTAGCCGGCGTAGCACCTAGCTTGCCCAACTTGGAAATGGCAGCTGGCAGCTGGTGGGAAACATGGAAATTCTTTTAATGCAATTTATTATTTCAGAGTTGAGGAAACATTTATAGAGATATTAAGTTACTTGGCAAGGTCACACAGATAGTTCTGGTAAGATTTGGAAATAGAACTCAGGTCTCCTGAGACCTTATCCAGTGCTTTTCTCATTAAAAAAAAAAAAAAAAAAAAAAAAAGGCTCTTTGCAATCAAACTTTACCCTAATTTTCCAGCCTCATTTCCTATCACTTAACTCTTAATACATTGTTAACTTTTCCTCAGAACTCCAGGCACTTCATAATATAGTTGTAATGGCAGCCCACAGCCCATTCTTTCTTTTGGTAAAAGGCTTTGACTTTTCCTTATGAAGCCATTTATCTTGGTTTGAGTGACAGTCACCACAGTCCCTGACCTGATGAACAAGGCATGACCCAAACCAGGATGTGTGAAGACTGAATGAATAGTTCAGGGAGGCCATAGACTCATCCAGGCCAGTGACAGTCAGTCAAGGCATTTTGTTGGAATCACTGCAATAGAGGGAGTTTTTTTTTTTCTTTTTCCATCATGGTCCTTGTGGGCAGAAGGTAGCCTGTTTTTGCTGGAGGCGAGATTTGGCAGCAGGTGGGGAGACCATGTCAGAGACTAAAGACATCACAGAAGAAAAAGTCAGGCAGAGAAGAGACACTGATTTCTGATGTCACCACTAGAGTATCTGAATCCAGTTACACCGTGTCCAGAACTATTCCTGAAATTTTCAGGGAATGCATGCAATAAATTGACTTACAGCTTAAGCCAATTTGATTGAAATTTTGTTATTTGCAGATAAGAAAGATCTTTAATAAAATGCTTGATTCTGTCACTTTGTAGCCTCTCTACCATTGCATGATAATACCAATCCTCCATTTTTCCTCTTAGGAAGCTATTTGTTAGAAAAGCAATGAAAGAGTTACTTGACTTGTTATGTTTATCATTCATGCAAACCAATTGCTTGGATATGAATAAACCTTTCCTGACGACCATTATGTTACGCATGTGGGAAATTGATTTTTAACTGCTAAAACACTGGCATAGGCTCCTGAAATGTCACTGAACAAACAAGAATTTTTGCCTTTGTGGAGTTTAACATTTTATGCTGGAGATCGTTGAAAAAACACCATGAAATAGGCCAGGCACGGTGGCTAAAGTCTGTAATCTCAGCACTTTGGGAAGACAAGGCGGGTGGATCACTTGAGGTCAGGAGTTTGAGACCAGCCTGGCCAACATGGTGAAACCCCGTAACTACTAAAATTACAAAAATTAGCCAGAATGGTGGCATGCACCTGTAATCCCAGATCCTTGGAAGATTGAGGCAGGAGAATAGCTTGAACACCGAAGGCAGAGGTTGCAGTGAGCTGAGATCTTACCACTGTGTTCCAGCCTGGGTGACACAGTGAGACTTCATCTAAAAAAAAAAAAAAAAAAAAAAGAGAAACAAACAAACAAAAAACCCCATGAGAAACTAAGCATTAAGTTTATTCTGTGGGTTAGAAGATGAGATGAGCTATGTTACACAAAACAAAACATAACAAAACAAAAACAAAACAGGCAGGTTTCAAGCTCTAGGCAGGTCCCCACAGTCTTAGGCTGCAGTGATCCCAGAATCCAAACCTCCAAACCTGCTTTAGTGGATCCAGAGTCCAACCCTTCCATAGTATACTCTGGTGCCTGAGATTCCCAGGACTGCCTCAACAGATCCAGGATCTAGGCTGGCACTCGTGGTCCCAAGACCCAAACCTGTCCCCAAGGACTCAGGCTCCTGGCTGGTTCCTGAGAATCCAGGTGCCAGGCCCCATCTCAGTGCCAGGCACGTCTTTGTGGAATCAAGCTTAAAGCTTACACCAGCACTAGCTTGGCCCTTATGAATGTGAGCCCTAGGCCCACTCCATAGACCCAGGCTCTTAGCCTGCTCCCATAGACCCAATCAACATGTCTACCTTAGTGGATCCTGGCACCAGGCCAGCTCCCATGTACCCAGGATCCAGGCCCAGTGCTTCAAAATCAGGTTCCAGGTTGGTTTCTGAGGACTCAGGCACCAAGCCTGCCCAGCTGCTGACCTAGTCACCAGGCCAGTCTGCCTGAGGACTTAAGCAGCAAGATCTCTCACAGATCCTGTCAGAGGGCACATAGAATCTCAGCCAGCTGACTGTTAAGGCCTTTCCCTGATGAAGCCAATCTATAAGGACTGGAATAGATGGCTACTTCGTCAAATGCATAGACACCAACACATGGCCACAAGGATTATGAGCAATCAGGGAAACTTGACACTATCAAAGAAATAAAATAAACCATCAGTAACTGACCATAGAGAAATAGAGATTTGCAAACCACCTGAAAAAGAATTGAAAACAGTCATCTTAAAGAAGCTCAGTAAGCTACAAGAGAACACAGACGACTAAATAAGATCTGGAAAATAATACATGAACAAACTGAGAAGTTCAACAAAGAGATAGAAACCATAAAAAAGAACCAAATAGACATTAAGGATACAATGACTTAACTAAACCATTCTGTTGAGAGCTTCCATATCAGATTCAATTACAGAGAAGAAAGTAACGAGAGCTAAAACACAGGTCATTTGAAATTACCCAGTCACAGAGAAAAAATAATTAAAAATAGTGAAGAAAGCCTATAGTAATTATGGAGCAGTATCAAGCAAACCAACATATACATTATGGGATTTCCAGAAGGTGTAGAGAAAGCAGAAGAAAGTTTATTTAAAGAAATAATGGCAGAGAACTTCCAAGATCTGGAGGGGAAAATGAACATTCAGGTCCATGAACTACAAAGACCTCCAAATAGATTAAATATAATAATCAAAACTGTATAGTACTGGCATAAAAACAGGCATATATTCCAATGGAACATAACAGAGAGATTTGCTGTACAGAGAAGTAAATCCAAACATTTATAGTTAAATGATCTGAGACAAAAGTGCCAATAATACACAATGGGGAAAGGACAATCTCTTCAATAAATGATGTTAGGAAAATTGGATATTCACATTCAGGAGAAAGAAATTGAACGCTTGTCTTACTGCTCATACAAAAATCACTCAAAATGAATTAAAGACTTAAACATAAGACATGAAATTGTAAAACTACTAGAAAAAAATACAGGGAAAAAAGCTTTTTGATACTGGGCTGGGTAATAAATTTTGAGTATGACTCCCAAAGCACAGATAGCAAAAACAAAAATAGATAAATGGAATTGCTTCAAACTGAAAAGTTTCTGCATAGCAAAGGAAATAATCAACAGAGTGAAGAGCCAACCTATGGAATGGGAAAAATATTTTTAAAACATACATCTAATAAGTTATATGAAAAGCTCAAACAACTCAACAGCAACAAAATAAATAACCTGCAATTTAAAAAATGGACAAATGATCTGAATAGTAATTTCTCAAAAGATACACACAAATGGCCAACAGATATATTTTTAATGCTCAGTATCATTAATCATTAGAGAAATGTAAATTAAAACCACAATGGTCTATCACCTCACAACTGTTAGAATGGCTACTACCAAACTTTGGGAGGCCGAGACGGGCGGATCACGAGGTCAGGAGATCGAGACCATCCTGGCTAACACGGTGAAACCCCGTCTCTACTAAAAAATACAAAAAACTAGCCGGGCGAGGTGGCGGGCGCCTGTAATCCCAGCTACTCGGGAGGCTGAGGCAGGAGAATGGCGGGAACCCGGGAGGCGGAGCTTGCAGTGAGCTGAGATCCGGCCACTGCACTCCAGCCCGGGCGACAGAGCAAGACTCCGTCTCAAAAAAAAAAAAAAAAAAAAAAAAAAGAATGACTACTACCAAAAACGTGAACGACTAGTATTGGAGAGGATGTGGAGAAAAGGGAACACTTGTACACTGTTGGTGGGAATGTAAATTAGTACAGCCAGTGTGGAAGCAGAATGGAGTTTTCTCAAAAATTTAAAATTGAACTGTTATATGATCTGCTTCTGGGTACGTATCAAAAAAAATGAAATCAGTGTATTGAAGAGGTATCTGCACTGTCATGTTTGTTACAGCAATATTCACAATAGCTAAGATACGGAATCAACCTAAATGTCCATTAAAGGGTGAATTAATAAAGAAAATTTAATACACACACAGACACACACACACACACAGAAAAGCTATTGAGCCTTTGGAAAAAAGATAAATTCTGTCATTTGCAAAAACAAGGATAAACCTGGAGGACAGTATATTAAATTAAATAAGCCAGGTACAGAAAGATCAATACTACTTGATCTCACTTATTATGTGGAATTTAAGAAAGTCAGACTCATAGAAGCAGAGTAGAATGGTGGTTGCCAGGAGCTGGGGGGTGGTTTGGGCCTGGGGTAGATATTGGTAAAAGGGTTTAAAGTTTCAGTTAAATAGGACAAATACGTTCTAGAGATCTATTGTACAATACGGTAAGTATAATTAATAGTAATGTATTATATACTTTTAAAATAATTAAAAATAAAGACATTATATATTACATATATATAAAATTCCTATAATAAAACAAAGCCTCTGAGTGCAGTGTTGAGATAGACTAGGGGTAAGGGTAGAAATGGAGGGACCATTTAGAAGGTTACAGTGGATAATGTCTGCAAGTGTTTGGCTCCACTCACCCATTCTAAACTCTCCTCTTTATCAAGGGGCTGGAAGCTTGCAAACTACTATTCCCTGATTCTTTTGCCAGCTAGTTTCCAGAAAGGATCTGCCAATGGAAAACCGTGATAGAACAATATAAATTCAAGGAAGGGAGAAGTCATTTGTCCTGCATCTGGTAGTACCTCCAGTTGTGCTGGTGGTAGGAATAGCAAGTACCTGAGCATCTAGAGGATAGAAAATCACCAAGTGATATGGAGAGAAGTGCGAATGGAGTGTATTTGGACCAGAAGGGGGTTTGTGCATGGGGAGAAAGTAGGAATTCAAGTTTGGAAGTGTTAAGTTTGAGATGACTATTGGATATCCAAGTAGGGATGTCAATAAGTACTGGATAGTCTGGAATTCAGGAGTGATGTTTAGGCTGCAAGTATACATTTCAAATTAGTGATGTTATTTAAAGCCATGAGATTGAGTGAAGTCACCGAAGAAAAAAGAAAATGCCACCACTCAAATCCTGAGGATCCCTGACATTCAAAGCTTAAAGAGAAAAGGAATCCGCAAAAGAGTTTGAAAAGGGTGAACAATGAAGTAAGAAGTAGACCATCAAAGAAGAGGCAGTGATTAACCTTGTCAAATCAGCGGATGAATCAAATATGATGAGGACTGAGAATTGACAGCTGTATTTAGCAATGGAGGTTATGGGTAACCTTGACAAAAACAGTTTTTATAGAGTGAAAGAGAATGTGAGAGTAAAAATCCTGGCAATAGTTTATTAATTCACTAATTTATTAAAAAATACTTAGCATCTGCTTTGTGCCAAGCACTGGCGATTTGAGGTGCATAAGAAAGACATTACCCCTATCCTTTTGTAGCTTAGGATATTTTACTATAATAAGAGGCTGTGATTTCACACAGGGATAAACTTCAAAACACTTATTATGTGTGTGCGTGCGCACACACATGCACACACTTGAAAAAATCAAGCAAGAAAGAAAGACATAGGCTAAAGGAAGTTTATTGTGAGGGCTGTAGGATACATTAGAGAAGGCACTGCTTCTATGAGCTAGGACTTGTGAAATGCTATTTATATTTATCTTAAGAGTTGAAGCATCTGGCATCTTTAAAAAGGGATTATTGACCCTCTTCTTGTTTTTATTTGGAGAAGTAGTTGACCAGGTGCCATAATTTGATTTTAATCTGATTTTATCTCTGTAGTGCTTAAATAGTTTAATTGCTGGTTTGATCAGACACCTAGAATATGAATTGCTAGAAAAATAACACGTTGCATTCTTGTAGGCAGAATTGTTTCTATGGTTCTCTCTCCTGAATACAAGTGGTTACTCATGGCTCTCTAGGGACTAGGACTTGCAAAACAGTATTTTTTTCATCTAAATATTGTTTGATGGAAATCATGTAAAGTAATATCTGAAACCCTAATATTTTCTTGGATAAGTTTTGGCATGAAGTTCTGTGCAAATTAAAACAATTGAAATTGAAACAAAATGTAAGTGGTAGATACTCCAATGTGTTTCATTTTAATTTGGTCCCTAAATATTAGAAATAAGAGCCCTCATAAAGTACAGAAAAACTTTTTTCTCATATATATTTTGAGACAGACACCCAGGCTGGAGTGCAGTGGTATGATCTCGGCTCACTGCAACCTCTGCCTCCAGGTGCAAGCTATTCTCCTACTTCAGCCTTCTGAGTAGCTGGGATTACAGTTGTGCACCACCACGCCTGGCTAATTTTTGTATTTTTACTAGAGATAGGGTTTTGCTATGTTGTTCAGGCTGGTCTCGAACTCCTGACCTCAAGTGATCCACCCGCCTCAGCCTCCCAAAGTGCTGGGATTACATGTGTGAGCCACCATGCCTGGCCTCACAAATATATTTAAAGTGCATCAATATTTTGAGTTTTCTATTTGCAAACAGGTAATCATATAAAGACACTGTTAATGTTATATAACCAAATGCTCTAAGATCATTATGAAGTCACGTTGTAATAAAGCTCTTGTATTTTGTTAATTCAGGCAATGAGGTCATCCTGCAAAGAACTCCCTTGATAAGCATTGACATAACCCATTTTGAACTCAGTCTAGGAGTTTTATTAACTAGTAGATGAATACAACTTACTCCCACATTCACAATCTGAAGCAAAATGATCTGTATTACATATGTGGGCATTTCAAGAAGAGATTTCCTCACTAGAAATTTTTTATCAGGCAATAGGGGAATAAATGAGAAACTATGGCACGATTCCTTAAAAACAAGCAATTAAATATTTTGAAAACTGTCTATAATCAAAATGATTAATTCCATTATGTTACATATCTAGAATAAAATATAAACTCCAAGTGGTAACGACACAAAAATTACTTGATGAAATCAGAAAACCCCAAACTTCATGGCCTTGTTTTGGCTCAGATGACTTGAAATAACTAGAGACATAGCCCCACTTGGTCAAGGTATTTGCCGTGTTTTCTTAGATTCCAGTAATTGAGGCTATAGAATTAGTGGCTGAAATGAATATTTCTTAGTTTTTGTTTGTTTGCTTGTTTGAGCTCTGTTGACTTTTCTATTGGGAATTGTTTCATTTTTTTCTATTCTTTTTTTTTTTTTTTTAAATTAAATCCAATCAAACTTACAGCATCCCCCTCTGTTCTTGAATGAAGAAGAAAAG
This sequence comes from Macaca mulatta, assembly GCF_049350105.2. Classification (NCBI taxonomy): domain Eukaryota; kingdom Metazoa; phylum Chordata; class Mammalia; order Primates; family Cercopithecidae; genus Macaca; species Macaca mulatta. The sequence continues at coordinate 18,535,780 of NC_133409.1, read as the reverse complement.
TTGTTTCCAAGGGTATCAGGCATTAATTTGAGCTCATTTCTGTCCTTACAAGTAACTCCAATCCGGACAGTTTATTAGCTAATGAGACGTAACATTATTCCATTTGTCAAGATTAGATTTGTGAGGAAAATTGCAGAAATAGCCTCCTTCTTCACTCTTTGCATCAACATGGTGATTAATTCATGCTTGGCAGGGTGTTCTGCAAAGCCAGAAGCCTTCTCAGGCTGAGAAATGGCTCTGAACTCATATCCATGGGTGTGTACTTTGTTGACAGGATGAAAGTAAACCAGGATTTGAAAAGGTCTTTTCATTATTTAAGTGGGAGAGAATGATTTTCACTAGTTACATTTGACTGCCTAGAAAGCATAGCATATTCATTTTTGATAATAAACACCGTGAGAGCAGTTTCCAAATTTTATTTCTCAAAATCAAGGGGTTCCCACAAAGTGAGATGGGGACAGGGAGAGGGGAGGGTCAGATGCATATTCTGACAGCTTACTTCCTAATTTCAAGCTTAGTTGTTCTGCTTTCAGCTCTTTTAAATAGCAACATGCTACATTTGAAAACAGCACTATAAAGTGGACTTGCTGCTTTAAAAATTAGTTTGCTACCTGAAAAGTTGTACTGTATAAGGAGCAGCAGGGTGAGGAGAGAATCTGAATCCAGATGTGGTAGAATCTGCTAATTGTTCTAAACTTCTTTTTAGTAATTAACTTTGATCTTCCAGCTCCCCTTCAATTTTAGGTGGCCACAGGCCATCCAGCTAGAAGCTGTATTTCCCAGCCTTCCTTGAGCTGGCCCTGAGTCATATAACTAAGTCCTGATCAGCGAAGTGTGAGCAAAAGTGGTGAGTGTATATTCTGTAATCCTTCTCAAAAAAAGGAAGCTACAATTGCCCTCCATATCCTTATTGCTGGCACTGCCACCTTAGTCCCTAAGATGGCAGCCATAAGTTGAGGATGTCGGAGCTATCTCACCAGACTGTAACTGCTCCTTTTGAACTGGGATGTGAGTGAAAAATAAAATTCCATGTTGTTGACTCTTCGGATTTTGAGTTTTTGCTTTTTTTTTTTTTTTTTAAATAGCATCTCAGTTTTTATCCAAACTAATGTAACACAGGCCATGCAAAGGAGTTGTGAGGTCAGTTTTATTGGAAAGGCTGACTTAATGGAATTTAATCTTCAATGTAATTGAGTTTAATCTCATGTTTACCTCGAAATAACATGGTATAAAGGTATATCACCTCGATCAGTGCTGTATAGGCTAAAGTGGACAGATTCCAGTCATTATTGTCCTTATTATTTGACATGGCACGAAGTAGAGCAGGATTATGTGTATAAACACAGCTATACAAACAAATGGGCAGAAATTAGAAGTGGAGGTGGTGTCATGACATCCATGCCTAGCAGTTAGTGCACTACGAGGGGAAAGTATGAAAAGAAGAGCCATTTCAGTAAAGCGGCAGCTGGGAGGAATTTTCTCATCATTTATCATTTTGTACTTTTGCTGTCTCTTTCCTATAAGCACCTTCTGAGGCTTCACAAAGTACCAACAGTTATCCTACCTACACCAGAGGTTTCTCATGCTTAACTGCTTCTCCAGCATCTAACTATGATCTCTTCTCCAAGGTTTTCTCAATGCTTATGATAAACCTATCCTCAGATGTCCTATAATCATCTCAAACTGAACACATTAAAACCCAAGCTCTCTTTCTTCTCATAGAGGTTGCTTGCCCTGCCTATTGTCTGCTTATCAGTATTACATTTTTTTGGACTGCTTCTGAGATTTCCTTTGACTTTTTTTTTCCTCCTTCATCTGTCTAGCCAATGTCAACATTTCCTTATTTTCTTCCTCTAAAGTCATTTTTAGATTTAACCATTGCTCTCTGTTTTTGTGGCCAACCCCTATGCTAATAAAACTAAAGCATATTAGATCCTGGATAGAGCTCACAATCTTCTATGTGGTCCAACAAAGGTGGTCACAGGCAAATTCTATTTCCCCTCAGTGTCAAGATCAGAGAAATGCTGTTAGCATTTCATTTTCTTCCTCAAGAATCCATAATGCGTGGCTCCCATTTGACTGTTGCCTATAGCTCACAATTGCCTTACTTGACAGACTTTCCATGATAAGATCCTAATGAATTGTGGTCTAGGGCAGTGGTTAAGAACACAGGTTTTAATGTCCTACAGGCCTGGCATTAAATTCTAGCTTTACTACTACAGGCTCTTGTATGGACATTTTAAGTCTCAATACATTATCTGTGAAATGATGCTAATGCTTCCTTGATAAGGCTTTTTGAGGCAAACAAAGCAGGAGGCTATCTGTAACACGTGTAGAAAAGTACACAGCACACAGTAGGCACTCAATTCATGTGCTTACTGTTATCTTCTAGCCAGCATTTCTTCTGCTCCCATCCTCTGTATTACATCCCTTGGTTCTCATGGGCAGCATCCTCCCTCTTCTTTCCTTAGCACTTGTAGTGGCTTCCATTCTTAATTCCCATTTAAGGTCCTACTTCCCTCAAATAGTCTTCTCGGAGTCCCCTTATTTCTCTAAGGCTGAATATGTTTTCATTTATTGTCTGTAGCTATAAGGGGGCAGATATCATTCTTAGGATTCTTCTCCACTCTCTCCAGCACCTGGCAAGTTTTGGTCACATATAATCTGCTCAACATCTATTAATGGAGGTATTTAAAATAGATGGCTTTGCAAACATTATAACAAGCTTTTCAAATTTACTATTTTAAGAAAAAAATTTTGGAACTCATGTTCTCAAGTGGCTGTGATATTGTTACGACCTCCCTTTTCCCCTTCCTTACACTGTTTCCTATGTGACATGATTCAAGAGAGACTCACCACGTGATGGTGAAACAGCTAATCTAAGATAGGAGGTTGAGTATTACAGGGAGAAGAGGTCAGTGGGGAGAAGAAACCATAAAAAATTGAAAGGAAATAGAGATAAGGAAAAGGACATGAAGACTTACTGAGCAAACATCAGATACTACGCTGAATCCTTGATATCGACATTAAATTCCAATAATAAGCCTGAGAGGCAGTCATTATCACTATATCAAGAAGCCTTCTATAAGTGAAACACAACACACATATGAAAGTGTGTATTAAATATAAAGTCTGTATTGTGAAGGAACACTTGTTGAGCCACCATTGATCCAGACATGTAGTGCTCCCAGGAGCCTCTGAGAATCTCTTGATTCCATTTCAAGGCCTAATGTTCTCTGGACTACTCAGAACACAGCAGATCTGTGGGAGAGTTGGGTAACTTCCAAGTTTCCTTGCCCAAAGGCTATGAGGTTTCAGGTTAACTGGGTGCTATGGACTGAATTATGTCTCCCCTCTCCTTCCCCATCAGTTCATAAGTTGAAGCCCTAACCCTCACTGTGACTGTATTTGGAGTAGGGATGTAATTAAGGTCATAAGGGTGGGACACCAATCTGATAGGATTAGTGTCCCTAATCCTATCAGAAAGAGCGCACGCTCTCTCTCTCTGCCATTTGAAAACACAGCAAGAAGACAACCATATACAAGCAAGAAAGAGGGCCCTCAACAGAAACTAAATCCTGTCAGGACCTTGATCTTGGACTTCTACCTCCCAGAACTGTAAGAAATAAATTTCTGTTATTTAAGCCTCCCAGTCTGTGATATTTGGTTATGGCAGTCTGAGCTGACTAATACACTGAGGATGGTTTATCAGAGTCCCCAGCTTTGGTACACCTTGGGATTAAAATTTTCACTTTCTAGCCTCTATGTATGCCAAGAACTCAGCTCAGTTTTGCCACAGTTTTATTTTTAATAAATCAGCACATGACTTCAGAGCAAAAGTAGCTTTGAGTTCTGGCCTTACTCTCTAGGATCTCGTCTTCCAGATTTTCACCCAATAATTCCTCAGTATCTTATTATCTCTTTGATGCTTTTAAGAAAAAAAAATTATCATCATTTTAAATATTTTGTCTGACTGCTTGTTCTCCATAGGAGTGTAGATCTGAATTACTTAGACTATAATTATTAGAAGGAAGCTTGTCATTGCATTTTGCAGATGGAGGTGGAGCATTTGGTCATCATTTCTGTGGATAGAGAAACCGAAGCCGCAGATGGAGAAACCGAAGTTCAAAGAGATGTCCATCCAGTAGATCTGATTCCAGTTTGATCTTCTTCTGAATTTTTTTTCTCATTTTATTTTGTTACGTAGACTGACAAATGAATTTGGTGGAATTTGGCTATAAGGTTAAGGTATTGAGTAAAAATGATAGAAATCAATTTCTTTTTTGCCTTCTTAGTTATCTGCCTTTTCTTCATTTTTTAAAAGAGTTCTTATTTTTAGCCGTGGTTCACAACCCTTCCTATAACAGCATTAGTAAATTAAAAAAAAAGAAAAATTAATGAAGGCTGTTGGCATTACATTGCACACGAAAGAAAACTGGGTTTTTAAAAATCATGTACCCAGGTGGTAAATTATGTAGTTATCTCTAAAGGAGCACTTAGCCAATGTGATCTCATTAATCCTCACAACACAATCTCGATGTCTCTATTTTGTAATAGTTGCAATTTACCAGTAGGAAGTAAATAACTTGACTAGAATCTTGATTTTAGAAACTCTTCGTTTTTGGAACCTCTGACTGTTATGCACATGTCTGGTCTGCCTCTCCATATTGAAAACTTTGTAATTTATCTAGTGCATTACTTTCCTAGGGCTGTCATAACAAAATACCACACATTGGCTGATTTAAAGAACAGAAATTTATATTCTCACAATTCTGGAGGCTATAAGTTCAAGATCAATGCATTGGCAGGACTTCTTTTGTTTTCTAGAATCTTGCTCTGTCACCCAGGCTGGAGTCCAGTGGCACGATCTCGGCTCACTGCAATCTCTCCCTCCCAGGTTCAGGCAATTTTCCTGCCTCAGACTTGTGAGTAGCTAGGATTACAGGTGCGTGCCACCATGCCCGGCTAATTTTTTTTTTTTCCAGTAGAGACGGGGTTTCTTCCTGTTGGCCAGGCTGGTCTTGAACTCCTGACCTCATGATCTGCCTGCCTTGGCCTCCCAAAGTGCTAGGATTACAGGAGTGAGCCACCACACCCTGCCAGCAGTTTATTTTTTCCCCGAGGCCTCTTCTCTTGGCTTGAAGATAGCCACCTTCTAACTGCGTCCTCACATGGTCATCCCTCTCAAGTGTGGTCTGTGTCTTAATCTCTTATTACAAGGTCCTGTCATACGGTATCATGACCCACCTAATGACCTCATTTTAATTTAGTTACCTCTTTCAAGACTCCTTCTCCAAATACCAAATACAGTCAGACTCTGAGGCACTGGGGGTTAGGGCTTTCACATATGAATTTTCTGGGGGACACAATTCAATCCATACCATTTAGTGTGACATTCAAAAGTAAAACTGTATATGAACACTTTGTAAGAACTAAAGGAAAGGACATAAGCTGTAAACTGGGAGTAAAGGAATGGCACAGGGATGGTGTTAAAGGGTTGGGGTTAGGGTGGTATTTAAAGAGTTGGGCTAGAAATTGCCCTTGGTCTAATGTAAAATGAAATGTAGAAATAGAGGCAACTCACTCATAAAACCAGGCCAATACTACAGCATTTCTTTTGATAAATATAAACAATTATAAGAGTATTCTGCTTCATTTGTGTGGACAATTAACTGTACATTTGTGTGGACAATTAAGTGTACAGTTACTGAAAAGAAAATTAATTACTTTTCAGTAATAAATAAGTGGTTAAATGGCAAGTTGTATTATAGGTTTTTGTGTACTCTGATTTGAAACTGAAAGAATTGGATACTGTAATATTATTTCTTATAACTATATGAAGGAGAATAGACACACAATCCAAGATTAACAGAGTTTCTCTAAGCCCAGACAGTTTCTCACACTCCTAAAAAATAAAAAATATTTTTATTAAAATCACACATCCTTTTGTTTAAAGGGTTGCTTGCATGTCTGGTATCTGCACACCAGAAATGATGCATACTGGAGCTGTGCCTTTACCCTGGAACCCCCTGAACTTTGGATGGAAAAGTTCACAGATACAAAGCATGCAGAAGCAGGAAGCTCAAATTGCCTTTCTGCCCATCTTGATAGCTGGGGAGTGAATTTTTTTGTTTGGAAAGCTGAGATGATCACAGTGGGGCAACATGTTAACTTCCTCACACTCATACAGCAAGAAAAAATGACTGCTGAACGAGATGAGGGCAACTCTGACAACGTCCATCTGAGAGCTAATTAAAAGGAAAAAACAAAACAAAACAAAACAAACACTAGGATAGCATGAAACATATCAGCCAAACATTTTTCTACAGCCAGAATCCAAGAGAGTCACATGCTTTTCGTATTGGAGGAAGGGAGGAACTATGTCAGAGCAAATGTTCATGAGGAATGAAGAGCAGATCATGGTGATTCATAGTTGCATTGTCAAATTACCTGATAACTTTTACTTTCGCTTCTGTTATCAGGGTTACGAGATAGTTCAGTTTCTAAGGAATGTCTGTGTTACTACAAGACATTTCACAGTTCAGACAAATATCTTCCAGTGGCTACCCAAAGACCCGTCCCCACAGAAAAGACCACTTGGTATCAAGACAAGATTTGGAAATAAGCGGAAATCACTGCATGTTTCCATATTAACGAGAAGCAGCAGCTGAACATTAACAAATGGAAGCACGAAAGGTGGCTGGTGAGACCACTGGGGGCTGTGCAGGCCCCAAACAATTTACTATTAAGTACAAGCTAATGAAGTAGTGCTTTAGATTCTACCAGACACCAGTGATCCATAGGAAGCTAAGAGTGCGAAGTACTCTTTTTCTTTCCTCTTTATAATATGCCAGCTCACATTATAATGGTAATCAGTGATGGGGTTATTAAAGAGAGGTATTATTAATTTCAGCATAAAGCAATATAATTGTAAGAAGTTGCTAAATTACTCATACATATTTTGATTTTAATGTAGTTTTGTGTCTGAATAATATTATCAAGAGCAGAGGGTTAAAGAACAGAGGCTGTGGAATCAAACAACCTGGGTTCAAACTCTTCTTTACTTACCAGCCCTGGTATTGTGGGCAAGTTACTCACCCTTTCTGAGACTCAGTTCTCTCAGCTGTAAAGTGGGAGTAATGTAGTATTCCTCTCATTGTTGTAGTATGATGTTATGTTAAAAGAAAAACTTTAGACAAATTAAATTTAACAGAGTCTAATTGAGCAAAGAACAATTCACGTATTGGGCAGTCCCCTGAACAAGAATAGGCTAAGAGGGCTCTGGGGCTGCCACATGGTCAAAGTGTATTTATGGACAATACATGGAAATGAGGTACAGAAACTGCTGGATTGGCTACAGCTTGGGTTTTCCCTTACTGGAACATGATTTAATCAGTCGGCTGCCTGTGATTGGCCAAAACTCTGTGATTGGTACAAGAATAGGTTACAGTCTGTTCACGTGTCCAGTTGGGTTGCAGTTCACTATGTACAGAGACATTTTTAGGCCAAAGTTAAAATATGTAAGAAGCTTTACGCTAAACTAGATTTAATAGTAATTTAGTGTTGTAAGCAAAGCAGATAGATTAAAATTGGTGTTAAAAAGATGTTGCCCAAGGATTTCTAGTTTCTGTCTTTTCAGTAGCAGTTTTCTGGTACATACAAAATATTCTCTAATTGATGCAAATTGTGACATAGGTATGTTTCGGAAAACTACACATAGTCATGTAAATAATTTTTCCTGGTCCTGTGGTCTGGATTTTGTCTTCCATTGTGTCCTAACCAGAAGCCTTAGCTAAGAGCTGAGAGTTTGTAAAGGGGAACGCTCAGTCACTGGGGCAGAGGGGTATATTTTGGCAGTGGAAATTCTTCAGCCCCTTTCAGCTGGCTCCCTGCAAGTCAATGTGGAAAAGGTGTGACCTCAAGGGTGTGTGGCATTAGGAGTTGATGAAACTGTAAGGTAGGCATGGGCCATCCAATTGAAATTTTAATAGCATTCATTGAAATTTAATGAATTGGCCATTCTTTGATAAGAAAATGGTGAGAATCTATTACAGGGGAGAATTCAAGATTCACATAAAAACTTTAAAGGAATTTGGTGTTTAAGGTGGGGATAGAACAAAAGTATTTCCCCGTAACATTAAAGCAATGCAAGGGAATTTCAGAAAAAGTTCATTCTACAACACCTGGGTCAGTGACCTCATCTCCCACCATGGAGGAGGACTCTTAGCTTTTACAAGACTCATCTTAAAGAATTAAGTAGTGTTTGTGTGATTACATTTTTGTGATGAGAAAGAAAGTTTTTACCTTTGATTGTGCTTTTTAAAAGCTCATCTGTTCAGCTAAATGGTTATTAATTATTAGTCTTTACGCTTGTTAATTATATCCGTTATTGGTGGTTATTATATTGTCTTAGTTTTTCTCATCCTCTTCCTTCTTTCTTATAGCCAAACCAAGAATTAACATTATCCTGGCATTTATGGGAGATATATAACTGGCAATCTTCAGACTACATTAGGCAGCTATGATCTCTTATGAGGTATTTCATGGATTTTAGATAAATAGATAAAGAAGAGTAAATTTTCTATTTTTGAAGTCCAATCAAACAATCACCTTTTTAAGTTTAATTTTTTTGGGGGTGTGGAGGAAGAAAACAAAAACTGACAAATAAATCTGTCTCTTTGACATAACACCTTGGATGATTATTATTATTATTATTATTTTACTTTTATCTTTTTGGATGGAGTCCGGCTGGAGTGTGGTGGCGTGATCTCAGTTCACTGCAACCTCCGCTTCCTGGGTTCAAGCAATTCTGCCTCGACCTCCCAAGTAGCTGGGATTACAGGCCCCCAGTACCACATTCAGCCAATTTTTGTATTTTTAGTAGAGACGGGGTTTCACCATTTTGGCTAGGCTGGTCTTGAACTCTTGACCTCAAGTGATCTGCCCACCTCGGCCTCTCAAAGTGCTGGGATTACAGGCGTCAGCCACTGCACCTGACCCACCCTGGCTTATATTTTAACAACCTAAAAGTTTTCTCATATTTGACCCATGACTTGATTGACCTATTTTTAAACAACTGGGAGTCTTTGTGATTCTTTTTTTTTTTTTTAAAGGTCGATTTTAATGGCTGTGTGTAAATGGACTAGAGCAGGGTTCACAAACTACAGTTCATTGGCCCAGTCTGGCATGTGTCTTGTTTGTGTTCAGTCTAAAAATTAAAAATAGCTTTTATCTTTTAAAGCATTCTAAGAAAAACAAGCAAACAAAGGACAATTGGCTACAGAGATTGTATGTGGTCCACACAGCCTAAAATATTTACTCTCTGGCTTTTGACAGGAAAAGATTGCTGTCTCCTGAGCTGAGGGATTGATTACACATTATATTTTCTGTTAATTCCAATTAATGTACGCTCTTCTCCATGCCCCTGTCCAACTATCCACATCCTTTCCAGGTCTCATTGCTGTCTGATGATCCAGCCCCTTCCTGAACTACGGCTTGTGTTAACAAATAAACAAACACAGTATATCACTACCCATAGAGAAAACCTGTGGTTTTCCTGGTTGTTTCATGGCTTATTACAGCAGCTTTTCAAATTCAATCTCTAACCTTTATGCTAATTAGAATTAACCTACCTTGAACTTGGATAGAATCTTGCTCTCTGGAGCCATAATTAATGCACAATGTTATTCAAGAATAATTCTCATTAGTGTGTGGTAAAGAAAAGCAAGAATACTGAAGTTTGAAATACTAGTTAGTCCTCAAAATACATAAACATGTGCTAGGAAGAAATCCTTCCATAGTGAGAGAGAAGATATGACAGAAACTTGGGAATTAACAGGTTAGAGAAAACGACTTTCCATTTAAAATGGAGATAAAGAAGGGTAATTCAGAATGTTGGAAAACTGTAATCTGCTATGTGTTTTACTTTTTCCTTAAGTGGAAATGGACATGTGAAAAACACAATTCTCTTCCTGCAGGAAAACAGAAAACCAAGACCCAATTACTCTCTCTCTCTTTTTCTTTGTGACCAGTAGTAATCTACCCCTTACAGTCCAGAACATGGGCTTCTGCTGACACTCTGACCCCACATATCTGACCTTTGTTTGTATCATTTCATGCAGGAAAATTCCTTTCGTTAACTGAAGAAAGGCAAACAGTCCAGTGCAAAGCAAACGCAGCAATTAAAGACAGTATGATCTAGAGCAAGCTCATGTTGCAACAAGTAAAAAAAAAAAAAAAAAAAAAAAAAAAAAAAAGTCAAATTAATATTGTAAACTGTTATCAGACTCCTGCATGTCTGTGAGAGGCTTTCTCTTGAGGTTTGCTCTTGACATTTTCTGAGAATTTCCTTGGTTATTTTCAAAAACTAAAAATAATTTTATGAATGTAAACTATTAAGTAATAGGTTTTATTTATGAATGGGTTACATCTCAGTTCATTGCTTTTGCCATGCTGCTAACTGCCCAATTATGTTTCATTTTGACATCAGTCTTAATGTAGAAAATGAAGAAGCAAATAATGCAAGTAAAGTTTTTACATAGACAGGCAGAGTTTGGGCAGGTCCCTTAAAAATTCTCTTAGGACTTGGTGCAAATGTCCAACCAACCACAAAGCCATTCCCGGAATAGTTCTTCTTGTCCAGCTCTAGAGGATTCTTGGTTGTCACATGGTCTCGGAGAAATGCACGGCCATGTTTCCTTGCTAAGAGGCCCCTTTCCATGATGCTGGCTGTAGCCCTCCACTGACCTTTTGTGGCGGTGACACCCACTTCCTGGCCGCCAACTAACAACATCCTCGATCCTTCTTTTAAGAAAACAAATCTCAGGGAATGGATAACCAGCCAAAGGAAGTCAGGAAGAAAGCGAGAGATTGTAATAAAATAAAAACATAGAGCAATCTTGGTAACTTCAGAGAGAAGACTATAAAATATACAGCTTCTGGTCTATCCCTTTACTACCAGATAAAAGTTTTAGATATGAACGGATCTTGTTACAGAATGTATGATTAGCAAATAAGCCATTGTTTTTCTTTAATACACATTGCTACAACAGAACTGGCAAAGCACTAGACCTGGAATCGGAGATCTGGATCTGAGCCATTAAGTGGTTGTTGAAATGATGTTCTATGTGTCTGAAGATGTGAGGAATTGTGTCTTTTTTCTCTGCTTCAGGTTCATCCTTCTCATCCTCTTGCCACTATCTCTTCTAGACCCCTTTGCTGCAGGTATTGATGGGAGATTGGAAGTTGTAGGGGTTGGAGGGAGGAGAAGGAGAAGCTGCACCATTCATATGTTGCCATATATTGTCCTGGAGCCACACATATCAGCACATGTGCACATGCACACAAGCACACATAAGCACAACCTCTGGCAGCCCCTTCAGTATTATTGACTTATGACTGTGTTTAGAATAATGCCTGTGGCATAGAATGTTCTTGATGGTTGTTAGCTATTCTTATTATTGTTTTATGAACAAAAGCGTTCCCGCATCAGATTAATTTGGGAAGGCTTTCGTTCCTATGAGATTTACAATAAAAGTGATAAAAAGTGTTTAATTAAAGAAACCTGTTTAACTTTATTTATTCTAGCATTCCAAAACTGTTTATTTCTAAACACACCAGATATTATCTTGTAAAAGTGAGGTCTATAAAAGATGTTTTAGAAAATGCTCACCTAGTCGGACATCTGGAGTTCTCAGACAGTATTACCTGGTATTGCCTCTTTACTTGTTGTGTGACCTCAGTGGGCTTCCAAGCTTCAATGAATCCCCTTTTGGTTTCTCTATTACATTGTTATTGCTGTGGTGGACACACCTTAGGATGACCCCATTGGAATACTAGTTAGTGACCCATGCCCTTATATGATCCCCTTTCCTAACATGTCAATGTGTTTCTAAACAAAGGAATATGGCAAAAGCCATGAGATGTCTCCCACTTGATTAGACGATGTTATGCTGTAAAGGTGATGGGTTGTCACTCCCATGTTTACATTTTGTTATATGAGACTTCATCTTGGCAGATGTATTAGTTCATTTTCACACTGCTGATAAAGACATAGCAGAGACTGGGTAATTTATAAAGGAAAAGAGGTTTAATTGACTCACAGTTCCACATGGCTGAGGAGGCCCACAATTATGGTGGAAGGCAAGGAGGAGCAAAGCCACATTTTACATGATGGCAGGCAAACAGAGAAAATGAGAGCCAAGAAAAAGGGGAAACGCCTTATATACAAACATCAGATCTCGTGAGATTTACTCACTACTACGAGAACAGTATGGGGGAAACTGCCCATGATTCAATTATCTCCCACTGGCTCTCTCTCACAACACGTGGGAATTATAGGAGACACAATTCAAGATGAGATTTGGGTAGAGACACAGCCAAGCCATATCAGCAGATGAGAGTGAGAGAGACAGAGAGAAAGAGAAGAGACAGAGAGACAGACGGAAAGAGAGAGAGGCTCTGCTACTGACCTTAAAGCAAGCTGCTGAGATGTGAATGGTGTGAAGAGACAGCGCGACATGGCAGGATACTGTGGGCAGCTCATAGGACCTGAAGGCATTGGTGATACAGCAGTATGGAAATTACTTCTGTCAATGACCACATGAGCTTGGAAGAGGACTCCAACTCTGGAAAGGAGCACAGCTCATCTGACACTTGATTGTAGCCTTCTCAGATCCTGATCAGAGGACCCAGCTAAGCCATCCCCAAACTCCACACTCACAGAGTTTGGGGATGGCTTTTTTTTTGAGAAGGCTCTCTTTTCTATTATGTTGTTTTGAGTTACTACATTTGTGGAAACTTTCTATCATTGCATTAGAAAACTATTGCCTACCTAAAAATCTATTCACCCCTCTTTCTTCATTACTAACAAAACCTAGATTTCATTCAGAATGTCAAGCTGACCAGTAAAAGGATTTGTTTTCCTGAATCTTTTTGCTGAAGAGTGGACAAGGTGACACATTTCTAAACAACGAGTTCCAAGTGGAAATCGGATGAGGATTCTTGAAGACTTGCTTTCCTGAGAAGGTAGAAAGATACACTGGTGCTCTCTTTTTCTTCATTTTTTCCCTCTGAATATGGACCTTAGGTAGGAAACTGAAGCTGCTGTGTTATAAAGCAGACTCATAAAGTTGCCAGCCTTGTTAAGCCACTAAACTAACACCAGTCTTCACCTACTTACATAGACCTTGTTACCTTGAACACATAGGAAAGAGTAATTGATGCACACATCAACTATTTGTTATGTTGCACACATATTGATGCACACAGACTATTTGTTATGATGACTATAAGGATGTGCAGAAGTCCTAGTATCATCTGCATGGATTTTAGAGGATTCAGCACTAACTATCCCTTTCCCCTCACCCGAATTCAGAAGCTATTGAGAGACACACATATCCACAAAAGTCAGGCAGTTGGAGAGGAAAATAATCCCCTATTTGTTTAAGCTGCTGTCTGTTGGATTTTCTGCTATGAGAAGCTGAACATGTTCTTTAATGGTTTACATACATGACTGTTGTAAAAAATTCATGGAAAAATACAAAGCACCTGGAAAAATCCCTGTCAGGATGAGTCAGCCATTCTCCTCTCATCCGTGTACACACACACACTTTTACTCTCTTGCTTCCCTGCTTTTTCACAGCACCCCCCCCCATTCAACCCTCTCTCTCTCTTTATCTTGCCCCATTTCCATTCCTTCCTTGACTTCTTCATGCAACAAATATTTATCTAGCACATGCTAATTCCTGATGCTGTGCTAGGTACTAAAGATACAAATGTAACCAGTGCATGCATATCTTCATCTTCATATTTCAGTCCTTGCCTCATTAGAATGAGGAGTTTAATGATGGATTAACTGCCTACATTTTAGTGTGATTGAGTTCCATTTGTGATATCAATATATTTGAATTTAATGATTATTCATTTTACTTTTTATAAATACCTTCACTTGCAGATAAAGGAATTCCATCCTTGCTTGCATTAGCAAGCAAGTGATGAAGGCTGTGTGGGGGTTGAAGGGTACATGTGAAAGCAGGTGGCTGGCTATGGATGAAGGACGCTATGTCCCTTTTTGTCAATAATTTCTAGAGCCTGGTATATGTTTTCTGACAGTATCTTCCTACCTCCCACCTACCTGGTCTCAGGTCATTCTCTCTCCTCGCTGCCAAGTACACTCCAATTCTGCCCTTTTCCTCTTCTCTTCAGGCATCAAAAGTTTGAAAAACATGGCTTACTATTTTACACACATCTAATTTTTCTTACTGCATAATACTATTGTTGTACCATGCCCCTCTTCTCTGGGACTGCCACTATTATGGGTCCCCGTCTTATTTCTACCTTGTGTAATAAAGACTCAAATCAGGACGTGTAGCAATAGAATTCATTTTCTTTATTAAGAAGATATTTCTGTGCCCTTAACTAATTATTCAACACATTTTCCATTTTCCATGCAGCCTATATGATTTGGTTTGACCTATTTCAGACTACAAGCCAAATGAAGAATGATAGAGTTTGATGCAATTCACATTGTGTTATGTTTGGGAAGTCAACAACTAGTGACAATTGGTGGCAGTGATGGGCTCTCTCTGAAAGTCACGAGAAGTAGGCCTAAGATCATTTAAGGTCTAACTAAATATGCCTAGTTCTTTCAAGTACTCTCTACAGAGTGAAATGGAAGCAAACCCAGAGGAGATAAAGAATGTTTTTAGTTTATTTCTGGGGAACTTAAGATACAGGTATTTGAATGGCCCTACCACTATCATCCTAAAACACATAAGAAAGAGTGACTGATGCACAACATCTGTGTAACATAAGACTATTTGTTATGATGACTACAAGAATGTTCAGGAGTTCCAGTACTACATGAATGCATGTTAGAGGCTTCAGCACCAACTCTCCCTTTTCCCTTGCCTGAATTCAGAATCTATTGAGAGACATACACATCCACAAAAGTTAGGCAGTTGGAGAGGAAAATATCACTGTTTTCACCAAGACTGTCGGGGGACCTGATGCTTGGTCTCTCAACAAGGTGGGCTTGCTAATACAGTCATGTGCCACATAATAATGTTTCAGTCAATGACAGACAGTGTATATACCATTGGTCCAATAAGATTATAATGGAGCTGAAAAATTTCCATTGCTTTTGACATTGTAGCCATCATAAAGTCATAGTGCAATGCATTGCTCACGTTTGTGCTGATATTGGTGTAAACAAACCTATTGCCTTGCCAATCTTATAAAGGTATATATAACACATACAATTATGTGCAGTCCATAATATTTGGTAATGATAGTAAATGACTATGTTACTGGTTTATGTATTTACTACACATATTTGTTATTGGTATTTTAGAGTATACTCCTTCTAGTTATTTTGTTTTTCAGTGTTAGCTATAAAACAGCTTCAGGTAGATCCTTAAAGAGGTATTCCAGAAGGCATTGTTGTCATAGGAGATAACAGCTCCATGTATGCTATTGTTCCTGAAGACCTTCTGGTGGGACAAGATATGGATTTGGAAGACAATGATATTGATGATCCTGACCTTGTGTGGGCCAAGGCTAATGTGTGTGTGTCTTGGTTTTTAACAAAAAGTTTTAAAAAATTACAATTTTTTAAATGGAAAAATATTTATACAATAAGGATGTAAGGAAATAAAATATTTTGTACAGCTGTACAATGTGTTTGTGTTTTAAACTGTTTTGACAAAAGAGTAAAAATATTTTAAAAATAAAAATGTTTATAAAATAAAAAAGTTATAACAAGCTAGGGTTAATTTATTATAGAAGAAAGAAAAATATTTAAAAATAAATTTAGTTTAGCCTAGGTGTACAATGTATGTAAAGTCTACAGTAGTGTACAGTAACGTCCTAGACCTTCACAGTAACTCACCACTCATTTGTTACCAAAACATCACGGGTGTGGTCTAGGTCCTGCTGCTCACTGCACAGAAAGCCAATTGCTGAGACAATGGATATTGCCAAGGAAGAAGACTTTAATTAAGTGCTACAGCCAGGGAGATGGAAGATCAGTCTCAAATCCATCACTCTGGACCAGTAAAATTAGAGGCTTATATAGCAGGGAAGAAATGTAATAATGCATGGGAAAACAGGAATTAGGGAGGGATAAGGAAGAGGAATTGGTCGACGGAAAGCAGGTGGTCAGTTGGGCAATCATGATGGGGGTGAGGGGTCTGACATCTTGTCGTCCAAATGAAGTGATTTGGTGAGTTTCAGCTCCTTGCTACTATCTGGGAGGTCTGATGGTGGGTTTCCTGAGAAAGGAACTCAAAGAAAACAAATATAATTTTCTCAAGTTTTAAAAGTGGGAGGATCCATTTCTATGTTTAGTCAAGGAAACCATAAACATCAAATGTATAGGACAACTGGGTCAGTTT
The DNA here is from genome assembly GCF_049350105.2 of Macaca mulatta. Classification (NCBI taxonomy): domain Eukaryota; kingdom Metazoa; phylum Chordata; class Mammalia; order Primates; family Cercopithecidae; genus Macaca; species Macaca mulatta. The sequence goes on along the minus strand of NC_133409.1, from coordinate 18,519,386 downwards.
CACACTAACATTGACCCCGAGCAACTTCCAGTCCTGCAAGCTCCATTCATGGTAAGTGTCCTATATAAGCACACAATTTTTTATCTTTTATGCTTATTTTTACTGTACCTCTTCTATGCTTAGATATGCTTACATACATAATTCGTCCCCATTATGTTACAATTGCCTAGAGAATTCAGTACAGTAACATGCTCTACAGCTTTGTAGCCTAGGAGCAATAGGCTATCCCTTATAGCCTAGACAGGTAGTAGGCTATACCATCTGGGTTTCTGTAAGTATGCTGACGTTTACTTATGTTTGCACAACAACAAAATCACCTAATGATGCACTCCTCAGAAAGTGTCCCTGTTGCTGAAAGACATACAACTGTACTTCAGAGACAACGGCAGCTCTGGCCAGCTGCAAGCCCTGCCATAGTGGGGGCCTAACCAGGTGATGCTCACAGCTTGGAGCAACAGAGCAGGTTGGTCAACTCTGAAGGAAGAGCACACCGCTTGATTCCTTGTCTCCAATCCACCCACAGACCATTCACTCTTCCCTCCAAAGCAGAGGGTTGAACAGTGCTACATCTAGAGTGAAGGAAATGAGGCAGAGTGGTGCAGGGTCACATGCTGTCTTTATTTACATTTTTGTTACTTTGTTCATCATATTTTTTTGCATTAATTTTGTTTTTTTAAATGTTGTATTAGAAACATTATTTTTCTTGATTATTGAGTTTTTTGATGCCTCCTCAAATTTTGCACCTGAAGTGAGTGCCTCACTTACCTCACCCTACCCCCAGTCCTGAAAAACACTCAAAGGGTAACACTAACAAAAGCCTTTCCGGTTAGGAATATAAGTAGCAGGGGATATATACCTACCTGGCTGGATGTTTAGTAGCTTAATAAACCATACTCAATTAAAATTGTGCTAAGATACTTAAGTAGTTTGGGAAGCTTTTCTTTTTTTAGTCATTGTGTTGGATTTCTCTTGTTAAAAAAACAAAAAGCAAGCAGGCGTCAGAGATATTAGAAGGTGATGTAATATTTAATGATGCTACCAGATAAGATTGGTTCTAATGGTCCACAAAACAAAATTCTTTAAAAGAAACACTTCCTATGCCTTAAGATCTAGAAAATATTTGAATATAAATATTATATATAAAAATATATATTATATAAAATATATATTATATATTATACATTACATATATAAATATATATTATATATATATTATAAAAATGTAAATGCATGGTTGGATTTGTGGAATTTATGCATGAATGTATTCGACTTCAGTCCATATCCATCACAGGACGTTCTGTTCTTTTGACAAGTGTGTGCCTGCCTTTGGAATTCACAACACATTCCAGGAAAATCATATTCTAACTGGCTTGGTTGTTTACTTGGAATAGAGCATATTTGCACCTCATTTTTCAACTCTTTCGTTTGTTTACATTGAAGCAAAACATTCTCACACAGGAAGAGAGTAGATACTGTTTCTCAGTGGAGGGAGGAATTCTCTTTTCAGGGTCGGGAATTTCATGGCTGCAAAGCTAATTATAAGGAGACTGGAGACCAGTCCTTGAGGCTCGGTGTCTGTGTCTCTGACCTTTGCCAAGGGCAAAGTGTTACCACAGACATGTCACAAGATATGCAAATGATAGAGTCTGACTTCAATAGTATTGTTAGCTTGTTTTCTGCTGCTGGTACAGAGATTCTCATCATAAGTCACTCTGGTGGATTTGAGAGAGCTCTGTTCATAAAGTGAAATAGCCCAGTATCAAAATCCTTACCCAATTAAGTGTGGCATCTTAAATTCTCACAGCTACATTTTTTTTTGTAATGGAAAACCTTTCACATTTGGGCAAAATCTAAGCACGTCATTGACCCAAGTTCATCAATTATACAATTCTGTAAGCTTTGATGATTCAAAAACATTATTTCAGGTCAACAGTTTGCTTGCCTCTAAACAAGATCTAATAGCATGGCTACTGGACCGTGTTTAGTCAATTACAAAAGTCTAACATTTCAAAAGAATTATTCTAAGTCTATAGCTTAGTTTTGGGTGGCTTTCACTAACTGAACACAGACTGCGCTGTCCAATGTGGTAGCCACTAGACCCAAGTGGCTATGGGGCACTTGAACTGTGACTTGGCTGAACTGAGATGTACTGTAAGCATAAAATACACAAGGAATTTTAAAGACTTAATTGAAATGATAACATTTTGAACATAATTCGTTAAATTAAATGTGCTACTGAAATTGATTTTACCTGTTTCATTTTACCGTGTTAAATGGTGCTACTAAAAAATTAAATATTACATAGGTAGCTCACATTCTGTTTCTATTGGACAGTGCTGGTCTAGATGCTTGGGAAGTAAACACCTTGGAGAGAGACTTTGATATGATTTGTGCATTTGTACGTCCTTTGATGTATTCCAGAAGCAGCATTAATTTACACAAAACCCCTCTGAGGAGGCGAGGACATGCCTCTTACTAATACTTCAAGAAAAATAACTTCAAAGGGTATTGTCATCTTAAACATGATTCATAAGTCAGAGAAAACCTTGGGTTCATGTTTCAGAGGGTGAGACATGCAGGGTCAGCTGTTTCCCTTATTACTAACTCTTCCTCATGTCTAATTTAAAAGCAAAACAGCAAAAAATCTTGGGGAGGGAAGTGGTTGTGAATTTGGGGCAAGGTGCAGGTAGTCATTTTCACAGAGCATCTAACATAGAGGAGATGTTTTCTAAACTGAAATCATGGGATATGAATCAGCCCATGGTTCTGGATTGGAGGAAAAGGACCAGAAAGGAGAAATCAGCAAATGTTTTCTAAATTGAAAACATGGGATATGAATTTAAATCAAAGCCTCATGGTGCCAAATTACTGCTGGCTCTATAGGGAGCCATGGTGCAATAGAACTAAAGTCCTTGTTGCAGTGACATGATTCCTCTTTTACCATGGCACAGCCACGGAGTATGGAGTCACTGGGAAAAATGCCAGGCATAAGGAGTCTCAGAAATAAATAGTATAGGGAGGATTCTGAAAGATCAGAAAAGGTTACTGGTCCAAACACATCGGGAAAGCATGTAAAATGTCTGTTGTTAGCAGAATTCTAAAGCATTGGGAGGAAAAGATCCAAGATGACGAACTCTGGGTTGACAGAAGAGAAATTCCCAGAGGATGGTGTAGGCACAATGTACCTAGGCTTGATGGACGTGTAGGTGATGGTGCCATGGTTTCAGCCTCGTGAAGCAAATCTTGGCTCAACTTCGGGCCTCTGATCCACGTTCTGCCTGGGTGGTGACTGGTTCTGGGCTCTATGTAGGTCTAAGCCTCCACGTGCCAATAGAAACTGACTTCACTTGATTGCAGATAGGATGAGAATAGTAGCTGAACTTAAATTCAGACAAACTTTGCATGGGTTTGGAGTTTTGCCACATAAAATTTGAGCGACGCTTCTTTAGTTGCTCAGTTGTGGTTCTGGAATGGAGGAAAAGGACCAGAAATGAGAAACTTCCATCCTCTTATGGCTCTTCTCACCACTAATTAAGACAGCAAAATTATCTTTTCTAACATTACCGCAGCTACTAGGTGATCTAGATGTGTGATTAAATACTCCTCTATTCTTTATGGGTTTTGCTCACTTTGAGGAACAGAAATAAAAGAAAAGTTTAGGCATATGGGAAGTTATATGAAAGGACTACCTGCTTCCACGATAATAATATATGAAATAAAAATTGGGAAGCTGTTGTCTCAAAATGACTGTAGAATATCAGACTTAATAGCGGTTCTTTTTAGCCTTGATACTGTATAGATGATGCCCAGAAGCATAAGTAGTTTTATGTACCTGATCCTGTGCCCCAGTTTGGGTTGAAATACTGGCTTTCGTGCCTTACTGATTTTGAAAAAAATGGCAAAATTAACAGCTTAAGTAGTAACTGCTGAAGAGATGTGATTGCTCTGCTGCTCTATGGGAACTTTTGTGCTATTACCATTGGTTTGAAATCAAATTGGTGACCAATATGTAGTCTAACAGTTGCTCTGTGACCATCAATAATAATTTCGTGATTTCAAATGATCAGTGAAAACGTTTTTCCCCTTCCAAGAACCTGAACCATACCTTCTTTCTTAACTTCTGAGCAGGCTTGGTCTGTCTTAAAAGAAGGGCCTGTCTTTGCTAGAGATGTGACTCATTAAAATAGAAACAGCTCTCCAGTATGACAATTTAACACTCTTCCTCAGTACTGGATTTACTTGGAAAATGTACATCTTCAAAGTCTTGGTTATGGAACATCTGAAGAAGCACAAATACTTCTACAACCCATAATTGTCAGTTTAGACCATTAAAAAAAAAGTGCATCATTTTTTTGTGGATTAAAGACTTAGACCTCAGGCATTGAGTCCCCTTAACCCCCACCACCAATCTAGCAGTCTTATAAATACAACATAAATTCTCATGCACTATAATTATTGTGGTCAATGATGCTAAACCAAGCACATAGTTTTTCCTCAAACACATTCATAGGCAAGGAAAAAGTTGCCTTCATGACTCACTTTTAGAGATGAACCAACAAGTTTGGGTCATGTGAGAGCTGACTCACTCTTTTTCTTTGCTTCCGCGTTTAAGATGGGTTCATAATAGGGGAAACTAAGTAAGTTAACTCTCCATTGCCTTGATTGGGACTAAATTAAAAGAAACTAAAAATTAGGCCAGAATTTTCAAATTCTGAGGATGTCTTTACAATCAGTAGACTCCTTGCTTATCAAGTAGTTTATGACCAGATACCTTCTAATGTAATGTAGTTTTCTTGTTGTTAACAGCTTTATGGAGGTATAATTTGTATATCATAAAGTCCACCTGTTACAAGTATCCAATTCAATAATTTGTAATAGATTTCTATAGCAGAGCTGTCATCATCACGTTTCAGTTTTAGGACATCTCCATTACCCCTAAAGGTTTTCTTGTACTCATTTATAGTTAATCACTGCTTCCACATCCAGCTCTAGGCTAATACTGATTTGTTTTCTTTTTATAAATTTGCTTTTTCTGAACATTTTATATAAATGAATTACAGAGTAATTATGCTTTTTGCACCTGACTTCTTCTTTGAGGTTAATTTACATTGTAGCATGTATGGTAGTGCTATCCTTTTTATTGCTGAATAATCTTCCATTGTATGGATATGCCACTTAAAAAAATCCATTTCCCAATTGATGGACATTTGAATTACTTCCAGTTTTCAGTTATTACGAATAATGTTGTTGTGAATATTTACCTACATGTCTTTGTGACAGGTTTTTATTTTTCTTGCACATATTCCTAGGCATTGCTATGTTGTATAGTAAGTTTTCATTTAAATTTTTAAAGTTTTATTTGTTTTATAATTAATTTTCATTTGTATTTTAAGTTCCAGGGTACATGTTCAGGATGTGCAGGTTCATTACATAGGTAGATGTGTGCCATGGCGTTTTGCTGCACCTGTCAAGACATCATCTAGGTATTAAGCCCAGCATGCATTAGCTATTTCCTGATACTTTCCCTCCCCTGACCCTACCCCCCAACAGGCCCCAATATGTGTTGTTTTCCTCCCTGTGTCCATGTGTTCTCATTGTTCTGCTCCTGCTTATAAGTGAGAACATGTGGTGTTTAGTTTTTTGTTCCTGCATTAATTTGCTGAGGATAACAGCTTCCAGCTCCATCCATGTCCCTGGAAAGGACATGATCTCATCCCTTTTTATGGCTGCATAATATTCCATGGTGTATATGTACCACATTTTCTCTTTCTTTCTTTCTTTCTTTCTTTCTTTCTTTCTTTCTTTCTTTCTTTCTTTCTTTCTTTCTTTCTTTCCTTTCTTTCTTTCTTTCTTTCTTTCTTTCTTTCTTTCTTTCTTTCTTTCTTTCTTTCTTTCTTTCTTTCTCTCTTTCTCTCTTTCTCTCTTTCTCTCTTTCTCTCTTTCTTTCTTTCTTTTTTTGAGATGGAGTCTCACTCTGTCATCCAGGCTGGAGTGCAATGGCATGATCTTGGCTCACTGTAACCTCCGCCTCCCAGGTTCAAGTGATTCTCCTACCTCAGCCCCCTGAGTAGCTGAGATTACAGGCATGCGCTACTGCATCTGGCTAATTTTTACATTTTTAGTAGAGACAGGGTTTCACCATGTTGGCCAGGTTGGCCTTAAACTCCTGACCTCAGGTGATTCGTCCATCTCGGCCTCTCAAAGTGTTGGAATTACAGGCATGAGCCACGGCACCCAGCCTGTACCACATTTTCTTTATACAGTCTATAGTTGGTAGGCATTTGGATTGATTCCATGTCTTTGCTATTGTGAATAGTGCTGCACTGAACAAACACGTGTATGTATCTTTGTAATAGAATAATGCATACTCCTTTGGGTGTATACCCAGTAATGGGATTGGATCAAATAGTATTTCTGGTTCTAGATCTTTGAGGAATTGCCACATCATCTTCCACATTGGTTGAACTAATTTATATTCATACCAACAGTGTAAAAGCATTCCTATTTCCCTGCAATCTTGCCAGCATCTGTTATTTTTTGACTTTTTAATAATTGCCTTTCTGACTGGCATAAGATGGTATCTCATTGTGGTTTTGATTTGCATTTCTCTAATTAGTGATGTTGGGCATTTTTTCATGTTTGTTGGCTGCATGAATGTCTTCTTTTGAGCAGTATCTGTTTATGTCCTTTGCCCACTTTTTAATGGCTTTTTTTTTTTTTTTGTAAATTTGTTTAAGTTCCTTGTATATTCTGGATATTAGACCTTTGTCAGATGAACATTCCATGCTCATGGAAAAGAAGAATCAATATCGTGAAAATAGCCATACTGCCCAAAGTAATTTATAAACTCAATGCTAGTCCCATTAAACTACCAGTGACATTTTTCACAGATTCAGAAGAAACTATTTTAAAATTCATATGGTACCAAAAAAGAACTCATATAGTCAAGACAATCCTAAGCAAAAAGAAAGAAACTGAAGGCATCACACTGCCAGACTTCAAACTATATCACAAGGCTACAATAACCAAAACAGCATGGTACTGGCACAAAAACAGACACATAGACCAATAAAACAGAATAGAGAACTCAGAAATAAGACTGCACATCTACAACCATCTGATTTTCAACAAACCTGACAAAAACAAACAATGGGGAAAGGGCTCCCTGTTTAATAAACGGTACTGGGAGAACTGACTAGCCATATGCAGAAAATTGAAACTGGACCCCTTCCTTACATTTTATACAAAAATGAACTCAAGATAGATTAAAGACTTAAATATAAAACCCAAAACTATAAAAATCCTGGAAGAAGTTTGGGCACTGTGGCTCACACCTGCAATCCCAACACTATGGGAGGCCAAGGCAGGCCAATCACTTGAGGTCACGAGTTTGAGACTACCCTGGCCAACATGGCAAAAACCTGTCTCTAATAAAAATACAAAAATTTGCCTGGCGTGGTGGTGCACACCTGTAATCCCAGCTACTTGGGAGGCTGAGACAGGAGAATTGCTTGAGCTGGGGAGGTGGAGATTGTGGTGAGCCAAGATCTCGCCACTGCACTCCAGTCTGCCAACCAGGTGAGACGTTGTCTCAAAAAAATGAAAACAACAACAAGAACAAAAAGAATCTTAGGAAAAAATCTAGGCAATACCACTCAGGTCATAGGCATGGGCAAGGATTTCATGATGAAATCACCAAAAGCAATTGCAACAAAAGCAAAAATTGACAAATGGGATTTAATTAAACTAAAGAGCTTTCTGCACAACAAAATAAACTGTCATCAGAGCGAACGGGAAACCTACAGAGTGGGAGAAGACCCTGGGCGACAGACTGTCTCACTCTGTCGCCCAGGGTGGAGTGCAATGGCACGGTCTTGGCTCACTCCAACCTCTGCTTCCCAGGTTCAAGCAATTCTGATGTCTCAGCCTCCTGACTAACTAGGATTACAGGCATGTGCCACCACACCTGGCTAATTTTTGTAATTTTAGTAGAGACGGGGTTTCGCCATATTGGCCAGGCTGGTCTCCAATCCCTGACCCAAGTGATCCAACTGCCTTGGCCTCCCAAAGTACCAGGATTACAGACGTGTGACACCATGTGGGCCTTATTTATTTTTTAAATAGAGATGAGGTCTTGCTGTGTTGCCTGGTATAAGTCCATTACCAAACATATGATTTGCAAATATTTTCTTCTACTTTTTGGCTTTCCTTTTTTATTTTCAAAAATGAAGTACAAGTGTCTTTAATTTTGATGAGGTATAAATATTTTAAATTTTGATGAAGTACAATTTGTTAGTTTTTTTCTTCTGTGGATCATGATTATGGTGACTAAGAACTCTATGAGTAAAGGAAAGGCATGAAGATTTTTCTTCTGTATTTTCTACTGGAAGCTTTCTAGTTTACCTTTTTCATTTAAATTTGTGATCAGTTTTGAGTTAGTTTTTGCATATTATATGAGATATCTTAACTCATTTTGGCTGGTATAACAAAATACTAATGATTGAGTTGCTTATCAACAACAGAAATGTATTTCTCACAGTTCTGGAAGCTATGAAATCAAAGATTAAGGTGCCAGAGATTTTATATCTGGTGAGGGCCTGCTTTCTGATTCAGAGACGGTGGCCTTTTCACTGTAACCTCACATGGTGGGAGGGCCAAGGGAGTCTCTGAAGTCTGTTTTAGAAGGGCACTGCAGTAGTCCCTGCTTATCTACAGGGAATATGTTCCAAGACCCCTAGTGGGTGCCTAAAACCATAGATAGTACCGAACCCTATATATACTACATATTTTCCTATATACACATACCTACAATAAAGTTTCATATTTAATTAGGCACAATAGGAGATTAACAACAATAACTAATAATAAAATAACAATACACTTTAATAAAAATAAGGTGAATATAATGTCTCTCTCAAAAAATATCTGATTGTGTTGTACTGCAGGTAACTGAAACTGTGTAAAGCTAAACCATAGATAATAGGGAACTACTATAATTCCATTTATGAGGGCTTCCCCTTTATAATCTAATCACCCCCTAAAGCCTCCACATTCAAATCCTTCATGTTAGGGATTAGAGTTCAATGTATGAAATTTAGAGAGATACAAATATTCATTTTATAACACAAGAAGGTAACAGTTTTAAGGTGGTTTTTTTCCCCCAAATATTCTTTTGTGCATCTATTGAGATAATGTGATTTTTGTCCTTTATTCTACTGATACGGTATATTACATTAGTTGAATTGTATATTATGACCAAATGCATCCTAGGAAATATAAGTTGAGTTTAATATTGAAAATCAATTATATGTTTCTAGATTCAGTTTGCTCATGTTTTGCTAAAGACTTTTCATATCTGTGTTCATGAGAAACATTAGTGTACAGTTTTTTGTGTGTTTATTTTTATTCTTTTGTTCAGTTTTTTTATTTGCTTTCTGGGGGATAGAATTTGTGGACCTTCTCATATAGTGGAGGTTGGGAGGCTGGAAGTTGTACCCTATCTGTAATTACATGCAGGAAGTTCATGCAATTTACATGATTTAAAGTCAAGAATGAGAGTGTAAGCAAACATTTTGAAGTAGAAGGTTTTACCAAGCTAAAAAGAGTGACCTTAATGAAGCAGAACATGACTTTTTTACTAACACTATATAGAAACAAACTAAAGCCAGAATTATTTCTTTCCTTTTACAGGAGAACCTTTATGAGGCTGGAGACCTAGAGCTGAATCAGGTACACACCTAATGGTATGAGTGAGAGTTTCAAATCCATTCCACACTCCACTGCAGCTGACAATAGGCAGCATCAACAGCTGAAAGACGAGAGCTTGGTTTTATATTTTTTTCATTTCCTTTCACTTGCTCCTTGTTTACTTCCTTGTCAAAGCAAATCTAGCTCACCCTTGGGGCATGTCATTTTATCAAAAAAGAAATTATGGGTTTTCCCCTTTCACAGTTTTCAAAGCTACATCAGTGTGTCTGTGACTTTAAGTGATTTCTGTTGAGTTACCTGCTCCTGAGGTAACTTATGAGTCAGGCAATAGTACTTTTAGTGACATTTCTTCTCATAGCCCAATTATTTTCTTCACCGCAAAGTACATCCAAATACTGTTCCTAGAACACCTATAAAAGCTGGTGCTTCTCATATTTTGGAAAAGTGCTTTGTGGTAGGCAGAACAATGCCTCCCTTCTCCAGTCCTACCTAGGTCCCCAGACATGTCCCTGTCCTAATCTCTGGAAACTGAGAATATGTTAGGTTACATGGGAAGGGGAATTAAAGTTGCTAATCAGTTGACTTTAAAATGGAAACATTATCCTGGATTATTTGGGTGAGCCCAGTGTAATCACAAGGGTGCTTAAAAGTAGAAAAGGAAGACAAAAGAGGTCAGAGTAGTTCCATGTGAACAGAACTCAGCTGTCCATTGCTGGTTTTGAAGATGAAGGAAGAGGACCGAGTGCCATAGAATGTAGGGATCTATGTAGCCATAGAATGTAGCTGGGAGAGGCAAGATTCTGTTCTAGAGCTTCCAGAAAGGAACATGTTCTGCTGACACCTTGATTTTGACCCAGTGAGAGTGCATTGAACTTAGGGCCTTCAGAACTGTAAGATGATTTATTTGTATTGTTTAAACCCTAAGTTTGAGGTAATTTGTTATGGCAGCAACAGGAAATGAATATATACCTGTTCTTGTTGCTTCTCATCATACGCCTTTAAAAAAAAAAAAAAAAACTGAGGCCGCCCTTACACAGCTCCTAGTAGTGCTATTCACATAGAATGCCCTCTTGTGCCCCCATGCGTGTCCCTCTAAGTCCCTACTGAATACTCTGTTTCCTTACTTCTGAGGTGTCTCCACTGTGAAGGGATCTTCCATTAGAGCAAGACTCCTGGCCTCTCTCATCTCCTTTACACACTGCTTTTCTAGGGTGAAGAGATGGTCTTTCTGCTTGGAGTGTTTAGAGAAAGGAACTAGACCTTCCCGGAGCAGCATCTTGTTTTTGGAATCCGGTTGTCTGCAGGAAGCACACAACCTGCTCTGTCCTTTGTGATTAGGTGTGTAGATCTGCCCAATTCTGGACTGTAGTACCCAAGTCACGTCTTCAGATCTAGCTTTTAGGGTAACAAAGGTGAAAGCTTTTCCAACTGCTAGATTCCTCTTAATTAGTCCCAAACTCAGGTAGGAAAGAGGGGTGATGTTTACTGGACTTCTCAAACTTCAACACAGTAAAGCTCCAAAGGGATAGTTCAAAGCACCTCCTCTTCAATATATGAAGAAAGAAATCATTAGCTTTCTTCCCAGCCCTGCTATTTTCCAATGATTTCTCATCTCATGGGAAGTCCAGCCAGTTGCCTAGGCCTCTGTCTCCCCTCTTTTCCTTTTTTCACATCTAGTTAATCCCCAAGTTCTTGTTAATATTTTTCAAGTTCAACTACTTTCTTCAATCTCACTACCATTGCCTTGGTGGACACCCTCGTAACTCAACTCCTAGATTACTGCAATAGTTTTTTGTTGTTGTTGCTGTTTATTTTTGTTTTTAATTCTTCCTGTTTCTCAAAGTATAAATAACAGATTTTCTGCATCCAAATCCCCTATGTTTGAACCCAACCAGTCCTAGTGAAAAAGAATTGTAGGTAATTGCTATGCATACCAAAGGCTGTGAACCCCTGCTAGCCTCCTTCCAGAAAATGTAAAGTAAAAACCTTACACTTTCACCACAGTGATCTTTCTACAGTGCAAAGCTGGTGATACCCTCTTGCTTAAAATTACTCATGTGTTTTCCATTGGCCATAAAGACACAGTCCAAAATTGACAGTGTGACATACAAAGCCCTCTCATGCAGACCTGACTTGTGCTCACAATCGCACAACTTTAGTTCTTGACATAATTTTGTATTTCATTATATGCCCCAGACAAAAACCTGTCACCTGCATGCTCTTAATTGTCCATGTCATTTCTGCTCCTTGTTCTTTTGCTCAGCCTGCTCCTTCCACTCAGAGCAACTCCTCTAACCCCCACTTCTTTGTAACTAACATCCTCTGGAAAACCTCCCCTAAGCTCCTTCTTTCCCAGGCTGAGTCAGCTGCTCCCACTAAATGATCCTTTTGTCTGTCTCAATCTTAGCACACCTCACATTTTGTTCTGTAATTTTCCAATATATTGTCTATTTTCCTTAAGAGATAGTAAAGTTCTTCAGGTAAAGGAGTATATCTTGGTTTTTCTTTGTATTTCTAGAACCTAACATAATAACCGGTACATTATAAATGCTTAATAAGTTTTGATTTGATATATCATGTGTTTCAAAAAGCTATCAAGAGCCTAACTTTAAAGAAAACCAGTCTACTCAGTGTATAATGGATGACCCGGGATGAGCATTTTTTTAAACGATGGTTCAGAGAATAAAAGATTATTAGATAGACCCTGGATTCAGCCTCAAAGCATTTCTTCAGTTTGTAGTCTAGGAAGACATTAGACTACATACTTTGCATGCATTTTCTCTTATACTCGACATGAAGTATTCCCATGAGAGGGAGATACTAATGAGGTCCTGTTTCATGCAAAAGACAACCAAGACTTAGGCTTAGTGACCTGACTGAGCCATATAAGCCATTTTTTAATGGAAAAGAGTTCAGGTCATCTTTAAACCTAGCATGAATGGAAAAGAAATTATAGCATCAAGGAACACATTTTAAAATGTCCAATGGGCATTGTTGTGTGCTAGCAATATTCTAGGAGCTGTGAGTCTATCAAGGTAAAAAGAGACCAAATTTCCTGCAGTGATGGAGCATATATCTTCTAGGTAGTTATATCATCTTCACTAACACTACTACTTTAATCAACATTTTAAAAAACGATAACAACTTTGAACATTTGACTCACTTGGGACAGTGAAGAAAAGAAAAGATAAAAATTTCAAGTCATGCAGCCATGGGAAGACCTATTTTTTCCTTCATTTTTCTCTAAGTGATATCTAGGAAATGGGAATAGATTTTCATGTACCCATTGCAGGCAACATGCAGATTGTAATCTAAACCTGGACCTGGGATAACTTGTTGGCCATGATATTTATCTCTTCACTAGAGACACTAAGCAATCTAAGCAATGCCCATGTGTGCAATGTCATGCTTAGGGAAGCATCAGAAAAAAAAGGACAGTTGGAAACATACAGAAAGGTGGTAGGGAAATAGAAAATACAGTGAGAAAGAGAGGGAACAAGGATATTGTCATTGATGAAGTACCATATAAGGATACTCTCTATGCATCCTGGAAGCAGGGACCTGACCATACTGATCACTAGTGTGTAACTTGGGATCGAGCAGAGTCCCTGTTACTTAGTTGGTGTTCACTAAGTGTATTAGAAAGATAACTTATTGAAAGAAGTCTATTCATTAATTCAAAAATAAATCTGTTGTGTACTCTGATATTCTGGCCATAGGGCAAAGCCTTGGTCCCTGCCATTAAGGGATGCAGAGAATGTTTGGGGGAATGAAACATAACCAAATTATTGAAGGAAAAGCATGATGAATACTATGACAGAGAGATGAACATAGTGCTATGGAAACACTAGAAATAGCTACTTGCTGCATCTCAGGACTTGGAGGAGACTTTGTAGAAAATGTGGCATTTTAAGCAGAGAAGGATATTTAAGGCATGGTCTGAAGGGAACCAGGCATGTCCTGGGAATAATAAGAATGTCACAGTAGCTAGAGATGGAAAACATGGATAAAACAGGCTGGGGACACATGTGGGGCTAGAAGGCCAGGCTAGCAGTTTGCATGAGCGTCTTGGGCATCTGAGAGGCAGTAGGGATCCACATTACCCCACTGCTCTGCTCTGCTCTGCTGCCAGAGTTGTCTTCTTAAAAATGCAAGTTTTATGATGCTAGCCTTTTTCTTGAAAGCCACAAAGTATAATGAATTATGGGCTTTGGTAGGGTTCAGGATATACTACCCCAAAATATGACACCTTGACATTTGAGAAAATAGCAGAAGTGGAAAAGTCTCTTTGACGTTCTCTGGACATTCTCCCCTGAAACATTCCATAAAAGAATTCTCTGACCTACATCTACAGTAGGTTGTAAGACCTTCATTCCAGAGGCATTCTCCCAAGGCCCAGAAGAAATGAATGAAGACACAGAAACATATCAAAGAATCTGAACCAACTGGCCTTGCTAAATTCCCCTGTTTATTACCATTGGGTCATACCTACTTGTCTTCCAGTGATACTTCTGCATGACTAACCATAAAAACACACAGATTTCCCTGTTTCCTTGGGTCTTCATCTCTGACATTTCCTGTGTCTCATGCAACTTAACACTAGATAAATTCATATGCTTTAAATCTGTCTTTTGTTAGAGTGATCTTGGCCATGAACCCACTCATAGGTGAGGAAAAGAATACTTTTTCTCCCCAACACTGATGAGGTCTCCAGATATACACCAACGTGGAAGTGCTATTAGGAAGCATTAATCCACATGGGTTATTGTGGCAATCAGCCTCTAGCATGGCCTTAACTCCGTCTCCTGGTATCCATGATCTGACGCAGCTCCCTCTCACACTGTATGAGGATAAATGTGCATGACCAATGCAGTACAGAAGTGATGGCATGGTATGTTATTTCCAAGGCTAGGTCATAAAACATTTTGTGCCTTCTGCCTTGCTTTCTCACTGAATTATTTGCTCTGGGGGAAGCCAATCACCATGTTGTAAGGACACTCAAGCGGCCTGTGGATTGCTCTGAGTTACAAGAAAATGAGGCCTCTTACCAATAGCCATGTGGGGAAGCCATCTTGGAAGTGGATTCTCCAGCCCCAGTTAAGCATGCAGATGGTGGCAATCCTAGCTTGAATCACATAAAATCAGAGTTTAAAAAGACTAGAGGCTGGGCGTGGTGGCTCATAAATCCCAGCACTTTGGGAGGCCGAGGTAGAAGGATTGCTTGAGGTCAAGAGTTTGAGACCAGCCTGGGCTACATAGGGAGACCCCCAACTCTAAAAAAACAAAACAAAACAAAAACAAAAACAAAAAAAAGGCTGGAGATTAAGTAGGGAAGACACTGATAATTGGGTCCAACATTTCCCATGAAACTTGAAGAGATTTGTGGAATCCTTTTCTACTTCTATTGATCAGAATTGGCACCTCTTTATTATGCTTGATACCAAGAAATGCAGTGTTTGGTCCAAGCTTGCATGTCTAGCTAATTAAAGTAAAATCCATTTTCTGACTGCAAGTCCAGGGCTCTTGCCAATAATGTGCTACCAACCATACAAATGACTTACTTTTACCTCTTTAATTTAGATGATATACCCACCCACTTGCTGACAATCAGTCGTTCAACTTGTTAGGAATTACTCATCTAGAAAGAAGATTGTATACTGCTTAAGAGAATGGGAGATAGTTGGAATGCTAATTGTGTTAGGCAGAATAACAGCTCCCAAAGACATCCAGGTCCTAATTCTGGGAACCTACGAATGCTGCCTTATATGGTAACAGGGATTTTGTGGATGTAATTAATGATTTTGAGATGGGGAGATTGTCTTAGATTATCTAGGTAAGTCCTACATGTCATCACAAATATCCTTATAAGAGGGAGGGAGAGGAATATTTGATAAAGAAGAGAAGGGGATGTGATGAAAGAACAGGAAGAGGAAAGGGGATGTGATGCCAGGCCACGAGCCAGGGAATGAGGACTGCATCCCTCCTGGCACAGGTAAGGAAACAGATTTTCCTCCAGAGCCACCAGAAAGAGCTCTACTGGTTCTTTGATTTTAGCCCACTGTACCTGATTTTGGCAGTCTGGCCTCCAGAATTGTAACAGAAAAAGACTGTGTTATTTATTTATGCATTTATTTATTTTGAGATGGGAGTCTCACTTCGTTGCTTAGGCTGGAGTGCAGTGGTGCAGTTATGGCTTCGACCTCGACCTGCAGCCTCGACCTCCTGGGCTCAAGCAACCGTTTTGCCTCAGCTTCCCGAGTAGCTGGTACTACAGGTGTGCGCCACCATGTGAGTCTACTTTTTAATTTTTGTAGAGGTGAGGTTTTCCTATGTTTCCCAGGCGGGCCTTGAACTCCCGGGCCGAAGCAAAAATGTGTGTCATCTTAAGCCACTTGTTTATTATAATTTTTTACAGCTGCCATAGGAAACTAATTACACTAATCTTACCTCCAACAGATCCTACTTCTGTTAGTTTGTGGAAGATAATCTTTCTAAGACTCTGTTTTCTCATGTATAAAATGGGAATAATAAAATGCCTATTTCATAGGGTTGTGGTGAGATTGAATAAGGCCACTCATATAAAATGTCCAGCTTAGGACTTGGCATATAGAAAGGTTTTTGTTGGCTATGGATTTGGTCTAGACAAGAAGATTGCAACAGATTTTTCTTCTATTTGAAAACTCTGGTAGAGCACTAAGTAGCTCTTGGAATATAGAAAGGATTGTATATTTATTAACTATTCTAGTTTTCTCTCAGGAATGCTGACACCTATTTGTTTCTTCCTTTTTAACTGTCCTTTCTCAAGGGTGTTGACTGCAAGATGAGGCAAAGGCAAATAGGTAGAATAACTGAAGAATAACCCAGAATGAGACAACAAAAGAGGATTTTGAAAGGATTTCCTTGCCTATTATCTGCTTTCTGAGATGGCCACAGAAAACAGGTGAAAAGTTATACTATTTATAAAGACCTCCTGAGAGGGAGTGTCTACAGCTTTTCTGGTAATTTCCCTTGGTACAAATGAAGGCTGCTCATTTTCAAAGAAAACTGCACTGTTGGCTACAATTCTTTTTTTTTTTTTTAATAAAAAATTGGAACGGCATTATTTGGAAGCTGCTTGTTACCCAATGTTGCCAAAAAGATTATATTACAATGAAGTTATGTGTTAACTGGTCATGTTTCTAGTGCAGCATAGCTGTATAATTTTTTAAATTTTTCTTATCTTGGATTTCAAAATTCCCTATTTTTAAAAAGTGTATAGTAACAATATTTACCAGTATTGTTCATCCCTACCACTCAGTTTTCTGTATATGCTTGCATTTTCTATTTCCTGCTGATTTAGCCTCTGTACTCTGTTGTTTATAGGGACTTGTCATATTTGCATAGTTTAAGTGCTCTGTCATTTCTATCACAAGCTCTAGTGGGTAGGTACAACATCTATGTAGTTCGCTTGTGTAGTGCTTGGTGAAACACCTTGTGTTTCGTGATTGTTTTATGATGATAGAGATGATACTATAAAATAAAGCCAAAGTAAACTTTTAACAATAGGGTCCTCACTGGATGTCTCTCCACTTGTAGAGGAAAAATACTGGGGAATAACAATTGTGTCATCATGACAAACAACTGACATAGCTGAGGCCAGTTGAAGTCCCAGAGCAACCTTGGTCTTGTAGTCACAGATGACTTGTGAAAATAAATGCATCTGGCTCATTGACTTGAGTTCTTGTACCCAAACTGGAAAGGTGTGGTACCTGACACAGGAACAAAGTCTGTCTGAAATTATCTGTCCGGGATGTCATTTTCTCTAGTGCAGAGACTCGATTGCCTAAATTGGTAGCAGAGGCAGATGTTTCCTAACGTGATCTGCCTTGGCCAACAGTGATTGATATCTGAGGTAGAGCTTACCTCTACCTTTGGGGCTCACTGCTTCACTGGTGCCATATAATGGTGGCAGTTTAACAGTAATCTTAGTAGGTCTTTTTAGCCATTTTAAAGCCACTGCTCCAAAGCATAAGCCAGGCAAAAAATTGATTTCCCTCATCCAAATGCCCCCATTGTTCAACATAGGGGAGACATTTTTTAAAAAGGCATCCCAGAAGGCGATTTTTGACCCCTCTCCAGATAAGAGGTTCAAGCCAGCTTTGTCTTATTGTGGGACATCAAAATTTGCTATATCACCTGAAATCCTCCTAGGTGATTTAATTCATTCATAGGTTCTAGGAGAGAAGATGAAACTTTCATTTATCCCCATGCTACACACTGACCAATACTGTGAATAACTGCTTCACCAAACTTTTGTCAATTTTGTTGCATTTTTTTCTGTTTACACGAGATCCATAGTGCTTTCTCATTCCCACAGTAAACACTGAATCCTGTTTATAACAGAAGGGCAGGATCTGTGGGGAGCATCCGCAAAGCGCTCCAGGCTCCTTTTTTCCTTTTCTCACAGACACCAGGAATGTGCCTTTGCACTGTTTTGCCAGCATCCTTAAATCATGATTAATTTAAAGCCCTTTCTCTCCTTGGTGAGGCCTGACACAAGCAACTGCTTTTCTGTCACATTGATTTTTCTGTCCTTGCAGATTCAGAGCCAGGGTTGAGTCCTCCTTACAGGGCGAGTTCTCTGACAAGGAAGTTTTGCAACCTAATTTACAGCTGGAGCCAAGCTTGTCAGTGAGTGCCAGAGGGAAACTGTCGCAATCGGCTGGCTAAGTATGCATTTAATAGTGTTTATCCAAGCGAGTTTGTGATTTCTTCACTCTCTCCAACAAATATGTTATTTGTAATAGCTATCTTCTCTCATCTAGGTGTTTGAAAAATGTCTCTAACGTGTGTGGGCTGGAACGCATTTCGTTTTTTCTGTAGGTATATTCATTTAACAAGGGAAGTCTCAGAGGAGCTATCAAAAACTGCTTGCCATCTTTCCAAATCATCTCTGTCTGCAGTGGCCATGTCTTAATCCTGAAGGACAACAAGGTAACCTTTTCAAATAAACATTTTCAAGGATGTTTAGAGGGAACCCAACTGCTGGCATGTAGAACCCCCTTCCAGTGCTTAAAAATAGATATATTGAGGGAGTACAACTCCACTGAGTTGGTGTACTTGAAAGCATTTGATATGTTCAGATGACTAACAATAATAAGCTAAATTGCAAGCAATGATCTGAATTTGTGTGTGTGTGAATATGAGTGTGTATGTGTCAAAGAGGCACTGTGTATCTTGTTTCTCAATGTTGTTGGCGGAAAATCAGGCACAGAGGGGTTACAGACTCCCAGTAGGTAAGCAAGTTGGTAAGGGACCTTGGCAATATTTGACCCTAAGCCCATCAGGTTTCACTGGGCTAACCTGACTCTGGGGAGAGTAAATATGAGATGAAGAAACATTTGATCATTAAATAAAAAGGAAGCACTGAAACAAATGCAATTGGTTGTATAAAACTTATTAATGCGATACTCCTGGTCTCAAGGAAGTTGACATGCAATAGAAAAAGAACATGTAGAGTATGGATTGAATAAACCAAAAATTATGTAGATGATGTAATTACTGTAATTAAATCAAAACAGATTGGTATGCTGGAATTTATCTTATTACTCACAACATAATTTTGTATAATTTTTTAAAACTTGTCTCTTTTCCTTTCTGGTCTGTGGGTTTCTGAAGGACAAACCTCTTTTGTCATTTGATCCTGAAACCTCAGAACTTATGCTGGTCCTGGTACCAATGAGGACAGAAATGATTGAGCACATGAATTTGATATTGAGTTTGACATTATTGTCTCTCATTTTTTGTGGGCCTGGGATGTTTTCTACCCAATTCATTTATTGTTTGTTGTTTAAGGTGTTTACATACTCAAAATATCTTTTTAACGTACTCTGCCTATACATAACATAAATACATTATTAACTTTGTTTAAAAAATCTTATCACAGTACCATCCATCAGGAATATAATGTGAGCCATGCGTAATTTAAAATTTACTAATAGCCATATTAAAAAAGGAAAAAGAAAATGAAGTTAATTTTTAATAATATGTTTTATTTAGCTATATACAAAACATTATCATTTTAACATGCAAATATAAATTTATTAATATGATCTCTTACATTCTTTTTTTCTAGTAAATTTTTAAAATCTAGTTGGTTTTTTACATTTAATGAACATCTTAATTCAGCCTTCAAACTTAATTGTAGACCACTGCATTTCAGTGCTCAGTGAGCATGTGGCCACCATGTCAGCACATTTCAATAGTTCACAGGTCAACGTAGGGGACATTTTCCCCTCACTTAGCATTTGATCCTGTTATTATGCCCACTGAGCGCTGTAGTTTGGAGAAAACTCCATGCCTAGTAGCACACATGTAAACTGGGGTGACTAACATCCTAGTTTGCCTGAAATTGAGAAGTTTTCTGGGACAAAAGACTTGCAATGTTAAAACCAGGACAGTCCCGAGAAAAGCAGAATGGTTGGTATCCCACAAGTGAACTATGTTGGTCCAAACTATATGTCCCCTCCATCACTGTGATTTGTTCTGACCTAAAGTGTAGAAACCTGGCTGCCAGTTATGGGATTTTTGAGGGAGCCACTGGGAGGAAGAACCTTACTCTCTGCTGTGGTTATTATCAGCTAACCTTTATGTCATGTGGGGAGAACCTGGCTGAAAGTATTACCTCCTTTGGAGGAAATCACAGTGAGAGAGAAATTGAGTTTCGGTGACTTATTTTTCCGTTCTTGGACCCGGTTGTGTCTGAACCTATCCTATTTTTGGACTTTTCAGTGAATTAATACGTTCTTTACACCTGTCTCCATATTGTTTGTTTAAACAGTTAAGGTTGCATTTCCATCATGTGAAATTGGGATAGTTCTAACTAATAGGTTTAGAAAAAAAAAGAGTACAAGAAATCTAGTTGGAATTCTTCAGGCTCATCAGAAACATAATCAGGTTGTCTATTTTATTTTAACACAGCCTCGTCGAGCTACTGTTGAGTATGTGTGTGTGTCCTCTCTTTTGCTGCCTAGGAACACTAGGTATTTTTGTGAAGCAGGGGATGGAAGACAGTGAAATAGCTGCATGCTGGCAATAACCTATGAATCTGTGGGGATTTTGAAGAATAGGAAACAATGAAGACCTGCTGTCTTTCCTTTATTGTCACTTCCTCTGTTGCTCTCAGACTGTTGTGCTTTGCTTGTGTTGTGGGTGTTTTCCTCCGCCATGATGGCTCTCAGGATAGCTATAAGCTTCAGTCTAGGTCCTGGCGCAATCTACAGTTCATGAGATTCTCACCTATGGGTTAGGGACCCTTGGACTTTTGCAGAGCTGCAAAGTCAAGCACCATTTATTCTTTTTTAATCAGTGGATACTAAAAGTGTAATCTTTAGTATATAGAAAGATAGTAACAATTTTTGGTGATTTCAGAAGAAGACTGAGTAAGCATTTAATAGATAGATGCTACTGAGACACTAATATGTAGCTTGACATGGTTAAATGCCTTATGTGAAGCACACTTAACAAGTGTTAACACATCACATTTAAACTTCACAACAATCTTAACAATCTTATTATTCTTATTGCTTTGAAATAAAAAAAGATTGGGCTGGGCATGACAGTTCATGTTTTTAACCCCAGTATTTTGGGAGGCTGAGGCAAGAGGATTGCTTGAACCTAGGGGATCAAGGTCAGTCTGGGAAACATGGAGAGACCTCATCTCTATGAAAAGTTAAAAATAAGAAAAAATAGCTAGGTGTGATAGCGTGTGCCTGTAGTCCTAGCCACTCGGGAGGCTGTGGTGGGAGAATCACTTGAGCCCAGAAATTGAAGGCTATAATGAAGCCACTTGTACTCCAGCCTGAGTAACAGAGCGAGACCCTGCCTCAAAAGAAAAAAAAACAATTGAATTATTACATTTTCTTTATTCATTGCTCATTTAACAATCTTCGTTTTATACTATTATATTCTCAATGAATTTAACATCTAGTGGGGAAAATAGGTGTACAAACATGTTTATAATACTGTGTGTGAGCACATTAACAAACACAGAGGGGAAGGGGAGGAAGGGTCTCCCATAGCCGATGTAGGTGCAGGGTACAGAGCATGGGATCACCAGAAAATTCCCTGGAAGCACGGTGCCTGAGCCAAACCTGACACATTAAAGCTTATCTGCACTATTGCAATAGTCCAGTACAAAATAACTTTTTCAGGAGAGAGATTCATTATCTTACAATGACAAATTTTCATTTGTTTTTCTGCATCATGGTAACATAAGTGACAGGATTCTGATTTGTAAAGCAAAACAGTTGGATTCTTAACCCTAATGAGGCCCTTGGGCAAAATCTCTCAAACACTTGGGGCTAGACTTCCCTCTCCAACAAGTAAGGTAGGATCAGCAATTCATTCATAACAGCATCTCTTCCGAGCTCCACACCCTGAAGGCTTCAAGTTGTGGCCTTCATTTCCACCTTTGTTGTCCTTCTAGTAAGAGTCATTGCCTGGAAACCGCAGTTCAGAAGCAAGGCATCACAGCTAGGTGTAAAAGGAGCTTAGCTTCCAAAGAAAAAGCTTCCACTCATTTAATTCTTACCAATATCATAAAATCACCCATGATAGTTTCAGGGTATCTTCACTCAAGTATAGCCTAGGACAGGCAGTGAAGATGTGGTAAATTATTTTAATGGCAGCAGAGAGACAGGGTTTCACTGAATGCCTTGATCAAAGCATTATTAGATTCATGGTTAAAAAGTAGTGAGTTTCATCAGATATTCAATAAATGTCCATTAAATGCCTTCCTTTCAGGCAGATAAAATTCTTTTATGCTTAAAGATGCAAAAAAATAAAAAAAATGACACACACACACACTCATAAAACAACTTTAGAGTCTACAGGATCTCATTCTGCACTTGGGCTATGCTGCTTACTAACAGTATCTCCCTGGAAGAATAACTAGCCTTAGTTTCCACATCTGCAAAATGGAGGTAATAATACTGCAAAATGATTATGGCTTTTTGATGATGTAGTTTGCATAAATGGCCTAGCCAAGTACCCGGCACCCATAGGTACTCCACAAATGCTATTCAGCATCCCTTCTTGGAAATCTCCATGATTAAATGATATCTTATACAGCTGTTTGCAGGCTTATCTCCTGTTAGACTCCAAGCTGCTTAAGAATAGCGACTATGGGCTTTTTCACATTGGGTTTCCTGCAGCCTTGCTCAGTGCTTTGTACCTAACAGATGCTAAGGCATATTGGACACATCAGTGTATTACTGTAAAAATACAAATGACCATAGGTCTGGAAAGAGCCAGGCTCAGCAGGGTATAAAGCAGGCCTGGGGATACAAAACCCAGGCTCTTTAAAACCTTTGCCTTAGCTCAGCAAGGTTCTCAAGGGTGGGGTAATTGCAGAGAGAAAATGGCAGGCTCCATGTGCAGGCTTATGTGATTTAGGGCCACAGACTGACCTCTTCCTGGGGTCACCCACAAGATGAATCAGAGAAAGAGAGAACAGAGATGGGGCCAGCTGCTCCCAGATCCTTAGACATTCTAAATAAGGGGGAGAGACTCAGTCTTTTCTGATTAATCTTTGATGATTTATTCTTTGGACATCATTTAAAAGGAGCATTTTAAAGTAAATTAATTGAACTCTCATGACCTTTTACCCTACTAATATCATCAAAAGAAACTAGATCTTGAATTTTAAAAAGTTCTTGATTTATTTTCTGTGACTTACAAACTACTGAAGAACATCAGTTTTTATTTTTTGAAATTATAAAAACTCCAGCTTTTAAAGCAATAAGTCAAAACAGCCTGGTTTTGAAACATCTCAGTTTTAGCCACTGAGTATTGAGTGAAAGGTGTCATAGACATTGGTAAAAGATAAATATATAATTTAAGACACACAAAACTGAGTAAGTATTGTCTTCAAAACAGCCAATTCCCCTTCTCTCACACTGACCTAGATGGTATTCTTGAGTCCAAAATGACTTGGGTACATTCTGATTAGTATAAACCAGTTTTTTTTAAAAAAATTATTTTACTTTAAGTTCTGGGATATGCGTCCAGAATGAGCAGGTTTGGTACATAGGTATATATGTGTCATGGTGATTTGCCACACCTATCAACTTGTCGTTTACGTTTTAAGTCCCGTGTGCATTAGGTATTTGTCTTAATTCTCTCCCTCTCCTTGCCCCCAACCTCCTGACAGGTCCCAGTGTGTGATGTTCCCCTCCCTGTGTCCATGTGTTCTCATTGTTCAACTCCCACATATGAGTGAGAACATGCAGTGCTTGGTTTTCTGTTCCTGTGTTAGTATGCTGAGAATTATGGTTTCCAGCTTCATTTATGTCCCTGCAAAGGACATGAACTCATTCTTTTTTATGGCTGCATAATATTCCATGGTGTGTATGTGCCACATTTTCTTTATCCAGTCTATAATTGCTGGGCATTTGGGTTGGTTCCAAGTTTTTGCTATTGTAAATAGTGCTGCAATAAACATATGTGTGCATGTGTCTTTATAGTAGAATGATTTATAATCCTTTGGGTATATACCCAGTAATGGGATTGCTGGGTCAAATGGTATTTGTAAACCAGTGTTTTTGTTTTTTTTTTTTTTAAGTGCAGGAAGCAGTCTATTAATAAATTCTAAATCAATGATCAATGTAGTACTTTGAATCAGAATTTGTTAAATTAATTGAGTAATATAAAGAATAAAATAGAATGGAAAATATCTGGATGTACTGCACATAAGGATTCCAAATTCTATTTTCGAAACTTTCATCTGTAGTTTATGTATGCATCTAAAATGTATTTATGTGTATACTGAGTTAGGGTATACAACTTTTCCCTGAGGTTGTATCTCAAGAACTTTGGAAGCTGAAGAATTTGTCCAAATGTATGTTCCTTTTTGTTTGTAAATCACCTGATGATGGTAATATAGCTCTGGTCAACGAAACGTCAAGGGAAGTCTGCTGGGGAAGGTAGACGTAGGGTAGGAGTATGGGAAAAAATTCTTCACTCAAAAGCATGATACACAGAGGAGATATGGTCTTTTCTTGTTTTCCTTACTGGATGTTGTCATGTCTGTATGTACTTCCTGGAACTGTGGCACCATCTTACAACCATGAAAGGAGCTCACATGAAATCATGTTGAACATAGCAGAGCAAGAAGATGGAAGGAATCCGAGATCTATATTTGATGTTAAGCGGTGATGTTAAATACTTAAATATCTCCAGAACTCTCTTACCTCTGGGCTTGTTATAATAAAAAGATAATAATCCTCTTAGTGTTTAAGCCACTTGAGTTTTGTTGTTCTCACTTTGTGTTTTTGGTTGCTGCCAGCGAAAGCATCCTAAAGGATAAAGAAAGCTTATTTCAGGAAGAATGAGTAAATCAACCCCTGGCATATAGGCCTGGTGGATGGAAAACTTGGAAAGGTACCTTGGGCCAGATCATGAAGAATGTTGAATTTCAGTGCCAAACATTGATACTAATATGGTACAGGCTTACAGTTCTGAGCACAGACTTAGAGGCAGAGTATCTGGGCTTGAATTTCTGTATGCCACTTGTTAGCTGAGTTTCCTTGAGAAAGTAATCAATTGAAGCAGTGTGTTAGTTAGTCTGTCTGCGGTAGATTGAAAAATGGGAGAAATTGAAGACAGTAAGGCTAGTTAGAAGACTGCTGTGACAGTCAAGTGATGAGCAATGAGTGTGCTCTGGAAGAAATCGAAGGCAGTAAAGCTTGTTAGAAGATTCTTGTGACAATCAAGTAATGAGCAATGAGTGTTTGTGCTTTGGAGATGGTGAAGGAAACACAAAGGAAGGGAAGAATGCAGGAGATTCTAGAAAGGTGGAATTGACAACAGACTGGATGTGGCCATGGGGCTGGGGAGGATTCAAGTCTAGCCAAATGATGTCAATGCTGGAAGTCTGGGTTGGGAAAAGGGTGGTGTGTGTGGTGGGTGTGAGTAGGAAGCAGGCAGAGGAGGTCACTTCCCCAGGTCCCCTTGGTGGAATGGTACTCTATTTACTTGTAGTTTCCTCATGCAATTCCCATGTTATGCATGATAAGCCAAAATTCAGAGATGTTAGGAAGCTTTTGAGTGATGTGGTAAATGACAAAACCAACATTTAATCCCAGGAATTGTTTACTTTAAATGTCTCCTCTATCCCTAATGCTTCTTGAGAGCCACACATGAGAAGGAGAAGAAATCAGGAAATCATGAGGAGGTGACAAGCTTTAGGAAGAAGACAGAGGCTTCAAATGACTGATTTATAGCCCAGATGGGAAATACAGGAAGAGTAGTGTACAGGGCTTAAAGACAGGTCTTTCTAGAATGATTTTTTTTTTTAATTGAAGAAAAATGTGGGTGAGAAAATGAAGGTGAGTATTAGAGGAGACAAAGGAGTATGGAGAATGGCTGGGAGGAAGAACAGGAAGGAGAGATGCAGTGAAATCTAAAGGAAGGGTGCACAGCAAGAGGTGAGGTTCGTTCCAGTGTCACCACTACAGGTTAAGGGAAGGAGTGGCTGAGAAAGGGACATTGAAGACAATAACAAGTGGATTTCTGGTAACTTTCAGGCAAAACACTTTATACTCTTGACAAACAAAAGTGCTAGATTGTAGGATCTAAGGATGAGTCGGGGGAGCTGAAGATACTACCGATAACTGGAAAATGTGTGTGAATTAATGAAAAGACACAGGAAAAGTAAAGATCTGACAACCAAGGTAAGATCTTTTCTTGTTTGAAGTAGAAAGAATGACAGATAGTTTGACGATGCTTTAGAAAAATAGAGGGAAAGAAGGGAGAGCCATAGCAGTGAGAGAGAAAGGGATTGAGAGGAAAAGAGAGGCAGGGAGGGAGAGAGAGAGGGGAAGGAGAGAGGGAGAGAGTGCAAATGAACCTTCACAGAAAGCAGGGAGGGGCTAGCTATGGCAAGAAGATGAGCAAATCAATTCACCTAGAGTAGGAAAATATTTGAGAGAATTAGACAGTGAATGTGGAGATAATATGTATAAACTGCTTTGCAATACAAAAGATGTTAGTAAAACGAATAGTGAGTAGCATCTAGGGTTCAGGGAAATTATAGGTTGCAACTTCTTGCAACACTAGCAACACTAGCAATTCCATTAAAGACTTCAGGAGAAGGGGAAGAGAAAATGGAGGGGATGTAAAGTTTACAACCAGTGACTCCAGAAAATGGTACAAGGGTATTCAAAAAGCAGCACTGAATGGTGTTGGAGTCTGTTCTCCTGTAGCAAGTTCTGATTGCTGGTGAAGTGCCCAGCACTCTAGTTTGACCCTGCTCTAACTTGTTGGAAAGTCTTAGGTCTTTGTACCAGAAAGACCTTAATTACATATATATATATATATATATATATATATATATATATATATATATATATATATAATGGGATGCATCAGCTATGGCTCTTTAGGGTTTTTCTGTGGAAATTCAAAAAGATGACATGTGATGATGATGATGACCATGACACAATGACAATAACCATGAAGACTATGATAAACATAGTAAAATTAGGTTGATGTAAAAGTAATTGCAGCTTTTGCCATTTAAAAGCAAAGACAAAAACCACAATTACTTTTGCACCAACCTAACAGTAATAGCAACAGCATCTATTACAATCCATCTATTACTATTACAGCATCTATTACTGTAGTCTTTTCCCTCCCTCCCTCCCTCCCTCCCTCCCTCCCTCCCTCCCTCCCTCCCTTCCTTCCTTCCTTCTTTCCTTCCCTCTTTCTTTCCTTCTTTCTTTCCTTTCTTGCTTGCTTGCTTTCCTTCTTTTTTTCTTTCTGTTTTGAGATGAAATCTCACTTTGCTGTCCATCCAGGTTAGAGTGCAGTGGTGTGATCTTGGCTCACTGCAACCTCTGCCTCCTGGGTTCAAACAGTTCTCATGCCTTAGCCTCCCGAGTAGTTAGGATTACAGGCATATACCACCACACCCAGCTATTTTTTTTTTTTTTTTGTATTTTTAGTAGAGACAGGGTTTTGCCATGTTGGCCAAGTTGATCTCAAATTTCTGGCCTCAAGTTATCTGCCCACCTCAGCCTCCCAAAGTGCTGGGATTACAGGGTTACTATCGTTTTTCTATGGTGGGTCAGATACTGTTCTAGTCTTCTACATACATTAACTTATTTAATCTTCCCATCAGTTCTATAAGGTTCCTATAGTTTTTCCCCCCGGTTTACAGAAGAGACTTGGGTATCCTGAATTCAGTTGCCTAAGTTCAACTACTACTAAGTGACAAAGCCAGGATTCTAAGTAGCCTGGCTTCAGATTAAAAATTTTAAAAATGTAAAACCTTGTATCTTGCAAGGTATTATTATAGAAGAAACAAGACATAGTCTGAACCATTTTAATCTGAGAATGTATTTTGAATGTATTTTTTTTTATTATATCACATACCTCTTTTTCTAATTCCACTAGGTTCTTAATGACATTGTGTCTCCATAGTCCCCACCCCCACTTAGAAAACAGTGCCTTCCATCTTCATGCAGCTTCCTAAGGAAGATGAACCTCTGATGTTGTTTCTTGGTATTTATTTCTGTGAGCAGCAGCATGTGTCTCCTCTGATGAATTACTCCTAAGAAACAGGGATGGCAGCTGCTGCCGTAAGCTTTTTGGCCGACCCTGATCCAATTGGTATATCAAAAAAGATGATTGAATTAAGAGGAATATAGCTAGTTAAAGGTTACAGAAACATCTTCACCATATCACACAAATGTGGAATCAAATTTTGAATGTGTTTCCTTAGAGTATGACTTCTGCCTCAAGTAGTCCCATGCTAGATTCCAAACAAATTGTATTGGGTAGGTGATATTTTATATCAAGAGCTGTACAGCACCCACCAGAGATTCCAGACTGCTAATCAAAGGCTTACTAGGCTGTTGTAAACAGTCCACAGTGCTTAGTAGGAAACCATTGCTTTCAGGACTGCAACAGCTTGTAGAAGATTATTTGCATTACCTTCAAATTCAATCGGCTGAGTTTGGGATTGCTATAGCTACCTGGAATTTGATCAAAAAAAGTTTCAAGAAATTAAGTCAGGGTGAAATCCTCTGTTAGAATCATGAAAACAACAACCCGAACAGGACTGAATCTCCACATCGTGTCTGCCTTCTTATGGGGTAGTTGGGGGCTGTGCTGCATTGACACAAGGCAAATTTGGAGCTGGTCATGCTAGAGTCAATAGATGATAAGCCGGTGCTCTGCATTCCTGGTGTTTGTAACTCTTGTAAAGTGTTGTCAGATTTTGTTTTTTGTCCAGTTTCTCCACATCCTATCATATACAGCCGCAATCTCAGACACGTGTTCTATGTGGTGGACAATAGCACTTTTAGACTCTGAAAAGGTACACTTTCTCTTTTTAACCTTGTCCACTTTAGAGAAGCTTCAGTACAAAAAAGAAGCTATTGATTGAGAGCCATAGGAACTAGAGGGTAAATGGTAAAAACAGTGTGGAATCCATGCAGCAAGGCCAGCGATGTCGACATCAGCCCACACAGCAGTCTCAGGGATGGGTCAGCTACCTCATGCTGTGTCTTCAGTGGTAGGACAATTCAGGCCTGCATGAAAGAAAGTCAATGGCAATGTTAAAGGGCCTTAGCCATCTGAAAACACAGCCCTGACTCCTAACACGGCAGTGCTGCTTTCTGGTTAGGTTTCAGCTTGCTTCGAACACACGTTTGTTTAAGATCTAATTGCCATACTTTTCTCCTAGGATCTACTCCACTTTTTGTCAAAAATGAAATATTACATCAGACTTTTTATTTAAAAAAAG
Source organism: Macaca mulatta (assembly GCF_049350105.2). Taxonomy (NCBI): domain Eukaryota; kingdom Metazoa; phylum Chordata; class Mammalia; order Primates; family Cercopithecidae; genus Macaca; species Macaca mulatta. Next base: position 18,489,889 of record NC_133409.1, on the reverse strand, counting down.
AATCTCTAGTGTTAGGCTACAAACAACATACCAGAGACTTGATTCTGGCTCTCTGAGATCTTACTCAGAATTTATGAGAACGCTGTGGTCTTTCTCTTCTGAATATTTCAGGGGGCTGCTTAGTTTACTTACAAAATCTACTTGAAGATGTGTGCAAGTCAAATTTTATTTTAATGAATGGAACAGGACCTTGTTTTTTTTTAAACTAACATTTTCACTAATTTAGGAATGAGTATTATGGTGCAGGTTTCAAATTTGTTCGTTAATATCAATTATTTAAATACCATCTTCACAATTTTTGGCATATCATCATACTACTCTACTGCTATTTACATATTTTTAAATGATTCTTTTCATAAATAAAATTACATTTTTATTGAACCTTGTATTAAGGGTTATAGTCCTGAATTCACAGATTTAATGTGATACATGTATGTATAAATGTATACGTATATACACACATATATGTAGTATTTTTCTGAATACACATTATAGTAAAGATGGAGTGATCACAATAGGGAACATATTCGTTCAGCTATCTTGTAAAATCATCCTGTATTCTAGCAGTGCTAAGTATCCTATCCTCTTTGGAGAACTCTGGTTTATGTGTTAAGATCTTTTTTATTTTTCCATATATTTCTAAAAAATACCAACTAGAAACTTACATCTTCTTTCTCTTCTGTTTTTATTTAAATTTATCTCCCAACTTTTAGAACACATATGTTTACTGTTTGACTAGTCACTTTGTTTTTTTTTTAACTCTTAGACTTCCATGATAAGAAACTACAGTACAGCTTTTGCCAAAACCTGCCATGTCTTAAGGATGTCTAACATTGCCTTCAAGTACAGTTAAAGTTCATAAAGACATACAGAAAGCCATCTTTATTACTGTCACTGAATTTTCATATCCACAGACTGGAAATGGCATCTGCAATTCATATTTAACCTGCGAGTGCTGCTGCTGTGAACCATTTGCTGAGCATTTCTTCTTGTATGGAGCTGAAATCCTAAGGTTGTTAGAATGATTTCTTCCCCATGAACAATTCTAAAAAACTATTTCCTATCTCCCCCTAGCATAGTAGGTAGGAACACAGGTTTTTGAGTTAGACCTGGATTTGAATCTTGTCTCAAACCTTTGGTAGTTTTATGACTTTCTGCAATTATTTAACCTCATTCAGCCTCAGTGTCCTCATTTGAAAGTCAGATAACATAAAGTGCTTGGAACAGTCCCAGGCATGAAATAAACATTAAATTAATATTGTCTATTATAATTATCAAGTTAGGGGTACTCTCCAGGAATGTGATAGGAAGGAAGTAGGGGGGCTTTTCTCTTTCTTGAAAATAAAATCAGCATAGAATCAGGAAGATGAGGACAATTTGAAATACACATGAACTTATACCCTATGCTGCACTGGGGCTATTATCTGCTCTAAATATTAAAATAAAATTTTTGGTCTAGAACTATTTTCTTAGATGTTAGGTAGTTTTATATATGAAATTCACTTAGTATGCCATGTATTTTCATGCTCTGAAGGTCAAACTAGGTTTGCTTTATAATATATTCTGAAATTTGCATTATATTATACCCTCTCTAGACTTTTACAACTGATCCGCCAAAAGAGTTGAAGTTGTGACTGAAAGCACTTCCTTGTCTCCATGTACTGTACTCTAGACCTTAGATCCAGAAAAGATATGCTTGATATAGTTCCAGTCCTGAAGTGAACCCTCTAAAATCTTCCAGACTTATTTTGGTTAGAATAAAATCTGAAACAAATACATATTTGTACAATGTATGGTGCCTTTTTACAAATACCATAATATCTGTGCTTTTCAAGATCAGTACTGTTACAATTTGAATTCTCTGTAAAGGCAGAGGATTGTCTTGGTTATCAATGCCTTCTTGGTCTTTCAAAATTATTAATTGAATTGTGGCACTTCCCCGATTAAAATTCTTTACTGACTTTCCATTGCATTGGATAAAAAACAAACTGTCCCCTTAGCCTTTAGGGACCAGAAGGAGTTGGACTCATTCTCACTGGAGGCGACTGTCTCAATTCCCTACTCTCCATCCAGAAGAGTCTCTTTCAACTTTTGCAAACTCTTTCCCACCTTGGGCTCTTCACACACACTGGTTCCTAAATTTGTAACTTCCTTTTAGATTTATTTATTTATTTATTTATTTATTTATTTATTTATTTATTATTTTTTTGAGATGGAGTCTTGCCCTGTTGCCCAGGCTGAAGTGCAGTGGTGCTCTCTCTGCTCACTGCAACCTCCGCCTCCTGGGTTCAAGTGATCCTCCCACCTCAGCCTCCCTAGTAGCTCCCTAGGACTACAGTAGCATGCCACCACGCCCAGCTAATTTTTGTATTTTTAGTAGAGAAAGGACTTTGCCATGTTGGCCATGCTCTCTCACATGCCTAGCCTCATGTGATCCGCCTGCCTCAGCCTCCCAAAGTGCTGGGATTACAGGCATGAGCCAACATGCCTGGCCCAAATTCCTCTTATTTAAAATGTCACATCCTCCCCTTTGCCTTCCCCAATAATCTTATTTAAATAATTCCCTTCTTTTCCACCACAAACCCCATCCTCATTTTCTAAATCTCAACAGTCACTCAGTTTCCTTAGTAATCCTTATAGTTTATTTATTCTCTTTCTAATTGTCTGTCTTTTATAAATGATGAGCTCTATGAGGTCACGGTCACATGCCTGTGATAACCCTGCAGTGAACGTGGCATGTGGCAGGTATTCAACAACTATATGTCGAATGAATATGTGAGCTTGGGGGAAACAATGATAAATGTTCCACATACTTATCACCATTGGTGTAGAGAACAGAAAGAGACAAAACTGAAAATTTTGAATCCAGATTACAGAAGGGCTCATTAAGGGTATTCTGTAGTAGATTATGATCAGTGTTTTTGAGCAAGAGACTGATGCCATTTGGTTTGTGTTTAGAAGGATTATCTGTCAAAAAAAAAAAAAAAATAGCAGACTTGATCGTAGTAGAAAAATAGCCCTAGGGAGACCAGTAACAGTATTAGGTGGAAAAGACTGGAAGTAAGAGAAGGGTTTTGAATAAGGAAGAGTGCTGATTGAAAACCTTAATAAACTAAAGCAAATAGAAAAAAGAGGAAGCACATTTTTTTCTTTTGGTGGCTAACTCATTCAAAATACGTGTTTCAAGGTTATTGGGGAAGAGGGTATGAAAATATGATTCTCCACCACAACTCTCCACCCCAAAGAGATTACTTTCAAAGATAGAGCTGGATGTAGTATAACATCATTGCAGTGTTTTTGTTCAATAGAAGGTCTTCTGGTCATGTCTAGGATGAGAAAGTTAAACAGTTGTTTGGTTAGTTTGTTTTCAGATTCTTTAAAATCTCCCTATACAGAGCCACATTAATTGACATGTATTTGATGTTGGAATTTTTTTAAATGGAGCATTGTGGAAACGGAGGGCTGGGTTTCATTCCTTTGGGAAAAGCTGTCTCAGTTGATGGAACAAGAATTTTGAGTCAGAACTTTTAGGCTTAACTCCTGTCTCTACACCAGCTGGATAAAATTAGACCAGTCATCTAACCCCTGAGAACTCTATTTTCTGATCTATAAAATGGAAATGAATTCTACCCTAACTCACAGTAAATACTTTTAAACTATAGGCTGCTCTACAAATTCTAGGGACCTGGATTCAAGACACTCTATATCTTCACCTTGCCCAAAGAGCTATATATCAACATTTTAATTTATATTATACCCAGAAATTAGCAGAAGAGGATTAACAAATATGAGAAATGGAGAAACTAGAATACATCAACCAGGCGAGTGTATCCAAGGGATGGTGGACAAGTAGTGGATCACCTGTGTGCTATATACCTTCCTTTACACTTAAAATCATCAGGGAATTGTCAGTACCGATATCAAATTACCAAATATTGTTTTTATTTTGTTTATTTGTTTGTTCTTGTTGTTGTTTGGTGAATTTGTGAGGGTATGGTAGGTATGAAGGAGGGAATTTTCATATTATGTTATCATTGTTACTAACAACAACATTATCAGTATAAGGCAATGGTTTCTAAACTCTCTTGAGTCTAGAAATTCTTGGAGTCGCTGATGAGAGAGATGGACTCTAAGAAAATTTTCATGTACATCTTTCCCCCACCTCCACTATTTTGATTATAAATCAAAGGATTCACAGACTACCTGAAGCCTCTCTAGAGACAAAGCAGTCCAATGAACCTCAGGTTGAGAGACCTGGCTATTAAGTAGCAAGTGAATTTTCTATTTACAGAGTCTGTTTTGCTTTTCTTTGTTTGTTTTTGTTTTATTTTCAGTGGGCTTGTTCTCATGTGTAAAAAAGGTCATAAAGTGTCCGGCATTGTGCTAGGAATGTCCTCAAACCTTAATGCGTCTAGTCCTTTTAGTAATACTATTGGGTAAGGGAGTTTGTTGTTGTTTGTATAAAACTGATAAGAAGAAAGACTCCTGGCCAGGTGTGGTGGCTCACACCCATAATCCCAGCACTTTCGGAAGCTGAGGGTGGTAGATCACTTGAGGCCAGTAGATCGAGACCAGCCTGGGCAATACAGCAAAACTCTGTCTCTACTACAAATACAAAAATTAGCCAGGCATGGTTGTACGTGCCTGCAGTCCCAACTACACTGGAGGGTGAGGCATGAGAATTGCTTAAACCCGGGAGGTGGAGGTTGCAGTGAACCGAGATTGCACCACTGCACTCCAGCCTGGGCGACAGAGCAAGACTCTGTCTCAAAAAAAAAAAAAAAAAAAAGAAAAAAAAAAAGAGTCTTCTGGGTTGTAGTAGCCGCTTTATACTCTGTCGGTTACTACAACCCAGATTGCAAATATCTTCTAAAATACTGCCTCATAGGAATTTTACTCTCTCAAAAAATAGATTGTTAAATGTTTTTAAATCATGTTTAATTCACAACATACAAAAAGTACATGCTGAGCACTGTGTATGTTTAGGGCTCCAAATCTATAGTTCTATCTTAAGTTCTTTATAATAATGTTAGACTGTTCTACTGACATTATTATAAAGGTCTGCTGAAAAAATCCACCTGGATATTCCAATGGACTACTCACTCATAAAATACCCAAAAATGAGTCAGTCTCCTCCATCATCATATTCCAGGAGTCTGCTCCATCTCCAGGCTCTCTCTTTTGGTAATTGGCACCTTTAGCCTCTTGCTGGCCACCAGGCCAGGCTCTGCCAATGCTTCAGGACTCTGCACAGGTTTTACCCCTTCAGATATTATTATTCTTCCCTGGCACTGTGATGCCTTTCTCATCTCATTTGGAGGAGAGTGAGGGCTGGGGAGAGAAAATCCAATCCACTGTTTGTTATTTTTGAATTGTTGCTATTATTACTACCATTATTATTAGTTTTCAAACAACTACATTTGTGGTGATCTTCTTAGCATTCTAATATCTTCCTATTGAAATGAATATCAAATTGAAACTCGTTACTGTAACCTACTTGATCCCATAGGATTTGGCCCCTATGTTTGTAAGATTATCTTTTATCCGTTACCAGCTTCCAGCCACGGAGGCCTTCTTCTTGCTCTTTCTTGCTTGCTTGCTTGCTCTGTAAGACTGGAGTGCACTGGCGTGGTCTTGGCTCCCTGCAATCTCTGCCTCCCAGGGTCAAACAATTTTCCTGCCTCAACTTCCCGAGTAATTGGGATTACAGGTGCGTGCCACCATGCCCGGCTAATTTTTGTGTTCTTAGTAGAGATGGAGTTTCACCATGTTGGCCAGGCTGGTCTCGAACTCTTGACCTCAGGTGATATTCCGCCTCGGCCTCTTAAAGTGCTGGGATTACAGGAGTGAGCCACAGGGCCTGACTGAGTGCAGGTTTTATTAGGGACCCTTGACTACTCGATGCCTTTCACCGCAGAGCTAAATTTGTCTTTTAGGGGATAAATGCACGGCTCAGCACCATACTGGAGGGGCTCACTCAGCAGAGAGGAGAAACGATCACTCCTAGGATACTCTCTCATCTGGGGTACCTTACAGTGTGTCAGAGCACCCCTGAACCCAAGGCATGTGTATGTGTATATATATTTTTTAAGACAAAGAGTTTTGCTATTAAAGTATTCAACCTGGAACAACAATGAAAAAGCCTAAGTTTCATTGAAATGAGACAGATTTCCAAAAATGTTCTTTTCTAGGTCATTAGAATTTCCATTTCTGACCTAGAAAAGAGATGCATATATCTGTATTTTCTCTTGTGTCATTTGTAATAATAGCTGTTTAACTTTGATAACACCTGTAATCAATTTTCAGGATGGAAGCTGTTTCTAGAACATAAAAAAATACTGATATTCTTTAAATAAACTAAGTGCATAAATGGTTCAAGGGCTAAAATTGAGGGATTCTATGTATATGATTCATACTGATATTTGAAGCAATTTTACAGAAGTGCATATAATTGAAAAAGTAGCTTTATTTGTGTAAAATCAAAGTATTTATTAGCAAAGTCCTCTGAAATGTTCATATAAAAAGTAACTATAGGCACATAAAATATCATTATTGTTATTATCATCATTAATAGCTAGCCTGGTACTTTAATGATTTTCTTGAAGTTTCCTTATCGGAATTAACTTGTTGGTATGGATTGCAATTAGCATTACAGACTGCTGAGTCATGCTAATTCTCAGAACAAAAAGAAAGCAAACCAAGCAACACCAAACCAAAGAACTCTTTAGGAGGAGCAAATTTTCCATGCCTCAAGGATAATTTCATATTTGTTTATACATTTACCCTATTATATCAATTAATATCCTAGAAGTAAAGATTGTTCATATCAGAGTAAAACAAAAATTTTGCTAGATCTCATAATACAAGATAATTCTAGGTATTTGTAGGTAATGGCCAGGAGTTTAGACTGTATTAAATTTGAATTTCAGCAAATTATGCTCAAAGAAATGATACGATCTTGTTCAAAGTCAGAAAACTCAGTGACTCTGAAATTTGTTCTTTGGAGTAGATCCATATGGACAGTTAATACAATTTAATGCTTATCTGGTTGGTGTTCTGGAAAGCAAACTTGGTTTTTCTGCAAAGAAAAAACCAAATTCCAAAGAGTCACATAGTTTTTTATTTTCATTACACGTTGACATGTTGCTCCATTTTCTATCTTTTTATGGGCATACACATTTTGAATGACAACATGGTCAGATAAAGTGATAGTTTCCCTGAAAGAATGATTCCACCTCCAAGGGAAAAATTCAACTCAGAAAAAAAGGAAATGGTCAACAACATAGAGCAGAAAATATTACTTTCAAAGCAAAATTCTTACTTACTAAAAAAAAAAAGAAAAAGAAAGAAAAAAATCCTGTTAGTTACACAATGATAAGATTAGTTTAGGAGAAGTATCATATAATTGCAGAAAATATTACAAGCCATTTTTGATGAGTTTCCTTGTTAACAGGTCTTGGATGGATGATTTTACTACTCAGATGCTGAGTTGCAAGTCTCAGCAACTGAAACCCAACAGAAAAAAACTCCTGGGGAGTGGAGCACATTAATCAAATAAAACTGCAGATTAAATCATGTTTTAGGTGGGAAAAAACATCTTTTATTTAAAAACTGTTTTATCAAACTTTCAAAAATTGATAATTTAAGAATCCAGGGCTGGGCTCAGTGGCTCATGCCTGTAATCCCAGAACGTTGGGAGGCCGAGGCAAGCAGATCACTTGAGGTTGAGTTTGAGACAAGCCTGGCCAACATAGTGAAACGTGGTCTCTATTAAAAATACCAAAATTAGCCAGGCGTGGTGGCGGGCGCCGGTAATCCCAGCTACTTGGGAGGCTGAGGCAGGAGAATTGCTTGAAGCTGGGAGGCAGAGATGACAGTGAGCTGAGACTGTACCACCGGACTTCAGCCTGGTCAACAAGAGTGAAACTCCATCTCACAAAACAAAAACAAAAACAAAAACAAAACAAAACAAGAATCCAAAAGTATTTAAGGATCATTATTTAAATAATAAATTTGATGTGTAAGACTGTAGATCTAAAATGGCAGTGCTTTGCAAATTGAAATATTCTGATGTATACTTCAGAGCTTGCAAGTTCTATGAGAACTTATTTACTTAGTTTTTTCTTATTTTACTGAATTAAAAAATGTACATGTACCTTATGCCAGATCACCTAAGATTGCTATATAGATTCAGGGTCTCTATTTGTGTTACTGTTGCATCAGTGCTGAGAGATCATCAAAGAAGTTAGTATTTAACTCTTAATATCCTGGGCCCAAACTCATGTCAAAATATCTGTCTTAAGGTAGAAAATTGAGATGAGTTCCTTTTGCCAGTATGATGATAGAACTTTTCTTTTGAAACAAGAATGTACAACAGAAGAACTATTTAGTTGACTAAGATTTTAATTCCTTATTTAAAAATTTAGACTTTGGTCTGACGCCATCCATAAAAATGAATTTGGGAACGTACTGTTATGGAGTAATGAAGAAAATTTAGGAGTGACTTACTACATAAATAAATAAACTATTTGTGGCATGTGAAGGCCAAATGATATCATGGAGATGGTTTTATCATAACTGGTTAGGGAGAAGTAGTGGTACTTTGCGGCCTTCCCTTGTCACAGAGAAGTGCAGACATGCTGAACTGAAAAGAGCCCCACCCGAAACAGGAGGCAGGATACTCATGATATGCAGGCTGTGAGGAAATGTCAGTTGGGGATCTTGCCTTTATATGTGTAACAAGGCATTTTAGAAAAGTGCAACAGCAATAAATGCAAAAGTAAATACAAGAATTTTTTTTAATTTAGTGATATTTTTACATTATTATATTTTGGGATTCACTATTGAATTTTATTGACAATGGACCGATGTAAAAATAAGTTAATTATCAAACTTTTCTCTTTTGAAAGTGATTGTACAACACTGAAGTTTGAGGAAAACTGATATAGGGAAATTCAGTTTAATTTAGATTCACTCTTGGACAAACTGTAAAAGCTGCTTGAAATATGCAAATAAGCAAATCTAGATTTCTTCCCTCCCTTCCTTCCTTCCTTTCTTCCCTCCCTCCCTCCCTCCCTCCCTCCCTCCCTCCCTCCCTCCCTCCCTCCCTCCCTTCCTTCCTTCCTTCCTTCCTTCCTTCCTTCCTTCCTTCCTTCCTCTCCCTTCTTCTTTTCTCTCTTTCTATTTGCCCCTCCTCCACTTTCTTTTTCTCCTTCCCATATCCTCTTATGAAAGTTGAGACTGGCAAGATAACAATCCCTTTTTAAATTCTGGATAATACAGATGCTTATTTAGCAAGCTAAGAAAATTTCTAACACAAATGTAAAATACATTTTATTTTTTCTTATATGTTCTAATTTAAAGGATCAAGAATGGTGTGAGTTTCAGGACATTTGGGCCACCTTATTTTTTCACCGACTTAGATCTTAGTTATGTGAAGACACAGTAAGTTGATATGTAATTACAGTTCATTATGCTTCAAAGATCCAGGTGTTCCTGCAATAACTTACACTGGAAGACTTAACTCTTTAAAGAGCTAAATTTAGCTCGATGAATAATGTTTGAGAATACACGTGTACAGGACACTGTACTAAACCCTGGGATAACAACATAAACCAGGGGTTTTTTCAGCCACTGAGCAACTTAAAATCTGATATGCAGGCTACATATATTTTCCATTAAAATTTAACATATTTGTGTGTTTAATGTTATGCTACTATTGTTTTATCACTTAAAAATCTTTTCAGTCTTTTTTACTAGAGTTCAGAGCTTATGAGAGATACATTTCTATTTTACTAGTTTCACAGCATGAGAGAAGTGGCATCATTATCACATACGACATTTTTTGTAAGATGAAAATATCCTCAGACTGGGACTCCTGGATAAACTGAAAGTAAAATAAGTAAAAAGTAAAACTGTGATGAAAGAGGTTTGAATCCAAAACAAACTTATTAGCTAGTGTTGAATGACAAATGATAACAGCGTTATGTCCTTTCCAGGGCTGGTGGCAGGAGGTAGGAAAGTGTGGAGCCCAGGTGAGAGCATCAAAGGTCCATGCAACCATGGGTGGTGAGAGTCACTCAAGAGATTTTCCTGAAACTTCTTTCATCTCCGCATTAAAAATAAATAAGCAAATCCAAATGGCACAGAACTAAAAAAAAATTAAAAGAACAAAAACTATAAATGAAACATTAAAATCATATGGCCTTTAATTATTTTACTTTGATTTTTAAAAAGGATGCTCAATATTCATGGAAAGAGGAGTATATAACTCACTTTTAACACATGATATTGTAAAATGGTTATTTCAGAGGCACAAAACCAAACCAAACCAAAAAACCACCTTCCTGCTACTTTTACTTAAACATGTGATAGAATGTGAAGAAGGGCAAGGACATTTGCAGGCAGAGTGAAAGTAATGGGCCTACCATACCGTATTCTCTTTTTTCTTTTCCTTCCTTCCTTCCTTCCTTCCTTCCTTCCTTCCTTCCTTCCTTCCTTCCTTCCTTCCTTCCTTCCTTCCTTCCTTCTTTCTTTCCTTCTTTTTTCTTTTTCTTTCTTTCTTTCTTTTCTTCTTTCTTTTTCTTTTTCTTTTTCTTTCTTTCTTTTTTTTTTTTTTTTTTGACACAGTCTTCCTATGTCACCCAGGCTGGAGTGCAGTGGTGGAATTATGACAATCTTGAACTCTTGTCTCAGCCTCCTAAGTAGCTAGGACTATAGGCATGCACCACCTTGCCCAGTTAATTTTTTTTTTTTTTTTTTTTTTTTGTAGAAGTGGGGTCTTATTATGTTGCCCAAGCCGGTCTTGAAGTCCTTGACTACAGTGATCTTCCTTCCTCAGGCTCCTGAAATGCTGGGAGTATAGGTGTGAGCCACCACACCTGGCCCTGTATAATTTTTAGATTTGAATTTGTAAAGTGTGTCTTGATGGATACTAGCATCATGGGAAAAAAATCTGGGTTCAAATAAATTTGAAAAACTTTGGACTCAAGAAAGTTAAGCAGACTTCTTTCCTGCAGGACTTCCTTGAGACTTTAACATGCAGCTGTGCAGTGTAATTCCCACAGTGTAGTTCTCCAAGAGTTGACCATGATGTGCTGCATCCCAGAAATGCTTTTGGAAGAGCTCACAGGGAAATCGGGTCCTTGGGACACAGTTTTAGAAAATCGTATGTTAGTATTGAGCATGTGAGAAATGCAATTATTGTTCTTTATTTTAAAAGAAATGAGTGTATCTCCTATGGGTTCATCATGGAGCTGAGCACTTGACACGTGTTGCCTCATTGTATCCTAATCTCTGTGATGTAAGTGACATTATTCTCTCCCTGCCACATCCCTCTCTACTCTCCCCTTCCCAACTTGTAGATTAGGAACCTGAGGATCTGAGAGGTTAGATATATTGTCCTAGTAAACTGGTAAGATTTAGGGTTACATTAAAATTATTCATAGTTCCTTAAAGGCTTGAATATTGGAAAAGCTTGAATTGCAATTGAAGACAAGGTGAATAAGAAATGGATTTAATCACATACTAGGGTCATCGCTTAATTCAAGGAACACCGCTGTGTGAGACTTTGGTAGTGCAGTGAAGATGTGACACCTTCTTAAGAACTTAAGGTGTGGTAGGAAAGGCAAACCAAACCCTTAAACAACTCATTTCAATGAAATATGGTAACTGATTAAGAAAAGCACACAAATCTCTTTGCATTAGGTAATGATATTCTCTCTCTGAAGTCTACAGCGAACCAGAGTCCTCATTCCCACCCTTCACACACCATGAGCATCGAGACTGAATTCCAATGCATGTTCCCCGTGAAACATTTTTGGGGCACCCCGGTCTCCTTCCTTGTTTAGAATTAATTGCCCTCTACACCATGCTTCCATGGCACTTTCCTTTTCCTCCATCAAAACTCTCATTTTCGAAGTCTGAATTCCATTATAATTTGTGGTCTATCTGTTTTATCTTCCTCCCAAATTGGGAGTCTCCTTGGAGATGACATTGTCTTAGATGTTCTTACATCCACCACTTATAGTGCTTTGCTGAAATACAGCGGGTCCTCATTACATGCTTTTGTTTGGTAGGTTGCATCTTTGTTTTTGAAATAAAATAAACTTTTTTTAAAGTTAAATTTTACCATTGTTTTAAAATCATTAATAATCTGAACTGTAGCATCAATAAAATGCTTTGAGGCAAAAAAGGGTAAATTTCCTTCCAGGACTTTTATTTATTTATTTATTTATTTAATCTTCCATCGTTTCATCATTAAGTTACAGCATTCACGGAGAAGTCAGAAGGAGTGAGGCATAAACTATCTAGATCATTAGGAAACCCATAAAAGTCTTCTCATGAACTAATAATCTAGTTAGTTTCCCAGGCGATTTTAGCAATTACGGAGATAAAATGGAATATTAGAAGGAAGTTCCCTATAAGCGGTTAGTACCCGGTTTTTTAGAGATCTTTAGTTATAGAAAGTTCCAGGACCATCTAAGTCAAGGCTGGGGAAAATAGGATTATTTTAGTCAGCCATAATTACATCAGCAAGAATATAAGTATATACTTTTGTCAAATTTTGTCCAGACTTTGTAAGATATTTAAATATATAGAAACACCATCATTATCTGTTTATGATTTGAAATTAGTTGGTTAATTAATAAAAAGGAGTTGAAGTAGAGTCACAGCCATGCTACATATAATTCTTGAACATTTAGGATAGAAGGAAAGCCTAATTATTTGTTCTTAAATGATCAGTTTTTGAAGTTTAAATCTATTATAAATCTCACATGTTTTAGTCTTTAAAAACTAGTTGACAAACAACTAAATAAACTATCTCAGGGTAATTATAGCAATAAATATATACAAGTAGGTATATAATCAAATATATTATACAAAAATATATAATCAGTCCCTTTAAAAAAAAATAGGGATTGGAAAGGTTTATTAAACCTGTAACCATTTTGGATTTACTTAAGCCAAATTTTAAATCTAGATATTCTCTGAGAGAATGATTTAAAGCAGGGATAAGCAGTTTTTCTGTGAAGAGTCAGATATTAGATACAGGCTTTGTAGACCACATAGTCTCTAGAGCAGCTATTTAACTCTGCCATTGTAGCACAAAGACAACCAGAAATTATAAGTAAATGAATAGGCCTGGCTGTATATAAAAACAACAACAACAAAAACCTTTATAAAAGCAGGCAGTGAACCTGATTTACAACACTGATACTGCTATACGTCAATATCACCTGTGGGAAATGACAGAAAGTAGGAGTGGACATCTGTTGTTTTATATGCTCAAAACAACAGTTACCTTCTAGGAAATGCTCACTCCACACTCACACTATGATGCTGGAATTTGAACATTTTCTTTCTCCTGATTAAGGGGAGTCTTCCTTTCATTAGGCCTAAACTGTCACGAGTTGTATTTCTGTTTCTTGCTCTCAGGAGGTACTACCAGTACTAGTGAGAAGCTACCACTGAGTTATACATGAGGCTGGAAGTGATCAGGGGCACAGTGGTCATTCTTTTAGCTTACTTGGCTTGACTCAGCTGAACACTCCAAGTGTTTGCCTCAGGCCTTCGAATGAAGCTTCCTGAAGTTGTACAACGCATTGAGGCAGATGAGTCTCTCAAATGGAGGTGATTGTCAATGGGCAATCATGTCCCCCATGTTGCCGCCTTCAAAGGGCTATTCGGATAATACCACCTTTAGGGAGACATTTGGTGTGCTTTGCCTATGTACAAACCATAGGCTGTGAACTGGGCTTGAACATATCTCCACATTGTACTAAAACATACATCAGCTTGGCCATTCTCCAAGAGTTGTAAACATCCCCATTCCTCTGGGAGGCTTTTGTAAAGAAGAATATTTTTTTTCTCATAATAGTCATTGGTTCCCTTTCACAATTCTGAGCAGCATAGTCTTTGGAAAAAGTTCAGCAGAAATGAATGGGAGACACCCCAAATGGGCCTGTATCTTCTTGTCACTTGAATCCTTGTCTGCTCTTGACTGCTGTGAGACTCTTTCCCATCCTCTCTCCTGCAGATGGTACATTGTTGGTGTATTTCTGTTTAAAATGAAGCATTGAGCAACTTGAATCTCTTCCTAATTTTAGAGGAATGCTATGACTTGGTTATGGGGACTGGGTGGGTCCCAAATAAGATATTACTGGTCAACATTTGCTGACTTCTAAGTGCATACAGCTCAGCATGTTGCACATTTATTGAAACAACTCTGCAGCTTGTCAAGCTGCAATTAAAGTTCCTGCTGATTATTTCACTGGGCACTCCCACTGAAAACAATACTCTGGGCTGATGGGACAGAAACAAGCGACTAATGTGCATCCAACATGAGGATAACTAAAGACAAGTCAAAAATAAAAGCTGGCAAGGGCTCTAATTATTTGTAGGTTCTACTGTATGGTTATTTAAACATACTCTATTTAATGAGATCTGTCAGTCATAATTGGTTTAGTGGTTAAACAAAAGAAATGACATCTCTACTTCATTGAACCTGAATATGATTGCACCACATCATAACAAATGATGATTTATTAGGGAATTACCAAGTGTAAATATGAAAGTGTGCTATTTTATTTAATCCTTACAATAATCCTCTTAGGTCAACACTGACTCCATTTTGTGATGACGAAAACAGGTTTAGAGAGGTCCAATAACAAGCCTATGGTTACACTGGTTGTGAGGGAGTCAGCATCAAAATCTAGGTCAGTCTGATTCCAAAGCCTACTGTAGGCTGTAGATAATCTATAGAGGCACCAGAAATAATGCCTATTGCCTGAGAAGAACAGAAGTATCACTAATTTACTGACCTTTTCTAATGGGGACCATCTAAGACCAAGGTTACCCTATACTGGTGTCATGAAGTTTGCATAAATACATTTGCTGAATACATTTGTAAACATAAAATACACAGCTTATCTGAGAACCCTAAATTTATGTTTTATCATCTAGAGTAATAAATGTAAAAAGCTTTCCTCAGTAAATTCTCTCTCCTTTCCTTGCTCCTCCCCGAGGACATTTGGCCATGTCTGGAGACACTTTTAGTTGTTACAAGTGGGTGGGGGCTGCTACTGGCATCTCATGTGTAGAGGCCAGGATGCTGTTAAACATCTGACAACATACAGAACAGCCCTTTCCCAATAACACATTTGCTCCCTAAAATGTCAACAGTGTGAAGTTTGAGCAACTCTATTCTAGAATGATCTGGGAATTCATGGCAAAACAGTGGAAAGATGAAGAACTGGACCAAGCAGAACTATACATCTCACATCTACAGAGAACACGATCTTATTTCTAGCAGCAATCACACATCACCCCCTTTAACACATGTTTCCAGCAGAACTGGTTCTGGTTTGTCATGAAAATATTGTTAGAAAGGTAAACTGAAAGCAAAGTGGAGTTCCAACCTTTCAGAGAAGAGAACATTGGCAGCCATGTTCTCTCTTCTTATTCTATGTTCTGGAACTGCTATTAGCAGCCATGTTTTCTCTCTCTCTCTCTCTCTCTCTCTCTCTCTCTCTCTCTCTCTCTCTCCCTGAACATTTCTTTTCCAAAAAATGGCAACTTTCAAACTATGTCTCTTCTTTTGAAACACAGCATATGCTTGTTTAAACGCTCCATGTGGCCAGAGCTCCAAACATAGGGCTTTTCACATTTGTTTCTCATCATTTTTGACAATTAGCCTCCCTTATTTCAATAAACATCTCACTCTTAAAGAGTAGTTCTTAAGTGCCATTTATCTTTTCCTGGGTGGAGTAAAGATTTCCCATGAATAAGCATTTCACTTTTTTCTTTTTTCAAAATGTTTTTCCAAGTGTTTAGCTCTGTGAACAAACCTACAAGGCAGACAAAAAAGGATGTCGTGAGAGTTGAACATCTAATTCTTTAGTTTCCACATTAAGGAAAGCCCCCTGCCTCTGAGAACGGTCATGACTTAACACTGAGGATACAGTTTAGCATCCATACAGGCTTGTTGGGCAATTATCCAGAATACAGAATATTTTAACATATCTTTATGAATACTTGATTTTAGTAACCTTTCACTATATTAACAATTTCAGAACTGGAAAAAAGAATAAGAGAAAGTTGAAATAATTGAAAGTTTTATTGGAAACAAACATTGACTGGTATACTGTTTCTTGTAGGGACCAATCAATTGAATCAAATAACATCATCATTTCTAAGGTTGGGACAAGTATGGAAACATATGATTATTTAACTGAGTTATAAATATCATGTTTTGGGTCACCTGGACATGGAAATTATGGAATCACATGAAGGTTATGGAATTATCAACTTAGGGGACTCCTGCTATGGTGTTTGAGATACTGCTTATAAAGCAGAAGAAAATTGGTTTACCAAGAGACATTAAAAATACTTAAGGCCCACAGGTATAAGATCAAGCAATAGTATTCCTACTTCAGTCTACCTTCATCAAACCCAGACAAAACAATGAAATCCACTCTTTCTACTTCCTAATTCTTCACTGTCCCCATCACAGAAGCATCTTTTGTGTTTATATTCCTTGCCCCCCCAAAAGAGAAAGTCTTCAATTCAAGACATAATGTTACCTTGACCTTATTATGAATGGGTACACAGAGCAAAATTTGCCTACGGTGGGCCCCCGAGTTGGCCCTGACACTATTCAGTGAGTGAAATGCTTTTAAGTTTATTAGCTTGGAAGGCCATTGGTTTAGACTGAACAATAATCTTTTTTTTTATCCCATTGACCTGGCTGGGAAACAGGTTTTCTACATTTGTGTTGTTTTCCCCCACTAAATCAAAGTGTGTGTGTGTGTGTGTGTGTGTGTGTGTGTATAAATGTATAATAAATTATTATAAAATGTGTAATCAATTATATGACATGTAGCTAAACACAGACAAGAAGTATAATATGTATCAAGGCTGAACTTACATATTCTCCAATATACTTCTCACTTTAAAACTGATTAACTTTCCCAGTCTACCTAATAAGTTTCATTCTTTTCCTGTTCATCTGCAATCAAAAGGAGGAGACTGAAGCAGAAATCTAATCCTTTTATCTCTATTACACTGTGAATTTTACAAAGAGGTATTTTATAGTCTGGGTTTCTTGGGGTGTGATTTTATCAGTTTGTACAGCAGCTGCTCCTCCCAGGAGAAATTAAGTCTTCAGACTTCTGGTTGGCAAAGTCTTTGAGTCCTCTGCTGTGCTCCCCTTGGGGGAGGGAATTGTCTCAGGTTGATCTACAGTGACTTCTGTCACTGAGCAGTGCACTACTGTTCCAGGAGAAACTTGCCAGTTGGCAGCCAGACATGAGTGGTTTGGACAATTAGCAGACTTCTGTTCAGCACTTGGTCTTACTGACTATTGTAACTGCAGAGCAAGCATGTTACCTGGATGAGGTAGAAATTCAGGCATGTGAAGCAACTGTGCAGGATCCAATGACAACATCATGGTGGTCCAGGGGCAGTGATTTAGTCCTCTAGTCCAATCTCCGTAAGTCCTCCAAACATACCAAATACACAAAAAATTTAAGTCAAAACAAACAGTGGGCTGACTATGCTTACAAATTCAAAACAAATATGTGTCCTCTTCCAAGCAGATTTTTGCCTATAAGCTCTTTTTACATTGAAGTGTGGAAATTGCCTATGCCAATGGTCTAGGAGAGAATATTCCTCAGAATAAAAAATAAAAAATTGCGGTTGGTTTTCAACTTGTTAACTGATATTTTTCTGGTAACACAGAGGCTTCTCATATTGTATGACTCCTGAACAAAACAGTTCACAAAAGTGAAAAATCTACAGAAGTTTTACAGACTCTGGGATTTTAAGAAGTTGAGCAAATACTTGTCTGAATATATCTTGGATAACCAGAAAGGGCATTGAGGATTAAAATAAATTATTAATAGATGGTTGGTAAGTATGTAGAAAAAGAAGTGATGTTTAGAAATTGCGTGGATTCACTGAAAACAAATCCCACCAGGAAAACATAATTTCCTATTTAAATAAAATGTGTAAAGTGATAGATAAAAATGCTACAGGTACAGTGTTTTATTTTAGTAGGACATTTGATAGAGTTTCAGTTAAGGGGGCTGTTGTATGATGAAACAATCACTGAACTTAGAAAAGCTACCAACTCTCCCACTTACCCATTCTAAATGCATTGATAAGTCATGTAGCTCTTCTGAAACTAAGTTTTGTTGTTACTATGAAACAGACATATTATTTATGTATTTTCAACCTTATTCCAAAATTAGTGAATGCTTGACAGCAATGTTATATACTGTAGCCTGGATGAAACTCTAGTTAGATGGACTCACAGTGAAATAAAGAACTAGGCTCAAGGACTAGTGACCAATGGATCAATGTCTACTTTAAGTGCAGGTTTTAGTGGATTTCCTATGCAACTCTAAATTTTATGCTGTTTAACATATTATTGATATATTTTATAAAGATGTACCAGTGATAATTTTTAAAGCTGTACAATAATATGAAAGGATAACTTCCAAATATAGAATCAAATTATCAAGTATTTTATAGCTATAAAGCTAGACTTACAACACAATGTCAGTTTCATGACACATAGTCATACAGCTCTACCTTTAAATTACAAAATACCAGTAACATTATAACAGGATG
Source organism: Macaca mulatta (assembly GCF_049350105.2). Classification (NCBI taxonomy): domain Eukaryota; kingdom Metazoa; phylum Chordata; class Mammalia; order Primates; family Cercopithecidae; genus Macaca; species Macaca mulatta. Next base: position 18,471,256 of record NC_133409.1, on the reverse strand, counting down.
GAAGCTGACAATAGCAGTTCAAAGGAAAAAGGACTGAAGAATTTAACCAAATATAAGCCAAGTGGAAGAAAAATTCAGCTGATTTTAGGAACTCTTTTCTTCCTCCACTTGTGCAAATATTCCACTTATTTCAATTAAACAAACTGTCATTGAATTTTATCATTCTTTGTCCTTGAGATACTCACATCTAACTAGGAGTAACTACACTCTTACGTGAGCTGTGCTGTGATAAAGGTGTGTAAGAAGGAATGTTGGAGCTGAGAACAGAACACAACAAACAAGACTTTTACTCAGGTGTATATACGTGTATGTGTGTGTGTGCTGGTATAGGTCAGTGCAAGCTATTGAGGCAAGGCTATGCAGGGTTGGGTCCTGAGAAACTGACTGGATTTATTCGGCTGAACCACATGGGGAAGGGCATGAGAGAGAGAGAGAAGGAGAGAGAGAGAAGGAAAGAGAGAAAGTCATGGCATGAGAGTGCATGACATGTGTTAGGAGTATTGAAAAGTTTTGTATGGCCAAAGTATACATTTGTGTGTGTGTCTGGGCTAGGTTATGAAAAACTCTTAATACAATAAACTGTTTGAACTCCATCTTTCAGGTGATGGAAAAAATATCACAGATTTTAAATTGGGGACATCATCAGGTTTGTGTTTGAGAAAAACAACTGTAAGGGCTCTGTGCTGCAATGACTGAAGTTGGAAACAGGGGAATCTGCTAAGAAATAGGTTAGTCTGGAGTTTTTGGTTGTAATCTAAAATGATCTATTTTGAGCATTGTGGAGAATTGATTGGCTCCTATATCCAAGAACAGAAGTAAAACTGGTCTTAATGACTTTGTAAGAAGCTGTGCCATTTGGAGTTTCTTTTCCATTTCTTATTTCTATTTCTTTCTATGTTAGCTTCCTTTTCTGATGCAACATTCTTTATTAGGCAAAATCTGTGATTATAGGCAGCTGTTCAGCCAGAGTTTAAAAAATTTCCTCTAAAGGCTCTGTTGGCAAGCCTTGGGTTGTATTTCAATCCATAAACAAATCACAAGGTCAAGGGATGGGATGTTTTGATAGGCTTGCAGCTCACCTGCCTTTTCAATACCTTTTCCAACTTCTTTTTTATTTTATTTTTTTATTTGAGACGGAGTCTCGCTCTGTCACCCAGGCTGGAGTGCAGTGGCGCGATCTCGGCTCACTGCAACCTCCTCCTCCCGGGTTCAAGCCATTCTCCTGCCTCAGCCTCCCGACTAGCTGGGACTACAGGCGCCCGCCACCACGCCTGGCTAATTTCTTGTATTTTTAGTAAAGACGGGATTTCACCGTGTTAGCCAGGATGGTCTCAATCTCCTGATCCTGTGATCCGCCGGCCTTGGCCTCCCAAAGTGCTGGGATTACAGGCGTGAGTCACTGAGTCCAGCCTCAACTTCTTAATTGATAACAAAACTCTGAGTTTATGTAGAGACGTTGGGAACCAAACTTCATGCAATTGATCATGATTAATTTTAGCCAAGCATTACAATCTGGTTCTTTATTTTCCCAGTTTTTTTTATTTTTATTTTTTTTGCAACTGGAGCTATCCTCGAAACCTACTTACTTCCAATGAGATTCTAAGGAAAGTGTGTTGCAGAAGTTTCTAAGACACCGTTTTCTCTCTTGATAGAGGCGGTTGGATTTGGTTGCAGGCCCTCTTTTCCCCTTCTCCTTTTCTTCTTTCCATTAGAACAGATATAATATCTCGAGATGTAGAAACCAACTAGTACCATGAGTTAATACATATGTGGGAAATTCCAAAGGAATTGCAAAGACATAGGCCCTAATTTTTTGAGCCACTATAGCCAATGTGAACAAATATCTCAGTCTTGTTACATGACAAAACCTCTTTTTTGCTTAAGCTATTGTTAGACAGTTTTTGATTGCTTTTAGGTAAATATCTTTCTAAGGGTTGTAATACTTCTAGCCAAAATAATATGGTCATGGAGATGAAGCCACGCATGAAGTTGGCAACTACTATTCAGAGCATATGTCCAGCAGGATGAGGGAGAAGAATCGGCTTCCTTCGAAGAAGAAAGTGCGTGTAGCACAGAGGCTATCACGGTAGGAATCACTGTAAATGGGGCAAAATCCCAATGTGAATTTATTGTAGACATCTTTGGAAGAATCACTGCCTTAGCTCAAGAACTTTAAAAAGGGACGGTGGCAATGGGACTAGAGAGGAAAGAAAGTGTATGAGAGTCATAATAGAGGAAAAACTCAAAGGGACTTCATTCATTTTAGGTTTACTGTGACTTAGTGCTAAAGAATACGCTTAAGTAGAGAACAATAATGGCTAAAACCTATAAACAGGTGAAATTTTGGTCAGCAGTGATAGAAGTATAGAATCAAACTCAAGGAAATTTAAAGGACTAGCTATTTACTTATCTATCTTTTTCTATCATCATCACCATCATTTACCATCTAGCTTACTAGATATCAAGTTAATAATCTATTCTTTCTTCAAATGTTGCTTTTAACAAGATACAAATAATTAACAAAAAAGTGGACATAATAATTAGAGAAAGGAAAAAGGGCTGTGCACCAAACATCCCTGGCGTGAAGTTCAGTATACCTGCTTGGGTGGTCCACTGGACTGCTGGTCCAGTCATTGAATGAGGAATGAAGAAAAGGGGTTCCTCTTAATGCTAGCAGATAACTAGGAATTGAATCCCTTATAATGTTCACAGTATGTCTATGCTATAAATGCAAACCAGATACCTACAAGAAGCACAACTATTTCTGATATGCAACCAGAGAGGTTTCTCCTAGGATCCTCAGAAAGGCTATCATGTAAATATACTTACAGTCAATCTGGGGACAGAAGTGTTTCTCATAATATCCTTCAGTATTGGATGATGGTATAATACCAAGTAAAATTCAGTGTAAGCTTTCCTCTGGGTTTAGAGCCAGGTAAATTAATAGTCCTGCTCTACTCCATCATGGTCAAGTATGTCTGGGATGCTATGTTCATTTCCGGTAACTTGATTTTATAGAGGACAATAGCCAATTGTGCAACAGTCTGTACAGACTATATTCTTAATAGATGCTTGCTGAACAAATAAATGATTAAATAAATGCATGAATGGTTGCAGAAACCAGACATATCTTATGGTACAAGAGAGATCTCGTTCCTTTCAAATAGCTTATAGTCTAGTTATGGAGACAAAGTACAAAACTCACAGGAAATAGGAACATATACAAATAAAAATAAGAAAATGTACAACAATGAAAGCAATATCTTATGGTGATAAACATTGTTTGGTAAATTCTATCCATCTATCTCTCTGTCTATTATCTATCTATCTATCTATCTATCATCTATCTATCTATCTATCTAAACAACGAGTTTTCGAAATAAATGTTTGCTACATAAATTTGTGAAAAATGTAAAACATAACAGTATTTATTTTGATATTTCATTATAGTATATGATAGAAGAAGAAACAACAGGAAAACCAAATGGGAAAAGTAGAACAGGCAGAGATGAAGCTAGACCTAAAGTCTCCAAATGTATGAAAAATTATAGATTATGTAGGTCTTTCATAAATGAGTAAAACATAAAGCAAGCTTCCAGCATTTGTGAAGAATGACTCTTGGAAACAGATAGCATGCAAATGTGGTATGAGTTTATGTATGTATCTGATCCTGAGCCAGGAGCAGATTCCAAGCGTAGCCACAGAGCTGGTTGCACATGTGAATGTCCTGGAAAATCCAGCCCTAATTCTATTGCCCCAAGTGGCTCAGCCTCTGACTAAAATCTTCTTGGAAACATAAATATTCAGAATACTGCAGAAATCAGAGCAATTTATAGGATTGTTTTTCTAGAGAGAAATGTTTTAATCATTGTAGCATATCAGATTAGTATTCCACAAGAATTGGTCACCATATTCTAAGTAAAATTTTAATAGTATTAAGAATCATTTACCTTTCTTTTAAAGCATTTTAATAGTTTCCACCTTACTCAAACCCACAGTTTATTTTACAGGGAAAGAAAACAGAAAGAAAATGAAAAGAGTCAGCCATTAAGGGAGTTAAACTGAAGAGTCCAGCCACAAAATTCCAAGTATTTTAATGGCTATTTTTGGTTTTCCTTGGGTTTTGAAGAAAAATTTGCTACTTTTGCAATTTGAAATCAGATTAGATTGCAGATTCTATTATATTTAGAATCAGAGATTCACAAAGCCTTTGGGTGAGAGGAAGCTTTGGAAATCCCACCCCCAAGAAATCTTTTTCACCGGCTAGCTGCTAGGCCCTTAACCAATCTCCAGCCAAGCCCTTCCAGTGATAAGTACCTCATTACTGCACAAGTTAGTCCACCCCACTGTTGAATGTATCTGATGGCAAAAAAAGTTCCTCTTTAAAAAAATCCAAGTGCTGTTCCCCTTTTCAGCCTGTGAATATTTGTGAGATTGTATTTCCATTAAAACTCAAATTATGATGGCTTTGAGTCCCTATGAACCCTTGTGAGAAAGTCTCTTTTTAGATCATTTCTCAGGTACTTTCTATCCTGCCCAGAGTGCTGTTTTACACATGCTTCCCTATGGATGTCACCCAGATTTTCACCCTGGCCCTCTTGTCAATCTGCCGTGATACTGGCTGGAACTCTGATGGTTCTCATAAGACGGCTGCTCTGCCAGGCACAGCTGGCTGTGACTTAGAGCCACACTTTGGAGCTTCTGAGCTTCCTTTTGCTTCCATTGTTAGCAAAGAACAAAATCTTCATGACATTCTCTATAGCAGAGGCTGTAACTTTCATTGAGATTTGTCAAAGGCTTGGGATCTTTTGCTATTAGATGTGGTTTCCCTTGAAGCCTGCAGGCCATAGGACTGTCACATAGTAACCCCCTCTATAACCCCAAGATTTTTCCATGCGGCAGGGTCAGTTTACCCTCACTAAACAGTGTCCTTCAGTCACCTAATTGCTAGGAAAAAAAAATTACCCTTCACACCAATCTCAGGCCTGCATAGCTCTATCCACAAACCTGCCTTCTTCTAGATAATTATCCCGTGAGATCCAAGAACAATTATGGTAAATTTGCAGTAGCTCAGCATTAGCAATAATTTCCTATAGTATAGGTTGTTCAGTTTCAGATAATGCTAAGTAAAGGTCATTCTATTAGGAAAGGTTCTTGTTGCATCTAACAGAAAACAACTGTGGCAAACTTAAACAGGAAAGAAATTTGTATAGAAGGAAATTAGATGTAGATGCTGCCTGGCACAGCCACCTCTGGACACTTACGCCAGTCATTACTGCCAGACTGTATGTTTCCTTCACTGCCAAACCGTAAATGAAGGTTTGAAGTTTGCATGACAATGAAAGTGTATTTTTGCTATCTTATACAGAAGCCACTAGAATGTAGTTACTGAGCATTTGAAATATGGCTAGTGCGTCTGAAGAAAATAATTTCTAATTTTATTTAGTATTAATTTAAATGAATTTAAATAGCCTCATGTGATTATTAATTATAATATGAGGCAACTCATCTCTAATCTATCAAGCTTTTTGTTTTGGAATTGTCAGTCAAAATTTTTCCAAGAGCCACTTTTCCAGGTGTAAAAAGTGCCACCTATACTTACATTTCTTGTCTCCTAGATCTCTATATTTGGCCTGTGGGAGAGATAACAGTATAGAGGTCATTGGTTCAGTATACAGCATCCTCTCCAAAAGCATTACCCACCAATCATTGGACTAAGATGGCTTTAATAGGCCTTTCCTTTGTTTGACAAGGCCAGAAGCCCCTGAATGATGGGGTCATTATAAGATCCGTGGGTCCTTCTATGTCCATAGGGATTCAGCTGAGTTTTATGACACTGAAGCCAGACTTTCTAGGTTAGAATTTTGGCTCCGCCACTTCCTTAAGTTTCAGTGACCTTAAGTAAGTCATTTATGCCTCAGTGTTCTCATGTGTAACAAGGTTATCATGAAAGTGTCTAACTCAAAATGTAGACAAATTTATGTAAGGCACAGAAGAACATCTGGCATGTAGTAAGCTCTCAGTGAATATTGGCTTTTAATGTCATCACTGCCACTGGCACCCAGATGATTTTGCAGTATGAGATCCAATGCATACTCATCAGTTTTCCTGTGAAAACAGGAATAGGTATGTCTACCAAATTACTGTGAGTCTTAATATAGACTTTAAAAGTTAAAGATGCCAAAAGACATTGTTAACTCCAATGAGCTGACTCTAAGAAAGACAGCTGTTACCTTATTAGATAGCTGAGAATTTGTTTAAAAATTTTACCTTCTAGAAATAAGTAATAAGTTGTTTGCTGATAAAACTTCTACTTCATATGTGAAATAAAAAAAAAACTTGAAAGTCTTCAGATTTAGGGTAGAGAGTGGAAACACACACAATGATGGAAACAGTGCCAATGACAGTAATTTGTGCTGACTCCAAAAAGTACATTAGTGGCTTCAAAAATTATTCCTGTCATTATATTGATGGTTTCTATTTTTTATAAAAACAGAAACCAAAATGCAGAAAAGAACTCCAGCACTCAGATTAATACATGGAACACTACAGCGATGAAAGAAACTATGTTCGTCATGCATCGAGATGTGTTTTCATTCTTGAACTTTACTTGGACCTCACTGTGGGCCTTCAGCAGCCAGCATGTAGCACTATACAGTCCTGTCTTCTTTTTTAGACAAGTTTCTTTTTCCCCTTTGCAAAAAAAAAAAAAAGTAAAGAAAATACACAATAACGATAACACTAATCCCTCAACAATAATTTCTTTTCTAAAAAGAGTTCAAGAAGAAAAATAAAAGGATCTTGCTGTGTATATTTTGTATCTACATTGAATTATCTAGTCTTCAGAATTTTCCATCTGGTTTTAAAAACAAACATAACAGATTTTAGTTCTCTATTATGTTATAAGCAACAAGTGAAAGAGTTATGACTTACCCACAGGGGGGAAAAAAAAACCTGGAGAACTCACTTCATATGAGATCAATAATGCTGCCCTCATGCATATGTATATATAAATTTTGCAAGTCTTTTACACAGATGTTTCTCAAATGCCACTAGCTCATAGAAAATAACAAATCCTCTAGTTTTCTAGTAACCAAAATCAACAAGACACGGAATCTTCATCAGTCAAGAGCCAAGTACTTTGAAGTTTGCATACATGTGTTTAAACCTAAACACGTGTATTGCATAGTATTACTACCAAATTGGATATATTAAGGTTTACAACTTCATCGATGCAACTAAACAGTTTTATGCAATTTTTAGGATGATAGAAAGCTAGTGAAAAAAAGTGATGTCTAAACTGAGCCTTTACTTTTTTTGTTATGAATTTCCTAAAATAATATGATATTTTATATATATTTCAAAATAGGATGTGTGTCTTGAGTTGACTTTCGGATAGTAAAGATGAGCTTTCCTCAACACATGTGCCTGAAGGGTCCATGAATGATAGCACACATTTGTGAGACAGCTGGCCAAGGTAAGAGGGATTTATATTCATGCAAAGGCAGTATGTTCAAATCAGGATGAACCTACAAGTTCATACTGGAACCACATTTTACCCAACCATGTGGATAAATCTGAATGTGAAATACTTATATTTACTTGGATTTTCCACAATCCTTTTTTGAAATGAAAATCCAGAAAATTCTACCAATTCACCCAGAATTCTTTGCTTTGACATGGTAACTACTAGAATCAACAAGAAGTGCTATAGGTAGAGGTCAATTTGTCCTTGTCCAAGAAGACAGTCAAAGGACATAGTGGTAAAGAAACTAAGGAGTCCTCATTTCTCTATCTTCTTATGCTGAACTGCAACTTGATCTCTTCCCATTTCACTCTGTATTAGAGACATCATGTTGTTTATGTCATTAGGATATCTTTCAAAGACAATGGGCAGTGAGGTGAGACCACAGCAACCAGTGTTTCTTCTTCCTATCAATTTCTTCAGATGTAAACCCTAAACACAAACCTTCCAAAGAAATCTCATGTTAACTTGCCCTTTCCATTTACTTACAAATCTCTGCTTCTTCCTTCCTCGATCCTGTTTTTCACAAACACTTCAAGAGCTAGAACAGTCTCTTGTTAGTGAGGGAAGAGATTGACATGCTATTCAAATGAGTTACTATTCATTGATGAATGAGTGATGATGCTGAGTTGCATGATGAACTCAGCAATCAGTGAAGGTTACTGGGCTCATTTCCTTTTGTTTTGGAAATAATAAGAATACATTATCAAGGAGAATTATATAAACATATATTCTATTAAAACTCCAGGGACCTGGTAAAGATCCAACCAACAGAGAATTTTCTGAATAAACCATAACCTTGGGGCCCGAGAGGACCAAGTCCAAGCTTTCAAAACCAGACAATCAGACTCTCTTTTAAAGAGATGTTTATGTAATGTTTTAACAGTTATTTGGGGAGTAAAAGTTTTAGCTGGTTATGTGGCTATTTTCTTTGTAACACTACCAGTGGATTGTTTACCTAAATGCCTTATTGACTAATTCTTCTTTTTTCATATATCAAGATTTAGAGATGCATACAAACACCAATACATGCCATGCATGCAATTTGGTATGGTATCAATGTCACATTTGAGTGCGAATAGCTAATTTTGGCAATCATTTTGCAATCTGATCATGATTGACTTCTTAGGATTTTTCTTTTTTCTTTTTTGACAAGATCTCACTTTGCCACCAAGGCTGGAGTGCAGTGGCACAATCTTGGCTCACTGGAACCTCAACTTCCTGGGCTCAAGTAATCCTCTCACCTCAGTACCCCAAGTAGCTGGGCCTAGAGGCCTGCACCACCACTCTCAGCTAATTTTTTGTATTATTTTGGAGAGACAGGGTTTTACCATGTTGCTCAGGCTGGTCTTGAACTTCTGAGTTCAAGCAATACACCCACCTCGGCCTCCCAAAGTGCTAGGATTACAAGCGTGAGCAACTGCACAGGCTGCATACGGATTTTTAATTTTTAACACAGGCATTTAATCTCCAGTTTAACCATTACCTATTCTTGGGTAGGAATGAACCCCAGTGTAGCGCTTCAAAACAGAATTCTAAGTATCTGTGATATTCCTATTCCAAAAATATCCTCCTATTCTAAAGGAAAATATGGTCAAAATATTAAATCTATTCTTTAGAAGGTCACCTGAAGTTTACTCTTCATTTAACTTCTCCTCCCCCCTGTGCTCACTGCCCCATGCTGAGGACCTTTAGACAAAAGCATCATGGTGAATCAAACTTGCAGTTCAAACCCTGAAAGATACTTTATTAAAATGGACAACAGATGTGAACAAAGAAAAGAAATAGATCAAAGATGTGAACTCCATTCATGAGGATATTTGCAAATACAAAGCATGCAGATTTTTGTTATTTTTAACTTTCATCAATGCAACCTTCTGGGTGGAGGAGGAAATAACACTGAAAAATAAAAAAGGAGGGAGTATGCAATTACGAAACAGAAAGTCTTGTATCTGTGGAGTGGAATGGATTTAAAAGAAGACAACTCCACATACATTTGAGCATCTTATTTATGTAGACACTGATGGGGATGCTGATGGCACGGGCAGGAAAACATACCATGATCGTCACCTTCAGAAGCCCAGCGTTTAGGGGAAAAATCCAAATTACAAAATAACTATAATAAATGCCAAATGCAAAAATTCAGAGATACAAATTTTTTGTTATATATATTGATAGAAACCATTGATATACTTTTCAAGAAATATGAATTGTTTTCATAATTAAATAATAAACTGAGCAAACTGTAGCTATTGCATAAGAATTGAAACAATTTGGAAACAAAGCAAGTAATTGTTGATTTTTATGATTTACTCTATCCTTGTGCTGGAGAATCAAAATGAAGTAGTTCTGTAGAAGCAGCAGCGGAAGACACAGATAGTAAATTTGGAGCCTGTGATTTTCAGTACTTTGCTGGATTGCTACTTACAGTCATTTCTTACAACTTTAAACTTGGCCATGTCTCTCATTCCTTACTGACCAATTAACATTCACACCATGAGTTCTAATGCCTTTTATTTGCTATTTGGCATTCTGAAACCTCAGTAACTACTAACACATTAGTACTGCTTAGTCCAAGCTTCACAATTCTTTCAGTGCAATTTGGAGATTTCTATTTAAACACATAGTGGGGTTATTGGGTACTTGTTTACATAGCTTTTATTTTTTAATAAAGTGTTAAGGCCAGGACAACTGTTAACTGAGTCTCAAAATGGCCTTTTAACAATGGAGAATGAAGAGAATAACGGCACTTATTTTTTTTCTGCTGGCTATTAAGCAGATATCAGGAGACTTCAGATAAAGAACTTTACCTTCAGTTTTCTATAAACTGAGATATAGAAGAAAATGGAGAAAATTATTCGGTTCTTCTTTACTTTAAAAGCCTACTTTTCATTTTAAGTAACATCAACTAGTTTAACAATAATAAATATTATTTATTTTAGAACTTTGAAAACATTCTAAGGTCTATGGGATAATTTTGAAGGTTTTTTCTTTTGATGAGATTATTTTTGAGGGTAAAAATAAAGCTGTAGTTCTCCTTCCTGCACAATGATCTCAATTGGCAAAGACACCCAAAACAGGCCCAAAAGCCATCCAAATTCTAAATTGTAAAACAAATTAATTAGCCTTAAATGCTTAGAAATAAACAGGTCCAAACAGGTCCAAAAACTGCCCAAATTCTAAATCAGAAAACAAGTGAATTCGCCTTAAATATTTGGAAAACATATAAGTTACAGTCAGTCTACAATGTAAGTGAATAAAATCGTATTTTTATGCACTGGATTTCTTTTTGGTGGTGGACAGTCACACCAATTTTCATCAATGAAGCAAGTCTAAAAGTTGCTTCTAAAATTTTATTTGTCCAAAGTTAGGCCACGAAATGGAAGATAATTTTATTTTTTATTTCTCTTATTTTGAGGAGCTAGGGCTAGGAAAAACACACCTAAATAAATATAAAGAAACCGAAACCCAGGATTTTCTGATATTAAATTATTTCTATGAAAATGTAGATTCCATTTTAGAATAATCTGCTTTGTAACATGGCTTCCAGGAATATATTGTGCTAAAATTATGATGTGCCTTTCAGTAGTATTACTTCACAGATAACTACATTGCTTAATTGGAAAGGGTAACATCTAGCTACTTACCCTGATGAAATGACAAAGGACATAAAGTAAAAACAAATCAATAAGACTTCAGAGTGATCAAATCATTTTCAGAGTGAGTGGATGAATTCATAAACAAAATGAATTTGAAAAGGAAAGTCAGAACACAGGAAAACAGGTAGCTATTCAGGGTCAGGAGGCTCAAAAAAGGAAGTTAGAGTTGGAATCCAGCCTAACCATCAAGTGCTTTTCATTGTTTATGACGGTGAGGAATAGAGTGAACAAGAGCATATAAAAATGACAAATATAAAAAGAGCCCACTTTTTTTTCCTAGTTACTTTTAACTTATATCTTCCCACCATATATATATATTTTTTAAATCCTGTTTGCCTACACATAATAAAATTGTCTAAAGTGAATGTAACCTGTTCTTTTCATATTCTTAGTCTGATGAATATAGCAATATTCCAAATAGTTATCCAGATTGAGGAGCTGGGATAGAAGGCAAATAATGCATCTCCATCAAGTAAGCCTTTCTATTAAAGTAAAAACACAGTTCAACTAAGCACTGCCCCTAGTAATGTAGTAAAAATTGTGAATTATGTAAATTCTAATGCATTAAATTAGAAATTGTTCTCTTTATTATGAGATATCATGGAAGCTGATTATAAACGACTGCTATTGAATGTTGAGGTGAGAAGATGAGACGACATGAGAAGATGAGATTTCTTTGAAGAATTTAAATTATGAAGCACAGTCTTCATGCTTCTACAAGATAAGAAACAGTTTGGTTCCAACTGCTTAAAGATAGGAATTGATCCACTGGTCTTTCTTGTCTCTGGAGTATGTTTGATTTTTTTGAATGATCTTAATACTTGTATGCGTTGTTTTTCAGTGACACATAAAATTGAAAGGCAAAAACAAAAGTTGGAAGTGAGAAAAAATAGATATTTTGTAAATTCTTATGTTTCATAATGGAACAACAATTATCAATAAAATAAGCAAAAATTTTTCTATTGCACATCTGTGAAAAGTGAGAACACCTTGTAAGTTTGATAGAATGTTATTTTGTCTGTGATTATAATAATAGAAAAATGACATATATAGTTTTTATGCCTTCATTTCTTTCATTTCTCTCTGTAACTTATTCTAATAATTTATTTTGATTGTATTTTATAAAAGTGTATGCGGTAAATACATTTAAAATCATAGACAGTTTGAGATGAACTGCTCTATATCTATGATTTTCAGACCTTAAGCTGCATATAAATCATCTTGGAATCTTGTTAAAATGCAGATGTTGATTCACCAGATCTTGGTGTAACCAGAGATTCTGCATGTGTAACAGGTGCTGTGTGACAATGACGTTGATGGTCTGAGGACTGCACATTAAATAAGAAGGCAATAGATCACTTCTGTCATTCTTTAGATAACATTTTTAGTTGTTATAGTCAACTAGACACTCTTACTTTATGGGCAGTCTTTAATTTTATACAAAGCATATAAAGAATACATAGAACTGCAGAACTGCATAGAAACTTCATAAGGTCAAGGCAATATCCCTGCAGTGACCACTGAGTCTCATGGGCAGGGTTGCTCCAACAATGTCTTCTGGGAAGTTCTGAGCTGGTAGAAGTGGACCCTGGTTTGAGTGGTGAGCAATCTCAAGGATTGTTCAAAGAAAAAAACAAGTCCAACGGAACTTTGGAATTTGTCAATAGTGATTACCTGGGGACTTAATCCATGACCATTTCCCCTGATTTTTGAATGCAGCTTGAGTTAACGGAAGTCCTTCCACCCCACATTTCCACTAATGTAAACCAACCTGTTTTCTTTTTCTATAGAATTATTAGCATAAAATCTTTTAAGTATCAATGCAAAATTGGAGATTTAAGGCATCGTTTTCTGATGTATTCCTTATGTTTTGAAGTTAATGTGTGATAAAAGCCAGAAATATTATAATTTCTTTATGAAAAGTATGCAATTTAATAAGTATGGATGAGACCATGATGTTGAACTAATATAAATATGTCCCATAAGTTCTAGGTAGTTTGTAGGCTATGCAATGTTTGTACTATACTAAGTATGTTCAGTTAAATGCAACCAAGAGAATTTTAAATGAAAAGAAATAAAAACAGAAGTATATGAAGTTTGCAAAGTGATAATTAAAGAGTAGTATTTCCTGATTGCAGACAGTATACAATGCAACATAAACAGAAAGTGGTTAGATAATGGCTTTGAATATGAACAAAGAAGTGAATGCAAATATAAAACTTATCCTAACATAGCATGATTCACATAATTCCAAAGAAGCACATTTTCTCAATGTTACCACGCAAAGTTCTGTATGCCATCTTGCTCTATAAAATATATTGTTGTCATTCCATCTTCATACTTATTTGCAGTACTGTTTATTGTAGAAAGAAAACAGAAGGCAAATCCTAAACAAATATGAAACATTTAGGGGAAAAAACCTCAGTTTTATTTTGGATATCATTTATAATATTTGAAGAAAAAAATGCTAATACTGTGAAGTAAAAAGGTGTTACTTTTTGTTTATCTTTTCCAAAGAGCTTTCTTCACATTTGTATACCTCACAAAACTAAACTTTAAGAGTAATATTAACTGTGGCATACTACAATAATTCTGACTCTCAAAGCAAGCTTAAGAATCAATTATGGCCTAAACATTTATTTAAATATGTGTGGCTAGAAATGGTGGCTCACACCTGTAATCCTAGCACTTTGGAGGGCAAGGTGAGAGGATCACTTGAGGCCAGAAGTCTGAGACCAGCCTGGGTAATATAGCAAGACACATCCCCTCCATCTCTACAAATTTTTTTTTTTCACTTACCAGGCATGGCGATGTTCACCGGTAGTCCTAACTACACAGGCGGCTGAGGCAGGAAGATCATTGAGCTCAGGACTTCAAGCTTACAATGAGCCACAATGGTGCCACTGCACTCAGCCTGGGTGACAGAGTGAGACCCTGTCACTAAATAAATAAATATGTGTAAGTATTGAAAAAACTTACTTTGCTTATAGCAATTATTTGCTGTTATTTGAAGAGTACTTTAAAAATGATGATAAAATAATAGTAATAATAATAATAATGATAAAGATTTTTTAGTACCTTTATTTCTTTGGTAACTATAAAGTACATCCTCATTTAAGGAGGCCGAGGCGGGTGGATCATGAGGTCATCCTGGCTAACACGGTGAAACCCCATCTCTACTAAAAATTCAGAAAATTAGCCGGGCGTGGTGGCGGGCGCCTGGGGTCCCAGACACTCGGGAGGCTGAGGCAGGAACTTGCAGTGAGCCGAGATCACGCCACTGCACTTCCAAAAAACAAAAAAACAAAAGTACATCCACATTTAAGGAAGTAACACATTAACATTTCCAGGAAGGACATATGACATTATTCTTTCAGGTCTCCCTCAAAGTCAATTGGAGTTACATATTTTTACAAAATGTGTAAAATAAAATATTTTTTACTGCACATGATTGCCTTTTCTTTCCAAGAGTAAATCAGTGAAATCTGATTATTAGCCAAAGCGATAGAGTGCTTTCTGTCAAGCCGCTCTCACAGATTCACACTGGGAATTAGGGAACACACAGAGTTAGCAAGTAAGAAAACAATCAACTGCCTACCTGTGTTCAATATTTTCATAGGATATTTTGAAATAGGGGAGGCCAGAAGAAATTGGAGGAATATTACGGTTTACTTTGACCTAGGATTTTAAAATATCTGAGGAAAAGAATACTTATTTTGGATTGAATAATAATTGTAATTTTATATAACCAACTATGCACCTTCTGTGTGTATGTGTGTGTATGTGTGTGTGTGTATGTGTATGTGTGTGTGTTTGTGTTTCTTCATATAGTTGAATAATCACTGCCCTTACTTTTAGGTAGCCTATAGGTATTTTCATAATTTAATGTTAAGACATAGCTTTCAAAATCTACTTTTACTGGAATTTATCCTTGATTTCTGGGAAAAAAAAAAAAAAGCTATTCTTTACAGTAATCAAAGTCAGGTTGTTGTGCCTGTATCAATTTATATCTTTTGAGATCCACTGTTGGATTGGTAAGTCTTGCACACACAATCATTGTTTTAGAAAATGGTGGGATATCTTCTTGAGAATGTCATTCTGTAGTGACGAACTTAAAGTTTAATGATGTTTTCTTTTGACTCTTCTTCCAATCTGTCCTTCAATTCTCCATTTCTATTAACCTAGCACCTTGGGTGTTCTAATTGCCATGAAAAAGATAGTTGAGGAAAAGACCACTGTGCATGATTAAGATAGATATTAACGTGGAAATATAAGTGTCTCCCACAAAGTTTGAATATACCAACAGATGTTTTATTCATCAAATGACTAACCCTTAGTACGTGAAGATTTTTAGAAGTCAAGCCGAGGTTAACTGAGAATAGACTTTTAGACACAAGTTCTGTGAAGATAGTTCTTAAGCCCCAACTCTGCCAATTTTATCATCTTCCTCAGTATTTGTGATAATTGAGAATAAATTCTAGTCTACTGTTTATAAATCATTGACATAAAACATGTACTCAGTGAATAAATTGGACCAACCATTATTATGCATTGTAATTTTTCTCCATGATTTAATATTTTTTTTTAGCTCCTATGGTATGCATTGTAATGATATAAATCAGCATTCCACTTACATGAGGCAGGCTTAATTTGACTCAATATCCATCTGTGGTAAACATTTACATTTTCAAATATACCCCAACATTTGAGAGGAGAAGACAAGAATAAAACTGTATATTGGACATATGCTGTATGTCCAAATATTTAAAAGATATAAAACCAGCTATTAAACTGGTAATTAAATTTGTTTCAATCCTCTTATTTTGTCAAATATACTTATTCAAAAAAGAATTTGTGCAAAGCTATTATTTTTATATATTGTAATTTGAGAAGATGTCAAAGACTACTGGGTTTGTTACTGCACATATGTGGATACCCTCTTGATAAGCCAGGTATGTTCAGTGAGTAGTAATATAAATGCATAAATTACTTATTCTAGAACATTTCAGCTCTAGTTATTTTGCTATAATCAAAATTTTTACATGATTTTTCTGTATTGACAGTAATGAGCTAAGATATTAAAAGTATCCACAAAATGTAAATTAAAGTAAATGTAAAACAGTAAAATTAATTGTCATATATGTTTTCAAAGAATATATCTCTTAAAATATTAAGTTTATTTATTAAACATTACAGGACAAATGCAAGTTTTAATTTATGTACACCAAAAGTTTTAAGAAAACTATTTGAATACTTTTCATGCCTGTAATCCCAACACTTGGGGAGGCTGAGGCAGGAGAATAACTTGGAGCCAGGAGTTCTTTACCAATCTGCAATGTAGTGAGACCCTCTACAAAAACAAAAATAAAAATAAAAATAAAGCAGCCAGGCATGGTTGTGTGCCACTGAAGTCCTAGCTACTCAGGAAGCTAAAGTGAGAAGATCACTAGAGCCCAGGAGTTTGAGGCTGGAGTGAGTTATGATCATGCCACTGCACTCCAGCCTGGAGATTCTTTTTATTTGTTTAAAAAATCAGTTGAAACAAACATTTTGTTAAAAAAATATTCTAGCATTCTGTACGCATTTAGTTGCCGTTGTAAAGAATTGCTAGCATACCTTAGGCATGTTATTTAACCAACATATATACAAATGTAAGAGTAAAAGTATATTTAGAAGTATGAATTAGGAAATAAAAAGAAGAAAAGAAGAATAAAAATGATGTCTTCAATGCTATTGGGAAACCATACTTCATTATGCAAAAATCTACTGAATTCATGCTATCCTCTTTGGCAAGTTAATTCATTTTTCTTATCTCTTAATGCATCTGCCTCCCAAATCGTCTCTGCATTTTGAAGCAGTGTGTTTATATCTTCAATGTTGGTGCTACGGTTTGAATGTGCTTTCTCCAAAATTCGTGTGTTTAAACTTAATGGCCAATATGATGATGTTAAGAGGTGGGCCTTTAAGAAGTGTTTAGGCCTTGAGGGCTCCTCCATCCTGAATGGGAAGGGAGGCTTCGTGTGCTGCCTTCCACCAGGTGCAGACACAGCCTTCCTCCCTTCTGGAAGATGCAGCAAGGAGAATTTCACAAGACACCAAATGCTGGTGCCTTGGTCTAGGACTTCCGGCCTGCAGGACTGTAAGAAAATAAATTTCTGTTCCTTATAAATATCACAGTTTGTGGTATTTTGTTATGGAAGCACAAATAGACTAAATTAGAAGGCACTGGCACAGCCCATACATGTTTGAGCACTGCTGCCTTCTCTTTTGAGAACACAGGGCAAGAGAGGTGGTGAAGTGTTTCCCTGGGGCCTGGATGGTATTAGTAAAGAAAGCGCAAGTTTAGGGTGCTGGTGTAGCTCAGGTTTTAGAACTGAGCTCTGCATGTTGAGTGACATAGGCTCTCACGTTTTCTAACATGAATTATTTCTGTTGTTTGTTATACGCAGAATTCTTTAAAATACAGGACCCAAGGCAAGAGGCCTTGTTGTCCAAGTTTCAGGGTACGTTTTTTGTTTGTTGTTTGTTTGTTTTTACATATGGTATGGAGGGCTTAAGAAATCAGTTTGGGAATTCAATATGCAATCATATTTAGTCAAGACATATTTTAATGATGGATAGGTCAAAATCACTTAAACTTAAATTTCTGTAAAGGAGGAAAGAAAGCTTCAAGTTGCTTTGTACTTACATATTAATTATCCCTTGATATCTGCAAGGCATTGGTTCCAGGACCCCTGTGGATAACAAAAGTTGCAAAAGCTCAAATCCCTTACATAAAATGTGTAACATTTGCATATAACTTGCACACATCTTCCTGTACATTTTAAATCATATCTAGATTACTTATCATTCTTAATACATCTAAATGCTACATAAGTAGTTGTTATAGTGTGTTTTAAAATTTGCATTATTTATTGCATTATTATTATTTTATTTTCTAAAAATATATTTGATCCATGGTTGGTTTAATAATCTTCAAATGTGGAACCCATGGATATGGAAGGCTGACTGGATATAATTTGCATTTTTAGGTATAATTTACACACTTTGGAGATAGATGGGGGTTTTGCAGAGAACCTAGACATTGACCATTAATACTTGCTGATCAATACCAATCAGTTACCTTCCCATTAGAAATGACACTATGTAATCTTGAGGAAATTCTTCTGAGAGAATTCCATAGGTTTTGCAAAATATTTTGTGAAGTCATGTTTCCATTTAATTATTGATAATTAACTTGATGCTCATTATAGTTACGAATTATAATTCTGCTGAGAAAAAAAATTTATGTAAGGGACAAGAAAGGGAAAGGAAGAAGAAAGTAACATTCTAGCAAGCCAAATGGCAAAAGTCTGGCAACATATAATATAAATCTGCCAAATACATCCTGCTGCTTTTCAATGTGGCCACCTGCCAAATAGCTCTGCATTGCATCCTCAATAGGTTTGACAAGAGGAAGTGAAAGGGACTGCACTGTAATGCTATGGCTCAATTAATAAACACTCATTCTGAAAACCTTTAATTGTTTAAATTGAGTATCCTGTCTGGTAGAATGTTCAGGCTTGTAGCTGAGCAAGATTAGTGCTAATTCTGATTAGGCATTTTAAAATACTTGTTTAAAGGACATCTCTTATTTATTAATTATGTGCTTAGCATCCATATTTTAGATAAATGGCAAAAAAAGTACCAGTCTTAGAGGGTTGAGTTAGTAATAAATAAAACATAAGAATAAACTCCTGTTCCACATTTAAAAATTCATGATTCTGGGTTTAAACCAAACTAATTTCTTAAGAGTAATGTTTCTTTCAGAGTCCAGTACTTCTATTATTCCTTAAATCACTTTCATATATCGTTGCCCACGTGGGAAAAGTAAAACATTCTGCTTTTTAAATATTCCTAAGTTAAGATAACTTTAAATTAAGAGGGATAAAAACTTTATAGAATTAGGCACTGGAGAAAAAAATTCAAGAGAAATAGTACTAAGTATCCCGAAGAAATACACAGAATAACAGACATGTTTAACTTAAAATCATGAACTATTTATGATTATTTAATCCAATCATTAATTTTAGATATGAGGTAAATGAGGGCTTTGTGATTTCCAGTCCCATGTTCCTCTTAGTAAACCTTGATGTTCATCAGAAACATCTAATGGATGATTCATGTGTTGAAAGTATGGTAGCAGAAAGCCACATTTTCAACAGATAACTAACGTTATTTACAGGCATATGGTCCACGAATTTCACTTTCAGAAGCCCTCAGGACCCAACGTTACTCCCCTGGATAGAAGAAAGTATTGAATGTTGTGTTTAGAAGGGAGATGATTGACCAGTAAAATGATGGACATGCAAGAAAATAAGAATGCTAAGATTTTTCAACTTCCACACCCTAAGAAATGGGATTGAAAATCAGTGACTTCAAATATAACACCGGAGTTTCCATTTGGGTCCTTGAGGTAGGCCACTTCCATTTTCCGTCAGCACCCAACATCATTCCTCCCTCCCTCCTTTATTTACTGCTCTGTGTGTATGTGTACATTTGTTAATATCTGGCTCTCCCTCGATATCACGAACTCCTTCAAAAGGAAAAACTGTCTTACTTTTCCACCTGCTCAATTTTCTTATTGCTAAATGAATTATATGGTTCCTGTCTACTTCGCACTTAATTATCCCTTTTTTTTCCTCAATTTGCTTCACATTAGTTAGTGCAACTAAAAAATTTAGGACTAAATTCTTTATCAATTGCTTTATGTTCAAGCAGACTTTAGGTCCTGAGTATCAAGTCCGTATGTGACACATATCTTTATACCCACCGGAATCTAACACAGGGCTTAGCACAGAGTAGGCAGTTCATACTGGAGAGCAGGCCTTTATTGACTGATGAGGGTATGTGACAGGATTTGAAATCGTATCCAGTATACACCTTTTGGTAGCAGCTACTGAAACAAGGGAATGTTGCAAGGGAACTTAGCATGACAGGAGGTGGGAAAAAGGCAAATTGAGAAAACAAGACATTGACGTTTTGAATGAGTGAGAACCAAAATAAAGGACTGGTTCAAATCCACAGGTTAAACTCAAGGAAATACATACATACTTGTGCCATATAAACATGCATATATATAACATATATAAACATACATATATAAAACACATATATGTTTATATATTATATATATAATAGATTGTTAATTAGGAAATCATGTATAATTTTATTAAACTACAGTTTAAATCAGTTGTCTAGCAATAATGCATCAGAGGTGCAGCAAAATATCTGAAAAGGATGAAGCGAAGGGAACTATTGTTTCATGTGAACATTACGTGCCGGGGTCTGGAACGTATTTTATATAAACTCTCCAATTAAAGAGAAAAAAATGTGGTTTTCTGTTAAGCTGTAGATAGCGCAAGGGTGAATACAACTCTAATGATGAGACTCAGATTTAAACAGATGCAGCAGTTCTGGAATTTCAGTTTTATGGGGTTTTGTTTCTCCCTCAATCTTAGAAGATATAATAGAAGACAAACATATTCGTTGATGTTCATTAAAAGAAAGCCTGACAGCGCTGAAAAGAACAGGTAGTGACTGGTCCCAGGAAATACTTTCTGTGATACAGTTGTAAAAATTGCAGGGCATGTGTGCAAACTGCAATTTATAAGCAAACAGAGAAATCATGCTGGGTTCTTTTACTTTCTCTTAAGATCATGAAAGAAAGTAGAAAAAAATAAATTTAGAAGACTTTTTTTTAGAAGTGAGTAAGTAATGTAGGAGAAAACCAAATGAATGTGTAGTTAAGAGCCATTATATTTTTTTTGGTGGGGAAGTCAAATTAATAGTCTTTTTTTATTCTAAGACAAATTTGAACTCTAATGGACCTTTGACTACATATCACCTATCAGGGGATTTTTTAAAAACTATGTATCACTTATCAGAGGGATTTTTTGTATATGTGTGAAGTGATTGATAGAATGACATTTTTCTATTGTTTCCAGATAAAATATGCCAAAAGTGTAACTGTTTTCAGAAGTTTGAAGTCACCAAAACATATTTCAGTAGATAATTTTTTAAAAGGATATTTAAGCCAGGGAAAAAAGATGCAGGAGTGACATTTTTAAAGGGATGGGGGTGTCATTAAAAGTTATTCCATGATAAAGGAGAACTGCATTGGTTTTCTTCTTATAGCAGATTCTCTCACCTATCACAATCAGTGTTATAACTGGGTTAGATAAAATGCAGGTATACTCTTGCTGCCTTCATGTTTTAGTTCCAACCAATCTCAGGATTTTTTTTTACATGTACACTAAATCAGTAGAGTAAAAGACTAACATTAATAAATAACTTGAACTTTCTTTTACTCTTCAAGACTTGAGCCAGCTTTAAAAAAATGCATAAGCCAGTCCAAACTTGGTAGATATCTCTTTTATTCCCTTAAGTAAATTTTCTCAACTGCCAAATTGAAAATTTTTAATTTATTAATGCTTGAATGAATAATTCACTCTCAGACACTGGACGATCCAAAACAAACAAACCAGTTTGTGTATTTAGTTATATGAACTTTTGAACGCACTGCCTCATAAATCCAGTACTTATTGAACCTAAAAAAAAAAAAAAAAAGTGCTGACCCCTATGGGCCCTGCTGTTAATTATCTCCCACTGCAGACATCATGTCTTTTCTTTACTTTTTAGGATTGTTTCTTCCTTATTAAATATTTTATATGTTTTCCCCAATTATGTCTGTGATGCTCCGCAGTAGGCATTGAATGGCTTTGGTATAATTTCAGTAATTTTTCCCAGGATATTCTGCTGTATCAGTAAAGATATTAGTTGTTATTTATTTTCTAATATAAATCTGTGGGAAGTATTGATATATTCACCACCCCCCCATGAGAATATTGGGCCTCAAGCAGGTTGATACATGGTCAAGATTATTTCAATCCAAAGTGTTGCACTTTTTTTTTTTTTTTTTTGGCCTGCAAATCATTTTCTTTGCCTCTGATCACTCCTGCGCCCTGTGACTATCCAGCAGGCCTGATGATATTCTCCCTGGCTTCCGTCTTACAGATGCCTTGCCTGAGTCTCCGGTCTAAATTGGGTCCTCGGTAGACAGTACTGTCTTGATGACCTCATATTGGTATAACAATTTGGGATTGTAAACTTGTGTGATTGTTCACATATGTGTCATGTGCTATCCTGTAAAGCTCAGTGAGGGGAGGGATTGTAGCTATTTCACTCCCACTGCTGCATCACCTGGGTGCACCACAGAAACCGACAGGCAGCAGGGCACATATTGTTGAAAGAGTGAGTTAAAGTGAGATTTAAAACCAAGCCTGTACCATGGAAGTCACAGACACACTATTGCAGGAGTGATTGTGGTGTTTTTGTGAACGGTTCCTATACATGGATTCCACGTCCCGGTGGCTACATATGCACTATCCTGTACCTTATATTCTATATTCTGTACTGTCATACTGAAACTAAATTGAAAGCTCATTGAAAGCAGATCTTATGGTTTCTATTTAGAGTAAATGAAACATGTAGTTAGTTGGTTGATCCTTCATAAGTACTTACTAATTGATTGGAAACTGATCTTAACATTTAATTTGTTACGGAGCATTCTTTATTTCACTAAAGCCATCTTCCTGACGCTGTTCTCTAGCATGCTTTGTTCTTCTGTTATAATGACTGATGATCATAATCAGAAAAGGCTATGCCTGGTGTTAATGCTTCATTTTTTCCCTTTTATTCACAGACAGCTGGAGTGATCAAGCTTTCAAATCCCTGAAAACGTGAACTGTGCTATGTCTGGGGCAGGCTCCATATTTTTATTATGTACCGCACAACTCTAAAAGCAACATAGAAATTCAGGGCACTTAGATTGAAAAATGAACACTTTCCACATTTAAAGGAGACTTACATATTTTTGGAGTTACATACATTCTTCATCCCATTTATAAAATCCAGAACCCGTGGTTGGGCATAAAGCAGGAGATTTAATACTCTTCTGCTGGTGGGTTTTGTTGATTTTTACTGCCCCCTCCACCCAGCCCTACCCTACCCCACTCCATCTCTTCTGCTCTTTTTGTTCTTCATAGTTTTGTGCTAACTTCAGAGATGCAGATGTGCCATTGATCACAGATTTATATATATGAGCTAAGAACAGGAATGCTAAAATAATTTCTTTCTCAGACTTTAAAGATAGATGATAGGTCAAGATGCTTTACTTCATAGCCAAACATACTAAGGCACAGAGCAACATGGCAAGAATTTGAGTTGTGAGAGCCAGAAGTGCTTGTTCAGCACTAACAAGAAATAGGAGAACAGGATCAGTATAATCTCATATTCTTATTAAATTTAAAAAAAGAGAGAGAGTAATGCCAAGGTTATGACATGAACTGACAAGACTAAAAAAAAAAAAAAATCAGTTTTTCTGATGCTTCAGCCTTTGCAAGCATATGAAAGAATAATAGTAAAAAAAAAAAAAAAAAGTCCTGTGGCATGAGTTATAGATGAAGTATCTGCCTTTAGCTTGGAATTTCCTGGCATTTTTCAGCCTGTGACACAGACTTGATGTGATTAAACAAAGGCTTTTCTCCAAATTTAAAGCTCTTTAAAAAAAAAAAAAAAGCTGAATCTAATACTCTAAATTGTTTTTAAATGGGAGCAGATGCCTCTGTTTCTTGAGCTGACTTCCAGATTCTGAGAAATAAATGAAGAATGGGGGCTTGTTTTGGTAGAGGCTGAGAAAACAGTTGGCCATATTTGCCCTTCAGAACTTCATATCATCCTGCAGCTCCCCAGTGGCAGAGCCACATTCTTTCACAGGATGGGGCTGGGGCAGAGGATGGCGTCCTGTGGATTGGATTTCCCTTGGCTTCCCTGAGGGCAGTCCCCCGAGGAAGCACATCCTGGAGGCAGATTCACCCAATGAACCACAGCAACAGCTCCTAGAGAATGAAGAGTGTGAGTAGAGTAAGTACATGCATATGGGTGGACGTGGTGGCCAACTTGGATAATCAATCTCTGAGGTTCTTTCTAGGCCTGACATCCTAGGATGCTCTAATAAAGGATGACCCCTGAGATGAGGCAGAACCCAAGACCGGGGCTGGCAGGGGGTTTGGAAATCACACTGAGCCTTAGCAAAACTCAGTTTTCTACTGAAAAAAAAAATACTTGAAAAATTATTTTTGATTGGAATCTATACTTTTTTTTTACCTATCAATCAGACATGTTATTTTAGACTTATTATTTATAAGTAAGTACCATCCACACAGTTTGACATATGTTTACATTGCATGGGTGTGTTTGTGTGCGTGTGTGTGTATTTGCTCAGTATCTTGTTGTAATTCTTTCTAAAGCCTGTTCACTCATGATGTAAAAATTTTCTTTTTTTGAGACGGAGTCTCGCTCTGTCACCAGACTGGAGTGCAATGGCATGACCTCAGCTCACTGCAACCTCCGACTCCCTGGTTCAAGCGATTCTCCCACCTCAGCCTCCTGAGTAGCTGGGATTACAGGCATGCACCACCACGCCCAGTTAATTTTTGTATTTTTAGTAGACATGGGGTTTTACCAGGTTGGCCAGGATGGTCTCCATCTCCTGACCTTGTGATCCGCCCGCCTCAGCCTCCCAAAGTGCTAGGATTACGGGTGTGAGCCAATCGCACCCGGCCTGTGATGTAAATTTTTACCAGTGAGTTTTTAGACTCTTGACTTCAGAGTCTGTAATGGCTATCATTGCATATATCAAGGCACAGTTAAACCTTATGTTAAGAAAAGCGTGAGGAATTGAAAATTGTTTTGCATTAAGATAAACTTTATTTTTTGTATTTTGTTTCACCACCTCTCACTTTTTTGAATACTTGTAAAGCATTCATTGAATAAAGAAATTTGTACAAAAATGTTGCATCTGGAGCTGTAGGGTGCTTTAAGAATTTAGGCACTAAAGATTGTATGGTCCTAGACACTTACACTTTAAACAGAATAGTATTAAGGTTGTGGTAAAAGCTCCTACAATTTATTTAAGGTTGTGCTTTAGTATTTGACCTAAAAGTATTTGAAAGCCTCTAAAACATAAAATCTGGAGGTCCATGGAAGAAGCTCGATCCAACAACCCTGTCACAGATAGTTTTGACTCAACTGCATGTTGGTGACCCTGAAGAATTAGTCATGGAAAAATAATTTCAATTTCTTCTAGTGACCTTTTCAAAACGATGAGCCTGGAACAGTTACAGACTCTGGCCCAAAAGAATCAAAGTTGAAGGTAGAGACGTTTTAAGGATGAACAGAGCAAAACAACTTAGCAGTGGGATATTAAAGGCAACATGAATCAAAGTAAATAACTTCCTTTTAATGTTCCCAAAGTGTTTTCCTTGGGGCCTAGTAGAGCAATTGCCAGAAAATGTGGCCTATAACATTTAGCTGTGGTCACGTCTGTCTCTCCAACATTCTGTTGGCTCCTCAAGGAAGGGAACATGGTTTAGTTCTGTCCCCTCCAGGACTATTGTCCCAAAGATGAAAACGCTGATCATTGAAATCATTTTATCAGTCTCTGAACTGACTCTGGATTTGAAATTTTTGCTCAGAAGTGTAACAATCACCTGAAACTTGGCACAGTCACACAGTTTTCTACCTCTACCTCTCCCAAGTCTGTTTCTTCCCCATTTCAATACCAGTTGCTCAGTGCGAACCTCAAAAGCTATCCTTGATTCCTTTTGCCATTTACTCTGTCTTCCATTCTCCATCACCACCTTCAAAACGTATTCTGAAATCACCAACTCTTCTTTATCTCGATGTTCACTTTAGCTCAAGCCCGGTTGACTGCTGGGATGCCACATCCCAGTTTCCACACTGGTCCCTGTCTCAACCCAGATCATTTCCACATAGCAGCCAGAGTGATCTCTAAAAAGTTAAATCTATATGTATGTCACATCTGTGCTATACCCTTCACTGGATTTCTACCATACTTAGGATAAAATCCCAAATTATTTCCAAGGGAATGAGGCCTTGCATCCCCTGGCTTGTCTTCTTTGACTTCATCCCGTACACTCTGCGCGTTGCTCAGCATGTTACAGCTACATGGGTTTTCTCTCTGTTCTTTATATCCAAAGGTCAGTAAGACATTTTCCCTTTCTTCAGCAGTGTATTCTCTGCTCCATGAACCCCTGGGGCTGGCTCCTGCGCATCAGTCTGACGTCCATCTACATGTTTATTTCTCAGCAAGGTCTTACCAGGCCTCTTTGCCTAAGTTAGCACACACATCAACACCCCTTATTTTTACTACATCATTCTGTTTTCTTTTATTTGGAACATGTATGGTTATTAAGCACTATCGCTCGTTCATTTTTTGTGCTCGCTTATTTTTTGTTTTCTGCCATGTCAGCCACTCCCTGCTAGAACGGAAGATTCATGGGAGCAGGAATCATGTTTGCTATGTTCCTTATTGCAATCCTAATGCCTGGAACTCTACCTAATACACAGGAGGACTCCACAATCCGTGGGTGACTGAAGAAATGAATTCATTTGCGCATATCCAGTTCCATTCTTGAACTCTTCCTTTAGTGAGAAGCACATGAGAACCTTGTTAATATGAAAACTGATAATGGGGTGAGAGAAGAAAAGAAAAGCATAAAATATACCCTCAGTTTCCTTACCTGTCTAATCCACGCATCACCAGACACCAGAGAACGTGGAAAGTGGCCAAAAAGATGATGCAGGGATGTCTGAGCCCACTTTCTCATTTGACTTTCCTAGGTACTGTGGCCTGGGAAATAGAAGTAATGCATTAGAAATAGAAAACAAAACAAGAAGTTTAAGGTTAACATTCAGAGTCTACTGCACTCTCTTACTCGGGCTCACCTGAGAGCATCTTGGCAGGCCAATGTTGTTTCAGGAGCTTTGAAATGGGATTTCCTTGAGAAATGACCTTGAGTTTCTCTGTTCCACACATGTGGAACCCTAGCCTTTGAAAGACACTTAGGTCTATGTGCTTGGGATATAACAAGACTTTACTTTTGATCTTGAAAAGCTTGAATGATATTTAGGAAAGCATGATGTATATATATATACAAGGAAAATTAAACAATGTTTTTGTTTTGTTTTGTTTTGAGATGGGGTCTCACCCTGTCAGCCACGGGGGAGGGCGGTGGTGGGATCTCAGAGGCTCACTGCAACCTCCGCCTCCCGAATTCCAGAGATTCTCCTGCCTCAGCCTCTCAGGTTCTTGGGATTACAGGCATGTGCCAACACACCTGGCTGATATTTGTATTTTTAGTAGAGATAGAGTTTCACCATGTTTGCCAAGATGGTCTCGAACTCCTGACCTCGAGTGACCTGCCTGTCTTGGCTTGGCCTCCCAAAGTGTTGGTATTACAGGCGTGAGCCACGGTACCCCAACAGAAACAATTTATAAGAAAAATTACAGAGTAACTATGTGTGCAAAGTGTCAAAAAAAGGATAACTTCAGAACTGATGGCTTCAGAAGCACAGAGCGATGACTGTGAGTAAAAGTGATTAGGGAAGTGTTCACTCACATTTACCAAAATATGTAAAACCACAGGAGTTGTAGGGAGGCTGGAATGAATGGTTTTGTGGAACTAAATATACTGGAACTAAATATTTATCTTTTTTTTTTTTTTTCCACAAAGTACTGTGAGATCAAAAGTTGACCTCCATTCAATTAGCAACAATTAACTAACACAGACTTTAAATTTTAAAATAATGAACTGTAGGATACGGTGTTTTTACATCATTGAATATTAGGATTTGTATAAGAAAAAAAAAATCATTCCTGGTCCTATGTTCAGTTTTACCTTCATCTTTTTCAAATTATTCATAGCTTGATTTCAGATACAGATTATCTAGTTCCTTTATTCTCCTTTTAACATACGTGGTCCTCTTTTTCCTTTTAGTAATTCAGACATGAAGAGAAGCTCAACTTAACCACTTGGATTATTTTATTATTTTACTTTTATTTTATTAGAATGTTTAGCAGCTCTAAGAAAATCTTGGAAAGAGAGAAACTCAAAACCAATTATTCAAGCAATATTTTGAGGTTATCTGGTGATTTTCAGTATTTGTGCTCTTGGTATTAACTAAGATCAACATAATTTTGTATTGAGTCCTGATTTACTACGGTTTATCAGGCAAGTTTTTGGAAGGTACTGTGGGCCTTTCTTCACAGCTCTTTAGTAAGATGCCCAGCCCTCTTCTAAGAGCTGCCTTTCAAAGCTACATGGGCTCTTTCAGATGGTTATGAAATCTTCAAGCAGCACTACCAGGACTCTTTTGGTCTAAACTAATAACATTTCCAAAAGAGAAATCTCATGACTTGAGAGAATGCAAAGTAAATGCTGAACAAAGGGAGTTGGTTAATAAAAGCTTCTCCACTGAAAGAGACAATGAAACCCTCGTCTGATTATTTAGACAAATTTGAGATGTTTCCATTTTCATTCATTTGCAATTCTTTAGTAGATAAATTTTTATCAATGATTTGTGGGCTGAGAGTTTCTAAAGTTGTCCCTGAATAAGACATTTGCTGGTCGAGTAGCTGTTATAGCTGAATTCTTTATCAGAAGGACTTCACTAGGCAGCTGAATACTTTATTGTCGTTTCTCAGTCTAGTTAACAAGGGAGAATAGTCCCCTGAGAAAAGCGTAAATACATATTCAACTTTTACTGTCGCAATTTAAAAGTGTTCCTGGAAATGCCACGGGCATTTTATGGATTATGAATTCTTTCAATTTTCAGTTTAAAATTTATATCATAACCACAATAGTGTTGAAGACCTTTAGAAAAGTAAACCTCACTTCTTCCTTAAAACCTATGTCTGAAACTGGTTAGTCTCTCCTTTATGGAGAGAAAAAATATATATACAATTTATGAGTTTGGAGTAGAATCAATGCCATGCATATCTTAAATCATATTTATTTATACCTAGCATACTTATCCTAGCTTGAAGAGGTCTATGACCCCCAAATAGTAAAGTGGTTAGTGTACAGAGGGAACTTCGGAGCACATCCAGTGTGTGTTTCTCCTGGCACGTCGCTTCAGCTGATCCTCCCAGGGTAAAGGGTGGAGAAGTGCTGGAGGCCTCTGAGGGATGTCTAACTCATTTATTCTAACAGCAGGCAGCATCTTAAGATGACCGCCAATGTGCATCTTATTAACTTATCACAACTCAGGACAATTTGCCGGTTTCCAATATTATTCATTCTCTATAATATAATTTGTTATATTTATTTACATATAATACAATAATAATTCAAGCAAATATGAAATATAAAATATTTAATTTGTATTTTTATTTGTTCAATATATATAATTATAAAATAATAAAAAATAATTCAAGCAAAATTTTATTCCTATAGCAAGAATATCGTTTCATTTTTATGAGAGTTTCTTTTCTTTTGTATGATCTTTCATATACAAGGTGTACCTTGAGAATAAATCAAAAAGTGAGTTTGTACAACAAAGCCATTTACTTCAAAGGAAAGCTCACGAAAAGTACTGATCAACTATAATGGAATTTTCTTTCTTTTTTAATATAAACTGTGGCTACCAGGACACACACCTATGGACACGTATGTGTATCACATATGTATCTGTGTGTGTATATATATATGCATGTATGTATATATGTACACACACGCATGCATAACATACGTACACACATACATACACATGTATAGTCTTTTTTCCTCTGTCTTATAGTGGTAAAAATAAGGTAGACTTAAATTCAGAATACAGAAAGAAATGCTTGTTAATTTTTATTTTATTTTATTTTATTTGAAATGGAGTCTTGCTCTGTCACCCAGGCTGGAGTGTGGTGGCATGATCTCAGCTCACTGCAACTTCTGCTTCCTGGATTCAAGTGATTCTCCTGCCTCTGCCTCCCTAGTAGCTGGAATTACGGGAGTGCACCACCATGCCTGGCTAATTTTTTTATTTTTATTTTTAGTAGAGACAGGGTTTCACTATGTTGGCCAGGTTGGTCTTGAACTCCTTACCTCATGATCTGCCCGCCTTAGTCTTCCAAAGTGCTAGGATTACAAGCATGAGCCCCCGTGCTTGGCCTATGCTTAATTTAAAACTTTGCTTGCTAATCTGAAATTGAATTTATTTGCTAATCTTAAAATTGTTAAACATTATCCTAAAATGCAAGATCATTCTATATTTTCACATGGATTCACATGTTGAAGCTACTAGAAGGTGGAGGGGAGGAACTATTTGGTGTAGGACAGTTGATTAGACCAATCGTAACATTTCTGTATTTTGAGACCCTGAGAGATATTTCAGTTCAGGGGTTCCCACATAGTGATAGGCTTATGTTTGGGTAGAGGGTAGAGCATTTTCTCTGTTATTTCTATAATGCAAGAATTTTAGTTCCCCTATTTTCCAAACTTCTAAAGTCAATATTCCTTTACTCATGAGCAAGAATAAATGGGCTTCTATTATACACACATAAAAAATTCCCATTGTTTCTAATATCTCTCATTAGATATTAGGCAACATGGGGAATCAATAAAGTACATTTAATTTTCATCTCAGAAGTGAGAAAACTGGAACTCAGAAAAGCAAAGTAAATGCTCATGGTCACACAACTGTTAAGATAAATCTGGGATTTAAATGTAGGTCTCTCTGATTATAAAACTCATGTTCCTTCTCTTGTAGGATGCTGCCAGTGACCCCAGAGCCTTTTGTTTTCCTCCAATATTCTCAGTACTTTAAGTATTTAATTGTCCTTTAACATCTCTCTGAATGCACTCCAAATTTAGGAAGTGCTGGTTGAGAGTGGGGCCTGGAGCAGTTTAGAGCCCTGTGATGAAGGGCAGGTCCCTCTCTGGAGGAAGTTCCTACCTGGGGCAGAGAATAACTTACAGCACAGTGCTCAATATTTTCAGAGAATTGTGGGTAAGATGAATATCAAGGTCAGGCTTAAAGTGGAGCAACAAGGGAATGGATACCTCAATTAGCAATCCGTGGCTCAGAGAGTGAGAGAACTTTAGCCTCAGCCACTGCATTTGCAACTGTTTGAGGATCCAGGGGGGAGGGTCCAGCCTGGGCCTAGAGAACACTGAGACATATCTGGGTTTGTCTAATGAGGTTGAGAAGTTGGTGGGCCACCAGCCTTGCTTAACGGGACGGTAGAGATTTTCACATTGGAGTTTTCATGTGGTGATGTGTTTCCTTAACCTCCCTGTTGTCTAGGGTACATGAACGAAGGCATTGGGGTGAGACAGGAAAAGCTGGAAGGTCTCTGTGAGATCATGAGAGGCAGGGATAAAGGGATCTGCAGTGACTCAGTGTGACAGTGTGGAGCAGAATGATCTCCTTGCCTCTGTGGGGAGGACAGTGTGCCCTAGTACACTATGGCTGGAAGTGTTGGGTGTGTCAAGCTCTGTTTCAGGTGGCACTGAAGGCTCTATGAGCAGTGGTGGCAGACTGGTGTGTTGGTGAAGAAGGAAAGCCTTAGAGCTCACAGCCATTGAAGGGGCACACCTAAGACAGCTCCTCAGACTCCCAGAAATGTCCTGGGGAGACTTTACAGGGGCTTCACTGGGATATGTGTGGGGAGGGCAAATTTGGGTTATTACTTTAATTGTTAGCCTAACCATGTCTGCATCATGATACCATAAGCCAGGGAACATTTAGTTCAATATTTAAGGAAATTCTTACTTTTCTCACCAGGTGGTGTTTTAAGTGCCTGCTGGACTCCATTTCAGGCCCATAGACTTAGGCAATGTAGGAGTGCCTCATTTCTGACCTTATAGATGACTCAAGTAGGGCCCTGAGAAACTGCTGAAAGCTTTACTTCATTTTAACTAATTCAGCACATATTCTGTGGTTACTCTCAGAGAGTAAGGCCTTGTACCAGGAACTTCCACTATACCCAAACAGAATCTGCAGGCGTGCCATAAGAGAAAGCATGGTACAAGGGACAAAAGATAGCTCCAGAATCAAAAGACCTCTGTTTGTATTTCAGGGCACGTTATTTTGGGCAAAAAGTCTGATGTCTCTGGGCTCTCGTACTCTCAACTGTGAAATGAGAAAAGATTTTAGGAATGCAAAATTGGGACATAGAGTCTGACAAAGGTTTCCTATGGGAGTTTCAGGTATGAGAATCAAACTAGCTCCTAGAGATTGGGTCTTACAATGCTTGACTTGGGGCTACAATTCAAGTGAATCTAATAGAAATGGTTTAGGATATTTAAAGCAAAGATTCCCCTAGACAATTTTGAATGAATTTCGTATAGAACCCCCCTCATGGTGGGGTTCTGAGGATCAAATGAGGCAATAAAGGTGGAGGATATTTTTAAAATGTAAAGCACCAAATAAATATTGACCAATCTAATTATTACACTTTACTACTTGTCCGGAGCTGCACGCCCCGGCCATAGCGAATAATAATTAAAGATTAAACGCCTGAGCTATATTCATTTCCACCCCACACCTTCTCCCTAGATGTACCTTCTTCCCTGTATTCATACCGCCATTAAAAGATGGCGCTCTTCCTGCTTCTTCTTCATTCTTTTTTCCCGCGCCCGCGAAAAGACTACCTGACTGCGCAGGCGCAACATGACGTCCAACCGGAGAAACCGAGGCTTATCTGGCCACGCCTTCCACAATGAGGTCATTTCTGCCTTAGCCCAACCCCTTCCCCTCCAAATGTATATAAGGCATTGCATTACCGCCATTAAACGAGACTTGATCAGAGCACTGTCTTGTCTCCATTTCTCGTGTCTCTTTTTCCCCAAATTCCCACCCCCTCCTCCAGGGCCTACACTGACTATCCCGCGGGCGGGGATAACTACTCTATAAATCTAGACTTTTGCTTCGTATTTTAACCCACATTGCTACCTTGCAGACTTGAGACCCCAGGCCTGTCTCTCATATTTATGGAAGAATCTGACTTTCTGCAGTTCCAAGCAAGCCACTTTCCTGCTTCCTCAGGCAGTCATGGTAAGCACTGAAGGGTATAATACTCCACCCACTTATGTGGGCCATCCCTTTCCATGAGGCTCCATCCTTTTTATTTCTTAAGTTCATATGAAATAGGGCTCAAAGAAAAGTCTATCTCATTTATGGCCTTTCTCTTTTTTTAAGTTATGAGATTTGTTTGTATTATTTAAAACGTATTCCCTCCTTGTTATATACCATGGGCGTGACCCAAATCAAATCAGCGGTTTCTAGGCTTTTTCTTACCCAAGACTCCCCAGATGCCCTTTCTCTGTGTTTCGGTTCTGCTCCCTTTGGCCCTGCACTTCTTTCTGTTGCTGCACTCTGTGGAGTATCAGACACTATCCTGGCATGGCAATTAGGCTAATGGTTGGATTGTGATCGCCTGAGAAAGCAGTCTGGGTGTCAGGAATGCCCACATAACAAAATGTCAGTAAGTGCAAGGAGGGAAGAAAGAAATGAAACTCACAAGCCAAACTTCACCATTATTTCTCCTTGCAAAGCAAATAAATAAGGCCTGATTTCGGGAACCCATGCTTCGGTCCAGGTTCATAGTAGGCTCGTGGGCAACTAGAGGGGCAATACAGTTTTGGGATAAGGTAGCGTGTAAACTATGATTTTAAAAAAATGTATCCTGTGGTTTCTCTCTGACTCCTCCACAGTTTACCCTCTGAAAATAAAACCTTAGTGTTGAAAAAGTAACTGGCTATAAAAGAGATAAGTTTATTGAGAATTCAAATAGACCAGGGGATTTTAGGGTCATTGCTACATTGCAGAGGAACGACCCATCATTTTCTAGCATAGGTTGACATTGGTGAACGTACAAGATCATGGATCTGGGGACCACTCAGCTCCTCCTTCTTCTCTGTCTTCTGCAGTCCCTTCAGAGGAGAGTTTCCACCTTTCTTTTAGTGTTTTTGAGGCACTCAGATCATTAGCATTGTGTGTTTTCTGTCCTATGCCTTACATAACTAGAAGTTATTATTATTCCAGAATACATTAATGAAGAAAGTACCACTGAGCCTGGAGTTCTTCCTTTTGATTGTCTTTTTTAAAATTAGAAATTCCACCCTCACAGTTTTTGTGTAGATGATCCTATTTTCTAATCATTTTTTAAGCCTTAAATATTTAGTAGTATGTAGTTTCAATCATCTCATTAGAAATTCCACTGATGTTTAAGAAACTTATCCTGGCTATCTGTCCCATTGCCCCACTATCAATGTAGCAAAAAGCTGAAATGAGACAGAGTATGTGGGTGTGTGTGTGGAAGCCCAAGTTGTTTGCCTCCCTTCTCAGTTCCAGACAGCATATGGAATCCCCAGACACATTTTGTTTTTTTTTTTTTTGAGACGGAGTCTCGCTCTGTCACCCAGGCTGGAGTGCAGTGGTGCTATCTCGATTCACTGCAAGCTCTGCCTCCCTGGGACTACAGGCGCCCACCACCACGCCCGGCTAATTTTTTTGTATTTTTAGTAGAGACGGGGTTTCACCGTGTGAACCAGGATGGTCTCGATCTCCTGACCTCATGATCTGCCCGCCTAGGCCTCCCAAAGTGCTGGGATTACAGGCGCGAGTCACTGCTCCCAGTCCCCAGACACATTTTTTAAAGTCACATTTTAAACACACATTCCTCAAAACTGGACTAAAATGAACCGTGTATACTTAGAGTACCTGAGATCACACCATCTGAAACAATAGTGAGAAATCTGTGGTTAGACAATGGAAAATGATTGTAGGATAAAAATAGAATAGTTATTTATTTGTTATATTTTGTGTTGAAAAAAACTTCATGTCTTTCCTTTTTTTTTTTTTTTTTTTTGGTAAGGCAAGATGCTTAACCCAGCATTTACCAAATTGTGTTCTGAGAAATATCAGTTTTTCTGGATGAAAATCAGAATCCACATTTTCAGTTTCATGGCCAAATAAGTTTGGAAGCACTGTTACACAAAGCCAATCACATTTCTGCACTGCTGAAATTGTCAAAACTTTAATAAGCTAACAGGTTCTGTGAATTCCTCAGATGGGGGAGGTAGCCCATACAGAGTCTTCTTTTCCTATGGGGTCATTTTTAGGGCCTGTGAAACCACTGTGAAAACTGTGGAGCTGATCATTGGAGAGCCACTTATTAAGAGTGACTCATCCGGGCAGATTACAGGATGAGGACAACTAACAGAACAGCCACATTTACACATGGAAATCACTAAACAAACACCAATGGGACTCTTCATGGCAAAGTCTGAAAGTGATTTTGGTCTAAATTAAATGGTTTCCAAAAACTTATCTAGAGCAAATGCCTCTTAAATATGAAATACATGTTTTGTGTTCATAACTACTCCCTAGAAAATCAAGCTTTTAAACCAAAACTTATACAATTGGTCTGAAGAACTTCCTGCCTCCTTCTTAAGAGATTTGGGGAACATAGAAGATGACTTGAGGATATTTCCAGACAGTGACATCAGAAGAGAGGAATTAGCATGATGTTAGGTAGCTGTATTTAAGGATTATCTCTCTACACAGAAGTCAGTCCTTCTTCATGAGAGCCCCTAACATTTCCAGCACTCCATGCCGGCGCATATACCTTCAGGGCTGAGATGTGGAATTTCTAAGTTCCTGTTGGCACTTGGCTCGAAAGACTTTTCCACAGGTGCTGTCTGCCAGCCTGGGCTCAAGATGCACCTGCTGGGAAATTTCCAAGCGCAGCTTTAGGCCTCAAAGGAGCAGAACTTGACGGTGTCAAAAGACAAATGAAGTGGAAGCTCGTTAAGAAATGTTAATGCAAAAGCAATAATGATTAAGAAGCCTAAAGAAAATCTGGCAAACGTGCTTTTTAAACTAATACAGGAGGGAGAATTCCACAGGCATCTTCGTTGCACATCTCTAAGGATGGGATTTTGAGAGGCATAAGCACTGCTGGGTTTAAAGAAAGAGTGATAATTCCAGCTAGGGACACCAAGGGAGGCTGAGGAGCCCTCCCTGTGGTTTCTTTAGCAAGAAGCCTCAGATAAAGACAATGTTCTCCATTAGATAGTTTTAAAGGCCTTGGGTACACAACCAGAAAATCACTGGAGAACAAGCCAGGAAAATCACCTACATTTTCAACCTCTCTAGTTTCTCATTACAGTTTTCTATTTTTTCCCCTTGAAGGTCATAAAACATAATGTAAAAACAAGGTGAATTATAGCAAAGCATGATCTAGGCATGCAACCTAATTTCTATAATATAAGAGACCTTTAGACTTCTTTGAAATAGGACTTTCCCTTTATTATGGGGAAAATTAAGGTAATATGAAAACTAGCCCTTACCATTTTCAATTAGCTCAAGTTGTGACCATTTCCAACAATAATCATATCTGAATAATGTCATTCTTAAAACCACTTAGGCTTTGTCTTATGCTTTTCTGAGTGTTAGTGATACAAAAGATTGCAAGTAGTACATTTTAATTCTGAATCACCAGGAAGAATATTTTGGCTATGATATAATCATTATCTTTTATTTTATTTTTTTTTTTTTTATTTTCTGGAACACTGGTTCCAAGGCAAAATAAGATAAGGGGAAGGTGTTCAATTTTTGGAACTGAAAGTAATTATAATAAATGCTGTGACTAAATATTAGAATTCTATTTTATGTATTTAAAAGATATTGAAAAAACACTTTAATAATTTTGCTTATCATTTGCCATTGATCTTTTCAAATGTAAGAACTTGAGAGGCTGTTGACATTTAAGAATAAATAATGCAAGCATGTTCCGTTTTCTGTACATTTCACACTTTACCAAGTGAGTATATAGTTCATGTGATGACAGTTCTAGTCAAGGAATAAGGAATACTCATAGTAATGGGCAATTTCATTTTAAATGTAAGCATAACATAGACACATTTTTATCTTTGTTTTTATGTTACTCAGGAAGTCCTATAGCCGACATGTGCGGGAGACAGGGAAAGACAAGCCTAGGGTCCATCCTTCAAGGACTTTATAGACCAGTTGGGGAAAGAAACATGAGTCTATGGGCAGTAAAACTATTAACAAAAAGAGTAAGTGCAAAAAAGCCAGATGAATAATAAAGACATGATTAATTAATGAAGTTCAGAGGAAGGAGAGAAAGAGAACCTTTAGCAGTGGCAGGATTTGAACCTGAAATTAAAGCATAGCTGAGATGATCTTAGTTGGAGATGTTCTCTCCAACTAAGATAATCTCTCCAATTCATTGCATGTGAGGGACAGAGAGATGGTTTGGGAAAAAATTCTGCAACAGGATATGATCACTGTAATTCCAGGCCAAATTAATAATATCACTTGTTTGAAGCCAATAATTTCTGTGGGTCAGTGAATGAAGAGCTGTAGATCTAAAAAGGAAAACTGTAGCTGGACTATGGAGGGCTTTCAGTGGCAGACCAATTC
Source organism: Macaca mulatta (assembly GCF_049350105.2). Lineage (NCBI taxonomy): Eukaryota > Metazoa > Chordata > Mammalia > Primates > Cercopithecidae > Macaca > Macaca mulatta. The sequence goes on along the minus strand of NC_133409.1, from coordinate 18,433,726 downwards.
TGAATTTTCTAACATAAGATTTGAGATAGGGACATGATGATCTCAACTGTTTTCGGGAAGAGTGAGTGGTGTGTGAGAGAGGGAGTTGAGGGGCAGGAGGACACAGCCAGTAGACCACTGGTGTTAGCTGATAAGCCCAGTAAATTAGGCAGGGATGGTGAGAGAATAGGGGAGAAACAGGGAGCAGAATGTGGTGGAAAGTGAGAGTGAGAGAGTGGAATCTCTGCTGACTGCTTCAGAGAATGCCAGGAGTGGTTTGCTTTTCTTTTTTTTTCCCCCTTTCAGTGCATTTTTAGTCATGAGTGACACATTCACTGGATCCTAAGTGAAGTCAAGAGACATTTGATCAGGTCCCCTGTTTTTAGTGAAGTTTGTTTATTCCTGTTTTACAGACATGGTAATTAGAAACCAGGAAGACTAAGAAAGGATCAAATTTGCAGCAGCTCAGTAAGTGGTAGACCAGGAACAAGAAGCCAGTTCTCTGGACTCTTGAAGCAAGGCCCTGCCACGTTGTCTTTCCCCAGGAGAAGAGGTATGACAGATGTGAGCAAAGGTCTTAGGTTGATTTTTTTAAACTGTGTGAATATCAGTGTCTGGTATTTTATTACAATAACTTAAAACATAAAACTAAAATCACAGCATGCTCAGCCGCAGATTTCCCTTCCAAAGCAAAGCTTCTGCATACCGAAGGATATGAGGACAGTTTTCTATTTCAAACTGATTTTTTTAAGCCACTATATATATAGGCTCTAAATGTAGAAGTCCTATAAATTCATTTATAAGTGAATTTTTTCTTAAAAACATGAAAGAAAAAAATCAATTTTAAGAAATTAATATGTGAAATGACTTGAATTTTTCTAAGGTTTCTTTGCAATGCTTTACCATTATTACAACTTCAATATCCTGCTTTAGCAACACTTATTTAACTAGTCACATTTTACTTTTATGGGGGAGCAATAAATGTAAAAGGTACATAAAAACCACAGCCAAATGGTTGACATCTGACCTTTAATCATCTTTTCAACTCTCCTTTAGCAACCCACCACCTGCTTTTCTACATATACACAAATACACAGTGTGTATGAACACACTTCCTTATTTACCACATATCATGATGTTGCTTAAGAAAAAAAAATGACTTTCTTGACCCTGGTCTGCCTTTTGTTTCTCCTCACATTTTTTTTTAAACTATTTTTACTATTTTCTGTTATTTGGTCTAACAAATTACCACTTTCTTTGTGATTAAAATTAAGACTGGAGCCTCAAAAAACCTGGTAAAAGGTGATTTTTTAAACCAGCACAAGACCAAGAATCAAGTAAAAAGTTTGTTTTGAATTTTGAAACTGCGTTATTATAAATAATATAGTTCTTAATTTTTACCAATATATGAGTAATTCTCTAACCTAAACTACACACACACACACACACACACACACACACACACATTATATATTGATTATAAACAACAGGAAATATAGATAGAATCAGTAATTAGTAGGAAGGGACCTGAGAAGAGGCCTGATCACCGATCATTTGACAGATATGAAGGTTGAAAGACATGGCTAATGCCACATGGCTACTGAGGGCAGAACTGGAACAAAGACAGAACAGTCCCGGGCTTGGCCCTGTTCACTTAACAACTATGCCTCCAAATATGACATCACTTGCAGAAAGAGAATGCTGTGCCCTGAACATACAAAGATTGAACCAGAATATCAAAGTGTTCATAGCAAACCCGGAAAAAGATCCCATCCTTGAAGCAACTTTCTCGATGGCTGCCCCTATTTCAAAAACTTGAGATGACGGGCAGCCCCACAGCACGCCTCCTCTGCCTTGTTTTGTCTTCATGGTATGAAAAAGGGTAGGAAAAGTCTGGAAACCTGACCCAGCTCAGTCAATAAAAAGTCTTTTGTCTGTGAACCTGACCACAAGTGACTCATTGACAGCCGACTGAAAGATTTTTGTCGGGAACTCCCTCCTATCTCTTAACAGAAATAAACAATTTGAAACAAAACTGAAGTATAAGGTGGAATCAATTCCCACTTCAAAATAGTGTTGTCTACTACATGTAAAGGTGTTTATTTCCTCCTGATGAAACATTTGTTATGGATTTACTGCCATTTGTATCCCTTTACCTAAATCCACCATTTGTTTTGTCAAAGATGGAGCATGAAAAATTCTTTACAAGATGTCTTAAAGTGCACCCTGAATTAACGGTTCAATTAATTTTTTAAAAAAACCTTAATTTTTTTTTGTTTCTAGCAGATGATTAATTGCCCTTAATTTCAAATGGTATTGTATTTTAATTTATTTTATTAAAGTTCAAAATAAATTAGTAACTCAATTTTGTATTTTTATCATTTATTTTTTAACGCTAAGTACTTTTTTTTTAAAAAAGGTGCTTATTATGTGTGTGTTGTATTTTCATTTCCACAGTATTCTTCCTTAAAATATATTAATAATTTTTGACCTTTTAATAATTGACTTCAAGTTAGAAAAACTAGTGGCATCAAACTATATTCAGAATTTATTGCTATAGCACTTAAACTCAAGGAAAATGCCAGACTCAAAAATTCTGACAACGCAAATTCATTCTAATCAGGCTTTGTCTCTGCCCTTTGTAAGAATTGTAAGAAAACTGGAGTATCTTCTATGTTAAATATTCTGAAATATGGTCAGTAGCATCCATCCGTGAAGTTAAAAGACTTCATCGTATTTACTTTTGATTTTTAAAAAGGGCATGGGCCCTCTGCCTCTCCAACTTGAGGTATGAGAGGATCCACAAATGAAAACACATTATCATCATTAAAGACTTGGAATTCTAGAGAAAATCTCATCCAGAGAGACTTAAAATAATGAATTACATTTGGTCCTTGTGGTTTTAGTGATGTGATACTTTAAAATGGCTTAAAGTCACTCCTGTACAATCCCCATACATGTTTCAGTATTTATCATCAAATCCCCTTTAATTGCCTATATTCCTTTAAGATTCTGCTATACTATCTCACTTGCTATGAGCAAGCGCTAAGCCTCCAGCCCTGGGCAAGCAGCTTGGGCAAGTGATTCAGATGAAGGGCTTGATTAACAGACTCTTTGCAGTTCGCTCTAACAAGTCAAGCATTTCCTGGACACCCGCCCACAGATTGTGGGACTATTTTTAGTAGCTCACCTCCCAGTAAATGTAGCTATTAGATATCCAGATATCCCTGCCTCTTTCAGATGCAGTAAAATAGAACATAAAAGGGTGTAATTGAATGATTACAGCTAAAGCCTGTAATCAGGAGCCATAGGGTCTCTCTCTTTCCCCTGAGCGCTCTGGGACACAGCCCTAGGAAGGCCTTGTCCCTCCCCACTGCCTGGGGAAACACGCGTACCTTGCACCGGCAGTGCTGGCGCTCTGCAGATGCAGCCTAACCTCAAAAGCAGGCGCCCTGCAGATGCAACCTAACCTCAAAAGCAGGCGCCTCGCTGATGTAGTGTAACTTCAAAAGCAGGCACCTTTGGGACTGCTTTCTGTTCATGCATGCAGGGTAGCGAGGAAAGGCAAAATAATTCACATATATGGACACCTACTTGTGTATTTATGTGATTTTCATAGCCATGTGAGGTAGGTAGGTACCATTATTTTCGTTTTACTAATGAGCAAAGTTTACTGCTATGGTCTGAATTTTTGTGCCTTCCCAAAATTCATATGTTGAAATCTGATCACCAATGTTATGGTATTAGGCAGTAGGACCTTTGGGAGGTGATTAGGCCATTAGGGCAGAGGTCCCATGAATGGGATTAGTGCCCTCATGAAAGAGGCTCCAGAAAGCCTTTCCTCTTCCACTATGTGAGGACATGGCTGGAAGATGTCATCTGTAAACCAGAAAGTGGACCCTCACCATCCCTGAATCTGCTGGCGTGTTGATTTTGGGCTTCCTAGTTTCCAAAACTATCAGAAATAAGTTTCTGTTTTTTATAAGCCACTCAGTCTATGGTGGTTTTGGGGGGCAGCCTGAATGGACTAAGATATTTACCAATCAGCCAAATTGAGCAATTGCCCGCAGACCTGTGGCTAACGAGCAGCAGTGTCAAAGCTGGGTTTAAACTCAGCCCTTTTACACTCTGCTCTTTGATGGGGGGCAGAAGAGCAGACTCTATAACTAGGGTGGCTGAGTAATTTATTGTCCAAACCAAGACTTGTCTAAGAAACAAGTGGAAGTGCTTGTTCCACTGGGACAGCAAGCCTAACCTGTAAGGGTCTTGGGCGAATCAGGATGTGTGGTTGTCCTGTCCCTAACCCTGCCTTGCTCACGCCAGCAGAGCCAAGACTGAAGATGTGTCCAGTTGAAAGTTTCCAGCCCACTGGTCAGGGTGGGGATAGCTTATACCCGAATCCTGCAATAGGTCCCTCGGGCAACAGGGAATGAAGCTTTTAAAAATATAATATTTAAGACGAGATTTTAGGCATGAAATTTCTATTTGATTTTACTTAACTCAAAGAGGATCCATCATGCAGAAAGTGTTACTTACAGCTGCGCCCCTAACTCCTTAGAGGCGGTGAAACTATATCATCGGACTGCCAGTCACTTGCATTAGATATGTTGAGATAATACAAAAATATCTTAACATTTATTGACTTGCCATGTGCCAAACAGTGTGCAAAGTGCTTTACTTACATTATCTCATTCGATTTTCTCGAATCCTCTATGAGGTAGGTAAATTTATTGCCCCATTTTACAGATAAGAAAACGCAGGCACAGAGAAATTTGCTTGAGAACACACACATAGTAAGTGGCTATGTGGCTCAGCTATATTCAGACGGAGGACTTCTGCCTCCAGAGTCTGCACTCTTCATTGTGACATGGGGCCGTGTGTGATGTACTGATCTTGGAACTAGAAGGGTCACAGAGCGGTGTGACCTCACAAAGCTTGTATATTATTGAAGAGAGGCTTTTTTATATCACCACATCTCAACTAACACCTCAGTGTTTGTTGGAAGACATCATGTATGTATTTTTACAAATACTAAGTGTCAAATGAGTGACACAGACCACTCTGTCACGCCACGGTGCTTTGTGGATAGAGACAAGGTGGCATATGCTGATGGAATATATTGATACTTATTTTCTTAAATATCCATCTCATTCTCTCTGATAGCATGGGAAGCCTTGCAAGGATCGTCCTGCCATTATTTCAAGCCCTAGCTCTTGGCACGTTGTAGATGCAGATAACTCTGTGCTTTGTGACTGCGGTTGTCAATTCAACCACAGAGCATTCAGAGCAGAGAAAGTCTCTGGGGGTTACATGCAAGGGACTTGAGGTTGGGAAAAAGGCTTTGACAAAATGAAGGAGAAAGACGAAGGGTATCCCAGATGAGAGAAACAAATTAAATAAATGAACTCAGGTGGAAGTTTTGAGGGCAATGTAAAGAAACCAGGCTGTCTGTATTGAATTGTATTAAAAGACGGAATGAGAAAAGCAAGATTATGAGGTCTTTGATGTTAAGACGTCAATTGGTCCATATTTCATAAAATAAGATCAGCCTCCTGACCTAGTACTACAGGGTGTTAGGGCCACAAAACAATACCCCAAAATGAAGGCCTCAGAAGCAAAAGTTTTTCTCCGACCTTCTGCCCACTGTCTCAGTCCCATTCTCCTCCAAGGCTAGCCATAGAAACTAGCATCCCGCTTGTCCCCCACGCAGGTCACAGAAACCAGAATCTCTTTTTTCCCCCCCCAAGACAGCCATGAAACCTAAAAATATTACTCAACCTTCCTCCACCTTTCTGTGTAAAAACTGGCCATAAAGAGATCATTTTATCGATCTTGTTGAGGTCATAAGACATCCATTCCAGAGAGAGTCCTGCCCCACCTCCAAAAAGGAAGGAATGTACACTCAAGAGAGACCAAGAAGAATCTAAACAAACAGGCCCTTCTGCGTTTTCCCACAAGAGAAAAGGATCTAATTAACATTTGATCATAACTTTTTGTCCTACTGTATTTCTACACTGCTGTTCATACTTTAACCTAAGCATACAAATTGACAATTTTTCTTGTATTTTTGGCTCTTCATTCTGAAGGCTCCCGTGTATACACATTAAATAAATTTGTACGCCTTTTCTCCAATTTACCTTTTGTGAGTTGATTTTTCAGTGAATCTTCAGAGGTCCAAGAACCCTCCCCTTTGATCAACATTTCTCCTTTTATTCTCACCTCCTTGCCCCTGGTAACCACTGTCCTGCTCTCTGCTTCTATGTATTAGACTTTTTAAGATTCTACATATAAGTGGGATCATATACTTTTTTGGTGGGAGGGACAGAGTCTAGCTCTGTCATGTAGGCTGGAATGCAGTGGCACGATCTTGGCTCACTGAAACCCCCACCTCCTGGGTTCAAGTGATTCTTCTGCCTCAGCCTCCCGCGCAGCTGGGATTACAGGTGCCTACCACCATGCCCAGCTAATTTTTGTATTTTTGGTAAAGATGAGGTTTCACCATATTGGACAGCCTGGTCTCGAACTCCAGACCTCATGATCTGCCTGCCTCGGCCTCCCAAAGTGCTGGGATTATAAGCGTGAGCCACCGCCCCCAGCCTGAGATCATATACTTCTTAATAACTCTTGAAGACATCAGTATTATTGGAGTTTGTATCAGTTAACATGGGCTAGATTATGCCATAGTGCCAAAATACCCCAATGTCTCAATGCCTTGGAACAGCAAAGGTTTGTTTCTTGGTCACACTGCATCACAGTTGTGGATTGACTGGGGCTCTGCTCTGCATCACTGTGGCCCAAAACCTCAGGTAGAGCATCCCCTACCTGGAAACATGCTAGTGATGAGAGCAGGGAAAATGCGGGGCAAAGCACAAAAGGACTCTTAAGGCTTTTGCATGGTGGTGATCATATTGCTTCTGCTTACTGTTAGCTGCTGTAAATCACATGCCAAGCCTTTCTTCAAAGGTACGGGAAAGCATAACCCTCTTCCAGTGAAAGACAGTGGATATGGTAATGAGTAATCCAGTCATTCACAAGGCCTAGTAAATAATAGATGCTTTAGAATTTAGTAATCTGAGGAATGAAGAAAATGCCAAATGATTCCTATATATATATTTCATTCAGCAACTATTTGTTAGATTCTTTCAATATCAGGCAGTACACTAAGTACTCTATAATAAGACAAATAAATGGATAATATATTAATATATCCAAGTGTTTTCATTGAGAGGAACATGTTTTATTTTTCTGAATAAAGGTGTGTTTAAGTTAATTCATTTCCCAAAAACAAAGCAAAGCTACCCTGTTGCCTGTATTAGTTCCCTATTGCTGCTTGACAATTTATTGCAAGCTTAGTAGCTATAAAATACCACAAATTTATTATCTCATAGTTTCTGTTGGGTAGAATCTTGGCATGACATAGCCAAATTCTCTGCTCAGGGTCTCAGCAGGCTGAATGAAGGAGTCAGCTCGGGCTGTGGTTCTCATTTGAGTACTGGAGTCCTCTGCTAAGATCAGTGATTGTTGGACATATCCATTTCCGTGTAGTTGTAGGACTGAGGTCCTGTTTTCTTGCTGGTTGTTGGCCAAGGACCTCTCTCAGCTCCCAGAGCCCACCCTCAGTTCCTTACTATGTGGCCTCCATAGGCAGTTCACAGTATGGATGCCTGCTGGTCTTCCCGGTCAGCCAGAGCATATACTTCTGACTTTCACTCCTTCAATCAGCTGGAGAAAACTCTGGCTTCTAAATGCTCATGAGATTATATCAGGCTCACCAGATAATAGTTCTAATTTAAAGACAGCTTATTTGGGACCCTAGTCGCATCTCCAAAATTCTTTCATAGCAGCAACTAGATTGGCATGGATTAAATTACTGGGAAAAATGTGTGTGTGTCAGGGGCTGGGAAGCTTGGAGGTCTCTTAGAATTCTGTCTACTCCCTGACCTCACTGCAGAATGGTGGGTGTTAGTGTAGGAAAAAAATGTAGTAGTTTTTCCTCACCCATCACAAGGTTTATGGCTGAGACCCCATAACAAAAGACAGATTAACAAGAGAAAAGCATATATATTTATTTAATACAAATTTTATGTGACATGGTAGCCTTCAGAAATAAAGACCCAAAGAAACAGGGAAAACTATATTTTTATGGACAGTCATACAGAGAGATATGATTAGAGAACAAAAGAGTATGATCTAATGGTAGTAAACTGGGGGGAAATTAAGAAGGCCTCTTTGTCCCAATGCTTCTTGATATCTCTGTGACATTCCTTTTTCCAGGAATACAGAGGACTCCTCTGGAATGAGAGTTTTATGACCTATTTTCAGGGGATGTTTTATGGCCCACTTCAGGGGAAAAGGTACAAGTGGAATTCTTCCCATATCCTACTTCTGCTGTTTCCTCACATGCTAGGGTGCCATATTTTGGTGTAGCATGTCCTGAACTCTGTTGTTACTTCAACTTGCCTATGGCAGGATTGATGAGGTAGGGCCTGTTCTAGAGTCAAGTGGCTCTCCTGGGTAAGGACTGGAATTATTAGGAGGGGTATCTTTTGAGGACATTTGTAATGGGTTTGCTCGGTGACTGGTGAGACCCTAGTTCTGCGCTCCCAAACTGGATTCTCCATGAGTAACACTGAAATTGTTGAATACCTTAAATTCCTAGAGGATTACTGCAGTAGTCAGAGTTCTGGCAAAAAGCAGACACAATTTTCAAACTGGATAACTGAAGAGAGTTTAATAAAGGGTCATTTTTCTATATAGGTGTGGGCAGAGTGTAGGAAGCCAACAACGGACCATTATTTCTCCTAGGCTGAAAAGGGGAAGGGAAGAGTGGGACTGGGAATCTGGAGACGGGAGCTGTGTGGAAAGGGCTCTGACAAGATCTATAGCCTTTGGTAGAAAGATGCCACCAGTCCATGGAAACTAGGCAGGGAAGTAGAGGGGAACAAATGGCTTAATCTCTTCCTCTAATCCTCTTATCTCTTGCCAAGAGGGCAAAAGAGCCTGTTGGTCCAGTCCTTAGAGGTCAGCTTCATGGGTCAAGAACAGGGTGGAGAAAGGTAGGGAGGAGATCTAGAAAGGCAAACTAAAAGATAGATAGCATGATTACTAAAGACATATTTCTTGGCTGTGGTCAGGGTCACAACTTCCTTTGTGACTCACAGATGAAGTCTCTTTATCTGTGCTTCATAGAGTGTTTTAGCTAGCTTGGTTATAACTCTATCCCATTATGCAATATCATTAACATATACGTCTGTCATTCCCGCTGTTTTGTGAGCTTCCTGAGAGCAAAGGCCATGCCTTATTCATCTTTACGCATGCAGTGTCTACGTGGTTGGCCCACAGTAGACGATTAATGAATGCTTGTGAGATTATGAAGATATGAAGTCAATGGTGAACAATTATCAAAGTCCTATAAGTAAATTGGGTTATAGGGCCATAAGCAAATGCACAACACTCTTACTGTTCTCTGAGATGTTCTATTACATATTGGCTGATAGAGTTAGAAGATACACTTACCATTGCTACAACAAATCTCCTGATACTATGAAAATTTGATGTTCTACTTTCATTTTCTACTTAAAGGTCATTAGTTTCAGGTTGTACTACACGTTCCATTTAATGAGCACTAGAATCTATCAACAGAGAAGAAGGAACAGCAAACGCAGGGCAAATGAGACAGCTCAGAGCTACTAGTCATCAAAGTCAGTTGGCTGTCTGCAGAGTGCAATGACTTTGGGATAAGACGTGATGCTACCTTTCCGCCATTATCACATGTGGTTCTTGTTGCCAAACAGGGAGTAGAGTGTGCTAAGTCTATGAAAAAACTGTTTTCTTCTGTTTTACTTTTTGACATTTTCAAAGCACTAGATAGGGATAAACGTGGTCAGCTTGATGTATGATTGTTTTGGTTCACATAGAATCATATGCTGAAGAATCACAGGGACTGACAGGGGAAAAATGTAAATGTCATAATTTTGTTAATTACTTTAGCATGTGTTTCTTCCACATGTCTGAAAGCAAATGTAATTGAGGGTTGTGGTTTCTGGGGCATAGCCAAAAGTACAATGTGACTAACAACTGAGGAAAATATCATGGTTTATCATGTGGTGGAGGATCTGTTATCTTTTTCTTCCCTCTCTGCCACAAAGTAAACATTTTCTAATATTTAAGGATGTTACTGGAGTATAACAGAAGAATTATACAAATTGAATCCTGGGATTGGTATTTTTATAAGGTAAGAAAAAAACATATAAAATGCAGTTTTAAGTTCAGTGACTGTTCCATTCCATCTTAGAGGTTTCTATTTTAAAAACTGGATTTGCAAACAAGAAAACAGCTCTTTCAATTCTTTAAACATTTTTAATGAATGTTTAAATGCCTTTCTCAAGCAAACAAATCTCAGGAAATTCAAATACTAGTATGAAACCATAATCTCCATTCACCTTGTTACTTCAAAGCCTAATAACTCTATTGAGAACTCCTGAAAACCAGTGGGCGTTCTGACCCCAAGGCTTCATATACTATTTCTTATTTTTATGACAGAAATTTTACAATTTCAAGGCAAGGTTAAAAAGCATTCTATTTTCTCTCTTAGGCAAGCGATCAGGTTGCTTTATGAACAAAGCAAAAGGCTGAGCTCACATGGAGCACTCTTGAAATCTTCCTGGTTTGGGATGGACTGCAAATGCTATTAGTATATTTCCTGGTATTTTAGATGCCTATGAATTGCACAGTAATGAAATCTTTGAATAGCAAGCATCTGGTAGCCAGAGCCCACAAAGACTTTCCCATATTATGCAGAACCTTCTACTAGTTTTGAGACTGTTCTCTCGTTCTTTTATACTATATCTTTTTCTCTTCATTTCCCCACATGTTTGGGAGTCACAAGTGTTTTTGTCACATTTAGCACTAACTGTACATAGAACTGGTCATCTGCAGGTCCAGCAGGTTGTAAGAAGCAACTGAGTGATGTGTATTCCCCTTTCCCATATCAAACACCACACCCCTATCCCTGTCCACTAGCCCCATAACTGCTGACCGTAAGCTGCAGAAGCAAATGGAAAGTCTGTTCTACCAGTGGACTGAGGGGTGTTGGGACTCAGAAAACAATACCGCCAAATGAAGGCTTCAGAAGGAGCCTCAGAAGCAAAAGTTTTTATCTGACCTCTTGCCCTGTTGTTTCCTAGTCCCACTCTCCCTGGAGGACTATCGTAGAAACTAGAATCCCTTTTCTACAAGGCAGGTCATAGAAACCAGAACCCCTTTTCCCCAAAACCAGTCATAAAAACCTAAAAATATTACTTTAACTCCCTCTCCACATCTTTCTGTGTAAAAACTGGCCATAATTTATCTGATATACCTTGTTTGACTATAGGTCATAAGACCTCCATTCCAGAGAGGGTCCTGACTCATACCTAGAAAGAAGAAACACATGCTCGAAGGGGCCAAGAAGAATACAGGCAGGCCTTGCTGGCTTTCCTCACTCAATCTGTTAGCATGAGATCATACCCTTCCTGTCCAATCATATTTCTACACAATCATCCATACTTTGTTTAACCTAAGCATAAAATGAACAATTTCTTCTGTATCTTTGGGTGTCTATTCTGAAGGCTCCTGTGTATGCACATTAAATACATTTGTAAGCCTTTTCTCCAATTAATCTACCTTTTGCAAGTTGCTTTTTCATGGAAACTTGAGAGGACCAAGGGGAAAGCTCTCCCTTGGGCCCTGAAGAGGAAAGGTTCTAATGCGTTATTGAGAGGAGTATCAGACAAGAAAATCCAAATAGAGAACAGAGGAAAGAAAGCAAGCCAGAATAGGGGTTCTAGCTTCTTTAGGGAATTGAGTATGGGCTATGAATGGCCTGAAATATTATCCAGATACCTGCTTGTATTATTCCATACACTATTAATTTTTTTTTCCTGAAAAGAGAGTTAAAACTTACGTTAAATGCAAAAAGAGTTTGGGCTACACAAAGTTTTATGGCTGATTATTGTCAAGAAAGTAAATTTAGTTAATTGATTTATATTTTAAAAATCCAGGAGACAAGGAGGAATGAAAGGAAGTGAGAAATAATACAAGTAGGATAAATAAGAAGAAAATAGGCACTAGAGAGATACTAACATTTTATTCCTTTTATCAGTTACTTAATACTTGGTCTGGTGAGATGGGATCTGGGGATAGACACCATTTCTACCAGACAATGTGCATCTGTTTTAGAGATGAGACAGTGAAGGCATAGAGAAGTTGAACAATGTGTGCCAGTTCACTTAGCTAGTCAGTATCAGACAGCCAGCTTTGGGGGCTGCGTTGCTCTCCATTACTCCTGGAAACCAACAAGCTCTCTTTCTTTCTTGATATATTTTACAAAATATATTTTTTATAAACTGGAGGATAAAGTTACATGCCAAAATATTATCTTTGGGTGTTGTGATTATGGGTGATTTGACATTTTATTCTTGTCAGCATTTTATCATAGTTATAATAAACATAACTGAACTATATAATAAAATAATTTTAAATTACTTTCACCTTTCTAAGACATTAGTTATCATGTTGTTAAATCCCTCAGGAGCAACCACATTTCTACTGAACAAAGGGCATCATCAAATAAAGGCTGTAAGAGACTTGGAAGAATTTTATATTCATTTATAATGTCCACTGCCATTATAATAAAATGTGGCTTGTTCATAGTAACTAGTGAGATTGCTTGATGAAATCAGTGCATCAAACACAATCATATAAAAGTAATTTCAATATAAAATTAGAATATTTATTCAACTAAATACATTTTATTCATCTAAATTAATATCCTTTAACACGTTTCCTTGCTGTGTCTCCATAGGCACAGTGAAACAGATGCTCATGGCAACTTCTGCTCCAGAAGCTTCCCAGGTAAAACTCATCACAGTGGTGATCTTCAGAGGCGGAGTCAGCCATTTGCTTGTTTGCTACAAGAGAATAAATACAACTGTTAGAAAAAAATTTCTACTTTTCCATTAGTTTGTCTATTGAGTCACTCTCTGTAGAAGCTGAGCAGTTCACCTTTGAGGCCAGGGTCTTGGTTAGGATTCTTTATTTCCAAACAAGGATCTGAAATTGAGTAAGTTTCCCCTTTCCCAAATCCCAAAGTATAGGACGCTCCTTCAACCAACAAACTCAGGATAAGGATCTCAGGCCCTTCCTCTAGACTAAATTCTCCTTATAGACTCTGGACTCTTCATAGAGAATGTAATCCTGGGTTGCCTCTAGGTTCTCTTCTTGAGGAAGTGACCATCTGGAGGATTTTTGGAAGGCAATTCCCTAGGCACTCAAAGTTTCATTTATGTGTTAGTCCAGATCACTGAAAACATGGTACCACTTGGAACACATTATCTTGGCCTTATTTTGAAGTATTTTTCTCCAGGCTCTAATGGCAGCCCTCAGTTCTGATCAAAGGATACTATAAAAACCACCTGCCCTCTGCCTGTGTTTCCAGGTGTCATCTACTACTTAGGCCAGAATATCTGATGCAAAATCTTACCTGATAAATTTCTTACAGAATCTGCACTAGAAAAGACAGTCTTGCCTGAAGTGATTTGTTTCTTTTTCTCTAATGATAAGAATACTTGTGGATGGTGAGGATGGGGTTGGATGTCTCCAGGGGCAGGAAATATGTCTTTCTACTAAAATTATCACAGGGTCGTCAGAGTTCCCAAGTTGATCAGACTCAGGGAGGCTGACTCACTCTTATCAAGCTCCTCAGAGTCTGACTCGTAATCTGGAATGCCAGTGTCCTCCATCTGGGGTCTGCTTTTCCTGCCGTATTTAGATTTGCTGAGGAAACATAAGAAGCAGAGCCAAGAGGGATGAATAATTTAAAGAGAAATTTCTTATAGAACCTAGGACTCAGTACATTATTCCAGCCAGAAAACATGCATTGCTTTTTCATTCAAGAACAAATTTTTCTTTTTCTTTCCAGGACAGTGCTAGATAAAACTGCCAGCTTCAATGGCATATATATATATATACACACATATATATATACACACATATATATATATATATTATTTCTGTCACAACTAACAGATCACACTGCTATGGATTTTACCAATTTAACTCAGAGAACAAAATTCTTTCAAGATTGGGGTGTTGGAAAGTACACAACAATATTTTCCTTATTATAAAAAAAGATGTAACATTTCATCTCTTGTTGCTTCCGCTGCCGACAAAAAACAAAACAAAACAAACAAAAAAACAAAATACAATGAGAATGCTACAAGGAATTAAAATTTGACCATTAAACTACAAAGACATTTAGAGCTCCCATATTTGTGATATTTATCCCAATGTGCCCTTAAATATCTATTCTTAGATATATTTCTAGGGCTATAATTTTATTTAGCCTTTTACCTTTTTTGTTTTAATCGTTCAGTCTTCTCAAATCCTCTCTGTACAGAGGTGAGGTAAAGAATCCAAGATTCAGACAAACAAGCAAACGAACCAGCCATTTTCCCAATCCCTGTCTTTCTTATATAGGAGTTTTTTATGGTCTGTTGGGTTAAAACAGAAGTACCCACTTATTCAAGTTTTCTGCTGGTCAAGTGAGAGATACCATAAATCTTATAGTAAAATATAATTTAAATTTGAAGAACATTATTAGAAGCCAAATTCTATTCTCTAGAATGCTTAGTAAATGCAGTATTATGGTTAACTAAATATTTTAACTGAGTTATCACTAATATTAGGTATAAATCATATATATTACATTTAACATGCATCATGTATATAATATATATATAGGGGTGTGTGTGTGTGTTTGTGTAGTATAAATAGATCTTAGGCTGAGATCTACACAGATTTTGCAGTTGTTCCAGATAATGAATCATTGGTGAGAGCTGGGAGAAAACTAACCTTTTGGACATTTACATTCTGGAATGTTTCAATTCTAAATAATTAGAGGTTTAAAATATTAAGCAGAGATGCATATGATATGCTATGTTCTGTATAAATTAAATAAAACAGTATGTGGTCTACATATATACACATTCTTATTCTCCTTGTTTTGTTGCCAATTTGAAATAAAGAAGGATATATTTCTTATGGCCCATGCATATAAATGTTAACTTCCTCTTGCTGCTTCCGTTTCTCTAAGAGTCTCAAGTCTCTATTTCTAGAAGCTTCTTGAAGAAAGCATTAGGAATAGATAATTAATTACATCCTTTTCCAAGTATGAATCTGTGAAATAAGGAAGAGCTGATGACCTAATACTGTTAACAAAAACAAAACACCACATGTTTGATCCCGTTTTGTTTTCCTATCACAGGAAACTGGGGAGGGAATCATGTTCCAGCAGTGAAGAACAAAGGCAGTTGTTTGGGGATTTACATATTCCATCTCCTACAAAGTTAAAAAAAGTTTTCTTTTCCTGAAAGACTACAATCAAGCTACAAACATGCATAATGGGTGAAGTGGATTAACAAGTTTGTGTCATGTTAATTATATATTTCAATAAAGACAATTTTGGAACTAGTTTTATGGATGTAAAAAATAAATTACAAGTTAACTACATTATATTGAGGATGCAAATAACTTTGGAAATAATTATAGGTGTAATCAGCCACTTGAAAATAAAATGAATCCAATTAGACATGAATGACAAAACATGATGGCAGAAGGTCTCCATCTTGATGCTCTTTTCTTAATCCATTCAGACCACTGAGGACTCACGAACACTGGTCCAGTAACTGAAGATAATGCTGGACTCACTCTCCTGGAAAAATCATTTTATAATTTGACAGCTTGGATTAATGGAACAATGATATCAATGAAAAATATTACATTTATTTCTTTTTTCATGGTTAGGAGTAGTCAATATAGTAATTTAGAGGATTTTTCAGGGCTGATGACTGTCCTTAGAAGCTTAGGGCCCATCCATGCCCTTTGTGTTTTCCCTGATGGCAAAATGCATACTTTTACCTGTGGTCAGCAAGGGCTGCCTGTTGGAAAAAAGGAGTGGTAGAATGGTGAAGATGTTGGTAGGAGAGGGTTATGTGTGGGCAGCACGGCCAACATTGTCCATTTCTAAAATCAGAAGGGCATGGATTCACATTCCAACTCTGCCACTTACAAGTTGTGCGATTTTGACCGGGTTTAAAAAGTGCTATCTCCGTTCCTCCAAACTTTAGATTTTTAGATAGCAGAAGGGAGAATTATTTCTTCCTCCTGAATCATTGACCAACAACACCAACACTGATTCAGAATGTAGAATATACTCGGTGTTTATCTGCTGCAGAAAATCTTCCCTGGTATGCTAGCTCCTTTACTGAAACTATTCAGGAAAGTATCAGTAAGCAAAGGAAGTTAAGAAATCATTACCTTACTGTCGTCATCAATGCATTCAGGAGTTGCTCTGCATTTGGTAAGTTATCTGTCTTTCCAGATTTAACACAAGTCACCCTGGCAGTGGAAAAAAATAGAAAACACCTGGATAACCAAAAGGGCCTAGGCAATCCTTTGTAATTCTTCGGACAGGGCCATCTGTATATTATTTTGAATACCCATAATAATATAACGAATAATTAGCACTGATTAAAATGTACGAGGAATCTTTATTCTCGTGATGCCTGTAGAGAGATTGTGGAGTTTCCCCAAACTGATAGTTTGTGGTCTTCACCACTTCTGAGGAAGCCAGAGTTCACGAAGTGCTCCCACTATGCCCCACACTGACCCAGGAATTGAGCTGGACAAAAAGTAAATTTTCTTCTAAAGAAAAAAAGAGTCGAAGGATAAAAATATTTTTTCTTCCAATTGATAACTTTGAGCACTTACTATATTCAAAGCACTATGCGAGACCACCTGGGAAGTATGGCATTGTATAAGACTCAATCTTTTTTCTACAGGAACTTCCTTTTTTCTACAGGAACATACATCTAGTGGATGGGAAGGGGCCCAAAAGTAACTTTAATTCCAGGTAGAATGAGGGTAAGCAGTAGAGGTTGGTTAGAAGTTCAAAGGTGGGGTCAGGAGGTGACGTCTTAGAGTAAGAGCATAGGGAACCTTGAGGAAATAAGTGGCATTTGAGCTAGACCTTGATAGATTATAAAATTTTGAAAGAGGAGTGGAAGAGGAAAGAAAAAGTAAGGACTTTCTTAGATGAAAGGAACAGTGTAAAAAAGGTAAGTTTTGCTCCCTTTCCCGTGGAAAATGCATGAGGTCAGAGACAGATGAGAGTGCGGAGAAGAAGTCAGAGTTAAGAGTAATCAAGATAGATGCAGGTGACTTCCCCTTAGGCTCTCACCATTTCCAGGCAAGCAACCCCTACAATTTCCAAAGGTAAGCTCTGAAATTCCATGCCTGAGGCTTTCTGTAGTTGCCAGAATCTCTGCAGCCCATTGCAGGGAAGGCTAGAAAGGTGGAAAAGTTAATGACTCTTGGAGACAGACCTAGGATAAAAATACTCTTGTTCCCTTCCCCATAGTTTGAATAATTTCGAGAAGTATTTAGCACTGTATTCTAAGCAACAGTGAGCCCTAATTACCCTTGAGGTACCCAGCTTGACAACACATTTTTTTATTGGCTTTCTTCCCGTCACTGTATCATCTCCATTCCCTTATTGACACTTCCTGAAATCATCTCCCATATAAACTATTTGCACTCCCATCCCTGTCTCAGTGTCGGCTTCTGGAGGAATGCCTACTTGCATCAGTTTTTTTTTTTTTTTTTTTCTCCATTTGATGTGTAATGGAGATCTTACTCTGGATCAGATGTTCTAGAGTGAGTTTTCTGCCCAGGGGAAAGAAAATGTCCTAAGAGACATTTGGCAATTTCTGGAAACATTTTTATTTGTCACAACCAGGGGAGATGAGGTACTACCTGCATTTAGTGGGTAGAGAGCAGGAATGCTGCTAAAGATACTCCAATGAACAGGATGATCTCACACAACAAAGAATTATATGACCCAATATGTCAACAGTGCCAAGGTTGAGAAACCTTTCTCTAGATTTATCCAGTTTAGATGACAATTTTGCAATCTTGAAATCTTTATACTTTTCACTAGTTCTAAAATACAGCAAACTACAAAGCTGTTCATTAAGAAATCTTTAATGATGGATTAATAAGGTACAAAGAGATAAAAAGATATAATCCCTAAGCTTCTACTTTATCAGGAAACAACAATGTCTTATCACTACATAGCAAATATTTGATGACACATCTGCCTGATTATTTGACAGGTGTCCTGTACAGTCATGTTCATTGAGAGGTGATCTATTACATCTGGTTTCCATCATTGGCAAAGATATCCTATTATCTTCTTTAATTTCCTTCATAGTGTGTTTGAGCCTTGAGTACCTGTTAAGATAAAGCAATCCAACATTATTAAGTCCTTGGTGAGCATTTATCATAGGAGTAAATTTGCAGAAAGGTGTCTTTTCTAGTTTTGAACCCAATGAAGAGCTAGATAATGTTCGAATCGAATTTTTTTTAAAAAATGAATTAACATTATCCACCTCAAAAATCACAACAAACAGCAGGTTGTAAGCATATTAAGAGCATTCTTACTGAAAAGAATAAAGATTTATTGCCAACTGTGAAGGGGCAGATTTGATGACTGATAGAAAAATCACACTGCTTTGTCAGTTCACATAAATAATAATTCATCAAAGAAATGTGTTGATGAGTTCAGTCTGGTTTGAATTTAAATCATAGTGAATTCTTTGGAAACAGCTGAAATACCTGAGCCTCTTTAAAAATCTCCAGCACCCTATCTAAGCATACAGACAATCCTTCTTAAGTTATATAATGAATCTTATCAAAAACAGCAAGAATATTCATGCTCAGAGATGCATAAAGGCTGACTGTATTTACCTTGAGAAAAACACATGTGGATGCTCATGAAAGTCTGATAAGTTCTTCAGAAATTTGATCTGAGTTCACTTTTGCAGTAGATGCTCAACAAAGTGGATGAGGGGGTCAGGTGAGTGTTTACCAGACACAAAGAACAATAACAAGGGTTGGCTGACCAACTTTCTCAGATAATTATTGTTCGGTGAGAAAAGATAAAATGTGATATTTTCTTTGGTTAGCATTACACCCTTGGGCCACCCCAATCCAAAGACTCTCTGTGCTGCCGATGAATTGATGGAATCTGACAAGTCAGTGTGTGTATCTGGCAGCCAGGTGTCTTGGTGTGGGTGAGACAGGAGCTAACAGAGTTGATACATGGGAATATTACTCCCAGATGTTCTCCAAAGGGAAAGAACAACTTTCTTTCAACAAGGACAACCTGCCCTTTCAAGATGAGTCCTATGGCATATGTGTGGCGGTTAGTTAGCGCTCTGAGAAGCAGCAAAGCATCATGGGTGCCATTTTTGCCAGAAAAACAAATAAGCATTTCTAATGGGTTCTGTCCTATCCCTTAGTAAAAACCAGTGGCCTGTGTCTGGAGGTCACTCAAGACAAATGAAAGAAAGAATTTTTCTGATGTTGAGAAGATAAAGAAGAAAGAGCACAGTGAAGATGCATGGTGTTGATTTTAAACTGAAGAGAAACCTAACCAAGCTAAGCCTGTCACAGTCAGTTATAGCCCTTGCTATAAAAGCCTCTATGGAAAAAATACAACCAACAGTTAATATCCCTCATGTCAGTGCTCTAATATCCATAGCCTGCCAGGTCTCAACTCTTTCATGTCAATTGGAAACAAATATTAGACAATATTTTCGTTTATATTTAAGAAACTGGTTTTAAATATGAGTTGCATTAAGAAAATTTTCTCAAGTTGTCAGTTCCACAAATTTCTTAGCATTCTTTAGGTCTTCTGAATTCAGTAATGCAATTTTGCTTCATAATTGATTTTATGTTCCCAGATTACACATCCTGAAAATGACACACATAATATGCCGAACTGCACTCACAAAATCTAAATCCATGGGTAATGGAACAATTTAGGGAAAACACAACAGATATTGAATAGACACAGTTTATTCTATGTACATTTCAAGGGAATAAACCTAAGCTGTGATTCTATGATCTTCTAGTACTCTATCCTGTAGACAATATCTAATAGAAAAGTTTATCTATTTTTATGAACAAAATTTGTTTTATTCATTCTATTAAATAAAATTATCATTGCTTAGCCGTCAATAAATAAAATAAATTGATATGTTTTTATTCCCCATTATTGTTTTCAGCCTTCCATCTTCTCCAAAACAGAAAAAAAGATATAACTTTCCTCTAAGCAAAACAGTTTGTATTGCAGGTTCTGGCTAAAATAGTCTGGGAGAATCCCTATAGTATTTTAGTTACTTCAACTCATCATTTCAGGTTATATCAACCTAACTTTCTGTAAAATTTTTGATACTATAACTTTAAAAAATTAAGTTCAACTCCTGGGATTTAAAAACCTATAGCCAATTTAGTATTATTTTTTAGTATTACTTTTGCATTGTTATGTATTAAAATTTTTGTTAACTTATAAAAATATCCAAAAGCATTTATAATTTTCTTTCAGGGATGAAATATGATGGATAAACTCTGCCCATATCAATTCTATTTATTTTTACATATATATATCATATATATACACATATATGATATATATCCATATATATGATTATATATAATATATAGTGTGTATATATATATATATATATATCTTAATTTTACACTGACGCTTGTGTCAGTTTTAAATTTATTGTCTTTTAGCTCCAAATATGTGCTTTCTTGTTCTGCTTTATGAAAATGGAACTGGACCCTGTAAACTGTTCTCCTTTGCCAGTGGGCTTGACATTTGGCTTTATCAATAGAAGACTGATTCTGGTTCCCTATTTTGTAAATCAACTTCCGCCGCATTTTCAGGTCAGGTTTTCCCCAATCACGAGCAGCTTCTGAGAAGCTCTAGGGTCTGTGGTAGCTTTGGTTGAGCCCTTAGACTGCACCCTCTTTGAAGAGATCTGAATCTCAGTCTTGGGGAAACCCTGTTCTAAGTCTCTGGTCTCTTTATTACGGACTTTCCTTAAGTCTGGAGGTAGTAGCTGATTTTTCTGCAGCTGCATATTCTTGGCTGCTTAGAGTTCTCTTTGAGTCTTCTTAAGTGGTTAACCACATTTTACTAGTCAAATTTATTTATTTATTTATTTATTTATTTATTTATTTGACAGAATCTCACTCTGTCACCCAGGCTGGAGTGCAGTGACAGGAACACAACTCACTGCAGCCTCGACCTTCTGGACTCTCTGAGGGGAAACCCTTGCTTCTACATTTTTAATTTTTAAAAATCCCTTTGGAATTTTATACAGTGATCCATATTTATTAAATGCTTCTAACTGATGATGAAGAAGAGACAGACATTAAGAATCTCATTCTTAAAAAGAAGCTTTTTTGGGGGGAGAAAAAGACTTACAGACAAGTAAATTTTATTATTAGACTATGATAAGCATTGCTATAGAAGAATGTGTAAGATGCAATGATAGCACCCCATGTTGGATGGGCATAAGGGTGGGGATCAAACAGACTTTACAGAGAAGTTGTCATTAAGGTGAATCTTCAAGGATGCAAAGATGAAAGGTCTACATAGCTTAGGAAGGAGATGGCAATGCAGACTGAGGAAAAAAGTAAGAAGATGTCAAGAGAAAAAAAAAACATATATATATATATATATCTCAAAACAAGGCAAACTTGAGGAATGCCAAGTAGTTCAACATTGCTCTAATCTGCAAGACGTATGCGTGTGTGTGTTTGTGTTGTGGGATGGTAATGTAGGGAGGGGAAATGGCAGCCTTGAGAACAGTGCAAAATGAGCCTGGAGGGGTAGGCTAGCTGCAGACCAGAAAGGACTTTGCATGTCATGCTAAAAAATTTGGATTTCATTTCACAGCAACTACAAACCCAAAAAATGCAAGAGAAATTAATGTATACAAGGAAGTTAAAGGTAATTTGTTTTATGCACCTTCATTATGTGGAATCTACTATTGAAGGATTTAAATAAATTCAAATACTCAGACTTGGCCTGAAGTTAAAAGAGGGGAGACGACCATATATGAAATATTTAAGTATTAGGAAGTAGCAAGAAGCACTAAATTGAATGACAAAGACCAAAACGTGCATTGGAGTCTGAAGGTGGGAGAGGTCAGAGTAATCAGGGAGAGGGTAGAACTTGGGCAGGGTCCTAGAGCACTGGAGGGACTGCATTTTAGGAAAAGATCAGAATAAACAGCCTTTTAGACCAGGTGAAGCATGACCACAGAATGGCTTGGCAGCAGGAGAGAGCCTGAGCTGAAAGGGGATGTTGACAGAAAAGGTTAAGAAAACCAAACACCGCATGTTCTCACTCATAGGTGGGAACTGAACAATGAGATCACTTGGACTCGGGAAGGGGAACATCATACACCAGGGCCTATTATGGGGAGGGGGAAGGGGGGAGGGATGGCATTGGGAGTTATACCTGATGTAAATGACGAGTTGATGGGTGCTGACGAGTTGATGGGTGCAGCACGCCAACATGGCACAAGTATACATATGTAACAAACCTGCACGTTATGCACATGTACCCTAGAACTTAAAGTATAATAATAATAATTAAAAAAAAAAAAAGAAAAGGTTAAGATTGTAAGACAGAGCTTCTGGAAAGACAAACGTATGGCACTGTGTCTCTACCTCCCCCTTCCACAACCATGCCACCTCTCTGTTGCTGCTGAGCCCAGAGGCAGCTCCAGTTCTCTCTGAATCCATTGCTCAAGGAGCCATTTCAAATCAGGAGTTTATTCTCTAGGATACCATTATAAATTTTTGACTGGTGAATTGTTGATTTTACAGATTTTTCTGATCTTATTGTTGTAGATGACTGATAGAAGGGAGGATCCCCAATGTGGAAGCCAGAAAATGTTGAAATGTCCTTTTATATTTAAGTTGCATTTCAGGTGTTGAGAGGTTACATGTTTCAGCTGTTAGTTTGGAAAACATAAGGCATACTTGCATTAAATTTACATTGATTCTATCTCCAACAGAAGCAGTGCCATAACACACCAAATGCCATACATCAGAATGTCATACTGAGAAAGAACTGTTTCACATTTCTGTTTCTCCCTTCAGATATGACTGACCTCAGACACAGGAATTCAGAAATCTCACTGCCTGCCCCTTTGCCATTAAGAAAACAGATACTGGATCCCCAAACCCATGATGAAGAAAGAGGCTGGAAGAACTCTCAGAAGAGTTTTCAAGACTATGAGTGCCCTTGCCAAAACCCGGTGGAAAAATCCCTAGAGAAACAGAGGCCATAGAAGTTTAAAGGTTTGGTTATTTTTTAAAGTTTTTACTACCTTCCCAGTAAATAGTGCCTTAATTCTTCATTCTTACTAGCCAATTGTCATTTAGCACCCCATAATTCTCTTATTAAAACCTAGAGGGAGAGTTATTATTTTCAAAGATGGGTAAATTTAACTGCCTTGCTCTCTCCTACAACTTTGCAAAGTAGTTCAGGGGACAAAGTTCTTCTCATTTTTTTCCCCTGAATATATTCCTCTTTTATTGTACAACATAAAACCTTAACTACTGAGAATCAAATGTACCATAAGAGAAAAATACCTCATTGCAAAGTAATTGCACAGTGGAAACAACCTTAGACGTAATCTCTAGCCTTGGCTCTATGGAGGTGTAACTAATTCTTTGACTCTCAGAAAGCTTTTCAACCTCCCTGTCTTCTCTTTAATTAGTAAATGTGGATAAAGGGATATATATATATGTGTGTGTATATATATATACACACACACATATATATTTATATATATGACTACTATCAGGATGAAATGAGATGATAGATATCGAGAGTGGTTTTCAAACATGTTTCTTATAGTGACATAAGAAATTATTCTCTGTTATTCTAATTTATAGTTTTCCTTATGTACGCTTATGATCAAGAAATCTAGATGATGGTGTGGGAAAATATTTCCCTAATGTAATGACATAGATGCATGGTGGTATTTTCAGTGGACTGTACATTTTATTGCCCCACTTGCATGTACAGTGATATACCAGCCAGAAGACCAGTGATTTTCTACATGGCTGCATCTTCATCTTCACTCATTCATTTAACAAATAGTTTTTGAATGCCTACTATGTGCCAGGCATTGTTTCACATACTGAAGATACTGCATAAAGAGATGATGCGTCTTCTTTCCTGTATCTTATTTTCTAATTAGAAAAGACATAAACCAGTAAATAAGCAGTATGCCAGGTGGTATTAAGTGTAATGAGGAAAAATAAAGCAGGAAACGAGAATATTAAGCAGGAGTCAGCAAACTACGTCCAACTGACCACATCTGGCCTGCTGCCTGGTTTTGTAAATAAAGCTTTATTGGAACATAGCCCCCAGCATTCATTTACACTTTTCTCATTAGCTACTTTAAGTTAAATAGTTGAAACACAGACCATCTGGTCCACAAAGCCTAATATATTTGCTCTCTGGCCCTTTACAAACAAATTTGAGGTTCCTGATGTTGGCCATCGAAGGCTGTTTCAAGAACTTTAACTTTTATGCTGAGTGAAATATAATGACCATGGTGGGAGTAACTTACTCTAACTTATGTTTTAGAAACATTATCCTGGTGGCTGTGACGGGAATGGACTCAGGAGCAAGCGTGGAATCTCAGGATGGTTTTGAATGTGGCTCAACACAAATTCATAAAGTTTCTTAAAATATGAGATTTTTTTGTGATATATATATATATATATTTTATAGCGCATCAGCTGTTGTTAGTGTTAGTGTATTTTATGTGTGGCCCAAGACAAATCTTTTTGTTCCGATGTGGCCCAGGGAATCCAAAAGATCGGACACCCCTGATTCAGACAGTGATTGCAGTGATGCAGAGGAGAGAGAGATCATAGAGCAGGAAGGATGAGAATGAGGTGATAACAATAAGGATTAGTTCCTGGATATAGTTTTGAAGTTAATGCAGTGAAGGATTACGGCTTAAAGAGTTAGAAGGTTGGAATTTCCATCCATTGAAGTGGGGTAGCCACTAGAGAAGCATGTTTGGGGATGGAAATTAGCAGTTTGGTTTGTACATAGTAGGTTTGCAATATCATGTGGCCATGGAACTAGACATGCCAACAAGTCAGGGGACTATGTGAGCTCAGAATTCAGGGGTGAGGTCTAGGTTGGAGATAAAAATCTCATATTTACCTACATACAGGTGAGGTTTAATGCCATTAGATAGAACAAACTCATCAAGAGAACATTTTTTTGCTGTATTCCATCTGCCAGTTAGTGCTCAGAGGGCTTCTTTATTTGCTGGACTGTTTTTGCTAGATAGAGTTTTAGGTAGTGGGACATATGCTTTTTGCATATTTCTTGATAGCATTTTGATTTATTGTCCTGTTCCTACTTTTAGCTTGAAGTAAGTAGGAAATGGAGAATTTTTTTAGTTAAAAATGATATCCTGGGCCTAGTTTTGGAAAGCAAAAATCCTGTAAAATGTGTGTCCGCTTCAAGAAGTCAGAATCATTTTACCCAGGCACATTTTTCTTGGAATGGGTAAAGCGAAGAGAATAAGTTACATTTATTAAATACCTACTATGTGCCAGTGATTTTACAAACAATAGTTCATTCCAGGGTTCTGTTTTTGAATTTGCAAAATTGGGAGGGAATTACTCTCATATTTCTATTATTTTTTACTTCCAGATGGAAATTCAATAAGGACAATTTCTGTCTCTTACTATTTCAACATCTCTCATATCAGAGAAAAATTGAAAATAAAATTCCAAATTAGTGCAAATACATTCCTGACTTTCATGAGTTCACTTTTGGTCACTTCTAAATCAGCATTCTATTTATTGGAACAGGTTGGTTCTTTCCACTTATTGGTGTTCTCTTTCCAAGGCTCAATAAAATTCCACAAAGCATCAACCTGAAGAATAACAGTCATGCAAAGAAGCTCATCATCACTGGTCATTAGAGAAATGCAAATCAAAATCACAATGAGATACCATATCACGACAGTTAGAATGGTGATTATTAAAAAGTCAGGAAACAACGGATGCTGGTGAGGCTGTGGAGAAATAGGAACACTTTTACACTATTGGGAGTATAAATTAGTTCAACCATTGTGGAAGACAGTGTGGTGATTCCTCAAGGATCTAGAACCAGAAATACCATTTGACCCAGCAATCCCATTACTGGGTATATACCCAAAGGATTATAAATCACTCTACTATAAAGACACATGCACACATATGTTTATTGCAGCACTATTTACAATAGCAAAGACTTGGAATCAACCCAAATGCCCATCAATGATAGACTGGATAAAGAAAATGTGGCACATATATACCATGGCATACTATGCAGCTATAAAAAAGAATGAGTTCATGTTCTTTGCAGGGACATGATGAAGCTGGAAACCATCATTCTCAACAAATTAATACAGGAACAGAAAACCAAACACTGCATGTTTTCATTCATAAGTGGGAGTAGGACAGTGAGAACACATGGACACAGGGAGGGGAACATCACACACCAGGGCCTGTTGGTGGGTTGAGGGCAAGGGGAGGGAGAGCATTAGCACAAATACCTAATGTATGTGGGGCTTGAAACCTAGATGATGGGTTGATAGGTACAGCAAACCACCATGGCACATGTATCAAATAGGCACATGTATACCTATATAACAAACCAGCAGGTTCTGCACATGTATCTCAGAACTTAAAGTAAAACAAAATAAAATAAAATAAAAAAAAACAGCCAAAAAAAAATTGACATAACAAAAAAAAAAAAAAGAAAGGAAATAGGCATATTTGTAGCCATGGACTATGCAAGAGTGGAGGACACAGTGTAAATTGTTCAGCTCTCTTGATTAAAATGCACATATATTGCATATAGCTGAGAATGTAAAGAAATGCAATCTACTTGTGGATCATCAATCTGGAATCACCCCTCATCACCTAGAGCCAGGTTTCTCAACCATAACACTATTGGCACTCTGGACCAGAATTTTTTTTGTTTTGTTTTGTTTTGTTTTTGCTTTAGGGGACTGTGCTATGTAGGCTGTTTATTTAGCAGCATCTTTTGTCTCTACCCCTAGGTGCCACAAGCAAACCCCTCTCATCCAGTTGTGACAAGCAAAAATATCTCCAGAGATTGTCAAATGCTTTCTGGGGGTGGGGGTTGGGGGTGGGGTGGGGAGAGTTGATAATCTAGAAGTTAAGTTCTATTTCTTTAAGTCTAGCATTGAAAGTCCTCTATGGTTTGGCCCAGTGTGGTGGCTCATGCCTGTAATCCCAGCACTTTGGGAGGCCTAAGTGGGTGGATCATGAGGTCAGGAGATCGAGACCATCCTGGCTAACACGGTGAAACCCCTTCTCTACTAAAAATACAAAAAAAGTTAGCCGGGTGTGGTGGCGGGCGCCTGTAGTCCCAGCTACTGGAGAGGCTGAGGCAGGAGAATGGCGTGAACCTGGGAGGCAGAGGTTGTAGTGACCCAAGATTGCGCCGCTGCACTCCAGCCTGGGCAACAGAGTGGGACTCCGTCTCGAAAAAAAAGAAAAAAAAAGTTTTAATAAACAAAATAAAAACGTATAGGTTTTATAGCATGGCCAAGATGGATTCTAGTCTTAGTAGTGCCACTTACATCAGCACTGTCCAATAGAAATATGAGATATATGTGCAAATTTAATAGTTTCTAGTAGCCACATTAGACAAGTAAAAATAAAAGGTGAATTTAATTTGATTAACATTTATGATGTAGCCCATTACATCCAAAACGTTATCATTTCCATATGTAATCACCATGAATGATGAAAGAGGTATTGTACATTCTTTTATCTATACCAAGCCTTTATAATCTGGTGTATATTTTACTCTTACACACATCTCAGCACAGAATAGGCATATTTCAATGCTCAGTGTGCTAGTGGCTGCTGACTTGCACAGCATGACCTTACATCTATTTTTCCACCTCATGGATGCTGTTGTGTTTAAACTGCTTTATCATCAAAACCAAACCCAACTTTCTCCCCATACACCTGCTTCTTCTAGCTCCCCATCTGGACTAAGGCCAGCAGCATCCATTTGAGCCAGAGGCCCCTGCAGCATCTTGGCTTGGTCCCCATCTTGGCTTTTGTTCACACATCCACATCCAAAAGATCTCCAACCTCTGTCGATTTTAACACATATTTTCTCAAAAGACTTATTTTCGATAATCCCATGGGCATAACCTCACTTCAGGTTCCAAAGGACTTCGTACCCCACTTCCCTCACTGCAGCCTCTTGCCTGTCCACCCATTCTCCACACTGCTGTCCATGCAACACGGGAGCACAGACCTAACTGTGCCATTCCTCAAACCTCCCACAGATTTCAGGAATCAAATCTAACCTCCGGCCCTGTGTTCAACGAAGCAACCAAGTGCGTGCAATCATTCTTCCAGCCTTCTCCTTCCAGTTTCCCCATGCACACCTTATTTCCAGTGTTGCAGACCACTCTCTGTCTCCTAAGGACTCTGCACTTAATTCAGTTTTGCTTGGGGCTTTGTCCCTCTGTCTGGGAAGTTCTTTACCCTCTTTTCCCCTTCTTTGCTTGTTGAGCTCTTACTTTACTTTTATGACAAATGGAAACTCCTCTGAGAGGAATTTTTACTTTTATGACAAATGAAAACTCCTCTAAGAGGCTCTGCAGGCTTGGTCTTC
The DNA here is from genome assembly GCF_049350105.2 of Macaca mulatta. Lineage (NCBI taxonomy): Eukaryota > Metazoa > Chordata > Mammalia > Primates > Cercopithecidae > Macaca > Macaca mulatta. The sequence goes on along the minus strand of NC_133409.1, from coordinate 18,405,090 downwards.
CTCTCTCCTTTCCACATCCTTTGTGCCCTCGTGTGTGTGTGTGTGTGTGTCAAAGAACATTGGTACTCAACTTCTGATGCACTAGGAAATTCATCTTCTGATCCTTTCTATTCCCCCTTCTGCTCTGTTAACACTAGCAAAACAAATTATTTCCTTTCTTTAGTGAATTAATTTAGAGAGAATTGTTCACTTATTCAACAGGCAAGTGTCCTTTAAAAATAAAAGGGCCCCCTCATCGCCTTAGTATGTGTCACCACAACAAAAGCGTGTACATTTCTTTTTGTTAATATAAGTAGAAGAGTAGATTGTATTAAAAATACATGTATGTGCTTATTTGTTTTCAATATGCACAAATTTTATTCATCTTTGTGACCCAGGATTCAGAATCCAGAAGTAGGACTAGACTATAATAGGAATGCCGCAAATGTCTCTTTTGAGTTGACATCACTATTTCTGGCCCGTGAGATTCAAAATGAGTCATGGTCTGTCGGGTTTCCTCTTCATCCTTGAATCCGAAACACATCGTCCACTCTCAGAGTCAGGAGTCCAGACACACCGACATGCTCTAACACCTACACCAGGACAGGCACAAGGACAGGCGCAGATATACAGATGCAGGTGCACAGGCATAGAGGGGGTAACTTGTTAAAAACTAAACCTACCTTGAGCAACTTTTTCATAACTCTGGCTAGAAAGAAACTATGAAGCTCTCCAATACCCAGTTTTAGAAAATATTGTAAAGCACAGTTTTAATCAAATTTTTAGAAAAGTGTTATTAATAAATTGAAATATTGACTCTTTGGAATTTTAACTTTTCCAATTTCCCAGGTTCAAAGTTTGGTGCTGAACAATATACAGTAAAATAACCAAGTCAACTAGGAGAAGAAGAAATGGGGGGTCATTGAAAAATATCACATATAATTATAAATTTTAGTTATTTCTGTACCCAACTATTTGTATTATTTAATTATTGTCAATGATATTTTTAGAAATTGGGTTTGGGAACTGGCAGTATCCGGTAGTATATTTTAAAAGAGAAATAGGATTAAGTAGCTTGCAACTTGCTCCCAGGTAGTTTGGTGATGGGACATGTTGATGACATTTAGCTGGGTACATCCAGCTAGAGTGAAAACAAAACACAAAGGTAAAATTGTCATCTGAAAAGGATATTTTCATTCTTTGAAAACATTCCTGTGGCTAAGGCTAAAATTAATGCACTGGAGGTTTTCTTTAAATAGAAATTCTTAATAATATTTGAGCAGCTGGTGCAGTAGATGTCAATGTACAACCCTCACGACTTTATGTTGTTTTTGGGGGTTACAATTAGCCCTTTATTAAAATATGAAGAAGAAAAGGGTATAATATTCAATTAATAGTGATTTTTTTCCACACAGCATAAATTCATATTTTTTTAAATTTAGAAATACATGTTAAATATCAATCTCTTATGCTTGAAATTAGTAAAAGTCAGGAATGAATGTATAAAAGACGTTCTCAGTTTGGGTCCTGAATTCTCTTTTGCCATTAGCATTTTCAAGGCTTTGTTTGTTTGTTTGTTTGTTTTTTGTACACATCTACCACCCAGACGTAACATCTCACTTGACCCAAATTCAGGACCCAGTTCTTTCAAAAGAGCCACGGAAGGTTGTTTCTTATCTGCACATTGATGTAAGCACTGCTTCATGTAAATGGTAATTACTTCTATGTGGCACCAATTCCTAGTTACTTGCTTTTGACTGGAGAACAAAGACACAAAAACACACAAAGGCACAATCTAGGTGGGGTTGCTGGGTTCAAGGACTTTTGAAAAAATCAGGCCCAAAGGGGTATTGTTATTTGATTCCTTGGTTTGCTTGTTTTACCTCTAGACATTGTGACGTCAAAAAAAGATTGGGAGAAATGGAGGATGGTACTAACATTACTGAATTTATGTCATGTTAAGCACCATGTCAGGTTTTTTACATGAATTATTTCAATGTATAAAAATTTTATGGGTTAAGTATTATTTTTAGCCCCATCTTCAACTCTAATAATAAATAAAATGAGCTTTGGAAATGGTGTCACTTGTCTAAGGTCCCAGAGCTAATATGTTTTAGAGCTGGGATTCAGCTCATTGTCCCTACTGGAGCATATGACCTCCCATCATGCCAAGACTGAGTCACACAATGGAATAAATTATGTGCAGTTCACAAACTGTTAATTTAAGCAAATGTAAGTAGACACACACAATGGGGGCTTGTACCAGCTCAGAAGAGCTGATAGTTAAATTTTCAAGTGCCAGTTGTTATACATAGACATTAATACAAATTAAATTCTATAAACTTAAAATTTAATAAATTCTGTTTTTAGAAGGTAATAAAATTCAAAACTTATATCTCCCCCATTACTTTTCTCTATTTTATCATTGTATGTGTTCTTGAGGTTATTAATGTCTATTGGGTGGAAAAACCATATAATGATGTGCAACTCCACATTTAATGGCTTTCCCTTGTTGCTTGAAATTGTCCCCCACCCCAGGAGAGCAAATTGTTCATGTTTACCAGCACACCACTGTGCATAGCTCTTATAAATAATGTGCATACTTCGATTGTTTTATGGTTTCTCTTTGTATGAATTCATGAACATTCAACACATATTTACTTAGAACTCACTGTGTGCCAAGTATTGCTGGACACACTTCCACAAGCATTATCTTGTTTATATCTCTTAAAACAGCTTAGAGGTAGATCTCATTGTTTTTATTTTACAGATTAAAAATTCGGATTTAAAGCAGTTGAGTAACTTTTCTAAGGTCACAGAGCTAGTAAGTAGTGGAGCACAGGCTTGACTCCACGTTGTGTGAATCTGTCCTTAACACCACAGCTGCAATGACTGACTGTGTAAAGAGCCCAGGACAGGATTATAGTCAAGAGAAAACATTCTATTGAGGCTCTGCTGCTCCTTCGCCTGTTTTACTACCACTATATTCATTTGAGTAAACAATCAACATATCCATTTGAATGCAACATGACAGTCAATAATGTTGAATAGAAAAATGAAGGCTAGAGTAGAGGATAAGAGGAGCTGAGGGAGAAAAGGTAAAAACAAGTGGCCATTCAGACTAGCTGTGTCATGCAAGGAAAAGATTTGTAATGTCCCTGTACCAAAAACTGGGTGACATTCAGACTAGCTGTGTCATGCAAGGAAAAGATTTTTAATGTTCCTGTACCACAAACTGGGTGATCCAGTTGCAACATTCTGAACACACAGTTTTCCCAGTAAGAATTTTATTAAGAAGAAAAAGAGCTGATGACACCTTTTTTTTTTTTAAGCACAGTAAGGCAGTCTTCATTCAGGACCTTCATGGTAGATATTGAGACCACTGCAATGGGATTTTGCAGTTGGGGAGAGAGATTGGACTAGAAACTGATTACAGCTTGGGCAAAGTAGGAATTTATAGCCAAGGAGCAGGGTAGGGGTCAGTGTTGGAAAATTACTGAGAGGAAACATCAGGGGTAAGAGCAATTCTGGTTAAACTAACCTAACAGGATTCTTGCTGAAGACAAGTCAAGGTGATTAGACATCACCTGGAGGATGACAGAGGATAAGAAGGCTGATCAAACACTGAGGATGATCAGATATTGAGGCTGTGGGAAGGATTCTTTCAAATTTGATAGGGTTCTTTGCTCATACTGGATTTTACAAGGAAGTACATAGATGAGCCTAGGAAAGGTTCAGGAGTTTGACCAAGCAGAGAATCTTTGTCAGTCTCATACTCTTGTCCTTTGAACACCCTAAGCCCATTTCCTCATTTGGTTGACTTGCGGTTCATTATAGTACCTATTCTAGAGTTGATTATGGTATGGAATGCTCAGCTGTTACTTGGTAATATAGAGTCAAAGTCAAGGTACGTACGTGTGTATATAATATATATAATACGTTATATGTATTTTCTAATATATCTTTCAAAGTAGAAATTTTAGAGGTGCTGAAATGGAAAATCTTAGTTTTTATAATTTCCAGAAAGCAATTTCATAGGTCAAAAACACAAACCCCAGAATCTCGGTAGTTTAATACAACCCCACTGAGTGAACAAGGTTTTCTGCTTGCTCACATCATAATCTGAGGCAAGTCAGGTGTTAGTGGTTTGGTGGTTCTCCAGTGACGTCTCAGGAATCCAGATGCTTCAGTTTTCCAATGACTCCATTTCAGAGTTCTTCACTTCCAGCCAAGGCATCAGTGGAGAATTGGCATCTGTTCTTAGCTGCTTCAGATCAGACTTCAATTCGCATTCTTATCATTGGGCTTCAGTTAACTGCACACTTAACTGCAAGGGAGACTGGAAAATGTCAGGAAGCATGCGGACAATTGGTCCCAGGGACGGTCTCTTCTGTGTTCCTATAGGATACAAAGCTTTCTTTTATTCCGTCCGCTCTTATTTTACTCTCTAGTCAAAGTAGATTTCTCTCTGCCAAATACAGCAGAAGAAATGAAGCGTGACTCATTAAGAATATATCTATTCTTTTTCCTAATGGCAAGATTTAGACAATGCAATTTGAAATCAAGTTGACAGAGAATAGTCAGTGTCGTTGAGCTGCTTCGCTTGCAGAGCGTTCTCAAAAAGGAGGCTGTCAAATTTTTCATTATGTTTGCTCCTTAGCATTAAAATCAGAGAACTCCAAAAGAACATTAGAGAAATTTGTCATGGTATTTTTATATATCAGTCAATAAACCATGCCATTTACTGAAGCTTAACTTTCTTCTTTGTGTATTTTATGTAAATTTCTTGCTTTAATTGGCAACATTAAAAATATTATATGAGAGTATTAACTTACTCATTTTAAATGTTTACTCATTTAAAAGTGGGCTCTTGGACATTGTCTTGTTAGAATTCCCAAGGCCCAGTGTAAAATTTGGCATTATAAATTAATGTGCGGTCTTAAAACAGCCACTCCTCTAGAGTAGCTAAACCATCATCAAATATTAATACAGGGTTTATGTGACCATTTCTGATTTTTGTCTCAAATCTCACACCAAGCCAGTTAAAAGATACAGAATGATTTGCCAGGAACTAAGAGAGTTCCTGTAACTCAGTACTTTCAAAGCTAAAACCAGGAAAATTCTAGACAAACCACAATGGTCACACTCAGTGTTCTTCCTTGAAACACAGTTTTAGTTTCTTGTAATTGACTTTGTATTTTTATCTCAGGTTTTATTCCCTGTTCTATGAATGAGAAAAAGACACTATAATGTAGTATTCAGGCATCTACAAGAAAAAGAAAACAGACCATCCAAATGAATTTCTGATAAGTATGTTTGGGAAAATGAAGGTTTCATCTTGGAAGAGAAAATTCGCCATAAATCTCAGTCTCAGTGGAGGAAGTATTCCGTTTTCACAATTAGGTCTTTATACCTAAATATTTTCTCACTTGATTTTAAATTAATTTTAAATTTCAGATTAATTTGGCATAGCAAGAAAAGCAAATAACAACACAAAGAGAGGAACTTTTGACCTGGCAACCCAAGCTCATAGCATCCAAACTCTCCATTTACCTTTTGATGATAGCTAGCTTGCTGCAATTTTCTTTTTTAGTACCCTCAACAGATGAGATGAAAAGGTGAAAATGCTGGTGTGACATTTAAAAGTTATGATTTTGGCAAGTTTGCTTAAGACAAACATGCTTTGCTTTTAAAATGACCTCTTCTTCTCTTTTTGGTAAACATTTGTGGCCAGGTGCGGTGGCTCACACCTGTAATCCTAGCACTTTGGGAGGCTGAGGCGGGTGGATCACCTGAGGTCAGGAGTTTGAGACCAGCCTAGCCAACACTGCGAAACCTCGTCTCTACGAAAAATACAAAAATTAGCTGGCCATGGTGGTGGGCACCTATAATTCCAGCTACTTGGGAGGCTAAAGCAGTAGAATAGCTTGAACCTGGGGGCAGAGGTTGCAGTGAGCTGAGATCACAGCACTGCACTCCAGCCTGGGTGACAGAGCAAGACTCTGCCTCAAAACAAAACAAAACGAAAATTGCATTACTCTTAATATTCTGTTTCTTATATGGAACTTAAGGTTTTGCTGTTGTTTTATTGTCCTTCCCTGGCACTGCTCTGTAGAAATTCACTGACATGTTATTCTCCCTCTGCAAACACGTGGCACTGCGATAGAAAGATAAAATGTAAAATGAAGTCACAAGGAAGTCCAATTCACTTCCAAACAGTGAAGAGAGGAAAGAAAAGTTAGATTTTAGAAAGTGGCTTGTGATCCTTAGGTACAGTTAAGTGAGACTGAGAATGAAGTCAACCTAGAGAAAAGCAGAGTTGAGACATGGAAAGAAAGAGAATGTGAACTACTGATGGCATGTGGTGGTGGTGGTGCAGGGAGGACAGCTAGAGAGATCAAGCCAGGATTATATCCTTTGTGACCTTGGATCTAGCCATGACTAATGTATCCCCTGGAACTTTTCAGATAATGCATATCCATATCCCCTTTGTTCTTAAGTCAGTTTATTTTCCAACAGAAAGTCTCCAACTGAAGGAAAGGTAGCATCTTGAAAATTGTTTGTATTTTTATGGCTCCTCAGGACTGTGAGCCCTGTTAAGTGACACCATCTCAATTTTGTTCCCTTGAAATGCAAATACTTATTTATTTATTTATTTATTTAGTCATTCAGCAAGTGTTGATTGAGTGCTTCCAAGAGGTGGAGAGAAAGGGGGAGGGGGATGAAGGGCACAGGCTCTGGGGTGGAAGTTCCTCCACTTCTATAATGCCCTGACCTTCCCATTCTTCTGTCACTTAACTCATAAGATTGTTTTGAAGATTAAATCAAGTTTACATCTTTAATATTTAAATGTTAAAAATAGCAGGTACTTTATAACTTTTAGCAATCATTACAATTGGTATCACTACTATTGATACTATCTTTCAAATGTAGGTACAAAGTCTTTTGCAAGGTGCTCTATGATGTAAGTGGGGAAGGGCAGGAGAAGGTAATTTTACAACAAGGAATTGTCAGAGTGGGTTGTAAATAAACACACACTTACTTTATGTGTCATAGTAATGAGTATTTTAAAAATATTTAGGGTATTTAAAAAACTAGAATTTTTCAAAATGTATTCAAATATGACCTATATAAATAAAAAGATTTTAAAAAGCAATGTGTAGTGCTTGTTATTTTAAAATAATCATGACTTTATTTTCCTTCTTATTTTATATAAAAGATAGCAAATTATACTCATTGTTCCATAGCTTTCATTTTCATTTAACATCCATGACATGACAGAAAGTTGCCTTGATTTTTATTTTACAGCTGCTTTGTATTTAACTGATTGGAAGCAACCTAACCTGTATAACCTATGTGCTGTAGATGGCCATTTGGGTTGTACCTGAACTTAGGCTATTCCAGACAATTCTATAACGAGTCATCTTCTATGCATGTCATTTGCACATGTACTAATATAGCTCTGGAAAATGGTATTGCTTTGTCTAAGAGTATATGCATTTGTAATACGGATAAGTATTGCCTACTTGTCCTCCATAGGATACCTGACCAGTAATGAATGAGGATGTTTATTTGCTGATAGTGATTCCAAAAGTGCTAATCAAAATTTCAAATGCTTTCCCTTTTGACAGGTGAAAAGGGTGCCACATTTTAGATTGTGTCTTTATTTCTTTAATTGCAGCTAAAGTTGAGCATCTTTTTGTATGTTTAAGAGTCACTGTAGTTCCTTTTCTGTAAACTAGTCTACTCTGACCAGTTTCTACTGGTTGTTGGTCTTTACTTTTTCCAGGAGGTGTTTTATTTATTTATTTATTTATTTATTTATTTATTTTAATTTAGGAGATTAACACAGTCTATAACAGAACAGCAAACAGATTTTTTGTTTGGTTGGTTGTTTGGTTTCTTTTGTCCACAAAGTAGATTTTTCTTGCATAATACAAAATTTATAAATCAAATTTAAAAATTTTTCCTTTTGTAGTTTATGGGTTATTTCCAGTCAATTTGAATGGTCCTTACCTCTGTAGAGGTATAAAAAGGTAAAATTTTCTTTTGGTATTCTTGTGCTTTAATGTTTTTCACATTCAAATTATTGTATGTTAGGTATTGAACCTGATGTACAGTGGGAAGGACATAACCATCTCAGTATCATTTATTGAATTGCTACATTTAGTATAAAATGAATTACTATTTGTGTTTCAATCTATTTCAGGACCTTCTATTTTTGTTGCATTTTAAAAAATAGCTTAGAGGAGTGTGGTTTTTAATAGTAAAGCTTCAAACACCCCAGCACTGGGCATGGCTTGGAGTTGAAGTAGCAAGGATGGGTATGTGTCCCCCATGAAGCTTCACATGGCAAAGTGGATGAGCAAAGCGACCATCAAACAGAAGAGACCGGTGGCCTCAGTCAGAGCAAACCCCAGGATGGCACAGGAAAAGAGCTCCTGCTTTGGAGATGGGTCCTGGCATAGCCAATCATCCAGCAACCAAACGCTCTTCCAATGCTGTACCCTGAACCAGTCACACCAACTGTGGTGGTCTTAGCACCAATAAGCTTGCCACTGTGTTTCCCAGGAGACAATGTGGGTCTGGAATTCCCGTCTGGCCACCTGGAGTAGGAAGCTGCTGAAGGAAGGCTTTTGAGATGTCTTTGCCTACTCAAGAAGGAGGCAGATAGAGGCCTGATTAGACCTCTGGTAAAACAGTGAATCAGAGCTGGAGAAATGAGTAGCATCTCAGTGTTTGCATCGGTTCAACATGCATTCCCACTGCCCTGCTGCCCTGTGCGGCCCCCAGGGCTCACCACTCTCCCATTAGTCTTTCTTAGCCCATGTGTCAGTATGCAGCTGTTTAAAATGGTAAATATTTCTAACCTATTTAAATATTTAGTTGGCTTAGTATCTGCTCATTGTTTTTCACTTTCAGAGCTTTATTGGCCTCTCATCTAACTTTTCATGTAAACTTTAAAATCATCTTGTCTAGTCACATTCTACCCACAAAAAAAGGTGATATTTTTATTAGTATGTCATTAAATTTAGAAATTAACTTTTGGAGAATCCATATCTTTACAATGCAAGGGCGTCCTGTCCAAGAACACAGTGTGTCTTTCTATTTGCTTAAATCTACTTTGGGATCTTTCAGAGTTTTAAAATATTGATTCATAGAGGTATTATTCAGTCTTGTTAGGTTTATTTCTAAGCATTTTTCTTTTTCTGTTGCATTTGTGAATGAGGGATAGTGTCATTTTGGGTTTTCCAAGCATACAGTCATATATCTACAAATAGCTATTATATTAGATTCTTTGTATGTTGAAAACCAAATTATTTTTAAAATTGTATACTTGTAAATTCTTTCTCTTCTCAGTATTGATTAGTACCTCTAGTACAATATTAAATAATGAGTTAAGGAAATCTTTGTCTTGTTTCCAACCTGTAGTAGATTATACACAAATGAGCTGGTTAAATAGTCTTTAAGAATACCTTTGTGTCTGATGCTAGAGTTTGAAGCCCACAAAGCAGGCAGTTAGGAAGGGAAGATGGATGTAAGGAAGAGAGTGAGGATAAGCTAGAACTAACACTCGTGAGGATGGATTACAACACATGCCAATTCTCAGGAGGTGCTGGAAGCCTTCACCTCACAGTTAAACAGATAACTGCCCCAGGAGTCAGAGAAGCTGAAGGTCAATCCAGGGGAAGGTGAAGTAGTTGCAGTATTGGCTACTGTTCCATGCCAGTGCAATCAGCCAGCATACCAGTACAACATGTATGAACTACAGAATGGCTGCTGCTCCATTTCTGCCCTCCAAATCTTACACAAGAATCTGTCTGTGACCCACCTTAACTGGAAACCTACATGGAAGGGAATTTTGGGAAATCAGTTGGTTTAGACAAAGCTAGTATCACATTATAAAGTGACTATACTAATTTAATGGGCCTTTTCTAACATTTTGTTTCATTAAGAATGCTACTTCCTACATCATACTTTTTAAAAAACAGATAAGAATTGTTCTTTTTTTGTTCAAATGTATATTTAGCATTTATTGACATAATAATAAGCTATTTATCTTTGATCTTTTAATGTGGTGAAAATACATAAATAGATTTTAGATACTGAATTATTCTTAGATTCTTGGAATAAACTCCATTTATCATGTCAATTATTCTTTTAAACGTACTACTGAATTCTGTTTGCTGATATTTTACTTAGAAGTTTTAATTTACAAAGCTAACAAATGAAATTTTTCTATAGATTTTCTATCTTTTCTGGGGTATATTTTAGTAAATTTTATCTAGGTTTTCAAAACTTTTATATAGAGTTGGCCAAAAGAACTTTACATTTATCTCCTAATATTCTCTATTTCTACAGTTATTTTCTTCTTATTTCTTATTTTATTTGTAATTTTTCCCCTCTGCATCTTTTTTTGGACTTAAGTTATCTGGGAGATTTTGTTGTTTTCCTCCATTTTTGATGGATTTTCCAATAAGTCTGCTTGAGATTTACCTGTTAGTTCCATGATTTTTATATTTTCTGGGTTTTTTTTGTTACTTCCTGTATCTTTAAAACTTAGTCCCTCCTCTGCTTTCCTTCCATCTTTTTTCTACTTTTATAGATTGAATGTTTCTTAACTTTTTTATTATTTTATTATTTTACTTTTATTTTAGGTGTGGGGGTACATGTGAAGGCTTGTTACATCGGTAAATAATGTGTCCCAGGGGTTTGTTGTACATATTATTTCACCACCCAAGTATTTAGCCCACCCTCAAGTAGACCCCAGTGTTTGTTGTTTCCTTTGTGTTTATAAGTTCTCATCACTTAGCTCCCACTTACAAGTGAGAATATATGGTGTTTAGTTTTCTTTTCCTATGTTAGTTTGCTAAGGATGATAGCCTCCAACTCCATTCATGTTCCTGCAAAAGACATGATCTTGTTCTTTTTTATGACTGCATAACATCCCATGGTGGACATGTACCATATTTTCTTTACCCAGTCTATCATTGATCGGCATTTAGGTTGATTCTTGTCTTCGCTATTGTGACTAGTGCTGCAATGAACATTAGCATGTATGTGTCTTTATGATAGAATGCTTTATATTCCTCTGGGCGTGTATACCCAGTACTGGGATTGCTGGGTAGAATGGTAGTTCTGCTTTTAACTCTTTGAAGAATTAGGATACTGCTTTCCACAACGGTTAAAGTAATTTACACTCCCACCAACAGTGTATACATTTTCCCTTTTCTCTGCAACCTCGCTAGCATCTGTTACTTTTGACTTTTTAATAATAGCCATTGGGATTGGTATGTGATGATATCTTATGGTTTTGATTTGCATTCTGTAACGATCAGTGATATTGAACTTTCTTCATATGGTTGGCTGCATGTATGTCTTCTTTTGAGAAGTGTCTGTTCATGCCCTTTGCCCACTTTTTAATAGGGTTGTTTGTTTTTCTCTTGTAAATTTGTTTAAGTTCTTCATAGATGCTGGATATTAGACCTTTGTCAAATGCATAGTTTGAGATAGTTTTTCCCATTCTGTAGGTTGTCTGTTTACTATGTTGATAGTTCTTTTGCTGGGCAGATGCAGAAGCTTTTAAGTTTAATTAGATCCCACTGTTAATTTTTGCTTTTGTTATAATTGCTTTTAGAGTCTTTTTCATGAAAACTTTGTACATGCCTATGTTCAGGATGGTATTACCTCGGTTGTCTTCCAGAGTTTTTGTAGTTTTGGGTTTTACATTTAAGTCTTTAATCCATCTTGAATTGATTTTTGTATATGGTGTAAGGAAGGGGTCCAGCTTCAATCATCTGCGTATGGCTAGCCAGTTATCTCAGCACCATTTATTGAATAGGGAATCTTTTCCCCATTGCTTGTTTTTGTCAGCTTTGTCAAAGATTAGATGGTTGTAGATGGCAGCCTTATTTCTGGGTTCTCTATTCTGTTCTATTGGCTTGGCTCTTTTTAAATTCTTTTTTCTTGAGGTAATATCTAGGTCCACAAGTTTCCCTTTGAGTGTTTCTTTATTGTTTCCCACAGTTCCGTTACGTAGTGTTTTACTTATCATGTTTCCTAAACATACTGAGATTTCGGTTTATATTTTTTCTGATAAAATTTTTTTCAGTGTCCACGTGAAAGGGCCTTTTGGTTTTCAGTTTTTGTTACTTGCGTATTTTTCTATGCGTTGTAATTGAGGAACATTGTCTATACTATTTATCCTTTTGTAAATTATTGATATGTTCTGATTTTTGTTCATTTTGTAATTGTTTCATGGACTCTTGAAAAAATTTCTATTTTCAGGATGGTGTTTGAATTTCATCAATAAGATAAACTATTTCAATTACACAATTTAGGTTTTCTATAAATATTCTTATATTTTGTTAAGGTGATTGCTAGAGACTTAAAATCAGGTGAACTAAAGACCTCTTCTATTAGTTTTTAAAAATCTATTTTTCTAGTTTACCCTGTAATTTATGTTGCATGAATATTGATGATATATTACTTGGTGGAATGTCATATCTCTACCTTAAATTATACTCTTTAGAATTATAACGTGCCATTATTTACCTTGTTAATTCTTTTTTGACTTACATTCTACTATTTTTTTTTTTTTTTTGAGACCTCTGTCGCACAGGCTGGAGTGCAGTGGCCCGCGATCTCGGCTCACTGCAAGCTCCGCCTCCCAGGTTCACGCCATTCTCCTGCCTCAGCCTCCCGAGTATAGCTGGGACTACAGGCCCCTGCCACCACGACCTGCTAATTTTTTTGTATTTTTAGTAGAGATGGGGTTTCACCATGTTAGCCAGGATGGTCTCGATCTCCTGACCTCGTGATCCGCCCACCTCGGCCTCCCAAAGTGCTGGGATTACAAGCGTGAGCCACCGCACCTGGCCAACCTACATTCTACTATTAAGATTTTAATCTTTGCATCTTTAGTTCTCACTTGTCAAAGTTTGTCTATTCTTTTGTTATTCACCTTTCCAAATCACTTTGTTTTAGGTATATTTCTTTCTAATTACTTAAATGGACATACCTTCTTGATTCTGCTAACAAATAAATAATAAATCAATTATAAGTACAATTTGTTTTTGATGGAAATATACACCAAAAATGCCTCACTTCTCAGCCCCAGATGTTGTATGCACAATACAGTGCTTCTAAAGCTTTATCATGCATTGGAATCATCTGGGGGCGTGTTAAAACACAGATTGCTAGGCCCCACCACTGGAGTTTCTGATTCAGTAGGACTGGGGCAGTTCTAACAAGTTCACAGGTGATGCTAGTGTTGCTGTTACGAGGATCAGATTTTGAGAACCAATGGTACGATAAAGTAGAAAGACTAACCTATTGATCTATACCAAATTCAAAGACACTTTTGCTCTTCAAAACATCAATAACTCAAGGAAATAAGAGTCAGAGTTAATTGTAATGATATCTACTTTGATAAGAGGAACAGAGCCAAAAAGATAATAAGGAAGAGGTGTGTTTCTGATAACCTCTAAGTTTTTTATTTTAAGAGCTCACAGTCTTCTGGTTTCTGAGGGTCTTTAGCTCTGCTAGATTCTAGATGTTATACTGGCAGGCAGGGCCAGTTTCATGGCCATGGGACCTGTGCAGTTGCACTTGGTTTAATGGTCTTCTGTTTCTGTCTTACAATTCTTAATATCTGAACAAGAGGTCCTCACATTTTTGTTTTGCACTGGACCTCACAAATTATGTAGAAATGTCCTGTTAACAGTAACTGTATTTCACTGACATATCCCCAGTGCCTGGAAGACTGACTGGCATGTATTAGGTGCTAGATAAATATCTATTCGTTGGATGAATACTGTATCCATGGTCTCCTAAGTAATTGGATAAAGTATTTAGATACAGAACTGTGGTTCTTAAACTGTAACATATATAAAAATCCTCCAGGCAAACTTGGTTTGATTAAAGTACAGATTCTAGGCCCCAGACCCAAGGATCCAAAATTCAGTTGGTGTGAAGTGAGGACTGATAAAGTTGTATTTTAAAATAATTATCTTCCATGATATAGATGCTGGCAGTCTTTGATCCACAGTTAAAGGAAAACCCATATCAAAACAGTACTAAATGGCTTTAATCTTCGTGACTTCACCTGGTGGTTTGAACTTACCTTTCATCTCTGGGGTAAGGACAGGAGCACATTCTTCAAGCTTACTCTTCCTTGTCCTCCAAAATTCAGCTCAGTAATTATTTTATCAATAACATTTTTCTTGACATTGTATTTCCTACTTCCCTTATTCTTTGTCTCTGGTTCTCTTGCTTAGTGGACATACATCTTTTATGATGCCTCTCAACAGTTTTTTCCCCTTCTGCCAGTAACTGCACCCTGAATTTCATCTGGGTACCATCTTTTCTCTCTCTCCCAGTCATGGTGCTCTAAGCAGAGTTGGTTGCTCCCCTGACTCAGAGTCCAAACACGACTATATTTGGCCAATTAGAGCATCGCATTCCCCTTGTCATGGCAATTTGTTAAAGATGAGCAAATGGCCCAATCAGAACTAATGAAAAGTAATAACATTTTATTGGAAGTTCATGAAGAATAAACTTTCAGTTACACTGGAAATAAAACAGAGAAAAAAATGAATTCATCTTGCCTCCATCTGGAACCTGAAAACGAGACCAACCATTGAAAGACAGAAGATCCCAGAGATGAAAAGATCTAGCTCTTTTGATATTACTTGAGCCCCAGATCCAGCTATGAATGAAATTAGCTCCACCCATGAGCTTGTTAGTTATAGAGGTCAGTACATTTCCACTTTCCACAATCTATTTTGAGTTGGGTTTTTTTATAGCCAAAAACATCCTAACTAGTATACATACGAAAGAGTAACTGAGAAATACTCTGGCACTCATTCCACTGAAGTATAACTGTGGATACACTTTTCCGTTTTCAAGCCTACTCCATATAAACCACCCTCTGCCCTTACTATGTTGTGAGCAACTTTACAGAAACAAGTATATTCATTTAATTCCATATCCCCAGAAATTATCAAAATATATTGCAGATATTTGGTACAGAAATATTATTTGTTGAATGAAAGAAAAAATAAGTTAAATGTTCTATTTGCCAGTGAGCTTTCTGAGCATGGAGAGGAATTAAGATGCTTGCCATTTTTATGACTGAACTGTGTTCTCATCCTTTCTTCTTGGATATGTTTTTCTTTACAGTGTATTTTTTTTAAATCATTCTCATTTTAAGCAAATCTCTTGACATTTTGTCCTTTAATTTTTATTCTTAGGGAATAGCCCTTTTCTCTTTGAGTTGTGTCACACAACCACCTGTTTTATTACTTATTCTGTTTTTCTGTCTTTGATTACATTATGTAGTGTTTTTATTTAGCAGTTCAGAGTCATTCAGGCTGTTTTCTATAAGCATTTCCACCCACTTATGATATCTCACACCGAATTAACTTCCTGACACCTGGTAATAGATATTTACTATCCATTCTTTAACGTGCATCCAAGACTGTTTCTCTACCAAACCCAGAGCACAACTGAGCAATACTGTTTCCTACAACTCTTTCCACAGATTAGGAAAATAAACAGACAATCTGCCATTCTGCAATCATTTAATTAGCAAAAATACATCAAATGGGCATTACATGTATGATTCTAAGTTAGGTGCTATAAAGGATACAAAGACGAAAAGCACAGGGCTCTGTCCTTTGGGAACTATGGTGGAGGAGACCAAAGTAAACATACTGCAAGACAAAGTAAAAAAAAAAAAAATGCTACTTAAGTGTGCAAGAACTCAATGAAAAATAAATGAAAGAGCAGTGATTATATTTGGCTTGGGACCCAGAGATGATTCAGTCTGGACTGTGAATAATGGGTAATCACTTTAAAGGTGGGGACATGGTGCCAGTGGAGGGAACAGTAAGAGTAAAGATATGGAAGTCTCTGTCTTGATTCAATGTTCCATGTTTTTGGTGGACAAATATAGCTATTAGAATAAAATGCATAGAGGGACGTGGTGGGAAGTGAGATCAGAACAGGTAGAATATTAGTTTTGCTATTGCTGCTGTAACAAATAACCACAAACTGAGTGCCATGAAACAGTTCTGTAGGTCAGAAATGTGATATTGGTCTTATGGAACTAATATCAAGGTGCCAGCAGGGCTGTGCTTCCTCCTGGAACCTGGGGGGAGAGCTCATTTCCCTGTCTTTTCTAGCTTCTTGAGGCCCCCTTTCCCTTCCACCTTCAAATCTCTCTGACCACTTGTATTAATCTGTTCTCACTCTGCTAATAATGCATACCCAAGACTGGGTAATTTATAAAGGAGAGAGGTTTAACTGACGCACAGTTCAGCAAGGCTGGGGAGGCCTCACAATCATGAAGGCAAATGAGGAGCAAAATCACATTTTACATGTGGCAGTCAAGAGAGCTTGTGCAGGAGAACTCTCATTTATAAAACCATCAGATTTCGTGAGACTTATTCACCATCATGAGAACAGTGTGGGGGAAACTGCCCCATGATTCAATTTTCTCCACCTAACCCCACGCTTGACATGTGGGGATTACTAAGTTCAAGGTGAGATTTGGGCAGGGACAAACCATATCACCATTCTTTCATTGTTGCATTTCCCTCTGATCAGAACCAGGAAAGGTCTTCACTTTTCATGTGATTAGACTGAGCCTACCTGGAAAATCCAGGATAATCCAGGATAATCCTCCCATCTCAAAATCCTTCATCATATCCACAAACTCCCTTTTTCCATGTAAGGTGACATTCACAAGGTTTCAAGAATTAGGAGATGGATGTCTTTGCAGGGGGTTGAGGGGGGCATTTCTCCGCCTACCACAGGTGTTTGAAATTGTAAAGAACTTTGCCACAATTACTTTAACAATATATTTCAGGCTTGGTAATATGAAATATTACTCTAAAAACAGCAAATGCAATTAAAACAGTTCAAAGCTGAGAGTTCAAAATAATCCAACCTAAATGTTATTGGAAGCTGTGAACTCATGGACAATCAAGTTGTGTTTAAACATTTGCTCAATTCTTGTATTCACCTCTGTTTTACTATGGCTGTTTGCAACCAAATCAATAAGCAAGATTTATAATTTGCACATTAATATGAGTATTTGTTTTCCTTTCAGCTAATGCCATTAGTGATATAGATGCCACACTGAGTATTTCTGAAGTAGGAAAAGAAAAGTTAATAACACTTCTTTTTTTTTTTGAGACGTGTTCTCGGTCTGTTGCCCAGGCTGGAGTACAGTGATGCGATCTTGGCTGACTACAAACTCCGCCTCCCCGGTTCAAGCAATTCTCCTGCCTCAGCCTCCTGAGTAGCTAGGACTCCAAGCACATGCCACCACGCCTGGATAATTGTTTTGTATTTTTAGTAGAGATGGGGTTTCACTGTGTTAGTTGGATTGGTCTCGATCTCCTGACCTCGTGATCCGCCCACCTAAACCTCCCAAAGTGCTGGGATTACAGGCGTGAGCCACCACACCTGGCCAATAATATTTCTTTTTAAACGTATAGGTACAAAAACTCTAGCAGACATAATGTTACTAAACATGTAACTTATCAAAGAACTTGCACAAATACATGAAAATTTTTGTTGAATTTAATTTGGTTTATTCATTCAGCCAAGTCACTTTTAAGCAAACGATTTTTAAGCAACGATGATATACAAAGAATTTACATGCTTCTGTTCTTTAATTAGTTAGCTAAGCAGGTATTTAAGAAGAGCCTACTATGCACCAGGCACTGTTTAGCCACTCTAAATAAAGTAGGAAACAGAATAGGCTGAAATCACTGCCATCATATAATGGAGTGAATGGACAATGTACAAGAAAACTGAGCAAACTAAGTAGTGTTTCAGACTGTGATAAGCACGAAAGAAAAAAACTAAAGGAGGAGAGGGAAATATGAAATATTAGGGGTGCTGAAATTTCTGATGGTAAAGTTCATGGAGAAAGTGATTTTCAAATAAAGACATACAGTAAATGGGTTGATCTTATGGCTCTAGTTTTCATGATAGAAATCTGAAGCTTAACAGGCTCTAATTGACTGGTCCCAGTTCTCCTGGCCTCTGGGGTCCTTCCTTCCCCAGCTGTCACCCACCCTCAGGAAGACCAGGAAAGGCGGCAGGCAAAGCAAACATGAGTCAGATGCAGACTCTCTCCTGGAGGAGCTTCTGGGGCTGGGGAGGAAAGCAGGGCACAGATCATTGTAATCTATGGTACAAAATGATTTGCAAAGCACCATGACGGATCAGTGGGAACTGAGAAGTGCTTAAACAGGAGTTCTGTTTATCACCAAGAATGGCAAAGAGCCAGAAAAGCATTCAATCTATAGAATTCTCAAAACAGTTCTTCAGAATACAAGCTGTTCACAGCTGTCTTTTGATTTTTTTCTTTCTGTTCTTGTGATATGAAGCAAAACCCTAAAGCAAATGAGAGAAAAGACAAGTTTCCATGTAGCATCTTGTAATACCTGCATTATTTGAAGCTTGTGAGTGAAGAAGGGTGAGGGTTTTGGCCACTTTTGGTTAGCGTTCCTCCAAACGCAGCAGGCTCCACACGTACGCTGGCGGCCAGAAGCTGCCATTTGGAAACACAGGGGCCTTGTCTGGCATCTTATTCCTTATGTGCTTGCCTGTCAGTCAGCCTTCAGCCACCTGTGTTCTTTCCATTATGTTTTTGTTCCTTGTAATAAAGTAGATTTTCTTTCTTTGTGAGCGAGCATAAAGATACACAGAAAATAAAACCAGGTGCCTCTTCGCAAGGCTCCAGCATACAAGCACACAGATGAGGCATCTCAGCCTCTCCTGTAGGTTTCCCGAGAGGAAAATGCTGCTGCTGACATGAATAGCAGAGGCCAGACAATGATTCTTAGAGAAGATAAACAGCCTGTGATTCCCTCCTGACGGCTCCCGCTCCTTTCCTCGATGACCGATCCTGGAGCAAAAGGTCACGGGGATAATTCTGCACCTGCAGCCTGGGAGGACCATACTCAGTCCTCACAAAGAGCTCTCCCATAATTGATGCTAATTATTATTGAGTCAAATGCATCCTTTCATTGAGGGGCAGGTGGGAGACTCTGTCACTGTCAAGGCCGTTATACCAAAAGCAAATTTAGAATTCTTTGCACAGATGTGCCTATGCCCAAGAAGTCCCAAGTGTTGTATGTAGGTGGTTCATAAAGAATATATAATCAAAACTTTCTTCAATTCTATAATGACATGTTTGGACTCAGGTGAATGACAAATGCTTCCCAGTACCCAGGGCCAGAATATTGAGTGGAGGAGCATGATTTATTCACAAGAGCTTGAACTCTACTGCTGGGCCGTGGGTTGCATTTGAGAGTTTGCACCCAGCCATCTGCACTCTGAGAGAGGTTAACAACAGCTGTCGGGACCTTGGAATCCCCTGGGAATTTGCTTCTATGGATAGTCATTGCTTTCTGGTGACTTTTTTGAGAACATAGACCCAGTGAGGAAAATGAAGAGAAGGGGAAAAAAGAAAGGAAATGCTTCCAGCTCTAGGTAGAGCATGACTGGATTTAGCTGAATGCCAGGGTGAATATGGGGACTTTCACTTGATATTAACCACTCTTTGTTTTGGAGAAGAGTTTAAAAAAATGTTATTTTTTCTTGCTTTAATCCATAATTTCTACTTTTCTCACTATAACTAATAAACAATGGTTTTAAAGAGTTCTCATATATCAAAATACCATTGCAAAAGTGTACAATGATACATGGTATTCGCATTTATAATTTTATTCTGAATTTTGATTGTTGTATTTGTAAAAACACAACTCTACCCTTTAAACCAACCATTAATTGGAGAAAAAAGGGCCTACATATTCACTGATTTATCAGATAACTATTACACTCCGACTGTTTTCTGGACATTTATTCTGGGCTCTGACACAAAGATAGGGAAGGCCTTATACTTCTCATTATTTTTACTACAGAACTTTAAAGATGCTGCCCCACTATTTTCTAATTCACATTATTTCTAATAAGAGCTCTAATGCCATCCTTATCTTTATATCTTGTCAAGTTATATGTCTTCTCTTCTCTGGCTGCATTAAACATTTTTCTCTTTATTATAGTCTGTAGGCAATTTAATTTATGTTAAGACTTCTATGTAAATTTCTTTAAGTTCTTTGTGTTTGAGTTCATTGAGCTTTTTGGATCATTTTCACCTAATTTAGAAATTTTTCAGTCATAATTCTTCAATTATATTTCTTTCCTCCTTTTTCAACCCTGGGAGCGCAAACCATATATGTGCTCAAAATTGGGCTGCAGTTTGCTGACGGTGCATTCATATTTTTTTCCCTCTCTTTTCTCTATATATTTTACTTTTTGATTATTTACATTACTAGGACTTTAAATTCACTAATTTTTTTTCTAGCGTTTAATCCATTGTTAATCTCATTCTTTAGATGTTGTTTTTAGCTCTAGAAGTCCTATTTGTCTTTTTAATACTTCTACATCTCTTTTAACATGTTCATGCTTTCCTCTACCTTTTTGAATATAGGGACTATAATTATAATAACTGTTTTTATGTCCTTATCTACTAATTTTATTATATGTGTAACTTCTGGATCTATTTCTACTAGTTAATTTTTCTCATTACCGTCCTTTGTGAATAAGGAATGTTTCCTTAAATATCCCTAAGTTCTGCTTTAGGATGTAGTTAAGTTACTCGGAAAAATTTTGATCCTTCCAAGGCTTGCTTTTTTGCTTTGTTAGATGTACATGACCGCTCTTTGAGTTAGGGCTAATTTGGCTTCACTAGTGAGGCAATACTTTTCTGAGTACTCTATTAGTGCCCTCTGTATTACAAAAATGTTTCACTCCGGCAAGTGTGACATGAACTACTTCTGGTCTTGGGTAATCTCCAGAAACTGTTCCAATTGCTTCAGCATTTTTTTCCCTAAGACTGCAGTCATTTGCTCACAATCATGTGCTGACA
This sequence comes from Macaca mulatta, assembly GCF_049350105.2. NCBI lineage: Eukaryota > Metazoa > Chordata > Mammalia > Primates > Cercopithecidae > Macaca > Macaca mulatta. The sequence continues at coordinate 18,384,158 of NC_133409.1, read as the reverse complement.
GATTTTAGCTGAAGACTTAAGGAAAACTCTATGTCTTCAGAACTCTCTCTCCTCTCTGGCCCTCTATCCTGGGAATTCTAGCCACCTTGATCTCTCCAAATCCTCCACTCTGTGCTTTCAATTCTGAACTTGCTTCTGAATTATCTGGGGGTATCTATTAAACTGGAGATTCTGAAGCCATGTACACTACCTGAATCGTAATTTCTGAAGATGAGACCCAGAATTCAGCAGGTTCATAAGTTCCCAATAATGCTGCTGACTTATGAGAACCACAGCCCTGATTTAATCTTTCTGAAAGTTTGTCAATTGCCAAATCCAACAGCCTTCTCTGGGCTTCAGTCTCCTTAACTTCGCATCTTCATGCTTTCCTTTTGGATATCCTAGTACTCTAATGTAAACAACAGGAATTTACTAGTTATCTGAGCTCGATAGTCATTCACATACTGTCAAGGAGAGAAAGAACTTGGCCTGGAGCTTAAAAGATTCAAATCCTAGACTGAGCAGTACTATTGACTTGCTCTAGGATACTGTGTGACACTGAAACACTGTTCCCCCCATCTGCCAAGTGAACAATAGTAATTAAATCCACCCTATGAGGTGGCTATAATGATCAAATGAAAATAGATATAAATGCATATACACAGTGTAAAGATCTCTCAACTTTTCTTACATGTGTTCCATTTCTTTGTCCTTTGCTCATGCATTCCAACAATATCCCTCAGGGAGATGTTCCAGCTTATTCATTCTATCTTCTGCTATTCCCAATGTACCACTCAGCACATTTATTGAATTGCTTTTATTTTTAACTTCTGTGAGCATGTTTTTCCAAGATCTCTGTTTCTTTCTCATGAAATCTTTTTCTTGTCTTATAAATGCACTATCATCTAAAACCTCTCTGAGATAGAAATTGTACCTGTGTTAGTTGTTTTCTGTTTGTTCTTCTCACTCCACTGCATTGGGCATTCTGTTATTTAGTGACTATGGGGCTTCTTTTTTTCTGGTGCTGCTTTTAGTCAAATCCTCAGTGATTGTTGATGGTTCATATTTGCATATGATAATCAGTGTTTAATTGTTTGTGAACATATGTTCCGATTAAAGTAGGCTTCTCTGAAAATTGTATGGAAGGACAGGAATGTGGTCTGCCAGCTTGTGAAGATTCTTTCAGAGTGTGGGAGCTCTCTGCTAATTCAGTAGTCTTAAATTAGTTGGGGTACTTTCCTACTTTTCAAGGCCTAATATTTATTCTGGGAGCTTTTTATGCCAAAAATACACACTTCAGGAAGTAACGTATTTATGGCTTTAGCATGTGCAAGCTGAAGTCCATTGCTCCTCTTTCTTTCTTTCTTTCTTTCTTTCTTTCTTTCTTTCTTTCTTTCTTTCTTTCTTTCTTTCTTTCTTTCTCTCTTTCCTTCCTTCCTTCCTTCCTTCCTTCCTTCCTTCCTTCCTTCCTTTCTTTCTCTCTCTCTCTCTCTTTCTTTCTTTCTCTCTCTCTGTCTTTCTTTCTTTCTTCCTTTCTTCTTTCTTTCTTTTTCTTCTTTCTTTCTTCTCTCCCTCTCTTTCTCCAGTTTCCTGATGGAGGGTGAAGTTTTTTTTAGGCCTCACTCTTTTTTTTTCCTATACTCCCATCAGTAGTGTGAAGAACCTTATCTTTGAAGATCACTCACATTATTAAAGAGCTAGGTTTTCTTTGGAGATAGTTTTAAAAAAGGATATTTGGTAGACTCATAGCTACTGCCTGTCGTTTAACATAAGTAGACACCAAGTAGACACAAGAGGGGTGAAATTGCCCTGGTTGATCAAAATATGGTACTTCAGTTACCCTATTTCCTAAGCTCCTTTTGATTTTTGATTCCGAGTTTTGATTATAAGTGTAATTGCTTTTAAAAGTAATTTTCTCATCTATGTGTTTTGGCTGTTGTTATCTCTGCTTTTGTTTCTCTGACATTCTGACTCCATCTGCTTCCTATCTTTCAGGAATTCCTCAAAATTTCCCAGGAGCTGGTGGTGTCCTTTCTGTTTGTAACTGCTATTCTGGATTTGTTTCTCTAAAAAAATTTAAGTAGTAGACTGGGTATGGTGGCTCATGCCTGTAATCTCAGCACTTTGGGAGGCCAAGGCAGGAGGATCTCTCGAGCCCAGCAGTTTGAGACCAGCCTGGGCAACATAACGAAACCACATCTCTACAAAAAAATATGAAAATTAACTGAGCATGGAGGCACACACTTGTAGTTCCAGCTACTCGGGAGACTGAGGTGGGAGGATCACTTGAGCCCAGTAGGTTGAAGCTGCAGTGAGCCCTGATAGCACCATTGCACTCTAGCCTGACCAAAAGAGCAGGATCCTGTCTCAAAACAGAAAATATCAATAAATTAGGTAGTAGGAAAGATGGATGCATGTGCTCTGTCCTCATGTTAATATAATCTTTACCTTAGTACCTCTAATTTTAATAATCAGAGGGGAAAAAAGCTAAATGATTTAAATAAATTCTTGGAGAATAGTTTTCTAAATGTGTTCCCAAATTTTGAATATGTGCTTATTTAGAACCTGTGACTCCCTTTACACGGTTGCCTTATTGATGGTCTCTTATCCAATTTCATAATTAATTAGCAAATTGAAAAAGTTGATTAAAACAAGGAATCATAAAAATCATAAAAATGATTATAATAATGATACATATGTACATGTTCTTTCAATGTCTGTGTGTGTATATATATGTGTATATATGTGTGTGTGTATATATATTCTTGTGTCAGTCTTTTGATTAGAAGCCATTATTTTGGGGTGCAAATATCTTGTTTGTAATTGTAATTCACCTGACTTACATAGAACATGTCCGTTGAGACATCATCTGTGTTTTCCAGTTTTTCGTTACTCTCTAGTGGACAAGAATGTAAAGCCATCTGAGTGGAGAATTCTTCTGTATCTTTATTATTTACATCCTTTGGTCCTAATCATTCACAGTTGCCTAGTCCGCATCTCTTTTGCAATAATTATTTAACAATTCTCCTTTTTGCAATACTTCAAAAATAGTTTTTATCGAAACAACCCCCTCTTTGCACTCCCATTTCATTTGTTTATGTAATATTTAAATTGTGTAGTTACAATAAGTACAGTGGGCATAAACACTTTGGGAACTAAGATACCTAATGTCTATAAGAATACAGTTTGGGCTGGGCACGGTGGCTCACACCTGTAATCCCAGCACTTGGGAGGCCAAGGCGGGTGGATCACAAGGTCCAGAGATTGAGAACATCCTGGCCAACGTGGTGAAACCAAGTCTCTATTAAAAATATAAAAGTTAGCTGGGCGTGGTGGCGCTTGCCTGTAGTCCCAGTTACTCAGGAGGCTGAGGCAGGAGAATCATGTGAACCTGGGAGGCAGAGGTTTCAGTGAGCAGAGATTGTGCCACTGTACTCCAGTCTGGTGACAGAGTGAGACTCCTTCTAAGGAAGGAAGGAAGGAAGATAGGAAGGAAGGAAAGAAGGAAACAATTTGGCTGGTGGATACAAAAATGCAAGAGCAAGTGAAATTTCAGCTGTGAGTGCTTAGAGACTATGAGCATCAGGCTATGTTTAAAGTGGGAAGAGAGCTCTGTTTGATCTGACAATTATGTTAAGTGAACACCGGTTAAAAAGGCTTTAGTATAAATAGGTCATTGTCATTTATTCTACACAACAATTCTAAGCATTCTATCAGATTCCCAGGATATAGAGACTGACATGATGAATAAAAACAGTTAAAACACACACACACACACACACACACACACACACACACACAATAAGATGTAATAAAAAGCTCAGACAGGTTTGTGTATGTACTTATAATAAACAGGGCACTATAAATAATGGGGAAAAACTAGTCATTTAGAAAATGACCATAGGAAAATTGACTCACTATATGGAGAAAAAATAAAACTGGATTCCTACCTATTGCCACATACAATGGTAGAGTCCAGATGAATTAAATACCAAAATGTGAAAGACAAACCTGAAAGTTAGTAAAATAAAAATATAAAGAGAATATCTTTTTGATTAAGAGATGAGGTGGGGAAGGACTTTGTAAACAAGCTTCAAAAAGTACAAACTATAAGGTAAACTTGATTGTTTTACATCAGAATAAGTATTTCTGTTCAGTAAGAGATTTAATGGATTACGTAATAGACATGTGGCAAAATGGGAGAATATATTTCAATGTCTAAGTCTACTCTGGAAATTTCTTCATATATAAGGTACACAAGGAACTCCTGAAAATCATCAACATTAACAAAAAACAGCAATCCTATAATAAGAATGCATAATGATACAGAAAAGAAGAACCCCCAAAATGCTGAGAAGTATGTAAAGTGATTCTTAAATACATCAGTAATCAGAGAAATGCAAAATAAAAAACAAAATATCATTTTACATGGCTAGACAGCTAAAAATTTGGAAGGTAAGTAATGCCAAGTATTGGTGAGGACATTGGCATATTGATCTTCTCATATGCTTCTGGTAGGAGGCGAGATAGGTTCAGCTATTTTGGAGAATATTTTTGCACCACTTAGTCAAATTAAATATGTGAGTTTCCTGTGACCCAGCAATACAGCTTTTAGGAGATAGTTATATTTATACACATTTATACACACATATATGTACATATAACATATGTATACATAAAAATATACACTATACGCATATGTGTATATATTTATAATATGCATAAACATTGTGCACACACACACACAAATTGTCACAATCTAAAGGGACTTGTAAATGAATGCTTGTTATTTTAGTTATTGTGGTGATGGGAATTTGGAAGCAACCAGTAAAATGTCCTTGTGAGAATAAATAGGCAAATTGTGGCAGCTGTATTAAAGAGAACATTATGCTCCAGTTAGATGCAATTGATGAAATATATACATGGCACCATGAAAGGATCTTAAAAATATAGTACTGAATAAGCAAATCAAAACACAGAGTATGTTAAATTAACAAACTAAAACACAGACTATGCATAATACCTTTAATAAAAAATTTAAATACCCACGTATGAAACAAACCAATTTACAAGGACATGTATGTATATGAGGGTGCACATGAACACATTACTCAGGTTGCCTATGGGACAACAGAGAGAAATTGGAGTGTATATAGATAAAAGGGTTTAAATAAGTGAGTAAATAAATTAGTACTAGGTGTTGGATGGTTTTGTGAGAACAAAGTGAGATAATGTGCAATGAACTCAGAAGTAAAATTAACTTAGCTCTCCTCACATGAGGTCCCAAATATTTAGAAGAAAATAAGTCTCAATAAAACATAAATCCCATTCTCTGAGAACACATCAGATGACTAAGTACTCAAAATAACAGAAGACAGCAAGTGCAGCGTGCTAATGGAGAACTTGCGAGAAATAACTCACATCTGGAAAACTCCCTGGAAGGGTTGACACATAATTCTGAAAGATGAATGTGAATTATCCAGGTGAGGTGAATGGAAAGTAACATAAAAGAAAGAAAAATGGGATGTTTTTCAGTAAGAAAGAATTTTTATAACTTATAATATGGTTGCATTTAATGATTATAGTCATACAAATTAGTAAAGATTTTGTCCTGATCTTAGATATCAACATTATAATGTATTTGCTGAGTGTTTCTTATGTGAAATGATGTTTGAAATTCTAAAATATCTGTGGGAAATTCAGATATTCCTATGTGGCTGTAGTCACGATATCAGTTAGAAATTGCATTTGGCTGCAAGAGGTCTGTACAACAGTGGGTTAAACAAGGTAGAGATTTATTCCTCTTTCACATAGAGGAAATGCAGAAGCATACTGTTCAGGGCTGCTGTGGCATATCACTGTAATGCTTAGTTTTATGTGTCCACTTGACTAGGCCATGGATGGCCTAGATATTTGGTCAAACATTATTCTGGGTGTGCTGTGAGGGTGTTTGTTATGAGATTAACATTTAAACTGGTAGACTGAGTAAAGCAAATTGTCCTTCCTAAAGTTTCTGAGCCTTAGTCAATCAGTTGAAGGTCTGAAGAGAACCAAAAGCTTAAATAAGACAGAAATTCCTGCTGCCTGACTGTCTTCAAGCAGGGACATCAGCCTTTTCCTCTCCTTCTACTTAAACTGAAACATCAGCTCTTGAACCTGCTGAGCTTCAGACTGGAATCACACAATTGGCTCTCCTGGATCCCCAGCTTGTTGATTGCCCATCTTGGGACTTGTCAGCCCTCATATCCTCATGAGACAATTGTTTATAGTAAATCTCCCTCTCTCTCTCTCTCTTTCTCTCTTTATTCTCCCTTCCTTCCCCTCCCCTTTTGTTCCCTCCTCTCCCTTTATCTTTCCCTCCCTCTCTCCCTCATTCTCTCTCTCTCCCACTCTTTTGAATGCTGGTTGTTACCATGGAATGCCAGCCCTCAATTTTTTGTTCCAAGCAGCAAGCTGAAGAAAGATGGGAGGGCTGACATCCAGCCAAATCAGCTCACCCTACACCTTCTGCTACAACTTACTGGCCAGTTCTTCGTCGTGTGGCCTCTTTATCTCAAAAGAAAGCTGGGAAATGCGGTTTCTCAGTTGGATACACTACCTTTCCCACACCCAACAGAAAACAGAGTTCTGCTCAGGAAGAAGTAAAGATTGAACATGGATAGACATCTTTCAGTCTTTGTCATAGCAACTAACGCCTATTGGCACATAGTAAACATTCCATAAATATGAGTTGAATCAAAAATTTTAAATTTTCATAAAATTATGCATTTCTCATAGAATTGTAAAGAAACAAAATATTGAGCTCTGAGTTCTATTACTCTACTCCATTCACAAATTCATGCACAGCATAAATTCTAAAGAAATGTTGAATGACTTTTAAGTGCCGAGAATTTGTCAAATTATGTTAATGAATTATTGTAGAATAATCTTCTTAGAGAACAACAGATAAAACTTTATCAGACAGGTAGTAATCATATAAATACATAAAGTATTTAAATGTAAATCAATTTTTCTAAGTTGTTCTAGCATATTTGAAGAGTTATCTATTTTTAATAAGTTCAAACATTCGTCTTTGGCCTTATGATATTATTAATCTAAGAAAAATGTTCTTTATTGGAAGTAAAACCTAAATTTCAGCCAAGGCACTTAGTAATCATAAAATATAAATGGATGAATGCTATCTCATGGAAATTTTGCCTAGATATACTAGCTCTTACCCTAAAATGTAAAATATATGTATTTCAGGCATTTAAAATATAATATATGCTTTCAGTATTAATTGGTGATTAATTATGTTGAATATTTTAAGTTTTTTTTCAATTTTTTCTGAGCAAGACAGAATAGCAGAGCTTAATGACATGAATCTTGATAGTCTGTGCTCAGAGAAAAAATCAGTCAATACAGTAATTCATTTGTCATATTGATTCATGAGAAGTCAGTTATACTTAAACACACACACACACACACACACACACACACAGCTCTTAGTGACAACAGGTTAAAAGCAAAAACGATCAAGCTATGCTCACTCATGGAAAAGAGATAACTCAATCACTGCTAGAATGACACTTTCTGATTTTGAAAAGTTCACAGGTGGGTCGCCTCTGCTTCTTACCTGAGAGAGTTCCCAGTGCGAGTGATGTACATTGCTGGTGCTACAGGTGCCAGTAGAAGGATCTCTAGGGCAGTAGAATCCCATGGCAACACAGCAGATAAAAATGACTCAGCCCTCTGCTGCCAAAGGTCTTTGCCAGTCTGTGAAAAGCAAGGACGTCAGTTGTGATTCAGTCCTTGGTATTAATAGAGGGGAATGGTGTTGTTCATCAGTAAATGCCATTCATCCATCCTGCATATTCATTGGTCCATATTCTTTTTCCCTATTTAACCAACCATTGCCATCCTTTACCATCCATCCCACAGTGAGTCTGAAAATCTGTGGTGTAAGAACTGGTTATTGCAATTAGATTATTGCTACAACCACATAATATGGCATGTCATATATCAGAAAGAAGTGATAGAGTTAGCTAAAAAGTTCTTAATTTCTCAGATTTTGGCGGAACAACTTTCTGATTTAAACATCAAACATAAAATATAGATATTATCTTTTGAAAACAATAGGATATGTATCTTTCTACCTTATAGTGCATTTCGCATTGGTGATAACATTTGACTCTATGTAAAATGCCAGTGTTTCAGCTTCGATTACTTTGGTTCAAATCTTGGACTTTATTTATAAAACAGCATATGTTAATATACTCCCTTTGTCCCTATTGCTCTTTTTGATGCCCTTGTCATCAATTAGCATGACCAATGCTACCTTTAAGTGACAAGATTGAACCAAATGCTCAGTACCTTACCATTCTGTAATTGAGATCAATATGATGACACTATTTTTGATACTAGTTCTAAACATATTTTGTGGCAGAAACCTGATTTGAGATAATAAAACAAATGTAACAAAACCATTATCTGGTATTTTCTTTCACCATTTTGTCCTGAATTTTGGACATGAAATGATAAATAAAATCAAACTTCGTGAGTCGATTTGGCTAAAGTTTAGAGCAAAGTTTCAGGGTTTCCTATTTTTTTTTCATGAGAAAGTGACATATTCCACATCACTCTCATATCAATATCCTAGAAAAGGAGGTAAAACAGTGTTGCCCTTCACAGAGTCAAGTTCGACAAGAAGTATCTGAATGGAAATGGAAGAGACTCACATAGAGAAGTTGAAACATATTTTTTGCCAAATAATATCCCTGACAACTGGGATCTTAAGCTGTAAGGTTTTTCACTGCCTCCTTTGGGATCCTCCATAACCAATATATGACTTGGCCATGTGAGTATTCCAGGCCTGAGGATTGATCCCAAAATATTTACCTTGAAGCTGATCACTCAAAACAGCTACGTTAAAGAATCACTACTTAACCTTACTTAAACCGTGAATCATTTTGGATTCTTGTCATGCAATTAAGTCAGGTGAAATTAGAATAATAGCTCGGTCCATACTTGGGGTGCCTATTATTTCTTGCACTGCCCTCTGCTGGCAGGCTTTGTTCACCCAGTCTCACAGGTATGGTTGGTTGCTCCTTTGTCAAGGTCAGTTGAGCCAGCCTCCACTCAAAGCTGTTAAAAAGTCTCCTCTGAATTAGTGTCCTCATTCAATAGCTCGTTCTCTTGGGTAGTGGTTCTCAAAGTGTGGTCCCCAGATCAGCAGCATCAGCACCACCTGCAACTTGTTAGAAATGCGCATTTTGGGGCCCACCACAGACCCTCTGCATCATGAATTCTGGAGGTGAGGAGCAGGAATCTCAATCTTGTAATAAACCCTTCATATGGTTCTGATGCCCACTAACTTTATAGAACCATTGTCGTATTTTGGCCAGTGGTTAGAATTCTTCAGAAACATCCGTGCCTCTAACAGTGATTTGCTAGAGCCTGACTTCCTTCTCTGTAGGCACAGCTTCCACAAACACCAGGATCATTGTATTTTCTTCAAAAGTGACACCACAGTTGATCTTTTCTTTGCAGTTAGTCCTTTATCACTCAAATTAACTTATATATTCTTCTATTATTTGAATATAAAACAGAAAATAATCCTTATCAAAAGTATCAAAAGTAGAATGGGGTCTTTACAAAAACTCAAAAAATACAGTAGTGTATGAAGCAGAAAGTATTTTCATCTTTCTCAGCCTTTCTCACGTTAAGTATAGCGGTCACACACAGCCTACCATGTCAATGCATATAATCATCTCTCCCCTTGTTAAGAGTTGCACAACCCATTCTGTTTATAGCAAAATCAATCCCACCACCTGCCATTGATAAATATATATATTGTTTCCAATTTTTAGCAGTTGCAAGCAGTGTTGCATTGAGCATTTGTGTTACACATCTCTGCTTATGCCTGTGTTTCTATAGTATAAATCCCTAGATAGTAAATAAGTGAGTCAAAGAGAATACATATACGCATTAGCATATTTTATTATTTTCTCTATTCTTGATGCTCTGCCATCTGGAGTGTTTCTGACCCTAGAGAGATTGCCCCTCCCAAGCTTAGGTTATTCCTAGACATAGCAAAAAAGCAACCATTAGTTGGTTTGTATATCAAAAGCATATTATTTTTTTGGCCTAAAAATGTGCTTTTGATATACAAAGCAACCAATCCCAAGTCCATACTCTCAACCACCTATTCTATCTGGTTCTTACACTCCAGGAGGCACTATTCCTCTGCCCAAATTATCCCAGGGCTAGGTATCAGGCAACTGGAGATAACCCCTATATCTCAGAGCCCACTGAAATTATTCAAACTACCCAGTCCTAAGACCGCTCAACTTGCTTCCCTTGCCTTGTCCATTCCTTCTTGTGAAGACCATAACAAAGGCTGTGGCCCATGCTTTCCTCTTGCTTCTTCTGCCACTTGCCTGACCTGGGTGCTGCCCAGGTGGCCCTGTGTGGTTTAGCATGTCCCTTCTCTTGGGAACTGTGAGCAACAAACTGTCTTTTTGATAACCCTGTCTCTTGATCTGTCAGCCTCACCATCCTCGAATAAAAATAAAATCTTGGGCACATTTAGAAACAATATATGAAACACTATAGGGCTGCATTACAGAAAAGTTAAGGCCACAGACTTTGGTGCCAGAGTATATGGGTTTAAATTCCACTGTCTCTGCTTCCTAGTTGTATAATTTTTCTTTTTTAACTAGATAAGCTATTGGACCTCTCCATGACTCAGTTTTCTTCTTTGTAAAGTGGGGAAGAATAATAACAGTATCTACCTCACAGAGCCCTTGTAAAAAACCAAATGTTAATAAACATAAAGTATTTATGGCATAAATACTTACATAATATATAATGCATAATAAATACTTGTTATCATTCTTACTGATAAAAATGCCGAATTGACCTCAAAAAAGTGGAATCAATTTGTTATTTATAAAGAACATTCATGAGAAGCTATTTACCTATACTCTTGAGAACACTTCAGAGTTGGATAATAAATTATTTTCTGTCTAATAGATGAAAATATTGATCCTATTAGCATTGTTTTACTACTGGAGTAATAAAAACTTTGAGTTAATATTTGATTATTTAATCTTCTCTTGTGAATTATGTATTTGTTCTCTTCACATGGTTTGGTTATCATTTGACTAGAGACTCTTGCTGCAATATTTACAATGGAAAATATTTTTGTGACTGTGGCTCAACAGTTTTATGTCATCTTTAGTCAAATAAATATTTACAATTTTGTATGACTAGCTGGTTGTTGTTTTTCCTTTATGGCTTCTGTCCTTTATTAATTTAAAAATTCTCATTTTTTAGTATTCTTATAGTAACATTCCTTTGCTTGGAATTCAATCCCTCCGAATTGTGAGCACCTGAACACAGGACCTTATTCACATTTGGGCAAACCAACATCAGTACAGTCAGACACACTCCCCAAGATATTCCTAGTTTCATTGGCCCCAGCATCACTCCACCCCCTTTTTGGCACTGTCTCATATACAAAATATGGAACAGAAACCCTTACCACAGGAATTTCTCAATAGAAAGTTCATATTTATGGGATACACCCATCTTAAGAATGGACATGTAAATTCATTTGAAATTTGACAGATCTATGATGACAAAGGAAGGCCAAACTGATTTTCATTCTGGCCCTCGTTTGGCTAACTAAATAGATAGTGTCCTCTCTGGATCTTTTCCAGAAGTCCCAGTCATGCTAACCATTTCCACAGATCACAGGTAACCAGCTTACCAAAGGGGCCTTCCAGCTTGGTGGTGTTTTTTCTCTCCTTTTAAAAATTAATACTAAAACTGTTGCTTTACAGCAAAGTCATCTCTAGACTCACTGGGCATTCTTTCTAATCACTATTGAAGTCTCCTTTGCTATTGCATATTTGTATTAATTTATTCGTTAACTTAGAAAGTATATTACTAATTAATTTAAAAAGGCCTGTCTTAGTAGGCACTAGAGATACATCAATAACACAATTCCCAATAGCAGAGATTTTTGACCTCATGAAGCATTTCTCTCAAGACTTTTTATGGTGTCTGGAACACTGTGTGTGTGTGTGTGTGTGTGTGTGTGTGTGTGTGTGTGTGTGTGTGTGGTGTATGTAAAATAATGCTATGTGCATATAGATAATTGATTGGAAATGTTCACTGATTTGGATGCAACTAATTACTTCTCTTAGCATACTATTACTATTATTTATGTTTTTAAAAGTATGTCTTATTTTTTAGAACAGTTTTAAGTTTGCAGATAAATTGGACAGATAGGACAGAAGGGTTCTCGTACACCTCTTTTTCATGTCCACTCCCCCATACACAATTTCCCCTACTATTAACATCTTGCATTGCACTGGTTATAATTAATGAACCAGTATATTATTAACCAATTATCACTAACTAAAGTTTATAGTTTACATTAGGATTCACTCTTTGTGATGTACTATTCTACGGGTTTTGATAAATGCATACTTTGATATATTTATGATTACAGTATTATACAGAATTGTTTCACTGCTCTAAAAATCTCCTTTGCTTCATCCCCCTGGCAACCACTGATATTTTTTAATGACTCTATAGTTTCACTTTTTCCAGCGTACCATAAAATTGGAATTATATCATATATAGGTGTTTCAAACACACTTCTTTCACTTGTGTTTCAAACAGACTGGTTTTATTTAGCAATATGCATTTAAAGTTTTTCCAGGTCTTTTTGTGGCTTGACAGCTCATTTCTTCTTATTGCTAAATAATATCCCTTTTATGGATGTATTACAGTTTGTTTGCCCATTCACCTATTGAAGGACTTCTTAGTTACTTCCAGGTTTTCACAATTATGAATAAAGATGCTATAACTACCCATATGAAGGTTTTTGTGTATGTATACTTTTTTTTAATCTCATGTGGGAAAGTCTGATTGCTGAATTGCATGACATGCTAAACTGTAAGAAACTGCCTGTCTTCTAAAGAGACCGTATCGTTTTGCACTCTCACTAACAGATAATGAGACTTCCTGTTGCTTCACATTTTTGCCAGCATTTGGCATTGTAAGTTTTTAAGATTTTAGCCATTCTACTAAATATGTAGTGGAATCTCTTTGTTGTTTTCACTTTGCAATTCCCTAGTTACATACCATACTCTTTTAAAATGCAAAAATTATAGAAAAGATGATGTATTAAGCTGATATTAACCATTAACTTCACATTGCTAATTAAGGAGCCAAATATGTATTTCCCTCTCTTCCCTATTCAAATGTTTTCAATGAATCTCATCATTGATAAGAAGATATTAATCACTTAATATACATTTATTTATTTATTTTTTTATGAACTAGTTTAAAAAAATTCTTTTTTTTTGGTTCAGAGGTACATGTGCAGGTTTGTTATATAGGTAAATTCTACGTCACAGAGGCTTGATATACAGATTATTTCATTACCCAGGTAATAAACATAGTACTCGATGGGTAATTTTATGATCCCCTCCTTTCTCCTGCTCTTCACCCGCAAGTAGGTTTCAGTGTCTGTTACTCGCTTCTTTCTGTCCATGTGTATCAATGTTTAGCTCCCCTTCATAAGTGAGAACATATGGTATTTGGTTTTCTGTTCTTGTATTAGTTCCCTTAGGATTATGGCCTCAGCTCCATTCACATTGCTGAAAAGCACATGATATAATTCTTTTTTATGGCTGTGTAGTATTTCTTGGTGTATGTGTACCATTAATATGAATTTTAAAACTTTTAGTTGTCTGACCTGAATTCTGTAACCAAAGTTCTTACCCTTCCTCTTTGATTCTGCTGAAAAGCATACTTTACTCTTTTATATTTAAAACATGTGGACTATATTCTCTCAAAACTCTATCTCCTTGCACAGATGAATCATTCAGCTAGAAATGTCCCTCTGCCTCAGTTTGCTCATCCTGGCAAAATGTCTGCATTTGGCTTGGGCTTTCCTCTGTGTGATCCTTGCTTGATTCACACAAATGGATCAGCACCCTGCAAAATTCTGCATGTTCTTCCGGGTTGGTATCTGCTGACTATATGGTAAATGACCTCCTGACTGCGGAAAAAAATTTCTGAAGGGGAAAATTATTTATTATTCACAATTCCTAACAAAGTGTATTTGCTGACTAAATGAGGTAATGAGAGTCAGAATGAAAATCAGAGAAGCTAGTGTCAGAAGAGGTTTTAGGAAGGTGAAGATTAGATGTGCGGGTGGATGAGGCTAGAGACAAATAAGTGGATTACTAGGGTATGTGTGCTTATGGGGAAAGGCAGCGGCAGGAAAATTGGATGCCAAGAGATAAATACCCAGGCATTGGCAATTACATAGAAACTTGGCAGGAAAAACAACCTGTATAACGGTGATTGTAGCACAGGGGTAGGTAGCTTATTATGATTTTAATTTGTGTATCTAGTTACACTCAGATAGACACATTGGCTGATTTTAAAGGACTAATAGGGACTGGAGGGATTGGTGAAAACTCCCGTTCTATTTGTTCACATGGAATTGTGACAGCAACTGGAGAAGGAGCCAAACTTCAGAGGAGATGGTTGCATATGGGGCATATGGAGGCTGGGCCTGGTGCTCCCAGCATTGGCAAAGATTTTTATGCCCCCAGAATGGTACAAAAGCAGCAAAACCATCACACCTGAAAGAGTTTTGTGGTTTTAAACATGAAAAGTCTTGTGTCAGCGATAACTACATGCATCTGTAATGGTTGACCCATGTAGCCCCTCCTGACTTATTGGTGATGTGTAAGACCCTGGACCATGGACATAACCTTGGGTATAGGGGTGTGAGTGAGCAATGACTTATAATAACTGGGGTAGCATTTTCCACCAGTCTATCAGAATGGGATCCCAGAATCCTATTTAAGTGAATTTGAAGAAGAAAAGGAAATGCAAAATAAAGTTATCATTATCTGCTGACGATATACTTAGGCATAAAGAAAATCCTAGATTCACCAAGCATGAACTTTCAGTTGTCTTCTCTCAGTGGAATTGTATTTATTTATTTCTCTTAGCAGTAATGCATGAAAACACACATGAAGTACACAGCTTGAATATCCCTAATCTGAAAATCAGAAATTTAAAATGTTCCCAAATCCAAAGTTTTTTTTTTTAGCTACAACATGGTGCTTAAAGGAAATATTCACTGAGACATTTTGTGTTTTGGATCTGGCTTAGGGGTGCTCACTCAGAAAATATAATGCAAATATTCCAAAATCTGGGGAAAAATGTGAAATTTGAAACACTTCTGGTACCAAGCATTTCAGATAAAAGATACTTAACTTATATTGTCATCTAAGGAAGCTTACCTGAGCCTTAGTATCTAAGCTGATACTGCATAGCCCAAGTCATCCACCATTGTTAGCATAGAAGACTTGGCATCACCCAAGGCCCCCAGGGAAACAAGAGCACTCTTATTAGGGAAGAAACTACAAAGACTTCCAGGTTACCTCCCAGGAGCTAGGTAAGGGCCAAATCTTTCTTTAGAATGGTAACCCAGACTTGCTGAGTTATTCCTTTGCTGCATAGTACATAAATAAGCTGTGTTATATTCATACAGAGGATAAACCACATCTACAAGCATCAATACGTTTAAGTCTTAAAAACCTAGTGCTAATAGAAAAAGCAAGCTGGAAGAAAATAGGTAAAATGCAAACCTATTTATATAAAGTTTAAAACATATAAAACATTGTGAATTATAGAATGAGCATTAAAATTTGAGGACCATTCTGAAAGAAATTGGTGATAGGTTGATTCGGGCATATATTCTCCGAGTCTCAGTGTTGCAGATAGAGGAGATGTTTAGGATCTGGAGGAAGGGCTTGTTACTGACTACAGAAATACATGCTAGAATGGAGGTAAAGAGGAAGACTTTTAAACAATTTTCACCAATCACACAAGTATTATGGAGCTAGTCCTGGCCTATAGTGAAAGTGAAAGGGCTAATAAATGACACATTTTCACTGGTGTTGCCAAAGAACAGAAATTAAAGAAATATTACATGGTGACAATTGTTCTACGATTAAATTTAAAATCCATTTAGAATCCTCTAGACTGAAAATCCCCAGTGAATTACAATTGGCTCAGAGCCTAATTGGCAGATGCACACAGAAGGAAAACTTCCATTCTGCAGTGGAGCCTTGGGGAATGCTTTTCTAGTTTGAAGTACAGGAAAAGAGATCACTCCATGTCTACTAATACCTGAGATGCGGACAATAAAGTATGATTTGTGGGTAGTAGGAAGGCAGAGATGTATAGTACCCATCAACCGTGGAAAAAGAAATGGGACCTTGTCTTGAAAGATGGTCAGAAAGAACATATCCCTGGCCAGTCACACAAGAGACAGTGTAAATAAATTTCGGGTTAGTCTACCAAGGAGGTATAGCACTATTCCCCATACTAAGCAATGGCATGCTATAATTCTAACCAATTTGGCATTGATGAAAAATGATGGATTATAACGTCATACGTACTAATATCTACAATATCTAAATTCCAATTCTTAAGCTGTAATTGTGTGTGTGTGTGCGTGTGTGTGTGTGTGTGTGTGTGCACATGAACTCAATTTCAACTTTTCTATGAAGGTTATGATTGATTATATGGTGTCAGGGAAAGGCTAGTTAAATTTTCTAAGTCCAGGCTGTGTTAGCATTACGACTAGGGAGAATACAGATTACTACCTGGTAATAACAATGATAAGAACTAAGATATATTGGACACTGACCATGTGCCAGGCACCTTTGCATGTGTTTTGTAATTTGCTGCTCACAACAGCCTAAGGAGGTAGTTAGTATTGTTCGTTTTACAGATGAGGAAACACAGGGAAATTGAATAAGATGACCAAAGTCATACATGCCGTGGAGCTTCACACTCGTGTTTGTCTGATTCTAAATCTCGGCCTGCTCTTAATCACAATATGTAACATTATCTCTTGTTAGTCAACTTTGCTACTTGCATACAAGACAATTTCAGTTTGTTAAAAGTGCCTATTGGAAAATAAGAATATTCACACTGGGCCGGACACGATGACTCACACCTGTAATCCCAGCACTTTGGAAGACCAAGGTGGGTGGATCACCTGAGGTCAGGAGTTTGAGATGAACCTGGCAACATGGTGAAACCTCGTCTCTACTAAAAATACAGAAGATTAGCCCGGTGTGGTGGCACATTCCTGTAGTCCCAGCTACTGGGGAAGCTGAGACAGGAGAATCGCTTGAACCTGGGATGTGGAGGTTGCAGTAAGCCAAGATTGCACCACCACACTCCAGCCTGGGCAACAGAGCAAGATTGTTTCAAACAAAAGAAGAAAGAAAGGAAAGAATATTAACACAAGATGATCTACTTCATAAAATTCTATGAGACTGAATTAGATCAAGACATATCTTAATTTTTTTCAGGAAATAAAGCAACTATAATGGGAGAAATATGACTGTTATCATTACTCTCCAGTCTATTGAGCCCCTGCCCCCACACCCTATCGAGTTCAGAGCAGAGCTCATGAGTGCTGGAAATGTAACCATCTCTTGCAGCACTGCCTTTCAAAGTACAAAATATAAATGGCTAATGATACAGAGTTTCTAGAATTTTACATTAGAATGAAGAGAAAGAAGGTTGACGGTACTGATCTGTAAGACTGACAATGACTCTACCACTCTAAGGGCTAACCTCTCTGCTCAGTGTTCATGAATTTTCATATCTAATCCTCACTATAACACTATTGGGTAGCATTGTTGCTTTAACTTTACCCCTGATAAAATTGAGACACAGTGAGGAAAAGTAACATACCCAAGGTCATGTCCCAGCAGTATGACTTGGAAAGGCAGGCTCCTATCCATGTGCGACATGCCCTCAATCATGCCCACAATCATGATCAACAAACTAGGAAGCATTCTCCTCCTGTGAATGCGACTTGGCTTTTCGGGATAAAGATGAGGGATGGAGAAGACTCATCTGTAAAAGTATAAATGTAATCATTCAAAAATTCCTTTATTAAAAGAAAAAATCTAGTGAATTTTTTGGTGATATATTGAATTAATTTCTTTGTAACATAGTCAAAATTAATAAGAACCACACTTATTTCAGAAGCTGGGGAACCAGGCCAAGGACCCTCCACATCACAAGAGAGTCCAGTGAAGTAGCTACCGGTAGAAAAATAGACAGCAGCACCTGAGCCCTTAGGTTCCTTAAGGAGGGACCATGGGGGACCCTGGGATTAATTAACTAAGAAAAGAAACAAGAATGTTGGAAAAGGCCTTTCCCTCGCTTCCTAAATGATCTATCAACATATCTTCAATGTTTTTTATTTTCCTTCATTCCTAGGGCTGCCTTGCTCTCCTGACTTGTTCGATGATAATGGTTTGACACAGAAATGATAGTTTTAAAAAAGTAAAACTCCTTTTTCTGCCATGATTATAGTTTCTACATTTATTGATTCATTCAACTATTTGTTAAATCCTTGATGTGTGCCAAGCAGTCCTCTCAGCGCTCAGAGTATGAAAATGAACAAGACAAAGTTTCTGCCCACATTGGATGTGTGTCTAATGGGAGAAGATAGGAAATAAATAAGAAGAGTTGGAGCCCTAGATAGTGACAAGTGCTATGAAGGGAATAAAGCACTTCTCTGTGAAGGGAAAATGTGAGCAGAGGCTGCATGTTGTGTGGAACTGAATAATAGGGTTAAAATGGGGAGAAACTTACATGTGGAAAGACTAGCCCAGGTACAATGTAAGGCAGGAATGAACTTGATGAGTTTGCTGTATAAAAGGATTATGGTGTTTTTTAGATTATATCATGATTTTTTTTCTTTTAAATAACTTTTATTTTAAGTTCAGGGGTACATGTGCAGGTTTGAACGTAGGTAAATTTGTGTAATGGGGGTATGTTGTATGGAATATTTCATCACCCAGGAATTAAGCCTAGTACTCAATAGTTATTTTTCCTGATCCTCTCCTTCCTCCCACCCTCCACCCTCTGATAGGTTCCAGTGTGTGTTATTCCCCTCCATGCATCCATGTGTCCTCATCGTTTAACTCCTGCTTAAATGTGAGAACATGTGGTATTTGGTTTTCTGTTCCTCCATTAGTTTGCTAAGGATAATGGCCTCCAGCTCCATCCACGTCCCTACAAAGGATACGATCTCATTCTTTTTTATGACCATATAGTATTTCATGAGGTGTATCTACTATATTTTCTTTATCCAGTCTATTGTTGATGGGAATTTATGTTAATTCCATGTCTTTGCCATTGTGAACAGTGCTCCAATGAACATATAATTGTATGTATCTTTATAATAGAATGATTTCTGTTCCTTTGAGTATATACTCAGTAATGGGATTGCTGGGTTGAATAGTATTTCTGTCTTCAGGTCTTTGAGCAATTACCACACTGTCTTCCTCAATGGTTGAACTCATTTGAGCAATTACCACACTGTCTTCCTCAATGGTTGAACTAATTTGCATACTTGCTAACAGTGTATGAGCATTCCTTTTTCTCCACAATCTTGCTAGCATTTTTTATTTTTTTGACTTTTTAATTACAGCCATTGGACCAGTGTGAGATGATATCTCATTGTGGTTTTGATTGGCATTTTTCTAATAATCAGTTATGTTGAGCTTTTCTTCATATGATTGTTGACTACATATATGTCTTCTTTTGAAGTGTTTGTTCATGTCCTTTACTCATTTTTTAATGAGATTGTTTGTTTGTTTCTTGTAAATTTGTTTTAGTTACTTATAGATGATGGATATTAGACCTTTGTCAGATACACAATTTGCAAAAATTTTCTACCATTCTTTAGGTTGTTTGTTTACTCTGTTGATAGTTTCTTTTGCTGCACAGAAGCTCTGTAGTTTTAATAGATCCAATTTGTCCATTTTTGATTTGTTGCAATTGCTTTTGGCATCTTTGTCATGAAATCTTTACCTGTGCCTTTGTCCTGAATGGTATTTCCTAGGTTGTCTTTCAGGGTTTTTATAGTTTTAGGTTTTACATTTAAGTCTTTAATCTATCTTGAGTTGGTTTTTGTGTATGGTATAAGGAAGAGGTCCAGTTTCAATCTTCTGGCTAGCCAGTTATGCCAGCACCATCTATTGATTAAGATGTCCTTTCCCCATTACTTGTTTTTGTCAACTTTGTTGAAGATCAGATCATTGTAGGTGTCTGGTCTCATTTCTGGGTTCTCTATTCTGTTCTATTCATATATGTGTCTGTTTTTGTACCAGTACCATGCTGTTTTGGTTACTGTATCCCTGTGGTATAGTTTAAGGTTGGGTAACATGATGACTCAGCTTTGTTCTTTTTGCTTAGGTTTGCCTTGGCTATTTGGATTCTTGTTAAGTTTCACATGATTTTTAAAATCGCTTTTTTTCTTGTTCTGTGAAGAGTGCCATTGGTGGTTTGATAGAAATAACATTGAATCTATAAATCACCTTGAGCAGTATGGCCATTTTCATGATATTGATTGTTCCTAATCATGAGCATGGAATGTTTTTTCATTTGTTTTTTGTCATCTCTGATTTCTTTGAACAGTGGTTTGTAGTTTACCTTGCAGAGTTCTTACACATTCCTGGTTACCTATGTTCCTAGGGATTTTATTCCTTAAGTGGTAGTTGTGAATGGAAGTTTGTTCTTGATTTGCCTCTCAGTTTGACTGTTGTTAGTACATAGAAATGCTAGTGATTTTTGCACATTGATTTTATATTCTGAGACTTCATTGAAGTTGTTATTTAGCTTAAGAAACTTTTGGGCTGAGACTATGGAGTTTCCTAGATATAAGATAATGTCCTATAGTTTGACTTTCTCTTTTCCTATTTGGATGCCACTTATTTCTTTCTCTTGCCTGATTGTCCTGACCAGGACTTCCAATACTATGTTGAACAGGAGTGGTAAGAGAGGGTATCCTTGTCTTGTGCTGGTTTTAAAGGGGGAATGCTTCCAGCTTTTGCCTGTTTAGTATGATGTTGGTTGTGAATTTGCATAGATGGCTTTTGTTATTTTGAGATATATTTCTTCAATGCCTCAATTCCTTATTGAGACTTAAACATGAAAGGATTTGAATTTTATCTAAATCCTTTTCTGCATCTATTGAGATAATCACGTGGTTTTGTCTTTAGTTCTCTTTATGTGGTGAATCACATTTATTGATGTGCATATGTTGAACCAACCTTGCATCTCAGGGATAACACCTACTTGATTATGGTGGATAAACTTTTTGATGTGCTGCTGGAGTTGGTATGCCAGTATTTTGTTGAGGATTTTTGCATCAGTGTTCATCAAGGATATTGGGCTAACATTTTCTTTTTCTTTCTTCTGTCTGCCAGGTTTTGGTATTAGGGTTATGCTGCCTTCACAGATTGATTACAGAGGACTCCTTCTTCCTGAATTTTTTTTTGAATAGTTGCAGTAGAAATGGTACCAGCTCTTCTTTGTACATCTGGTAGAATTCAGTTGTGAATCTGTCTTGTCTTGGGCTTTTGTTTTTGGTTTTTTTTTTTTTTTTTTTTTTTGGTTTGTAGGTTATTTACTACTGCCTCAATTTCAGGGCTTGCTGTTGGTCTACTCAGAGATTCAATTTCTTCCTGGTTCAGTCTTATCATGATTCTTTACTTACGTGGCTGTCTTCAGAAGCAAAATGTTATGACATAGTTCTTGTTCATCTTTTATTCTTAGGTACTAGTAAAGAGTTTGGGATACCTTGGTATGCAACATATATTTAACAAATGAATAAGTAAATAGGAATTATTTTTTTCTGGAAGCTGTAGTCATGATCAAATACATAAAATCACCTTACCCAGAACTCAGGATGTTTATTAAGATATATTACATTGTAAACATTTTTTGGTCTTCTTTGTTCAACATATTAAAGTTATAAATGTGTCTATGTTCACATAGACATATATATATACAAAATTATTGTCATAATTTTCATTTATTAGATAAGCCTAAAGTGTTAAATCTACTTCATTAAGAAGTATTATCAAATACCATATTAGCATAATTTATATTTACTAATAAAATTTTCTGGAGTTTAGAGCTTATGATTAGTTTGAATAAAATGGCCCTGTAAAAATGAATCTTTATATCTGATTACATAGTGTGTTATAGAATACCAGTACTCTCCAGAATGATGATAAAATAAATTTGGAAGATATGAAAGCTTATAGTGTTTTACAGTGTACTGTTTTGGATTTTAAAAGTGGGTGGGTCGGGCCCAATAGCCTTGTGTGCTGATAGTTTCCACATGGAAACACAAATTCTAAGAATTCCAGAGCAACAACATTGGTATTATATTAGTAAAAAATAAAAATAAAAATCCCATTGGAATTGAGCAGATCTCTATGAGATATACATTTATTGATTGATGACTAACAGAAATGCTTATTTATTTTGCCTTTTCTTTTGTGATACTGCACAGTGGCTGCCTTGTCAAGTACTCAGCAATTTGAACAAGTCTGTGGTTTCGGTTTTTAGTTAGCGTAATGATTTTTCTTCTGTTTCCTAAGTCAGTCTTTGGTAATTACACACCGAAATCTTTGCGTTCTGGGCCTCTAATATTTCAAAAATCCTGACAGCATGAATGTCTGTAACCATCCTTCCTATGGGGAGCTCTTTCTTCTAGAACCAGAACCCAAAAGAGGAGATTCTGCTTCCCGTTGTCTTCTTCACCTCTTCTCACTCTTTTAGCAGAGACTGACAATAAAAAGGAAGCCAATCACAGGGATACCATTTGTACTCTAAATAGATTCAAATCTCAAAAGACAGAGCCTCATTCAAACCGTTAATTTTATTTTTTTCCCTAATCTTCCCTTTCCCATTAAAAAAATATGAATAGATACCAATCAGACTGAATTTCAGGGAAACATTTTTGCTATAGAATCCCCTCCAGATGACTGACACTCAAATGGTTTTTAGAAACCCTTTAGATCGATCTTGGAGTAACAAGCTCCTTAGGGAGCATCCTTAGAGTTAAATTCCATTCCTTTGCTTATGTTCTGCATTGTTTCCACCCATCTACATGCAGAACTTTATGACCCCAAATTCCACTGGGCCTAAGACTTTATTTTTATCTATTCTACAATATGGTATATGGAAAACTCATTATTTTATTTCTTTTTTTACAGGATCCTTCTGCTAGTAATTACTTGAGTGGTTTTATAGATAAAGATACAAGGACACAATTCTCTTTATATATAAAATATCTTTTCATATTCCCAAATTTCCAGGGGGATTGATATTGATTTGTATTATTTGTTTTTGGTATGTGATTGTAGTTCAATTGCTCAGGATTCACGAAAACACAACAAAATGAAACAAAACAAAACATTGTCTTTATTGACAGTAACTTGGAAGGAAATTTTCATGTTTTTTTTTTTTTTTGCAGAATTAAGTAAATTTTTAAGCAAAAGTCATAAAATAAGCTTAATAAACCCTTACATTGATGCAAAGTTAACATTGGTCACTTGGCAATTGGATAAAAACTCAGCTCACAAAACAGCGTTTTGGCTGCAATCAATGCTTATGAAAACCACGAGCAGTTTGTGTAAACCCTGCTGGATTTGGCAGCGCTGGGAGTCAGCTGTGATTCCTGAGCATAATAAATGCATTGGTTTGAATTCTCCTGTCTGTTGTATGTAAGGTTTGTCTGGAGCTCATTCAGATTCAAGATGCACTGTAAGACAGAATTAAGAGAGGAACTAAAGGAAAGAAACAATTCTTCCATTTCAAATCTTTTTATTGGAGTGTGGACCTACTGGGTGATTGATGTACTGGACATAGATAATTTTCAGAAATGAAAATAACATTGTTTGCATTGGATCAGATTTCATCCACAAAAATGACTAAGTCCTTACCAGAGTTGGCATTAGATGAAACCTTAGTCCTTTATGGAAAGGGAATCATCTGGCCTTCTATTTCTGAAATAGACTAAAGATTACTCATTTATTCTCTGCAATTACAGCCATCAGATCGTTTGAAATCTTGGAAGGCTTGAGATGATAACATGACTGTAACACAAATCCATATTGAAGAGCCAAGTATTTTAAAATTTCCCATGTTCACATACCAAAGGGTCACTTATGAGCTGATGCATGCCACTAATAACCATATGACTGTCAACTTGATGTCTGGGCAAAGAGTGAAAACAGAAAATGCATTCTGCTCTTCACTTCTTGGTTTTAAATATAAGAAGCATTAAATATATTTTAAAAAACCGTATTCCTTAGTAATGGTATCAATAGAACATATGCAACTGGAATGAGGATCCCCTTAAGGAGGCCTTTCTTGTTAGATGAAAAGGTTGCTATGTTTTACAAATGACTGTTACAAAATTCAAGGTAAACTGGCCAGATTTTAGCCTGAAGCTCTGAAGACAAGGAATACCGCTGGTCCTTCTTTAGCTTCCCCCACTCCTGGACACCCTCCTGGCCTCTCTAGTCGCCCCTTAGCTGCAAAGTTTCAGCATGGAAGCAGAGGATGCTGGAAATACTTGAAAGGGCTCCCACCACCACTGAGTTACTTCTCTTCTAAAAAGCATCTAATGTCATTTCAGATACTCCCATCTTTTGAAAAAAAATTATATTAGTGTATGGAGCAGTAAAAGGCGTTGGATTAGGATTTAGAAAGCTGAAGTTCCAATATGTTCTTTGTTGTATACTTACCACTGAGCTTTTTAATTAGTATTAGCTTTTTTTCTGAAAATCAAAGACACCTCCTGGCCTCTTGTCACAAAGTTGTTAGATGAGTCCATATGAGATAAGTATCCTGTGAATTGAGAAGTGATACATAAAATGCATTTTTATTATTGTCTGCATCTAACCAGTAGAGCAGCAAACGTGTCATATGATTCAACAATATTATTCTTTTGTGCTTTTATTTTCTGCTTCCCGAAATAGCTTTACCAATTCTCCCCTTCTCCAGTTCCTGCAACTTTTTTTCTCAATTCATTTACCCTGTATGTGTCATATAACTTTTAAAAATTGTTTCATCCCATACTGATCACTCTTACCCCTTTTGAGCTTCATGACTTAGCACTGGATTAAATGTGACCTTGCAGTACTCAAAAGGTTCCTCGATCTTAAATGTAGTTTCTCAAGTAATTTTGTAAACTTTTAGCTACTTCGTTTCTATGATGATGATATGCCTATGTACTTAAAATAGCATTGGGCAAATTTGGCTTGTCTAGCAGGATGGTTTGCACAGGTTGAGTTTGGCTACTGTGATCTGGAACCCTGTGTGTTGACCTCCATACACTATGCTCCATAATGCTATGTTTGGTTTGCCATGAGCCAAATATCTTTCTTCCTGGACTAGCCATATCCTTGGATACCTTATTTCTGCCTCTAGAATCTTGAATCTTTTACTTCATTCCACAAAAATGAATTTGAGTAAGAATAACTATTTGATGGTGTGTAAGCAAAACCAGCTGGAATATCAAGAAACATATTCTTGAGTGGTGTATTAGTCTGTTCTCATGCTGCTAATAAAGACATGTGTGAGACTGGGTAATTTATAAAGAGAAGAGATTTAATTGACTCACTTCCATATGCCTGGGGAGGACTCAGGAAAATTACGATCATGGCAGAAGGCACCTCTTCACAAGGTGGCAGGAGAGAAAATGAGAGTCAAGCAAAGGAAGAAATTTCTATAAAATCATCAGATCTCATGAGAACTCACTCACTATCATGAGAACAGTATGGGGAAAGCTGCCCCCATGATTCAATTATCTCCACCTGGTTCCGTCCTTGACATGTAGGGATTTTTACAATTCAGGGTAAGATTTGGGTAAGGACACAGTGCCAAACCATATTAAGTGGGACGGAGCTTATAAAGAGAGAAGGACAAGAATGCCTGCCCTTTTTACTTTTTATTCACACTTAACTGGATGGGAAGGGGAATAACATTGGATGGGAGGGGGAATTGTCTTCAGTTGTAAAAATAAGTTACTAAATCAAAAAATCGAAATAAAAAATAAATGTGCCCTGAGTTCACTAAGCAGAAAAATGCTCCAGGAAGAGCAATATTCTAGGAAAGAATGCTCTGAGAATATTTTGTTGTATTTCTCAGTGTTGCATTTATCAGTGTTGCAATCCTATCTATTTCTGATGAATGTGGTTGTGGTTACCCAGAGGTCTCTATTCAAATGGTTCCCTGAAAATCAAAAATGTTAAACTGAAATTACCATTTTCATCAGAATCCCCAGGCACAAATTCTGTTATTGCCATCTAGCAGCCTGTGTTCCCATTCACGCTTCTGTGCAAATTTACAAACATCGTACAGTTGCCTTCTTGGGTAATTATAGAGCCTCAAAGTACTGGAAGGAGGTAGCACTTAATAACACACATTACAAAAGCATGGTAACTTAGGAAGTAAAAACACTGCTTAACGGACACCATTGTAAAGGGAGCTGCACAGTGGGGCGTCCATAATAATCAGAATACATTTAAGGTATGTACTTATGCCAACTGTAAAAAGGATGCAAACAACAGCAGGCGAGGCAATATGTTACACTGCGTGAAAAACTGAAATAGAGAACAAAACACATTCTTGATTTATTAAGCCATAAATTTCTTCTTGGAAAAAAATGATCTAGCATCATGAGTCTATCCACAGAATCAGTTATTTGTTTTCAATTCTGGTGTATTTTGGTTATAAACCATGAAATTATCCTTATTCAAACTCAGTTTTAGTTGAATTCTAAAACATCAATATGGTTGAATATTGACTGTTTATTCAAACCATTCCAACTGTTTAACTTTCTTGTCCATATAGACTCAATTTGTGTTTTTTAAAAAGCACATTTATTCCTCTCATCCAAAGAACTGTTCAAGATAATACTCCCTTTAAGTAAAATGCATGTAAGTTTTAAATATTATTCCAAGATGTGGGTGTGAATTTTGATGGTAGGGAATTTCCTGATACAGCGTAGTACCACCAACAGTGCAGTTTTGGAGTGGTGGAAAATAGAAATATTCAATTTTCTTAAAAAAAAAATCACAAGCTGACTGTGAATGCAGAGTAGTTTAGTAATTTCTTGATGTTATATGAAACAAGAGTTTGAAATAGTAACAGAAATATATGCAAAGAAAAGATTTATTTCAGTAGTACCTTGGTATTCATTTAATAAAATTAGATTCTTCAGAAGTTCTCCAAAATTAGCTAAATTGTGGTTTCTAAGTGTCTTTTCTTAAACAGAGCAACTGTATCTTATAGCTATGACAGCTATAGCTTTTGCTATAGCTAGCTCTTGCAGCTTTGTCATACTTAAAAACTTTTTATAATTGTAAAATGTTAAATTCCTGCCTACTCCAGTAATCAGCAATAGGAATTTCATTTCATGACCCAACAACACCAAACCATGTTCTCTCCCTTCAAAAACCCCCAGCAATGTTAGCATGTTCTACAAATAAATACTGGTGCTATTTTCATCCCACCAGCTGAAATGTCCATACTACTTCTATTGCAAAGTTTTGAAGTCATATTTTGTTGTCTTCCAAGAGGGTTATTCAGGTAGCAACTTGTCCATCCCATAATGCTTTACCCCAAATACAGGCATAAGTTCTTCCTTAATTTTCTAAAGCATGATTAACTACAGGATGTAACTTTTTTTACAAAATACTTGAGACATAATTTATATACCATAAAATTCATCCATCTTAAGTATGCAATTCAATGAATTTTAGAACATTTACAGAGTTGTACAATCATTATCATAATTTTAGAACATTTTCATTATCCTAAAGAAGACACCTCCTGCATATTTATAGATATCCTCCATTCACACCCCAGCCCTAAGCAAATGCAAATCTACTTTTTGTCTCTCTATATTTTTATATTCAGGTCATTTTACATAAATGGAATAATACAGTTAATGTTTGTATGTCTCTGATTTCTTACACTTAGCTTAATATTTTAAAGTTTCATCTATGTTGTAACAAGTGTCAGTACTTTGTTCTTTACATTGCTGAATAGCATTTTACTATATTAATATACTGTATCTTATTTATCAATTCACAGGATCCTACATTTTGAAAAGTTCAATGAATGGAGAATTCCACTTGTGGCATGCTAGACTAACAGTGCAAAAGTTGCCTCACCCCTGCAAGCAATTGGAAAATAGGGCAAAAATGAAACTACTGTTTTCAAACAACAGGCTCCCAGGACTGCCACAATCAAGAAAGAAGAGAAAGTAATGAAGTCAGTTCTGTGATGGTCCTGGCTTTCTATGTGAAGGAACTTTTCATATTGTAGTCAAATTGGGGGAACTCAAACTTAGCACAGTAGTCTCTGAGTTGAAGAGATAGAGATCATAGGAAAGGGAGGCTGATGGAGCTAGTATTTAAAAGAAAGAGTACTGGAAATAAAAAGACTACATAGAAAAAGAGCTACAGTAACTGGTATGGTTTGGCTCTGTGTCCCTATCTAAATCTCATGTTGAACTGTAATTCCCAATTACAGTTGGGAATTGATGGGAACCTGGTGGGAGGTGATTGGATCATGGGGGCAGATTTCCCCCTTGCTGTTCTCGTGATAGTGAGTCAGTTCTCACAAGTTGTGTTTGTTTAAAAGTGCGTAGCAATTCCCCCTTAGCTCTATCTCTCCTGTCACCATGTGAAGACAAGATTGCTTCCCATTCAGCCTTCTGCCATGATTGTAAGTTTCCTGAGGCCTCCCCAGCCATGCTTCCTGTACAGCCTGCAGAACTGTGAGTCAATTAAACCTCTTTTCTGTATAAATTACTCAGTCTCAGGTAGTTCTTTATAGCAGTGTGAGAATGGACTAATACAGTTATCTTCCTAAAGATTCCTTTGAATATTTTGCTAAAGGGTAAACATTAGAGATACATGAGGTAAGGCAAAAAAGTACCTGGGAGCTGTAAATGGAACATTTCTCAGAGTTCTTACAGGGTTGGGATATGTTTAAATTTTTACCAGCCAGAATTGAGAGAACTCACCGAACAGCATATACTAAGTAAAGACCCAAAAAGCCATGTCTTCTGAATAGGGCTAAATGAGCCCTCATGTAAAGACTATTCTGGACCCTCCCTAACAATGCTTAGAAACAAACCTCAACAGGATCACTTTGATGTTAAAGTGTATTAACACTATCCCAAACAAAATTCAACATTCTTTAAGGGAATATAACTGAATCTAGACACTCAGCAATGTAATTCACAATGATAAACATCCAATTAATAATTATAGTGAATAATTACTAGACACAAATGAAGCAAAAAGGTGACTCATAATCAAGAGAAAAATTAGTCAATAGAAACAGAAGGTAGGAATGTCAGATATGATACAATTATTAAATAAGAAGTTTAAAATGGTTATTGGAAAAATACCCAATGATTTAGAGAAAACTCAAAATAATGAGGGAAAATGGGAAATAGAAAGTAGAAATAAGTGGATCCTGTAAGGCTGAAAATGGAACATCAGAAAGTAAAAATTAATGGATGAACTACATAGCACATTAGACACTACAGAAAAAAAAATTACTGGTGAGTTTAAGGTATAGAAATAAAAAACATGCAATTAAAAAATCTAAAAAAATAGCTTCAGTGATCAATGTGACAGCATTAAATCATCTAAAAGTTGTGTTGTTGCAGTATTTCCAGCAGGAGAGAGCAAAAATACATATGAAGAAATATCAAAAATTTTCAAATTCAATGAAAATTATAAACCACAGATCAAAGCAGCTCAATGGAGCCCAAGCAGGATAAACACAAAGAAAACAGACCAAAGTATATAATAATGAAACCCGCTGAAAACCAGCAATAAAGAGAAAGATTCAAAAGCAGCCAGAGACAAACAGCACAGGACATGGGGTGAAAGACAATGTCTTCATAAGAATCCTTGAATGAAACAGTGTGACATTTGAGAAGAAACACTGTGAGCCAGAAGACAGTGGAACAATCTTCAAAGTGGTAGGGAACAAATTAGCCTAGAACTCTATAGCCAGCAAAACTGTCTTTCAAAGTGAAAAAAAGACATATTTAAACAAACAAAAATTATGAGAATTTGTCACTAGGAGACCTGTGCTACAGGAAAATAAATTATTCAGATGGAAGAAATGACATCAGATGAAAACTTGGATTTACACAAAAGAATAAAGAGTGAAGAGTTGCTAAAAATGGTTAACATATGAATTATTATAAAATATTTTTCCTCATTGAAAAATATTTTAAGAGATAATTGAGTGTTTAAAGCAAATAGTAACAAGGGACTTGAAGTTTTAAAGCACAGTTAGAAGAATAACATGACAACACTAGCAATAAATAGGAAAGTATGTAAGGTTCTTATATGTGCAGTACCAAAATGTAATATGAAGACAGGATGTGAAAGTTGAAGATGCATATTATAAACTCTACAGCAATTACAAATCAACAAATCAATTTAAAAAGTATTCTAATAAGCCATTACTGGATATAAAATGAAATACAAAAAAATGCTCAGTCAAAAGAAGTCAGGAAAGAGGAAAGAAGACCAAGAGATAAAGCAAATAACAAACATCTGGCGAGATGGAGTTATTCAAACATATTAATGATTACATCAAATGTGCATGCCATGGTGGTTTGCTGCACCTATTGACCCATCCTCCAAGTTCCCTCCTGTCACTCCCCACTCCACAACAGGCCCTGGTGTGTGTTGTTTCCCTCCCTGTGTCCATGTGTTCTCACTGCTCAACTCCCATTTATGAGTGAGAACATGTGGTGGTAGGTTTTCTGTTTCTGTGTTAGTTTGCTGAGAATGATGGCTTCCAGCTTCATCTGTGTCCCTGCAAAGGACATGATCTCTTTCCTTTATATGGCTGTATAGTATCCCCTGGTGTATATATATCACATTTTCTTTATCCAGTCTATCATTGATGGACATTTGGGTTGGTTCCATGACTTTGCTATTGTAAATAATGCTTCACTAAACATATGTGTGCATATGCCTTTATAGCAGAATGATTTATATTCCTTTGGGTATATACCCAGTAATGGAATTGCTGGATCAAACGGTGTTTCTGGTTCCAGATCTTTGAGGAACCTCCATACTGTCTTCCACAATGGTTGAACTAATTTACATTCTCTCCAACAGTGTAAAAGTTCCTATTTCTCCATAGACTCACCAGCATCTATTATTACTTGATCTCTATTAATCGCCATTCTGACTGGCATGAGATAGTATCTCTTGTGGTTTTGATTTGCATTTCTCTAATGATTAGTGATATTGAGCTTTTCTTCATATGTTTGTTGGCCACATAAATGTCTGAAAGATTGGTAATGTTGGCAAATATCTGGCTCAACTCAGAGAGAAAGGGAGAGGGGATATATAAATTACCAAGATCAAGTATGAAAGATGGGACATAGGTATTAATTTTGCATATATTTAAAGAATGATAAAGACTATGACTAACTTTATGCTAATAAGTTTGACAGCTTATGTGAAATTAACAAATGCCTTTAAAGACACAAAATTATGACAACTATTAAAAATAGAAATTCTGAATAGTGTTTACCAACTAAACATTTTCAATTTTGTTTTAAAAATCTTTCCTGAAGAACATCCCAGGAACAGATAATCTTGCTGCTGAATTTTATCTAATATTAAAGGAAAAAACAACTGAAATTCTATATATTATTTTAAATAGAAGGATAATACTTCCTAACTCTTTATCTGAGGCTAGCATTTCTCTTATACTAAGGTCAGATCTGCACACTATAAGAAAGCAAGCAACAAATTAATATTCCTCAGGAATGCAGAGGAAAAGTCTTTGATAGTAACAAATTAAATCCAGCAACATTTAAAAATAATAAATAATGACAAAGTCTGGTTAATCCCTAGATTATAAGGTTGATTTAACATTTAAAAATCACTCAGTAATTAATCTATTAACAAAGTAAAGGGGAAAATCATTATTATCTTTATAGATGCAGAAAAGAACATCTGACAACATTCAATACTCATTCATGATAAAAATTTATGAACAAGTTAGGAATAAAATGTAATTTTCTCACTCTGATAAAGGGTGCTTTAAAAATGTCAGCTACCATACATAATGATGAAACCTTGAATGTTTTCTTCCAAAAAATTGGGACCAAGTAAAAGGATGTCTGGCCTTATCACTTCCATATAACACGTTGCTTGCATTCCTAGCCAGAACAGTAAGATAAGTAAAATAAAAGACATACAGATTGGAAAGGAAAGAGTAACATTTCCCTATTCACAGACAACATGGTTACATATAAAGAAAATCCCAAGGAACCTACAAAAAACCTATTGGAGTTAGTAAGGGAATTTAGAGAAGTCTTAGAATATAAGGTCAATAAACCAAACATAAAAATCAATTGAACTCATAAATATTAGCATTGAACCACTGAAAAATAAATTTTATAATATTTCATTATTAATAACATCAAAAACATAAGATATTTAGTGATGAGTTTAATAAAGTGGGTGATAAACCTGAAAACTACAAAACATTACTAAGAGAAATTAATGAAAACCTAAATAAATGAAAAGATATAACATGTTCATCACTTAAGAGGATTCAATATTAAGATGTCAATTTTCCCTAAACTCAATTATAGAATTAATACAATTGCAATCAAAACTTCAGCAGACTTTTTTTTCTAAAGAAATTGACAAACTGTTTCAAAAATTTATTTGAAACTGCATTGTTAATAGTTTTGCTATGTGGTTTTCCTGATGTTTCCTGCCCTTGCCAAAGAACTGCTCCCCATCCTCAATTAGGTATTAACCAGGCAGAAATCCTCTATGAAATTAATCCATGTGAATAGTGAAAGAGATTCACAAAGATGCCAAACATATTTACATTTCATAATGAGATAAATTGGTGGAATTTTAAGAATGTGACAGACTGACTTAAAAATTTTGGTGGTGTGCATATAATCTGTTTGCCCAGGGAGATGACACCATCTACTATGGCTATTGTAGGTTGAGAATGTGCCACAAGGGCAACCCTTCTGCCTGCATTTCTCCACAACTTAGTTTTCTCATGAGACCCCAGATGCTCTAAAAATATTTTTTAAATGTTGTTTGTTTGTTTGTTTTCTCATAATGCCTCCCTTAGCACTAGTGGCTGTTTTTGAGAATTATAAGAGGGATATTTGTAAGAGCAAGAACTGCTTACATTACAAAAAATTCTCTATAATATTTCATCATTAATAACTGTGGTTTCTTTTTATAACAACAACTGCTTATAAAAGGCAGACTTCATTAACATTCCTTAGTCCTGCTGAGTCTCCCCTGCAGCTCTCAGCAGTCACTCACATTTCCAAAAAGCAGGAAGGTCAAAATTCTGCATCTCCATGTGTCAGAATCACTTCATGACTTCTACTTACATTGAGACCACATGGGTCTCCATTCTTGCTTCTGAAACAGAAACTCAGCAATAATGCACTCTCTGGTTAGAACAGCCATGCTGGTAAAGCAATAAATACTAAATATTTAGCCATTCAACCAAATTAAAAGTATTTGTGATCAGAAGAACTTAACCAACAACGTACCAGGATGTGATTGTGTGCATGCTTAATTATTTAACTTGTGATTTATGATACATAGTCAACTGAATTCAAAAGGGATTCTAGACAAATTATGTTAAGTAAACTTAAGGAAGTGAAAGTGAATATATAAATTAAAGGGCAAATCTCAAAATGGCTCCGATTATTTTAAATTTAAAGAAATTGTAGACTAATTTGGATTCACAGAAAAATTATGGAGAGTACAGAGTTTCCATATATCTTGTACTCAGTTTCCCTTATTATTAGCATCTTCCACTAGTATGGTACATTTGTTACAATCAGTGAACCTTACTATTAACTAAAATCTATAGTTTATTCAGATTCCCTTGTTGTTATCTAACACCCTTTTTCTGTTCCAGGATCTTATGCAGAATATCATGTTGCATGTAGTTGTCCTGTCATCTTAGCTTCTCCAGACCAGGGGTCCACAACCCCCAGGCTGCAGACTGGTAGCAATCTGTGGACTGTTAGGAACTGGGTTGCACAGCAGGAAGTGAGCCATGGTCAGATAAGCATGACCTCCTGAGCTCTGCCTCCTGTCAGATCAGCAGCAGCATTAGATTCTCACAGGAGGGCAAACTATTGGGAACTATGCATGTGAGGGATCTAGGTTGCATGCTCTTTAAGAGACTCTAACAAATGCCTGATGATCGGAGGTCGAACAGTTTCACTCCCAAACCATCCCCCGGCACCCATAGAAAAATTGCCTTCCACAAAACTGAAAAACCAGTCCCTGGTGCCATAAAGGTTAGGGATTGCTGCTTTCGACTATGACAGTTTCTAGACTTTTATTGTTTTTGACGGTCTTGACAGTTCTGAAGAATATTGGTTGGGTATTTTGTAGTCTATCTCCCGGTTGGGATCTGATTTCTTTCTTTCTTTTTTTTTTTTCTTGGACAGGGGTTATGGGTATGAGGGAAGAAGACTACAGATATAAAGTGTTGTTTTCACCACGTCATATCAAGGGTACGTGTTATCCACATGACTTATCGTGGTTGACTTTATCCTTGATCACCTGGCTCAGGCAAAGTGTGTCAGGTTTCTCTACTGCAAATTAGTCCATACTGTCATTGTTGGAAGAATTACTTTGCACACTGTACTCTTTTCTAAGAGGTGACTATGTCCCTCTCAGAAATGTAAGGAATATGGAGTTCTGCTCCACCTCCTTGAGGACAGAGTACATACCTTTTGTTTGGAATTCTTCTGCACAGGAGATTTTTCTCTTCTCTCCAACTTATTTATTTGTTTAGTCATTGATTTATTTCAGTATGAATTCCTGATTATTTATTTTTATACTTTGGGTTAACATTGAGTACTACATTATTTATTTTGTTGCTTAAATTGTTCCAGCTTTGAGCATCCAGAGCTCTTTCAGTTGCCCCCTCCCTCATGCCCCTTTGCATATCCAGGTCCGTATTGTTTGTTTTGTTTTTATTTCATTGTATATTGCCTGCTCCAGTCCTAGAAGTAGCCATTTCTCCAAGAAGCTCTGGTTCCTTTTATTGATAATGTTATCAAAACCTAAGATCTGGGTGCTGAGAAGACGGCTCCAATTTTTGTAATATTAATTTTCTCCATGTGACTGAGATGACTATACAACTCTGTTTCACCAGTGGATTTCTGGGGTCATTTAAAAATGCTTTGAATATGACACTTAAAGGAGAGTGCCAGACTAGCAATATCCCATTATTTCCATTGAATAATAAATGTATCCAATATCAGCCTGTTTTAGTCACATTTTTATTCTTATATGATCGATGCAGACCATACAACATGAAGTTTAAATTTATAAAAATTATATAAATTAGAATTGATCAACACCAAGAGTAGAGCTTCTCAGATTCTAATGTGCATACACTGATCACCTGGAGTTTATTTAATATATAGTTTCTCATTCAGTGGATGCTGGGTAGGGCCGGAGACACTTTTGATAGCAAAATCTTAGAGCAAGAGTTGGCAGATATTATTCTGTAAGGGGCCAGATAATACATATTTTAGGGTTGTGGGCCACATGGTCTCTGTGAAAATTATTCAGCT
Source organism: Macaca mulatta (assembly GCF_049350105.2). Lineage (NCBI taxonomy): Eukaryota > Metazoa > Chordata > Mammalia > Primates > Cercopithecidae > Macaca > Macaca mulatta. Next base: position 18,348,607 of record NC_133409.1, on the reverse strand, counting down.
CCACTGTGGTAGCGTGCTGTAGGCAATACATAAAGAATAAGCATAGCTGTGTTCTGAAAAGACTTTATTTCTGGAAACGAACATTTGATTTCCATATGTCACTTTAAGTGTCACTAAGTATTAAGGTAAAAGCCATTCTTAGCTCTTGGGCTACACAAAACCAGTGGCAAACCATAGTTTGCTGACCTGTTGGAACAATGGTTCCAAAACCTGGTCATGTGTCATTATCACCTATCAGGAAGTTTAAAGTACAATTGTGCAGGTTTTGTTCCAGAGGTTGCCATGGTGCCTGTATTTTCCAAGCTCTGTAGATGATTCTGAGTTGCGCCAGGTTTGAGAGCTACTGTTGCAGGGGGCCTTGCTTAGCTTCTCACTGGTTGTCGTCATCCTCTCTGCTTGCACACTTCTGGTGAAAGAAAGCTCACTCCCTGGCAATAATCACTCCATTTATGGACATTTCTAATAATTGTGAGTTTTTTTCCCCTACCATTATCCCGAAATTTGTCTTCTTGTAGCTTCTACCTAATTGTTCCCTTTTCCTTCCAAAACTGTAGGGAGTACATCTAATCCTACTTCTTTACAATGCTTTGAAAGTATTTGAAGGGTGCTATTATCATACTATCTTCAAATCTTAAATCCTGTCTTTTGCAGAGTGAACATCCTCATGTCCTTTAAAGGATTTGTATGCAATGTATTTCCAGCTTCCTGTCGTTCAGGTTGCACTCCTCTGGACATCCTTTATGTTCCATTTTTCCTTGTTGCACTCCTCTGGACACCCTTTATGTTCCATTTTTCCTTGTTGCACTCCTCTGGACATCCTTTATGTTCCATTTTTCCTTGTTGCACTCCTCTGGACACCCTTTATGTTCCATTTTTCCTTGTCATTTACTGTACCCAGAACAGGTTTGGTGATCCCTGAAAAATCCCAGAATTATTTTTTCCATTGGTTTGACTTCTCTACTTTCAATAAGGTGACTCCAGATTACATTAGTTCTCTCTCTCTTGGAAGTCAGTTCACATTGCCGATTTATCTTGAAATTGTTACCAACCAAAGTTCCTGACTTTCTCAGGGGACTGAAGTTAAATCAGGTCTCCTTGATTCTCTACCTACTAAGGGGTGTTCTGAATGCCGGTGCTACATTCTATATTTATCCCTATAAGATTTCTTCTTATACTTTTGGTCCACTACTCTTGCCGTTTTAAAAAAACCTTTCTAATCATCTGTGTTAAATTGTCATAATACTGACTTCCAATTATTTTATACTCTATCCCTAAACTTTGCTAGTTCCTCTCATACTGACTCTGGGGTTGGCCATGTGACTCACTTTTGCCGATGGAACAAGAGTAAATTTAACACAGCAGAGACTGGAGAAGTGATTGCAGTATGAGTTTTTAGCTGGTCTTGGAACCATGAAAGTGCAGGATAAGCCCATGCTAGCCTGCTGGAGGATAAAACATCACGTGGAAAACTGGGGCACCTCATCCCACAGTCAGTCAGCTCAAACCAACCCACAGTTCACTGTAGACACGTAGGGGAGCCTCAGTCAAGACATGTTGAGCCCAGACCAGGTCAGTAGAATTGCCCAGACAAACCCAACCCAAAACATTGATCTATAAAATTATGAGCTAACATATGTCTGTTGTTGTAAGCCACAAACTTTTTGTACAGCTAAAGCTAATTTATACAACATATCACATAGTAGCTATCGTTTTAGACATCACTCATAATTTTGATGTGTTCCTGTATCCAAATTATTGACTCATTGTGAACAAATAAGGAACTCTGAGACATAATTCTAATGTTGACATTGGCCAAGCCTCTTTGTTCAGCCAGTTACTAAATACTGTACATGCAGTGCATAATTTGCAAAGGAAAAATTGCATTGGAATAAAATTACATCGTAATTTTAATGTATTTCTACCTCTGATTAGTTTGGAAGGTCATGCTCCATTTTTTAATGTCACAGTTTTATTTTTGTTCAGAATGTTTAAAATATCTGTAAATATATTGTCTTTATTTAAAAAGTTAAAATATTTCTGAGAAAGGTAGTCAAATTGTTTCATATACTGAAAGCAAAAAGGGAGAAACTATTGGGCAGTAGAAAAATTTCTTCAAATCTTCTTTTCATATTGATGGTTGTTGCATTTCTAAATGCAAAGTGGAAGCTTTCATTATAATTTTTTTTTTCATTTTAAATCCATACATTTGCTTTCCTCCCGAGGCCCCTAACCATTGTGTTTAGTTCTAAATAGAAGTGGTAAAATCATGAGTGTAAGCGTTGGGGAAAAGAATGAAAAAGACATTTCCTGCTTGACTAGTAGCAGGAAATACCAGAAATCTCATTCAAAGTATTCGTTTCCCTACAGATTTCTTTTTGTTCCACTTATTATTTTTATTTTTGCTTTTAAATATCAATATCTTATCTGCTGAGTAAGGAATCAATACATTTCTTTTATATTCAGTATAGTTGCTACCATTAAAAAAGTTTTAAAACCTTAGAGGAACTGTGGGATATACAGAAACAGAAAACCAATAATGTTATGATAAGATAGAATAATGTAGTGGACAGACGACCCAGTGGGGAATCAGACATACTGGTGGGATAGCCCCATATATCAATTACTAGCTTCATGACTTTGGAAAACTTACCTTTCAGGATTTTTGTTTCTTTATACACAGTGAAGATGATAATACCTGACTCACTGGATTATTGTGAAGACTAAGTAAGATATGCGTAATGTGTCTAGTATATTGTGGTCAATCAACAAATAATACTGTTACAAAATTAATAGAAATAGAAAATACCCAATGAGCATTTATTTTGGGCCAGGTGGTATGCTAACTGGTTGGCTTGAATGTTGTCAGGAACCATGGTATCAGGAACCAAGGCTCCTTCTATCTTTTATTCTGTCATATACAGCCTCCATTTTGGGTCTAAGATGGCGACTCAGAATTCAATTACACCACCCTTGTTCATAATAGCAACTAAATAAGGGAATACATTTTTCTCCCTCTAAGAACACTTCCATCTTCCTCATGTAGGCACAACTAGCTATAAAGGCTACTGGAAAACATAGTCTTTATTTTGACTGCAGTTCAAAACCAGGAATTTTGTTACTGAGAGAATAAGTGTTGGGCTAAATTAGAAGTCTCTACTACACATATTTAACATATTAATTCTTCAATGTTTTGGTCCTAATAAATTTTTAAGAACACATTATTTTATTTCAGTAGGTGAGGTAGAAACAAAAGTAAGGAGAAACACCACTTAAAAATTTGTTCTAATTCCACATTTTGTCTCAGGCTAGCCCAGAGAAGATGTCTGATTACAAAATGAGTTTCTTGAAGCCTGAATATTAACACACTATAGTTATTCTTTCTTCCTCTCTCCCTCCCTCCCTCCCTCCCTCCTTCCTTCCTGCCTTCCTGCCTTCCTGCCTCCCTGCCTCCCTGCCTTCTTTACTTCCTTCCTTTGCTCTCACTTTCTCTCCTCTTTTCTTTTTTCTAAATAAGAACAAGAATTAACTTCTAAAAGTACCAATACTTGAATGAAGTCTCAGTATAATTTGTTTTTCCAATCTAGAGCCTACAAAAATTTGACTTTAAATAAAAGCATGTTATCTATCTGTAAAAAGCAAAACTAAATTAAACCTTCTCTCATGGTGGATCAAGTAAATAGATTCAAAAGACAGCCTCAGGGAAAACTGGAGAAAATAACATAACAACTAATTTCTACTTTCATTAAAAGCCATATTTAAAATATCTTAATTTATTTTTACATTTGTTTTTTCTTCCCATATTTTCATATTTTGAATTCTGGAAGTTTCTTTTCTTTTCTTTTCTTTTCTTTTCTTTTCTTTCTTTCTTTTTTTTTTTTTTTTTTGAGACGGAATCTCGCTCTGTAGCTCAGGCTGGAGTGTAGTGGCGCGATCTGGGCTCACTGCAAGCTTGGCCTCCCAGGTTCATGCCATTCTCCTGCCTCAGCCTCTGGAGGAGCTGGGTCTACAGGCGCCCGCCGCCACACCCGGCTAATTTTTTGTATTTTTAGTACAGATGGGGTTTCACCATGTTAGCCAGGATGGTCTCGATCTCCTGACCTTGTGATCTGCCAGTCTGAGCCTCCCAAAGTGCTGGGATTACAGGTGTTAGCTACTGTGCCCTTCCTATTGTGGAAGTTTCTAATTTCCTGACCTCAGGATTTAATTTTCCCATCTTAGTTTCTTTTTTTTGCAATATCGGGTAGCAAATACTATAGATACAGTATTCTAGTAGCAAGAATTCATATATTAATTTATAAGAAGAATATCTGTCTTAAGAATTCATATCATGTGCTATAAATATCTCTATTAGTTTTCAAGGGCTGCCTTAGCAAATTACCACACACTTGTTGGCCTAAAATAACAGCAATTTCTTCTCTCATAGTTCTGGAGGCCAGAAGTTCAAAATCAAGGTGTTGGCAGAGTTCTTTCTTGTTTTTTTTTGGACATTATGGGGAAGAGTCCATTCCATGCCTTTCTCCTAGTTTTTAGAGGCTGCTAGGAATCCTTGGTGTTCCTTGGTTTGTGGCTATATCACTCCAGTCTCTGTTTCTATCTTTACATTGACCTTTTCCTTGTGAATTCATGGCATTTGTGATGGCATTTTGGACTTACATGGTTAATCTAGTCTATTCTTATCTCAACATCCTTAATTTAATTACATTTGCAAATACCATTTTTCAAAATAAGGTCACATTTGCAAGTTTCAGGAATGAGGACTAGATGTCTTTTGGTGGGTGTTACTCAACCTACTACAATACTTTTTAAATGTTGTTTAACCCTTAATGATTTATGATATTAAAATACACAATAGGACTAGAGGCCAGTTCTTTATACTGAATGTAACATGGTTTACATTTAGTAGACTTTGTCACTTTATAGAAATGCTAATAAAATATATTTTTCACAAAGTAAGTAAAATTCTTGATCCACCTTATGTGTATTATCACTTGAAAGCTAGTTTCAGGAGTAGAAAAAGACTTCCAAGTAACTAGTCTGCAAGACCATGAGCTCTCATCACTCTGAATGTCCTTTATCTTCTCTCACAAGTACTTTAGCAAAAAAATGGGGCACTATAAATAATAGAAAATGATAAAGATCATAATGCCAAGGACTTCATAGTCTTCACTAGACATTCACCAACCTTGGGTAGAATACTCAGCTTCTCTCTTTCACTAAAACTGTAAACCTCCCTAACTGAACTCAAGGACACTTTGCTTTTCTGGCAGAGGCTAGTATTTATTCATAAACATGTGTTATCGATGTCTAGTAAAGAAATCCTTATGCAGACTATCTGAAATAGGATGGAGTAAAAGAAGGTATAGCTGGCAGATTCTCTGAAGTAATTATGTATTTTGACACAAAATGAACAAATACAAATTAAATTCAATTATAATTGTCTTTAAATCACAGGCTATTTGTTTAAATTTGCTTTGTTTATTTTCCTATTAGCTTATATGCATATATTCAGCTGATGCATAATTCTATACTGGCAAATATTTAGACTGCAAAAGCTCTGAGAAATGGCAGAGAATATTCTTCATATACACAGTATATTTAATTGCACTGGTATAGTTTGGATATTTGTCCCCTGCAAATCTCATGTTGAAATGTGATCCTCAATGTTGGAGGTGGAGTCTAATGGAAGGTGTTTAGGGCATGGGGGCAGATTCCTCATGAATACTTTGGTGCCTTCGCCACCCCATGGTAATGAGCGAGTTCTTGTTCTACTAGTTCTGGAGACCTGGTTGTTAAAGAGTCTGGTGCCTTTCTTCTCTCTCTTGCTCTCTCTTTTGCCATGTGACATCCATGTTTCCCCTTCACCTTTCACTATGATGGAAAGATTCCTGAGGCCCTCACTAGAAGCAGATGTTGGTGCCATGCTTCTTACATGGCCTGCAGAATCATAAGCCAGATGACTCAGCCTCAGGTATACCTTTACAGCAATGCAAAGTAGGCTAATACATACACTTCTTTCAATTAAAGAATTTATTAATTTTTCTATAGCTCTTCTTTTGAAATGCTTCTATTCCTTGTGAAAGATGATGGTTAAAATATAGTTTTTGAACAGAAATTGTTATTTTGTTACAGCAATTTTGATTGATTAGATAAAAAGAAAAAAAAGAAACAAGTTCAATGAGAAAGATGAGATAATGCAGGCAAAAGATAGCCTGGGACAAACCAGTCTTTTCATTATGGATTGAGGGTGAAGGGCACACTTTAAAGAGAAAGTGGAGGGAAGAAAAATGATACATGCTGAATACCTGTGATAAGGGTAAAGAAAAATTACATAGTGGGAGGAATAAATGTGGAATTTTTTTTTGTTCTTTTGTCCACACAGGCCAAACTTGGTATTTGTCTCTCTTCTGCCAATAGTTTGAATCAGATGAAGCTACCAGGCTTGGAATACTCAAACTTTGTGGCTGTTTACATTATAATTTTTCCTTCCAAACAATGTAGTGGAAATAACTCACTACATTGATAACCGATAAAAGAAGCAACCAACAGTATTATCACTTAAGAATTAAATAGAGCAATATTTACTATTTCAATGACATCCTATAAATAGATTTCCTTAAAGATCATAAAAGAAAGATAATAATGGGTAAGTCTAGATCTATAATATGTTGCTGATTTTTGCCCTTGAAGGATGATTTTCTGTGATTCAGATTTAAAGTGAAACCAGTGTTATTACTCATAAAGGATTTGGGGGTATCCACTTGGCAATGGTACCCATGTCTCACATAATATGTCCTGAAAGAAGATAGCAAGATTTAAGGAATATCTGAGGCTGGGTTATTTATTTATAAAGGAGGTTTATTTGGCTTATGATTCTGTCGTTTATTTTCACACATTCAATATTTCTCATGATAAAATAAGAGATTTAGATTTCTGACTTGCCTTTATGTCAAAGGAAGGCCTAGATAATTGATTTAGTTATTTTGTACATATAACTAAGTCATATATTTTGTACATATACACACATATACATATATAGGTGTATCAAATACATATATGGGAACAGTTGTTTGTATTTCTTTTTCTTGGCCTCTGCTCCATGCATACAAGGCTATGACTTCATTTAAGTAGTTCCATCTGGAACAAAAAGTAAAGTTGAGGAAGTAATGTGCCTTCTCAAACTTCCAGACCACATTTCCCTAGAGTTCAAGGTCTGGCATGCCTGGGAAGAGTTTACAACATTTTATACAAAAAAAAAAAAAAAAAAAAAAAAAAAACCTTCCTGTAACAACACAAATTCCTTTGGAAAAGGCATCTAGAGCCAATATTCAGCATGTTTCCAAAAACACCTAATGTGAATCTCTGCTGTTGCAGCAACAACTCTGCTTTGCTAGAACATTTATGGGAAACACATGCAAAGAAGATGCTAATTGCAGAACACTTGCAGAGTGGTGAATTTTGAATTTATTTCCTCCAGATTAGACACTGAGAAGCAGTAGAATGAGTGTAACTCATGGGCCCCCAAGGTAGAAAGTTTACCTATATTGGTGCAAAGTAAATTTCCAGCAGAAATGAACTCTCTCCTTTGGTGGTCTCCTTTAATGAGTAAGGTTTGTTTTGCTGCACTCTGAGCTATGTTAGAGTCCACTGAAGGCTCTTTTCTGAACACTATTTGTATCTATAGTACTTTAAAACATTTTTGATAAAGTGAGACTTTTGTCAATCATTTAGATGTGTGATCTACATGACGTTAGGTGTTTTTAAGTTTGTTAATGATGCAAACATTTACGTATGTACACATGAACACATCTATACATAGGTGTACATGAACACATCTATAGCATGATAAAGAGGAGAGAAAATAAAACAGATCGAAGAAAGAAAATGAGAGGAAGGAAAGGAGAAAGTTTTGAGTCATCACCAAGTACATCTCTCTTCCTTGCATGGTAGATTTATTTGTAGCATGTAATGCTGTTTGATAGCATTTTATCCACTTTAGAACTTCTTTCAAAAGTGGAGTCAGTTATCTCAAACCCTGGTGCTGCTTCATCAACTAAGTTTATGTAAGAGTCTAAATTGTTTGTTGTCATTATAATAATGTTCACAGCATCTTCACGAGGAGTAGATTCCATCTCAGGAACACTTACTTTGCTCATCCATAAGAAGTAACTCTTCATTTGTTCAAGTTCGATCACAAGATTGTAGCGATTCAGTCACATCTTCAGGCTCCATTTCCAGTCTAGTTCTCTTGCTATTTCCATCATATCTGCAGTGACTTCCTCCACTGAAGTCCAAAAATCCCTCAAAGTCATCCTTGAGGGTTGAAATTAATTTCTTCTAAACTCCTGTTAATGTTGGTATTTTGACAACCTTTTGTAAATCACAAATGTTTTTAGTGGCATCTAGAATGGTGAATCCTTTCCAGAAGGCTTATGGTTTACTTTGCCCAGATCCATCAGGGGAATCCATATCTATGGCAGCTAGAGCCTTACAAAATATATTTCTTAAATCAGGGGTGTACAATATTTTGACTTCCCTGGGAAATATTGGAAGAAGAATTTTCTTAGGTCACACATAAAATACTAACACGAATGATAGCTGATGAGCTAAAAAAAAATTCACAAAATATTCTCAATGTTTTAAGAAAGTTTACGGATTTGTGTTGGGCCACTTTCAAAGCTGTCCTGTGCTGCATGTGGCCCACAGACCGTGGATTGGACAAGTTTGTCTTAAATAATGAGACTTGAAAGTTAAAATTATGCCTGATGTATGGGCTACAGAATGAATATTTTGTCAGCAGGCATGAAAACATCATTACTCTCCTTGTGCATCTCCATCAGAGCTCTTAGTTGACCAAGTGCATTATTATTAAACAGTAATTTTTTGAAAGGAATCTTTTCTTCCCAAGCAGTAGGTCTCAACAGTGGCTTTAAAATATTCAGTAAGACATGCTGTAAACAGATGTGCTATCATCCAAGTTTTGTGTTTCCATTTATAGAGTACAGGCAGAGTAGATTTAGCATAATTCTTAAAAGCCTTGGGATGTTCAGAATGATAAATGAGCATAAGCTGTAATGTAAACTCACCAGCTCAATTAGCCCCCAAGAAGACAGTCTATCCTTTGACGTTTTGAAGCCAGGCATTGACTTCTCTCTAGCTCTTAAAGTCCTAGATGACATCTTCTTCCAATAGAAGGTTGTGTTGTCTACATTGACAATACGTTTAGTGTTGTCATATTCATTAATGATGTTAGCTAGATCTTCTGGATAACTTGCTGCAACTTCCACATCAGCACTTGGTGTACCACCTTGCACTTTTATGTTATAAAGAGGGGTTCTTTCCTTAACCTTCATGAGCCAATTCTGCTAGCTTCAGCTTTTCTTTTGCAGCTTCCTCATTCAACATTCATAGAATTGAAGAAAGTTAGGACCTTTCTCCGAATTAAGGTTTGTGACTTAAGGAAATGCTTGGCTGTTTGTATCTTCTATGAAGACCACTGAACCTTTTTTTTATATTAGCAATGTCTGGTTTGCTTTCTTATCATTTGTGTGCTCAGTGGAGAACTTTTAATTTTCTTCAAAAACTTTTCCTTTGGCTTTCACAACTGGACTAACAATTTGGAGCAAGAAGCCTAGCTTTCAGCCTGTTTCTTCTTTTGACATGCTTTCCTCACTAAGCCTAATCATTTATTTTAAGTTTTTGATTTGAAGTGAGACATGTGTAATTCTTCCTTTCACTTGAATATTTAGGGACAATTGTAGGGTTACTAACTGGTCTAATATCAATATTGTTGTGTCTCAGGGAACAGGGTGACCTGAAGAGAGGGACAAGGAAGGGAGAACAGCCAATCGGTGCAGCAGGCAGAACACACACATTTTAAAAATTAAGTTCACTGTCTTATATGGGCATGGTTTTTGGACCTCCCAAACAATTACATAATGACATAAAAGATTACTGATCATGGATCACCATAAGAGAGATAATAATAATGAAAAAGTTTGAAATATTGCAGGAATTACCAAAGTATAACACAGAGATGCAAAGTAAGCACATGCTGTTACAAAAAGTGTACTGATAGACTTGCTGGAGGCAAAGATGCTACAAACCTTCAATTTGTGAATAACATAATATCTGCAAAGAACAGTAAAAATAAATGCAATAAAATATTGTATGCCTGTATACCTGTTCTCCTTTTGAGCCTAGAAGAAATAACGTTTGACTGTTCCCTGGGCCATACAAATATACATGGGAACTCCATGGGACCATCCCAAGGTCATCTGCCAAGACAACCTCTTCCATCACTAATCCTGCTTCTGTGCTATGCTGGGGCATGGAGAATTCTGGAATTTTGCTGTTTTCTTAGAGACTACCTGTGTCAAATATGGGACCTTCATCTCTCAATTCAAATGTGTACTCCTATGTTGATGGGTTGGTGAAAGGACTCAACATTTTCTCAGAGACACAAACTAATGCCTCACCCATCATTTAATTTGTAATTCTCTTCCCTCTGCTTCAACTTCATTTCAGTTGCTAGAGAGGTGTTGCCCAGTACGATTGTGATGATGGAAATGTTCTATATTTGTGCAATCCAATATGGTAGCCACTAGCCATTGGTGGCTATTGAGCACTTGAAATGTCACTAGTGAGGCTGAAGAGCTGAATTGTGAGTTTTATTTATTTTAACTAATTTAAATTTAAATAACCACTAGTGGCTAATGGCTACAATATTGGATAGTATGACTCTAGAATCTATATAATCTGGGGCGGGGAAAGGTTAATAGGTATACAAAATATTTTTTAATTAACATTTTTCAGTCTTTATTTTACTTTTTACATATGTTTTTTATTTTTATTTTTTGTAATTTTGACTTTAATTTTGATTCAGGAGGTTTATGTACAGGTTTGTTAATGGGTATATTGTATGATGCTGAGGTTTTGGTGCGAATGATTTTGTCACCCGGATAGTGAGTATGATACCCAATAGTTAGTTTTTCAAGCCCATGCCCCCCTCCTTTCCTACCCCTCTGATAGTTTCCAGTGTCTGTTGTTGCCATCTTTATGCCCATGCCCGTGAATACCCAATGTTTAGTTCCTGCTTATAAGTGAGAACATGTGGTATTTGATTTTCTGTTCCTGTGTTAATTCGCTAAGGATAATGACCTCTAGCTCCATCCATTTTCCTGCAAAGAACATAATTTCACTCTTGTTTATGGCTGCATAATATTCCATGCTGCATATGTAACTTTTTTTTTTTTTAAATCCAGTCCATCATTGATAGGTATCTGGGTTGATTCCATGTTTGCTACTGTGAATATTGCTGCAATGAACATACAAAAGTGCATGTGTCTTTTTGGTAAACAATTTATTTTCTTTTGGATATAAACCGGAAATGAGATTGTGCATATTCTTCATTCTTCATAAATTTTTTTAAATGCCCTAAATTATTTTAAAATTTTTAAGACAAGAATTGGTTTCCATATTCTGTTGCATCACCACTTTCTTCAGACAATGAATGCTGCTACCTGAATGTGGAGTGGACATATGTGAACGAATCAAGGTCAATCTCAGTTACAAAGTTTAATGTAATTCCTCCAGATTGTTACAATAACTGCACTTTTCTTAAGTTTTAGTTTGGGACAAATCTACATAAAAGATTGGAAAATTCACTTCTGAGACAGAAAAGCATAGGTCCCTAAATTTTAATCTAGTTTTTTGCTATTCCCTCATAGTGGAACGTTAGGAAAATCACTTAATTTTTTCAGAACCTTAATTTATCAACTTATAAAACTAGGCTAATATCATTTTTCTACAATAGTTGTTGTGTCTCAAACTGAACAAACTCATTCATAGTTTAGGTATCATTATTCTTCTTTCTTTGTTTCTGAAATAAAATATGTTGAACAATTTCTTGGCTGATAATAATCTTTGTTCCATTTGTCTTCTAATACATAATCTACTTATCTCTACATAATAATACCTCATTAAATTATAGATCATTTTGTTTTCTAAATATTTATTATTTTTAAAAATTATAACATTTTCAATGTACTACTTTGTGACTGCTATTTATTTTTAATGATTGTATATGTCTATGGGTAATATTAGGTCAAAGTTTACCTAGAGTTTATATAGATAAATGTTTACAAGTGCCTATGAGTATATAACATATATTCACATACATAGACATTGCTCAAACTTACAAGTACCTATGAGTATATAACATATATTCACATACATAGACATTGCTCAAACACTTTCCCTTTTGAAAAGAATTATTTAATTTGGCAATACTGAAAAAGAAAAAGAAAAAAAAAATCACACCCATATATGAATTGTCAATCCTACTAGTGAAACTTTTCAGAGGGTGATACAGGTTATAGTAAACTACATTATAACTATAAACCACTGTGGTTGGATGCCTTTACACTCTTGAGAACAAAGACACTAAATGGGAGACATTCATAAAAGAGATGTCATGAACTCCACCTGGACTAATAAATCAAAAGACTGTTTCATCTTGGCTTGATGCTTTTGCAATAGTACACACCAAACTCGTGGCTGTGTACAGGAGTAGGAGATGGCTTTAGAGAATAAACCATTGGACCCATGGAACACCACCAGGAAGCAGTAAAAGGAAAAAATACAGTGATCAGGGATAGGGTCATTCATTCATTTATGCACTTAAAAATGCATATTTATTGTTGTCTATATTGTGATAGGTCAGTGTTTGTCAACCTTTTTTCATTATCAACACTATCTTCCTGATTGTACTCCTTTCCCATGAAATATATACAGATATACTGTGTATCTGTATATAGATTTGGACCCTTTAGAAGGTTATAAGCTGTTGTATTGTCAAAGTTTCTTTACCCCCCTTGGAGGTGATATCACCTCCACTGAGGATACATAGGCTATTTTCTGGAAATGATGGTGAATCATTTCATCTGCTGATGAAGTCTGTGTCCTCTGGGTACTGAGAGTTTAGTAGGGTAGACAGACACACACATAGACAATTATACAACATGATGAGGGCTACAACAGGGGTATCAAAGAACCAACAAACATACTCCAGCTGGGGTAACTATCTCCCAGCCACCACATCCAGGGAGAGGCTTCCCTCAGCCGAGTATCCGGTGGGATGCTTCAAGGGAAGGAAATATTGAGGTTCAATTTGAGCCCGGTTGGTTGTAAACAGTTTCAAAATAAAAAATGATAATGTCAACAATAAAGTGGCTAAATTCAGTTTAAAATTTCCCCAGAGAGTTTAGGGGACACAGTAGACTTCTGTTTCAAGCTTGAAAAATGCTAAGCAGCTGCCCGAAAAGGCCAATAAGTAGAGAGGGCTGCTCTGGGGAGCCAACTGTACCCCCACTGAGAGATGATCAAGGACTCTGATTCTTTAAAACCAGATGTGGATCTTGCAGTAGAATAATTGGCCAGGGGTTATTTTAAAAGGGATAAAGCTCAAGAGGGCCTCTTCCATGGGGCAAGATATCTGTGACAGGAAGAACTAAAGATGGGCTGATGAATAGGAAGCCAAGGAAGCAGCCAGGCAGGGGTCCTACCTGAGTGGAAGGGATGCACTCAGAGGGGCCAACTGAAGAATTAGGAAGACAGAAGTGTCCATAAGAGGCTAAAACATCTGCTGCGGCCAGAGAGAACTAGTGCCAGATGACATCAGTGCCAGCCAAATAAAATGCATCTGCCCTTCCTTTTCTTCCTCTCTTTTATTCCACAGCCCAGTGGATAGAAGGAAGAAGAAGAAGCCTAAGAGAGGGAATAAAGGAGGCAACCAATCACACACTGCTTTCTCTCCGTATTAGTCCATTTTCATGCTGCTGATAAAGACATACCTGAGACTGGGTAATTTATAAAGAAAAAGAAGTTAAATGGACTCACAGTTACATGTGGCTGGAGAGACCTTATAATCATGGCCAAAGGTGAAAGGCATGTCTTACATGGTGGCAGACAAGAAAGACAGAGAACCAAGTGAAAGTGATTTCCCTTATAAAACCATCAGATCTCGTGAGATTTATTCACTCCCATGAGACCAGTATGGGGCAAACTCCCTCCATGATTCAATTATCTCCCACTGGTCCCTCCCACAACATGTGGGAATTATGGGAGCTACAATTCAAGATGAAATTTGGATGGGGACACAGCCAAACCATATCACTCTCCTCAGGAGTCCAGCCTGTTGCTATAGGCCCGAGCTGGAGGAAGAAAGAAAATTCAACCTTTAATAAAGAGCATCAGGTTTCTTCCCATGAATTACCTTCTGTGAGGTCAGTGTGTCTGACATGCCAGCCATACAGGGCATTATGTTGAGAGCCAGCAAACCCACCGTGGGCTCTGCTGGAGCAAGAGCAAGGTGACCCTCTGCTTCAGAAGTTGGGGTGAGAGCAACCAGGCCAACTGGCACATACAGCAGAGACTCAGCAGGAAGGGGAGACCGAGTCCACGGAGTGAGGCCATTGAGCTGAGAAAGAGTAGATCCCAGAGGAAAGGAGGTAAACATTATCCACAGAGGCGCAGAATGCACACCGGGGATACAGACCAAACAAGGCAGCCAGAGCCATCTAAAACCCAGGTGATGCTGCCTGAATCAGCTGAGTCTTCCCTCTACCCACAGGGTCACACCAACCCCTTCCTTACATATCTCTGACTCCATCTTAAAGAGAAGAGTACAGAACTAAGAGACTGAGCAGTGTTCCCCCAAACTAATCATGACCTAAAGGGATTGTTTAATTTTATCAGACTAGTTTATAAACTAGTTGGATGTTTGTTGTCTTATCCCCTGCCTCCTAGGCAGTGAGAATGCCTCAGGAAAATCAGAGCAGTAATAGACAAAATAAATAAACATTTGCTTGGCCCTTGGTAGTATGATGAAGTAAATCTGTGATGTTTTCCCTGCACATTGAGCTTGAGCACTTAAATAACATAGCAAAATGTGGGAACACAGATGAAATTCTTATTTGTTCTCTACTTTTAACAAGTAATAGGTATATTTTTCTACTGTTTGTGACTAGAAGCAGGGGCAGTCCTGAACCAAGTTCTTTCTTTAATGTGGTCCTTTCCATGCAGATCATACTTTTTTTTTTTTTTTTTTTTCACATACCTGGTATGTAGTTGTGCTCAGTGCAATGAATGAACAAACAAGGCATCTTCTACTACAATAGTTCATTTAAACTTGATGGTTCCAGGCCTCTGGATGCCTTTGCCCTTCCTGAAGTCCAGTTTCCAGTGTATTAAGCCGCATAACTTAATGACAACATCTGTTTTTACTCTTTCTGAAAATGTTTTGAATTTCATCTCTTTGTCTCTCCACGTTTGCACCCTTGTGCTTTGCATTAGACTTCTGAATGGGAGACATTCCTCTTCATACACTCGTAAAAATCTTTTATGCATTCACTTAGAGCTCTGCATTAATCTTTGCTAGGATCGGTTTTCTTAAGCGTCACTAAACTACTGGACTTTCATCTTGTGCTGCTCTTTGCATCTTAACTTTTCCTGGAAGTCTACTCAAGAAAGCCACTTTAGATAGATTGTATGACCACGAGGTCTGTAATCTTTGATGCCTCCTCTCTTTCCCAACTTGCTGAAATCTACTGCAATGACCTTTTGCTCTACTTACTTGTGGGGACTAGGGCAGCTGGAACCCAACAGTTCTCACCATTTCTTTTTGGTGTCAGCTAAAAAGGGTTAAAGGAAAGGACTTTAATTTTCTCCTAATTTTGGACATGAATAACTTCTGGGTAGTGGGTGGCTATGAAAACAGCATCTCTGGGAATGATGCTTCTTTTCCTTGTTCTTGTAAAACATACCTATTCTTTCACAACATTGGCACAGGGACAAAATACCTAAGTTTAGTATATGCAATTTTGCGATTCATATTTTACCTGGTGCCAGACAAACAGGAAAATACTTAGAACCACTTTAAAAATTTCCCTACAAATATAAAATGTTTATCGATCACCTTGATGTATAAAATATAGACTATTAGAAAATGCAAATGAAAGGTCTGGAAATCTGGAGAAGCTACTGTCTGAGAAGTCAGAAGTCTCACCCAGGTAGCTGTGATGTAGGCAGCTCACTTGTGCTCTCTGAGGATCTGTTGCCTTTCTCTATAAATTAAAGCAGTTGAAGTAGATCATTGTGAGGACCTTTTCTAACAGGGTATGCCAAATTTAATTAGATATCAACTAGCACAAGGATTGGCTAAGGCCTGCAAGTAAAATCTAAATAAAGTTGTATTGGAACACAGTAACAGTCATTAGTTTACATGTTGGTTGTGGCTACTTTTGCTACAACATCAGTATTGAATATTGTGAGTGTAACTGCATCTCCTACAAAGCCTAAAATATTTATTATTTGATCACTTAAAGAAAAAGTCTCTTGACTAATCGTCAACAGTTTTGAAGTTGACAGGTATTCCATTGATTCAACAATGTCATATTTTTTATTGAAGTATAATACATATGTGTAAGAGTGCACATACAATAAACAAAATAATTGAATTTTACATACCTGTTTAACTAGATCCCAGGTTACAATAAAAACCAGATCACTGCCAACACTCTAGAAGACCTTTTGTGCTACCTTCCAGTTACTACTCTCCCCAAGGATACCCACTCTCCTGATTTCTAACATTGATTTCTATCAATGCTTCATAATTCTATTTTGAATTTCATAGTATGTGCTTTGTTGGTGAATAGCCTCTTTAACTCACATTATGCTTGTGAAATGCACCAGTGGTATGCTGGTAAACCAGCTCTTTGGGGGAAGAAAATGCCTACTTTGTAGCGTTTGCTGGTTTCTGTGGCACAAATACACCCGTTGTGGTTGATTTCAAGGTGCCAACTTGACATCATTGAATGAAGATTAGGAAGAGATGCTAATAGTTCTTGCTAGTGGGGGTAAGTCAGTTCTGGCATGCTATTGAGTTGTATTGGTGAGGGTAGTTGCATGTTTATTCTCATTTATATACAGTGTTTCTTTATGTGAATGTACCACAATTATCTTTTATACTATTGATGGGTGTAAGAGTAATTTTCAATTTGTGGCTTTTATGAATAGTGCTGTCATTAATATTCAGTATATGTCTTTTGATAAACCTATGCAGGTGTCTCAGTTGGACATATCCCTGGTAGTGGTATTGAGAGTCATTGGTATACACACACTCAGTTTTAGTACAGGCTGCCAAAGAATTTTCCAAATTAGTTTTTCTGTTTTATATTCCCTCCAGCAGGTATGGGACTCTGGTTACTCCAAATACTTGCCAAAACTTGGTGTTTTCTAAATTTTTCATTCTAGCATTTTTGGTGTGTGTAGTGGTATCAAATTTTGATTTGAATTTTAATTCCCTTGAATTTATTTTCATATGGTTATTGGACATTTGATACTCTTTATGTGAAGCATTTTGTCTTTTATTTCTCTTGGGCTTTCTTTCATTTCTTATTGATTTGTAATGATTTTAAAAATTACACATACTGTGAATAGAGTGTTTCTTATTGTTGTTGTTGGATACACCTCTTGCAGTTATCTTTAGAAAATTTAGGGGTTGCTTTTTCATTCCCTTAATGATGTCTTTTGAAATACAGAAGTTTCATATTTTAGTATAGTCCAGTTTTTATTGTTTTATGTATGAGTACTGTTTTGTGTGTTATATTAAAGAAATCTTTCCTCCAAGGCCATGTAAAAGCTTTGTTATTTTGCATTTATATCTACAATACCCCAAAATTGATTTTTGCTTAAGGTATGAGGTAGGGATCCAGATTTATTTCCCATTTATTAAAAGAATCATTCTTTTCCCACTGTACTGAAAAGCTGCCTTTATCAAAACTAAGGTGACCATATATATATATGGGTCTGTTTCTGGACTCCTTTTTCTTTTCCAAGGTCAATTGTTTGTTCTTGTACTAATGCTACCCTGTTTCAATTACTACAGCTTTATAACAGACTTTTTATCTGGGAATGAAAATCTTCCAGCTTTGTTATTTTCCTTCAATATTACTTGGTGGCTATTCTTGGCTCTTTGCATTTGTCAATTTAAACAAATAAAACTGCCATGATTTTATGGGGATTTCATTGCATTTGTAGATTGTTGGTAACTTTAATTATATTTTAAATTGTTTATTCTATGTTTTTGTTTCTAATATATAGATGTATACTTAATTATTTTTTATATAGCCTTGTATCCAGCTCATTAACACTGTCTATGAATTCTTTGGTTTTGTAGCTGTGTAGTATTGTTTCATGCAAATGTTGAACAATTTATTTCTTTGCTTTCCAATCTTAGTTTTTTCTTTCTTTGTCTTGCCTTATTGGACTGGCTAGTTTCACCAGTACAATTTGAATAGAAGTGACAATAGCAGATATTCTTGTCCTATACCCAAACTAAAATGGATAAAATGGAATTGCTTTTACTATTTCACCATTGATATACTTTGACTGCCCTTAATCTTTTATTTCCTTTCTTTGTCCACAGGGAAACAAACTGATCCATGGTCCAATACCCAAACTATATGTTACCTGAATACCCATAACATTTCACTGTAATGCCTATTCACCCATTTGATTGACACACATTTAAGTTACTATGATGTTTCAGGAGTTAAGGAATTTTAGTGATAATATAAACAACCTTTTATTTTTCAACAGAAAGAGACTAACAGAGGGGTTCAGATCTAAATATTCATGGAAAGTAGTGTAGATTGCTAGGACTTTTGTTGTTGTTGTTGTTTATTTACTTTTTTGAGACGGTCTTGATGTGTCATCCAGGCTGGAGTGCAGTGGCACAATCATGGCTTACTGTAGTGTCAACCTCCTTGGCTTAAGCAATCCTCCTGCCACAGCCTCTCAGAGTGTTGGGATTACGGGCATAAGTCACAGTGCCCAGCCAACTTGTGTTTTTAATAGGACTCAATGCCTTTCCTTCTATCTTAAAAAAATTAAGTTCAGAGGTACATGTGCAAGTTTGTTCTATAGATAAACTTGTGTCATGGGAGTGTGTTGTACAGATTATTTTGTCACCCAGGTATTAAGCCTAGTGCCAAAAAGTTTTATTTTTCTGATCCTCTCCTTCCTCTCACTCTCCAACCTCCAGTAGGCCCCAGCGTCTGTTGTTTCTCATTATGTGTCCATGTGTTCTCATCATTTAGCTCACACTTATAAATAAGAATATGAGTTATTTGGTTTCCTGTTCCTGCATTAGTTTGCTGAGGATAATGGCCTTCAGCTTTATCCATGTTCCTGCAAAAGACATGATCTTGTTCTTTTCTTATGGCTGCATAGTATTTCATGGTGTATATATACCACATTTTCTTTATCTAGTCTACCATTGATGGGCACTTAAGTTGATCCCATGTCTTTGCTATTATGAATAGTGCTACAATAAACATACATGTGCATGCATCTTTATGACAGAAACATTTATATTAAAAATGTATATCCCTTTGGGTATATACCCAGTAATGGAATTGCTGGGTCAAATGGTAGTTCTGTTTTTAGGTCTTTGAGGAATTGCCATACTGTGTTCCACAATAGTCAAATTAATTTACACTCCCACCATCAGTGTATATACATTCCTTGTTCTTCATAACCTCACCAGCACCTGTTATTTTCTGACTTTTTAGTAATAGCCATTCTGACTGGTGTGAATCATGATAGTATCTCACTATGGTTTTGATTTGCATTTCTCTAATAATCAGTGATGTTGAGCTTTCTTTCATATGTTTGTTGGCTGCATGTATGTCTTCTTTTGAAAAGTGTGTGTTCATATCTTTTGCCCACTTTTTAATGGGGTTGTTTGTAAATTTGTTTAAATTACTTATAGATGCTGGATATAAGATCTTCGTCAGATGCATAGTGTACAAAAATTTTCTCCCATTCTGCAGATCATCTGTTTACTCTGTTGGTAGTTTATTTTGGTGTGCGGAAGTTCTTTGGTTTAATTAGATCTCATTTGTCAAGTTTTGCTTTTGTAGCAATTGTTTTTGGTGTCTTTGTTTAGAAATCTTTGCCCATTCCTATGTCCAGAATGGTATTGCCAAAGTTATCTTTCGGGTTTTTTATAGTTTTAGGTTTTACATTTAAGCCTTAAGTCTATCTTGAGTTGATTTTTGTATATGGTATAAGGAAGCAGTCCAGTTTCAATCTTTTGCATATGGCTAGCTGGTCATCCCAGCACCATTTATTGAATAGGAAGGTCTTTCCCTATTGCTTGTTTTTGTCAGCTGTGTCAAAGATCAGACAGTTGTAGGAGTGTGGCCTTATTTAAGGGCTCTCTAATCTGTTCCATTGGTCTATGTGTCTGTTTTTGTACCAGTACCATGCTGTTTGGTTACTGTAGCCCTGTAGTATAGTTTGAAGTCAGGTAGCATGAGGCTTCCAGCTTTTTTCTTTTTGCTTAGGTTTGCCTTGGCTATTTGAGTTCTTTTTTGGTTTCATATAAATTTTAAAAATAGCTTTTTCTAGTCCCACAAACAGTGTCATTGGTAGTTTGATAAAAATAGAACTGAATCTGTAAATCACTTGGGGCAGTTGGCCATTTTAATAATATTGATGCTTTCTATCCATGAGCATGGAATGTTTTTCCAATTTTTTGTATCATCTCTGATTTATTTGTGCATTGTTTTGTAGTTCTTATTGTGGAGATCTTTCAACTCCCTGGTTAGCTGTATTCCTAGGTATTTTATTGTTTTTGTGGCAGTTGTGAAGGGGATTGCATTCCTGATATGGTTCTCAGCTTGATGGTTGTTGGTGTCTACAAATGCTAGTAATTTTTGTACATTGATTTTGTATCCTGAGACTGCTCTGAAGTTGTTTATTATCTTAAGGAGCTTTAGGGCTGTGACTATATGGTTTTCTAAATATAGAAATCATGTAAACACGGATAGTTTGACTTTTCTCTTCTTATTTGGATGCCCTTTATTTCTTTCTCTTGCCTGATTACTCTGTCCAGGACTTCCAATACTATGTTGAATAGAAGTGGTAAGAGAGGGTATCCTTGTCTTGTGCTGGTTTTTAGGAGGAATGCTTCCAGCTTTTGCCCATTCAGTATGATGTTGGCTGTAGGTTTGTCCTATACTGCTCTTATTATTTTGAGGTATGTTCCTTCAATGTCTAGTATTTATTGAAAGTTTTTAACATGAAGAAGTGTTTAATGTTGTCAGAAGCCTTTTCTGAATCTATTGAGATAATAGGGTTTGTGTATTGATTCTGTTTATGTGATGATTCACATGTATTGATTTGTGTATGTTGAACTGACCTTGCATCCCAGGGATAAAGCCTACTTGACCATGGTGGATTAGCTTTTCAATGTGCTGCTGGGTTCAGTTTGTAAATATTTGGTTGAGGATTTTTGCATCAATGATCATCAAGGATTTTGGCCTAAGGTTTTCTTTTTGTTGTTGTTGTGTCTCTCCAAGGTTTTGGTGTCAAAATGATTCCGGCCTCATAGAATCAGTTACGGAGGTGTCCCTCCTCCTCAATTTTTTGGAATTGTTTCAGTAGGAGTGGTACCAGCTTTTCTTTGTACATCTGGTAGAATAGACTGTGGCTCCTTATAGTCCTGGGCTTCTTTTGGTTGGTAGGCTATTTATTACTGATTCAATTTTGAAGCTTGTTGTTAGTCTGTTCAGGCATTCAGTTTCTTCCAGGTTCAGCCTTGAGAAGAGTGTATGTGTCCAGTAATTTATCCATTTCTTCTAGATTTTTCTAGTTTGTTTTTATAATATTCTCTGACGGTTATTTGTATTTCTGTGGGGTCAGTGGTAATATCTTCTTTGTCATTTCTAACAGTGTTTATTTGGATTTTTTTTCTCTTTTCTTCTTTATTAATCTAGCTAGTGGTATATATTATTAATTTTCTCAAAAAACGAACTCTTAGATTCATTGATCTTTTGAATGGTTTTCCGTGTCTCAATCTCCTTTATTTCTGCTCTGATTTTGCTTATTTCTTGTCTTTCACTAGCTTTGGGGTTGGTTTGCTCTTGCTTTTCTATTCATTTTAGCTGTGATGTTAGGTTGTTAAATTGAGATGTTTCTAACTTTCTTTGTGTGAGCATTTAGTGCTATAAATTTCCATCTTAACATTGTCTTGGCTGTGTCACAGAGATTATGATATGCTGTGTCTTTGGTTTCATTAGTTTCAAAGAACTTCTTTATTTTCTCCCTTAATTTCAATATTTACCCAAAAGTCATGCAGGAGAAGGTTATTCAATTTCCATGTACTTGTTTCGTTTTGAGCAATTTTGTTAGTCTTTATTTATACTTTTATTGCACTGTGGTTTGAGAGAGTGATTGTTATGATTTCAGTTCTTTTGCATTTGCTGAGGACTGTTTTATGTCTGATTGTGTGGTGGATTTTAGAGTATGTGCCATGTGGCAATGAGAAGAATGCATACTCTTTTGTTTTTATGTGGAGAGTTTTGTAAACGTCTATCAAGTCCATTTGGTCCATTGTGCAGTTTGGGTCCTGAATATCTTTGTTAGTTTTCTGCCTTGTTCATCTGTCTCATACTGTCAGTGCAGTGTTAAAGTCTCTCACTGTTATTAGGTGGAGTCTATGTCTCTTTGTAGGTCTCTACGTGTTGGATGCATATATACTTAGGATAGTTAGGTCTTCTTGTTGAATTGAACCCTTTACCATTATGTAAGACCCTTCCTTGTCTTTTTTGATATTTGCTGCTTTGAAATCTGTTTTATCTGAAATTAAGATTGTAATCCCTGACTTTTTTTGCTTTTTGATTTGCTTGATAGATTTTCCTGCATCCCTTTATTTTGAGCCTACGAATGTCATTACATGTGAGATGGGTCTCTTAAAGACACCATACCATTGGGTCTTGGTTCATTATTCAGCTTGCCACTCTATACCTTTTAATTGGGTGCATTTCATCCAGTTACATTCAAGATTAATATTGATATGTGTGGATCTGATTCTGTCATCATGATGTTAGCTGGTTATTTTGCAGACGTTTGTGTTATTGCTTTATGGTGTCACTGGCCTGTGTACTTCATTGTGTTTTTGTAGTGGCTGGTAATGATCTTCCTTTATGTATTTAGTGCTTCCTCCAGGAGTTCTTGTAAGGCAGGTCTGGTGGTAACAAATTTCTTCATCATTTGCTTGTCTGAAAATGATCTTTCTCTTTCGCTCATAAAGTTTAGTTTGGCCAGATATGAAACTTTTGGTTGGAATTTCTTTTCCTTAAGAGTACTGAATATCAGACTCCAACCGCTTTCGGCTTGTAGGGTTTCTTCTGAAAGGTGCACTGTTGGCCTGATGGGCTTCCTTTTGTGGGTGACCTGACATTTCTAGCTGCCTTTAACATTTTTTTCTTTCATTTTGACTTTGGAGAATTGATGATTATGTGTCTTGGGGATAATCTTCTTGTGAAGTATCTTACTGGAGTTCTCTGTGTTTCCTGAATTTGAATGTTGGCCTCTCTAGCTAGGTTGGAGTAGTTCTCATGGATGATATCCTGAAATACATTTTCCAAGTTGCTTTCATTCTCCTCATCTCTTTCAGGGACACCAATGAGTCATAGATTTGATCTCTTTACATAATTCCATATTTCTCAGAGGTCTTGTTTATTCCTTTTCATTATTTTTTCTCTATTCTTGTTTGTCTTATTTCAGAAAGCCTGTCTTTAAACTCTGAGATTTTCTCCTTAACTTGGTCTAGTCAGCTATTAATACTTGTGATTACATTATGACATTCTTGTAGAGTGTTTTTCACCTCTATCAAATTGATCATATACTTTTCTATACTGGCTATTTTGTCTGTCACCTCCTGTATCATTTTAGTTTGATTCTTACCTTCCTTGAATTGGGTTTCAATGTACTCCGTCATCTCAATGATCTTCGTTACTATCCATATTCTGAATTCTATTTCTGACATTTCAGCCATCTCAACCTGGTTCAGAAACCTTGCTGGAGAGATAGTGTGCTCATCTGGAGGAAAGAAGGAGCTCTGGCTTTTTGAGTTGTCAGAGTTCTTGCACTAGTTCTTTCTCATCTTGCTGGGCTGGTGTTCCTCAATCTTTGACGTTGCTGTCCTTTGGGTGTTTTTCTTTTTTTTTTTCTTTTATCCTATTTGATGACCTTGAGGGTTTGATTGTGGTATAAGATAGGTTCAGTCAACTGGTTTTGTTTCTGGATGATTTTAGGGAGCCAAAACTCAGCTCCCAACTCCTAGACTACATGCTGTAACTCTAGGGGACTTGCATCAGGACCAACTTCGTTCTCTGGCTCCTTGAGATTAAGAACCAACTGGTGCTGGTGGGGCTGAGGTGTTCCCTGACCACTGATTACTACACTTTGATAGGTGGTGTCAGCCAAAATCTTTCCTAGGGCAGTGGCAGTAGGACCTATCCTTGTTCACATGTGCCAACAGCGGCAACATCATGGTGGGGTGCATACTCATTGGCTGCAGCCGGGTGTTAGCAGGTGTCGGATGCCTGCCTCCACGCATTCACAGCAGCAGTGGAGGAAGCACAGCTTGGGGAGGGGGCCCATTGGCAACTGTGCACACAGTCGCACTGGTGGTGGTATTAGCATGGGGTCAAGATGCTGGCAGGCTCAGGTCTGTGTGTGCCCTGTGGCTGCTCAGGGTGGGGGAGGGTCCATTATTCTCCATACCTAGTTTCACTCTGGCCACAGAGTTGGCACAGGGGTGAGGCACTGGCAAGGGCAATGCTGACGGGCTCTGTGCCCCCCAAGGCTCCAACTACAATGATGGTATCACAGGGGAGGGGAGGCAAAGTACACTCCCTTGGACAGCAAAGGCAGGGCAGGGTGCACATGCACACATACACTGGAAGAGCAAGGAAGGCAAGATCTCCTATGCACACATGCACTGGCAAATCAATGTCAGGGGTGGCTGTGGGCTCAGAGGAAACAGCAGTTTGGGGAGACAGCAGGCTGGCTGGTGTGTGGTCATGGGGGCTGCCCTCCTGGAGCTCTCCACTGGTCAGGCATGGTCCACAAGTACAGGAGCTCTGATGCAGGCCCCCAGGACACCCGAGGCTGCTTTAAGCAGGTATGGCCAGGTTGGGGCTCCTGGAAAGGCAGGAAGACCAAGGGTGCTCAAGTTAGACCAGTCGTGTCAGAGGGCCAGTTTTCCCTGCAGAGTTCAGGTCTGAGTTTCTCTAGGGCTAAAGTCTCCTATGGGAGAAAGTAAAACCTGGGGGGATGGGCATCCCTATTCATGCTTTGCTACAGACCCTCCTGCTCCAAACCCTATGGGCTCGCTTTGGCTGGTGTGCTGCCCCTACCACTTCTCTAAGCAATTCTCCCTGACAACTCAAGGGTCCATGGTGGTCAACTGGTCTCCTCCTGCTGGGATTCCAGAGTCCCATGGTGAGAGTGGTTTGCTCTTTCCCAGTTAAACTTAACCATTTCCCTGGATTCCCTGGGGGCCAGGAACGAGTCAAAGTGCATGGCAGCAATGTGCAGGGTTCCCTGGTTCTTCCCCCTTCAGCCCAGCTTCTGTGTCTTCCCTCTGTCCACTCTCAGTGCCTTCCCTCTGAAGATCTGTTAGGAGTTTGCCAGTCATCCTGGTCCCTCTGTGGTAGCTCTTTCACCTGGGTGCCTCTAGTTAGCCATCTTATCCAAATCCCAATACCTTTATTTCAAAGAGAAACAGTTAAGCAGATTCAGGGAAAGAGCACTAGGTTGTAGGTAGTAGCAGCAAGTGAGTATCTAGCCTCCTGTTTTGTGCCCTGGGTGAACATGAAAGTAAACCTACTAAAGAAATACTTTCATAAACTTGTGTTTCTTCCTAAGATACACCTTAATTGTTTGAAAACACAATTTTGTGCCATTCAAACATTCTCTAATCCTCAAAACTCGGAAGTACCTTTCTCAGGTTCTTAAAGGAATAAAAAACAAATTGAGTTAGGATGCCTTATAGTAGCCAGCTTCCAAGAGGAACAATGAGTTTCATTGGTTCAATGAATCCAGTGAATCTCACTTCTTGGTATTCATACCTTTGTTTACTCCTCTTTCATATTAAGAAGAGTTGCAGGGTGCCCAAGATGGACAAATAGGAACAGCTCCAGCCTCAGCTCCCACTGTGAGCGACACAGAAGACGAGTGATTTCTGCATTTTCAACTGAGCTGCAGACCAACACCTCACACCTCACATGGCTGGGTACACCCCTGAGATGAAATTCCAGAGCAAGAATCAGACAGCAACACTTGCTGTTCAGCAATATTCTATCTTCTGCAGCCTCCGCTGCTGATACCCAGGCAAACAGGGTCTGAAGTGGACCTCAAGCAAACTCCAACAGACCTGCAGCTGAGGGTCCTGACTGTTAGAAGGAAAACTAACAAACAGGGAGGACACCCACACCAAAACCCCATCAGAACATCACCATCATCAAAGACCAAAGGCAGATAAGACCACAAAGATGGGGAAAAAGCAGTGCAGAAATGCTGGAAATTCAAAACGTCAGAGCTCATCTCCCCCTCCAGAGGAACGCAGCTCATTGCCAGCAAGAGAACAAAGCTGGACGGAGAATGACTTTGACGAGTTGAGAGAAGAAGGCTTCAGTCAATCAAACCTCCCAGAGTTAAAGGAGGAGCTATGTACCCAGTGCAAAGAAACTAAAAACCTTGAAAAAAGAATGGAAGAATGGATAACTAGAATAATCAATGCAGAGAAGTCCATAAACGAACTGACAGAGATGAAAACCATGACATGAGAACTACGTGACAAATGCACAAGCTTCACTAACCAACTTGATCAACTGGAAGAAAGAGTATCAGTGATTGAAGATCGAATGAATGAAATGAAGTGAGAAGAGAAGTTTAGAGAAAAAAGAGTAAAAAGTAATGAACAATGAACAAAGTCTCCAAGAAATATGGGATTACGTGAAAAGACCAAATCTATGTCTGATTGGTGTGCCTGAAAGTGATGGGGAAACTGGAACCAAGTTGGAAAACACCTGTAGAATATCATCCAGGAGAACTTCCCTAACCTAGCAAGGCAGGCCAACATTCAAATCCAGGAAATACAGAGAATGCCACAAAGATACCCCACGAGAAGAGCAACTCCAAGACACATAATTGTCAGATTCACCAAAGTTGAAATGAAGGAAAAAATGTTAAGGGCAGCCAGAGAGAAAGGTCGGGTTACCCACAAAGGGAAGCCCATCAGACTAACAGCAGATATCTCGGCAGAAACTCTCCAAGCCAGAAGAGAGTGTGGGCCAATATTCAACATTCTTAAAGAAAAGAATTTTAAACCCAGAATTTCATATCCAGCCAAACTAAGTTTCATAAGTGAAGGAGAAATAAAATATTTTACAGGCAAGCAAATGCTTAGAGATTTTGTCACCACCAGGCCTGCCCTACAAGAGATCCTGAAGGAAGCACTAAACATGGAAAGGAACAACCAGTACCAGCCATAGCAAAAACATGCCAAAATGTAAAGACCATCAATGCTAAGAAGAAACTGCATCAACTAATGAGCAAAATAACCAGCTAATATCATAATGACAGGATCAAGTTCACAAATAACAATATTAACCTTAAATGTAAAGGGACTACATGGTCCAATTAAAAGACACAGACTGGCAAACTGGATAAAGAGTCAAGACCCATCAGTTTGCTGTATGCAGGAGACCCATCTCACATGTAGAGACATACATAGGCTCAAAATAAAGGGATGGAGGAAGATCTATCAAGCAAATGGAAAACAACAAAAAAAAAAGGTAGGGGTTGCAATCCTAGTCTCTGATAAAACAGACTTTAAACCATCAAAGATCAAAAGAGACAAAGAAGGCCATTACATAATGGTAAAGGGATCAATTCAACAGGAAGAGCTAACTATCCTAAATATATATGCACCCAATACAGGAGGACCCAGATTCACAAAGCAAGTCCATAGAGACTTACAAAGAGACTTAGACTCCCATACAATAATAATGGGAGACTTCAACAACCCACTGTCAACATTAGATGATCAATGAGACAGAAAATTAACAAGGATATCCAGGAATTGAACTCAACTCTGCACCAAACGGACCTAATAGACATCTACAGAACTCTCCACCCCAGATCAACAGAATATACATTCTTCTCAGCACCACATCACACTTATTCCAAAATTGATCACATAGTTGGAAGTAAAGCACTCCTCAGCAAATGTAAAAGAACAGAAATTATAACAAACTGTCTCTCAGACCACAGTGCAATCAAACTGGAACTCAGGACTAAGAAACTCAATAAAAACCGCTCAACTACATGGAAACTGAACAACCTGCTCCTGAATGACTACTGGGTACATAATGAAATGAAGGCAGAAATAAAGATGTTCTTTGAAACCAATGAGAACAAAGATACAATGTACCAGAATCTCTGGGACACATTTAAAGCAGTATGTAGAGGGAAATTTATAACACTAAGTGCCCACAAGAGAAAGCAGGAAAGATCTAAAATTGACACCCTAACATCACAATTAAAAGAACTAGAGAAGCAAGAGCAAACACATTCAAAAGCTGGCAGAAGGCAAGAAATAACGAAGATCAGAGCAGAACTGAAGGAGATAGAGACACAAAAAACCCTCCAAAAAATCAATGAATCCAGGAGCTGCTTTTTTGAAAAGATCAACAAAGTTGATAGACCACTAGCAAGACTAATAAAGAAGAAAAGAGAGAAGAATCAAATAGACGCAATAAAAAAAGGTAAAGGGGATATCACCACCGACCCCAGAGAAATACAAACTACCACCAGAGAATACTATAAACACCTCTATGCAGATAAACTAGAAAACCTAGAACAAATGGATAATTTCCTGGACACTCACACTCTCTCAAGACTAAACCAGGAAGAAGTTGAATCCCTGAATAGACCAATAGCAGGCTCTGAAATTGAGGCAATAATTAATAGCCTACCAACCAAAAAAAGTCCAGGACCAGACGGATTCACAGCCGAATTCCACCAGACGTACAAGGAGGAGTTGGTACCATTCCTTCTGAAACTATTCCAATCAATAGAAAAAGAGGGAATCCTCTCTAACTCATTTTATGAGGCCAAAATCATCCTGATACCAAAGTCTGGCAGAGACACAACAAAAAAAGAGAATTTTAGACCAATACACCTGATGAACATTGATGCAAAAATCCTCAATAAAATACTGGCAAACCAAATCCAGCAACGCATCAAAAAGCTTATCCACCATGATCAAGTGGGCTTCATCCCTGGGACACAAGGCTGGTTCAACATATGCAAATCAATAATCATAATCCAGCATATAAACAGAACCAAAGACAAAAACCACATGATTATCTCAATAGATGCAGAAAAGGCCTTTGACAAAATTCAACAGCCCTTCATGCTA
Organism: Macaca mulatta; assembly: GCF_049350105.2. Lineage (NCBI taxonomy): Eukaryota > Metazoa > Chordata > Mammalia > Primates > Cercopithecidae > Macaca > Macaca mulatta. The sequence goes on along the minus strand of NC_133409.1, from coordinate 18,319,266 downwards.
AAAACTCTCAATAAAATCGGTACTGATGGAACATATCTCAAAATAGTAAGTTCTATTTATGACAAACCCACAGCCAATATCATACTGAATGGGCAAAAACTGGAAGCATTCCCTTTGAAAACTGGCACAAGACAGGGATGCCCTTTCTCACCACTCCAATTCAACATAGTGTTGGAAGTTCTGGCTAGGGCAATCAGGCAAGAGAAAGAAATCAAGGGTATTCAGTTAGGAAAAGAAGAAGTCAAATTGTCCCTGTTTGCAGATGACATGATTGTATATTTAGAAAACCCCATTGTCTCAGCCCAAAATCTCCTTAAGCTGATAAGAAACTTCAGCAAAGTCTCAGGATACAAAATCAATGTGCAAAAATCACAAGCATTCTTATACACCAGTAACAGACAAACAGAGAGCCAAATCATGAATGAACTCCCCTTCAAAGTGGATTCAAAGAGAATAAAATACCTAGGAATCCAACTTACAAGGGATGTAAAGGACCTCTTCAAGGAGAACTACAAACCACTGCTCAGTGAAATAAAAGAGGACACAAACAAATGGAAGAACATTCCATGCTCATGGATAGGAAGAATCAATATCGTGAAAATGGTCATACTGCCCAAGGTAATTTATAGACTCAATGCCATCCCCATTAAGCTACCAATGACTTTCTTCACAGAATTGGAAAAAATTGCTCTAAAGTGCATATGGAACCAAAAAAGACCCCGCATTGCCAAGACAATCCTAAGCCAAAAGAACAAAGCTGGAGGCATCACGCTACCTGACTTCAAACTATACTACAAGGCTACACTAACCAAAACAGCATGGTACTGGTACCAAAACAGAGATATAGACCAATGGAACAGAACAGAGCCCTCAGAAATAATACCACACATCTACAGCCATCTGATCTTTGACAAACCTGAGAGAAACAAGAAATGGGGAAAGGATTCCCTATTTAATAAATGGCACTGGGAAAATTGGCTAGCCATAAGTACAAAGCTGAAACTGGATCCTTTTCTTACTCCTTATACAAAAATTAATTCAAGATGGATTAGAGACTTAAATGTTAGACCTAAAACCATAAAAACCCTAGAAGAAATCCTAGGTAATACCATTCAGGACATAGGCATGGGCAAGGACTTCATGTCTAAAACACCAAAAACAATGGCAACAAAAGCCAAAACTGACAAATGGGATCTAATTAAACTAAAGAGCTTCTGCACAGCAAAAGAAACTACCATCAGAGTGAACAGGCAACCTACAGAATGGGAGAAAATTTTTGCAATCTACTCTGACAAAGGGCTAATATCCAGAACCTACAAAGAACTCAAACAAATTTACAAGAAAAAAACAAACAACCTCATCAAAAATTGGGCAAAGGATATGAACAGACATTTCTCAAAAGAAGACATTCATACAGCCAACAGACACATGAAAAAAATGCTCATCATCACTCACCATCAGATAAATGCAAATCAAAACCACTATGAGACACAATCTCACACCAGTTAGAATGACAATCATTAAAAAATCAGGAAACAACAGGTGCTGTAGAGGATATGGAGAAATAGGAACACTTTTACACTGTTGGTGGGATTGTAAACTAGTTCAACCATTGTGGAAAACAGTGTGGCGATTCCTCAAGGATCTAGAACTAGAAATACCATTTGACCCAGCCATCCCATTACTGGGTATATACCCAAAGGATTATAAGTCATGCTGCTATAAAGACACAAACAGACATATGTTTATTGTGGCACTATTCACAATAGCAAAGACTTGGAATCAACCCAAATGTCCATCAGTGACAGACTGGATTAAGAAAATGTGGCACATATACACCATGGAATACTATGCAGCCATAAAAAGGATGAGTTTGTGTCCTTTGTAGGGACATGGATGCAGCTGGAAACCATCATTCTCAGCAAACTATGGCAAGAACAGAAAACCAAACACCGCATGTTCTCACTCATAGGTGGGAATTGAACAATGAGATCACTTGGACACAGGAAGAGGAACATCACAGACATTGTCCTATTGTGGGGAGGGGGTGGGGGGAGGGATAGCACTAGGAGATATACCTAATGTATATGACGAGTTAATGGGTTCATCACACTAACATGGCACATGTATACATATATAACAAACCTGCACATTGTGCACATGTACCCTAGAACTTAAAGTATGATATATAAAAAAAAGAAGGGTTGACTTGTATAACAAATAAGATACTGCAGAAATAAAGATACATCACGTGTGACTTCCAAGCTGGGTTATAAAAGACATTGGCTTCTACCTTACTCTGTCTTACAACACTTGCTCTAAGTGAAGCCAGACACTGCAAGATGAGGCTGCTCAAGTAGCTGTATAGGAAAGTTCATGTACTAAGGAACTGAGGCCTCCTGCCCATAGCCAGTATTAACCTGCCAGCCACCTGAGTGAACTATGCAAGTAGTGAGTCCTCCAGTTCCCATCAAGCCGTCAGATAATGCAGCTCCAGTTGACATCTTGACTGTGACATCATGAGACTCTGAAGCAGAACCACTCAGATAAGCTGCTCTCAGATTGCTGCCCCACAAAAAGTGAATGTCTAATAAGTGTGTCTTGTTTTAAACTGCTCAGTTTTAGAATAATTTGATATGCAGCAATAAATAACTCTCGCCTTCGAATAGTCACTACTGAATTTGATGTGAAAAGCATTACAGAACATTAGTGTTTATTCCAGGAAAAATAATTTGGGAAGTAACAACAAGTTTCCTTTTTAAAATAATCCAACAAGAGGCAATTATTTATGATCTTGGAATATAAAGGACAATGGTAGTGACACCAAGGCAATAACAGAAGTGAAAAGAAGCATCCACAGACTGAGGCTTCCAGGAGGGAGTGAGAAAAATCTAATTAAAAATATAATTAAAGAAAATCAGAAATTTATATTGGTCTTCAAAGAAAGAGGGTCAATTCCCATTACTCTGTCATAGAAAGAAAAAGGTTTGAAGAAAGTGGAGGGGAACTCAGCATTAAATAAAATAATCTTTACCATTTCAGGAATTTCCAATAATATTTGATTTTAACTGTCTTACAATGACAGCATACATGAGCCATAGTAAATAATACAATATGAACAGACACGTTATTTTGCCCAGAAAAATAAGCAACATACATGTCACCTGGAAGATATTTATCAGTTGATAAGCCATTTGATTACAAATAAGGACATATATTTTGGCAGAGATTATTATGTGATGATTTGGTTTGCCAAGAGCCAATAAAGCCATTTTCTACTCAGAGGCCAACTCTAAAATAAGTTTAGTTTTATCAAGTTAACCTAGCAATGTTAAAGCAGATCATAAGATATTCAAAAGCAGTTGATATAATATATTTTTAATTCCCTGGAAACTTCCTCCCACTCAAAAGGTCGCATGTCACCGAGGAACTATTCTATTGCACTGTAGGTATTCCAGAAACTTATATCCTAGTTTACATACCAAAGAACCCAGACAAATGTATTTCATCAGCACAGGGCTAACTATTGGTTAAACTGAAACTAACACTTTATATCACTCAATGCAGGGCATTTTAATACTTAAAACGCAAAGCTATAGAAACAAAAGTTCACTCCCCTGATTACAAAAAAACATGTACTTTGCCCTAGAAAGATACTTATAAAGTCACAGGTTAAAGATGAAAAAGCATAATCTTACCATAAAAATCAACTAAAATAGATTTCTTTGTGGAAAATTTTGACAACAGCATTTTAAAACCAGCAACTCCTCTAAAGCTATTCAGTAACAACAATTTTGGTCACATATAAATACCCCTCAGAATGACAAAAATGAAGAAAACAGACTTTTCTCAACTGCTAGGGCAAATGTTGCAATAGGCTTACCTGATATTTCTATGGTCAATGGGAAAATACAAAACCAGCCTCAATAAATGACATTTCTGTTTTGGACTAAGGGTTCGAGAGATGTGGCCATTGTAATTCAGTATTTGTGTTGGGTTTTCAGAATTCTATTTAGTACTTTGTCCCCCCTTTGTGTTCTTGCAGTCATTAGCTACTGCAATGATTAAAGGTTGAGTTTACCTGTAACATAGTTCATATCTCATAAACAGCTTTATTTGAAGGCTTGTTCATCTTCAATTAGTTTCTTGTGATTATTCAAGTAGACACTGATTTACAGAGAAAACCAATTTGATGAAGGGACATTGCATAGCATACCACTTAAGGGAATTGGGAGAAGTGTGAGCCTAGAGCAGTGGCTCTAACTTTAGTGTGTATGAGAATTATAGGTTAGCTTGTTAAAATACAGATGCTAAGACCTTCCCAGGCTTATTCCATCAGGCTCACTCCTGGGAGGTATCCTGGCATATGCATTTTTAAATGAACTCCCATATAATTTGAAAATGCAACAAGGTTTGAGAACAAGTAGCTAGTGTGAAGAGAAGGGGTCAGAGCCCATTGGTCAGGGTACCTCACTTTGCATATTTATGTCCCAGGATAGGGCTTCTCTGCTCGCTGGGTACCAAGCATTTGATGTCACAGGAGGCCTAAACAGTCTTCCTTGTTCAATTCTATAACCAAACTAGTCCTCTCAGAAAGGAATGAAAATCAATCCCCACAGAGCAGAACCTCTTACCCTTGACTTATGTTTAGCATCTTTCAAAGAGGGAATAAAACTGTTAACGACAGTAATCAGATTTCATAAAATTTAAAACGGATCTATTCCAGCAGTAAGACTCCTGACCTTCCAAAAATATAGCTAAATCCTCCAGATGGCAAATTTCTCTTAATAGATTCTATAGTGGAACAAGCAGTAATAGACATTGTACAACATGGAAGGAACAATTTCCTCAACTAGTCCTTCAAATTACCTCTTCCTCACAGTCATTTTGTGATTTCAGTTGGATGAGCTGCCATCTTCTAGATTGTGGTTTGAAGGAGGCTTAAGACAGACTATTTTGTAAAACACGAGAAATCAATGAATTCTCTATACCCCTCCTCTTGACCTCCCTTCTCTCTTTCCTTCTTCTCTCTCTCCCTAACTTTTTGTCTCATTCTAACTTTGACTTTCTCTCATTCACTGACTGTAACTTTGCTGTCTAGTGATTGACTGGACACTGAAAAGAGAGTGACTCCAGTCTCACATTTGGAAACACGTAGGACTTGGTTGAAGGAAACAACTAAAACCCATGCAGTAAGGCCTCCACCGTCCTCTGACAGTGTTGGGATTGTAGCATCAAGATGCTTCTGATGATGGTACAAGCCACAGCAGGGGAATGATTGCTGATCTGAGCACTGACACTAGTTTAGCTCTCTGCAAATGTAGTAGCTGTACATGTTTATTTTTATTTTCACTTTTATTTTTTAGTGTTTTCTTATTATTATTGTATGAAAAGCACAGCTCCCATCCAGCTGCTTCATAATATCCTGGATCATAGATGAAATAACAAAGCTCTGCTGTAATGAGCACAGGAGCTTTTACAGTGTGAGGCCTTTGAGTGTATGCATTACTGTTTCTGAGCAAGTATTGCCACTAGAGGTTTACAAGGTATGAAGAGAGCATCAAAAAGGTATCTCTAGATATTTGCAAGTGCCCTGGCATGCAAATTAGATTTTGTTATTTGTCTCAGGAGTTCTGCACAGGTTACCTGTTGTCTCAAACAAACAAACATGAGGCATATTTGCATTTTCCAAATTAAAACTCAGTCAATAATAGCTTTTGCCAGGCACTGGCACAAGACGGCTAGTCAGATATCAAATCTGGGGGCAGCCATGCCAGGTTGGTAATAGGAAAGTGAAACCAGGAGTTAGGTTGTTTCCAAGGCCCTGGAGGAGAGGAAAAAATGTGTGGCATCAGGGGAGGGAAGAATAAAGAATAAGGAGCAGGGTCAGTACCAGCTTTCCTCAGAGAGCAGTAGAAGTCTGGATGCTGGGTCAGAGATTAGAGGAAAGGGTCAGGTGGGAAAGAGAAGACAAATTTTACTGAATGATTAGCTTGTTGCCTCTACTAGCTTTCCCTTAGCCAGCTGTGAATCATGATTCTTTGGTTCTGTCTGACATCTAAAAGGCACCATATGATTCTCTGTCATAGCTTTAACATGTCAACAGAGACATGGAGATTAAAACATAGAGTGTGGATTCAGACCAGTTACCGTCTTTTAAATTTTACTTTCTAAACTGGCTGTTCCCTTCAGATATAAGCAGAAGGATTAATTCAAGCTACACAAAGTTCTTAGAAAGGTAGATGCTAGATAATATTCTACTTTGCCTTAGCCATTATAGAAACCAGTTTTATATAAAAATACCATTGTATGGTTGAAAGGTTTTATTTTTTATTTTTCTAATGTGAACAGTAAAAAAAAATTAGGTGGGAAGTAGGAGTTCACTGGAGTAGGACTTAGAAGACTGGGATTCTAATCCTGGCACAAACACAGTGTTGTGGGAAGTCAGGGACCCCAAATGGAGGGACCGGCTGAAGCCACAGCAGAAGAACATAAATTGTGAAGATTTCATGGACATTTATTAGTTCCCCAAATTAATACTTTTATAATTTCTTATGCTTGTATTTACTGCAATCTCTGAACATAAATTGTGAAGATTTCATGGACACTTATCACTTCCCCAATCAATACCCTTGTGATTTCCTATACCTGTCTTTACTTTAATCTCTTAATCCCGTCATCTTCTTCTTAAGCTGAGGAGGATGAATGTTGCCTCAGGACCCTGTGATGATTGTGTCAGCTGCACAAATTGTTTGTAGAGCATGTGTGTTTGAACAATATGAAATCTGGGCATCTTGAAAAAAGAACAGGATAACAGCAATGTCAGGGAACACCAGAGATAAGACTTCTGGCTGCCGGTGAGCCGGATGGAACAGAGCCATATTTCTCCTTTTTCAAAAGCAAATAGGAGAAATATCACTGAATCCTTTTTCTCAGCAAGGAACATCCCTGAGAAAGAGAATGCACCCTGAGGGTAGGTTTATAGATGGCCCCCTCAAGGCATGCTGTCTTTTATTGTTGAAGTCGAAGGGATTAAATAAGCCCCGGTCTCCTGTAGCGCTCCCAGGCTTATTAGGATGAGGAAAATTCTTTGGTCAGACAGCTAGCTTGTCTGCTCTCAAACCCTGTTTCCGGATATGATGTTATCAATGACAATGCATGCCCAAAACTTCATTAGCAATTTTAATTTCGCCCCATCTGGTGGTCCTGTGATCTCGCCCTGCCTCCACTTGCTTTGTGATATTTTATTACCTTGTGAAGTATGTGATTTCTGTGACCCACACCCTATTCATACACTCCCTCCCCTTTTGAAAATCACTAATAAAAACTTGCTGGTTTTAGGGCTCGGGGAACATCACGGATCCTGCCGACATGTGATGTCTCCCCTGGACACCCAGCTTTAAATTTCTCTCTCATGCTCTTTCCCTTTATTTCTCAAACCAGCCCAGACACCTAGGAAATAGAAAAGAATCCAAGCAACCATCGGGAGCAGGTTTTCCCGATACACAGGTGTAAACTTAGGCAAATATTTAACCTTTTTAGACCGCAATTTCCTCATTACTAAAAGAAGCACATAATTTTTTCATTTATGTGATAATGCATGTAAATAGCTTTGCATTTTTTTCCAAAGTCAATAAAATAGCCTACTTAATTTTAAGTTATTATGATTGTAAAGAGGCTGGGGCTGATTTTTGTATCATCATTTTATAAATAAAGAACCCTAAGTTACCATTTAGATGGATGATTGTAAGACATTGCTGCCCTACCTTCTGGTAGGAAAATAAAAATCATGTCAAGTGGATGTCTCCTAATTGTCTCCCCAGCATCCATTTCTCCTTGTCCTTTCACAACATGGATCTGAATTTCCCAGCTGAATGGATTTAAGTGAAATGAATGCCCCCATTAATTTTTATAATTGGCTTAGGTTCATCAGAGGTCTGAAGACTGGTTTTTGGAGAAAGGATTTGGTAACCACATCAAGGCTGATCGGAGTGAATCTCAGATATTCTCTGGATGTCAAAGGTAGATTCTTTGTGCTAGGATTAATACTATAAGGATGAGAGGCTTGTTGCAGCCACAGCCACAGAGAGAGAGCCAGGAGCTACTTGCAATCACCCAAGAGGAAACAGAACCTATATGTGGATCCTGGTGATATAATTTAAGTCCATGATAAAATACTCACTCCTACCCTCCCAATTTCCCCTTATATTCCTGGATATTCTAATATAATAAGCCTGTGATCTGGGACCCCAAGGCACTTTTAACCACCTCTGCCCTCCCCACCCCCAGCCTCCATGATCCTCACTTGCACTGGTTTTGAGCATCTCTGGTCCTGTAGATTATTCAGGGAGAGAACCAAGAGCGCTATTGTGGAGATAATCTCATAATGAAAGATTCCTTCTGAACATGCACTTCTACTAACCACATTTATCCATGTCTTTATTTAGAAGTTTTTCTTTTGGTACAGTACACTTATATATTATTTACAATTCATTTGTTGACTGATTTCATTATTTTTGTAGTATTATTTAAATACCTATTTAGTGCTAAGCGTGACCATGAGTAGTGGCAGGATGGTGTAAAGGAAGAGGGAATGGGCATGTTCTCTATTAAATTCTGACAGGTAGAGCTATGTAACTTATCTCACAGAGCAGGCATTTTATCAGGGCTAGGTGGGACTGGTTATAAATCCCATTTACCACACAAAATATGATGGATGTAAATATAGTAGGTAAACTTCTCTTGATGTCTTTATGAAGTATATGAGGCTATCTATGTTGAAAGAGAAAGAGATTGATTCCAATTGAGGGAGTGGTCTGGGAAGGCTTCCCAGAGGAAGAGGGACTTGCACTTGACCTTGACAAATAGTTACAATTTGGATATGGAGAGAAAGCCATAAAAAAGGCAAAGCAGTAGAAAAGCATGTCTGGGGCACAATGAATAGACTGGCTAAACTGTTTCAGCTGAAGGTGTAAATCTAGGAATAGCAATGTTTGTCTTCTTAACACGGAATGCTGATACACAATTCCACACTTGTTCTTTCATGAAAATGAAGTCTGTAAAAAAAATTTTGTAAGCCATTTACACCTCATCTGTTCACATGGGCAACAGGCTTCGATCTGAATGTAACATGGGTATAATGTAGTAGTGTTGGTCCCTGTTAAGTTTGTTGAAAAGGTGCTCTACCTGGCATGTAGTCAGCCCATTTCGGCCAGCTCTTAAATCAGTACATAAATAAGGAAATCAAGTGACCCAAGGGGACAGAAAGCTTTGCCATGATGTATATCTAAAGGTTCACCTTAAAGAAGTACAGAAAAAAAAAAAGTGTTGAAAACTTAGGAGGGTTTAAGGAGTGCAAAGTGCTTTCTTTTTAGCATGCTGTTCTTGGACCCAGGCCATTTTCACAGTATCCAATGGTGTTTTATGTTTTCCCTAATTTATTGGTGATTTTATTTCATGACCCTTAATCCAGGAAATGCCACATAAGAAACACACTGAGGAAACTTTCCTATCATAAATTTTAAATACACAAAAATATGGTCATCTCTGGGCACCGAAGTGCCTTGGAAAGCTTGTTCCAGTGCAGGTCATGGAGCATCATTAAACCTTGAGAAGGCATAGGAGAGAACATTTTCCTTCAACTATACTGATTACAACAATTAGAACAAGGTTTGATTAGAACACATTATAATACATTTGCCATTAATATAATGTGCCTCAGCAATTCCTTAGCTGTATTAGAAGCAAATGCCAGTTCCATAGGACCACATGGGATGTCTCAGGTTTCTTCTTCAGACGGACTTTTTGGTTAGCACACGAAAGTCAAATTGCCTCTGGTGTCTTTGACACTTGGCACTGTTTCAACCTGCTCCATTTCTATCTTTGGACACCCTGACTAAGGTTTGTTTCTACCTAGAGGTTCCTTTTAGGTGGGTGCCTCTTGGTTTCTTACTGAATGCAGGCCTAGCCATGATTCAACTTCCCTCTTAACTCTTTGGCTTTCATTTTGAACCTGTAGATTCCAGGTTACGTGCTTTTGGTCCCAGCATGGCTCACCTGGTGAGCTGGGGCTCTTGGCTGCCCCTTTGTATAAAACTCTCTACTGAGCTGAGTGTGGTGGCTCATGCCTGTAAACCCAGCACTTTGGGAGGCCAACGCAGGCAGATCACTTGAGTTCAGGAGTTCAAGACCAGCCTGGGCAACATGGTAAAATCGCATCTCTACAAAAAAATACAAAGATTAGGGGTGTAGTGGCATGCACCTGTGGTCCCAGCTACTTGGGAGGCTGAGGTGGGATGATCGCTTGAGCCTGGAAGGCAGAGGTTGCAGTGAGCTGAAATAGTGCCACTGCACTCCAGCCTGGGTAACAGAGCAAGACCCTGTCTCAAAAACAAAAACAGTCCTTTCTGCTTCCTGCTACATTCTTCCAAGTGACAGAAATGACTGTCTCCTAAAGGAAGTACAACACCGATTTAATCATTTGAGATGGAGGGAGATTTAATATCTTTGGTTCTGGCAAAAAATATCTTTTTTTTCTTTCATCTAGAATTTATCGCCATTAAAATTCATGGAAATGTATTTTAAAACAAAACAGCATTTGTTGATATAACCTCTCCAGATTATATCAACAATGGGCCCAAAGCAACCAAATGCATATAATCTAAGTACCTTTGTTTATCTCAACAGGCTATGATATGGAATAGTTTTCAAATTATTAAAATTTATTATGTAGCAAAGTCAAAAGATACTTCCACAAAAGTTCATCTACATATTTAAAAAACCTTCTTGAATTATCAAACAATTGTTTAATTGGCTAAACTCTCAATATACTTAGCCCTCCGCCTTGATTGTAGGTGTCCGTATCTTTATAAACACAAGTGATTCTTATGTGCAGTCCAGTGTTTCATTGAATGTGTACATGAAACACCTGATGATCTTGTAAAAATACAAGCTCTGATTCGAGAGGCCTGGTTTAGGGCCTTGGTTAGGGCCTAAAAGTCTGCATTTTTAACAAACTCCCAGGTGTTACTCATGCTGCAGATAAACTTTGGGTGGAAAGGCTCCAGACAATGACTTCATCTATATTTTTAGGATCCTAAGGAAACAACCTGTAATACACAGTCTATGCTCAATATATACTAGTTAAATGAAGGAACAAAAGAATAAAAATGAATGTGAATAATTAGGGGAGTTTAGTAGTTTCTTGCATTAAAAGACCCAGGGACAAGTAGAAAAGTAATATAGACATAGGTCATGATCCAAAATGTATTCCATGTTATGGCCTTTGGAATGACACTATGTGATGTTTCTGACATACTTTGCTGCCCTTACTCATGTTGCATTAAGTATACAACAAACTCAACATGTTGAGACCAACTACATACCAAAGACTGTGCTAGGTAATACAAGGATGACAAAGGAATTAGATAGCCATGTCTGAAAAAAAAATTATTTTGTATTACTGTTCCTGGAAACTAATATTACTCAGGGAATACCTAAAGATAATTTGACTTTCATATCTACCATTAGGGTTACTTAGTCTGTTATAGCTGATCAGTCACATCTACTTACCCAACATCAAAGGCAATTCTGTCATGAAACTGATTGCTGAAAATGAAAAGAAAAGGTTCTTAGGTGGGCTAGGACCTTTGAATGGCATATGATAAGCCACCCCACATTTTCAAAGATGGTGATGACAATGTTAATCTAATAAGAATAATAAAACCTTTTATGGAGCACTTAGTATATACTAAACACTTTATAAAGATTACCTTCATTGATTTAACTATCCAAATTTTCCTATGAAATACATACTATAGGTTTTCCTTTTTATGTATGAGAAATTAGACTCAAAGACACATTAACTTGCTCAATGTCACATGGATTAGTAGGTGGTAGAGCCAGAATATAAACCCAAGTGGTATTGACCTTCTGCAGTTCATTCTCATAACTTCTGATCTATGCTGCTGTAAGAGAAGGATAAGTAACTATGATGGAGATGCTAAGGAAAAAGAGGCCCCATGTGACAGAAGGGATTGAGACTTGAAAGATGGTGGAATTTTGATAGGTGCATTAAGATGGAAGGACATTCTACAGACACATCACAACTTGAACAAATGCTCTGAGACCAAAAAGACTGTGACCAAAGTTTTAATCCTGGATTTTAAAAAAATGATGGTGTATAATTAATACTAATAGGAAGTCAAAAGGAAAATGAGGGATTTTCTTGTTTTATTTATCAATGGATTATACCAATCGTTAGAAAATTGGAAACCATGTTCTTAAATTCCAGGAAAGAGATCAAGGCTAAAAGTACTGATTTTAGAGCTGGCCACACATTTAACAATAAATTTATCACATATATACTTTGTTTTGATAGTAAAAATAATTAGGAGATGGCAAAACTACAACTGTTTTTATGTGTCTTATAAGAAAAAATACTTACTTTTGAAGTAATTATGACCATTTAATCTCCTCATTTTATTATTATTATTATTATTTTGACACAGGGTCTCACTTTTTCACCCAGGCTGGAGTGCAGTGGCATGATCATGACTCACTACAACCTCAACCTCCTGGGCTCAAGTGATCCTCCCACCTCAGACTTCCAAGTAGCTGGGACTACAGGTGCCTGCCACCATGCCTGGCTAATTTTTTTTATTTTTTAATTTTTTGTAGAGATAGGGTCTTGTCATGTTGCTCAGGCTGGTCTCGAACTCATGAGCACAAGTAATTGGCTCGCCTTGGCCTCCCAAAGTGCTGGAATTAGAGGCACAAGCCACTGTGCCTGGTCAATCTCCTTGATTTTAATTCTAATAAAATGAAATTCCACACTGAGGAGGCATATTGTATACAATTATTCAAGTTTAGCAAATATTCTTTCTTTAGTGTGCTAATGTAATTAAATCTAATTGGAACATTTGTTACCAGAGGACACGTAAAATTATTAGATAAAATGAGTGAGCGTTTTCTTTTTTTATGTCTCAAGCAATGACCCTTAAGTACATGATGTATTGATAAACTTAACTACAACAGTGACCAAAAATAATGCTATGTGTTTTTGCAAATCTTCAATTTGAATCTGGTCCATGAGTAGTTCAGAGTCCTGGCCTAGGTTCAGATTCTGGTTTGTGAGGTTGAGCATTAGTGTCCTCGTCTATAAAACAAGAAGAATAATAGACCTACCGTTTAGAACTTTCCTGGGGAATAGTTGAATACAGGTAAATTTCTTTAAGTAATATCTGATATGCAACAATAGTAGCTGACATTTATTGAGCACTAGTTATCTGCCAAGAACTATTTTTAGTAAGAAATTAAAAAACACTAGGTATTATTATTACCATCAATAACCTTTAGGCAAGCCTCACTTTATACCAGGAACATTTCCTTTTAAAATAACTATAAATTATCTGAAAGAGATGAACAAGTCAGTGCATAGTGCATATGCCTTTTTTTTTTTTTTTTGGCTTTCTTATATTTCTTCAGATTTTAATCCATTTAATCTTTGGAATACTGCTACAGAATCAAAGTTGATATTTAAAGATGAATTTATTCTCCCCCAAAAGTTATAGAAGAGTAAACATTTCCCCCAAAGTGGTACAATGCACGTTTATAACTGGAGCAAAAAAAAAAAAAATACTTTCTTGGTATTTTAGGGACAAAAGTTGAAATAAGAACTTGTGAATTATAAATGCAGTTATGTGGTAAGAGTTGTGAATATTTGTTATTTGTTTTAATTGTGAGTCAATTGAATACTAATCAAATTCTACCATTTTTTTTTTCATAGTGGCTGTACCAATTTATATTCTTACCAAATGGTAAGTGCTCTAATCTTTCCATATCCTCGCTAATAGTTGTTATCTTTGTTTTTGATAATAGTCATCCTAATGGGGTAAAATAATATCTCATTGTGGTTTTGATCTTCATTTCTCTGATGATTAGTGACATTAAGCACTTTTTTAGAGACCTGGTGGTGTCTAAGTATGATATGTCTTCTAAGAGATATTTGCAGCCCCTGTTCATTGCGGCATTATTCACAGTAATCAAAATATGCAAACAACCCAAATGTTCCTTGACAGATGAATTAAGAATATGTGGTTTATACATAAAAAGAAATACCATTTTGCCTTAAAAAAGAGAAAATCTTGCTCTTTCCAACAATATAGACAAGCCTAGAAGACATCATACTAAGTGAAAAATCAGTCACAGAAAGAAAAATACTGTATGGTTTCACTTACCTGAGGTCTCTAACAGTCAAACTCACAGAAGCAAAGACTAGAACGGTGATTCCCAGATAATAGGATGTTGGAGAGGGAAATGGGCAATTGTTTTTCAATGGGTATAAAGTTTCTGTTGTACAAGATGAGTAAGTTCTAGAGATCTGCTATATAACAGCATTGTTATAATTAACAGTACAGTATCATACACTTTAAAATATATTAAGAGGATAGATTTCATGTTACGTGTTTGCACCAAAAAACAAACACCTCAAAAGAACACAAGGACATTTCTGAAGGTGATGGATATGTTTCTTACTATAATTGTGGTGATGGTATCATGGATGCATGCATATGTCCACCCTCATCAAAATGTATATGTTGTGTACATTTTTCATGTATAAATTATATCTCAGTTAAGGTTAAAACCAACAAAATAACAATAAAAATATTAGAGAGCAATTTAAATAAGAAAAAAATCACATCTATGATGTTCAATATAATCAAAACAAAGTTTTTAATATAAACGTAACCAAATAGTCATGCTTTAATATACACACAGAAGCAAATGCACTATGTTTATTATTCAGGTTCTCGTATCTTTGAATCTATGTGGACATCACTTTGACTTAGGAATGTAACTTATATTTTTAAAAGTTTAGTAGATTAACCAAAATTTAAAGAAAGAAATTTGATAAAATGCTTGAGGGAAAATATAGATTGTGTTCACAGTGTCAAGACAAATTATAGTAGAGAGACCACGAATTCAAATGCCTCAAGAGGCCAAGAAATTAATATAAGTGTGTTAAAAAGCCTCGTGTAAATGAATGGGCAGGGGTGGGGTTTCAGGAAGGCAGCTTGTACACCACACCTGAAAGTATTGTAGAAGCATTTTGAGCCAAGCAAACTACCTGTAGTTTGGCTATGTTTGTATGCACTGACTTGTAATGTGCTGCCACTTATTTTAAGGGATTTGACTTACACTAGCTTTAAATACCATTTTTTTAGCTTCACTGACCCACATCTGTTTGGTCATTTCTACTCCAGGACTGGAATAATAATTTATATCATTAAGTTATATTAGATGTTTGGAAGACAGTTAATAATTTGAATTAACACAAGGAACATATGTTGAATATAAACTATCTGTCATATACCATCTGCTGAACATGACATACAGGCAAACAACTTATGATAATTCGATATGACATATTATACCAGCTACCGGAAAAAGCTTCAGGTAGGCCTGAGGAGAAGCATGTTAATCCATCCTTTCCTCTTCTTATTTACTGGAATGATTTAACCTGGTTATGCGTGTATCTCTGTCACTTCTGTGCTTTTTATTTTGACAAATCATGAGTGACAGCTATGTCCTTAGCTCTGAGGGTTGGGGAGAGGGAAGTAATGAGGGGAAGAAAACAGCAAAAAGTCAAACAACAAACAAACGCTCTCTTGCTTATGAGAACCTCAGGGTATATGAAAGACACGACGTGACAAGGGCTCCGATAGAGCCACTGCTGCTGAGGGGAGTGAGGAGAAGCTTCACAGGTGAGGGGAGGTGGCATGGGTTGTGGATTGAGCTAGCTCTCTCCACAGGATACAGAAGTCAGAGGAAATTCTAGATGTAGGCAGCTATAGAGGTCTGAAGATGGCTGAAACTGGAGTATACTTGTAAATGATGCCCCTACATCCTGCTTCCAAAAATCATGGTCAACAGCAAGATCAAATGACATGGTTCTTCCGGGAGGCAGAGGTTGCAGTGAGCAGAGGTCACGCTGCTGCACTCCAGCCTGGGCAACAGAGAGAGACTCCATCTCAAAAAATAAAATAAAATAACATAGTTCTTGTGTACTCATTCATTAAAAATAATTAAGTAAATCAATCCCTAACCAGTGGACAGTAAAAGAATGGGTTGATGGATGCTTTCTCTTTTCAATTATTAAATCTTTGCATTAAATGATTACTTTGCTTTCAGCCTCATGTCACAAGAATCTGTTTATCTCTTATTGCTGAAGATTTCACCCAGTGCTTATAACCAACAGCTATATCATGAATATTTTTGATGATGATGGTGTTAATCTACTGTAAAGCAGCCTGAAAAAAAATAAATTAATAAGAGTAAAATGATAATGTTTGAGATTCAGTACTCACTGAACACAATACATCCTAAATTGCCCTGGATTGTATAGGACTGTGCTGTAATGCAGCATAGGGAGCATGTTAAGTCATTTTGAATAACCTTAACTTCATCTCATTGCTTTATTATCTGTAACATCTTCATCATTCCACTCATACTGTTCTTTAAAATGCCTCCCTTACCTTTCCTATTCCATTGCTCCATACCTTATCTGTAAAACAAAGAAAGGAGTAATGTGTACTCTACAGGCTCTTGAAAGGATTAAAATATACAATGTATGTAAATCACTTAGCACCATGAACTGGTAGGATCAATAGTTGTGTGATGATAGTGGTATGGGCTGTATCACTTAGCCCAGAACTATAGCAATGGCTTGCTGGTAGATCTCCCTACACCCAGATTCTTATTTATTTATTTATTTGAGACAGGGTCTCACTCTGTCCCCAAGTCTGGAGTGCAATGGCGTGATCTTGGTTCCCTGAAGCCTTGACAGCCTGGACTCAAGCAATCCTCCCACCTCACCTTCCTGAGTAGCTGGGATTACAGGTGCACACCACCATGCCCGGTTAATTTTTAAAAATATTTTGTAGAGATGGGGTTTTACCATGTTTCCCAGGCTGGTCTCAAACTCCTGGGCTCAAGTAATCTCGGACTCCCAAAGTGCCAGGATTACAGGTGTGAGTCGCCGCGTCTGGCAACTATATCCAGCCATTATCTCCTACCTCCTGTTCCTTAAAGGTCTGGAATCAGAATATCTTTGAGAACATCTGTTTGATGTATGACTTTTTTCCACAACAGAACCAATAAGAACAAGATCTTTCAGATCAGTAGTGCTGAATTTGCACTTTCTAAGTCACTCTATGCCGTGTTCAGTTTAATCAAATAGTTTTATATTTTTCTCTGTGAGCAAAATTCCTCCTTCTATGGTTTATACTCACTGGTCCTAGATGTATCCTTTAGCCACAAAAAATAAACCTAATTTCTTTTACATGTTTAGATTAAATTTAATTAAGTCTACTCTATCTTTTCTTCATAGATGATTAAAATCTTCAAGTGAATTCTATTTCCTCAAAGTTAAATCCCAGATTTCTCTACCTACCATTGAGAGTTTTTTTTTCTTAACCTCAACTTACTTATTTTGCCTTGTTTGCTATTTTAATCTTTATAACATAAACCATAAGTGAGCCAACCTAGTCATCTTGCAATTCTTCTGTTGCCCTTCATTTACTCATACTCTTGCACATTGCTTCTGCTTTCCTTCAGTCAGCCAAACTCATCTCTTCCCCTCTAGATTTTAAGAGCCTCATGGTCCTTTAATGCCATCTCTCCATAAAAAAATCACATCAGTTTCTATTAATCTTTCCCTCTCTGAACTTTTGTAGCAAACCATCCCCACCAGCAAACTTTACCCAATTCCAGTCTTTGGATGCTGTCTGTTGGTTTCAGGACCCATGTTTTTCTTCTCTTTCTATTATGTTTATATACTTAATTACATCTGATAGTTTTCTAATTCAGTTTTATGGTTATTAAAGTTAGAAAACAATTTATATAGAATTTTTCATGGTGTTACATTTTTATTTGTTGTCATCTTACCATTTCATATTTGTGAGCTTGGTTCCCCCAATAAGACAATAAGTTCTACAAGGCTTCAGTCTTGTATTCCTTTTGGGACTCAATAACACATCATACATTCTTTTCTAGGACACACTCAACAGTGATTTGATTGAAGACACCATATACTCATAATGGCTACTGCCTACTTGGCTCTATACTGGTTATTGTGAAGAAATATGAAGACAAGGCAGGAACATTCCATCAAACAACTTGTTGGGAATAGATTGTTCTTCCTAAGATGTTATTCTCTTATGAGAAAATGAGATCAAATTATTCTTCAAGGTGTTTAAGGATACAATAGTTTGTTTAGTTCATTTTTTTAAAATCAAATGTGTATCTCTATCTAGTTATGATGTCAAATCAATAGTAATCTTGAAAGAACATTTTAATTGCAGCTTCTATAAGGTCAAATGTCTGTGTCCTGGGACATCTTGTCAACACCTCATAGAAATCCTTTTCATTAGAAATATATATATATATATATTTCTATATATATATATATTTCTATATATATATATAGAGAGAGAGAGAGAGAGAAAGAGAGAGAGAGAGAGGTTCTGAAAACCCTTAGCACAATTCTAAGAACTGATTTAGCAAAGCCCATGTAAGTTAGCCATCTTATCTTGAATGTTTAGGTCAGTATAATATTTATTTCAAACTAGCAGTTAACAGTAATTTCTTGTTTTTCTTAAGAGGTTTATTTTCCAGATACATTATAAGCTCAAGAAAACAGACTCAACAATATAATTATGTCACAAAAACTTAATTGCACATAATGCTTTGAAGTAGGTTTGGATCAAGTTCTCAAACACTTTGGTATTTGATTTTCAGGAACTTTAATTAGAAACAATAGAAATTATTGCTTTACAATGGACAAGTCCTTGGTTAAAGTTCTGCATTTGGGGTATTTGTTTTTGTTAAGATGGTCCCCAAACCAATTAATGGTGCTGATATATTACTAGTTTACAAGACTTCATTTACTCTACCTCTGATGTGGTGGGAGATTACAGATACTCATTACTATAATATGTCACTGGATATTTCAATCTTTCACTGATAAGCAGAGAAATCAATAGGTTTATTATTTCTCTGTCAGTTTTCTGTTATAATCTAAAATGTACAGTAATTTGCAGTAACCGTAGACACGGTTCCACAGTATATGTGATTATGATTGGTAAGCTGTAGAGCATTAAGTTTAGAGTTAGCTTATTCTGATAAGTCAATATTAGACTGTACAGTAACTCTGCATTAACTATAGAAAGGTTGTAAGTTAATGCTTATTTAAAAACCCAAATCATTCAATTTATAAGAGAAACTGTTGCAAATGTATAAAACAGCAGATACACAAGGAGCACACTAAACATACTTTATTAGAACAAAAAAGTAGCCGTAACAAGATGCTGCAAGTAGAAACATACATAAGCAGTTAAAGGATTAGTGTTCTATAAAATAAAGGTTTTCTTTTTTGTAGCCTTGGCAATAGCCAAAGGGATGTAAAATAACATTCTGTAGCAGTAGGTAACGAAACTATGGAATACTCACCAGTGGTACGGAGCACATTAACAAAAGACACAAGAATGAATTCAGCTACTTTAGTGCAAAATGTCTAGAACAGAACTGTAGATTCAGTTCAGTTACTAAGAAGCAAACACTAGAATTTAATAACTTCCAGAAGAGCTCACTCAAGTAATAGTACACATTATTTTAAGTGATAAAAAGGTGCTAAGTAAAGTTATTTACAGATATGATCATTGTACAGTACCTTTTAAATCTGCAATTTAGGTTTCAGGTTTTCCATTAAGAATTAACTGCACCAAAATTCTATATATTATACTTAAGCAATTCAGCTATGAGCATTTACAAAAAAAGAGATAAATGCTGCCATCTGAATTATTAATTACAGTTCAACAATAATATCAACATCAGCAACTACTGTAGTTACTATTATCTGACTTGTTTGGGCATCTTCTAATCTCATGTACTTCATGGTTCACAAAATCATCCTGGGCATAGGAAAAGATCCAACTGTTATGTGACAAAAATTAGACTGCACATCAACTTTGAAAAATAATCACATGCAAGACTACATTGCAGCAGTTATTTCAAATACCTGTTTTAAGTTAAAGCACTCATTTAAAAAATTAATACCTAGGGCCTTTCAATAAAATTCTACTACTAACATTGTAAGTCTGAAATTTATGAGTGACTTAGAAAATCTGTATTACCTAACAGTACCTTTTGCAGAAGAGAAAAGGAGCCTGAATATAAACTATGTCAACACGTAAGTGAACTGCACTATGCCCTTGTGGACAGAAAATTGCATTTTTTTTTTTCTAAAAGGAAAACATTCTTTTTTTTTTTTTTTTTTTTTTTTTTTTTTTTTGACTTCCAAAGCTTGATTTATAGTAACTACAAACATCATTACTTTTGGAAGTTCAAAGAAAAACTCTCAGAAAAAATAATTTCAAACATTAGTCACACTGTTGAAATACTCATCCAATATTAATGATTTGTTCTTCAGTAAGATATAGAATTCTTCCTAGCAAATGCCCCAGAGTTGTCTCGCTCAAATACTACAACCGTTAAAAACCAAACTGTTAGATAAATCAGCGAAATGTTCTTGCAGTCTTACTGAACACCTGTAGCTCTATCTTATGTTGTTCCAATAGGCACCATGTTCTTCTGAATAAGTAACAGCAGGTCGCATTTGACAGATGCTAACACTATGCTAACATACTGTATGAAAAAACTTAGCACTGCTATGTGTGCTTTCTATAGGTGTACCGTCTGATGCACATGAAAGCGGACCTAGTGTACACCCTTTGGGAAAGGAGAGTTTACTTTGCCTTGAGTGGTTCTCATTCTAACCAGCGAACTCTAACTTTTTCTTTATAATGATACTCTTTTAAAAAATCCTGTAACGTTGAGGGTAAAGGGAGCCCATCAATTCCATCATACTTAGTGCACCTGCCGATTACCGCGCCACGGATATACTTCAGGCTAAAAGTCCCATTGAGATATAGTAAGCAATGGTTCAAAAAACATGCACGAACTGGGATCTTTATAGTGTTCTAAAAGTCCTGTTACAGTGGAGGAGTGAAGTACACACGAATCATGGGCATCAGAACTAAAGTTGTGATTTCACTGCTCAATTTGGGTATGCGGGGATCCGTTGCCACCGCTAAGCTCAGAGAAAAGGTAGTCCTCTTGCGCAGAGTCCTTGAGCAAAAACGTGCTTTCAGGCCTCAGGTTTCACTTCAAGAAGGCCTTCTGCTTCATAACGGTCCATTACTCCCCAATAGTAGGGATTCCCCGTAATTTGAAGCAAATCAGGCACAAGACAGTGTATGTAATCAATCTGTGTGCGGACTTTCCAAGTTCCTTGTCTGCTAACACGAGCATGGCTGTCTCCAGATACCTAACGGTTCTTCTGCTTCCGTGACTGCAAACACAGGTTGGTTGTATCCTCTTCCGAGTTACAATTAGCTTGTGGAATTGCAGAACTATCCCCAGTTATTTCAGTCATTCCAGGAGCTAACTTTGGTCCCAGTTTACATGATGGATTATTTACCTGTGCGGTAGCTTCAAATGTATGTATTTGTGCATTGCGAGGGGATCAACTTCTTCTTCAGTATTAAGCCGCCTTCTCTCTCTAAGCCTATCTTCATCTTCTAGAAACCAAAGATGGATCAAATGTATCAAAAAATGTTGAATGTAGGAACTGTATGCTGTTTAATCAAATGCCATTTTGGGGCTAAATCTGAGTCAACAGGAAAGGGGCATTTCTCAAGCATTAATTCAGAAAGATGATTTTTTTTTTTCTTTTTTGAGACAGAATTTCGCTCTTGTTGGCCAGGCTGGAGTGCAATGGCGCGATCTCGGCCCACTGCAACCTCCGCCTCGTGGGTTTAAGCGTTTTTCCTGCCTCAGCCTCCCGAGTAGCTGGTATTACAGGCATGTGCCACCACGCCCTGCTAATTTTTCTATTTTTAGTAGAGACAGGGGTTTCACCATAGAAACGTGGTTTCACCATGTTGGCCAAGTTGGTCTCGCACTCCCAACCTCAAGTGATCCACCCACTGCAAGTGATCAAGCCTGAGATTACAGGCGTGAGCCACCACGCCTGGCCTGAATTTTTCTTTTTATTGGAAAGGAAAGGCTTTGAGTGCTTGCCGTAAGCTCTCATGGGAAAACACAAGCCCACAGTATCCTGCAACCTCTGTCTCAGAGGGCGACTTCCTACAGTTTTGTTGGAAGTACCGTCCATGTTGTGTACAGAACTTACGCCGTAGCGCCTCTTTCTACTTTGAAGTCCACTTCGAGTTCCACCAAACTTTTTTTTTTAATTAATTTTTTAATTATTATACTTTAAGTTCTAGGGTACATGTGCATAACGTGCAGGTTTGTTACATATGTATACTTGTGCCATGTTGCTGTGCTGCACCCATCAACTCGTCAGCACCCATCAACTCGTCATTTAGGTCAGGTATAACTCCCAATGCCATCCCTCCCCCCTAACCCCTCCCCATAATAGGCCCCAGTGTGTGATGTTCCCCTTCCAGAGTCTGAGTGATCTGATTGTTCAATTCCCACCTATGAGTGAGAACATGCGGTGTTTGGTTTTCGGTTCTTGCCATAGTTTGCTGAGAATGATGGTTTCCAGCTGCATCCATGTCCCTACAAAGGACACGAACTCATCCTTTTTTATGGCTGCATAATATTCCATGGTGTATATGTGCCACATTTTCTTAATCCAGTCTGTCACTGATGGACATTTGGGTTGATTCCAAGTCTTTGCTATTGTGAACAGTGCCTCAATGAACATACGTGTGCATGTGTCTTTATAGCAGCATGATTTATAATCCTTTGGGTATATACCCAGTAATGGGATGGCTGGGTCATATGGTACTTGTAGTTCTAGATCCTTGAGGAATCGCCATACTGTTTTCCATAATGGTTGAACTAGTTTCCAATGAACTCTGGGCCTTCGTAGAACAGGAACGTTTTTTCTTTCCACCCCATGGAGCATGTCCAGAGTAGGAATCTCTTCGGGCAAGCCTTTTTCCTGGGGTAACGCCAGACTCATTATCCTTTTCAAGGCTTATTTCAACAGTTTGAGGGATTTCAGTGGCACAATTTTGATTTCTCCTTGAAGAATTCTTTGAAGGGCTTAATCCCAGTTGCAAGGCAACATTTTCTCTTAAGGGACTGCTTTGTTGCTGAGGAGTTGAGTCTCTATGCTGATGTTTTTCTCTTTGACAGACAAACATCTGTTGGAGTTCATGTCCACATTTTCACTACGGCTTCCTCCCTCATGACCGAAGAGATTCTGACACCTGTATGTGAAGTTATTCCACATTTTTCCCACTTTATCCATCTATTATAAAGTCATTCGGGGCGCGCAGGCAGCCTCATCCAGGGCACCTGCGGCCAGGCAGGGCTGGTCCAGATGGCGCAGTTACCAGCAGGGCGAGTCCCCTAGCCCTCTGGTGCTTCCCGTCCCCTCCGACTGCCCAGCGAACGCAGCTTCACCAGCCTCACCAGCCTCACTTCCTCTGGATGGAGCCTGGGGACTCCACCTCCGCCAAATGCTCCCACCAGTCCCCACCCCGTTCCCCGACCGCCTCCAGCTCTTCCCTGGCTTCCCCTTTCCCTCCCCTGTTAACAGTTATTTCTGCAAACCAACTGGAAGGACAGTTTATCAGACCACGTCTCCTCTCCTCCCAACTTGTACCAGATTACAGATTATCTGCTGAATGGAAAATTATCTTTTATACTCCCCAGGGGAGTCGTTTTGGATAAAAAACCCTAAATTAGTTAATAAAGCAAAGTTTGATTTGGCAATTTCACCAAAGACTAACAACATTTACATGTGTAACTATTCAAACAAGGGAATGTTTAGATTGTTTCTATTTATTTATTAGTCTTTTAACGCTGATTTTGCCAAAAGTCAAAGATAGCTATTCACAGGTTTCATGGGCTGTTTTCCCTAAGTCAACATTCTGGGGCTTTGCCGCTGGAGAGCAACAGTGGTTGCAATGCAGAATGCCTTTGAGAACTGAGCATTTAGACAGCATCACTAAGTCATAACGTCTGCCTATAGCATTTATTTTTCTGAACATGCTAATAAAGGAACAAGATGCAAAGGTTTTGATTAACTGCAAATGGCATCCAAATTTTGGAAAAATTGGAAAATGCACTTACCAAAGGAAGTTCTGTTTTGAAGATGGTTTCCTTCAGTTAATGCAAGATGAGCTATTTATGTTGTAGAAATTTTGAAAGAAATATACTAGAATTTAAGAGATTAGAAAAAGGATTCTCCCCCAGTGAATTGAACTAAATTATGTTGGCATTATGAGAATTAGGTCTCAAGGACTGAGTTTTAAAAAAAATTTTTTTAAAGTGACTATAGATGATTTCAATGGCTCCCCAAGCTGGGCTTGCCTCCTGTCGGTTAATCATCTGACTCCTACTTAACAATTTCCACAAACCTCAGATGCTTTGGATCTGTAACAACTGTGATACATTAACATCGTAATGATTACATTCATGTGTGTCCCAAAATACTTTCTGTGCCACTGTAGATTATTCAAGATTAGAGGTGCTGGAAAGAATAAATATGGTAACAACATCTTTTATTAATTTCATTAAAAGGTAAAATAAAACTGATGTGCATGGTGTGCATGCGTGTGTGTGTGTGTGTGTGTGTGTCTATTTCCTATGAAGTCTTTTATTTGTAATTTTATTTAGAAGCTGTGGCTAGATTTTGTACTATGGTCATGGAAATTTAGTTTACTTGAAATTTCAAGAAATTGTTTTTCCTAAGGTCAACAAGTTTCTTTTGTGTAGCAGGAATACATTTTGTTTAGGTGTAGAGTTTAAATCTTACATTCTCATTATTTTTATGACTTTTGGATAACTCTGGTTGTAAATTTGCTAATAGGTTGGATATAGAATGTTGCTCTGCCATCCAAGAATATCATAATTTATTATTTATTAATTAATTTATATACTAAACAAACATAAATTGGATACTCACTATATAAGAGGCACTTTAATAGGTACCAGGGAAGAGAAATGTAATATGTGACCTCTGCCCTCAACCTAGTGAAGAAGACCCACATCTCCACAACAGGCTAATGCATAATGAGAAATGTACAATGTGTTATGATAGCACAAAGGAGGGAATATGTAAATTCTCTAGGTGGGGTATTTGGGGGAGGAGGGACTTTTCAACACAGCAAACATTTGTGAAAATGTCCATAGTTTGGAAGAGAGGGTGGATTGAAAATGCAGTTAATCTCATCATATGGCAGCTGTGGACTGTAATGAAAACAACAAAAACCCTTAGGTTTTATAACCTTTTACAGCTCCAAAGTACTTTATAAATACCTTCTTACTGGATTCTCAAACAAACTGGTGACATTGAACATTACTGTCAAATAAATGTAAGCCCGGTAAGCTTTTCTGCAAGAGAAATAGGCCTCTGTATAGGCCTCCATGTGGAAGTGCAGGCTGGGTAGGGGGGTGTGGTCATGACCTCACTTGTGACCACACTGTGCTGATGTTGCCTGAGGTAGGGAAGCAGTCAGGAGCTGAGAGACTCCTTATACAGGAGTGAAGGTAAATTATTAATAGCAAATTATTCTCTGTTCTTCACACTCAAAAATGTGATTTAGAATTTAATTCTAGGAGCCTTAGTCACATATTGACTCCTGGAATCAAAAGAGAAAAAGTAAGTACAAGTTTACCAAAACTTCAATGTTACTTTCTGGCAAGTAGTCTTGTTCTTTCCCATTTGTACTTTCTTGTGAAACAGTTGAGAATAAGATTGATTCCCTTCCATTTTCTAGGGGGGAGTGGGTTCTTCCCAACTTTGGAAGGGAAAAATCAGTGCTGAATGCATGTTATTTGCTTTCCTTCAAAAATACCTAACTAGGAAGAGCAGAGTACTATGTAATTTTGCTAATCATATGCCTTACTAAGTAAACAAAGAATACTTTAGGATAGATTTTATTTAAAGTCATCACCTTTCATAATCATTTTATTCTGCATCATAATTTCTTAATTAGGCAACGTAATTATAGGGTGAAAATCCTATAATCATATGCATTTAGGTTAATTATGTTAACCATTAATTATTGTTGAACTACCAAAATGGTAACCTGTGCAAATGAAATGCTTATAAAGAAGCAATTCAGGTTTTAAAAATTAGGCAAAATAATAAAAACAAAAAAGTCTAATATTACACAGATTAGAATACTATATGGCATAAATAAACAATTTTAAAATGCAGTTAACTTGTCAGTATTTAAACAAATTCGATTAGCATCTCTTTCATGTTGACTTCAAGATAATGATAGAATTATGTTCAGATGAATTTTTGATTTATAATTTATGTCTTTCCACAGAACAGTAATAAATACCTTGGGAAGGGATTAACTACCAGATATGCTATAGCTAAATGGTGCCTATTCCCTAATGGAAAACACAATGAAGATAAACTAAAATGTTCACTAGTTGTATTTTCTTTGAATAAATAAACCTGGAATCATTTGCTAATTTAAAAATGTCTTTGCCATTGGGTAAGTGAAAAATGTTTGCATTGATATAGGAATATATTAATTCATGAAGCCATTATTCGACCAGATTCTGTTTGTGGTAAAAATGTATACTAGTCCTGTTATCAGAGCCAACAGAAAGAAGAATGGTGTCTTTCCCTATTCTGAGGACATGACCTTATTATTTATATTCTAAGACCCTCCTTAGAAGAAATTTTAGGCTGGGCGTGGTGGCTCACGCCTGTTGTCCCAGGTACTTGGGAGGCTGAGGCATGAGAATTGCTTGAACCTGGGAGGTAGAAGTTGCAGTGAGCTGAGATTGCACCACAGCACTCCATCGCACTCTGGAAAACAGAGTGAGACTCTTTCTCAAAAAAAAGAAAAAAAAAAAAAAAGAAAAAATAATTAAACTGTTAATTGCTATGGGTGTGGGGGAAACTAAATACTGATTAGGACAAAAATAAACTTCTAATCTGAAGCAGATTTCTTCTAGCATGCAGTCGGGTAGCACTAAATCTATTTTATAATTTAGCCTATTTAGTCCATTGAAATATACAGGTAAAATTGGGGTTCATTAAAAAATACATATATAATTCACAATTTTAACTTAAAATACATATTTTAATCTAATACCAAACTTATCCATCAAACTTTAGGTGTAAGGTCAAGGTGATATTGTCAAGTATGAGCCCTTTGAATGGAGTCTGAGGTCATCTTTCCTTGGAAAACTGAATCTGTGGTAGATTCTCTGGTATCCAGTTTCAGATTCTTTAAAATGAAAACAAAACTAAATAAAGCCAAGGATATTTGCTAAGTAATCTGAGCATACTATCCTAGATTTGGCTACTTTAAAAAAGTTTTTGGTATAGCAAGTTGAGTAAGTCATACTACTTATTTTGTGGCCCATTGGTTTGCTCAAGGTCAATTTATCACTTGATTGGCATGAATACCTATTCCCTAATCTTGAGTTCTTTTCCATTCCAATGTGTTTAGCAGGATGGCAACCATTCCAATATGTTTAAGTGTGTAAAATTTGAATTGTATATGTTCTTGTACAATTTGTAGTATTTTGTGTGCTGTATTATAAATGTAGTATAAATTACAGTATATCTCATTTCTTGTCTACTTTCATTGAGCACTATATTTTCAACAGCCCTCCATGTTGCTTTCTGTGCAATTTATCTACTACTTCTAACACTACATGATATTCCTTGATGTGAATCCATTGTATTTTGTATATTCAGTTTTCCATAATGGGCACTCACCGCTACAAAATTACGGATATATTGTGATATACATGCATATCACATACGTCTCATTTTGGCCTGAGAATTTCTTTGATGTAAATATTCAGGAGAGAAATTGTTGGCTCATGGCATATAACATATTATCTCCAGAATATCTGCAGTAGTCTACAGTGCCATTACTAATGCGTAAGAGTTTCTGTATTTGCACAACTTCTCCAATACTTCACATTTTCCAGTGATCTAAGTTTATCAGCCTTAGAAATGTAAAGGGATATTGATTTTTTTATTTTTAAAAATCTTTTATATTTTGAAATTATTTTAGATTTACATGAAAGTTGTGAAGACAGTACAGAAAGTTTCTATGTACCCTTCATCCAGCATCCTTAACGTTAACATAGCCATGATACATTTGCCAAAACTAAGGGATCAACATCAGCCCAATACTATTAAGTAAACTACAGATTTTATTTAGATCTCACATTTCTCCTTGTAGGTCCTTTTTCTATTGCAAGATTCACTTTGGAATATTACATTACAGTTAGTTATTGTATCTCGTTAGCTTCCTCCTATCTGTGATAATTTCTCAGTCATTCCTTGTTTTTCATGACTTTGAGACTTTTGAAGACTGCTGAACAGGTCTTTATTTTGTAAAATGGCCTTAATTTAGGCTTCTCTGACGTGTTTTTCCTTATTAGACCTTGGTTTCAGATTCGAGAAGTATATAATAGAGACAAGATTCTCTTCTTATTATGTCATGTTAGAGAATACGTAATATCAACATGACTCAACTTATCATTGGTAATTAAGTCAAATGGATCTGATTGTTGTTTTCAACTGCATTTATCCTTTTACTAGTCAGTCAGGGTATAGCTTCATATATTCGATAATCTTCTGTAAATGGACTGTTCACATCTTTGCCCATTTTCATTTGAAGATCCTGTATTTTTCCAGTTAATGCAAAGACATTTTTATTTTATGCTAGAGATTAGTCCTGTCAGTTTTAGACATCGAAAAAAATATTTTCCATATTTACATATCAACCTACTTCTTCATGGAAATCTTCATTAACCAGAATTCCTTATTTTTTTATGTAATCACATTATTTTATTCTTTTTGTTTTATGGTATAGGCTTTTGAAGTTTTGAGAACATTTTCCTTCCCTTAGATTACACAGATACTCTCTATTTTTTGTTCTGTTAAACATTTAGTTTTATCTTCAACCTTAAGTGTTTAATCTACCTGGAATCCACATTATGTGTTGTGGTAGGTAGAAATAAAATTTTCTTTTTCTCTATATAATGAACCCATTTTTCAAATTTCGTTTTCTAAACAATCTGTTTCTCCCTATTAATTTGAAGTACCAACTGTACAATAAATTAAGAGTCTTCTCTCAATTCTCTATTCTGCACCATTGATGCAGTGGTCTGTTGCAAAGTGTGGCTTAATATTTGGGAGGGCAAATCTCAACATTTAATCTTCTT
Organism: Macaca mulatta; assembly: GCF_049350105.2. Taxonomy (NCBI): domain Eukaryota; kingdom Metazoa; phylum Chordata; class Mammalia; order Primates; family Cercopithecidae; genus Macaca; species Macaca mulatta. The sequence goes on along the minus strand of NC_133409.1, from coordinate 18,290,010 downwards.
TTGAAATCTG